>NW_026555060.1:17665000-18915000 GCF_021234165.1 Pteronotus mesoamericanus | reverse complement strand
GTTCTCTTGGGAATGTGGATTTACACAAAAATACAGACTTTCAGAAAAATTCTTACCATACAAGTCAATTATTTTAAAGCCTAACTGTATGCAAAGCTAATTATTTAGGAATGTAAATATGTAGCATAAAAACTATAAAGAAAAGAAATGTTAAACAAAAATTTATAATAATGATTAGCTCTCAGGAGGGAAATACAGTGAATGTTAAAGGTCAACTTTATGCTTCATTATATATATTTTTAGTCTGGTTGGTAGATAAACTGATATGTGGGTGCTTACTCCTTCCTTATTCATGTGTGCATACGTACATATTCTATGCATACAGTATGGATTTTTAGGCTTTATTTTTAAAACCATTAAAATATAGTCACATATATAAACAAATCAAAATTGGTTGAACATCACAAAATATCCATATCTGAATGTGTGTGAATATTTGAACATGTATTTAATAATTTTAGAATCTAATAGTACTTGCAAAAGCTTCCAAGGTCAAGGAAAAATATTTTGTCAGTATTTTGATCAAAACAAATATATTCAGTCAAATATTTTTTCTAGTAGGATTATAGAAAGTAGAATCTTTAACATTTGAATTAGGATCTAATTTGTGAAATAATTTGCATAATTTGAATAATACTATCTAAATGGTCTCAGTGACTATATCCAAAGTGAATACAAGGAATTCTATGCAGTAACTGTGCTAGAAAAATATGTATTCTAATAAACTCTCCCCTGAGTCAACTCTAGCAAGAGGTGACCCTGAATAAACTTGCTTTTCTTGTATATTTTTCTTTTATTTATTTATTTTTCTTTTAGTTTGAAGGAGAGAGTTGGGAGAAATGTATAGGGCATAGGTATGGAAAGTAAGTCTTAGGGCTTCTTTCAGTCCCTCACTGCTCTCAGTAATTACAGTGTTCTAAAGTAGGGTGGGTAAATGTTATGTAAGAAAACATACCTGTGAAAATAAATGTGTTTTTCAAAACATCAATGTCAGTGGTATTAACCAAAGTACTGATGAGTCTGTGAATCTAGGTCAGCGAAATGGTAAAACCATGCCTAAAATGCTTTCAGAAGAAGGAAGATGAATTTTACTGCGCTTCAGATTTTAAGGTGCTTAAAATGTGTGGTATATTGATTTACACAACCTACAGGCTCTAAAATGCGCTCTTTCTCTCATATATGCATATACACAAAGCACATGCACATGTGTGTATACTAAAACAAAGCCAATATTGAGAATTCTTTTCTCAAATAGAGCAATTTTTTCTTTCAGCATCTAATGTTTTAAGTGTTTAAATTGTAGGGCACATTGAAATTACAAAATACAAAGTATAATATGAATATACAGTTGGGTCAGTGCTTTTTGTTATGGTTACTTTGTTGCTCTCACTGACCACTCATCACAGTAAGGGACCAGGCTTCTAAAATATCTGAAAAAAATACAGTCATGATCACGATTCTGAGATAGTAAAAAGGCACATGTCTCAGGGAAGCTGGAAGTATCAGAGAAGTCTGAGCCTGACCGCAGGCCTTCAAGGATCAAAGGGCAGACAGGAGAGGAATCACTGCAGCCAGAGGGTCCTCTACGGAGCTCTGACTATAAGAAAATGTCACAGCCATGCCAACGCTCAAGGTGTATGTGCTGAATGTGGAATTGCAGCCCTGTCTGTGTAGTCCTTTTCATTGATTTATGCACACAGCAATGTTGTTTAACATTATCTCTATCATCTATCTAAACAGTAGATATATGACATTAGACTAGATCTATAACTTAAATGCCAAGGCACTGAAACCCAATCCATCCGAGGCAACCATTGGGTTATCAGGAGCAGGCCCTTGACTGGGGGGTGGGGGATGTGCAGTGCTGATGGCTGTCTTTGAGACAGCAAAGCTCTGCTACTCTCTTTTAGATGAATGGTATTTCTCTTGCACTGAAAAAGGAGGGACAATGAAGAGACTGTTGTCAGTACATTCAAGATATTTCGTAGCCCTGCTTGGAAGGATTCTGGTTAAACTTAGGGACGAGACTTCTCTCTCTCCTAGAAATGTAGTGATGGAAAACAAAAACATCCTTGGAAGGATGGAGGTGGGAAAGGGTAGTTATAATGTCAAAGATGTACAATAAAATTTGTTTTGTAAACTAGATAGTGGATGAACTACATTTCTGGGCAGAAACCCAAATCAGCTACTCTCCTTCTAGGAAATATTTTACTTTAAATGTACCTGATTTTTAAAATAAGACACACAGCACTACAATTATTCAGTAAGTACAGTAATGTCTGATAATGTAGAGGCTACCTGAAGGCGGCCTCTGTTTACATTTGGCCATCCTCCTTTCAGGGCTATTACTGGACATTTAAAACAATGGATTTCAGTGATAGCTTACAAGTCTTTATAAAAAGAATGGGCAGTTTTCATTGTTCCCCATATTGGACCTGGGCCAGGGGTGGGGAGCAGGGCAGAGCAGTGGTGGTAATGGGAATAGAGTGAAAGAGCAAGGACAGAGAAGGACAGAGCCTAGATGGAAGCCCGGCTGACAATTCTGCGCTGTCCTAGGTAGTTCCCAAGGGGATTATTTGGGAGGAACTTCCATGGAGGGCTGATAGTCATAAGTCAAGGAAGCCAAGTAGTTGCCTTCTAGAAAGGCTGCCCAGAGAGAATAAAATCGAAGACGGAATTCAAAAGAGAGTTCTTGCAAACATGGGGCAGCAGACTTGAAAACCAAGGCCTGCGGTGCTGGGGGCTAACTGCCAGCTATAATTTGGCTGCTACATGGGAGTCCAGAGTTTGACAACGGGATCCCCAAATCTCTAGGAGCATAAATAATTTAAAACAACCCTTCTTGTCTCCGCCATGTAGGAGTAAGTCTTTTGAAAAATTACCAGGGTCTGTCCTAATAGAGAAGATGAACTTGGTTTTCAGGTAACAAGGAAGAGGCCAATGCCTCCATGAGAAGCCATGTAGTTCATGCACTACACACCTCCAGGGGGCGCTGTTCACTGTCTGCAGTGTGAATGGAAGTATCTGTGGAATCCTAGCAAGTCAGAGCATTTTGAGAGGAGGGCAGAGGGAAACTGTTAACATTGACTACTACACATTAACATGTGTTAACTATGCATTAACACATGTTAAGAACAAGTTGCATTGATTTATTTGACAAACAAGATGGAGAAAACAAGAACTATAGGCAATTCTATTAATATTTCAAAATTAAAATGAAAGAATTTACAGATTTTTGTCTCTTTTTCCTCATGTACACAATTCTGGCTCCTGTTTTTTTCTCTCTGGGGTTGGAGAGAGGCACTTTTTATAGCCAACATAATTTTTTATATTGTAATTTCATTAACATAATTTGCAGCCAATAACCAAATGTAACTTGTTGCTTTTTCCCCTAGAGGATGACTTTGTTGTAATTTGTAATTCCTATTGGTGCCAATTAAGGCAATAGAATTAAGAGTCTGTGAGATGGGATATATATTAACATATATATTTACAATCTTTCGTTATATAAAATAGATTTGATATATTTTACCTTGACAGCTGGTTGGAACTGAAAAGGGAAACTATTTGGCAATTGACAATATCATAGGTTTGTTTCCAGAGCCAGTGGTTAGTGAGCTCACATGAACTTCAGAAATTCTTTTTCTTTTCTTGTTGCGTTTATAAACCAATATCCTCACAGTGAACTGCTGGTCTACTAGCAACAATTGTATCCAGAGGAGGCATGTTACATGAAACCTGTCATTGTTCAGTTACAACTGGCAGATAGTTACATTACCAGACAACTTACCACAACTTTTAATTTTCAAGTTAGCAATTGCTGCCACATATGGCTTTGTTTAAAAGGCTGACTGAGTTACAAACAAGGATTTGTCTGCAGCAGGATAGTCTATAGCACGTGATGTATGATTTCATAAAATGACATTTGTGCAGAATGCAAGCTGAATTATGATCAGACTTCATCTGTTTGCTTCAAGCAAGTTGTCCACCACAAATATTGAACAATTGGTTAAACAATAACCACAAACAACACCCAGTTAAATAACTCAATTTTTCATGAATGCAAATGAAAAAGATCGTATATAAAGTTAATGAGGAAACAGTTTGAAAAATCTGTTTTCTAAGTCCTCATGGATGAAAGACCATACATTTGATTAATGTGTAAGGATCGTAGTACACACGTCATGGAATTAGCAACGGTGGCATACACCACTGTCATTTTCACTCTAAAAACAGCATTTAATTATAAATATTCAGTGCCATACAGGCATAACCATCCGCTCCAACCTCTCCTCTGGGGTCAAAATATTAACTGAATGATGATGAAGTAGAATATTCCATGCAGCCCTTTATACATTAATGTTTCACAGAATGTTTCACAGGCAATTATAGCTTCTTCATGCTTCCTTTATTACTATGACAATTTCAATTAAATGAAACAACCATTTACAACCAATAGGAGGTTAATATTTACAAGCTGCTTATTTCATCATAATGTAAGGACATGTATATCTAATGAAGAACTTGGACATTAAGGCTTTTTATTACCTGTTGTCTTGCAGTTAGTTCAGTGGTAGGCCCAAACTGGAATAATGCAAGGAAATCATACCGTTTTGGTCTGAAGCTGAATTTTGAAGTCATATAAACAGTTTAGTGCAAGTCTAATTGACTAACATGCATTAGACAGAGAAGACTTCAAGGGGTAAAAATTAGAGAAAATTTAATCGATTGGTTATTTTCAGCAAATTTGTATTTTAAGAGCTGTTTTAAAGTGCTATTCATGTAGCAACTTATTCAACCGTCACAGCAACTCAACAATACTGATACCATTATGTCTCCATTTAAACAGATAAGGGAACTGAGGCAGAGCAGTGAAGGCCTTGGCAAGGAAATGATTGGCTTATACTATTAAATTATCTAATTATATGTCATCCCCCTACCAATTTAAGAGTCACTTGGTAGATTGCAGTAGAGGAATCCAACTTCAACCGATTTATACAATTTGCCAATTAAAGAACAGAGGCTGAAGTTATATGGGTACAATAAAAAGTAGCAGGATTTGAAGGGACTACAACTTTGTAAGGCACAGGTATTGAAATTCTCACAGAGAGAACAGGTCTTTTCTTCCTCAAACTTCTTGTTTAAGTATGAAATCCAGTAAGGGAGAGCATGTGATTCTGGAAACTTAATGAATTCTGAAATATATTGTAAAGAGGTCATAAAATTTGGAATTAGAACACCAATTCTAGCCATGTGGCTTTGAGCAAATTACCCAGCTTTATTACATGCCTCATTTAATGAAGGGAAATAATAATATTCTTTTCAGAGTTATTATCAGGATACAGTGAAGAAAGTACATGAAAACAATGTAATCAGTAAAGGTGAACATAGATATTTGTTAATTTCACTATATAACAATAGTATTGGTGGATAATAAATATGTATAGTTACTAAATATAAAATGACTGAGGAGAGTTTATTCATATCAGAACTTCAATGACAGAATCCCCAAATGACTTGAAAACATTTAGATTTGAAACTAGATTGTTTGCTCTGGCCAGGTAGCTCAATTGGTTAGAGCATTGTCCTGATACGCCAAGGTTGCGGGTTTAATCCTTGGTCAGGGCACTTAAAAGAGTCAACCAATGAATGCATAAATCAGTGGAACAACAAATCAACTTTTTTCTCTCTCTACCTGTCTCTCTCTCCCCCCCCCCACCCTCTCTCTCAAAAAAAATTCAAAAAAAGATTTTTCAAGCAACTAAAGTCCTTCTGCAGAAAGCAGACCAAGGAGAGCCTTCCAGGTGCAAGAACAAAGCAGTCGATTACAGTTGAACTCAAAGCTTGGCACTAGATTCACTAGCAAAGGCAAAAGAGAAGTTCAGTGTGTTAGCTATCGTTTGAAATTCAAAAAAGCAAAATGCATTTGCTTCTCTTACTTGGATCTTTCAAATGGAGGTATCTTTCGGTATACCAAGTTATCTGGATAATAACCACTTTTCTGCAGATCTTATGACTAGATAAATGAGTGCTATTTAAAGAAGAGCATAAAGTGAACAAAAAAAAAAGACAGCTTATGATTAGCCCTTCAAATAACTACAACCGAGTTTGAAAAAGAACAATAAAAATGTTAACAGCTTAAATAATAAACATATATATCTATATATAGGTCTAGGTGTATCTACATATATAGAGATATATACCTCAATTAACTCAAATTACCTCAAAATTTGAAAAGCCAAAAAGAATGAAATATTTTTTTCTGTATGACTGGACATGTATGAGACAGCTAAAGAAAAGAGGTAAATATAAATAATGCTACAATGAACATAGGGTGCATATATTCTTTCACATTAGTGTTTTGGGGTTTCTTACAATATATACCCAGAAGTGGACTTGCTGGTCATAAGAAAGTTCCATTTTTAATTTTTTGAGGAAACTCTTTGCTATGTACGGTGACAGGTGGACACCTCTGAAATATCAGGGGGAACACTTTATAAAGTAGATGGTTGTCTAACCACTATGCTGTACACTTGAGACTAATACAAAATAATGTTGGATGTAAACTGTTATTGAAAAATAAAATCTGAGAGAAAAGAAAAAAGGTAAATGTCTAAATGGGTCACTCCGGGTGCCTTTGAAGCTTCAAAAAGATTTACTGCATTAAAGGCATCTTTAATTTGCATAGTTGATTCTTATTCAACACCTTCCTGCTTTTAGCACCTGTAGGGTGTCTCCCCTCTTAGTTATTAACTGCTGCTGAAATGACTTTTAAAAATCTGGGGATGTAAGGAAAACTAAGTAGAGCCCATCAGTGCAGTCAAGCATTTTACTTCTTGGTCACTAAGAACTAACAAAACATATTGAAGAAATTAGATTTCGATATGGCTGAGGAACATAAACAAGTATTCTCTGAAGTAACAAAATTAAACTTATTTTGAGGAGTAGTTGAGTATTTGCCTCCTTCGATTTCTTTTCACATTATTCTTGGTGGTGGTGCTATTAATGGTAGTAGTAAACTAGTAGCGCTGTCTGGTGTGCTAGTAGTTATAGCAGTTGTTCCATATTAATAATAGTTGCACCACCTGATGTAGTCACAGTAACAGCCATTGTAATTTATTTTAATTTTACAATAATAGAAGAATCAAGGGTTGTGATTATAGCTTTTACATAGTAATGAATTCTTTTAAATTTTTACTTTGTTCTTTGGGAACAATTTGAGACATCATATATGGATATATGATTTTAAATACTAACAGTATGAATTAAGGATTTGATATCTCCTATGGTTGTCCATTTTGCAAACCTTTTTCAAGGAATCACTGCTGCTTTTCATAGAGCTGCTTTGGAGAATGAACTCTGTGTTAATTTAAAATTATCTTACTGGCTTGAATTATTGCCCCTATTTTTAAATCAAGCAAAGTTTCATCTATTAGTACCCAAAAAACATAGAGTGGAGAAATAATTATCCAGAGGTACTGTCCCTGAAAGAACATTGCAGAATATAACTTAATTTTTTCCTTAAACTATCAAACTACAGAATTTTTCTATCCATTTTAATGGTGAAATTATAAAGACATTTTGGTGAGGATCAGAGAAAAAAATAAATCATAGACCTTGAAAAAAAGTAGTTACTTATCATCTTGATAATTTTGAGGATGTGATATTGGTCTTTAAACTTCAAGCGTGTTTCTGAAAATCCACAGGGAAATAAAAGCAGTGACTACATCACTATATAATATCTTTTAGTACACTTGAGCTATGTGAAATTGTGAACATACAAAATTCTTCTCAAGCCATAGGAAATTTGTTTTGAAAGCTATTGCTTGTCAAATGAGAAACAAGATGTAGTTAATGATTAAAACACATGCTAAAGATTTTACTACTTAAAATGCATTTTAAGGTTAATAGCTACAATTTAAATATACCTTTGATAAAAATGGAAAGGAAGTCAAAGAAAGAAGACATTGGTATACAAACAAATTAATTTCAAAGTAAGTAACTACAGATTTAATTTTCTAATAACTCACCTAGAAATTCCATTTGAGAATTTGAAACAATAAAGACCACAATATGCCAATTAGGTCTTTATTCAGATCATGAAGTAAGATGACAAAGGTTTTACCACTTCTAGAAGTTTCAATACTACACAATTTTGTGTTTTTTTTAGATCAAGTACTGCGAAAAAAAGAAAAATAATCTATAATAACCCCTAGATAAAGATATCTAGTTAATTTACTGTTGCTTAAACATTACAACTACATTTTCACAAATAATTTGCTTTGGATTTTGTTTTGTAATACTGTGTGTGTGCATGCGTGCACACACATGTGTGCTATTTGCATATATGTTAATTGTGCATTTCTTAGATTAATATTAAAATGAGTTAGCATTCCCTGAACTGACTCGCCTTTCCTTTCCGCCCTAAGACTTTGAGACAAGAAACTAGTACAGGATTAACAATTTGTCATGGATAATCCACAAAGTAAATAACCCCAGTGTGAATAATTCAAAGTGGGTAGTGTTGTAACATAGGAGCTATTTAAAGTTAATTCAAGAGGAAGTTCTCTATAGTAAATTCCCTCTCATTATCCCCTGCAAAGATAGGCTGCCGCTGATAAGCAGAGAAGCATTTGTGCATTATCAGTGTTTTGCCATCTTATCTGCAAAAACATAATCTTTATCTTTTTGATGGGGTGCTAGTAGTACAAAGACTTGGCTAATCTGAGAAATGTGCAAGTTTTTCCAAGGGTGTTTAGCCTCCTTTCAACTTAAAACAAAAAAGGTCTGAAACATTTTCTCCATTTTAGTAATGGAGAAAGATACAAAAATAAATATAAAAACATGCATGTGTAGTTTCTAAAATGTCCTAAACTGAGACTGCAGTTTAAGAAAATGCAATTAAACATCATGAAAATATGTTCATTTGTGAAAAGGATTTGCATGTTTGGATAGTGTTAAAATAACAAGGGATTAATAATAGGACATTAAATGTTGGAATTACTGAGAGTACTATATTAGTCTTTTCAGCCTAATCATCTCTTTCAGATAATAACCACTTTTCCCACAATTACAGTTGTTCATAATGCAGATTTCGGATTTGACAGTCTACAGGATGCTACCAAATCCTATTCAAATTTGTTACTTAACCCAGACCCAACTATTGTTGAGCAGCCATTAAGGCGTGAATTTTGTTCCTTCTTTTCTAGTTACAGATATTTTATTTTCAAAATAGGACTATTTTCAATACTGAGTTGGACGTATTTTAGTTAAAATTTTACCTGGGCCCTTTTTAAACATATTTCCTATTTTTCCAATTGTAGGTTTCATATACACTGGAGAAGTTGTGCACCGGATGCTGACAGCGACACAGTACATAGCACCTTTAATGGCAAATTTCGATCCCAGTGTCTCCAGAAATTCAACAGTCAGATATTTTGATAATGGTATGTATTAGTTAGCCTATTTTTTACTGAATGTATATTATTAAACAGTGACCATCAGATTCATTTTAACATTTTTGTTAAATGTTAAACTTGGAGTGTTTTGTTTTGTTTTGGTTTTGGTAGGCTGGATTTGTAAACTGCTTGGTGCAAATGCCCTAAAATGACAATCGTTAAACAGTTAATATGCATAGTAAAGTATATAATCAAATGTCGCTCATTCATTCATTCATTCATTCATTCATTTGTTCAAAAAATGTACATTAACATCTATTGGGAATTATAATAAATGAGTTATGCTAAGCAACACCTCATACCAAGCAAATACATTTGATGCTATTTTCAGTAAACCCTTGCCATTATATGAGAAAAGCTAAATAAGGATAATTTGTCCTGATGTTTAAGTAGAGGCAAGTGGCATAATACATTGATATTAAATTCTTAAAACTTATGAACTATATATCATAAGATGAAAACACCTTTTTAAAAATATAGGGTAGTGAATAATTAAAACACATTTAAGAAAATCTAGTTTTCCCAAGTTTAAAATATGAAATAGAGCCTATTACAGTGTATAGTGTATACTGACAACAATTTATCCCTACAATTTCTTTTGGGGATATATAGAAAAGACAAAGAAAGCTTAAACTATTTCACCAAATGCTATTTAAGTCTAAGTAAAAATTTAATGTCCTGAGGACATAAATGAATTTTCATGTCTATATCTAATTGAAGGCTCTAACTTTAGCAGAGAAAATATTGTAGAAAAAGAAGAATTTGTTTAGAAACTTAATAAAAAATAGATGTAAAAACTCACAGTTATATATAAGTCATGGACATGTAAATCACAGCATAGAGAATAGAGTCCTTAATATTATAACAATTATGTGCGACGGGGAACGGTTACTGGACTTACTGTGGTGATCACTTTGTAAGGTAAACAAATGTTGAATCACTTTGTTGTGTACCGGAAACTAATATATACAGTATGTCAAGTATAATTAAAAATAAATTCAAATTAATTGCTGATTTAATTAATTTTTGGAAACACAGAAGTTTCTGTACTCTAGAATATTAAAGTAGTATGTATTTGATATTCTAAAATAAGGTTTTTATCTTTTAAAATAATGGAAGCATTTGATGTGAACAAAGCTATTTCTACTGTTGTCTTAATGATCAAGGAAAAAATTCACAATGAGTAGTATAGACTCAGTGATACAGTTGTTTTTGGGAATGTGATCATTTTACTAAAAGCCATCTTCTAACCAGTATGATGAAGCTTTTTACATGTCAAATTGGCAGAGGAAGAAGGAAAATAAACATAGTTAGAAATATACTCTGAGAAATAAATTTCAAATAATTTGAATAACAGCAGTGTCCAATATTAAGTAACTCTGAATGTTAGCTGTGATAATAGTGCCCCCCATTATGTTTTAATTTATTTATTTACTTATTTTTATTGTTTAAATACATTTGTCTCCATTTACCCGCTACCACTTTCCTCTGCCCCACCCACCCCCACCTCTCTGTCTCAATCCTTCCCCATCTTGGCTTCATCCGTGTGTCCTTCACACACCTGTTCCTTAATCTGACCCTTCCCCTTCCCCTCCCTGCTACCCCTCTCCCTCCCTCTCTCCCGTCCCTGTCAATTTCTTCTTTCTTTCAATGTTGCTGGTCATATTTTCTTTGCCTGCTTGTTTTGCTGATTAGGTTCCACCTATAGGTGAGATCATATGGCATTTGTCTCTCACCCCCTGGCTTATTTCACTTAACATAATATTCTCCAGTTCCATCCATGCTGTTGTGAAGGGTAGTAGCTCTTTCTTCTGCTGTGTCTCTTAGAGGGTTTTCTTGTTCTTTTATTTGAAACATATTCCCTTGTTTCTTGAATTGCTTGACTCTGTGTTGGTTTCTGCACATGAGATAAAATAGCCACCTCTTCTAGTCTCATCAGAGTGGCCGTGTATAGGACATGAACCTAATCAATCAGCCAGGCCGAAGCTCCTGGTCATCTCTCAAACCCTTGTGATTGTCTAACTGAGACATCCTCTTTGTTCTCAGTAGTTGAGAGTGTTCCAAGACCCATCAGTGACCTGAAAGAGAAGACCCGAGTCAGGACCATGATGCAGGGGGATTTGTTGCTGGACCCACAGGAAGCAGTTGGGAAAAGATGCAGTCAAATCCCTTCTGGGCAGAAACTGGGAGACAGGAAACTTGGCCTGCTCACTATTCACTGAGTCTGGGAGTTTAATCATGGGAGTGCCGCTGTACCCATTTTGAAACTTCTCCTTTCTTTGCTTTAGTCTCTGACTTTTAAGTGCAAGCCCTGTTGGGTCTAGGTGCTGAAGTCTCGATGAGCACCATAAAAGTTGGGGCACTACATGTGTCCACAGCTCCTTTCAGATAAATTTTGGTAAGTTGGTTTTATCACTGGAGTGAGCTGGAAGGGAAAGGTGGAGGAAGTGTCCACCTGCTCTTTTGAGTTCTGGGCTGAATAACATTCAGCACCTAGATGAATGCTAATTAGATGGCGGACCCTCCTGCAGCAGCTTGTAAAATATGCAGACACAGCCCTGAAGGAAGAGTAGGAGATGGGCATCCTTGCCTGCCCTCTCTCTGCTGAACCTGGGAGAACAGCCACGGCAAGTGCTCAAGAGCAAGCCTGTTGACGGGTGTTTCTTTGCCTGCTCCAGGCCTGTGGAACTCATGAATGTGAACCGCATTGTCTGCCACAAATAGGTGATCTGGGGCCCTGTCCCTCAGGTGGTACCGCGAAAACTGGGTGCCAGACTTGTGCATAAGCTCCTTCCAGAGAGGGGCTGGTGACATTGCATTGTTGTTGGAGTGAGCCAAAGGGAGAACACAGGAGCCCCTGGCTCTTTTGGGCTCCAGAAGGGATCACAGTCAGCACCTACATACGTGCAGCTTCAGTGTAGGTGTTTTCCCTGTCACCCCATGCGTAGCAGTCACTCGGCTAGTTTTTGGATCGCTCTCTGGGGAAATTGCTTCTTGTGTGGCTAAATATGTTGTGTGTCTATGGGAGGAGGGGAATTCTGGAGCCTCCTATGTTGCCATCTTGCTTAGAAGCTCCCAGCACTACTACACTCAAAAGCAGAGTAAAGACAGTATTTGTTCTGCATGGATCACCTGGTACAGGGATTCACTGGAAAGCAGTTGGGGGGAGAAACGCAGAGGGCCAGGTGAGTGGCACGGGGTGGGCAGCTTCCCTGCCGTCTCTGGGCTTGACTGGCCCAGCCCCTCCATCTCGTCACTGACCCAGAAGCTCTCTGTCATACTATCTTGATTTTTTTTTCTTTTTTAATCAGATATTTAATGACCTGGAAGACAGGTTTCGCTCTTTTAGTTCTGCTTGTTTCATGTTCTGTAGAACAGTTTTCAGCAACATGATTTTTTAATTAAACAGAAAATCCAATACTTAGAGCTAAACAGAAGGGTTACTGCTTATTTTTTTCTTTAAAAAAATAGAGAAAAAAAACAATGGCAGTTAAACATATATATGAATTCTCATTGGTAGATACTAAACTGTGTTGTAATTTATATTTCACATTAATAGGTTCATAGTAAACTCTGGTAGATTGACTTATTAGAACATGATATATAACACTAAAGATTTTTCCCAGTTTATTTCAAGAAGACTTCAGAAATCTTAGCGTGGGGCCCTTTAAGCTACCTTGCAGCCCACTGGAAGCAATACAACAAAGACAGAAATGCAGGCATTGTGAATCAAAGAAAAATATTTCCATTAGTGTTAAAAGAATTTCTTCATCCTGGAAAAGTATAATTCTAAGTACGGAAGAGACATTTTTAGATCTTTTCTAAGTGCTTCTAGCTTTTCTGAATGTGTTCCTTTCTCTCTCAGCATTTATCAATGTATTTGAAATTCATGCAATTCACTTGGGCTGCATTTTGAAAGTGGCTCGTGGAAATTTAAGCAGCCGGTACCCATTAACATTAATGGATTTCCTAAGGCAAAATTCCCCCATACTGGGCTCAGTATTAACCTCAGTATGAGGTTAGATTTTACCAAATATTTAGAGAATACTCAACTCCTTAACAATATTCCAAATGCAATTTTTTAAACTGAAAAACACTTCTATTCATTCTCTCTCTATTGTTTAACAGCAGATATTGTGGTTCTTTATTTACCTTTAAGTTCCATTACATCAAAAGAATAAAATGTTATATATCTTCACTTAAAGATATATAATACTTTAAAACAATCAAAATAAATCACTCTGCCTTAGCAAACTGCATTCATGCTGAAGTTTTAGTCTTCTTATCAGGTGACGGCCAAAATCCAAACTGTAGAATACTCTGAAACTGTAAATTCAATTTAGATATCATCAGACTTCACCATCATCTCCACTGTCATTAAACTGGATTTCATCATCATCTCCAGGATCAAATGTATCTGTTTCATTGATTTTAGCATGTTCTGGAAGCTAGCTATATGCCAAATGCTATTTCAATAACAGAATTCCACTTAACCTTGTAAACTTTAAGCAGCACAACTACTAGATTGGAAGGCTAGATTCCATGTTTTTGTGAAGACTCCCACCAGAATTGATTGATATGTTTTTTCTCATTGTATTTCTTCTGTTCTGATGGGGTTTGTAGGTACAGCACTTGTTGTCCAGTGGGACCACGTACATCTGCAGGATAATTACAACCTGGGAAGCTTCACATTCCAGGCAACCCTCCTCATAGATGGACGCATCATCTTTGGATACAAAGAAGTAAGTAATGCATTGAACATTTTCTTCACCTTTGACCTTGAAGTCTATCTATTCTTTCCTTCAAATGTCAAGAAAGAGACACCTTATAATCATAAGTCTTAAATCATTTTCTCACCTCTTGGTTTTTTTCTTCCCTTGGTAAAAAGTATGTTTTAATCTACTGGATAGCACTGATTGTTCATGCTTTGGATTTTGTTTTGTTTTCTATTCCTATGTCATTGGCATTATGATCCATGAATTTTATATCATTGAATAATTATATGATACTGAAATAATTCTAAAAGAAAATACTTTCAATTTGGAATGCAATTGTTTATATATATTTGTTTGTTGTCTTGTCAATTTCTGTGACTTTTTTACCTCTACCTCCAAAAATATTAGTAAATGTGAAATCTTCTATGGCTCAGTGACCCCAAACTGAAAGTGTGCCAGGACAGCCTTTCACTAATGATTATTTCAAACCAATAGAAAAGATTAATTAGACATCTAAGTGACAGAAATAACAAGGGAATTTAAACTTATGATTTATTTCATTTTACCAAACTGACAAAGAAGGGAAACTTACTAAATTGTAGCCTTAAGTTTAAGGAATGTGTAAATTAGAATAATAACAAGTTTGGTTTAAAACTATTGACAATATAATTAAGGTCTATTAGACAACCTAAACTTTTGGAGACAAAAACAAAGACTGTAAGAGTAAAGTTCCAGGAACAGCAGATGTGATATTTCAGGCAGTCATTAGGCAGGAGAGAATTTCTGATAGTGTGGATTGATAATAGGCATTATTAACACATGGATTGATGGTTATTTATAATAATACACTCTTAATATCTTTTCAGTTGAAGGGTTATTTTCCCTTCAGACAGGAATCCCTGGCTATTAACAGGACATTGATAATTTTTAAAGGGTTCACTTTGGTCAAGCCTTCTGAAATTTATCCTTTCTATAAAGCGAAGACTAGTTATATTTCAATTAAATAAGCCAACTTGGGAAAATTTTATAATCAGACTAGATGTTTCCACTTCTTTGATGAATTCTTGCATGTGGAATTAATCCTATGCTGGGGCAATAATGTAGGTTATACTATAGGATCTGTTCTGCTTTGTGCTTCTTTATCCAGAGCTATGTTTTCATAGCATAGTCCAGCATATTCTTATATTACTCCTCGGAATCTGAGATAATATGCCTCGAAGGGACTTATTTGAGTTTTTCTTCTATTATCTAGTGTGTTGTTATTGGGACTGCAGAGTGATGTTATGGAATGCTAGTTCTCAACAGTTTAACCAACAGTGGTAAAGTTTCTGGAAAGACACAGGGTCAGTCAGTCCAGAGTCTTAAACATCACTAACCATAGCCTTTGTCAAAACAAAGGTTGTGTTCCTATTGTGGTCACTCTTTCCAGTCCTTATTACCAAAATTGTCATCTCCATTTACACTGTTGTCAATGGGAGTCTTGCATTGAAGAGAAATGGTTTATTTTTCCCATTCTTTCTTCACAGTGGGTTTAGTATTTTTAAGCGTTTTTTTCCTTTTCTTTATTTTAATCAAAGAAAAATTTTGCATTATGTTTTTTTCTGTTTTGTCATGGAGAATATTAAGCTGATAAGCAATTTTTAACACTTTCTTGATATTCTCAGTCTGTTTTCCCTGTTGAACAGTAGTCCTTCTGAACTCAAGAGTTCTACATAAGTCATTAGTGTTTTATTTACCTTATTGTCCTTTTTCTGTCCTTGATAGAAAGCAGTTTCTTATTTCCTATTCTGACTTTTTTCTGATAATTGTCATGCATTTTACTTTGTGCAGGCAAATTTCTATTTGTAAAATTTGCCACAGTGAAAGTACACATGTACTTGGGTGAGAACTAGATGCACCTGGTACTCCTAGAAAAAGTATTTATAATCGTGAAAACATAAAATAGTCATTTATATAATGTACTGTCCTTGACAGAATGCTTTCACATACATTATAGTTTTCAATTCTTCAACAATATCCTATATTCTTAATATCCTTAGCTTTCATAAAGGTGCTGGCACATAGAAGGTGTTGAATAAATGTTCCTGACTTAATTATGAAATTAGATCAGGCACAATTAGCTTTATTTGATAGCTAAGCAGACTGAGTCAGAGAGGTTAAATGACATGCCTGAGGTTGCAGAGCTGGCTGAGGGCAAATCCAGGACTAAAAGCCATAATTTGGTGACTCCAAAAGACCTCAACATTTTTTTCCCCAAGGATATTATATGTAACAATTCACAAATGTATTTCTCATTTGCTTTTTCAATAAGTATCTGTTAATGTTTGGTGTTTAATAATATTTTTATCTGAGTTCAATATATTACACAATTTTAATCCACAAAATCAGGAGAAGTATTCCTTTTTAAGTTGCAAAGCTAACAAAATCATGAGACTATAAGAATATAAGGAGTATAATTTTGTGTTCCTGTACAAGTTAAACTTACAGACCCAAAATTATAGATAAGAAGTAAGTGCAATTCTTTCTGTAATAAGTTGCTTCTAGCTAGTAATACCCGCTTTGTTTTATTTTATTACATTTTATGTAAGAAGGAAAAAAAACTGATTTTTGTGGAAATTACCAGTAAAGAACTTGGTTAAATTGTTGAATAAAAATTAATACAATAAGATAAATGCTGTGGAAGGCAAACCTTTCTCACCCTGTGCTGTCCAATGACTGTGTTACAATATATTAATAACTAACCCGGAAAGACGGTCAACGATGTCAAAGTGATTGAAGCAGTTCAGCCCTTTCTTCAAGAGGAGCTCTATGGGAAGGCAGTGTGGTGCCCTGGTGGGGCCGACGGGCTCTGCCGTCAGGCTGCCTCAGGTGAATCTTTGTTTCATAATTTTGGGAAAGTTACTTAACCTCTCCGAGTATTTCAGGTTCCTGCTCCGTAAATTATAAATGCAACCACTTCCTGGTTTTTGTGAGAATTACATTTGATAAATTTTAAGCACTTAATACCTGCCTGGTATACATGAAGAGCTCAAGAAATGTTAAATTTATCAAATTTGGAGGTTATTAAAAGAGAACAGAACATCTGATTGAGGGCAGAACTTGTACAGACTATTTCTACTACTGAGTTAAGCAGAAAAGACGAATAACGTGTGGAAAGCATAAGTTGAAGGCATCAGGTGGCTATCAAAGAGCAAGGACTTGAAACACCCTGATTCCAGAGAAAGGAAACCATGAAGTGAATCCAGCAAGACATTTGATACTTCATCTTCCAGGTCCAGAGACCTAGAAGCTGAGCAGAACTTCAGGCAGTCTCATAGAGTTGAGGAAAATACAAGAGTTCAGGGCCACTAACAAGAAGGCCCATAGTAAGTGCCCAGGCATGGAGATTCCTGAAGGACTAGGCTCTAGGAGTAAGGGCTAATCAGAAACATACCCGTCTTTACAGTCACTGATGCCGAACTTAGAACGAGCTTAGTATTAATCTGCTCCATCCAAACCGCCAAAAAGAAAAAAAAAAATAGTAAACCCTCTGTGGAGGGAAAATATATCATCTACAACCTCACGGTATCTCTTCAGTATCTTGAAAACAATGCCCAGCATTTGATAAAAAATTACTGAGCAGGCAGAGAGACATAACCATGAATGAAAACCTACAGGAAAAAAAACAACAGATAATAGAAACAGACCCATAAGAAATCTAGATATTAGAGTTATCAGCCACAAACTTTAAAGTAACTATTATTAATATAGTTAATGAAATAGACGATAAAGTCATTAATTTCATGAAGTAACTAAATTTGTGCAAAAGAACCAAGTGGATACCCTGAAGTTAAAAAGTGCGTTATAATGAAGAGTTAATAGTTTGAGAGGAATTTTTTTTTTTGGAAAGAAAATATTTATAATTTTTGTACAAGTTGAAAACACCTTCCCTATCATTTTGTATTTTATTTTTCATTATCATAATATGATATTTAAATATAATAAAATGTCTAAACAAGCCCCATTTAGATAACCCCCTTCTTTCTCAATTTCTTTTTTTTTAAATTTTATTTTAATTTATTTTTTCAAATACATTTATCTCTGCCTCCCCCCCACCACTTTCCCTTTGTGCTTTGGCCTCATCCTATGTAAACTTACCTTTGAAGTTAACTTAATTAACAGCTGTGTAACAACAAAGGTATAACATTAAACAGAATCTCAAATCATTGGTTGAATAATACAGAACTATAACCTCGAGAGATAATTATGTAAAAGGATCTGTGCCTCCACTCCTTCTTTCACCAGTGTGGTTGGAACACTAGGATTTTGGCGAAGGAACACTGAATGTTATGAGCAAATCTGCAATCACTTTTATCTTTATAATATTTCAATAACAAATGCTGTGAATATATATACATACATACATACATAAAGTAGCAAGGTAGAGGAATCAATAACCTAGAAGAAATAATTCTAGAAATAGAAAACTTGTTGTAATGTTGGACCTTCCATGAGTTTTGTCCTTAAGCGATGTTATTTGATCTTTCTGGGTGCATTTTCTGCACCAAGCCTCCCTCTGTTTTATCCCTGAAGTGTCATCGAGAGGTCTCTCTCACAAGATGCTCCTACCCAGATCACACCATGTGCATTCTCCCTACCCTGATGTTTCCTGACCCACGGGCTCTGTCATTCCTGAGATAAAGACCTCTACATTCCTGTTTCCCCAAACCCAGGGTGCAGAGATTCCTGATCCCCTTTCTTTTCCCTTCACATTTGATTCCCAAGCCATGTTTAGACAAGCTCCCTGGTCTAGCTATCGTTTTGGGGAAAGCCCCTACCAGAATTTTGACTCTGTTGAGCTGAGTTGCATTGGCTTCTGAAGGTGCGGGCACCTGCCTCACTCTCGTCTTTATATAAAGCCCCAACTCTAGTTTGGCAAATCCATGGTGGGCAGCCTTTAAACCAGAGGTCACCCTCGGGGTGGGGGGGCGGGTGTGTGTGTGTGTGTGTGTGTGTGTGTGTGTGTGTGTGTGTGTGTGTGTGTGTGTGTGTTTACAAAGTGGATATGTTGCCAAAATTTAAATATTTGAGGGTTTCAAATAAAAATATAGATTTGCATTTTGTCTTGAGAAATCAGAAGCCTTGGATCACTTGCTGCTCAGGGTGTGCCCCCTCCAATTTCTCCCTCGCCAGCTTCTTTCTTACCCCAGGCCAGCACCAGCTTCTAGAGAGATTAAGTTTGAAACTCCTTTTTTAATGTAGGGGCTGTCTTTACTCATCAACTTTATACTGTTATTTGCCTCCTTCCAGATTTTCCGTATGGTGTGATTGTGGACACAATCACACGAGGCAGGAGGGATGTTAAGAATGTACCTTCAGCATGGGGCTCTCCTTGGCTTTCATGATATCAAGTACATTACTCAACACCTGGCCTATGAAAGAGTTCAGTAACTGTAAACTAAAGAGGGATTTGAAAAATTGTGTGAAATGTTAATGACATACAGTAAAGCAAATCGATTTTTTATCTGTCAGATTTAACTGGAAGCCTTTCTATGCAAATGTAGTTTTTAGACAACTAAACACACCCTGGGCTTTCTGTGTTGTTTCAATAATAATAAAAGTCTTTTTAAAGTTGGATACCCTACTAAGTTATGCAAAAGCCAGATCAGACATTTTAAGGAAGGTGAGGTAGGAAGTTAGGGGTTGAATGCAGGTGAGGTTGGGTAAAATAGTAAGCTTTGGGGTACTATATATATATAACCAGACACCATAGTGCTGATGCGTGAGTGAAAAAAAAAAGTGAGTGAGCAAAAATGAGTTTAGCATAATTCTTTCCAGTTTCTTTCTGATAGACATATGATTCATACTTTGGCACACATACTATACAATCAAGCCCTTGCTGAGATGTTGTGCTGCTTATTAGATAGCTAGCTGCATCTCTAATGGGAAAAAAAAATAAATGTTTTGGCGAAGCTTGCAGGGCAGAACAGACAGGAAAATAAAATCCAGTTGCCTCTGACCAAAGCGGCATGCTGTTACCTCCCTGTTTTAGAGACAGACATACAAGTTCACATTTTACACATTGCATCGGGCACTTGTGTCCTGGTGAACAATACCACAGTGTAGAAAAGGGAGCAACTCTTTACTCTGAACCTTCCTCCAAAGGCAGGTGTGCTGTGCCATGCCTTTGCTTACTCCTAACTTTTCCTGCCTTAATGTTGTCTAGTTATTGCAACTCTTTGCTGCATCTATTCTTAATTTGCTTCACTATATTATTTACAGAAAAAGTTATGCTTACTTAAATAATAATCATATCTATGTCTTGTAAAGTGGCATAAAAATTAAAATGCCTAAAAAAGGATTTATAAATGCTTGTGTAAAACAAAATACAAACATTTTAACTGACATTAATGCTTCTTTTCTATATCTATCCTGTGGCTGAACGTGTTGTGAAACTCATTCTCAGAAATTTATGATTCAATAAAAATCATACAGAATCCAAGCAAAAAATTCGCTTTACTTTAATTGTAAAAGGCAACTATTAGGGGTACATGAAAATAATGAGGCTATATTAAAAAGAAAAAAGCTTACGTAGTAAAGCATTTGTGTAATTTCAAATTGGTTTCCTAACATCCCCAGGAACTAACTTAAGAAAGACATTTCCCAGAGGAATATAAATTTGTAGAAAGGAGCAAAATGTGCTTCTTTAAGCAACATTTTTAGAGTTTTTGTACATGGACATCACCCATGGCTGTGGCATCTCTGGCTCGTGGACTTTAAATCCTTGTAAATGCAGAGTCCTCTAAAGAATAGGTGACTGTGACAATATGACAAACCTGTTCTTGTGCTAGTTGTGTGCAATATCAGATAGGTTATTTATACACATACACACACAAATGCTTTTTGTTATTAATCAAAAAGCAGCCCATTTTAAATATGGTTTAACAGTACTCCTCGTTCATCTTAATGACCTCTAATTACAGACCGACATGGAAACGTGTGGACTGGTGTGACTTGCTCACTGAGCACTTGTACAACTCACTCACTTGGCTGCAGTGAGCAAATGAGTGGTCCTTTCTAAGAACAACCCCACACCTTTGATATTTGGAAATAAAAAGATTACAGTCCAAAAAGGCAGAGTAGAAATGATAATGACAGTATCAGTTGGAGACAGGCAGACATGTTTCTGAAAGAAATCTTTGAGAAAGCCTGGAGTTGTTTATCTCTTCCTCATTAATCTTTTACAATGTTAGTAGTTATTTAATTCAGTTGACAAAAGCAGTTTTTTCAAAACCTGATATGTAATCATTTTGTAAAAGGCTTGGGTATCACCTAGGAAAATGTGGGGAATCAAAAGCTTCTTATATATTTTTATTTTAATATTTAATCAGGATAAAATACCACAGTTTTAGAAAGCCTAGGCTCTTATTCATGAACTCTATAAAATGTTAAAGAAAAGCATCTGAAGCCAGTGATCTCGCTATGAAGTTATCATCCCTTCCCGTCCCTTATCCTCCTGGACTCAGAACACTTCAGTTCCCCCCTTCAGAGCTGCGCAGGTTTCCCTCAGCACACCCAGGGCACAGCATCCACCTCGCCTGCGACGTGAATGAAGTGAGGGTGTGCTACCGGCAGCCCTGATGACAAGCATAGCTCTATTTTTTCTGCTAGGAAGACCAAAAGTCTTGGTGGCATTGTCAACTCTACTCGTACTCTCACTTTTATCAAATGTGTGGCATGTCTTGATGGTAGTACTGTCACAATTCATCCAGAATTCACCTTCCTGCTCTATTGTCACCTCCTACCCTTACACTCCAGTGCAGTCCAAGCAACTCAACTCTTACCTGGACAACTGAGACCCTCCTAACTAACTTCTCTGTTACCCCTTGGCCCTACAGTCTTGAGCACACAGTGTGATCTTTTTCAGATGTAAAGGTATGTCCTTCCTCCTTTCAAACCCTCTAAAGGCTTCCCCATATGACTTGGGATAAAATCGAAAGTCATTGCCATAGCTTTCAGGGCATACATGTTGCCTATTCCTGCCCCCACCCCCTCCCATATCCTTTGACACTTTTATTTACTACTTCTCCAGTGATAGCCTTTTAATTCCTAAAAGATACCAAAAGCAATTTAGTTAAGGCTGCATAACAAATTGCCCCAAAATGTAGTGGTTTAAAACAACTACACTTCTTACTTCTCACAAGATACCTGTGAATCAATTCAGGGGTTCCACTAATCTGAAGTGGACTCTGCTGATATCACCTGGGCTCACTCATGTGTCAGCTGTTAGCTGGTGGGTGGTCTAAAGGCTTGCTGGTCAAGGATGGTCTCTGCTGAAAGGAGAGTATTTCTTCACGTCTCTCACATAGCTTCAGCAGACCAGCAGGGTACATTCTCATGGCAGTGGCAGGGGACCAAGAAAGGAGGTGGAAATGTGCAGAAGAGAGGGTTTGACTTCAAGACAAAATACAAAGGAAGGCAGTGAAAGGAAGGAAAGGGGTGGAGAAAGCAAAATCAAATGAAAGATGGCTAGGTAAGGCGAAAAAAGACAAGGAAGAGAGAAAAGGTATAGTGGAATATCTAAAGAGAAGGAAAAACTGCTATACTAGGAGGTGTACAGGAAACACAGGACATGTGACCTGGAATACAAACTCTGGTAGGAAAAATATTATATTCATAATAACATAATAGGATTTTTCCATCAATAGCAATAAAAACTCAAGTTCTACTTTGAGTTAGAAGAAATAAAAGACTTGGGGTTGTGAACACACAATAGCGTATATGGATAATGTATTATAGAACTATACACCTGGAACCTGTAAAATTTTTTTAACCAAGAAATTAAATTTAAAAAGTATTAAAAAATGATTTGAAAATTAAAAGGAAAGAAAAAGATACAGTAATTATCACAGAATTCTCTGGTAAAATACTTCACACCTGGCAGAGAGATACTGCAGTCATAGATGCTGGAGAACAAAAGCAAGTGACAAGTGCCAGAAGCAAAGCTTTTATAATTACTTCTAGGCAGGCGTATATTAATCAACTTAAAAAGAATTATAACTTTTTCTTATTAGGAAATTCAAAATATAACCCAAATTGGGATTTTTTTCTATGCTTTCTCCTTCTTTTTGTCTTTTCATTTTTAACTGCAAGTCTCTCTTAAATGTAAATTACTCCTTCTCATGGAATATGACACTGGGTAACTAAGTATAATCCCCATTCAGAAAAGGGATTCATATACTGATATTGAGTAAGTATATCAGAGTTTCATTTAGTAAATGAACTTTTAGGAACAGAAGTTGAGGTTTGTTTTGTTTTGTTTTTTTGTCCAAGTATCAGAATAATCCTTAATGATGGTTAAGAACTGGGCACACTGATGTAGAATTGACATGTAATGTTGTTTGAGAGAGAACTGATTTAGTACATAAAGGGGAAATGTCATCTTCCATTTATGCGTTCCGAGATCATTTCAGAAAATTCAGAAACATTTAAATTTCCTCTTAATTGGTCAATTTCAACAAAATAGCCCTTTTCAATTTCATGATGTCGTGAGCAAAAATAGACAGTACAGGCCTTATTATATCTTCTCTCCAGTTTATTTTTTTCCATCTTATTGCTATACCATTTGTTAAGATTTATACAACAATGTCTGATCTAATATTTTTTGTAATGAATTACCAACAGATGGCCTACACACTGTTTATCCTGCTTAAAGATTTTTTTGGTGCATCTATTCTTTCCTTTTTGTTTCTTGTTCTTTTATTTATTGAAAATGGTTTCATTCCATTTTTATTTCTATAAAAATGATAATAAAGTTAGTAATCATTATTATGCAGACTCTTTTAATCTGTCTCATTTGTAACTGCTGTATTATGTTTACTATATTCTCAATGTGTCCTAATTTTTTAAAAATTGTACATATTAAGAATATCTGCCATATTCAGATTTGGGGTTCCATTGAGGTTCAAATTATAGAAGTGTGACTTTGAAATGACCCATAATAATTTGTTTTCCATATAAGTTTCAACCAAAATAGTGAAGTTTCACATCTATTAACAATTGCCAAATATCACTACATTGTAATGAGCAATAATAGTGTTAAATATATCTTTAGCAATGTACTTACTTGTCTTTCTCTAGTTTTTATATCTATAAGGCCACTGTAAACAAGAGTTTTTTTAAAACTATGAAAATAATTATATATTTAAGTCCTTTAGGAAAACAGTGCAAGAAGAATTTCTATTCCTGAAGTGATAGCCAGCACTACATGCATTTATGGTGCACGTGTGTGTGTGTGTGTGTGTGTGTGTGTGTGTGTGTGTGTGGTGTTTTCACTCCCCAGCATCAGTTAGATTCTCTGAGAATCTGTTGCTTTCATCATCAAGAAACCACCTGTAGGACCGGAAACTCCCTTGTCACTTTAGCCCATCAGTTAGAATTAAAGGGATGTAATTTTAGTTATTGTATGTCTTTCTTCCCTCATGTTTACTGCACTCTCTCTCTAGTTCTTCATCTCCATTGCCTGATTTTATTTATTAAACAAGATGAAATTAAAATCTAACGCATAGTAATCTGCTTTTTCTTTTTTAGATTCCTGTCTTGGTCACACAGATAAGTTCAACCAATCACCCAGTGAAAGTGGGGCTGTCTGATGCATTTGTCGTTGTCCACAGGATCCAACAAATTCCAAGTATGTAGACAAGGGGTAATGGTAAAGTCGGGGTCTGCTGAGGGAGTAAATGTAAAGGAGACTGATCTGGGCTGTTGTTAACTCTTTGAACAATAGAATAGATAATAGTTCAGAAAAGTGCTGCTTGTTAATTATATTGTTTGGTTTGTAACTTTTAGTGAGGTTGGTGCTCTCTCTCTCTCACTCTTGAACTAATACCGGTAATTTAGGTAAAATGAAATTAAATAGCCAAGGCAAGAATGTGCATTTTGGATTCTTTGGGATGTTTAGCTTGGTTGTGCAGATATATTTCTTGTATTAAGAAGAAGATCAAAGAGAGACATTATTTCACTAATAGGTATATGATTTTTTTGTTTGTTTAGTTTAAATACATTTATCAACAAATGAGCAGCTTTGCACCCTTTTATGTTTAACCTGTTTATATGAGACTGCTAGGTAGTCTGAAGAAAGGTGAAAGGAAGAGTACAAATTGAGATAAATAAAAATTTTGGTGAAATTATACCTACCAGAGAAAATATATATTTTCTTTTTTTTTAATTTCTTTTTTTGCATATCTAGTCTAATTTACATTTTATAGAATAAAAATATATGTGCTACTTTGGGCAGCTGTTCATGATATTAGAAATTCAAAACATAAGTGCTATTTATAGTAGCCTGATCATGTAAATAGCCATTGTTTGAAAGCTTCTGTTTGGTAAACCTCCTCTATTTCAAGAACAGTCCTGAGGGATGCTTGGGTGTGTTCGTACTGGAAGTGTTTGTTCATTTGTGTCCCAGACGTGCTCATCTAAGACAAGAGGTGATAATAAAATATGTCTCAAGATTAGGTCATTTCTTTCTTTATTGTTCAATGTTCTTTTATTTTATGATAGTTCTAGACTTAAATTATCGAATGCATATATGCTGTTTGATCTTGACTTGAGCTGAATCTCTTTAATCATGCCATCTCTCAAATATAGAAAGTAGGTGGAGTTGAAATTAGATTTTTCAGAGCAGTGGACTGGCTGGCAACATAGGGTTTATTTTACAGCCACGGTTTAGAAGAACATCACACGTGGCAGTTCTGCTGGGGAAGAATGTTTCTCCATGTTAGCTCAGAACTTGTGGGAGGTGATATTCAAGGGAACTGTCAAATCAAGAAAGGTTTTCCAGAAACAACATGGTGCTGCGAACAAAGCAAAGATGTACAAGTACATGTAGGCAACTTAAAGACATTCTGACAGAACTCTTATGTGAGCTGAGTCCTGGGAAGGATGACATTGACTCCTGTTGGGAGAGGATTGTTCTCACATTCTTTCTTTCAGTGGCTTTAAATCAAGCATGACTTGAGTCAATTACTGCACGAGTGAAAGGAAACACCAGTTTTAGTTTATCTGTGGTATCTTTTCATCCCAGAAAGGATTTTATTTGCAGCTTCCTCAGAAGGCATCTTAGTCCAGACTGATGTTCTGATATGTTAGTGTTTAGAGAAAAAGATAGTCCAAAGTACAAAAGAAAATGTTTTAACAATTTTAACAGTTTAATATTTACAACTTTAATATTCAAGTTTCTGTGAGAACTTAGACATGATAAAACTGTACTTAAATAAATTATTAAATTGTTCCCAACTGCAATTTTGCATCCCTGTTATATTATAATAGGGTAACCATTATGTTTTGGAGGAAAATAATATCCTTTCCAAATATTAATTTTATTGAATAAATAGGCAACATTCATGAATTTTGACAACAGATTATGTTTAAAGCTTGGGATTCAGCATTCATCTAAAAAACAATTACTCAAACTTTGAGTTCAAAGAAAAGTTTCTCTCAGGCAAGTTGATGCTGGAGCAACATTCCCATTTTTGTTGACTTCACGGAGAAAATTAGTCAAAAATGAATGAAAGTTCTGAGTTTCTAATCCACTCATACCTGCTGTTAGATGGGACCATATTTCAGCGCGTGCGCACACACACACAAGAATAGATGTGTTCTACTTAAAAATCTTTTGGGGAACAGAAAAAATGTTAATCTCCTTAGAAATCTGTTCCCACATTTATAAAGTGTAACAGTGTCTGTTACATGAGCTTCTGTATAAGAGGAGAGATATGGTTGCATTGTAGTCTCAGCTAAAAAAAAAAAAACATATCGTACTTATTTACACCAGAGATTAGGCTGACCCACGATTAGCATAAATCAATTTATGAAAGCACTATTTCTCCTGAGAAAATAAGATGGTGCCTAGAGATCTGTATGTTACTTACATGTGCAATTAGAATTTAGATAAATATTTAAGTCCTTTTCAAAATTCTGTTCCCTTATTTAACAGCCTCATTGTTAGAAGTCATCCTCATAGGAAATTTAAATCCTTCATCTCTGTTACCTCTTTTTCTTCTTCTGAGTGGATTTAGGGAAAACTGATCGTTATCCTAAGTAATAGGCAGTTTCATTTCTTCTGTACTCCGTGGTGCATTACATAGAACCCAGTTCTCATAAGATAAATTTTCTGTTCTTTTACTTATTTTGGTTACACGGGATATAGAACCTATATCCTAGTCTTAATCTAGCCATGGCCACATAGGAACACGAGCTGCAGTCTTGAGAATAATTTTTTTCCAGTGGGACCATAGTTGCTATACCATTTAATCAGATTTGGTAAAGATTTGGTAAAGCATTCAAAAAGCTATAAGGCAAATTTAATTTCTTTTTACAAAGATTTCTCCCCACGTCTTCATCATCACATCAACAACAAAAACTTGTTTTTCAGTTATTAAAAGCTCCCAAATAGTAAACGATTTCAATGTAACTTTCAAGCATAATTTACTAAAGTAGGTTTTATCTTTCCAAAATGATCAGGTGACCTCATAGTTTAAAATATCAAAGGGAATTCAGGCATGGTTAGTAATTAGTAAGTTCTGAGGTTACAAGGGAAATTCCTTCACCCCTTCAGAAAAATGAGAAAAGGCTATAGTGAAATTTAGCCTTATATTTAAAGTAACATAAAAGATGAATTTTAATTAAAAGAGTCCAGAATGCATAAGGACCATTGTAGTGTGATACTAGTCATGAGACCTTAGGCGTTTTATTTAATTTCTATAACTTTCTTTAGATACAAAATGAAATGTGTATATAGCATGCAGTACCTGGCACAAAATAAGCACTGTATTGGTACTTTTACCTATTACTTATTCATCATCATAAACATTATTACTTTAACAATACAGTGATGCTAAGATGACCACACCCAGGCCAAGGGCTCCTTGAGTAGGTCCACAGGGAATTTCCACTAAAAAACACCTTGGCTTACTCTCTCCGAAACTCATTCTTTCTGACTATGACATCGTTTGTTTTTTAACATCTTGTTCTCCATCTGAGTGTATGCATCTCTGCATTACCTTTGTTTTTCATAAACTTTAGAGACAGAAAGAACCACCGAGATCAGCTGATTCAATCTCCATAGGTACAAACATGAAGAACAGGTCTGTGTGCAATGCTGTGGTTATTCATTACAGAAATACAAATTTAAAAACATAGTTGTGATTTTAATCATAGTTCATGTTAATTCAGAGGAATTTGTAAGATAACAGAAAACACAAAGAAGAAAATTTAAATTGTTTATAAATCTATTATTGAAAAAAGGTAACAATCAATGTTTCCATGTATCTACATGTAATCTTTTGTTTATAGTATACATCCACATTAAGAGAATCAGCATCATGCTATAAATATCTTTACTACCTGTATTTCCCAGTATATATAAAACATTTTCTTACATTGCTAAGTTCATGTCTAAAATGTTGACAATAGCTGCAACAAACTTTTCTGTTTCATAATTTATGTAACCTGACTAAACTTTGGTTTGGTTTGTCGGTTGCTTTTCATATTAATTATCAGTAAAACAGTGCTGCATATCCTTGTTTTTAAATTTTTACGCATATCTGATTCTTTAAAAATGAGTATGTAGCCATTGAATGTCAGTGTTTGTTTTTTTTAATGTACTTTGAAATTGCTTTCTATAGAAGTTGTACTAATTTACTCCCCCACCGGCATTATATTATATCCCATTTCCCCAAATTCTATCAGGCTACTTTAATTTTTTGGACTTTGTAAATTTGATGAGCAGAACATGGTATTTCATTGTTTCTCTAATAGTCTTTCGATTATCAGAAAGTTTTAACATTGTCGTGTATTCATAGGCCATGTATTGTTTCCATAATTTCTTGTTAAATAGCTCTATCAAGTAATTCTTCCTCAGCCACAGCTCATGTCACTTCGAATCCTTTCACACAGTGTGCAGAGTGCAGAGGCCTTCTGGGTAGATGTGCAGGTCTCGCTAGTACCATTCATACTTGTTTGTTTCCCTCTCCTCCAATTTAACATTCTGAATTTCAATCTTACTCTCTCAGGAGCTGACATTCACCATCAGGCTACACCTTTTCTCCACCCTCTGAGCTTAATAAGCATAACATTTTCAGCAGGAAACCCAGAACTCATGCCTTTGTGGTTCTGTTCTTTGGAAACCTAAGGCTATGCCATTTTAGTGATGTGAAAGTTACTATAGCACACACAGGCAGAAGTCTCGTACTAGAAACCAATATGGAAAGCATCTGACCTGACTCAGAATGGTTCTGCAAGTCCTGAAACCCCTTCCTGAATCCCTTAGCTGACTCCACTTTATACCTCAAACCAGCAGTACATTTTCCGGATCTTTCTTAAATGTCAATCCCTTTCTCATCAGCATCTACTATTTTTAAATTTTTTTTGATGTTCATACTACAATATGCATTTGCTTTCTTGATTATTATTATTCACAGCTCAATAATAAACATTAGCATTTTAACTGACAACTAATTTGGAAAACAAATATATTTTAAGATATTTAGGGATTCAGTGAACTTTTTGAGAAACATTGTATATAATTTGCCATATGTGGTCTCTACATAAGGTTACAAACCAAGCAGCAGTTTTTCAAAGAACTTGACTGAAATTCTGTTTACAGACTGGAAAAAAAATTCCACAAACAAAAACAGAGATTTGCTTTTTACTATGCAAAAATGCCATCAGCTTTAATTCTCAAATTATACCATAGACCAGTACCATTCAATAGAACTTTCTGCACTGATGAAATTGTCTAAATCTGAACTGTCCAGTATGGTCTCACTCTGTGTGGCTACTATGTTCTTGAAATGTGGCTAGTGAAACAGGGAGTTGAATTTTTATTTGGATTTAATTAATTAATGATAATTTAAAGAGATAGATGTGACTAATTATTTTGAACAGGGTATCAATAAACATATCATGTTTAACAAAATCATGAACAATATCATATACACATATTTAAATAAAATATTAAATTTCACATATAATATTTACATAAACATACTTTTGACTTCTTTGCCTTTTAGAAGGCCTTAGAATTTTAGACATGATTAAGTAATACATTTTAAAATAGAAGCATGCCATTTCAACTGATTTTATCCATAGAAAACAATTTGTAGTTTTGATTTGGTGGTAGGACACATCCATTATAATTTCTTAGCAACTATGATTTTTAAAATGTTGACATAATAAAGAAGAAATAAAAAAATCTTGGAAAAACTTAAAGATTATATTCTTTCATAATATTTTACATAACCCAATTAATGCTCTTCCAGAGGAACTGAGCTTCACTTATTATTTTAGAAGTTATTGGGCCTTTTCGTCCTTAATGGATATAGATTGATCTCACAAACCATTCAGTGAATTGGGTCACCTGACAATCTCTCTTCTCAAAATGGAAAACATTTCAAATTATTTTTTACAGGAGACAAAATTGCTTTTCATTATGGCCCAGCTTCTTTAAGTGTTTTATTCTCAAGCATTCATGCCAGCTTACTCAAAGCTCAAGAAAAGGAAAAGAAAATAGATATGGCATTTTGCCCATCAACTATTCTCTTATGAAACACTTCTAAGATAGAAAGCATTATACAAAATGATATTTTATTGTTTTAATAGATACATTTCTAATATATTCTATTTGACCCTGACTTGATATTTTTAAAATAAGTTTGAAAATTTTCTGGATATTGGAAATCGCTGACTAGTTCATTTTAATGCATTTGATTTTTTTTTTTTTTTTTAGAGTTTCTATGAACAAAAAAAAATTCCTCCAGGATTTTGTGGTTAAATTGTTTCCTGTTATTTCTATTGATTCATTCATTGGCTTTTTATTCTATACCAATCTCAGTTAAAGTAAAACCAGATTAGAGATATGTCCCTCAATTTATTTAACAATATTTGAATTATTTTATTTTAATATAAAATCCTGAAAGTCATAGAAAGGACTTTAATAATTATTCAAAACAGTACATTTCAACATTAATTTATTTAATAAATCTTTATTGGGTACTTAAGAGGCTAGGATTTATTGGTCTAAAGAAGAGAAACCCAGTTTAATATTCTTTTATTCAAAATAGAGAATCAAAAACTCATCTTTGCAAAACTACACTCTTTGGTAGCCTTACTATGGAAGGCATAGAAGAGTAGCCAAAACAGTTCTCAAAAATAATCTTGACTGAATTTTTCTATCAAGTTGTATCTGCCATTTTTGTTTTAAATTGTGACCCCAGCTATTATAGTTTCTACTTTTCTTTTTCATATTTGCCTTCAAATTAATTTCTTACTTTTTTCTATTACATATGATTATTTCCGTTTTAACTTATACTTATGTACAACAAAAATTTCCATTTTTAACTAATACTGGTTGCCTACATTTATAAACATGTCCATGTGTTAATTTTTCCAGTTGCATTTTGCTATAGGAAACTTAGCTTCTTAAAAATATAGAATTATTTCCTCATACTCATGACAAGCTTCTGAGTGATTTAACACAAAAAACTTTTTAAAAACTTGATTTTGAAATAAACACATTCATTGCATTTCACCCAATTTTAAGAAAGTCTCAATCATCTTTTCTCCTCGAATAAAGAAACTAATGACATTGCAAATGTACATTACAAAACCTTCCCATGAGTCTCAAGAGTACAGAGATGTGTTCCCCTGGTGGAAGCTCCATGCTCAGAGGCAGAGCCCTTGAGCCAATGGGAGCCATGATGTTAGCCAGGCTGCATGCAGGCCACGGCTCACACAAACCCACTGTGGCAATGCCTTCTCTGAGATACCTGTCCTGAGTCTTCTTGAGCCAAGTGATTACTGCGGGAGTTCAAGAAATGCATCTTGTGTAAGTCATTAGTAAATATATGTGGAAGGAGGACAAAAATGAGAATTCTTTTTAAAATTTCTGATTTTTTAAATGCATGCTCAAATAATTTATGAAATCTGGCCAATGGGTTTTAACAGTGTCCTGAAACTCTGCAAGCAGCGTGCGAATGATGAGAGAAAAATCTGAGAGGTTCAGATTAGGACTTCATAGTCATCTAAATTTTATGCTCTCGTATCCAATGTTGAATTGCATTGCTATTTAATAGAATTAGAACTATGGAAAAAAAATTTTTTTAAAGTTGGAGGCAAAAGCAACTTCTGTTTGTAGATGCTTTATTTAGCAGCTACAATTAGCTAATTCTGTTAATGCATTGCAATTTTGTATAGAAAGCTTGTAACTGCTGTAATGGTGCACTTCTTTTCTCGAGTATGGTTTTTGCTTTTATTCCTGAGTCTTTATGCTGGGGATGAAATTGTAAATTGTGCAATATATGCCATTTACATTAAAGAATGTTCAGTAAGTGGTACTATGTAATAGGCTCTATTGGAACAGGAAAGAAAAATAAATAAATAATCACTTAGGCCAGTCTTTAAAGCATTGGCAACACATAAATAAGGAAATGTTTGCAAATCATTTACATGGCAATACAAACTATTAAAATATTTATATTAATATAAAAATTGGCCAATTTAGGAAATTACTCATACATTTTCTGTGTGAATGTTAGCTTCAAAGTCAGGCTAATAAACTAGATCATGGCTAATCATGGCAAAGGGTACTCAATAAACTGAGTTTGGATAGAGTGAATATTGATTGGAGAGGATTCCTGGTGTTTCCATATGATCACTCTGTTTCTCCTGCAGATTTTGCTCAGAATTTCTAAAAAATGCATTTCAGTAGTTACACTTTGAGTCACATCATCTGAAGATTTTGCTTACTGAACTTTATTCCCTTTTAGTCTGCCCAGAGATTTATTTTCTTTTTTCAATTTGAAAAGCTCCTAATGGACATTACTGTTGATCTTGGCTTTGTAAAGTTGTAAGAAGACAGTTGAGGTTGTATCACCACTAGTATGACTAAATGTTTGGTACAACTTCATTTTTTCTGACTTTCTAAACAAGACACATTGGCTAAATACATTTCTGGAATCAAATGAAAGCATCTACTATTGGCAAGAGCTGCCAGTAAATAGGTTACTAATTACTTGTCATTGACAGGGGTATCTCTAAAATGCAACAGAAATGACCATTTGGAAGCTGTCATTAATTGGCAGGTCATCAAATAAAAATTATTCTCATTAATTTTGGTTTTGTTAATCTCCTCCCCATAGTTGGAGGTATCTGAGCAAGTGATAGAAGTAGCATAGCAAAAAAAGTCGCTTTTTCCCTTTACCCCATATGCATAACCAATAATTAACTCCCAGAGGCTTCACAGTCATTCTGTTAGTAGTTTGAGCTTTTTAAAGTAAAATACGAAAAGAAAAGAAAACTAGCATTTTAAGTATTTACCAATATCATAGATACTCTGTGAGATTTAGCATGAAGACTCAAAACCTCCGTCTCAGTGGCAAAGCCATGTCATTTATTTATTTCTCAGACTTAAATTATTTAGCACGATATTTGGTAAAGCAGTATATATAGGAACGCGTCCTATTTAGAAAACGGCGGACACTGAATAATCATTTTATATGCCTTAAAAGTTAAAAAAAAAAAAAAGAGAGAGAGAGAAGTCATGATTCTTGTGCCTCTTGCAACCTTACTAAATACCATGAAGTCAGCATTTTCTCTAATGTTTCATAAATTTTACACTTTGGAAAGTATATATGCATCTTTTACTGACACCCAAAAAAAGTAATTAGATTAGCGTTCTAGGCAGTATTTTACAATCTAACAAACCTGAAGATGTATTCCGTGAGTGGCTCTAGAATCACTCCTAGCCTGTAAGAGTTCATTTTGGGCCACGCCCTCTTCCTTTCTCTTCGGGAGTAGAATTTCACGGTGAATAATCAAGAGACAGGGGCGGGAGAGGGGGGTCGGGGCAGGGACGGATATGAGTGGAGAAAAGCAGAGATGTGTGTAGGTTGTAAGTTGGTGTTTGACTTCCCTCCTAGGTGTGTATGTATCTACACATCCTAAAGACATTTACGGAAAGCCAGCTCAATGTTTTCTGAGTCACCGTACTATTTTTGCTTTATGTCCTAAAGAAGGTCATTGTTGAGTCTTTTAATTTTAATCAAAATTGAACTTTTTCTAAGGTAAGATGGGTGACAAATTCCTGGAAGCCTGATTTCAGGGCTTTAGTGTGATTTCAGAGAGTTTAGATCTATAGAATTTAGACCATTACATACAACATGTCACCAATATGCTCTATGGTTGCCATATAGAAGACAGGCAAAAATTGTAGCTGACATTTATTGAGCGCTTGCAATATGAAAGGACTGTTTTAAGAAGTATTTATTATCTCATTTTAATTCTCAAAACAACTCAGTGATACAGGTACTATTATCACTATTTTATAGATGGAGAAACTGGGGCACAGAAAGGCTTGTGGAGCCCCAGGTCACACAATTACCAAGTAGAAACACTGGGATTTGAACCAGACACACTGTTTAACAGCATATACTATTAACCACTATGACATATTACTTCCTAAGGTTGGATATGGTAATATTTTTTAAATAATGTATAGCTTCCCAAATAATTCCTGACAGGTATGACAGTATTCGGGAAGTGCATTTCTGTCATTACAAGCATTCCAAAAGCTAAATAAAAGGCTGGTAACATTAGCTTTCCATTTTAATTTACCCTGCTCAGGCAGGCTCACTGGTATAAGGCTCAGGTTCTTTACTAAAAGGCAATTTTAAATATATTTTATCAACAGTCTTGTTTTGTTACAAAATGTTTGCTTATATTTACCTGGTTTTTAATTATTAGAGTTTGTCAAATCTCCATCTTGCCTGTTCTTCAGGGACACTGTTGGATATGCGGATCAGTTATAAATCACTGCATGCAATACAGCTGCTAATTATTAACCTTTCTTAGATATGATACTATATATTTAATAATATACTCATTTTGTAATGATTTAAGTTCTATTTTGATTTTATTAAAGAAATTTATTCTAAATCTTCAAAGCAACCAGCTCTTATTTTGGCAAAAATCAACCTAACTTAGACTGTGAAAATTTTTTAATTGCTACCAGTTCCCAAAGGATTTCCTTTTGCTTTAGCTTCAGACAAATGGTGCATCTTACCTCCTTGACTTCATATGTCAAAAAAAATCTATCAAGAAAGTGTCTTACATAAACTCTGGGTGGCAGTGGTTGGAGCCCTGCCAGCAAAGTGAGGTAGCCGAGACTCGAAGCATCATTTTCAACTTCGCTGATAAAAAGACTGCTGGGTACATGGGCACATGACTTTCAGGGGGTTGTGTTTGTTTGTTTGTTTGTTTGTTTAATCATCAACCTCATCAGAAGAACTGCTATCTTAAATGTTGATTTTAAAAGTGCACCAGGTGAAATTGTTTAATTTTACATGCATTATTAAAACACTTGTTTTATAAGTAAAGAAATGTGGAGAGTTGATTTTTCTTCCATTTTATTTTTACAGATATTCGAAGAAGAACAATTTATGAATACCACCGAGTAGAGTTACAAATGTCAAAAATTACCAACATTTCAGCTGTGGAGATGACCCCATTACCTAGTAAGTTAAAATGTGAACACACCTAGGTGGAAAAAACTATTTGCAAATTTGATTATCGGATGGTGCTTAGCACGTGCAGGCATGTGGGGATGGGAGGGTTGTTTAAAATGAGCAGTCATTGGGGGGTTTTCTCCATGTTCCCAATTAGTCTTGCTGACTCTATTCTCCCCTGTTTCCTAGCGTGTCTCCAGTTTAATGGCTGTGGCCCCTGTGTATCCTCTCAGATTGGCTTCAACTGCAGTTGGTGTAGTAAACTTCAAAGGTAAACAAAAATACAAAAAACCTGAATTTTAAAAAGACTTGTTGCTTCTATTCTTCCATTGAATTTTATATGTGTCAGGCGTGTTATGTATACATTAATAAGGGTATATGTGTAAAAAAAAAGCCACGACCAAAATGAAAAAGAAGATGCTCACAATTAGGAATTTTGTTTTTTAATATTTTTCTTTGTCTGGTGTCTTCAAATTACCAAGGGATCCTCATAGTCAATAAGATCATTATCTGACAAACGTTTATAACTTCTATGAGGCTTAAGATAGATGATGATTGCAACTGATGAGTCTTTAAATTGATGCTTTTGGTCCATATTCTACAGAAAGTATGGCATGAGACATCTTTACAATAGCAAGGATAATATATTCTTAATCATATGAACAGTTCTTGAAAATCTTATAAATATCTCAAAGGTTACTGGCCAAGATGAGACATGTAGTCTGAGGCTGAGGAATAGAGTGACACTAACTGGCCCTTACAATGGAACGTGTGGCTTTGGTCTGTGTTGTAACTACTTTTGAAACTGAAGCTACTTCACTTGGCAAAGAGGGCTACTGATTTTCATGAGTGCTAAAGAGGATTTTTCAGTTCCTATTGCTTAAAGAAGTCTGAATGATCACTTGTTAGAAATACAGAGTGCAGACCTGTAAATGTGTTTTGGTATTTACTCAACCATTTGTGCATCAATTAAGTCCCAAGCACTGGGAAAACAGCAATAAATAATATATGGAGATATGGTGCCTGCCCCCAGTGAGCTTACAGTCTGAGAATAAGTCCACCTCTCACCTTCAGAGTCTGTGGTACATCTGCTTCTTTCTCCCAGTGGAGAATCGAATCTTCAAGCTGCAGTCAGTGCATGTGGGATGAGAGCTTTCTGCTGTACGCAGCCTGTGTCTTATCACCTTGTTGCAGCATTTGCTGTAATGATAGAGGCATGTTTAGGAATATTTTAAAAGTTACTGAAGTACAAAGAATAGAATGTCAATTCCTTGATAACAAGCTTTAGGAAACATGTTTAACTTGCTAACTTGGGGGCAACCACTATTCTGTATAGAACAGTATTATTTATTATAAGTTATGTTTTGTTTTCAATTTCCCATGTTGTTCTAATAATTTCCTTTGGGCAATGAATTTCAAAGAATGAAAAGCAAGCAGGCAATTAGCATTGTTACAAGTAGATTTTAACTAGCTGTATCTCCAGAGTGGGAAGAACTGCTATAAAGTCAAGGGTGTGTGGTTATTTATATTTACATTTTGCTGACATTTCACAAAAATTACACGCATGTTAGAAATTATTCAAAATCTGTTAGAAAAATACCAAAGTCAGTCTAAAGAGGTTGCATTTTAATATGTATAGTTAAGTAATGCTGAGCTCAGACATGCAGAATGCCCAAAAGAATAAAGTAGAAGGCCCTGGTTTAGTGTATATATCTGTATCAAGTTCCAATTTAGTGATCAGCTCCTCTGAGAATTCTCCCAAAACCATAAACTTGTGCGAGGTGTCCGGCCCCTGTGCTTCTGCTGCATCCTTCACCATTAACATTTAGCTCATTTGTCTGTCTCCTTTGCGGGCTCTGGGTGTATTAAGTGTGATTTGCCCTTTTATCTACAGCATCTACAAATGTACCTGGTGCTGCAGAAAAATAGATGAATGAATGAGTGAATGATGATGAGGTTCCAGATAAAGAAATCATGATTAGATTTGTCTGGGACCAATGGGTTTCCCAGGACGCGGAACCTGCAATGCTGAAACCAAACCGGGAAAACCAGGGCAAGGTTGCCATCTGGCCAGGATACTATTAAAACAATTCTCAACTAAAATTATGTTTGGGTAATAAAGGTTTGGGACATTAGTCTAGAAACCTACCAACCATTTCATTATGGTTTTTAAAATCTTATTGGTGGAAGCATATGTTTAAAGTTTTAAACAAGCAGTTTTGGCAATCAAAAGACATCCCCAAATTGGAAACTGTTTCATACTGTTAATATTTTCATTATATTGAGAGGTTTCATTACCAGACATTTTGCCAAGGAATTTTCAAATATATTCACCTTGTAGAACATTTTTACAGTGGAGGAAACTAAAGCTAAGTTATTTGTGCAGGGTCTCATTGCTCTTAAGTGTTACCTTTGGAACTGAAGCTTAACCTGTGTGTTTCCTGCCTGAGGCCTTGACACCTCACCTGTCTTTCCTCACGCCTGCCAGGCTTCAGGTGCAAGTCAATCTTCATCACCGCCTAAAAAATAGTAGACATGCTGCTGAAAAATAAATATTTTTTGTAACTGATGTTGCAATAAAATGATAAAGTTTTTATAGACATAAATAGGAATGCAGAAAATCAAGCAAAGCATAAGATTATGGTATGTTTTTGAAGTCATAGTTTTTTTTTTAGATTAATAGAAAAAAGAAAGGTGGTGATACATATGCATGAGGAAGGAATTCATCAAAGAACACCACTAAAAAAACAATGAGCCTTCTTCCTATTACCATTTGATATTTTGTTGAATACCAAATCCTGGTTTAAAATCTTGGATTTATTTCTAATTCTTCAGCAACCCAGTTATATACATATCAAAATCTTCCTAATTAATTGGTTTAACTATGGCTCATTGCACTTTTGTTCGATCTAATTTCCCCACTGCATTTTATTAATTTCTCCTTAGACCCGTGAGCTTCAAGACTTTGCTTTTGTTACCTGGAAGCATTTCCCCAGACCTTAGAGCTTTTATTAACAAATTCAATAAAACAAGAGAAGTCTCATTCTTAGTAGCACAAAAGACGCCTCACAAATTTTCCTTTTATCCTTCTTACCTTCTCCTTTGTTTTCATTTACCCCTGAATGATAATCTGTTAGTAGTGATTATCGAAACTATCAAGGTGGGCTTGCTTTAAAAAAGATAAATTTAATTGGTTTATTTCCTTTAATTCTCATTTTTTAGGGAGCAAAAACTAGGGTAGAATGTTTGTAATGGCTTACCCAACGTCTAAAGGAATTTGGGGTATAGGGATATATAGAGATCCATGAAAACAACTGTTCACCAAGAATAGATGGCCCATTACATATAGGTTAAGAGTGTTTTTATTTCTTTACTGCAAATTCAAAGTACATGAATCAACCCCTTTCATTATACCTTATATCTTCACTCATTCTACAGACTAACAAAAAAAATTATAGTGTCTCTGTGTTCAAGTTACAATCCTAGATTGTAGATTCAGAGAGAGAGAGAGATGGCACTCAAGTCTAGCTGCCTGCTACTACATAACCCAGGACTCCAGAGGCAGGTGCTGATATAAAGGAAAGCAGTTTATTTTCAGGCACTGGCAACCTGGAAGATGGGGGACTCGCATCTCAAGCCCATCTCTCTGGGAAGGTGGGGACTCCAGTCCCCAAGCCCATGTCCACATCTCAGTGAAGGCAAAGATTTTTATAAAGAAGGAAGGGGAACAGAACAAAGAGATCAAAGAGGGGCGTTGAAAAGTTCTCTACATGCAGACGAGCACAGTCCATTCCGATAAGGCAAGTGGTGGTCTGGGGTGCATCATCCTGGTTTAGTTATCCTGGCTCCACATCATGCTGGCTCCACTTTTGAAGGACTTCACATCATACTGGTATCCACTGAGGCTGGGATGCCTGAAGGTCTGTGTCTTTTGAAGTTAGTTCCTAGGATTCATAAGCAACCGTGCTGTTTTTCTATAAGCTACCTATTAGAGCCAGCGCTTACAGAAACAAAGTCAAAAGAATGGTGGAGTGGATTATAATTTCCGACTGTTAACAATTTTCCACTGTTCCATGTGCACTCTTACGTTTTTGTCTAGGGTTTTTTTTTTTTTTTTGAGGGATTTAAGGATGAAAAGGAAGAATGAAGAATATGTGCAGTAGTCTACAGCAGGGATGATAGCAGCTTAAACAAGGATGATGCTTATGGGGCACCAGAGGAGATGAATAAATATGAGGCATATTTTGGAAGGAAAGAAGTTGTTTACTAATGGATTAGAAGTTAAGGGAGAAAAGAAGGTAAGAATTGTGTCTACTTCCTAGATCTTCATTTGAACAATTTGGTAGATGCTAACACTTTTTCTTGAGCCTAGGTAAGGTGGCACAAAAAATAGAGACGAGGGCAGGGAGAAATAGAGTTTGGGTAGGGACAAGTTCAGCTGAATATGCCTATCAGAGCTCAAGTGGATATTTTGAGTAGGTGAGGCTAGAGAAGCCCAAATTTCTGCACCAGTTTATACCTAGAGATTCAGATTGGAGAGTCATTATCAAATTGCTAGTATTGAAATCCATGGGACTGAATGAGATCAGCTATGAAGAGGGTGTAAGTTGAAAATAAGAGATCCAAGAACAGCTGATGGGACGGCATAATAGGGACGGTGCTGACTTTCCATTACATGCAGGTGTATTTGTATGGACAGGGCCTACCTCTGAAAAGGTACACAGGAGAGTGATGGCCGCATTTGTCTCTGGGGAAACTGTAGTGAGTAGGAACAGGCATGAGAATGAGTAGTACTTTTCAGCAAGTACTTTTTCATATGATATGAATCTTTGCCATGTGGACTTGAAGACCAAAGGAGGCATCAACAAGGAGAAATAAGATGATATAAATTATTTAAAGGGTAGAAATGCAGTCTTACTTTAGTGTCTTCCACAGCACCCAACACAGTGCCTGGGCTAATAAAGGAATCCAGCATGTACAGTTGGACTGAATTATACAGATAATTGAGACCAGAAATTTCCATTTTCCTGAGAATTCTAATCACTCACTTTGGCTGTTACTACGCATGGGCTTTGTCAGCGCCAACCAAATGGCTTTGAGAGAACCAAGCTGATGCCTGACATTAAAGATCAACATTTATAATTAGGCGCATTGAACACTGGGGAGTTAGATTCTTAGCACTTTATTTTTAAAGAATTTCCACTTTGTATTCACTTAGCTCCAATCAAAGTCATAAGATGGTACTGGTAAAATTTTGGGAATAAATACATTCTATGATTCCTTTATCGACAGAGTAAGTATTAGAATTGGCAAACCTCTGCTAATGGGAAATACCTCTATTTACAGAATAGTAGTGTACCATATTTACTTTAGAAGAAATATGAGATGGGAGAGATGTTCCTAAACAACTGCTGTGTATCTTTCAACCCATGATTTCTATTGCATTTCCCTGAGCAACCGTGGCACTGACTGTTATTTTCCAGTGAATGAATTGGATTTTTTTTTTTTGCTATAACAAAAAGAGAAAGTACCACATGTAATACATTTTTAAAATTTTGAAAATGTATAACTCAAAAATACTGACTACTAATTCGTTAATGATGTGAAATGTATCATAAACCTAAGTCAATTAACAATGCCCTTTGTATATAGTCATAGCTAGTTTTTGAAAACAGAATGTGTGCATATTATTGTAGGCTAGTTTAACTTACAGAAGTTCAACTACCTAAGTTTTAAAGGAGAGGGAGATGGAAAGAGCAAATTTAAATAGTGCAGCTGATCCCACTTTTTCCCAATGAGTAATCTTATGCTCCAATGAGACTTGAATATACTTTCCTCCTATGGTCTTGTTCCTGTGTACCCTCAACAGTGGCACATTTGCAGCACTGAGTTGGACTCTACTGTTTGAAGACACAGTGGGTATTTTCCAAAAGAAGCCAGCAACTTCATCTGGGGTCAGCCCCAAACCCCACAGCCTCTTTTGACATTGGAGGAAGAACTAGTTTTATTGAAAGACACAGTGTCAAGTTCCTGAGGGGGCTGTGCTAAGGCATTCCAAGCATATTTTGACACGGTGTGATTTTTGCCTGTTCACTCACCAGCTCCGCTGTAATCCTTTGAGGGCCATGGAAAGCATTCTGGTGGTCTGATTCAGCTGTAAGTCTTAATATGGTGTCAAGATTCTAAGATTGAAAGGAGAAGATCAGAAGCCCACAATTGTTTAATGACAAGTCATATGCTCTTGGAATATATGACCAAGGCTGGAATTTTTAAAATTAAGGTAAATCAGTAGTTAGAGTCAGTATAATTGCACTTGTTTAAATGTACCTTTTATATCCTAGACAGAGCTTTGAAGCTACCTGTACACTACATATTTAAATGATCCTTTCATATAAGGAAACCCCTTAGAAGCCATCTAGGAGATCCAGGAGCCCTGATTCAAAACTAATTGTAACCTTAGGCTTATTTTGATGGATTGGACTAAGATAAAGTTCTGCTTGGGAATGCACCTAATTTCAGATGGTCAGTTAGAACTTATGCAGTGCTTTAAAATTTTTAAATAAACTGTTACTGATCTATGTTCAAGTTAAAATCACTTCCATCTACTGATTAATAACATTTTGATAGCCAAAAATGTTACCATTTTTAGTATATAAATTGAATATCAGATTTAAGTGAAAAATAGGAAGTTACTTATAACTAACAAAATCTATTTTTGTGTCTTTGATGAATTATTAGATCCAACAAATTTAATTTAAGAAAAATAAATTGGAATGCCTCATTGTTAAGCTGCCTAATCATGACAGGGAGAATTCCTGTTATTTATGACTGAAAGCATCAAAGAAGCATTGTTTCAATCATGCACTCAGCAACAGTAGGTGGACTGCCCATAGGTCTGAAACTGTTGACCACACTAGCCGAAGTCTAAACAAAATTAGATTCTTTCTCTTTAGTGTACTTTTATTAAGTGTATTGGGCTTTTTGCATCAAGGAGTACTAGTGAACCAAGGTTCAAGAGGAGCCCAGAAGGAAGCATTCTTGCATTGTTCAAAAGAAGTCAGAATTTCCAAACTCTATAGTAGGGAGGAGGCCATCTCTTATTGTCTGAGGTGAAATAAAAGGGATGTCGCAGGACCCAGTGGCACAACCAGCAATTAGTGGACTGATCTTCCACAAACCAATTAAAGCTCTTTGATTTTATTTCCTGAAATGTGAAATACATGTCATCTAAATATATTTGATATTTTATGTTCTTCAAGTCCACATGGCCCCAAATTTTGTAGTTCTCAAATGTTACTACAGTAAGAAGTGCCACAAGATGTCGTTAAAAATGCAGACTTCTCTGCAGCTCACCACGAGATTCAAATTCAGGAGGTCCAGAATTTAGCTTTTTAATAAACCTCTTCAGGGGATCCTGTGGTCGTGAGAAGAGCCCAGTGGACATTAATGCTAATCTTGCATGTACGAGCTAAGAGTCCTGTAAGTTTGCAATAGGTGTGCCAAAGTTATGTGGAAATACTTATTCTAATTTTAAATAGAGAAATATAACAGAAAAAAAACAGAAGAAAACAATGTTTGTTGTTAAAATATATTTGAAGTTAATGAACTACATCTTAATAAAAGAAAGCAAGGTGTCTTTGCATATATAATAAATCAGAAGATTTTAGAACATTGTTTGCTAGTTAAAGTCATTGGAACATCTCTGATTTCTGAATTTTTATTAAATAAGTGCTACCAAAGTGGGAATTCACTGTTCTAAAGGGACTAAGTTGCTTGTAGAAATACCATGCAGGCAAGATGATTGATTTTGACATGCCATGCTTATAAGAAGTGAATTGAAATTAAAAATTTTAAGAGCAAGACCCTTTATAATTTCTTCAAATTTAAATAGTCTTAGCACTTCTATTAATTAGCTTATCCTTAAATGTAGCAAAACAAATGGTCTTTTAAGAATATAAAATTAAAGTCCTTTTTTTTCCTTTTGAGTATTCCAAGCCCAGCTTTAACAAAAGTGTACTGATTATTTTTGTGTGAATGATTTCTAACAGTACAATGAAGTGTGATATAATTTTATCCATTACATGAAAACATTTTAAAGTACATTTTAGCACAGAGAATACTTTTCATAAGATACTAGTAACAAGGGCTCACCTTCGGGGAATTGCAGTGAATTGGAAATTGTCACCAGAAAGAGAATATTACCATTTCCTTGTATTCCCCTTTGTAGAGTGTGAATTTTCACCACATGCCCACATAACCTACACTTAATAAATAAATGAATATTTTAAGAGAAATAAAAAAATATATGTATGTTAAAGTGTGTTAGGAAAATATAAGTACTCTTTCAGAAAATTCTCTGTTTAAAGAACTTCTCAGGAGCCGAAAATGATCAATGCTGAAAGTATAGGTGATACTTCTTTCTTCTGGAAAGATGCCATTTGATTTACTCGCTTTTTGGATAGAAAACACATAATTCCTTTCTTTTAAAAAATGGTATGGAACTGTGTATTTTTGTTTTTCTGCATGCTTGTCTATTTGTCCGCCTGGCTGGCTATCTGTCTATTTTACATTTCAGTCTCTATTTCCTCTTGGCCATTGGCCATCTGCAAGTCTGTAAGGATTACTGTGAATTCAGAATACAAACCAGCTTTCCTTTTCCAAACTCTAAAGCAGCAGGTGCTTGAGCCAAGTCTCCTGATATCCAAGTCCCACCTGAAATATACCAAGGTGTTGTTTTAAGTTGACTGATTTTCCAGTCAGTGAATGCTGTGTTTGCCTTCCCTCTGATCACCATTTGGCAAAGTAGTGATAAAATCTGTAGAACTATTTGGTATTACATCTTTTTATAGCTGCAATTTTGCGATTATCCAAATGATTGTAAAGTTTTACTTATGTATTAAGCAGCTCTAGTAGCCACATTTTACATATTAAAAATTAATTGTTCAAGAGTTAAATTGAATTTGTTCAACTTAAAAATGTAGATGCTAAATTATTATGGAAAGAATGTGATCCTTAAAGGACAAGGAAATAAAAGTTTAAAAGCAAAAAAAGTTCATAGTTGGGGTCTGTAAAAAGAAATGATATGAGTATTAAATATTGGGAGAATCTTCAATTAACAGTCTTATATTGGAAAGAACTACATTATGGTAAAAGAGAACATTTAATAAAAGTAGTTTATGGTTTAATTATTTGTTTTGCTGGGAATCTAATAACAAAATAGAGCAAGACATTCAAAATACAATATGTTCATCCTCACACAAGCTTTTTTAATACAAGGGAGGAACCCCCCAAAACGGAATTTATTTATAAAAACTTGTATATTAATCTTACATGTTTAAACTTAAGTCACCTTCGAAGTGCTCTCCATTGATATAATATCAAGACATTTTTCCACTGCTCTGAACAGTTTCTGAACTCATTGATTTTGATACCTTTTAGTGTTTCTGCCATTTTTTGTTTCACCTCTTCCACATGGGCAAAACATTTCTCTGAGAACTTTTTTCATCTGGGGAAACCAAAAACAAGTTGCTTGGGGTGGGGTCAGATGAATAGGGAGGTTGGGGCGTAAGGGTCATGCCATTTTGGTCAAACACTGCTGAACACTCAATGTGGTGTTGGCAAGCACGCTCATAATTGACCCCTCATGAAATGAGCAAATGCATTAAAAGAGCCTTCAGAAAAAATTCACTGAAGCCAAACAAAGCCTCTCACAACACCACCATGTGGTACCCTGATGCAGATGGGTTCCTAGGACACTCACCTAGCAGGGGAAGCCTGTACAAGGGGCCCGCCCCCTCAGAAGATAATTCCGGGTGTTTGGGGCCCCGCCTCATATGTAAGAAAATAAAAATGCTATTGGTATAGCTTCTGATTTTCTGCTTTCTGCTAAAAATCTATCTCAGAGAGTTGAAACAAGACTATTTTATATTTCTTGATATGAACATACTACTTCTGATATTTATCAAATTTTCCAAGTGCTAAATAGTTTATTTTCTGACAAATACTGAGTCAGAGATAGTCTTACCTTTTAAAAAGAGTTTTTAAAGAATACTCAGAGTTTTGAAATAAAATTTAATGTAGAATTGTCATTCGTGAATAAATTTAAGAAATCCAGTAATTTAGCAATGCACACAATAACCCTGTTATTTCATTAGTTCTTTATTTCTTTATGTAACTTTTGGGCCATCTAACCAAGCTGGAGTATGTTATTAGGCAAAACAGAGAAAGTATTTTGGGATAAAAATAAGATTTATCATCTGAACAAAGATTAGCATTCAAATTTTCCTTTTCTGGAATTATAAAAGGGATTGGCAGAATATGGATTAGTGAGACTCATCTATTTCTTTCCTAGAGAGCCACTTTTTCTTTCACCTCGGTTCTTGAATTTTTCCTTCACCTCGGTTCTTGAATTTTTCCTTCAATGATCCTTCATAGTCAAGGGGGAGCTGTTCTCTCCATGAACTTGACCTTGGCTGCAACAATTTCTAATGATAGACTCTCCTAATAATACAGATTTTATATCCCTAAAATAATGTGTTTTGACCGCCAGAGAAGACCTCTATATTGATCTGTGCCCTGATCAGAATTAATATCTCCCTCCTCTGGACGCCTCTAGCACACAGGTGCATTTTATGGTTGCCCCAATTTCCTGCTGCTGCTGCTGCTCAATTGCATGAGCTTTGAAAGAAAGGACAGGGGAGCTGTTTTAAGGGTAAAAATGCCTTGCATGTGGAGATACTTTTAAAAATTATAATAGCTACCCTTTTTCTATATTTACTATGCACTATGCCTCGCATGAAATCCTTTACTTCCACTGAAGTCGTTTAATTCTATTATCTCATTCAGTCCTTGCAATCACATTAAGAGGTAAGTGTTAGGATCCGTGTTTTATAGATTAAGTAAATGAGAATTAGGAAGATTGAGAAGCTTAGCCAAGGTCATGAAACTTAGCCAGAATTTAAAATAAAAAATATTTGAACTATGGATGGTTGGAGAGATGAAAAAAGGATAAATGCTTGGGTTGACAATCTGCCATTAGACTTCTGTGCCTAGTATTCGCACTTACAGCTTAACAAGTATGTGCATCATGCTGGATGCGTGCTCCACTGGGAAAGAGAAAGAGGTCCCTCCCTTGCCTACTAAAAGGGTTTTACTGGCTTATTTACATTAACATCCATTCAAAACTTATTTGAATTGTTTGGGGGGGGGGGTGTGTGCATGCATTTCCTTCAGCAATAATTGAGGTTATATTCATACAAAATGCATGATTGGCAAGATGGAGTCTTCATGAAAAAATGAAAATGATGAATTGGAGAATGTAATAAAAATAGCACATAGGAGTCTCATGAGGCAAAAACTTTAATGATACACAGCAAAAATGATATACAAATAAATTTTTATTTTGTATAGGTCTTGTATCAATCCCTTTGTGTTGTTTTCTACTCATATATCAGAAGGTGGATCATAAACAGACATCTGAGTGCATCACCCTCAGGCCCATGTACTCAGTCTATAAGAAGAGAGACCAATTCTTGAGGAATGAGCATCAAATACTTCAGAATACACTCAAAGTTTAGTGTGCATGCATAAATCTGGATGGTCTAAAACAACAAAGTGAACAAGAATGCATATGTGGTAGGTGATAAATGCACAGGAAAAGTTGACTGAACAAGTTTAGTGAAGTTGAGCGCAGAATTTGTGAATAGAAATGTCTGTGAAGTGTGGGAACTGGATTCATCCCCTCAATGTCATGTCCAGTCTTCTCAGGACAGTCCCAGTGTCCCATTTCCTTTTCTCGTAAAAAAAAGTTTTTAATTTCATTAAATTTATTGAGGTGACATTGGTTAGTAGGATCAGATAGGTTTTAAGCATACATTTCTATGATACGTGATGTGTACCATATGACCAAGCAACCCCTCTTCTGGGTGTCTACCCGAAAAACTCAAAAACATTTAGTCACAAAGATTTATGCGCCCCAATGTCCCATTTCTTTCCTGTCAAAAATGTACTTGCTCGCCTCATGAATGACACAGTTAGCCTCCCTGACAGCATTCTGGGAAACCCCACTATTGTCTAAGTTTTAACCGCATTTGTGTTTTCAGAACTGAAGACAGTGCTATAATTACTATATTAGTTCAATTATTCTCCACAGTGGAGTTCCTGCTACAGACTGTGTATGGCCCGCAACCTGAAATATTTACTCTCTGGTCTTTTATAGGAAAAGTTTTCCAGGTAAATGGGAAACATAGAACAAATATGTTGATTAGTGAAAAGAAGTAAAATATGAATTCACAATAAATGCTTTTGGAAGAAAATATTGACTATTTTGAGAGGTTTCATGAAGTAAACAGTGACACTGGAATAAACTAGACAACTCTGATGAGCATTACCTAAGAAAACATTAGACAATAAGTGAAGGATCGGGTCATACTGATAAAATAGTGTTTGAAAATTAATAATAAAAAATGTGAGGGTATTGAACTGATGGGTCTTGTGAGCTGAAAGAAAGAATAACACGAAAATTCAGGTCTACTTATCCATTCTTGATGGTTTATATTGCTTTTGCCATAAATATTTTTCTATCTGGGTTAAAGGTGTATCTGAAATACTAAGTCACTTTCATTAAAAGCAAATCTGAATAAAAAACTACATATCCAAGAATGTTTTTGTTAACATGAGATGACATTAACTATATTTTATGAAGCAGAAAATTGCTTCATACCCAAATTCTTAAACTCCTTTTTCTGCTCCCTTTAATAAGACATAGGACATTTGTACACAAGAGCTGCATAAACTCTAATAAAATTAGCATTTAGTAATTTGATATTTTATATGCCTGACAAATCTGATATAGAATAAAGCAAGGAAATAAGGAAACAGAACCCTGTTTTATGCCCAAAATCATTCCTTAAGTGGAATGAATTTACTAATACATGGTTAGTGATCTCTCGTAAGGACCTGAGCCTGGTGCAGTGTTAGAAACACACCCTTCCAGGTGAGCCCACAGATTTATAATGTAGAGAGAATAACAAAAATTTTAAAAGAAAAGAAGAGTTTTATATATATATCCAAACTTATACATATTATATTTTAAGCATCAATATTATAGCTTGATTTCAGGAGGCAAACTGAACGCTGTCTCTCTCTCTCCCCCCATCTATCTATCTATCTATCTATCTATCTATCTATCTATCTACCTGTCTATCTATCTATCTGTATATATATATATTCTTTTCAAAATTTTCAATGCACTTTTTTACAGGTTTTATCATATTTTACTTTTGATATTTGATCTTTCACTATCAAATATCTTCCAAAAGAACATGTTTTATCATCTGTAAAGGCAAAATCATTCATTACATAATGAGGACAGTTTGTATTTAAGAATTGTAGTCTCTGCTGATCAGCATTCCCAAATCTCACTTGGTATGAATTAAACTTAAGCATGTTCAAACACTGCACTATAGCTTTCAGAGAATGGAAAGCAGGCTGAGAGTGATTAGTAGACTCTTCTAGACATATTTTCCTTATAAACTTAAACAACTTCCTGATTTCAAATAATTTAATACAGTGCATTCATGTTTCTTGTTTCTAGTGTGTTTCTCTGTGTGAAACAATATGTTGCTGAATACAGTGGACAAAAGGCTTCTTGTACGAAAATATCAATATATATCATGCCATTTTTAGTTATAGAGTTGTAACACAGGTTGTTTCTTAATAGCTCAGTAGAGAACTTTTTTTTATCGTTGTTCAATTACAGTTGTCCCCATTTTCCCGCATTACTCTCCCCCTGCCCTACCCACCCCCACATCCCTCATTCAATCCTCGCCCCCCACCGTTGTCTTTGTCCATGGGTCCTTTATACATACATGTTCCTTGACAACCCTTCCCCTTCTTCATAATGCATTTTTTAAATACAATAATAAGGAAATCATTTTTGATAATGTTGCAGCAAACTCTAAAAATCTGGTAAGTGTTTTCACCAAAATCAGTTTGCTTCTCCATGGAATAGTCACTCTTGAGATATTAAAAGATAAAGCTGAATTTACCATGAGCCGAAGATATGAATGTAGAAACATTAGCTCTTTGATCAAAATAAATTGATAAGATGGAATGACAATTTTCAAGTTTGAATGATTAATTTAAGCAAATCCATATTTATAAATGGACCATATGTGGACCACCACATATGTGTAAAAAAATATTCTAATTTAAGCGTGGTCTTAGAGAAGCTGAAATATTCCCTGAAAGATATAGAAGTACATTATTTAAAAAATCATTAAGAAAATATCTTTTAAGAGACAGTGTTCACTGGTCTTTGTAAGAGGCACTGAGGTGCCATTATCTGGCATCATAAAGCTTTAAATTGCATCTTCTAGGGACAAACAGGGAGGGAAAAGTTGTTTGTCTTCTTGGAGTGCCCTGTCAATGTAATCATATTTCAAATGAGCTCATAGTACTTGTCTGAAAGATTTAATTACATTGTAAAATATTATGATAACAAGCCTTGATGAATTAATCAGGTGAGGTGTACAAATGATTTAATAAAATGGTTTTCAAACATTTTCTTCCTAAACTGGGGAAACTTGTTTTTATTTCATTAAATTTATTCAGGTGACATTGGTTAATGGGATCATATAGGTTTCAAGTGCACATTTCTATGATCCATGATCTGCATATTGCATTGAGTGCCCGCCACGCAAAGTCAAGTCATTTTCTATCACCATGTATTGGGCCCCATACCCTTACTAACACCACCCATTTTTTTTTGTATTTTTTTCCATTACCATTTATTCACCTTATACCATCTTCTACCCCCACCCCCACAACCACCACAGTACTGTTGCAAAGCAGAGAGAATGAGATCTCCTTTGGTACGGTCTGTGATGGGGGATTCACAGCCAAGCGCTCCCACCTTCTCCTCCCTCCCTCCAGTAGTCACTGAAGTCTCTGCAAAGTAAATCCTGAACTCTGGACAGAGCTTGAAAATCTGTGATTAATGCAGGTTTTCCAAGTTAAAAAGCACTAACCTTGTTAATCCACACATTCTTTCTGGAGATCATTTGCAAGGACCCAAATCCACTGTCATTGAAAACACACTGTCTCTTATGTAATGACAGACAGAGACCTTTATTTATCTGGAACATTTTCTCAGTTATTCCTCCTGGAGGGAAGAGGCCAAATAATGGTATTTTGTTTTGTATCCCCTTATAGTTCTTTCCTAAGTGTTTATGGTTCAAAATAGGAATAAGAAAATTTCATGATAGGGGATCTCTAAAACACCAGAAATGCCATCTTTTTTTATTTCTCTGTAAGTCTCAATATTCCAAATAAAATTCTGAAACTTTTTATAGAAAAAAAATAAGTAAATTAGGATAAAGACCTTTCTTTGATTAGGCAATCCTCTCATCAAAGGGATTTCTTGTTCCTGGCCAGAGCCCAGCTTTGCCATCTTGGCAGAACAGAGGTGAGTTGATTCATACATTGTTGATCCTGCGGAAGACAGACAGCTCTGAAAGCCCAGTGCCATGAATCTGAGCACCATGGAGTAAAAATTTATTGGTAAAAGGGTAGTATTTTCCAGAGGCACAGCACACCGCAGCCCCCAAGACTTTATGTTCTGTTTTCCGAGCCAACAACAAAATAAAACCACCGTTCTTTCTGTCCACTTTTATGCATTTAAAGGTGCCATTTAAGCATAACATTTAGTATGAAGTCAAGGCATTTTAAGAAAGGGTGTCAAAAATTGGATTCCTGACATTTCCAGTAGTTTTATTTGTGACTATTTGTTTCAATGGCCTACAGCCATGAAGAGAAATCTTTTTCTTTTCTTCTTTTTCTCTTTTCCTGGAAGACTCCACTCTCACTTCTGTTTTACCAAAAAGCAACGTTGAATGCTTGGCAAGGAATTTTTAGATTCTGAAATAATTCATTTATCAAAAAGAGAAGATTTCTCCTCCTTGTTCTATAACCCTGACTTTTGTGTTTAAAGAAGCTGGATCAGGACTTGGAGGATGTTATATAAATTTTTTTTTAATTTATTTATTTTTTCAAATACATTTGTCTCTGCCTTCCCCCCACCACTTTCTCCCTCCCTCCCTCCCTGAACTCTTCCCCTTTGGTTTTGTCCATGAGTCCTTGCTATATGTTCTTTGACTTTCCCCTTCCCTTCCTTTTCCCCTGTCCCCCCTCCCTCCTTCCCTCTTGTCTCTATTGGTTTCTTTTCCTTTCAGTGTTGTTGGTCTTATTTTCCTTGCATCTTTGTATTGTTGGTTAGGTTCCACTTATAGGTGAGATCATGTGGTATTTGTCTTTTGCCCCCTGACTTATTTCGCTTAGCATAATGCTCTCGAGTTCCATCCATGCTGTAAATTTTCAATTATGTATTTTCAAATCAGGTTATCATGTCTTTTGTTTTCAAAAAGCACTTTTCAAATTGTGCTAGCTATTATAGGTGATAAAAAAATATATAAAATAGCTTATATTTATTGAGCACTTAGTATGTTAATCATTTATATTACCTCATATAATTCTCATCAAAAATCAGCAAAGATAGATTTTACAATCTCCATTTTACAAAACCTGAATCTCCAGTGTAACTCGCCTTAGATCCCACCCACTAATCGCCAACAATAACTTGCCATGGATCACAACTGAGTAGCAGAGTCAAGAACTGAACCCAATTTTACATGTACAACTCTAAAGCTCTTTCCACTAAATAGTGTGGCCTCCAGGTTCTGCAATAGTTAAATGGGGATGATTGTGAGAAATACTGCCTGGTTGGCATGAGGATTATGTTTATAACTGATGGTTATTGACACCTGTCAATTATTACATGTTCGAGCCCTATCAGTAACTTCCACTTCTTTCTCTTTCCCATTATACCTATATTCAATGAGACAAAATTGGGAGTGGCATTACCCCAGTAACATTATTAATTATTAAGTCAAGACTAGAAACACCATTGCTCCATTTAGGTAGCAATTGTGGCAAAGTGGAGTTCTCTTTTCTAATATGGTACAATGTTCCCAAATTCTTCAGAATATGGTGGTGTGGTACCCAAAAAAAGAACCCCAAAAATTGCACTTATAATTAGGTGGAAATACAGCATTATTTTTTAAATGGAATATTCATTTTATAAACACATATTCTAAAAGCTACAAAAAGGAATAATTTCCCCTTAGAAATAATTACTTAAAACAACTTCTTATTCATGTAAATAAATTTGAAAAAACAAAAGAAAACTAATTATAATCACAGTCTTCCTCAGTTACCGTACCTCTGCCTCAGGTTATCATCTATCTTCTTGGAAGAGTTATGGTGTTTCTAAAGGAATTGAAAATCTTTCCTAAATAAGTAGCCAAATTGTTAAAACATGTTTTCAGCCAGATTCTGGCTAGTTGACAAAGCCAAGTTTGAAATCAGTCAATGAAGAAATATTTGCTTCATAGTGTTAGGATAAGAAGTTTGTTTTTAAATGTTAATAGCCCTTGGTAAACTGAAGACTTAGCATTTATTTTTAACTGTGTAACTTAAATTAGATAGTAAGTGTTCTGTCCTCAAGCTAGGTCCTATAACCTTGACTGAAGCTTTCCCTTGGGAGAAGGATAATTCTCTATCCGAAGACATTCCTTGGGTTAAGTCTCATTACAGATATGAGTGGAATGGAGTGGTTGGTAATGAGGACTTCAAAAAAACAGAAGGCAAACTAAGTATAGCAGATATTAGAGGGAAAGGATTTGAAAAGGAGTTTGTAGAAAGCAAAGGGAAGGTGTCGATGAAAATATTAAGTCTTTGTTATTGTTATTTGAGACTTTGTCTCATCTAATCCCCATGGCTACCTTCCTCAGGAAATCCTAGAGCTAATAACTTTTTAAGCTGATCATATTGTCAGATAGCTCTATGACCATATATTAGGTAATACACTAATTCAGTGTCTTAAGAAGAGGAATACTTGCAACTTACATCTTTTTAGTAACCTACCATTTCCACACTACTCAAGAAGTTTACCCATTTACTCTCAAATTTAACCCTAAGATATCCTTTAGGTAATAGTGGACTTTATTATTGTAGTAATGAAATTATTAACTTTTCAACTTTCCAAAATCTTGACGTGTTACTTTATATTTCTAATGATGGTTGTTATGAGCCTCAGCCATTCAATAATTCTATAATCTGGTCTAGCTACCTGTTTTTGCCGCTTAATTGAACTATGAGTTGACTTCTCATTTTACTTTACACTCATGTATAAGACATAAGGCAGGAAGCAATAATCATTTGACTGTTCTCCTAAAGCTTCATTTTCTTGTGCTCTAACTTCTCTTTGCTTCTTCAGGCTGTATAATACAGTGTTGATTAGAAGTAGTGAGACTACCCTGGCTGGTATGGCTCAGTGGATTGAATGCCAACCTGCAGAGCAAGGGATCTCTGGTTCAATTCCCGGTCAGGGCACATACTTGGGTTTCAGGCCAGGTCCCCAGTAGAGGGTGTGTGAGAAGCAACCACACATTGATGTTTCCCTCTCTCCCTTTCCCCCTCCCTTCCCCTCTAAAAATAAATAAATAAAATATTTTTAAAAAAAAGAAGTAGTGAAAGTAGCTATTTTGTCTTCTTTCTGATCTTAGGAGGAAAGCAGTCTTTCATCATTATGAATGATGTTAGTTATAGCTTATTTGTAGATATTCGGTATTATTTATGATTATAGGATTTTGAAACCCCAAGAATTAAGAATCAAATCCAACAAAGTTAAAATAACTAAAACATAACCAAATAATAAGTTTATTCCATGAATACAAACATGCCTTAATTTAAAGAAATCAGCTAATACAATAAATAGGAGTAATATTGAAGATAATTTAGTCATTTTTATAGATGGAAAGAAATATTTTATAAAATACAGCATTTTTTCTAAGTAAAAATGTTAGCAGACTGAGGTAAAAACACACATTAACACAATAATAAATATTAGTTTATGAGAAAGGAAGAAATATACTGAGAATTGAAGCTCTAGAGACATTCCCAGTAAAATAAAAAAGAGGACAAGAATGCGATCACCACTAACAAAGTTCTGTAGTAATGGTAAATGCACAGAGGAAAAACATCAATATGAGACATGATTATTGGAAGAAGAAGCAACGTTATTATGTGTAAATGGAAGAACCAGTTATAAAATAACTACACAAAAATCAATAGCTTCCCAATGGTTATAAATAATGTCTTAGAAAATGCAATGATTAAAACTCCTAAACAATAGAAAAAGTAGACAAAATAGTTACTAACAAACTTAATAATGCCTATTCCCTAATATAAGGAAAACAGTATAAATTTGATGAGGAAGTTAAAAGGAAACCTAAAAAAAATTTTAATGGATAGGAAGTGTATTAAGATGTCAATTATTTCTGCATCAATTCTGTCAAATTCATAATAGGATTATTATATCAGAATATGATTATAAAAATCACAGAAAAAATAGAGACTATGCAAGAAAAATTAAAAATAAGATCAATAATGGGGGGGGAAGGCAGAGACAAATGTATTTAAAAAGTAAATAAATTAATTAAAAAAAAAAGATCAATAATGGAAGACAAACTACTCAGTATTAAATTATGATATAAAACTATAATAACGAAGTCAGTATAAGAATTACATAAGAAGAAACAAATAATTAGTAGCAAGGTACACAATTTCAGAAATAGGTCTTAGCATATGAGTTTATTATGTGATAAAACATATGGTTCCCCTCCAAATGGGTAAAGCTCTATTATTTGACAAATGATCCTTAGCCATTTATTTGAATATAATTTTGCATTTAGATTTGGTTCTTATCTCACACCACATACTGAAATATGTGTAGAATAGAGAATGAAAAGTAAAGAATGAAATAATAGGCTAACTAGGAGAGACTATGGCAAGTATTTATTTAACCCAAGGTAGTGAAAGCATTTTGAGCTAAAAAGCGAAGAAAGAAATTTTGAAAGAAAAGGTTGAAAAACTTTACAATGTAAAAAATACAAACAGCTATGTGGCAAAAAATTATATTTAGAATTGAATGGCAACTTACAGACAAATGATCTATTTAATAAGTATTTAATGTTCTTTAGTTCATAGAGAACCTATTTTAAAAAACAATAAAATAAACTGGGGAAAATAAATGAGTATACAATTCAAATATGTAAAAATACAAATAATCAATAAACATGTTTTAAAAGTTTAACCTCACCTGTAATAGAAAAAATGCTAATAAAATATGGTACATCATTTTAACATAATAAATTGCAAAAAGGATGATGATGTATATTTTTATGTGTTAAAATAACATGTATATGTTCATATATAGATTGAATAAAAATTTCATAAAGCTACATAATGGAAATTATGTTGTCATTAAAAATTAACCCTCAAGGGATATTTATGGACATGGAAAAATATAGCCCAGACTATAATATTAACTGTAGAAAAACAAATAATCCCGTGTGATGATTCCAATATGATTAATACATAGGTATAAGTCAATATGCATTAAACAAAAACTGGGTGGAAAATAAAACTAATATCATCTTAGAATTGGGATAATACTTTAATTTGTTTTTATACTTTTCTGTAATTTTCCATTAAAATGAATACTTTGAAAACCAGATAATGCTATCTAAAGCATAATTATGATTAAAATTTAAAAATATTAATTGGGATAGCATTTTACAAAATATTAGTTACAATGCAAAAGAGTAAACAACCCAGTGGGTTGCAAGCAGCATTTTTTTTTAATGACATAGAATAGAAGGCAAAATATCTGTGATTTATGTGATCTCTCAAAAAAGGAAGGAATGAAGGAAGGAAAAAAATCACAACAAATATTTAGTTTCAGTACACATACACACAACACATACCCAGATATATAAACTCGATGTTACCTATATTTCTTACTGTGGTTTATTTCAAAAAGCTTGAAAGACTTTACATTGGAATAATTTTTTTTATAGAATTAAAGATTTCTGAAATTGCATACTTTACATTGCTAAGATAATCACATTCACTTCATTCTATTCATGAAATAGCCACAAAGGTAGTTGTTGATGAACGCAGATTTAACTATTTCAGCTACTGCTGGTTTAAAAATCTTAATAAACACAATGCCTAAATAAAGAGCTTAAACTTATGAAAATATGGAACATTATTATATTGTATAATGAATGCTTATTTAAGTCAATGCACAGCCAAATTTGCATCACTAAAAATTCCCTTAGCCAACATATTTCAATATATACTAGAAGCACTTAAAAGTTAGATGGTAAGCAGAGATGGCCACATGGCTCAACTGGTTGGAGTGTCGTCCCATACACCAAAAGGTTGTGGGTTCAATTCCTGGTCAGGACACATACCCCACTAGGTTGTGGGTTTGATCCTTTGTTGAGAATTAAAAATAAGTAAATAAACAAACTAACAAACAAACTGAATTTTACTGTGAGATTAGTTTTGTAAGCAAGTCAGTCCAAGTTTTTTAAGTCAGATAACTTTTATCTATTTCCATGTGGGTGAATATTTCATTCCCGTGTCCCTTTTAAGTGGCATTTTGGAGAAGATTTAAATGTAGGTGTAAAATAAGTACTCAAGTATCTAATAATCTAGACTTGGCATCTTCCTGACTAAAATGTGCCGGAAGTACACAGCTCCAGGCTACTACTAATTACTTTGCCCTGATATGTGTTTAATGATTCTCTAGTGTATCATTGACTTTGTTTTTATGCATCACAATTTCAGCCCATATTTCAGTCTACTTTTATTTAAAGTAGATGTGGGTCCTTCATTCCTTAAACATTGACAATGACAAATGAGATTATTTTGCCAACATTGGCAGTGGCTTTTATTCAAAATACTTTCTGAATAGAAAAGCTTAGCTTTTTTTCACATAAGCCTAAATGTTGGAGCTTCACTCCCAGCAGCTAGCCTTTCTTACCCTATGAACTCCGAAACTGAAAACAGGCGACATCAGGAGGTGACACTAGTAGGAAGAAAGAATTCCAGGATGAAAAGCCAGTTACAGAAATCATTTTCTGTATTGAAAATTTTTTTAGGGAAAGATGGGGGAATAAAAACCAAAAAGTAACAAAAATATGTTTTTTATTGCTTGGGAGTAAAGAGGAACAAGATTTGAATTTTTTAATGAGATAAAAGAATTGATCTTTTTACGCTTTTAAGCTCATACTAGGTCAACCCTAGATTTTAGAAATTTAGAAGAAAGATTAAGCCTTTACTTGATAAAATCTGACAGTCTGCAAGATACAACCTGTGTAAATGACCAGGTTCTGGGTATCAGGTATCAGGTGATTTGACCCGTTTTTCATCTGAAACTTTGTGCATTCTGCAGATAACTATTCTTATTGGCACTGGATTATGATCCTGAGCTACAAGTAACATCAAGAGCTTTCATTAGAAGAAATTCATGATGCAAATGATGTGAAATTTCATAATTTATTTTACCATATTTTCTCTGTAATAGGTTATATAACTAGATTCACCTAATACTCCCAGAGTGGTCCAAGCATAAAGATTCTAAAAAACTTTAAATTTCTTGATTTTAGGAGAAATCTTTTTAGGAGTTAAATCACTTACTCATAAGTAAGATCAATTAGAAGCAATAAGCATGCTTCACACAGAAAATGAGATATAATTTTTTAATGAATTTTTTATTGAGAACAATGATTATAATCAAAATTTTAATTTTCACGAACTAATTTTCCAATTACAAATTTTCAGTATTTCAAAATCAAATAAATTTGCCATATTTTACAGCTTCATATTATCTATTTTACCTTATGATAAAATGTTATTAGTTATCGCAGCTGTTTTTCATGATAATGTTTTCTCATCTAAAATACTTCACTTTTTTAAAAAGTATCTTTCCATTTCTTTGATGCTGGAGGATCATTTTTCACACTTTTGCCGACTGTAGGAAGAAAATTTACTAAATGTACCATCGATTTTCCCATCAGGTTGCACGCTATGATAAATACACCTAGGGCTGTAGGGACGGTTGAAATCAACAGACACCTTAATGAGGTATTTGTCCCAAAGTTTACAGATCTTTAATTTTAGATAGCAATCTAGAAGAGTTTCAGCAAACTATAGCAAATGGACCAAATATGCCCCACTTCCTGGTTTTTGTTAATATAGTTAATTGGAACACAACCACACCGTTTCTTCTTACATTTGTTTGTGGCTGCTTTTGAGCTACTCTGGCAGAGATGACCAGTTAGGACAGAAACTCTACAGCCTGCAAAGCCTAAAGTACTTGATCTAGTCCTTTGCAGAAAACTTTGTGATTTCCTGATCTAGAAACTAAGTGCTGTCTGAGACTTAATATCCAGTGAAGTTTCTTTCCTAAATTGTCTTTTGTAGTTCTTCTCACTGGTGAAATGGTATGTATTGCTTATGTATATATTTTAACAGTTGCTCTATTTCCTTCACCTGAATATATTACCCTTACAAAATAAGTCATTTCTGAAACTCTTTCTACAAGACTGAGGTAAATTAGAGATTTGATGACATTTACCCTTTAATCTCTTGTTGGATAGATGTTACAAGCTATTGTTTGTTTTCTAGGCTGCCTTATTTGATGGGTCTCACTTAACAAGGTTCCTGGGGGCTTTGAATCAACATCCCATTGAAATTGAGTGGGGAATAGTACAATTAATTTGAAGTATAGCTCTATCCATTTGTTTTGGAATTAGGGAATAGTGAGAAGAAGGAAATAACTCTTCCAAAAAACATTGGAAACATAGTTAGTAGCTCAGACTTTATTTAAATCAGTTTTTGAGAAATATTTACAAAACCATGTAATCTCTGCCATATTTATAAATACTGAATAAAGATTTGTCCGATGTTTGAGAGCAACTGAAATTTCTCTCTCATAAGATTCTATTATACTAGTCCCCAAATATGATGGTAAAGGACATTTTCTGTTATTATGTACACAGAATTTTCCAAAACATTGTCAATAAAATGAAAATCTCACATTCATTTTCAACAATTGTCAACCTTGCTTCATACTTACTACAGTCATTACTTAGGTATGAAAAACAGTTGATATCTACTAAATGTCGACTATGTACCAAGCTCTAACTTTAATGCTTACATAACCTCTCCTACCTCATTTTACAGATGAAGAAACAAGCTGAAATAGGAAAAATAACTTGCCTAAGACCACACACCTGTTTTGTGCCCAAACTCAAATTCCAGCTTAAGCAGGTTGACTTCAGACCCTCCCCTTGAACCATGTTCTCCGCAAAGTCTTGTTAAGATAAGCCCAAACATACCCAATTATAGTGTAATAATAGATTCTAGCACTTGACATTGGGTTGATACTGTGGGGCACTGAGAAAGGGTTGCTAACTCTTCTGGGTGGGTTCTATTGGGTTTACTAATGAGAAACAAGGCATGTATTCCAGACATAATTAACAGCACATTCAAAGGCAGAGATGTCAAAGAGCACATTCAGGGAGGGACACTAAGGGCTATGCAAATAGGTTGTAGAGGTAGCTGGGAAGAGTGGGAAGGGGCCTGCCTTGTGGACATACCACACAGGATATCAGTGGTTTTCTGATTTCAGCATAATAAGAATCACCTGGGGTGATACAGTGACAATTGCTAGACCCAAATTACCAGAGAATGATTCTTGTACAGCTAGACCCAGGAATTTAGAGTTCAGCAGGCACACTAGGTGATTACAATGTAGAAGAGCCTCGTTGCTAACGGTGTTTAAATTGTGGGGAAATCAAAATGCTGGAGCATGACATAGTTAATGTCTCTGTGTTTTAGAAAAAAACAACGCAGCAGCTCAATGGAAGGAGGAAGTTCTTCTCAAAAGTGATTTTTGGTTTATTTTGAATTCAGAAACAACATAAACATGGTTTTTATTAATAATTTATAACATACACTCAGTCTTCTGTCTGTAATTGCTTTTTGGTGCTATTTAGATTACTAGGTTATAAAAAAAATGTTTTAAAAAAGTAGCATCCGGTGTTGTTAAAATTTTAAAGTACTATAAGCTACAGAATACATAAGCTTTTCAGACCAAATCTTATTTGTGTTTGCCATTGTCAGGCCTTCCTACCCTAGCAATTAGTAAACTACAGATCAATTATTAGAGAATCAGTTGTGAATAAATGAATTATTTAATTGAATCACATGTTTTTAGTAGAACCTGATTTCACACAATATAACTGGGGGTGGGGGGTCATTTAATAAATCAAGCAAAATGCAGTGTTTTTGTACTTTTCCCTGGAATTGTTTTAACCATTTAAAGGACTAATTACTTAAGATAAAATTTCAGTTGACCTATACATTTAAGGTTCCTATTGTCTTCTTATGAGATAAATGCTATTTTCTACTGGCTTGGAATCCATGTGTAGTACTGTATGTGAAAACAAACTGCATTTTTAGAATTGTCTATTCCTTTTCATTATTTGTAGTCAGGGAGCTCCCAAAAATATTTTTTATTGCAGAAAATCAATATATTTCCATCTTGCAAAGACAATGTCAGTATGTACACTTTTCAATATTTAAATGTACTTGAAAGGCAAAAAGAAGAAGATGGAACAACCACCTAGCTCATCTGGAATTAGACTCTGAATGTTAGACTCTGGTTGCATAACCGGAGAAGGCCTTGACCACCTGGGAATTCTCAAAGTTAGCATGCTAGAGCGCACTGTGATGTTTATTCCATACTCAAGCTTGTTCAGCACAGATGGTAGGCATAAAATAGCTAAGCTCTAATGAATCATATCTGGGCACAGTGATCGATATGGTCTTTTTTGTTGTTCTTGTTGACAGTAGAATTGTTTTCACATTCCACTTGAATTAAATTATGCTCATTCATGCCATAGTACATAATGTCTGGCAAAGACTCTTGGAATAAGTCACCACGTGGACCCACTGCAAAATAAGTAGAAAAAAAAGTAGCACTATAAGCCCTGTAAGAAAATTTAAGACAAAAGTTGAACAGACTCCATTTATTTTTTAAATGTATAAATATCTTTAAATCAACATTTACCAGTATGGATTCATCTATATTATATATAAATGTATACATAGATATTGAAATTTAGAGGTAATATAAATCTTTAATTTTAATAGACTAACAAATATTTTGAATTTTTAATATGAAAATGTAATCATGTGTAAGACACACTAGGTATGATCATATATGACACTGGGTATAACATTAAAATATTCATCATCTAGTTTGGTAAATAAGCACATGGAATTTTATATTTAGGAGAAAAGTTAAATAGTAAAGTAAAATATGATCAACAGCAATTATGAAGCTTTATCAGAGTGGGCTCTGGAGAGTAATTTCTGTGTCTTAAAAAATCAATGGACTGTAGCTAGAAGCAGAAAATTATTCCAGTTAAGGAAGAGAGAAAGAATGGACAAAATCTGGTTCACCTAGTGCTTGCTGAATTAGACTTTTTAGATATGACACAATCATAGTTTTGTTGGGGATCCCCAAGAACACGCTCAAGTTGAATGACTCACTAGAAGGACTCACAGAACTCAGGAAAACTGTTATACCCAAAGTTGCCATGTACCACAGCGAAAGGATAGAGATTCAAATCAGCAAAGGTGAAATGCACATATGGCAGAGTCCAGAGAGACTAGCTTCCGGTTGTCCTCTTCCAGCGAGGTCACACAGACAGCACTTAACTCCCCCAGGAACCATTTGTGAACGCACACAGCATGTCCGCCAACTGAGGAAACTCATTCACCCAAGCTTTGGTGTCCAGGGTTTTTACTGAGGGTCAGTCATGTAGGTATGAAATTCTCTATGACTAACCTTATCTCTAGTCTCCAGCCCCCACATAGTTCACACTGAAATAACAGGCCCAGGGCTCCTGGTGTATAAGACAAACATTCACCATTAATTGCATGGTTAGCATAAGCTATCTTACATTTCTCCAGTAGGCCATTCCAAGGGCTTACAGCTTATCTCCCAGGAGCTGGAATGTGCTCATTTGGGTACCTCAGACCTGCTGGGATAACCCTTTATTATACAGTAGAGTTCGTATGACTATGGATCTTAAATATAAAAACTTAAGAGAAACAAAAAGGTCTGAAATCTTGAAAAATGATACGTGTACAGTATTTTTACAGAAAATCCAGTTGTTTGAATGATGAGGGGAAAAAAATAAGGAAAACAACGTCATATAATAACAGTCAGTCTTACCTTGGAGTGGGGATCCAGGTGACCTGCACAGTGAAGTGAGCCTCCATGCAGTCATCTGTTGCCATGTTTGATCCTCATTGGGTGACTATGTGGGAGTGAGTTGGTACACAGAACAGTGTAAATTCTTCACTGCTGCTCCAATTAGCAGGTCTATAGAAGAATGCTTATGTTGTGCTAAACTGAAAATTTGAGAATTAACTACTTACCAATCTTTTTCTTTTAATTTTTGCCCCTCACTCCACACCCCTTACTCCTTTTTCTGAACTGCAATGTGGTCTTCTCTGAAGATGTTCCAGTGGATTTGATCGTCATCGCCAAGACTGGGTGGACAGTGGATGTCCTGAAGAGGTACACATGTGCTTTATTATGACAAGATTCTGGGGACCAAGCTGTCATATATAGTTCCTATGACTTAACAAAAATGGCACCTAATTTGGTAAAAGTAGACAGCAACTATTGAGTCCCTAATATGTGTCAGACTTGGGGTTTATGTCTTTGTATGCATTTTCTCAGTTACTCTTATACCTGCCCTGTGAAGTATGAGCTGTTACATCCCCCACATTACCAAGAGTAGAAGAGGGAGAGGTGAGGGAAAATGGGGGTAGGGGGTGCAGTGAGGGTACCCAGAGTTGGGAATGTGTCTAGGGAATAGCAGAACCAGGATCTGAATTTCTGTGAGCAAAGGGTAGTTCTCTTAAGCCCTTGCTGCTTTTTTAACATCTAGGAAACCATTTTTCATATTTTTCACTCAAATTATAAAAATCACTTGTATGGAGCAACAGATTGATCGAAGGAAATTGGACTGATATAAGTTAAAAGTGACACACCATGGAAACAGTAACTCCCAGACAAACATGGTAAAGACAATGATGGAATGAAGTGATTCAAACAGATGTGTACAATTGCAGAGGCAATTTTAACCTGTTTAAAAGGTTTTTAGTGAATTGCATTTACACTGCCATTTCAAGGTCACATAAAGATAATATGTAAAGTTCACAAAGAAAAGTATGTTTCTTCTCCCTTTGTTAAGTTTTAGGGTAGGAATTTTAAATAAAAATAATTAATAGTTAATACAGTCTTTATCACTCAGTAAAGCAAATCTTGTCAAAATGCTATTTTAAAAACTATTAGGTGATCAATAGTTACTAGATTGTTTCTTAAGTTTTTATGTATGGTGACTCATAAATATCTCAATAAATTACATCTTTGAGAATATTCTTAAACTTTAATCAACTTTTGACATTCATGTAGGTAATTACAGTGATATACTAATCCAGCTATTTCACTTCACTTATTTAACAACATAGTTCAAAAAGAAAATATATTGATGGAGTCATAGTTGTGTTATTAGTTTGATGTTTCTTTCTTTTTTTGTTGTTTTTTTTAATTAAGTTATTTTTCCAAATTTGTCTCTACCTTCCCCCCACCACTTTCCCCTGCCCCATCCCCCCTTGATGTTTCTTTTATGTAATCACAGTTACCTCAATTATTTATATTTATATAAAGATTCAGGGTGTAATTCAGACATCTTAATTTTCTTGCTTCAATGTGGGCCTACGTGATCCACAGGACACAGAAAAGAATCCATCATATTTGAAGCCCTCCTAAATATATGAGGAACTTACCACGCTCTGTGGCCTATGCTGACACAGCATTATAAAGAACTTTTTAAAAATTACTCTCCACTCCCAAGAAGCTCAGAATCTAGTACATTCTGTCATATTTGGTGCTTCCATTTTATTCTGAAGTTAAATTATCAACATTACTAGCTTTATGGTAAGCAATCCTACCCTTAATTTATAGTTAAGAAGACAAACTCACTAACTCCAATCCATTTTTCATGCCTAAAATCAGAGTTAAGTTTTCTTTCTGTTCTTGAGATGAGTTTATTCTATAAGTACAAATCCTAATAGGAGCACTTACTATCTACTATTCTAAGTGCCAGTAATGTGGAATTGTATAAGAAGTGTGTCCATTGGGTAGATAGAGCACTGAACAAAGGACTGCACTTAGAAGGAGCAAAGATACGGTATCTACAAGTGTATGGTCTTGCTAAGTAGAATAAGAGACGGTTTGCCTGAAGGGGTGATTTTTAAGAGGATGCCTGAAGGGTAATTGACATTCTAAGAAGAGGGATAGCAAGAGATGATATTGATGATGTAAGAAGGGGCAAAAATGTGACAAATTGAAGGAGTTTGGACCTTACCTTGGACAAGAAAAAACGACCTGAAGGGGTTTAATTACGTAAATGATTTGATTCAAGTGACTTTTTAAGGAATCACCCTGGCTGTGGGTAAATAACGGAGTATGGTGAAAGAGGCCAATATGTTGTCTTTAGCTGTACGCATATGTAACGTAGGCCGAAGATGCTGATGATCTGGACTAAGATAACGGGAAGGTGATGGTGACCGCCGTGGTGGGGGGATGGAAGAGTCCGTAGGCAGAATGGAAATGAGAGCTGTGAAAGTGTTCTAATTTGTTTTCTTTTAAAAAATTTTTTTAAATTGTTATAATATTACTATAGTTTGAAAACAATAAAAAATGAATATTTATTATTGTACTACCCAATTTAAGAACTGGAATTAGTGATGACTATGAAACTGGCTCTTTGCTCCTGCTCCATTGCATCCTTGCCTCTCCTTTTTAAAAATAAATAAAACTAGTCTGAATTTTTAATTTATCACTCAGAATTTGTTCTTACCACTTATCCATGGTGGTGCCTGTGATGGTGGCCCATTCATGTTCATAGCTATATATTCCGTTGTATGAATACCCTATTCATTTACTCATCTAATATGTATTGTGTGCCCCTGACATCCCAGGCAATTTATAGGTTCAAGGATGCATTAGTGAAACAATTGGACAACTAAACAAAACCATCAAACCCTGCCATCCTAGATCTATAGTCTCACAACCATATTTTCTTCACTTAGCCTTTTGTTTATGGACATTATTTCTAGATTTTTTTTTATTACAAAATGATTTTATTTTATTTTATTTTTTTCTGTTATTTTTTTATTGTTGTTCAAATACAGTTGTCTTCATTTTCCTGCCGCCGCTTTCCCCTGCCCCAACCACCCCGACTTCCCACCCTCAATCCTTCCCCTCTTTGACTTTGTGCATGGGTCCTTTATACAAAGGGTCTTTGATGACACTTCCCATTCTTTACACCCATTTTCCTCCTCTCCCCTCCCCTCTCATTACTGTCAGCTTGTTCTTTATTTCAGTGTTCCTGGTTATGTTTTGCTTGCTTCTTTGTTTTGCTGATTAGGTTCCACTTATAGGTGAGATCATAGGGTATCCGTCTTTCACCCCTGGGCTTATTTCACTTATTATGCTCTCCAGTTCCATCCATGCTGTCGCAAAGGATAGGAGTTATTTCTTTCTTTCTGCTGCACAGTATTCCATTGTATATACGTACCATAGTTTTTTGATCCATTCGTTTACTGATGGGCACTTAGGTTGCTTCCAGCACTTGGCTATTGTATATTGTGCTGCTACAAACATTGGGGTGCGTAGGTTCTTTTGAATTGGTATATTTGGATTCTTAGGGTATAATCCCAGTGGTGGAATCGCTGGGTCAAAAGGCAGTTCCATTTTCAGTTTTTTAAGGAAATTCCAAGTTGTTTTCCACACTGACTGCACCAGTCTGCATTCCCAGCAACAGTGTACTAGGGTTCCCTTTTCTCCAATCTTGCTAGCACTTGTTGTTTGTTGATTTCTTTATGACAGCCATTCTGACTGGTGTGAAGTGGTATCTCATTGTGGTTTTAATTTGCATCTCTCTGATGGCTAGCGATGATGAGCATCCTTACATGTGTCTCTGAGCCCTCCATATGTCCTCCTTGGAGAAGTGTCTCTTCAGGTCCTCTGCCCATTTTTTAATTGGATTGCTTGTGTTCCTGGAGTGGAATTGTGTGAGTTCTTTATATTTTTTGGAGATCAAATCTTTGTCTTAGGTATCACTTGCAAATATATTTTCCAATTTAGTTGGTACACTTTTCATTTGCTAATGTTTTCTTTAGACGTGCAAAAGCTTCTTATTTTCATGAAGTCCCATTTGTTTATTCTTTTCCTTTATGTCTCTTGCTCTAGGGGACATACCAATGAAAATATTGTTGTGTGGTATATCAGAGATTTTCCTGCCTATGTTCTCCTCTAGGACTTTTATGGTGTCATGACTTATATTTTAGTCTTTTATCAACTTGAGTTTATTTTGTGTACTGTGTAAGTTGGTGGTCGAGTTTCATTTTTTTGCATGTCACTGTCCAGATTTCTCAAGACCATTTGTTGAAGAGGCTATTTTTATGCTTCTGCTCCCTTTGTCAAATATTAATTGACCATAGAGACATGGGTTTATTTCTGAGCTCTTTATTCTGTTCCGTTGATTTATGTGTCTGTTCTTATGCCAGTGCCAGACTGTTTTGATTACAGTGGCCTTGTAATATAGTTTAATATCAGGTATTGTGATCCCTCCTACTTTTTTCTTCTTCAAAATTGCTGCAACTATTTGCAGTCATTTATGGTTCCATATAAATTTTTGAAATGTTTGTTGTATATCTGTGAAATATGTCATTGATATTTTAACAGGGATTGTATTGAATCTATAAATTGCTTTGGGTAGTATATGGAGAATACAATTTCTGAGTTGAAGAACACAGTAGAAGGAATCAAAAGCAAGCGAGGTGAAACAGAGGATTGAATCAACAAGCTGGAGGACAAGGTAGAAAAAAGCTCCCAGAAAGAGCAAGAAAAGGAACAAAGACTCAAAAAGAATGAAGAGGGGTTAAGGGAAATGCAGGACAAAAAGATTTTATGATTTTAACCTGAATCAAATGCACAAAAGTTTCCCTAATATTCCTTAACTTGGAGTTACTGAATGGGCATTAGCTAAATGTTCAACTTTGAAAGTTAACACCAAATCACTTCCAATTACATTACCAGCACAGAACTGGAACTCCTCCTTCAAGTTCTCATTATTTCATGGTCCTGACAACCCTGGTTTCCTCATATTTCTTCATTTCTGCATCCAAGTACCTGAGAAGTTGGGCTGTGCTGGGCCAGTGTGGAGATTGGGAGAATACCTGTAAATACAGTACTCCATCTACCATAACAGACAGAAAGAAGGATAGATTCCTTCTTTCAAAATACAAAAAATGCTGATATGTGAAGAAAATTAAAGAATTCTTGCTGATGGCTCTTTTATTTATGAAATGAAAGGTGAGCCCATCGGGTAAAATTGGAAGAGGTGCCATGGGATTGGAGTTTTTAAGTAGAGTGCAGGTGTTTGAATTAATACTCAGGGTAATGCGTGAGAAGGTTAGCAAAGTGGGCCAGTATTGTGGAGCCCCGTGAAGGCCCTGGGGCGGTGCAAGGGTAAGCGTGCAGAGCTCCCGAGGGGGCTGCATGAACGCTCTCCAGCTGTGCCTGGTTTGGGAGGAAGGCAGGGAAAAGGCAGATTTCCTTTTACTATATTTGGTATTGGTGATTTGCTGAAAAGGTGATTTGGAAAGAAGAATAGGGTAAAGATGCATGATATTATTGAAGAGAGAAGTTGATATTATGGGAAGAAAGAAGACTTCAAGGAAGGAAATTATTGTGCTTGGGCTTTCTGTGTAGTCCCAGGATAAGAAGAATTTGAGTGAACAGGGACATGGATAGGCCGAAAATAGATTAACTGGAGTCACTCTTTCAGAAATAAAGTATCCCCAACTACAGGTAAGGTTCAGGGTGTGGAGGTGATAACTCAAGTGGAGTCAAGAGGGAGATCATGAGATCTTTGGGGCTGAGAAGATGAAGGAACTAAAGCTGGGGGACTTGAATGGGCCCCTGGGATGTTCAAATAGAGAATGAACCTGGGTCTCATCCAATTAGTACAAAGAAAGCCATCTCAGCCACTCTTCCAAAGCAGCAATAAAGTACATTGTACTTCGCTAAGGACAAGAGAAGTTTAAGTATTTATTTAATAATAAGTTCAAATGTAGGATGAGTACCTTCCATGTGCTGAACAGTTACCATCCATTCAAGGCCCATCAGAGGCTTGGAGCTCTTTGAAGCACAAAGAGGTGGGGAGAAGCACCAACTTCTAAACCATAGAAGTTTGAATGCTGAAGGCTGTTACTGGTGAAGGTCATAGGATTTACTTTTGTAGGCTGTAAGTGAAAAATACGATACACCCCTTTCCCTCGTGTCCTCATATTGCTCTGCTAGGGGAAAGATAGACTAACTGACTACATGGCTATTACTCAATCCTTTGCTTGGGGGGTTTCAATATTTCATAAAGAAAAATAAAATTTTAAATACCTGTTTAATCTGTGGGGGGATTATTCTTAATAAATAGTCTGGATCAGTTATCAAATTTTTAGAATTTATAATTATCAGTTTGATACGAAGGGAATTCATTCTTCATTTGCCTAAACATGTTTGAAACCTTAAGCATGTATTATCTACATATTTTTCTTCATATATGAGCCTTTCCCTTTTGACATCATATCTTTTGCAAATATATTGATATAAAATCTAGGGCAAGGTAAACAGTAATATTATGTTAAACAGAAAGGTTATCAGCAGAAAATGATGAAATCCAAATATTTAAAGATGGAAATGCTTTGTTCCATCCAATTTTTTTCTCCCATCTATTTTACATACTTTGTAAATTAACAAAATCTCTGAATATAATCCTGTACAAAAATTTAGCCCTCATGTTATTTTGAGAGTCTTTTGTGCTTCACAGACCAACTTCTTTGATGTAATTTTTAAAAATATATATATGATCACTCTTAAATTGTTTTCCCATTTGTTTCTCTTATTAGTCAAAAGAGAAGATGTGTGAGAATACAGAGCCAGTGGAAAGTTCTTCTCAGTCCACAACAACCATGCGAGTGACTACCACACAATTCAGGGTCCTGACGACCACCCGGAGAGCTGCCACCTCCCAGCTGCCCACCAGCCTGCCCACTGAAGGTGCTCTGGAGATAGTGTTTTGTTTTTTGGGGTTTTTTTCCTTAAGGAGGAAAACTCACGGTGTTGACATGGTCTGGAGTAGCTCTGTAGAAGAAAATGTTTTTGTTTGTGTGTTTGTTTTTTAAAAGGAAACTGGATTTCTGAACAGGAAAAGACAAAATTATTATGGAATAGAGACATACGTGCTGGGATTCTCTGAATGTACTGTGCCTTTCAGTAGCGGCTACTTGCTCTCCCTAGAAAAGAAATACAGACTTCCTTTCATATTGTTAAACTTTACAATGAGTGAATTTAACTTAAGTCACAGGATAGAAAGGCAAAATTCATTTAAAATGACCATTGATGTTAGATTCTGAACAATAGATAATTCTACTTATATGCACCTCTAATATTTTCCTGAATACAATCAATAAAATATGTTGGTCCATAACTTACAGAAGGGCACTGTATAAGTCACAGAAATTGTCCTTAGAAACATTTCCTCTGCCAGGAAAGGAAAACATACCGGAAAACCTTAATGCATGGATACAGCTCATTGCGGGAAGAGGTATGTTAGCCAAAGTTTGTTAACCATCTATTCAGAATGGCACCACTAAGGAAAGATGTGAGACTAGTTGGCCATGAGTAAGTTTGGAGAGGGTGGAAAATGGGCTCACTTCTTCACTGTCATAAATCTTGCTTTCATTTGAATAAGAAATTAAACTTGGAACCTTTTATTTTAATTGAATTTACTTGGATATTAAAACTTACCTGAAATCAAGCGATAAAGTGAGGTGGAGAATAGCTGCTAAATACATTTTATTTAAATATTTAAAACCAATATTGTATGTTAATCCATATAATTGGGGTTGTTATATAGCCTGTGAAAATATTTTTGCAGTTTGAATCCTACCCTGTGAAATATTCCAACAATTTGAATCCTACCCTTTAGAATGAAACAAACCACTGATATTAAAAAAAAATTTATGTCCTACCTACATTTTGTCCATTAAAGATTTTTTTTCATGTGATGTTGGATATGTTCATTAGCAATGAATAAGCATTTACTTTGAATTTAAATTTGAAAATATTGACAAATCTTTAGTATTCCAATTAATTTCCTGACCTTAATTTTTAAAATGAATAAAGGTCATACTGTAGAGTCTAGTTACGTAACTCATTTTAGAAAATTAAAAATAAATGCATTTTAAGTTGCAATTATAACAGTGTCCTTTTATCACAGATCTTAAGACTCACGTAACACTTTACTAAAGTCTTAGTTCTTACAATCCCATGAAGAAATTTTAGAACTACATCATGTAAGCTAGGATTTGCTCTCATTGAACTTGAAATTAACTCACCAAGCTATTAAAACTGATTCATGTTATTATTAAGGCATAAATACATAATTACTGCTCATGAGATTTATGTACTTTTAAATTTTTTTCTCTTGTAATAACTTTGAATTTTTCTTTCAGATGATACCAAGATAGCACTACATCTAAAAGATAATGGAGGTAGGAACTGAAATTTCTTCTTTTATAAATATTTTTAGATACGAACCCATTTCACTCGCTGAAATGTGAGAATGGACTTGGGCTTCTAGGCAAAGAGTGAGGTTACATTTCACTTTCTGTTGGTATTTAGCAGGAGAGGAATTCAGTGTGTTCGTTTGAAAAGTGAAATGATTTCAAGAGTGGAGGAAATTTCTAATCCATGTATTTACCTATAAAAACTACATGACTCCAATTCCGATGAAATTTTTATATGCTGTGATCCTTTGTTTTGATGTATGGAGTATTGGGTTAATGGCTAAGATTAAGATTGAGAGGATTATGGCTAATGTACCCCAAAAATATCATATTCTGTGTTGCTCTAGTTCTTCATTTAATTGTATATGTGGTTTTCTACACAGAGCAGGTACTGGGTTCAACTGTTTTTTTTTCCTTTCACTAACTTGGCTATTTAATATCCTTTATAAATAAAATTAAGAAGTAGAGCAATATGCAAAACATTTAGTTGGAGCATGTTTAAAGCACTTCTAAGACAATTTAGGAATACTGAATCTATAATGATACTTGAAAATTTGAGGAAGAAAGGTTTAACCAAAACAGGGTGTGAAAAATATTGAGTAAAATTTTAAAAATAGTTCTTTTCCTATTAAACTATATTAGGTCATGGTGCTTCTCTAGCATAGTATCCTGGATCTTGTTAGAGACTTGTTTTTTATTAGGAACTGTTTAGTGAACTCAGAAAGAGGGTCTCTTCCTCTTCTTTGCAGCATCCCTCATGTAAATGTGGGCATGCTGTGGCATTGATGGGCCACAGCTTTACTTCTGCAGCCTCAGGTGTATGTCAAAACTGTTAGGATAATTTTCTCTGCAATTGTACAGAATAGTTTCTAAATTACTCAGATTAGGTTAAGTAACATATTTTTAAGTTTACTTAGGTCACTGTATGTTTACGCAGTTACCTAGCACATATACATCTATCTATCTTTAGATTTTATATGAGTTTATTTGTAAGAGAAGCTGCTTAGCCTCTTTATATTCATCATTACATCAGTTGTTCATTGTCTTTCTCCTGTATCATAGTGTTATTTATTTCTTACTTATTATTGTATTAATGCAGTAAATGGATAGCTTTACAGATGACCATTTGCAAAATACTCTCTTGAAATAAATTTAAATCTTAGTGTTTAAAGGGACTTTACCATTCCCCCAGCTCAGAATTTCTCAAAGCGGGATATTAGTAAGTCTCATGAGAGTATGAGTCCTAATGTTGGGGTGACCTCATTTGAGGAAGAGGTGTACTATGAGATGAATATGTGGAAGAGGGTTCCCAAGAAGCTTCTGTTGTATTTGTAACACTTAATTCTTAAGATATGTACTGGTCACATGCATGCTTGTTATATTATTCTCTGTACTCTCTTTTCTTTTGTTTTTAATAAAATATTCTATAGTGCTACCAGAATAAGCAAAAGATACCTGTGATTAAATAGGTGTGAGATAGTGTGGGTAAGAAAAAAATGAAAGGAGTTTATTGAGTAGAGAACTGTTCAGAGCTTTTAATGTTCATGTGCTTATTCATTCCTGTCTTCCTGCTGAACGCCTCTAATAGTAAGGCATTGTTATAGCCTTGGAGCTAAGGCAGGGAACAAAGTTGAGAGAAATCACTTGGTTTCAGATAGCATGTATTCTAAGAAACTAAGAGATGGCAATAAAGATGAAGTAGCTAGCATTTCTCATTTGGATATACAATCTCTTTATAAGTAGCATTTCATAGACAGTGTTTTATAGAGTAAACATTGGAAAATAGGTTTTTAGAATATTGCCAGTTATTCTAAGGACAATCCTTAGTTTTTAATGCAGCGAGGAATAATAAAGCTGGAGATCTTAATTCAGTACATTGGAACTACATTATGGTGCTGAGAAATCAAGTTAAATAAATAATATGATTTAAGTGGAGGACTTTTTTCTTTTTTGTTATACAAGAAAAACTGACTGTTGGATTTTCACATGATATTTAGATCATTTATATGCAATAGGCATCCATCAGAATTTTAAAATACCACAATAAGAGTTCAAATACATGAATACACTGGAAATCTCTTCATCTCTAAGGCTGTTTATAAAGTACTTTTCCTAAAAGTACAGTTAGAGCAGACCAACCTGATCAGTATTAAGATAAATGTTTGTTCAAAAGAGTATTTAAGGAAAACCACACATTATGCTTTATAGCACCTTCATCAGGATAGCATGCTATCATTGCTTTTTATTTTATGGAATATGGAGATGCTGGAAGAGTTGCCAATCTAAATCTAACTTCATTAGTTAAACACCCTCTAGCCTAACATTTTGCAAAATTGAGCTAATAATAAAAAGGATGTCTAATTTAAATATTTTCTCACATTTATCGAGAATTTTTAAATGCAAGCTAATAAATCTTTATAAATTGCTATGTACTGTTACAATGGAGTTTAGCACATTTTATTTTTTGACTTAATTTTCTGATTTAATTGGCTGTTCTTAAAGCATTTTAATTCAGAGGTCTGTACTTTTCTGGAAAAGGGACATTTTTCAAAGTAATCAATATGCAGCTAGAAACCAATGACTGTCCTTACACATCATCCCTTTGATACTGAGTTACCTTGGCTCTGAGTCTTTCTGAGACTTTCAGGTGGCTAAAGTAGTTGATTTTCTTGGTGGAATCCACAGCTGACACGATTATACATTCACCTTCACAGAGATCTTCCTTCATCTTTGATATCAAAGCTTAAAATACTTCTGAGCAGCTAGACACCAAAAGCCCACAACAGGGTTTCTCATTGACAGGACCCAGCCTGAGCTACAGTCAGCCAGTAGCCATCACTCCTCCTGATGAGTCTCCAGGTGTGCACTGGTTTCCTACTACCTTTAGATTAGGTGTAGGTAGAGCGTCTGGAAGTTTCAGACTAGTTGTTTGTTTGAAAAGTTTTATTAGCCTTCAGAGTTGAATGGAAATTCTAAGCTCTATAGATAATTTGGAGAAAAGAACATGCAAAACTGTAAACAAAGGAGCGATATCTAAGGAGTACAGGCCTCTTAGTGGGATATGGAATTAACTGACCGTTGTCAGTGGCTGAATACAAAAACTCAGAAGGGCTGATCTAAGTATAACATTGTCTCCAACTGAAATATTGTAAGTTGCATATTTATAATTTTAAGTTTACAGCAATACATATGTCTAATCAAATAGTACAACTTATTTATGTGAAAAACAAGAGAAAGAGAGGAAGGAGGAAATAGAGGAGGGAAAAGAAGAGGGATAAAAGTATTTCTTGAGTGTTTACAAGGTTCCAGGCACCATTCTAAATGCTTTACCTGTATTACTTTACTTAATTCACATAATATCCCTGTGAGTTTGTCCTATTTTTATTTTCATTTTATAACTGAGGAAATGAAGGTATAGAAAGAGTGGGTTACCTGGCTAGTATGTGGCAGAGCTGGGATGTGAATCTGTGTAACCTTGGTGCAGGTTTCTAGTCCTTAACAACCTCACAATATTGCTGCTCCCTTGCAGTACAGGTCTCTTACAATAATTTTTTATAAGTGTTTTATGGATACTTATTATATTCTTTTTCCTTTTCGATGACAACTGATTATACTTTTAAGTGCCTGAAAATGAAATTTCCCTTTCACATGTAATTATGCATTAGTTTCCATTCTATCCTTGCTGTGAAAATCACAATGCATTGATTCTCCTGTGTAGTTGAGTAGTGTCTGTATCACTGGCATGTGGTCTCCAAACTACAGGGCTACTCTGTAGTTCATATTCAAAGTTTTTAAATTCTTTCAGCCTACTTGGTTTCTCTAGAAATTCCATTTTAAGTCACCATTAAGGGTTACTAGAATATATTCTTTGAGTATATACCAGGTCTGTTCAGAAGGTATCCAGCCATGTACTATGAAGAGTAGAGACATTTATTGAAGCAGATACAAGATACAAGAAACAGCTTACATAAGATAATGACACCTCAGTCCCCTTCGAAGCAGGCACCTTGGGACCTCACACAGTTCTCCCAATCACCATCAGCTGCCTGCCGTATTTTCCTGAATCTCACCGCTGTCTGAAATCTGTTCCCTTTCAAAGATGATTGTAGTTTTGGGAAAAGCCAGAAGTCTCAGGGCACCATATCTGGGGTGTAGGCAGGCTGAGCCACTTGGGTGATTTGATGTTTTGCCAAAAAACTGCATGAGATGTGATGCATGAGTGGGTGTGTTGTTGTGATGAAGCTGCCAGTCACCAGTTGCCCATAACTGTGCCCTACTGAACCATCTGAGTAGTTTCCATGGAGGAATGTTCAAGCCTACTGCAAAATGTGATGCAGCTTTGTTACTCTCCTTGTGCAGTCATTTTGGCAGTCATACAGCCACCTGGTATGCATGCTCACTCAGTGTTGTCTGTTGCCCCCCCCTACAGTGAAGTCATCATTGTTCACACATGTGCATTCCAGCCCACTCTCCTTGGCTGCCAGGTTACATCGATGTCTCACAAACCTTTCTTACATTAACAATGGCTGGATTTTTTCCAGACAGACTAAATATATAATAGTTATAAGCATTTAAAACCACATCTTGTTATATAAATGTCTAACCACTATGCTGTACACCTGAAACTAATGTCATATTGAAGGTCAGCTGTGATTTTTTTAAAGAGTCAATAAAATGAAAACCATATCTCTGGATTTTCAAATCTGTGCAAAACCTTATTAGAAGAGTTTCATTTTTAAGGAATTACCTAGCTATATATTTTAGCAGATACAGTATTAAATGCATTTTTTTGGCATTTGATTAGGTTGCTCTTGAATGGCACTCATCACCTTAATAGAAATGTAGATGTCTTCAAGGAGCAAAGTGCACAAAATTATATCCAGGACTGAAGAGGGTCGAAAGCTAAATCAATAGCAAGGTCTTTTAATTGAAAAGTAAAATCTTCAATCAGATACAACTCAATTTAGCAAATTGAATTGTGCCATTCTGCTATACTGCAGGTGTTAAAATGACTTAAAGCTCTAAAATCTGGTGATTTGATTGTATTATTTAAAATTTGTTGGCTGACATTTATCCAAGTGCCAAAAACTGCATTCTGTTTTAGTTCTTCTAAAGCTTCTTCCCTTTGATAAAGTTAAGTTAAAAAAAAATATTTGACTGAAAATTCCTCATTGCTAATAATATTTAAATAATATCAGCACTCCAGGCAGCTGTATTATGCAGGTGGTACTGTATTTGTCATTTCTTCTTAATTCTAGGAATTTTACTAAACCTGGATTCTGAAAGACTGGATTCTTTAGTCACAATGTGGTATTTCCAGCATTGGCTGGGTGGCTAAGTTGGTGGATTGTCATCCCATGCACCAAAAGGTTGTGGGTTCTATTCCTTGTCAGGGCACCTACCTTGGTTATGGATTTGCTCCTCTGTCCCCGGTTGGGGCATATACATGAGGTGACCAATCAATGTTTCTCTCACACCAATTTTTCTCTCTATGTCTCCCTTCCTTTCTCTCTAAAATCAATGAACAGAAAATAATAAAATCAATAAACATATCCTCTGGTGAGGGTTTTTTAGAAAAGCATGTGGTGTCTCCATCAAAGGGATGCTGAAATAGCTACACTAAGCAGCTTGCAGAGCATGATTAAATTAATTCTGAGGTACAAACCTGCAAAATGACTTCAAATGGTTAATACAGATACACTTTGAATGAACTACTGTGGAATGGGTGGTCTAATTTTTGTTTCTGTTCTGTTTAGTTTCTTATTTCTGAACGTATCGTAATACTTTTTTATCCAAAGAAAAAAAATGTACGAACATTATCCTGACTTTTTCACTTGGAACAGTTCTAAGGTTATATTTTTATTACCTAGCCTGTAGTGGCAGATCAAGTGTCTAGTGTTTCATTCATCATTGAGTCGAGTTATTTTTGACTTTAATACATAAATCATCAAAGCAACATATCTTTCATTTCTTTCCCATACCTTCCTTTGCTGTTTTTTTAAATCTACTTCTTTTGCGCAGATCAGTGTCTTATAAGCAAAGGGAAACTGTTACTTCCTTTTGACAGGCTATTGAATATCTATCACTTACCATTTCTAAAACTGTAAACGATCTTGGCATTTGGTTTTATCTTCTGCTTTGTTTGGCTACTTTTCATGATAGCTTTAACTCTATTCTGAGTATGCGTATGCCATAATAGTGAACACTTCTTATACATCAGAATGTTATTTTGAATATCCCCAAGGATTAGGGATTTCTCTCCTAAAATTTTCTTCAGGGAAGTGGTTCTCGGCTTTTCCTATACATTGGAATCATCTAGGCATTCTCATCTGATTTTACTATTTTAGTTTGTGAAAAGCCCATTGCTCAGACTGTTCTCCAGACCCTTTACACTGAACCCTGGAGCTGGGATCCAGGCATCAATATTTTTAAAGCCCTGGGTGTTTCACATGGAAAGTTGAGTTGTGAGCAAATGATCTGATGCAATGCTTCAGAAATATTGTGAGCATTGGGATAGCTGAGGGAAGAGGGAGTCTTGTTACATGTACTTTCTGCTATAGCAGTTCCAGGGTGCAGCCCACACCTTTGCACTGCATTTCTAATGCACCCAGATAATGCAGACACTACCGGGTCACAGACCACACTGAGTATCAAAAATTGAATGAACTCTTGATTTCTTTCTGCCAGAGTCTCTAAAATAAGAATGACATCTCTTACTCTGAGTCCACCCATTGGTCCTCACCTATACCTCATGACTTCCCTAGAACAAAATTTGAATTGACGGCAACAAGTATTTACCTCTGTCTACATGTAAAGAATGCAACTTGCTCAGCAGAGGCAAGGGCCCCCAAAGCATTATGTCTATTATAGCGTGTGACTCATTTTAGTAGAGTATGGAAAATGAGTACAATTTAGCTGCTGCAATATTTATTTTTGTAAAGACAGTTAAATTTTGTGCACTTTGTTGAAACATATGAAATTGCTCATTCTTTTTTATCAGTTTTTGAAAATTGCAATTTTATTGTTCAGTGTAATGGTTTAACGTATCATTATCCAGCATAGGACAAGATAAAGAAAAATCACATTGGAATATGCTTTTTCCCCTTCATGTTGATGTATAGAGTTTATGCTGCTGATAGAACATAGGATAAAATGACGTAGCAGAGGCCCTCAGGAAATACACAGCTTCCAAGAGCAGCTCTAAATACACTTTTAATTTGCCATCAGCAAAATGTTTTACTACATCCCTCTTCTCATCAATACCTCCTTTCCTTTCTGTCCTCGGGCCATGTGTAATTTTCTGTCTGCCCTCTTCTTGTCAGAACCTGGGCTTGGGAATATCCTGCCAAAGAAAAGAAACTTCCATATCCCATGAATTTGTGGAAACTGAGGTATACCAGGGGCCTCAGGAGCAGTTTTTTTGTTACCCAAAATTTCTTAAGCACATCCCTCAAAACATATTCAAAGTAATTATTATATATTTTTAAATGTGAAACATCTCATGATCAAGGCTAATTGCTTTGTTACTAAAATAAGATGTATGTCACTAGAAAATTAGATTAGCTTTGACATTGACTTGACTTGATTTATTCAAGAAACATTTCTCTCTTTTTTTTCTCCCTTTTTATTGAATTTATTGGGGTAACACTGAGAATAAAATCTCAAGGAAGAAGTAGTGAAAAATATCAATGCCTCAAACAGATCAAGTAAAAAAAAAGAAAAGGAAAAAAAAACTGAAAAATGACCATTAAATTAGGTAATATGTTAACATTTGTTGACCTCGATAGAACAATGCTACAATCCACAGTAGCACAATTGCCAGAGAGAATATGGGAATTCTCTGGGCAATAATGAAATTGAAGTCAGTAAAGAAAAGTTACTTTTTCAAGAAGCTTGGTGAATCTGTTGTTGATGTTTTATTTTAGGAGCATAATTTACATCTTATGAGGAAAAAAGAACATATATAGAAGAAAGGAGTTAAAAGATGGCTGACAGCGAAGTGATATATGGACATGCATTGTTGGATAGTCAGCGTGGATGAGAGGTGGGAGGCAGAAGCTGAAGGGAGTTTTATGTGAGCTTATTTTTTTTCTCAATATAATAGGAGACAAAGTAATATGGTAAAAATGAGCAGGAGAGCTGAGTATGGTGTGTAGGAGTTGAGAGAACCCATAAAACATTTCCTTGGGGAATGGAGAATGAAGCCTCCTGTTAATGTCTAAAGGGCATGCCAAAGTGTACTTGAAGCCCACTGACCTTGGGGAACATCCTCAAGGTCAACACTAACCTTTTCATCTGTGTTTGAATTGCCAGTACTTATTATTCATATAATATGCTGATCCAGTTTAAGGGAAAAAAGAGATGTTGATGGAGAAAAAATATATGCTGTTTTTAAAAAGGCATAAAGCTTTAAGAAGACTAGTTTAACCATTTAGATGATAAATGTACTTGAATCTTTATTCAACAGCTAGATTTTCAATGACTTGCTGTTCCATACTAATGTTTGCCTTAATTTTATTTTGCAGTCCTCAAATAATACCATGTAAGATTTAAAATATATCTTGGGTAGGAGGGACAGGGGCTAATTAGTTAACACTAATTCATAACAGTATGGTGTGTAGGAGTTGAGAGAACCCATAAAACATTTCCTTGGGGGAATGGAGAATGTGACAAAATATTATTTCAGTTATAATAATGAATTAACAATTTGTTGGATAAAATGTCAACCATAAGTGATTTTAAACACACGTTAACATCATGATCAGCAATGATTAAAGAAAAAAGCAAAAATGTAGGGCTAAATTTAAATGGAATTCTAAGAAATATTTGTTTAACCTAAAGAAGCAAGGATAGAGTAAAAATCATCCACATAGTGGATGGACACAAAGAAAATGAATAGCAAAATGGCAGATTCAAATCCAGCTATTGTTGCAGGAAGTGCCATGCGGGGCGCTCCTGGATCTGAGGGTCACTGTCTGGAGCCAGCTGGGGAGGGAGTGGGGCTCTGAATCCCGCAGAGCCCGTCCTGGGGGTGTCACGGATGGGGGAATAAACAGGAGTCGTCACAAACACTTCTCTGTTTGCTAGGACGAGGGACACGGCTCTTCCTTCTCGTGGGGAAGGCCCCAAGCCCCCGTGTCCACAGGCTTTTACTGAGAACCAGATGCACAGGGATCTGGGTGCAAAGCTCATCAATCAATGTCAAAAGGCTATGTTTACAGAAAACAAATAGAAATCACAGATAACAACTGGAGGAACACAAGAGATCTGCCTCAGGTCAGGGTCTATGAATAATGTAAATCTCCTTCTCAATATGAGCCAGTTATCATAGCTTTTGAGGGAAGAACAAAGCATGCTTAGAGAAACTTACTTCTAGGCCTGACTGTCCCCAGGAAATGCCAGCTCCAGTTTAGGGCTGTACCTGCCTTTAGTGTTGCTTCAAGCCTGAGCCAGGCGGGTGGGGCAGAGCTACCAAGAAAATCGGACACTTATTTCAGATGGAATGAGGACTCTGGCAATGTCCAAGCTGAGCCGAGGGGTGCGGGCCTTTTTGCCCTTTTTCTGTGTTCCCCAAGTCCTTCTCCTGCTGCCCATACCAGCCGATGTCTGTCTTAGGTCCTCTCTCCTTGCAAGAGAACTTCCCTGTCATCAACAACCAACCATCACAGGGCCAAGCAGGGTGATGTGAGGGAGGCAGGGGCTATGTCCCTGCCAGGGGGATAGGTTTTGTCTCCTCAGTGGCCTGTTTTCCCACGGCCTCCTTGATTAGCTCCAGCCTTGGGGCCCTTTCTCCTGTCAGCGAGGCTGCAGTCCCTGAAACCAGATGGGGCATTTCCCAACAAGCTATATCAATAATATTAACTGTAAAAAGAATAAACACTCCAGTGAAAAGCATAGATTATCAGATTGACTTTTTATAAAGCAAGACCCAGTTATATACTGTGTATAAGAGATGATTGTAAAGACATAATGACATGAAATGCTTTAAGGTAAAATAAAAAAATATATGAAAACTTAACCACACAGTGGCTATATCAATATCACACTGCATGAATTTAAGGACAAGGAGCATTATGAGAGGTAAAGAGGAATGTATTAAAATGATAACATCATCAGTTCATCAGGAAGACATTACAATATTTAAAAATTAGACCAAAATATTAAAAATTAGGAAATACGTAGATTTAAGTGACACTATTGAACACATTGTTGTGGTTGATTTTTATAGAACACTGTGTCTAACGACTATAGAATATAATATCTTTTCAAATATATATTAAATGGTCACCAAGATAGACCATATGCTGAACCATAAAGATATCTTAAATTTCAAAATATTGAAGTTTTACAGACTTTATTCTCTGTCTACAAAAGAATCAAACAAGTATCAGTAGCACTATATCTAGGAAAATCCTAACACTGTGAAAATTGAAACCACTTCAAAATAACACTAGCAAATTGCAGCTGATTGATAATTGATACAGCATACAGAAATTTTTGGGAAGCTGCTAAAAGTACTAAGAAAGAAATTTATAGTTTTTAACTCTTACATGAGAATAAAGATTTAAAATTAAGGATCCTAGCCTTCAATTTAAGAAGTTTAAAAAAATGAGCAAGTAAGCCCCAAAATAAATACAAGGAAGGAAACAAGATTAGTACCAAAAAAGGATATAGAAAATAGACAAAACGATAGAGAATATTAACACAGTCAAAAGTTGGTTCTTTGAAAAGTTTAATAAATTTAATAGCCCCTAAAAAGACTATTCAAAAATTGATAATTTACTACAACAATATCAAAAACTTTGTTCATCAAAAGCTCTGTTAAGAAAATAAAAAGATAGGTCACATACAGGAAAAAGATGTTTACTATACACAGATTACAAATACAAAGGACTTATATCCAGAAAATATTAAGAACTGCTGCAAATTAGTAATAAAAAAGGAACAAACCAAAACCTCAATGAGATGGCATTTCATACCCATGACAGTGGCTAAAACTAAAAAGACATGACAATAAGATTGACGAAATGGTGCACAGAAACTAGCAATTTGTTTTAAAGTTAAACATACATCTTCCTTTTCAGCCATAACTTACACTTCTATGTGTTCATCCAAGAGAAAAATATCCACAAAATATTGTACAAGAATATTCATAGTAACTGTATTTATAATTACCAATATCTGAAAACAATCCAAATGTTCAGCAATAAAATAATAAACAAATTGAGTATATTCACACAGTGGACTTACTGTCATTTAAAAAAAACTTGATATATGCAATGACACAGATACATTTTCTAAAATACGTTAAGACAGAAGTCAGGCATGACAGAGTTCATATTAGTATGATTCAATATATATGAAATTCAATATAGGAAAAATTAATCTGTAATAGTAGAAATAAGCACAGTGGTTGCCCTTGGTGGGGTGGAGTAGAGAGTGAAAAAGACTGACCAAAAACAAGAAAAAGGAACTTTCTGGGGTCATGGAAATGTTCTATATCTTGATTTGGCTAATGGTTATTTTGGTATATACACTTATAAAAGCTTGTTGAATTACTCACTTAAAATCTGTGCATTTCAGGGATGCAAATTTTACCTCAGTTAAAAAAAAGAAAGAAAGAAAAAGAGGAAAGACAAATTTTGATGTGCTTCTTATAAACAAGATATAGGGTATTTTTTAATTCTCATGTGTAAACTTTTCCAAGCTTCTTGAAATTCTCCACTAAAGAAAGGAAAAAGGCATGTCCTTAGCAAACCACCCTCTCTAATTAGTAGACATAAAATTTAACACTTCTGATTATTTGATTCATGTTTTGCTTTACATTATTCTTAAAACCTTCCTGCACAGTTCCTAATAATGATAAAATTATTTATCAATTATCGGGATGTTACTGTATACAGGAAACCCTTCTAAGGGCTTTGCATGTTTATCTCATTTAATCCTTGCAGCACCCTACGAAGAAAGTACTGTTATAATCCCATTTTACACAAGAAGTCTCAGACGCACAGGGATTTAAGTCATTTGTCTGGGATCACGTAGTTCATAAAGGACATAAGAGGGCTTTACCACCAAACGCTCTGGCATCAGATCATGCGCACTGCTCCCCATTGCCATCCTGTCTTTAGAGAGGGTTGTTCCAAGGCTCCAGCCAGTTGTGTCACCATTTGGCCCTTCTCCCCCTGTGAAAGCCACCCAAGATCTCAGCAAACACAGCAGCACCAATTGCCAAATCAAAGAGTCCAAATGAGTTTTATGGCTCCTCTAATCCCATCCCCCGATGCTTTGAGAGCAAAACCCTTCCAAATGTGAAGCTCATGGGAGTGCTGCATACCCGTAAGTGTGGCCATTTCACAAAACCAACTTGATGGAAGAGGTTAGACTGAGACTAGTGCTCACCTCCTAACCATATTCTATCCCACATTCAACGTGTGGGACTTTATGTTTCAAGAAACCTGATATTCCAGGACCCGAGAGGCAGAGAGTTGTGTTACGCAGAATTTTATAGTATCTTTCTTCCCCAGCAGGCCAACTCATTCTGTCCCTATTAGGGCCATTCTCTGAGCCACGTTTTGCCAGTATTGATGCTAAGTTGTGAAGTATAAATACCCTACAAAACTGGTTCTCAGAAGTTTCAATTTTTCTTTCTATCCGTAATATATTTTATTAGGTCTAGTAACACAGACTAAAATGAAATTCCAGGCTCTACCCATTTTTTTTTCCAGTTTCTGATTATCTCCTTGAAATACAGGGCACATACATATGGTCCTGCCATTTACCCCCCAGTGGATTGTATACATCAAACCACAGCAAATGACAAAAGGTTCTTATGGTTGTTAAGAACATTAAGGGCTAAAGTTTCAACCCTGAGGCACACGCTAGCCAAAGTGATGTATCCGGCAACTAAATTCATCCATGCTTTCTTAGGAAGCCCAAAGGTTTTCATTAATTCTCAGCATAAACTCAGGTGTCAGAGAAATTGGTTTAATATTCAGCAGTTTTCGAAAGAAGCTGCTTATGGATAATCAATAAAAGGTTGATGTTATTTGCATAGCCTACTGACACCTTGACCTCTGGCAGCTGGGCTCTGGGGATAGAGAGTTAACCCAGTAAGGACTTTGGTGGCCTGGTTTCCTAGGGGTGCATATACCAGAGCAGGTGCATGAGAGATAGACCTTGACTTTTCAGCTGGATAAACCATTCCCTGAGGTGCCCTTATTTCCATCCAATATGCATTCAAACTTCAGTGGAGGATGAATCCCATTTCCATGAATAATTTCAAGAAAGCCTCATATTGACCTAGGAGGTACTAAGGTTCCGTATTAGCTGAGTAGTTTGGACACACATTTATCTTTCCTTTGATAGGAGCAGTACAGAGAAGATTCTTCCTCTACGTTCAAAAAACCTGATTGATTTGATAAGAAAGTAAACATTCATTGTGATAATCAAAAGTTTGTATATAAAAGGACTGTTTTAACATAAGTAACTTCGTAAGTTAGGGTCACTCTGTTCTGTACCCTTAGATCTTGAAAGTATATTTTCAACCTTATTTTTAGAATTCCATAAGCACTGTGAATATACTCATTAGGAAACACTCTAAAATTTTTCTGTAATTTAAAACCTGAATTTTTTAACCGCTGCTAGGGCTTGGCATGGAATTCAAAGAGGAATTATTTCCACAAAACCTTTTAGTTTAATACTTTGCTGGAGACTTAGGTACTAAGATTTTTTTCCTGTGGATTATTTTGTTTAAAAAAACCATTTTTTTCCAAAAATAATTTTTAAATGGAGAAACAAGACAAATTCATATAGAATGCTGATGCTAGGAAAGTTTAAAAGTTAGGTCTTACAAAGAGCTTGGTTGCTGAAAATATTGGAGGCATAGGGAGATTATTTTTTAAAAGTAGTACATACATATAAGAAATGAAAAACTATAATGGATTATTCCAGAGATTTATTTTGGTCTTATGTAGCTATAAATACTGTCAACCCCCTGCACTTCAGTGCTCAGGCAGACATATGCATGAAAGCACCGACTGCATAATGAGACCAGAGGCAGACTGGGCGGTGGCCGTTCTCCAAAACCCCGCATTTTGATGGAACCAAGCATTTCTTTAAATAGGATTTCATGAGAATTTATTTAGCTTCATTTTTCTAAGCTAAAAAGCCATGGATTATCGTTTAAAAAGATTGCCATACCCTAAGCTCTTTTAGCCCAGAATGTTGTATGTGTTTCCTGAATGAAATTTCACAGTTGCCCTGTAGTAGTAGCACAGGCTGCAAAAAAGAACCAGGGCCAGCTGCTCCTGCCAGATATTGTTCTCACCACACGTAATGCACTTAGCTGTGTTTTGTGCACTCTTTTAATATATTTTCACAGGACTTACCCAAATCCCTCCTTTGGAAATGTCCTAACGTGAATTATGAATGTATTGTTGCAGTGATACATATTCTGAACTAGGTATAGCTTGTATAATATTTCAAGCATACTACCTGCATAATATTGACAGATTGGTAGGCATCCATAAAGTAGTAATATCATGATTAAGAAAATGAAAGCACTTAAGAGAATTATGAAAAATAAGAACATACATAAAACACCAGGAAAAATGCTAAATTATCATGGCTGTAGAAAAGTTAAAAGAGCTAACAGGAAAAATATATGAGCTACAAAATGATCTCAGTTACAAGGGAAACTTCAAAAGGAAAGTCAATTTAGTGAAAAATTTTATCACTTGATTTTCTTCAGTTATGTGCTTTAGCATATAAATAGATGAGGTCATAATCCACAGGGAAAGCCCAGTGTCTGTGTGTTTTTAAGCCAAAAATGGAACACAAATATTTTAAGCATTTATACTTTACTTACTTTTTAAAAAGGAACACTTTAACATTACCTGTGAACAAGTTTGTGCAAGACTTTTTCCAAAGCCTCTTGGCCCCTCAAAGGACACTAATATTAATACATTGGAATTTACAAGCTGTAAAGTTTCTTTTTAAAGCCAAGAGAAGAGTTAGTTCTAAAGTGAATGAAATTTCAGAGGAGTATTTGTATTTTAGTTTTCTTTATTTCTGGACTTTAATTATTGGTAAGATTTAATAGTGGACACAGATCACTTTAGCAATATGTTAAAATATTTTTCACATACCAAAAAATTTACAGAATATCAATGCTACATGCATGTAAACCCTGAAAAAAATCAAATATGTCAGTCATAGAAAAAATAAGGAGACATAGAGATTTAAAATTAAATGCTACACTTCGAAGAAACATGTGAAACTTCCTTCTTTCCTCCTACCTTTTTCTTCTACTTTTTTTTCATATTTCCTCGTATCATTAAGTCATAAACTTTTCTTGGAGTGCAGAAAAGTAAACACATTTACATGAGATTTTAAATATTTTCTTGTCTTTACTTAGTGCCTTTTAAAACTCTGTTGTCTGTGCTCTCATGGTAGCTAATGCCTCCTTCACCCCCCACCCTGAAGAGCAGATTGCTTTGATAGATTTGACAGTTCTTGCAGTCCTCTCTGTGTCTAAATATTGATCTGTATTTTATAAAGCACTGAAAAACTAGAAACTCGTAAGTCTCACCAGTTGAGAGCATATTGTCTTTGATACTATTGAATTTCTGTGTCTGATTTATCTTTTAAAATGTCTTCAACATAATACTAAAAAATGCCTTGATTTGCTAGACTTTTCAAATATGTTTATATACTTGTTTTTGTGGCTTTGAGGCTCCTGTTGGCCTTTATCATTAATCCCTCTTGTCCTTTATCCTTTTGTCCTGTTGTCCTGTTGTCCTTTATCATTAATTCCTCTTATTTGAATACACAATGTAAAGCTAAAAAGGCTAAAGATCTGAACTCTCCTGTGTGTGAGTAAGAACAGTTATTTGGCTTTGGTTTGCTTTTGGACATAAGTGAAAGGGCATAAGATATTTCTAAGAGTACAATAAAAGTTTGGGTCTCCAGAGTAGGTCCCTCCTGGCCTTTTCAAATATTCCCCCAGTTTCTAATAGATGCTGATTAGGTTAAGAAATTTGCACCTGAAACAGGTTTAAAGTTTTATTTGATCCACTTCTATCTGTCAGTTTCCAGAAGAAATCAGTCAAGCCACAGGAATGAATGACAATTTTCAAAGTTGACATCTTTGTTTATTATCTTTTCTGAAGGAATCAATTTATTTGAGCAATCTGCATTCAATATGAATAAGCTGACTTTCAATTATGAGAATTACTGGCACTTTCTTACACTTTTAAAATTCCAGTTTTGCATTTGAATGCTCATGATTTTTAACACAGGATATCCTGCATTCTGCTTGCAGGTACCCATAAGTGTGCAAAGCCTGTACTATTTAATTGAGCAGTAATATTAAACCAAAAAACAAATAATAAATGAATTTGAGGTCAAAGTACATTAATGGAGTGATCACTTCAACTCCTGATTTGACAAACTTTAATAAGCCATCATAACACTGTTAATAGAGAAAGCTGCTAGAACAGAGATGCAGCAACCTTGCTTAAATAATATGAAAACAGAAAATTATGTTCTCCAGAAATAAGAGTGCAATTTTGGCCACTCCACTCAGATGATCACTCTGAAGCATTTGCAAAGAGCACTGGCTTGTGACACAAGAATACTTCAGTAATATTTTGGAATTGAATTTGCTACATTTTGCCTTAAAATAGTTTACTCTAATGATGACATCATAAATTTCTGCACACTTGCAGATTCCTAAATATTATTTTATCTACTGGTTAGTAATATTTGAGAATTCATGAGATTATTTTATTAAAATCATCATCATCCAGAAATGTTTTAAAATTTGTGTTTGGCTGGTAACAAAGTATCCTTTGTACAGATTTTATTAGACATGAAATGGGTCTTAACATCTATAACAGCACTACCAAGGAGAATTTTATAAAGGACCTATAACTAAACCATTATTGGAAATATAAATATAAATAATTGTGAACGTAAATATTTTTGCATAAATAAAGGGAGTGAGTGAGGTTTCAAGGTGTAGATTCAGTTATGATTTTATATTCTAAAGATTGGCAACCCACATCCTATGGGTCGAAGAAAATTTTAACGGCCCTTTGCTTTCTTCTTCCTTCCTGGGAAGGGATGTCACTTGCCTGTTGCCTGCTGCCTCTGTAAGATGTTCTGGTTCTCTGGTCCACTCTGGAAAGTGGCAGCCTGAGGCCAACTCATAAGTGCCTTGTCCTTCCCTTCCCTGTTCTGCCCACACAAAAGGAGAGAGACTGAACCTTACAAATACTAATCGCAGAAATAGAACTGGATGCTCTTTGGGTTTTATTGTTGTTATTTAATTTGTTTTTCAGTTACAGTTGAGATACAATATTATTTTAGTTTCAGGTGTATAATGTAAGATTACACATTTAGATAACCTTATGAAGTGATCACCCTTCACCTTTATATTATATAAAAAATTACTTCTTTATATCTCCATCCATGGCACCTTTGGTTGTCATGTCACAGAATCACATCTTTATGCATCCCGTGTTCAAAAACATAAATTAACAGATTTTTAAAATGCACTGGTCTCTTAAATTATATAGAAAAAATTTAGAGTTAAAAGCTAACATTATAATAATGTTAGCCTCTAGAGTAATAATTTTTTTACAAAATGCATTAGACATAAATAATGCTGAAAAAAAGTGGAATTACAAACAGTAGTTTTAGTAATAGTCACTTTTATAATTTTCCCATGGATTTTCCTTTATTGAGTTTTTTTTTTTAATATGGCTTTCAGTTATGTCTAGGGTTCTTTTATTTTGCCCTGAAGGAATCTCTTGAGCGTATCTTGGAAAGCAGATCTTGTGGTAACCCTCTCCCTCAGCTTTCTTTATCTGGGAATATCTTAATTTCTCCCTCACTTACAAAGGACAGTTTGCCAGATATGAAATCCTTCATTGGCAGGTTGGTCTTTTATTTTTGTGTTTGTTTTGGTTTGTTTTTAACATTTTGTATATATTAGCCCATTGCCTTCTGTCCTCCAAAATTTCTTTTGAGAAGTCTGCTAATAATTACATTGAGAATCACCTACATGTGAAATGTCACAGCTCTCTTACTGCTTTCAAGACTATCTCTTTGTCATTGAAAGTTTGATTATAATTTGTCTTAGTGTATGTCTCCTTGATTTCATCCTACCCTACTTGAAATTCCTTGAGATAGTATTTGGTATTTATATAAATGTCTTTCATCAAATTTAGAAAGCTTTCAATAATTATTTCTTCAAATATTCTTTTCTCTTTTCCTTCTGGGACTCCCATAAGGCATTTGCTAGTTCATCTGATAGTCTCCCACAGTTCCGTAGACTGCGTTCACTTTTCTTTGATCTTTTTCTTTCTGTTGCTCAGACTTGATAATTTTGGTTCTCCTATCTTATGTTTGTTGATTCTTTCTTCTGTCTTCTCAAATCTGTATTTGAATTCCTTTGGTTTTATTTTCTTTTTTTTAATTATTATACTTTTTAGCTCCATAATTTCTTTTTTTTTAATGTCTCTCTCTTCATTTATATTTCCATGTTGTACCACATTTTTTTGAGTTTCTGTCCATCTTCCTTTACATCTTTAAGCATCTTTAAGATAGTTATTTTAAAATCTTTGTGTAATATATCCAATATCAAGTCCTTTTCATGAACAGTTTCTGTTGATGTTTTTCTTTGAATGTACCATACCTTTCTGTGAATTTTGGTTCAAAACTGGACATTTGAACATAATAATGTAGTAAATATGGAAATCAAATTCTCCTACCCTAGAGTTTGCTGGGTTTGATTATTGTTTTAGGTTGTTCTTGTTTGTTTTTTTGTTGTTTTTTATGCTGCAAACTATCTGTGTTTTGAGTTTCAGCTTGAAGTATAAACTTAGTGTCTTCTCAAGTCTTTTCTAAGACTTTTTCTGGGCATGCACTTTCCAGGGTTACCCATATACACAGTTGTTTTTTAGTGTTTTTACTGCTAAATAGCTGGCTCCCAAAAAGGGAAAAATGAGAAAAGTAAAGGGGGAGCAAAATGGAGCATGCAGGCTCTTTAATTCCCAAGGAAGTCAGGTTGGCCAGAGCGGGGGAGGCTTGCAGTCACGGGGAGGTGCAACAACTGTGTCTGCCCGTCTTTCTGTCTGCACCTCTTTGATCAGAAGCACCCATCAGTGGTCAGAACAGGTGCACAGCTGCCTGTCACATGGCTGAGGGGTGAAGGATAGATAGCTACTACTGTGCTAAGAGCTGAAATTGACTGAAATTAACCAAAATTTACAGTCCAAGCCTTCCCCTGGAGGTTGCAAGCCTTCTATAGAGCCCAGAGTTCCAAAATACTTATCTTCGACTGGCAATTTTCAACCTTTTCCATCTCATGGCAAATATAAATGAAATTACTAAAATTCTGTGGTGCACCAAAAAGTATATTTTTTGCCAATCTGACAAAAAAAATAGATATAATTCAGATTTATTCACACCAGACAGATATTGTTGTATAGGCTATTGTCAATGTTTTATTTCAGTCTAAGGGTAAAGAGATGAGTGATCCTGACTAAATAGTCAGATACTGCATGTTTTAAAAATCTTGTGACACATCAGTTGAAAATTGCTGTCTTAGGCAGATTCTGCCAGTGCTGTTTTTATCTAGGTTGGGAGATAGCTCCCTGATACTTTACTGTCATCTCCCCAGAATTCTCCCTGTAAATGAATTTTTTATAATGAATTACTCTTTAAATTTTATGTTATTTCATTAATGAATTTCTGTTAGGTGATGAAAAGCTTTAGGATTTTGAGCTTTTTTTGATTTGGAGAAAGATTACTGAATACCCACTAAGGATCTCAAGCAGAATAAACAAACAACAGCAACACTATTTAAAGGAAGTGTAGAAAAATTTGGAAGATCATGTTATTTTGCTTCACCTAGATTCTGTGATTTAGTATTGACCACATATTCTGATAGGCAGTCATTGTTTTTTTATTAAAAAAATTTAAAATAAAATAAAAATATTGGGGCTTATTAAATGAGGCTCAATAGACCAAAAAAATGTTTAAAACATAGAAGCAAAAGGTGAAAATAACAAAGACATAAATTTGTAATAAAAGAATTAGAAATCACTGTTCTAAAACTTCTGAGTCTTAATGAATTTACTAATTAAAAGATACCAATAATATTTTCCAATAGGATACAATTACCTGCTGCACATAATTTAAGATCTCCTCTAAATGTCTGAGTAGTTATCAAAGATTATAGAATTTTAGAATAAGATAAGACTTTAAAGATTGCTTTTATTTGATTGATTGACTTTAAATTGGAAAGATATTACTTCAGAAATTTGGAAATACTTCTCTGAGTATTACAGTGGAAAGCATGTCAGTAAAAGTAAGAGAAAATCGTATTGGTTTGTTGCATAGTGGGATATTTTTATATGCTGTGTGTTTCCTTTAGACAGTGATAAAACTACTGGAGGCTCATTTAGCTTCCATCTGTTATACTTTTAAAGAAAATTGCAGTTTAAAACAGATTTTGAAAATTACCCTTTGAACTCATGCAGGCTTTCTGAAAAAGCCTGTGTAGTCCACCAAAAGATGTCTAATATTCTCCAACATAAAATTTCCAAAAGAAAATGAGAGAGGAACTTTCAAAAAGTAATCAGTTTTTCATAGGTCGAAGTGCTCATGGTTTAATGAGAAAAATCAAAGTTAAATTTATTAGATAGAGGTTTAGATTTTTCTACAGTACTTTTATAATAAAGGCTTATTGATCTTGCTTATTGAACTATAAGTTAAAACACAGTGATAAATGTATTTTAATCATTAATAGTATGGATTTTATATCACCCAAATAAAGAGCATCTAACTTCTAAAATGGGTGGCATGGAAAAGGAAAGTTGCGCAGGAAGGAAAAACAATCGAATGTACTTTGTTAATAATATAAGTACCCTTTCTAGTGAAAATGCAAACTTAAGAATGCACTTGTGACTGTCCTGACAGCAGTGTTGTCCTCTCAGCTTCCACAGATGACAGTGCAGCCGAGAAGAAAGGGGGGACCCTGCATGCTGGCCTCATTGTCGGAATTCTCATCCTGGTCCTCATTGTAGCAGCAGCCATTCTTGTGACAGTCTACATGTATCACCATCCAACATCAGCAGCCAGCATCTTCTTTATCGAGGTAAGTTTCAGGTATTACCCATAAAGGCCATGCTTGCTGACAAACTCTCCATTTGCTAACATCACCTGCATTTTAATATTTAGCACATTACTTCATTTTGTGTTTGGGAGCTGGCTTATTTCTCTCTCTGTCTCTCTCTCTCTCTCTCTCTCTTTCTCTCTCTCTCTCACACACACACACACACACACACACACACGCACCGACACATACACACACACACTGATAGATTGCTTTCATATGATGAGTTCAGTTACTTCATCTCAGGAACTTTTAAAAAATAACCCATCTTGCCTTAAAGATCTAAAGGAAAATAGAAACCATACTTTTTTGTCCCATTACATCAAATATGTTAACCAGCTGTTCTCCTGATTCTAGGAGGAAATGCAGCATATGCTGGAGGCTAAAGAACATTTCTTAAATCAATTAATCAATAAATACTAATTAAGTACTGGTTGGGATGCGTGATACTCTATGGCAGGAATGCTCTCAAAATGCTCAAAACTACATAGGAAAAATAATAGTTTTCACTGTAAAATAGTAGATACAACAATAAGATAATGGTGTGGGCCATCACCACTATGTGTAATGTGTGTATATTTATACGTTTATATATAAATGCGCACATGCGCACACACACACACACACTCTCTCATACAAACACAAGGAAAGCACCATGCCTGATCAGTGTTGTGTTTTCATATATGGAATATAAATTCAGGCCCAGTGGCCCAGTGCAGTCAGGTGAAGGCCCAGAGTCTGTGTATAAAGGGCCAGAGCCAAACCCTGATGACCGGAGGCCTGGAACTGGGAAGCCTGACAGCCTGACAGGATAAAATCGGTGTGACCAAGTCGCCTCCTATCCTGCAGACGGTGTGGCTTCTGGCCGCCCCGTTTGTGCAGCTTTCTTTCCAACATCTTAATGGGGTCCCTGCTCGTCCAACATCAAATAAATACTGGAGAGCCATAAAGGAAATCCTTTCCCTTCAGAGTTTCAAACATGTAAATTTTAAATATCTTCCAGTTCATTGGTTGGTACACACAAAGGGTGCTTAGAATTTTATTTGCCTGTTGAGTAAGAAATTATACTGCCTTTTAGGTTATAAAGTTAAAATTACCTTTGTCACCTTTAAAAAGGAGGGTGATGAAAATCAATTAAATAATTGCTTAGAAGCCCTATATTGCCTCTCTGTTGTCTGTTGACTCAAGTTCAGCTTCTTTAGGTCAGCGTTCAAGGCCTTGGCAAACTGGATTTGTCTGTCCGTTCGGTCTTTATCCCATGGCTCCCAAACTCGAAGTTGGCATTGCCATCAAATTTCACTCTTTGTCCTTCTCCATGCATACCCCAAACTCTTCATGCCACCAAGGCATTGTTTATTCTGTCTCCTCCACCAAGAAAGCCCCCCACTTCCACCTCAGTTTTTTAGTTCAAGATCCAAACAGCCTTTAATGCCGTCTACCTTGTAAGCTTCCCTGGACCATCTCTCTTTCTGGACAGCTGAACATAACCTCTCTTTCTCCTCTGAAATTCTATCCATTGTAACATAGTTATATCTTTCTCCTGCATTTCTGTTCTGCATTAGAGTTAAATATATACATGATTTATTGTATCCTACCGACTTCAGGTTTGATAGAATTTGGAGTAAATAACTTAAGTTTCTTTCAAATAAGAGATACCCCATCAATATTCCCTGGGGGAAAAAAAGATAATAAATATACTAAGACATTTCAAAGTTCCACTAAAATTTCACATATGACATATTCCAGAAATGGAATCTTATTTAAAATCCTATGAATGGAGACATTATCAAGAGTTTCACTAGTTGGAAAGCTGTTAAGTTTTGTTAATGTGCTGGATTTCCACAGAAGAAACCAGAGAGCTAACCCGAGGTCACAAATGCATGCCTCAAAGAGCTGACAAGTGACAAGCTGTAAGCTTCAGCAACTAACCAGGCAACAGGCTGCTGCTGTCACCCCTCACATGTTTAAGCCTTTAATACACTGTGCAGTTTATTTTCTGACATCGTGAGAAAGAAGATACTGTGAAATATCTGATGGTGATGGTATTAGTGGAAAATTGCAGAGTGCAAAAGACCTACTTCACACCAGTCCACAGCAATCCCTGTATGAATACAAAGGGAGACTGCAGAATGGTGAAAGTATTTTTTTTTTCTGGCCTTTGCCTCTTTTAATTGGCCTTATTGTTTTATAATCAGAGCCTATATGTCCCTATGTTTGTGTGAATGTTTGTGGATACATGTATTTACAGAATACATGTATTTACAGAGCTATAAGGAATCCTTTTTTTGCATTATGAAAGCAATAGCTTTTCATTATAGAAAATTTGCAGAATTGTAAAAGGAAGAAACAGGGATCATTTACCATCCCAACATGCAGAAACAGTCACTCTTTCTATTTTAATTTATTTTCTTCAGGAATTTTTATGGGCATTATTTGATGTTTGCCCATTTAACACAATTGTGATTTCACCAAATTGCAAAATGACATTTTTTTTAATCAAATAACTTTTTCTATTATACCAACTCTTTGTAAAATGATATCATCTTAATGACTGTATACGATTTCATCAACATTCACTCAGTAGCTTTTTATTGATTGCCTTTTATGCTAAATGACAATTCAGAAAGCACTAGGGGCTTAACATTGCCCATAAGTCAAAAAGAACATCATTTCAAACCATTTAAGACTGTGTGTTAGTTTCCTATTGCTGCTATAACAAATTACCAAAAACCGAGTAGCTTAGAGCAGCACACAACTGTTGTCTTACAGCACTGGAAGTCAGATGCCTAAAGTTATTCTCACTGGGCCAAAGTCAAGTTGTCAGCAAGGCTGGTTTCTTCTAGAGGCCTCAGGCTTCAGCTGCCACTTTCCCTGCTAGAGGCTGCATGCATTCCTTGGCTCCTGGCCCCTTCTATGCATCATTCCAACCTCCGCTTCTGTCATCATATTTTTTACAACTAACTCCGAACCCTTACCATCTTCTTGTAAAGCCCCTTGTGATTATGTTGGGCACACATGGATAATCCAGGATAATCTTCTGAACCCCAGTTCTTTAATCTAAACACATCTACAAAGTTTGTTTTGCCTTAGAAGGTGCCACTGACTTTTTTTGGCAATTAGGTCAAGGACGTTTTGGGGGAGCCATTATTTTGCCTGCAAAAGACTGCATCAAATGCAATATGCATCACACACCACCCATTAATCTATGACATACTTTTGACCATAAGAAACATCCCAATTTCAGTGATATTAAAACATAACCCAATGTGTATCTTCTGTATGTCACAATGAAATCCAGATTGCATTGACCACTTGCAGGAATTAGTTCCTGTGCTAGATACTGTGTATACTGTGAGAGAACTTATTGATTTTACCTTCCCAGCAGGGGTGTCCAACCTTTTGGCATCTCTGGGCCACACTGGAAGAAGAAGAGTTGCCTTGGGCCACACATTAAGTACACAAACACTAACAAAAGCTGATGAGCAAAAAAAAAAAAGGTTTTCAGTAAATTTACAGTTTTGTGTTGGTCCATATTCATAGCCATCCTGGGCCGCATGTGGCCCACTAGCCATATACCCCTGTTAGTGGATATAGCAGAGTTAATGCAACCAATCTAATACAGTGGAGCATTGGGGCTCTTCTCATTTTTTGCTATTATAATTATCCATATTATGAACATAATAATGGTTAACAGTGAACATTTATTAAATTCACTAGTGGAAGTGATTCGTGCTTATTACCTCATTTAAGCTTCATGAAGGCTTTATAAGGCAGTAAGATTATCTCCCTGTCATAAATGAGGAAACTAAGGTACAGAATTTAAGTACGTTGCTCAACATCAGGCAGCTAGTCAGGGGTGGAGTCAATATTTGAGCCAAGGCTCTCCAGAGACCACATCCTGAACCACTAAGCAATTCCACTTCACTGTGTGTAGAAATATAGGAAGATGTGTATCTATGGACATACATTGTATGCTTAGAATAGATTACTGAAAATAGAATCAAAAGAAAGAAAGAAAGAATTTAAAAGTACTTAATTAATATTGCCAAAATTGTTGCCCAATAATGTCTACCAATTTACATAGCTACTGTTATTGTTTGTTTATAATGCTGATAAAGACAGTAGCTGTTATTTATGTTTTATTCTTGCAGAAAATATACACTAATTATATATTTTGTGGATATGAACACTCTTCCTCATCTAAAGTGTTCACATGGTATTTAGCTTTTAAACTTGTTTATAGGAAGGAAATGGGATAAAGTGTGAATTAAAATCTAACCTAGAAATATATTCTTATGTGGAGTTCTAAGTAAATGTGACTAAATACAATTAAATGAATGAAATGAAGAGAAAAGTAGATGAGAATGAGGAGGCCTTGATAATAAAACAAATCATCTCCCCATATATTGTATAGTTAAACAATAATTGAATTAACTATTTACATTCCATGCATTCATATACAGGATCGGTAACAAGGATTCCATTTTCCTAAGACATTCAGTAGTATATTTTTCATGAACTTATCTTCTGTGTTCCTCCTTCATCCTCTTCAGATCTTACACTGAGCATTTTCTTTCACTTTTCAATACTAAATGGCTTTCATGTTATGTTTACCTGTCTGCCTTTTCTCAGTAAATTTTTAAAAAGATATTTTATTTTGACCAAAATCATCATTATGCAAGAGTGACTAACATGCTTTAAAGTCTTTTTAAAAATTGTTTATTATTTTGAAACAAAGAGAAAACAGTCAAATAAGCGTGTGTCCCTTAATTTTTAATAGATTTTGATGGCACTACTAAGTCTTTAATTTTTTGTAAGAATTTAATATGCCTTATGTTCTACATTATATTTGCTGAATATTTCTAAGCATAAATTCTGTGGTTTTTAATATATTTTAGCGTTGCATGAATATGGATTACAGATGTAAACGTTTTTACTGTTGCGTACTATCACATAACACTAAGATTTTCAAATAAAATCTAATTGAAAGTAAAGAAAATATTATAAAGAGGTAATCATATAAAAAATTTCCATGGAAAGAGTCTATTTGAACTATAAATGAAAAAATTTAGACTAGCAAATGTAATAAAAGAATTCATTTTGAACACAACCCTTTATTTTTCTTAGTATTTTAAACAATAGTTGGTATTTAAACATTTATGTGCAAATTTACTGTTCTATATTAATATAAAAGAAGAGAAATGTGTAAGATCCTAGTAATCAAGATAACCAAAGCCTTAAAAAACGGATGCTATGAGTATAATATTGGAAGAGTTTTGTTTTGTTTTGTTTTGTTTTGTTTTGTTAGTAGAAAAGTAAAAAGTAAGAATTCTCACCTTGCTGCTGATGCTGTAAAATAGTACTAGAAATATCCTCAGAGAGAAAGGAACCAGTACTAAGAACTCATTTAAAAGTAGAAAAAGAGGAAAAAATGATAGGCGGAATGGCCCTCATATCTCAGGAAGGCACTAAAATTTCAATGACAATGGAGGCTGCCTTTAAATATATTATAATCCTTACCCTGAGGACTGGAGAAAATGCAGGCTATAGAGCTGTGCCATCCATGCGGTAGCCACTACCCCATGTAGCTATTTAGCACTAGAAATGTAGCTAGTCCTGAATGAAACCCATGTAAAATACATGCCAGATTTCATTAATTTTTATATTAATTACATGTTGAAATGAAAATAACGGGTATATTGGGTTAAATAAAATTACTTTATTAAAATTAACTTCACCAACTTCTACACATGGTTACTAGACACATAAAAGTACTTATGTGGGTCACACTGTATTTCTGGTAGACAATAATGGTTTATAAAGAAAACCTTGCAGAGGAGAACAGATTAGAAAGGAAATCTGATTTGCTTTGTATTTTCAGAAAGTGGGTAACCAAATGATTTTCCTTATGGGGGAGCAGAGGAGATAAGAAGCTTGAAGAGAGAAATGGCTAACAAAGCTATCTGACACATTGACCAATTTCCATTCAAATCACTCATTAATTCAGATTTGTTGAGCTCCTGTTATGTACCAGGTAGCCAAGGTACAGAGATCAATAAAAATGGACAAGAGGCCTCATGGAGCTTACATTTTTCTAGGGAGTGGAGACAGAGGATAAACATCTTAATCTAGGTATGGATTCCTAAATTGAAAGTTTAATTTTACAAATGAGGCAGTCTTCATAAATGCTTGAAGGAAAAATTTATCTTCTTGAGCAGTAAGATATTATTAGTCAAATAACCAAAGATACAAGAGTTTGTGATGGTATTTGTGTCCAAAACTTGTAATTTGATAATAAGTGAGATTATAATTATTGCTGTTCTTACCATTTCATCATTTAGAACTATGGAGATATAGATATATATATATTTTTTTTAAGGTAAAGTAAAATAAAAAAAATTACTATTCTCCAAAACAGTTAATTCTCCTAAATGACAAAACAATCCTACCATTCTTAAATTGTGCACACTGATTTGAATTAGAAATTGCATGATAGTGTTCACTTATTCACCCGGACAGAAACATCTAAATATCTGTCATTTTTCATATTATGTTGTAAAATTCCTGTTATTGTAAGAGTACCAAAATATCTGCCTTTGGTGTAATTGCCAGTATTTTCTATCAGCAAAATCATAGGATGTCAAAACAAAAAGAAACACGAGCATGCATGCAACCCAGGGATTCTGCAACTTCTCTTGAATAAAGTGTATGAATTCCCCAATTATCTACCACAGATACATTTCCTTAGAGTTTTATGTTTTATCTTAAAAATTTGTGTAAACTTTGCATTATATTCTATAATATAAACATATTTGCTTGGTGGGAAAAAAGGTGATTTCTCTCAGTCTTCTACTAAAGCTTCCATCCCGAAAGATAGTTCTCTCTTCTGTAACTAAGTGCGTTCCCAGCACCGCAGTCATGGCATACTTGTAGATGCTGCAAAACCTAAGTAAACTCAAACCAGCAAAGCCCTCTGTTCCTAGGATTAACCTATGTTGAAGTCAATTCCACATGAGGAATTAGAAACCCAGGATGGCAAAACAATCCGCCTCGGTCATGTGATGCCTAGTTTCTGAGCTGAGTCTTGAACTCAAAACTCCTTGTTCTGGTCCAGTATACTGTGCTGCTACAGAAAAGCATAACAACAGTCTGTGGAGCAGTTTGTCACTCCAGGGATTCCTCAACCCTATTAATATCTGTGGAGAACAAGGACCTATGGAGAATAGGATTAAAGACAGACAAGCAGCTGTGGCCCCCAACTTTTCCTGGCAATCGGTTGTGCTGCCAGGACAGAAGCCAGAAGGGAGTGAGGCAAGGATTCAAAGCCTGCTGCTGGGAGAAAAAAAGAAGAGTGTTTAAAAAGTCTGGCCTCCTGCTCTGCAGCTGCTACATGAATAGCACTCAGGAGTCAGGAACATATGATCCGTTGCTTAACCTGTATAGTAAATACAGAATCATTTCACAGACCTACAGAACTTATTTTTTATCTTAAAGTCAGATGTTTTTTATAAGAGTTTTGCCCTTAAGGCATTCCCTAGTCTTATTTCTGTCCAAAAGAAAACTTAAGGAAAAACTGATTCATTGAAACAATGTATTTTTATTTCTCAGAGGAGGCAAAAGATGGCCCTTACTTTTGATGAACTGCTTCAAAAAAGGAAAGATTAGGCTAAACCTTACCGAAATAGTTTGACACACTCATTAAAGAAGCCGTTTTATTAGATGGCAGCATTTCAGAAACATAGTAAAATATGAGGGGAAATAGATGAAACCAATTTTTTTCCCGCATTGTTAGGATGTTTGTGGTTTTCTTTTCTACTCTATTCTAATATGCTGGAATTTTATTCATGTATATCACTGAATGTTTTTGAGAGAGCTCCCATACATGGTGATTCTTCCATATATAAGATTTCTTCTATAAATGTCATCTTTAATTTACTCTTGTGGATAACATATTTTAATTTAAATTCCTAAAAGTAAAATATTGTTTCTAATTTAATGAAATGTTTTCTTCCCTTCACTGCGAACAATTATTAAAACTAATAGATAAAATATTGACACTTCACTGAGTTCCCTGCTCTAATTCCTTCTTAATTACTCTTCCCTAACTTACCATTTTTAATGCTGCGTAAAGCCATGAAATAAATGATAGATATGTATTTCTATTTATGTGTCTACATTTTACATATATATAAAATGTCTACGTAAAGTGAATAGATGAAAGAACCAAATGAATAAATAAAAATCTGCAGAGTTATAATTCACTTGAGCAGCTGTAAGTACTTGACATATGTTTTAGGGATTCAGATCCTTTCCTTCTGTTACCTCTTTAAAAGAAGATTATTCTACTTACAGTACCAACTGTTGAGTAATTTCTTCCTTGTGACTTTGGTAACTGTTCTTTGTTAAAATAAATACATCTTTCTGATTTTGGAGACAGAGGATAGAATTTTAATCTTAGCAGTAGTTATTGCTTCACAATAATAATGAATGTATTATATTCAATTATAAGTTTATTCTTCCCACTAATTCCACATGCTATAATTTTTTTCTGGCAGAAATACAAAACAACTAAAAATAAGTTGATTATTATGACATCCTTTGGCTTATAAATAATACTAAAATAATTTGTGATTTTTAGATGATTAAAATTTTGAATTTGAATTCAGGAGGTTAAAAAAATTCAGAACTAGAGGAATAAAAATATAAGGAAATGTATTTTAAGTGATAAAAGTAATCACGCTCTTTGCAATTCTATTAGAAGTGATTAACCAAAGGTACTTTTAATTTGCAAATGGATTAAGATTATTTTGCTCTATTTTCTAGAAGCAATGACTCTATTAAAACTTTCCTAATATAAACAAAATACTTTTGATTCAAAATCAAAATACCTTTTTTATATTAAATAGTCAGAATTATTATAGTTCTACATACTCTACTTTAAACTTATAACAATATTTATATTTTAATAAAAAAAGCCATTCATCTATTTCATTGATTCAAAAAATTTTTATGAACATTGACACTGTGCTAAATGTTATCTTTGGCAAAGACTTTGAAAGAAAAGTGGTATTTGTTTTGTTAAAAGGAGGGAAAAAAATGTATGGTAGTTTTTCAAAATCTTTTCAAAATGTGAGGTAAAGTTCTAGCGTTCTAGTAAGGGTTGATCTCTTAACTGTATATCATATGTTTTTTGTTTTATATCTGAATATATGTCACACATTATTTTCCTTTTTCAGTTTTTCTTTGCTGTTTACCTTGAAATAGCTGAGTTACAGTAGCTTGTAATTGTACTTGGGTCTTAAATATGTACACATTTAATATGGAGAAAATTTGATGTAGAGTAAGGATAGGTAAAGGACACTAAATTTTAGTGAGAAAAGTAATCTCAAAATGTATAATTTGTAGTACGCAACTATCTAGTTAAAAGCGCATCATGTTACACGAAGAGCAGGAAGGCATCTCACCATAGTGGCCGGGAGCACTCTGCGCCCCCCGTGCTTATAGAGAGAGCAACACTGTCAACCTAAAATGTGTTCAGAGAAGGGTGATTAAGAATATTAAAGACCTCTGATCCATGCAGGAAATGGCAACAAATGCTTGGAAGTGCTTGGAAAATGTTTACAATATTTTTTTCCATATTTTAGTTTATTTACATTGTTTTAAATGCAGTTGCTAATATACAACTACTGTAATGTTATATGTCAATTATACCACAATAAAAAATATAAAAAATAAATGCAATTGCTAATTTACACATGCACACTATGCATAATTTCTATATGCACATTCTAAGCTTCCACTGGGTACACATAGCACCTAGGCAATGGAGAGGCCGAGATGGAAAACGTCTCATCTAGGCCTGGTAAGAAGTTGCTTGCCTATACGGTGGTCTGGGGCTATTCTGTGAGCAAGAAATAAACTTTAATTAAGTCATTGAGGAAATCAAGAAAAGATGGATTATTAATAGATAAAATAGCATCAAATGGATATAAAGCCACATAATAAATTCATTAAAATAATGAAAACTTGGGGAAAATCATGGGGCTGGGTATGTTTTGGCAAACAACATAATTGCACTAGAGTTTGTTAAAGAAGAAAAGTATATAAAAAAGGAACCAGATGGATTAACAATTGAGGATGCTGAGCAAAGCCAAATCAAAGGGAAAATTAGGTTATAAATATATCGATAGTGGCAAACCCAAATGTAAAAGCAATGAAATTGTCGTGGAAAACACTGAAATTATAGAAAGTTATCAAGGAAGATACTGTTTATTAAAAAATACTAGTGTATAGCCCTGCCTGGTGTCGCTCAGTGGATTGAGTGCCATCCTGCCAACCAAAGGGTTGCTGGCTTGATTCCTAGTCAGGGCACATGCCTTGGTTGCAGGCCAGGTCCCCACTTGGGGTCATATAAGAGGCAACCACATATTGATTCTCTTCCTCTCTTTTTCGCTCCTTTTCCCTCTCTCTAAAAATAAATAAATAGAATATTTTAAAAAAAAATTCTGGAGTACAGAAAAGGTAAGGCAAAAAGATATATTTTTTATTTAAATTTTTATTTACCAACTGTACAATCTATTTAGCAGAATATATTAAATATTTAGGGTAATTAAAAATTTTAGTTTATGTCTTCTTAAAATGAAGTGATTTATGGTATCAGTCGGGCAAATAAATAACCAGAGTTTGTGAAATTTAAAATGTTTTTCTATTAACTCTGGTTAAGGGGTAGAACTAACTGATCAGTTCTTTTAAGGAACTGACTTAAAGACAAAATCAGGAAAACTTTATTCATTGTTTTTTTTTTTAATTCTTGCTGAAATTTGATAACAGTGTGGAAACTTCAGGGGACAGCATATCTGTCTCATTCATTGTTTTTATCCCCAACTACTTTTAGCACAATGCTTAGTAAATATTTGCTGAGTAAATGGTCTCATCTAAAACTACCCAACTGAAACTTCAATAAACAGAATCATGAAATGATAGATGGTTGAAAGTAGCAGGAAATGTAATGAAAAATCAAGTGCAGTGGTTCACAACTTTTTGTATTGTATGTCTCACCTAAAGAGAAATTAACCTCCATTATCCTGAAAATAAACATTTGCATGCTTGAAAATATAAACAACTTCTTAAATTGTAACATTGATGTTGCAGAATTTGATGCATTCAGACATTTTTAGATCAAATCCTATTGGAATATTGTAATCAAGTCATTCACAGTATATTTTAAACTCATATAGTTAATGTCATTAATTAAATACAGCCTTTTAAAAAATATTGGAATATATTTATCAGTATAAAGGCTGCTTGGAGGTTGTAGGCTCATGCTAAGTAGAGAACCAGTGTTTGTCTACTTTCTCATTTTATACATGAGAACATGATTGGCAAGAGATGGAAAGTGATTTGCCTAATGCCTTAATGTTTGACAATAACAGAGTCAGGAACCAATAAAAACAGTAGAGCCGTGGTTGGTGTGTCTCAGTAGACTGAGTGCTGGCCTGTGAACCAAAGGGTTACCAGTTCAATTCCCAGTCAAGGCACATGTCTGGGCTGTGGGCCAGGTCCCCAGTAAGGGGCATGTGATAGGCAACCACACATTGATGTTTCTCTCCGTCCCTTTCTCCCTCCCTTCCCCTCTCTCTAAAAATAAAGAAATAAAATATTTTTTTTAAAAAGAAAATAAAATAATAAAATAGAATAGAATAAAATAAAATACAGTAGAGAGACTGCAGTGCAGAGAGGCTGACCTTGTATAAATTCTAGCTTAACTTACTAACTTTGTGACTTTTGGTCAATTTCTCATGCTTTCTTAGTAACCCAATCAGGAATTAAAACTAAATTTGCTGACTCCCAAACAGGCTCTTTTTTAAAATAGTCATTAGTTTCAGCCAAAATTTATTTATTTTCATACATCCCTATACTATTTCCTTAAACAAATATTGGCGAGTTATCCAAATGCTAAAAGAAAGAGAAAAAGAAGAAGTACTATAAATAATTCACAAACCATGTCCTTAACCCCTGATATAAAACCATAAACTGTGCAATAAAATAGTTATTTTTTGACTAATTGGCATATCCCAGATATGTTGCTTTTTTATTTATTTATTTCACTTTTAAAATGTTGTAAACATTGGAGTTATGTCCAGGACTATAACCTGGCTCACATAATAGCATTAGAATGGCTATCAGTACTTCTTTGTAATTGGATGAACGTCTTAACACTGTTAACTAGGATTTTGTGGTAATTACATGAATCTTTGTAAAGGACAGTAATGAACATCACTGGAGGCCCTAAGGAATGATTAAACACTGACATTTATCATATATAACGTTATATGAAAACATAGCTATTAATGCATCTGAAATACCTCTGCAATTGATCTTCTACAGCACATATTCCTTAACTTTTATTTTCCTGCCATACTAATGCTATATAGTTCTAATTCTCAGGATCATAATTTTTTTTAATCTCCAAATTGATTTGAGTTAGAATGTATCCAAAGTTCCAAAATAAATAGGTCAAGATTGTCACATTTTAAAAAGGTACATCATTATGAATATTCATTTTTTAATATAGTACCTTAAATAGGTGACAGGTTTGCTATATGCCTTTTAAATTTTTCTAACACTTTTCATTTCACTTAAACATAGAAAAATTAAACACATGTCATGAAATACCAGTATACTATAATAGATCTGTGTTTGCCCTGGTTTGATTGGTAAACATTATTCTAAATCTTCAAATAAATAGTGTTCACTCTTGAATTTTATAGCTAAATCACTTTATTTGGTTGTGTCCTAATCTTGTGATTAAATTTGGATTAAAGTACACAACCTTTGAGGTCAGAAAGTAGCTGACTACCATTGTTAAGATCATGGCTAAATAAAGCTTAATTTGCCAGCTTTTGTTTGACCTCATTAAGAAACACATGGATGCTCAGATACAAGTAATTTTATGAGAACAACCTCTTGAGGAACACAGCCTGTCTCATTGTTGTAATGAGTTTCACTAACTCACATTGGACTTTTATTGAACATTTATGACCAGAGCAGCATTATCTTGTCTTTTAACCAACAGTGAACTGGCCTGTATTCACATTCATTGAAAATTACTGTTCCCCAGAGTAAATTGCCTATCTAATAGCAAATTATTATTCTATTTTAGGAGAAAACAACCACTTGTGGCAATGTGGTTCAAAAAAATCAAGGGATATTGCCAAATGCCATATCAACATGATATTATGAACTAAGGCTACTGCTGAGGAAGGCTGGATACTTCTCAGCTTGTGTCACAGGAAATCAACCAAAACTAAAGCTCCTGTTTATGCAGTGCAGTTTCATATATGTGTTTAATATCACAGAGGGGTGACTAGAGTAAATATTATTCCAGTTTGCCTGGACTGTCCCAATATATATCTTTTTTCTGATATAATTGTTAATAGTTCCCTGATTTACTCTAAAAAAAGTCATATAGTCACCCTATGTATAATCAGATTTTCCAGTTTATTATATATGTGGACATATAGAACATAAAAACTTTAGAGGCCAAATAGCTACATATGAATTCAAAAATAAAATAATCACCGAAGGTATAATCAATGCTGAATAAAGGGTGTAGTTGAGTACTATGAAGTTCTTAGGAAAGACAGATTAATCAAGGAATTTAATTTAAAAGGTAGTATTTGAGCATTCTTGAAAGAGTGCTCAAGCAAAGAGGAAGGGGAGATGACATTTCACATGGAAGAAAGGTATATGATTTTACAAAATCATTAAGTCAAGAAAGCACAAGATGAATCAACTTATTCAACTATATATTAATATCTATGGACGGGAACTGAGAATGCCTTTAATGTAGATGGAGGTTAGATGTGACAGGCTTTGAAGAACTAACCAGAAAATCTTGACTTTAATCTATAGGCAGGGAGAATCAATGATACAATAAAGAAATAGATTTTGAAAATGGAAAAAGGCTGGAAAAAGCTGAAAGAGTGAAAGAACACTCAGGGCAGAAATAGACGGCTGTATCAGTAATCTATGTACGAGGTGATAACTGAGAGCTGAATTAGGGTGTCCATAGAAGAAGTAGAATGGGGCTAATTCAAGAGCTCTAAAAGAAGATAGAACTCAGCAATTTTAATTTGCATAAAGCTTTGTGTATGAAAGTACTTGCAATCAATTATCTTTGATTCTCACCTACTTCTCAATGGAGTTTGTAAATGTAGGCATTATTATATCTCTCTTCTATTGATCAGTAACTGAGATTCTAAGAAATTAAACAATTTCCAAAAAATTCCTGTGGATAATTAGTAATCAAAGTGGGGAATGTGTCTTGATTCTTTGTACTAAATATGTAAGGTAAAGAAGCAAGAAGGAAAGAAAATTCCAAAGTACAAAATCTGAGCAACTGGGAAATTAAAGTTTTCAGGAGTGGAATTAGAAATGTCAGAAGACAGTTAGTTTAGGAATGAAAATGGGGGGGGGGTGTGTTAAGCAGGTTTGATTTGAGCTGATGGGTAAATCACATTTGGGCCTCTCAAAAACACTGAGGAAAAGAAATAGATTAAGGTGAGAAAATAATCGAAGTTAAAATAGTAGAAGTTGAAATCCAAGAAAATAAAAAGGGATTCTAGGGGAAGAGGCAGATTAGAGAATTCATGACTAAACTTTAGGATACGTTAACACTTAGTGTTTATAAAGCAGGAAAGGAGATAAGTTGAAAAGTGAAAAATAAATAAACAATACGCAAGATAATAAACCATCATAGAAAGCCATCAAAAGGGATTCAGTCAAGAATGAAGGGTAGGCAGCAGAGTGGAGTGCTCTAGAGAAGTGGCAGAATAAGAGAGAAAAAAGGAAAGACTTGACAATGAAATCATTTGTAACCTGCCAGAATGCTTTTTCAAGAGAGGAGACAGACACCAAACTTAAGGGGATAAAAAAATGAGTTTGTAATATAAAGGCAATGTATTCAGTCAGATGTTCATCGGAGAGGTAGTCCTGGGGATACAAATAAACGTCAAATGGAGAGTTGTTGCAACACTGAATGCAGGTATAAGGTAAAGAAACAATGAAAGGTTTGTTTTAAGGTACTTGGGAAGGAGGAAGAAGTGAAGTGACTTCACAGAAGAGACAGGATTGAGTAGGAAAAGCATTAACTATGCAATAGGGGAAGAGCATCTTTTTATTTCAGATAAGATGAAAGGATGAATACTTACAAAGGCATTAATGAAGAGAGAGAGGACAGGTTTGGCTCCTTCTTTATAGCTTAATCTTCTCTAGATAAAAAAGGGGTGATGACATACAGAATCAAGGGAGGGCAGCATGGACTGGGTGGCGTTTGGGTGTACCATAAAGATTTAACAAGAGAAGCATAATTGTTAACTTCCCGACTTGGGGCTCTGTTAACCTGAATATGTGGCTTGTTCCTGCAGTAGTTGGGACTCCTTATAGCCTGGAATAGGAAAAGAGAGAAGTTGAGGATTTTTAATAAGGATGATAGAATTTATCCAGGATGGATTGTCGGATACATGTGGGAACAGAGTATACGTTGACTGCCATGGCATTCAGACTGGCTGGAAGGTAAGTGAACTGTAGAGAGTAATGAGAGGCAGTGTTTCATAATCTGAAGGAATTTGAGTCAGTGCAGTGCCATAAGGTGGCCTGGCCTGCGAGGTGGCTGTTTTGAGATGAGGTAGAATGGGCAGTATAGAAGAGATGGACGTGGATAAACAAAGCACATAAAAGCAGTGGCTGATGTTTTCTAAAAACCTGGAATGAGAAAAGCACCAAAGATGGTGGCATAGGTAAACACAATTCACCTCCTTGCACTTCCACATCAAAATTACAACTAAATTATAGAACAACCATCATTCGGAACCATCAGATATCAAGTCTAAAGGAAGTCTGACAACTATGAAATTAAAGAAACCACATCCACCCAAACTGGTAGAGAGGCGGAGATACAGAACAGGCTGGTCCCACATCCATGTGTGGTAAATAAAAATTCAGAGGGGGTACCTTGGGAACAAGGAGTCTAAGCCCCACACTAGCCCCCCCAGCCCAGGGATCCAGCACCAGGTAGGTAAGTCCCTGTAACTTTTGGCTGCAAAAACCAGTGGAGATTGACTCAGTGGAAAAAAACTTTTGGAGTCCCAAGTAGTTCCTCTTAAGGAACCCACACATGGAGTTACTCAGACTCACTCTGAGCTCCAGCACTGGGGTAGCAGCTTGAGAGGCATCAGTTGCATATGGGGAGGAACAGAAGTGTCTGGCATCAGGGCAAGTGCTGGGGGACTGCTTTATCCCAGATAGAAAAGTAGGCAGAGGCCATTGTCCCTTTTCTGAATCCTCCACCAACAGAGTCACAGAGCTGGCAAATGGGTACCATTTCTGAGACTCCATCAACCTGGCCAACAGTTTGCATCGCCATGGAGTTCCCCTGAGGCTCTGTCCCACCCAACTTACAGCTGTTAACTATGGCTTCTTCATATGAATGGCTGGTCTTTGGCCCATGCTTCATAACTTCCTAAATCCTTTCAAACAAGCAACAGCCAGCCTCAGTGAGCCTCCAGCCCCCATACCTTTTGCTAAGTGGTGCCAGCCCTGGCACTAGCAGCAGCCAGCCTGGATTCATAGCTTGACTTCACCTGGAACTCCAAGCCCAGCACATAAAGCAGCCATCTCAGATTGCTTTATAGCTCAGGCAGGGTGGCACAGGGGAAAATACAGGTGGGGGCTGACTTTGGCCTGCACAACCCAGGAAATTCCCAGGGCCTGCACACCCAGTGGAGAGCCATAGACTACGTCAGAGCACCACCACCCTATCCTTGCACAGCTGATCTTCCACAGAGGGCAGAGGTTGATGATCAGTAGTCACAACCCATCCCTGCAGCTGACTAGCCTGGGTAAATCCCTCCCACTAACCTGCCAACAGTAAAAAGGCTGAACTACAAGAAGAAGGTATACTTAGCCCACATAAGGGCACACCTCGAGTATCTGGCTTGGGAGAAAAGGGAGTCTGTGCCACTGTACCCTACAGGACACCTACTACAATAGACCAGCGGCCAAAACAGAAAGTCATAGCAGCTCTACCTAGTACATAAAAACAAACACAGGGAGGCATCCAAAATGAAGAAACAAAGAAACAAGGCCCAAATGAAAGGACAGAACAAAACCACAGGAAAAGAACTAAGTGGAATGGAGATAACCAACCTATCAGGTGCAGAGTTCAAAACACGGTTATAAGGCTGCTCTGGAAACTTAATGGGGACAACCAACACATTAAAAAGATCCAGTTAGAAATGAAGGTTACACTAATTGGAATAAAGGCCAATCAGAACAACAAGGAGAAAAAGGAATCCAAAAACTGAGTATAGCCTAACCAGCCTCTCTTACAACTTCAAGCATTCCAACATTCCCATCATGGGGATGCAAGAAAGAGAAGAGAAAGCAAGAAATTGGAACTCTATTTGAAAAAACAGTGAAAGAAAACTCCCCTAATTTGGTGAAGGAAATAGACATGCAAATCTAGGAAGCACAGAGAGTCGCAAACAAGATGGATGCAAAGAGGCCTACTCCAAGATACGTCATAATTAAACTGCCAAAGGTTAAAGATAAATAGAGAATCTTAAAGGGAGCAAAAGGAAAGCAGTTAGTTACCTACAAGGGAGTTCCCATAAGACTGTCAGTTGATTTCTCCAAAGAAAATTTGCAGACTAGAAAAGACTGGCAAGAAGTATTCAAAGTGATCAAAAGTAAAGACCTACGATTGAGATTACTTTATCCAGCAAAGCTGTCATTTAGAATGGAAGGGCAGATAAAGAGCTTCCCATACATGGTAAAACTAAAAGAGCTCATCATCACCAAACAATTATTATATGAAATGTTAAATGGACTTATTTAAGAAAAAGAAGAGGATCAAAACTGTGAACAATAAAATGGCAATAAATACATAACAACATTTGTATCTAAAAACAAACTAAGCAAACAAGATTAGAGACAGAATTATGAACACGGAGAATGTTTTGATGGTTGCCAGATGGGAGGGGGTGTGGGGGAATGGGTGAAGAGGTGAGGTGTTTAATAAATACAAATAGATAGTTACAGAATAGCCGTGGGGATGCAAAGTACAGTATAGGAAATGGAGTCGCCAAAGAACTTATACCATGGACCATGGACATGAACAATGGTGGGGCGATTGCCTGAGGGACTGGGAGGTGCTGAGTAGAAGGAAGCAAAGGGGAGAAAATTGGGACAATTGTAATAGCATATTTAAGAAAATATAATTTTTAAAAAAGACCTAGAATGAGTCCTGCAAGTAGCACCAAGGCTCCAGTGATGGGGAGTTGTATTCTCTGCCCTTTGTCTTTATAGTCAGTCTGCCCAGAAAGTTATCTCTGATGACTTGAGTCCAAATGAAGGTCTCTTTTCTCAAAATTCATAGTATTTATTGTCAAATGCTTTCAGAAGATACTTGATACTATATTGAGTAATCTAATCTTTTGTCTGTTTGTTTTTAGCTTGTACTAGTGGTTAGCTCCTGTTCAGGCATTTGTATGCAAATGTATTATTTAACCTAAACATACTTTAAATGCCTTAAGTTCAGTACTGTGTTTTGTTATATAGGTGTGTAAACAGGAATTTTATCAGCTGACCTAAATGCAGTTATTCCCATGTGAATGCACCAATAGTGGCTATCATCAGTCCATTTGGGTTACAAAGTGGCTAATAATGGGCTAAAGTCAAAAGAAGAAAATAGAAAGTCAAGAAGAGAGCTTGGCACTCAAGAATCTGGATGCAGTGCCCATTGTTGGGCATAGACCATGGAATAAGTTCTATGCAATTCGACACAAACACTTATTGTGAGTTTCCTTGTGCATAACACTTTGCTAGACATGGTAGATCAAGAAGAAACCAAGGGCAGGGCACTAGGAGCTATCTGCCAAAGTGCAGATAATAAGGGAGTGCATTGTTGGTAGAAAGTGGTAAAATTATAATAAAACTGTCAAAATTAAGGTTAGCTTTTCATTACCATGATGTGCCAGAACTCCTAAACTGAGTTAGAAACTTTTGCTGATCAAAGCTCTAAAGAGGTGATTCAGTTACTGTTGAATTTTACTGACAATACATATGTAAACTTCATCTTGGCACAATTTTATTACTTAGTCCTCAGTAAACATTGTCTTCTGTATGGAAGTTAATTCAGAGGACTCCCAATTACACACCTGGCACTGACAGTAGACTCAGCTGTATGCATTCATTTAGAGAATGAGTTCATAAGAGTCTGGAATCTTTTGTACTTTTAGGCTCAGTGGGTACTCTAGCCCATATGGTACTACATATATCTGTGTTAAAATAGTAGGTTTTGGATAAAGAATGGTAACATTGTGGTTGTAAAGATGAAGAAACAAGACTGACTGCAATTAGAAGCTACTTCAATTCTATTATTGCAAAGTGCAAAGCATTCTGTGATCCTTCTGGAGTTCGTTCATTTGGCAGTATTCCTTCATCTTTTACCTTTTTTCAAAGTTATGTTAATTCATTCTATTTTCCTTTTTTTGTATGGTAATATTTTTGTAATTTTTTTACTGATATGTTTATATCTATGAAGTGCAAAACAAGAAGCATTTCTGGTCATTATTATTTATTTTTTTCTGTCTTCATTTCTTTTCTGAACATTATTATTATTCATTTTTTATGATTATTACCAAAAGTAATGTTGTCTTACGGTGGAGGCATAAGGTACAAAACGGATCTCCTCCAGATGTCAGATATATTCAGTGCACCATTGCTATTACTATTTCAGAGTTGAATGGAATATGACATTTGACTGCGGGACATATACAGGCACTGTATGTATACAACCACAATGTGTGCTAAAGTATGACAAGAGATATAGAAATACCATCAGGAAATGTCTGAGACAATGCAGGAAAGTGAAAGTGACTTCTAATCTATAGGTGAAAAACCAGAAAGCTTTCTTGGAAATCATGTAAAATGGATAGTGTGTGGATAGGTAAACACAGTGAAGTAAGTAGCAGTCCAGGTGAGGGGAATAAACACAAGCAAAGGCTCAGGGTGAGGCACGCTGGGACACAGGCATGGAACCAAGAGAAATATGGTTTGACAGTGGTTCTCAACCTTCCCTGTGCACCTGACCAACTTGAAAAATTTTTTAAAAGTACACTGCATAGCCCACAGCCAGAGATCCTGAATTAGTTGGCCGAGATGGGCCTCGATATAAGTACTCTCTTTTTCTTTTTCTTTTTTTTTTTTTAATCTCCCCAGGTGATGTTATTTTCAGTCAGGTCTAAGAACCACCATGAATGAAAGGCTGTGAAAGAAAATAATAGTCATTAAATGTTTTAAGTGTGTGATGTAAAGGTGTTTCTCCCCCAACCCCACATCCCCCCAAAGAAGATATTTTTTTCACGTATTAAAGAGTTTGTACTTAATTTAGCAGCCAACGTAGAACCACTTAATTTTTGTTTTGAGAATACTTTACCTTTCAGAAAATCACATAAATAATATGATGGCTTTGTTAATCCCAGTTTATAGCTATTCTCTACATGCTTTGGGACAATTTTCATCTCAGACAGGTACCAACTCTCTGGTTATGGTAACTAATTATTCAAGATCATACCAGGGCAGTTCTAGAATGAGGGCAACATACCAATTGCAAGTAGTAATTGTAGACTGAGAAAGAGGATGATAAGACAACTTCCACATGAAGAAGAGCAGCCAATATCAGATGAGCACACAATATATAAAAGAACACCCACGTTTTCTTTTCACATGAGTTATTGTCTGGAACTCTTAGCCACACCAGAAAACAGACCAGTCAATTTGAGTTATTCTTTTTAAAGAAAAAGAGACCTATAATTTATGAAGCAAAGTGGCAAAACCACAAACAGAAGTAGTTTATTTTAATTAGATTGTGAGTTTGCCTGGCCAGGGCTGTAAAACATTGTGTGTCCCTATTGATAAGATTGTTAAATAAAATATAAGACACTAGATAAATTTGAATTTCAAATTTTAAAAATGAGTAAATTTTAGTATGAATAGGTCCTGTGAATTATCGTTTTTAAAAATTATTCATTGTTTACCTGAAATTCAAATGGAACTGATGTTCTATATTTTGCTAAATCTGGCAACCCAGACATATAGCTTGTTAAGACTGAAATAATAGTCAACATAAAATATGGAGAATAGAGAATAATTGGTATTTAACGGTATAAAAAAGTTAAAGAAATCCCTTTTCATGAATAAACTTTATCAAAGCTAAATACAGAAAGCTTATCCCAGCTGTACAACATGTGTTCAGTTCCCATGAAGGTCCATGGGAAACACAAGGAAGGTTAAAGTTCACTACTGTTTCCTTCACTCACTCTTTGAAGAGACCTTAGACAAAATACCACATTCACTCTTCAGAGTGTGTAGTGTGGACCAAGGGCATCAGCATCACCAGGGCCTTATTTGAAATGCAGAGTCCCAACCTCCCTAATGAGTCAGCTTGTGCGTTTTAACAAGCTCCCTCGTGATTTGTATGCACAGCCAAGCTTGAGAAACAGATTTAGTTCTCCAGTTTCCAGAAACATGCTCTGAGAAGGTTCAGGATCTGCAGGCTCACTCACGGCTCAGGCAGAGTGTGTAATAGGGTTAATTACTGTTTCCATCACAATGTGGGGAGACCTACTCTGTGCAACCCTATTTGGGCAATAAGGTAAAATTTCATTGGAACGAAGAGTCTAGGACTTTAGCATTTGTTCAATTAAAAAAGAAAAGAAGTGTAGAAAATAATAATGTGGTTCATTTCATTTTTCAAGCGGAGAAACTGAGTAACAAAGAAAACATGTGACTTTGCCTAAATCCTATGCTGGGAATTGACAGATGCTGTTTAAGTCTCCTGATTCCAGTTTCTTTCTGCTCCCCAACGGCTAACTGAAGAAAGCAGCACAGAACACCAGAAATTTCCAGCCAACTGCTTGTCAAGTGCCCTATTGCACCACAGGTGTCTTCCAGCTGGGCCTTGAATTTTAAAATCGGTGCCTTTTCTTTACACTCATGCCTAATAACTTCCTTTCAAAGCTCATCTAACCCAACAAAAAGCAATATCTGCTTCACTGCCTGAGAAGTCTCCAGCTGCAGTTTTGTGTACACTGCTAACTGAGGGTATCCTGCAGGTTTGTTTATGGATATTTCAGCTAATTATCTTGCCACCGACCATTGAGACAGATTTGGGTGACTGTCCAATTAAGAGCACTGAGGAGTAATTAGGGAGAATACCTGATTGCACAGCCCACTCCAGTGCTGACATAGCAAAGTGAACATTGACTTCTGAATGTGATTAATCACATAAATAATTCTCGGACATGAAATTAGAGATCACCCATGCATTACACCCACTAATGTTTTAAGGCATTATTTCCCGAACCTCCGTAATGAATTGTACTACATTCCAGTTTGGATTATTGAATTGCAGCATATGTCCTTCTCTGTTAGCAAGGGATCTTGTGTCCCAATCAGCTTCTGCAGTAATTTGAGTTAGCTTTTCTAAAAAGAAGACAGATTTGGACATGTCTAAGCCTTGAGAAATACATGAGAAATGCCAGGTTGTGATCTCAACACTTTGTGCCAGAGCCAGACCCCAGGTTTCTAGGTCCCTTTGTGCACTGGGTAGATGCCTCACATTATAGCAGTATCAACATTGGAGATTTTTCTTTTCTTTTTTTAAGTATATTTTATTGATTATGCTATTACAGTTGCCCAGCTTTTTCTCCTCTTTATCCCCCCACCACCCTGCACCTCCTCCCCACCCTCCGACATCCTCCCCCCACCTTAGTTCATGTCCGTGGGTTGTACATACAAGTTCTGTGGCTTCACCATTTCCTATACTATTCTTAACCTCCCCCTGCCTATTTTATGCCTACCAGTTATGCTTCTTATTCCCTGTACCTTTTCCCCTGCCATTCTCCCCCTCCCCTTCCCCACTGATAACCCTCCATGTGATCTCCATTCCTGTTATTCTTTTCCTGTCCTAGTTGTTTGCTTAGTTTTCGTTTTAGTTTTTTAGGTTCAGTTATTGATAATAGTGAGTTTGTCGTCATTTTACTGTTCATAGTTTTTGATCTTCTTCTATTTCTTAGATAAGTCCCTTTAACATTTCATATAATAAGGGCATGGTGATGATGAACTCCTTTAACTTTATCTGGGAAGCACTTTATCTGCCCTTGCATTCTAAATGATAGCTTTGCTGGATGCAGAAATCTTGGATGCAGGTCCTCACCTTTCATGACTTTGAATACTTCTTTCCAGCCACTTCTTGACTGAAAGGTTTCTCCTAAGAAATCAGCTGATAACCTTATGGGAACTCCTTTGTAGGTAACCCTCTCCTCTCTCTTGCTGCTTTTAAGATTCTCGCCCTATCTTTAATCTTGGGTAATTTAATTATGATGTGCCTTGGTGTATTCCTCCTTGAGTTTAATTTCTTTGGGACTCTCTGAGCTTCCTGGACTCCCTGGAAGTTTATTTCCTTCACTAGATTGTTCAAAAACATTTTCAGTTTCTTGTTCTTCCTCTTCTCCTTCTGTCACACCTATGATTCGGATGTTGGAACTTTTAAAGTTGTCCCAGAGGTTCCTAAACCTCTTCATTTTCATGAATTCCGGTGTCTTTATTCTGTTCCGATTGGATGTTTTTTTCTTCCCTTTGTTCCAACTTGTTGATTTGAATCCCAGTTTCCTTCCCTTCACTGTTGGTTCCCTGTATATTTTCCTTTTTTTTTCACTTGTATAGCTTTCATGTTTTCCTTCATTTTGCAACAGAATTCAGTCATTTCTGTGAGCATCCTGATCACCATTGTTTTGAACTGTGCATCTGATAGGTTGGCTATCTCCTCATCACTTAGTTCTTTTTCTGGAGTTTTGATCTGTTCTTTCATTTAGGCCATAAATCTTTGTCTCAGCATACCTGTTATGTTGTAGGGAGGGAGGGAGGCTGTATGTTGGGAAGGGGTCAGAGAGGGAAGAATGAGCTTGCTTGCTCCCCTCTCACCCCACTTCCCGTCACTTCCCTAGCTTCTCACAAGTGGATTGTGCCCTTTCAGGTGCTGATTCCAGGGTGGGAGGATTGGTGTAGGTTCTAGGACCCTACAGGTCTCTCCAATGGACTTTCCTGTTGGGAGTTTCTCCCGCAGCCACAACCCCCATAGGTTTTTATGGCCAAAGGTCTTGAGTCTTTAGTTTCCTGGTCAGCCAGCCCCTGCCTCACCCAAGCAGTCCACAGCCTTGCCGAGGGTCCTCTCGCTGCCTGTCTCCACCCCTCCTACTGGTCTGAATGAATGTTTCTTCATGAGCTCCTTGGTTGTTAGAGTTCCATGCAGTTTGGTTTTTGGCAGTTCTGGTTGTTTATTGTTTTTAAACTGGTTGTTATCCTTCTTTTGGTTGTGTGAGGAAGTGAAGTGTTTCTACCTATGCATCCATCTTGGCCAGAAGCCCCCCTAAAGATTTTTGTATAAGAACCAAATATTCAGTCATTCCCTTGCAGTCATAGGACTGCCCCCAATATTGTCATTTATAAGAAAATCTTTGAACAACTGAAGGTCAACATAGAAGAGCAATTTCAGTTAGGACTAATTTATTTACACTTTCTTTAAATTTAGAAATCCTAAAAGTTCGTGGAGACAGGCAGGAGGGACAATGATCAGAAGAACCACCATATAGAGGAATTTTTAATCATTATTTTTTTCTACAACATTAAAGTCAATAATGGCAGGCAAGCAAGTATAAGGATCCTATGAGCTTAGGGGACAAACCCTTAAATAACATTTTACAAATAAGGAAACAAAGGCTCAAAGAAAGTAGGTGATTTAAGATCATGTAATTGATTTGTGTGATATATGGAAGTATTCTAGAAAGAAAGCAGAATTTTGGTAAAGTTATTGCTCTTTGTTCAGTATCCTTAGGGCTAAGAGGGAAATATCAAGGAAATGTAAAAGAATGTAAAATTAAACCAAATTTTTAAAACCTCAATTGTATGATATTTGTTAGAGTTCATTATTAATTTTAACATACTATTACTATTGCAAAAGGTCTTTTCTTTTAATCTAGGCACAAATAAAAGAGTAACCTTGAGTAGTTTTGTAGCAGGATTGTCTCTGTTCTATTTTGTTCAACTTTATAGTTTTTTTATTTGAAACCCATATCAAATCTCACCTTCCAGTATTTTCCTTACCTTTCCAACCTATATTGAAAACCTCTTTCCCCTGAAATGATTTTTATCTTCCATATGCACCAGAAACTATTTTGCATGCCATTCTTTGGTAGTACATTCTTCAAAACAACATTTAGCACCGTCCTATATATTTCAGGTGTTTTGTAAATAATTTGTGCATTCTCTTTGCCCCCAATAATTCCACTTCTGAGAGGTTATAAAAGGAACTAATAAGAGATATGCTGTCAGGTGAACAGCAAAGATATGCATCGTAACATTTATATTGTCAAAAAAATTGGAAAAGTACCTAAAATATCAAGTTGACTATATAAATCATGATTTAATTATAAATGACCTACTTTACAGACATTTAAAATAATTTTGTAGAGAGAGAGTTCATTTTTGAGGGTGTATTTAAGTGGGAAAAGGAGCTCTTAAAACAGTATGTGCAATGATTTAATGTTCCTAGAAATGCATATAGGTGGCATATACCAATAGTTGAACCCAATTATGCATAAGTGCTGCGATCTCTAGTGATTTTCAATGTTGTTGGAGTACTTCTATGTCTTTTCTATAACAAGTAGTAACCAATCATGAGAATTTTTTTAAGGCTATGCAATTAGTTCAGAAAATAAGTTATTATTGTGTTAACAGAGGAAACTTCACTGTCCAAATTTTTATACTTTATTTTGAAGACCTCTGTGATGAGCTCGCAAAGTACATGCTAAGCATTATAATTAAGCCTGCAGTCTTCAACTAAGACAGAGAAATATTAACTTAGTACTTCTGACTTAACAGACTACTGAAGTTGTTGAAAATGCTATAGTTTTAAGAATGAAATAAAAATGGAACCACCTCACAAATTTCAATGAGCTATACACAGCCCACTGAATTTTAAGAACTAATTTCTATAGTGGGGAAAATTAACTTTGGAAATAGATAAACCTCATATTAAATCTTGGCTCTGCCAGTTGCTAACTTCACAGGTTTGAGCAAAATGTAAATGACTGAGTTGTAAGGGTCAAACGAGATCCTCTATGTAAGCCACCTACTAAGCATGAAATACTGTTAGCAGCTTAACAAAATACAATTTTCACAAGCATCACCATCAACATACTTGTCATCTGTGTTCCTTGTTAATGAAACATCACCTATAGCACAATGTCTTTATGTGCTGGGCTGTAGTAGTACTGGTTCACAGGGCTATACTTGCCAGCTGGACCTACCGTCCAGGTGGGCCTTGGAAAATTTGGTATCTGGAGCAAAGACTTACTTGTGCTGCTTGACTCAGAGAAGGCCTAGGGCAGTTGTGGCTTCAGAAGACCCCTTGTGAAGTCATTAAAACCAGACCCCTTGTGAAGTCATTAAAACCAGACCCCTTGTGAAGTCATTAAAACCAGAGAGGGGGTTATCCATAGTGAGTACAATGGCATTTTGGTGTTTTCCCACAAACAGGAGAGACCATGAGCTGCAGGTCCATCTCCCCAGAAGTGCTTTGAATACTTCTATTGATGATTTTCAGTTCCAATAAAGACACTATTTTGCTGCCTACCTCTCTCTTAGTTTTAATGTGTTCTCTTGGAAAATAAGCATAATTCAATTCCACTTACCTCATAGGAATTAATTAACTAATACATATAAAGCATTCTGACCACATAATGTCACATAGGTAGCACATAATATCATTAGAAGGCAGAATGTGATTACCTTGATTGGTATTTTTTCAGAAAGTAGAGCTAATACTCATTCCTACCTGATGTGAAAATTCTTCTACACCCAATAATCATTGACAACGGCATGTAATTAGCCAATCTAGAAAATGGCCAAATGTCAGGATGCCTACACTGATATGTAACATTTTTCACTTTAAAATTCTTTAGATAGAAATAAACTTCCTTCAATACTTAAAACCTCATTTACTCCAAAATTGCAGGCAGTTTATAAAAGAAGTAATAGTTTCTACTGTCACAGTGAACATGAAATGCATGCTAGTGTGTCCGGTACTATAACTTAATGATTCATTTCTATTTGTAAATCATTGGGGGGTTGTTTGGTTGATGGCATGCCAGAGAGAAATGCACTTCTTTGTCAATACAAATAACCTGTATTTTAGGACGAGGGTCTATATGTGCAGTTATTTAGTTCATAGGCTTAAGTTGGTTTGTGCTGTCTGATGCTAGATTCAGTTTTCGGGGCATGGCATCTGTTAATTTCCAAGCACAGAAAGTCATATATATATATATATAAAGTCTCAGCTTAACAAATAATTTCTTAAGATATTAAGTGATTTTTCTTTTAGTTTATTTGCTAGAAAAGCTAGTACTTAATTTGAAGTACTCTTCTAAATCACCTGCAGAATTTCATGGCCTTATGTTTTGAGTAAATTAATTAATAAAAGGAAGTGATGTCTCTATTGACTCCTAGGAAAAAGAAAGTGTCAGCAGCTACCTATTAAAGAAAACTTGTTTTTCTCCTATTACAGTTCATTTTTGCCTAGTAATATTTGGGCATTTACAGAATCTTTTAGACATAAATATGCATAAGGCATAAAGGTTGCCTTTGAGAAGTTCAGTCCCATGGGGGCAGGTACAGCAAATGGACTGTCACCTAAGAGGCGCTGACAGTGCCACAATGGAGTCGGGCGTGGGGTTTTGTGGGTGTGTAATTCCGACTGGTGGAAATAACAGATAATTTTACATGTCACAAAATTAAATTCAGAAGTTAATCTAAAATATTTGACATATTTTTTTTCTTCTGATGAGATCATCACCTGGTGTTGATTATTTTTTCGTTTTCTCTTTTAGAGACGCCCAAGCAGATGGCCTGCAATGAAGTTTCGAAGAGGTTCTGGCCATCCTGCCTATGCAGAAGTTGAACCAGTGGGAGAGAAGGAAGGTTTTATTGTATCAGAGCAGTGCTAAGATTTTTAGGACAGAACAGCACCAGTGCTGGCTTACAGGTGTTAAGACTAAAATTTTGTCTATACCATAAAGATACACACACACACACACACACACACACACACACACACACACACACACACACACACACACAAGGCCTAAGCTGCTGTAGCCTGAAGAAAATAAAATTTTTGGACAAGCCCAGCCCAGGAAGGGTATAAGTAAGACTAAAACTTATATGAGATACTACTTCCCACTGAACATAGAATTCCCTAGTGGGATGGCATCTATAGTTCACTCAGAACATCTACTGTGAACTTAACAGAAATATAACAAGATTACAATGCTGTTGGCTTAGGTGCAGGGTTGCAAAGAGATTGAGAAAAAATACTAACAAAACTTTAGTTCACAAGGGATCTGCACCTTTGGTTCAAATATTCTTCTCTGATATCTCAAAGGTAACTGTGTTCCAAAGCCTGAACCCTTTCACTCAAAAGAGCAATGATGAATGTTTCAAGACTGCTGAGAAAAATAGCTCATGCAGGAGCAAAAACAAACAAAAAATAAGAGATTTTCTAACTTTTCATCAGACGTGTGGCCAAAGGATTGTGGTTTTCTGGTCTAGATCCACCTGTTCCAACTAATTCATTACTTTATAGGATGAATCTTTTATCTGCACAGGAGGTTTAAACTATGCTTCCCACTTTCTTGTTAATGAATGCCCTTTCTATGATCTGTAACAGAATTTTCAAACTTTTAGCTAAGGATTAGGAAAGAGGGAGTAGCACATGAGGCTTTCCATTCTCACTCCTCAGAATAAAACTCCTGATTTGTTTTATGAAGCATGAAGTCTTATGAAGCCACAGTTGCTCTTGGCTGAAGGAAACAAAAGGATGAATAGTTCCTTAATCATTTTTGAAACAAAAATATTAAGGGATTCTAAGTATATGGGTATTTTTTTTACTTTTTGCCATTTCAGTACGAAAGGCCCATTTTATTGTCAATTCCTTTCTAAGAAGCCATTCAAGTCAGCATATCCCTGGTGATAAAAGGAATGAAAGAACCCTGCTGAATCATACAGTAATTTTCTTTAAAGCACATAGTAGTTACATAAATATATATATAAATATATTTTTGTTTATAACTAACACAAGGCAGGCTCTTGTGACTCTAAGAGTGCATTTTGTCATCAAGACAAAACAAATGCAAGGTGCATTACTGCATACTTTACCATAGAGTTGTAAAATAATCCTTAATATTAGAATATTTTTATGTCACTTAGCAAAAGTGGTTCAATTGATTGAAGTGCCGATCATTTTCCTGCCTATTTGAGCCACCCTTTTGTTCATATCAACACCTTCTCTCCTTGGCTCAATACAGCAGATGCCAAAAGCTCCTTCAACAGAGCTCTCATTTGCCCTGTAATGAAAATCCAGATTTTGAAATTTCGCCCTGAACGAAGATAGATCCACTAGTTTGAGGAGGAAAGTGGGTAATATATATATACCGAGCTCCTAAAGTTTAAAATTCAGGTACTATGTGTACAATTTCATCAACATCTTAACCCATGAAACTTACATCCTGTGCCAAGAAGCTGTTGGTTTTTGTAGGGTACAGTGTCTACCATTTGCAGATTCGGGTACTAAGAAGCAGAGATGTCTTAAACAGCACTTTACTAACAGCTTAGCATCTGTACACAGTGTCTACATTGAATGACATCAGTTCACTAACAGTATCATATTTATATTCACAATTACCTAACAAACTAGTACCATTTTCCATCACATATATTTTGCTTTACATTTTTAAGTAACTGATGAGGGTGGTGATTTTTTCCTAATCTACTTAGTTAATAATTGCAAAAAAAAATGTCAAGCAAGGTGATTAAAGGATGTGATGACAATCTCTCTGCCATAGCTTTGTTCCGTTTATATGAAATATCCCAACTTGTTTTTTGTGGAGTAGGTATGATCAGATAGGGATAACCAAACGACTTGCCAATGTAACTGGTGCAACTGGTATTCTACAAAGACATAAGGGACACATAGACAATTCCTTTTAGGATAAGATGATGCTTCTTTCACTAGCTTTTGTGGTAGGTATGGCTTCTAATAGCAGTTGATTGACAGTTATATAAATCCTGCCTATGTATCCAACTTCTTACACAATTCTTTCAAGTAGTAATGTTATCTTTATACCCTCCCATCTTCCACTTTTGATTCAAAAGAATTGGGAATTTTGTAGGAAAATAAAAACCTCTGAATTGTTCAGTAAACTAAAGCACCAAGTAATGGGGACAACTTTCTGGAAGGAAAAGAGCTGCTCATGTGTGGGAAAGCTTCCTAACAGAACTAGGAGTTAAGGGTGGTAAGACGTTTCTATTGTACATGAATCTTTTGTATAAGAATCTTTCAGTGGTGAGGGGAAAGGCTGACTGAATACCTTTTTTCATGAAACTTTCATTTTATTTTATACATCTCTGTTTTGTGCTTGGTGCCCATTTATTGAAAAAGAAGAGCAATATACACAAAGTTTCTGGGAATTCAGAATAGACGCTGATGCTTTGAACTTTACATATATTATGTATTAGAAAGAGCACATCTGTACATTGCTTAATAAACTATGAACATAGAGAAAGAATAACAATTTTAAAAATTGAGAATAGCAAGGTAACACATAAACTTCTGGAGAAATCAGGTAAATTGTGCTATACGGGAAGTTACTTCATCTTAATTATTTGTAAAAATTATATCCAATAATTAGATAGAGGTTCAAAGCCAAGAAAAATATCTTAAGCAAACCAGATATCTATGACCCCAGTGTTGGTTTGTTTATGAGGGATTTGAACTGCAGAATATACTAATTAATAAAAAACTAAAGATAAACAATAACCTACAATTTACCCCCAATTATTATTTTAGTTTGAGATACACAGGGCATTTGCTAATCTGTCACATGCAGCTTCTAGAGCTAAGGTGTCCAATATTATATCCACTAGCTAAATGTGGTTATTTAACTCTAAATTAATTAACATAAATAAAACTCAGTTTTTCAGTCACACTAGCCACATCCAAGCGCCGAGTAGCCACATGTGACTTGTGGCTACTATATTGGACAACATGGAACATTCCCATCATCACAGAAAATTTTACTAAATACTAATATGGAGCTCTTTCATTTCATTTCCCTCCCCTTGAAGAAAAAGGAAAAGGTGAAAAAAAGAGAAGATTTAATAGTTGTTGTCTATATCTAAGAATTTTGATCTCAGAGAGGCGTGATGGAATAATGAAAAAAAAAAAAGACCGCTGGCCCAGCTTTGGGTTGCCATTGTTATTCTGACAAACTCACTTTAGCCTCCACTCGTCGCAGTTTGCAGTTTGGGAAAATAAAAACATTTTTACCCTATAGTCCCTTCAAGATTATTGTTATGCATATTGACTAAATGTACAGATGCACTGACGTTTAAAACCTTCTGTCAGTGCGACCCAAATAAAACACAGCTACGGGTGCAGTACCAGCACACATTTGCATCCGTGTGGAACGGTGGAAAAAGCCCACCAATCCACAAAGCATTCAAAGACAATCACATCAGTACATTTCCTGAGAAAATGCCAAAAGAGAATACATTCAAATCAAAAAGCAAAATTGCTTAAATTTCTGTTTTCTCATCTCAATATTTTGTTTTACTATTTCCTCTGCATGACATCTCTCCCAGCTATCTGTCCTCTCCTGCACCAGAGCCCTCTGTGTTCACCCTGCAGCTGGCTCAGCTCTTCATTACGTAGTTGCTTTGCCCCTCTACCTTCTTCCCATTTCCCAGTTTATTCTTCACAGCAAAGGGAGGCCCAGAAGCTGACCAGCTGGCTTCTCTTTGGAAGGAAATACCTCAAACACAAACGTTTAAATATTTATTTTATCCCTATAACACAAAGATAAGGGGCTGTTACATTAAAATATAATTGCGCGGAACTTACTTTTAATTGTAAAAAACTTGCAAATGAATACTATATAAAAGGAATAAAATTAATTTAAATTATGCTAATATACAGATAATATATATTCTTGGATTAGTATAATTTATTGTTTTGGAAAAAAAACTTGTTATTTCCTCATTCTAAAAAAGAATATAAATTTTGGTGAAGCCCCTAGGGTCTATTGTATATTTGAGGAAAATTTTGCCAGAAGCCATGTTGTGGTTCAAGACAGTTCTGTTCCATGATAAGGAATGAATATTCAAATAAGGCTAACTGGGAAATTAGATCCTGTGGTTATGATTTCTTCCTCCTGTGAAATGTTATTTCGCTTTGCATTTCATCAGATATTTTTCAAGTATTTTATTACAATGTGCTCAACTAATTCTAAAAGATTGTTCTTGCTTTTCCTTTCTCATCGCTACCCCTACTCTTGGCTTCAGCATCTATGTGCCAGAATCGTGGGAGGTCATCTAATTCAACTTCTTCGTTTCACAGGTCAGAAAATTGAGGCCTGGTGAGAAAAGTAATTTTCCCATTGTCTGAACTAGGCCTTGAGCTTGAAACTCGTGTCAGGTTATTTCTGTTCTAATTCTCCTTGCCTACACCCCTTTGTCAGCACGTGAGGCCAACCAAGCAGCTCAGCAGGCACCGTCCCTCTAAGAGTCAGCTTTGTCTGCTATATGATTGTCTACTTGTTCTGCAGAACAGCAGGCCAATCTTGTGTCACGTTGCTCTCTCAAGAATGGTGCCATTTTTATAATCACCAGTGATTTCAAGTTCTACCTATTACAGGGTCTTTATTTGGGTTTTCAGGTTCCATTCCCCGCCTCGTACCTGTGACTGTCTAAGTTAACAATGCTATTTCTCTTTTGCCATTTAAAAATTTTCTGCCTTTGTTTCATTTCTTCCCCAATGTACCTGAAAATGAATAATCTTTATAGCAGGTTTCTTGCCATTTATATAATCAAAATTTTTATTTACATTTTAAACTGCCTGAACTTTATTGCCCTAAGAAGGTTTTGTTAAGCAAATATGAGCTCTGTGGGATTACCTGTTACATATACACTAATATTCCATTGTGTTTGTAAAGCACTTTACATTTTACAGAGCACTTTGATTCATTCCTGTATTTGTTCATTCATTCAACCACTCAATCAACGTAAATATTTATTGAGCACCTACAGGAACCAAGCTCCTGTACTAGATCTTGTGGTATATGAGTATAATAATAAATACAAATAGTGAGAGATCAGGCATGTCACTGATAATTGTATGGTGAAACCCTCAAACACAATTCGGCAAGTAGGTGCGATCAATATTATTACTCTATCCAATTTCCAATTCCAGTTTTCTATTCTCCTTAGATAAGGAATTATCAAGAATTTGCCTGAAGAATGTTTCTGAAATATGGTACATCGATGCATGCACATCTGTGTTATTTGCTGTATTTCAAATGATCTGTTAATTTCATTGATGAGAAAAGTTGCTTATTCAAAGTTGTCCCAGACTCAGGAGGACTTTTCAGGCCACTTGAATTCTTTCTGACTAAATATAATAGTTCACTTTCTTGCACCAATATTTCTGTTGTGCCTTTGTGAATTATTAACATTATATTTTTAAGGTATTCCAGAAGCACCAGTGTATGAAAGAAGCATTTGCACTTTAGGTGTGTATGGCTGTTTGTCATTTGTTAGACTGTCTCAGGTGTTCTCAACCTCAGCACTACTGACATTTTGGGACCCATTATTCTTTGTTGGGGAGTGGGGGTACAAGTTGTCCTGTGTGTTTGGCTCTTTGCAGGCTTCTATTAATTCTGTTAATTGTATGCCAGGAGCTCTGTCTCCTCGTCTTCTCTCTCTTCCCCCGACCCCTACTCTCTCTCTCTCTCTCTCTCTCTCTCTCTCTCACACACACACACACACACACACACACACACACACACACACAAAATCTAGTTGTCACAACTAATTTGCCCTAGGATGGGATTCAGAAATCTACTGGATCAGCTAGTGAGCTTAATTTTTATCATAGATAGGTTTTTATTTACAATAAGACGCAGAATCATAAACTCATTGCATTAGAAGGGAGTAAAAAGTCACTAATTCAGCCACAGTCCAACATCATCCTTATCTATTTCTCCATCTCTTGGTTTTACAAATTTATTGAGAGAAGATGGGAAAATTGGTTATCTCTGAAAACTTAGGAATTGACTTTTGGGAAGCTAGAGATGAGGCTGTTTGGCAGTTAGGTTTGCTGCTGTAATAGCTGCTGCAGTGATTTTTGCTTCAGTTTGTGGACTTGGTGTCACAAAACTCCAGTGTCTCAGAGAATTTGCTTTAGAGAGTTTTCTTCTGGTCACTGCACACATCTACAAATCTTGTTCCTTCATCTTTACCTTCAAAATGTGCAGAGAAGTTGAAGTTTGGTGCTTCTAATTTTAAGTATATTTGGTGAGCTTTCTATTTCTGATACTGATTTTTTATTGTCTCTCTGTGCAGAGAAAAAAAAACAAAAAACCTTTTCACTACCCCAAGTAGTTGACAATTGGAAGTTTCAGATCAAGCCAAAGTTCCTACTGATTTGATGTGCCTTATGTCAGTTTTCCTGTAGGTTAGTGATTTCCTATGGATAACCCTGAATCCATCCGTTTGTACTTGTGTCTTTTCTATACCAATTAAAATACTTCGTAAAGTTATACAAAGCCTGCCTCTTAAGAATATTCCCACTAATAACAACAACTCCCCAAATGGACTATCAAGTCTCCCTTTATTCCTTTGTTAAAAGATCAACCCAGACTTTGAAAGTAGTCATAATTATTGACAACAAGTCACTAGTATGGGTACACAATTGAAAGCCTTGATTACAAAGTCAAAGGGTATAGAATGTGTCAAGCACACCCAGAATGAGCTCTCATAAGACAATCATGGAAACCAGAAAACCATAACTTAGAGAGCCTCAAGTGTGTATATAATTTTCTATTCTGCTGCTGTCATATCAGACTATATGATATTACTTAACATTTTGATTAAGCAGATATTCAATTTCAACTTAAATTGTAATACAATTGCCTAATTATTGCCTCACATAACACTTAAACCATTTAGTGCCCACTGTTCTCACAATGATTATTACAAGAAGTAAGATGATAATTATGAGAATAAAGTTATATAATTTCTTCACTCATTTCTCCATAGAAGTTTATGGAATACATCATCATTTGCTTCTTAATGTTAATTCTTGTTAATTCCAGATCATTGTTCACACTGTAAGATTCTATGTTACTTTAAATCCAGAATAAAAGGCTGGAAAAAATAATGCAAATCCTATGCTGGTACTCATCATTTTCTAATTTCTAAGATTTATTAACACCTGAGAATTACTAAAAAAAAACAATCTCTCCTAACAAAACACAGTAAAAATTTTGGCGTGGCAGATAGCGACGTGTTCATTTTTAAACACAGCCTCTCTTTTCCTAAGCATTACAAAAATATATATTTATATCACTCATCATGAAGCTATAAGCCTTTTGTGTCTATGGAATAGACACATAGCATGAAACTAATTTTAGAAGTTTGCTATGTGAGGAAAGATATAAAAATAAGAGTGGGTGGATGGGGATGATTCACAGAAAAAATAAAGATCAAAATATGGTATCAGGCAGAGTTTTCAACTTCTTCACAGTAATGTGCAAATAAATATTCAATTAGGGTCATCTCAAATTTAGGTCATTCAGCTACTGGAGCACAGACCCTGCAAGCTATGCTAGAAACACGTAATATACGGAAAGTAAAGGATGCCCCCAAACCCACCTCTACCTCTACGGTGCCAATCCCAAATCACTGAGGCCTTTGCTGCAGGGACCTGGGTTGCTTACGGTCAGGTAGTGACCAAAAAGAGACTTCCCATTTATCTTCCTCTGACTTATAGACCATGATCTTTTGTTTCCTTATACCAGAGACCATGTGGAAGCCCTAATACACAGGCAATAATAAAAATAAAAAATTTTTTCTTAAAAATAATTTTTTTGAGCAAAAGATAAAGCACACTTTTAACTAGGGCCCCACAGCAGGATCTCTGTGAAGTTCGACCGTCTCAGGACCTTGGCTCCAGGACTGTTGCGTAGGCGTAGCCGTGAGATTTTTGTGGTCATTTTAAAGGTGTTTAAACAAAAACATTCTCGGATTGTCGTATCTGTAGCAGGGCGATAAAACCTCAAAGTTAGTGTCCTCCATCAGGCTACTCAGAAAATACCATTAAGTGAAATCAGAGCTTCCCTTGCTAAGAAACGTTAAAATCATTTTAGGGAAATAAATTAAGTTTCTTTGGACAGACCTTTTGTGTATATTATAACTAAATCTTGGGGCCCTAGCTGAGAGGGGAAAGTCTTTCATAAGTTAGTCAAAACACATCTTTCATTTGCCTCATTTGAGGCATTTGGACAGTGCCTGGGAAGTGCACTGTTTTCAGAGGGAAAAAGAGACAGCCTTTTTTGCATGCCAGCTGGGATCATGGGAACTCCCAGTGCCAGGAATTTACTACTGTTTCTGGTAACTCTCTGCTTGTAGTAATTTGAAATGTTGAAGTGTGAAAGGAGAAGCTGGGCACCCAGGGGCTGTCTGTGTTTTATGCCAGTTGCACCAGCGCACAGAATATTTGTAAATGCATTTCGAAGTGGTTATAATTGTAGCCTTTGTCAGAATCACAAAGCCCACTGTCGTGCTGCTGAGAGAGAACACTGCAGGGAAATCTGACCCTCTCAACCCAGGCAACCTCAAACAAGGTGGGGAGGACTGTGTGGGTGAGCACAGCACACTGCAAGTTTGTTTCTCACTCTTTTCCAAAGTATAGTCTGTCCATCAAATCAAGGACGTGTCTTTCAGGCAAAGGTTAATTTTGCAGAAGTTTTCCAAGATTTCCTTTACGACAGGGCTTGGAAAACCGAGAATTTTGCATTTACTCCAGTCCTCTGGGCATCATTTCTCTTTCCTTTGCCGTGTTAACGAGACATTCTGAGGCTGCATTCTTTCATGAAGAGAATAACATATGCATTCTCCATGATGACCTCATGCTTGATGTACCTGAACCTGCAAATGTAAAAATGATTGTATCTGAATTTGCACTAATGGTTTCTGATAGCAGAAGAGGTATAATCCTTACTGATATCTACTGTTTAAATTCAGTAATTCAGATGCTACATACTTCTGCAATCTTCTTGATTCTTTTCACTGTAAGAATCATTATCTAAGTTTGAATGTATTTCCTTACAGCCCGTTAATTTGCCCTCTCTCTTTTACCTGGAGATCCTATGATTGCAATAATTCATTAAAGTTTTCCTCACACAGCTTCTTAAGCCCAGTTTTCCCATAAGTCTTCTGATTCTGCTCACAGTATATGGGAAATCTTTTCTTTTTTTTTCCCTGGTAATGATTTTGTAAGAAAGCCAGTGTATCTACCGACTGCCATGGTGACATGATGCATCTTTAAAGGTCTGGAAGCGGGTGGGGACCCAATGTTACCTGTGTTCTCTGTGTCGAATGCTATTTTCAGAATTAAATCCTTTTTTTTTTTCTCACTTTTGGTTGAAGTCAACAAATTTGGGATTTTAGAAGGCGGAGAAGGGAACAATTTGTGTAATACTGCTGTCATATTTAACTACATATTAAAAACAATAAATGATCATTTTGTTTTAATTTCTTAAATATGTTTATCCTTGTCTGTCAACATACTTTTGTTTCCTTTCCACCATTAGTTTTAGAAACATTTTACCTATTGTGGAAGAAAATCAATGAAGTGTCCAGAGCTACAGACTAATGACAAAAATCCTTTTACTTCTAATCCTGTCCTAGTGTGGAGACTGACACCAACTAGAATGAAGTGTCGAAAATGAAAGCCCTAGAATGGCATAGATGCAGCCAAGTGGAGATTTGGTCCCTCCCCACAACCCACAGGGCCCAAATGTTGCGTTCTTCTAGGTCAGAGAGGTGGGCTTTTAGCTGCCCATTTTAATCCAAGTGCTGGAAGTCAGGGAGTTTCAGTGCAGCTCTTGCCTCTGTCACTTGTCTTGGTTTATGAGCTCTAATGACTTTCCAAGTGAGTTACTGAAGTTTCTCAAATATTCCATCCCCTTTCCCAAACTGGAAATGATTGTACCTATTTCTCAGGGGCTTTCGGGTGTGTGCCTCAGCTAATTTATGCAGAATGCCTAAAACAAGATGTTATGACTTCCAAATATTCTTTGCCTGTTTCCTCATCCACCACCCTTGGACTTGAAGAACCTGTCCTTTTAAGAACCACCAAATGCACACAGGCCTGAATCAAGGGCCTGGCAGCAGGTGCCAGAAGCTCCCGGAAAGTCTGCTCACAGGTGGAGCAGTTGCTCTGTGCGACTGATTTTTTAAATCTTACCTCTGTATGGAACTTTTAGGCTGTATTGCTTATACTTTGATATCATGCAGTAAATTCAGAACTGCAATTTTAAATGGTGTCAATTGTCTTTATGATGCCAAAAGGGCAAAATTACTGCTGCAATTCATGTAACTGTCCCTACCAATAGACAAAACATTTAGGTCAGTAATTTTAAAAATCATTCATGTGTGCCATTTCTTTAAATAATGCAGTGCAAGTGTTAAAGAAAAATGCTACTGACAACCATACAACTTTTAAATTAGCTGTAGGTATATCTCCTAGGAATATGGAAACCACATCTTTTCCTCATAGATCACCTATTTCAGAATCAGAAACTTCTGACAGGCAGTTGGGAGTGTTTTCCCCTCAGTTATTTTAACTGAGCATCTATTAAATATCTAACCTATGGTATAAAATCTGCTTGACTCCAAGTCTACAAAAACAAAAAAAGACACAGTCCCTGATTTCAGTTAGCCTACAATATAGTGGGGGAAACAAACATTTAAACAGATATGGCAAATAATGGATTAGAGGTCCCAGGATAGAAATATTTACATGATACAGTGACGTCACAGCAAAGGGAAGAGTTCATTCAGTACAGAAGGGGTCAGGAGACAGAGCAAATGATATTGATCTTGGTCTTGACAGGTGAGTAGAATTTTACCAGGGACAGCGCAGATATGTTAGGCCACGAGGCTGTGAGCAAGGGGATTGGCTGTGACAGAGAGAGCAAGGAGAGGGTGGCTGAAGAGCAGGCCAAGGAGCGAGGTGAAACCCTGATTACCTCCACAGGACTTCAGAGTCTTATCTTCAAAGCAGTAGTTGCCATTGAAAGTTCTGTACAGAGGGGCCATATCATTCAAACTATTTTAGAAATTTCTCTGAGTAGGCAAAGTAATGGGTGAATTGCAGGGGAGAGCGCTGGGAGAGCCTTCCAGGGACAGCTGCTCAAGTCCGGCCACTGCTCCAAAACTACTATTTTTACTTAGTCTTCAGATCTTCACATCTCCAGATTTTCGGCCTCTACTAATAAAACCCAAGCCCATGAGCATGTGTGAAATGCCCACTCCCTTTCAGCAAATTATACATCCCTTTCCCCCCAAAGTAACAGCACAGCACAATTTGCCAGATTTCCATGAGGAATCAGCTAGACCTGTCAAGGTACACCAATCTATACAACAACAAGCTAGACAATCAAGACCACCTGAAGTAAAGTTAACTTTCCTCCTCAATGAGAATAAAACAGGATAATGACACATACCAGTTTCCTTCTGGTCAATATAAACATAATTAATTTATTTGAGGTTTGAGTTTAAGGTATTATCCATGAAGTAAATGATCCAGTGTTTTCTGTTCTTTTGTTTTTTGGTTTTTGTTTTGGTTGTGAATTTGTATAAGGCTAATACTTACCCCACCAAGTTGTCCTCAGAATTAATGAATTAGTAAATGCTCTGTGGTTATCACAAAGCTCTGTGAATCTGAGTTAAAGAAAGAAATTGGCAAGATCAGATGGTTTCACTTCCAGGACACCAGAGGCACGACGGAGGAGACCTGCACCAGGGGCACCATCAACTGTTACAAAGTGCAGAAGCAGATCTCACATCCAGTGGGAAGACAACAAAAGTCAAGATGCATAAAAACTAGTGACTAAGCCTCAGAGATGTGAAGCAGTCCACAGCAAGAAGAGTCCAATGCAAACTGCCTTTGGATAATTTGAGAAAATATTGAAGCATTTCAGAGCCCGCCAAGGGAGCAGATAAATATGATTTAGTCATCAGGTGTCAGTCATGAAACCAGTTGGTTCCCATTAACCTGACTCTGCTTTTAAAGATTGTGGCCATGCACTTCAACGCGTTCTCGTTATGAGGGCGTGCCCTGGAGATGTAAAGAGCTTGTAGAGGCACAGAACCCAACATTTGCCTCCTGTATGCCTCCCACTTACAGGAAGTGAGATTTCATACCTGTACCCGACTACCCTGGGGTGGAGCAAGAACATAGGCAGGGCAGAGAGGTGGGCAGCAGGAGGGGGAAGAGAGGCTTGCCAAAGGGAAACTACCACCTTAGCTGATGCTGATTCCCTGATGCAGGCAGTGGGAATGTTAAGCAACGTCATCTACACATGTGCTTCTTCAACTCTAAGTGTAGGGAAACTGTAGTTTTTGGAAGTTTTAAAAATGTGTCAGATGGCTTCTCAGCCTTTTGGCTAAGATCAAGTGCAGTATCTGTTCTTATTAGTTTAATATCTGATACATCCTCTATCCAAGGACATTATATTAAATGGATTTTTGGAGCTGGGAGATGGAATAGGAGCCTGCTCCGTCCACTCCGCACATCGACCCGGTATTGCAGTACTTCCGGGAACGGTGCACCAAAAAAACAAAACAAACAAACAAACAAACAAAAAATGTGTCAGAAAAGAAAACCAGTGAGGGTCCTTTAGAGTCTGCAACTCTAGGCCCTGTAGGGACTCCACCCTCCACACAGTGACTGGCTTATTATTTTCTGATTCCTACCAATTTGAAGACACACAGAAATGTTTTTGGTCACCTAGAGTAAATACATTTCATAAATGCCAACATCTCTTGATAAATGTTAATTGGCTCCTTGTAATGTGCATTCCTCTTAACAGCCGCAACAAACTTTACTTGGAACTTTTACACTTCTTCCAGATATTCTCCTGACAATTTTTTCAGGGAACTTTACAAATATTTGGGGGTTACAGAGTAACAATGGGCTATTTTTCTCCCCAGATTTCTCTGTACAATTGCAAGATTTCCTTCAGAAAGGATTTATCGTGGCATTAACATTGAGATAGAACGTGAAGGAAAGTTCTCCAACTGCAGTTTGGCTGTTAGCCTAGAGGATGAGATGCATAAATTATTCTAAATGTCATAAGACCTTGCATTTTATTTCCTTCTAGAACGTTTTAAATCTGCATCAGAATGCCTTGAAGTGAGATACTGAAAGAGCAAGAGCATATTGCAAGAAACAGAACTAGTAACTTGCAGAAAAAAATGAAGCATCTTTTTGTAAAATGATGTCATTTAGAATTTAATTAGTTATCTTTTTTTTTTTTTTTGGAAGAAATGTCTGTTACTTGAACAAGACCAGAGATCTCAGTGGGTTAGGCAGTAACCCAACAAATAAGACAAGAGTACTGTTGTTAGAGAAAAAAGGGAAAAGGAGGACTTCAATATCACAGGAGACTCCCCGTGGCACAGAGCACAATAAAGGGGCGGTGAGGTTGCGGGGTATGCGGAGGAGAGGAGGAGTCATGTGGCTTTTCTATTGTTTTCTGTGGTGCCCCGATATGAAGCTCTATTGAGGCTTTGGGGTAGGGAGGAGTTCCTTTCCTTCGCATAGATTGCTGCAGTCAGTTTGCTTTTCTTGACATAAAACCGCAACTGAGAGCTGACCTGGCTAGCACTCAGGGCTCAGAGAAAGGCATGGGAGCATTCAGTTCCCCCTAAAACAAGAAAGAAGGTCCAGTGATAATTGCTTTTTGCCCTTCTAATAAATGTCCAATCAGGATCCCCTTATTATCAAGAGCTTCCTCAGAAGCATCTCTTCTCAAGTTTACACACGTCAGTTTCCTGAGATAAGTTTTCTCTCTCCGCCAATAACATGAAATATTAGGCCATCAGACACCCATGTAGCTATCAAGCAATGAACTCTGTGACATCTCTCAACTGAACTTCCAGAGCCTGGGGTTCATTTACTGATGAAATGAGGGTTGAAATAGTACTAATTTTCTAGGATTGCTGTGACAAATAAATGACCTAAAATATTTAGTGCTGTATTATGCCATAACACTCAATAAAAGTTACTAGTTATGCCATCATTATTGGTTTTCATGAAAGATGCATTGATTCTGGTAGCAAAAATGCTGTCTTGATCCTTAAGAGGATAAATGTAAGGCCAAAAACAAAGAGGAACAATGAACTGAAAGAACTAGAATTGCACAAGAGGAAAGCTACTCTCCTTAGACTGTTCCTCTTCTTGCTGCAAGTCCCATTTCTCTCCACTATCTTTGTCAGTCTATTCTTTATCCATTTGAAGAGATTTGTCAGAGTGAAAAGGAGGTATAAACCTCAGATATGAAAAATAAAAAAAATGCCAAAGCACAATAAGGAACCTTTACTAAGAACATTTGGTTATAGAATTTAAAGAAGTGCCTGCATACACACACACAATTGACCTTGAAAAACACCAGCTTAGTCAAAAATTCATCTGTACCTTTTGACCCCAAAAACTTAACTACAGTTGCCCAGAATCCTTATAGATAACATAAACAGCTGATTAACACATATTTTGTATTATATGCTGTATCCTTACAATAAAGTAAGCTAGAACAAAGAAACTGTTATTAAGAAAAATGTAAGGAAGAAAAAATACATTTACAGTGCTGTTCATGTTTATTGAAAAAAACTGGACCTGTGCAGTTCAAACCCACTTTGTTCAGGGGTTTACTGTACTTGAGTCATTTATTTATGGTTTACAGAAAAATGAAGTAAGCCTTCTGAGTGTTATTTAAAAACTATTTTTACCTGTCCGTATCTAATTTCTCTCTTTGAGGGCGGGATTAGTTAGGTTTCCGTGGAGGCCCCTGTGGATTGGCTAATTTGATAGTTTTGCAGGCTCCAGGGCATTGAAGCTGTTCCTCTTTATCTGGTACCCACTTATCTGGCTAAGGAGTGATTAGGACAGGTGTCTAGTTGCCCTAAATTGGAGAGCCCAATAAGGGAAGTGGTTGAAGTGTGGACTTAATCCTTAATTGGCTGCTGAGAAGGAAAACAGACCAGCCTCCAACCAGTGCCTCAAAACTGGGTCAAGATAGCATTAAAAAGAAAACTATATTATAATGAAATACTGAGACTTTTGAGAATCGGTCAGATTATGGCTGTATTTGAAGTAGGGGCCAACAGTGCTCATGGGTTAGATATGGGACGTGGCAGAGAGAGGGCTCCCCAGGAAGTCCAGGGTTTGGGTCTTGAGCTAGAAGAGTGGAGTTGCCAATAATAAAGATGTAGTTGTGTTTGAAATGTCATTTTATTTTATTTTTACAAGACATCTAAGTGAAGACATTAAAAAGAAAATGGATTTATGGGTCTGAAGTTCAAGAGAGATGTCTGGAATAGAGATATAAATCTGAGTGCGTCTGACATAAATATGGTATTCAAGGCCATGAGACCAATTAGATCATCTAAGAAGTAAATGTAGGGGGAAAAAGTGTGGTCCTAATACCTGACTCTTGGGACTTTCCAACATGAAGCTGGGGTGCTGTGAGGACCAAACGGCAGAGGAGACTGAGAAGCAGCACCCAGCGGAGCAGAAGGAAAGGCAGTGAACTGGTGTGTAACGGGCGCAGTGAACCAAGTGTTTTGAGGATATAGAAATGTTCAAAATAACTGGTAATCAAATACACATTAAAATGACAATAACATACCATTTTGACAATTAAATTAAGAAGTGAAATAAGCCCTGACTGCTGCGGCTCAGTAGGTTGGGCATTGTCCCACAGACCCAAAGGTCTCCAGTTCGACTCCCATATGGAACACATGCCTCGGTTGCAGAACTGGGCCCCAGTTGGGAGCGTGTGAGAGGCAACAAATTGGATCGATGTTTCTCACATGGATGTTTCTCTCCCCCCCTTTCTCCTTCTCTTCCCCTTTCTCCAAAAACAAACAAATAAATAAATAATTTTTAAAGTAAAATAAACACGTCATGGTGTCAAGAACGCAATGAAGTAGTTGTACCAGTTTATACCATAACTGGGAAAAGAGCAGGGTTGAACTTTCTGCAAAGCAATTTAGCATTATATGAAGGAAATTTTTATACCAAGTCTATATACTGAAAACCAGCCTTTCCTATTCTAGGAATCTGCCCTAAAGAAATAAGCAGAAACTTAAATATAGTTTGATACACATGGATGTTCACTACAGGGTTATTTATATTAGTGAGCTGGGGAGAAATTACAGTTTCAATAAGAAAAATTATTTAAAAAATTAAGAGTCTAATAAAGAATAAATATTGTAGCCTAGAAAAATAATGATTCAAAAGTACATTTAATGATGCATGAAAGTCCTCATAATACTACATTAATTGACGAAAACAAGAAAAAGTCCTTTATCATAATAATAATGAAACTAACAATTACCTTTTATTGTGTACCTACTGTGTGCAAGGTTCTGTGTTAATAATGTATATACATTGCCTCTAATTTTATAAAGTAAGCATCAGGAGAAAGTGGAGGCTAAAAAGTTAATTGGACCATATTTTATTTGATTATATTACCACATTTTAGAATCGATGACAGAAAAGGAATAAAATGACAACCAAAATAGAATCAGCCTCAGCCCTGGTGGAGTATTATATAGTCTAAATTCAGGAGACAGCTATTAAACAAATTATTTTTTTAACCCATCATATACATAAATGTGTGAACAAAAATGTAATAACAGCCATGAAGGAAAAGTACCAGGTTCTAAACCAGCATTTAAAAGGATTATACCCAAATCTAGAAGTTAAGAAGGAAGCAAGGCCCTAATTTTCTGACCATTCTATCACTACCTCTCAAACATTAGCAATACACACATGGATACCATATTTTTTTGTGTCTGAAATTAACCAAGCTAAATGGTCTTGAAAAAGAATGAAATTACAGATTCTCTATGTGATTTAAGCCAACAACATAGCAGAATTTGTCTTTTTACACTTTGCCACATAGCCTTTCCAAAAATTTGCACGATATAGCTGACCCTTAAAAAATCTCACAAACATTTCTCAGCCATTAAAAAAAATGAGATCTTACAATTTTCAACAGCATGGATGGACCTAGAGGGTATTATTCTAAATGAAATAAGCCAGTCAGAGAAAGACAAAACCATTTGATTTCACTTATATGTAAGAATAAACAAACAAAATTGAAACTGACTTACAGAAACCGAGAGAGAACTGATGGTTGCCAGAGGGGAAAGTGGGTTGGGGCACTGGGTGAAAGTGGTGAAGGGATTAAGGAGTGCAAATTGGTAGCAACAAATAGTCACAGGGAAGGAAGTATAGGAAATATAGACAGCAATATGGAGACAACTATGTGTGGTGCCAGTTAGGGTGCTGAGAATATCAAGGGGAACACTATGTAAAGTATATGAGTATCTAACCACTAAACTGTAAAATTGAAACCAATACATAAAAAAAAAAAAAAAATTCCTGTCTGGGAGGCTCAGTTGGTTGGAGCATTGTCCCATACACCAAAAGGTTGCTGGCTTAATCCCAGGTCAGGACACATACCTAGGTTTTGGGTTTGATCCCCAGTCAGAGCGTATATAGAATGGCTGGGGGTGGGGGAGTCCAGGCAGCAGATGACCATTGTTCTTTGTTTTTTGTTTGTTTGTTTGCTTGCTTTTTCAAATCATGTTTATTCTATTACAGTTGTCTCAACTGTTCCCTTTTTGCCCTCCTCCACCCATCCCATTCCCCCACCTGCTACCACAGTCAATTCCCATACTGTTGTCCATGTCCACGGGTCATTTATACATGTTTTTTGGTTAGTCCCTTCTTCTTTCCACCATTGTCCTCCTTCCCCATCCCCTCTGGTCACTTTCAGTCTGCTCCATATTTCCATGCCTGTGGTTTATTTTGTTGAATAGAGTCCACTTATAGGTGAGATCATATGGTATTTGTCTTTCATCGACTGGCTTATTTCACTTAGCATAATATTCTCCAGTTCCACCCATGTTGTTGCAAAAGGTAGGAGTTCCTTCTGTCTTTATTTATTTCTTTAATTTTTTTAAATGCAGATTGATTTTATTTATTTATTTCTTCAATGTTAATATCCATTATAAAATACTTTTAAAAATTAAATCCAATATAAAACCTCAGCAATTAAAACAAAATGACACCAGCACAAAAATAATCAAGTAGATCAATGAAATAAAATGAGCATTCTAGAAACACATGTATATATCTATCTGACAATGTATATATATGATTAAATTGACATTTCAAATCAATAGGGAAAATAAGGCTTATTCAACAAATAAGGTGCATGGACCACTATTACTTGAAATAAAACAAATATAGAGTCCTATCTCACACATTATACAAACAATATTCAGGTGAGATAAATATCAATATGTAAAATCTAAGGAGTTTTAAGTGAAAATACAAACTAATATTTTTCTTACCCTGAAGTAAAATATTCAAATCCAGATGCTATAAAGTAAAATACTGACAATATTGACTATATTAAACATTCAAGACTATACAGTAATATACATATAAAAAAAGTTAAAGGACAAGTAATAGAATAGGAAAGTATTTGCAACACATCTAAAAAGAGTTATTTTTTTTTGTTTTTTAGGGAAAGAATTCTACAAACATTTAATTAAAAAATGGATAAAGAATACCAAGAAGAGATTTAAAGCTTTTTAAAAATAATATAAAGAGGCAAGAAATATACAAAAACAGGTTGAGTTTCAACAAATAATAAGGGAAAAATTAAAATAACACGTCATTGTCACAATCAGATTAATAAGTATTAAAAATATTGGTAATATGAAGTATCGGAGACTGTAAAAGGAACTGGGTATTCATAGACTCTTTTTCTTCATCTTTTTAAAATGGACCCTTTGGTATATCTTGCAGTGCTGGTTTGATGCAGCTGCATTCTTCTAGCTTTCCTTTGTCTGGGAAACTCCTTATTTCACCTTCCATTTTCATTGCAAGCCTTGCTGGGCAGAGCAGCTTGGGTTGCAGGCTTTTGCTTTTCATGACTTGGAATATTTCTTGCCATTTCCTTCTGGCTTATAGTGTTTCTGTTGAGAAGTCAGCTGCTTGCTGTACTGGGGCTTCCTTATATGTTACTACCTCTTTCTCCCTTGCTGCCTTTAGGATTCTCAGTTGGTCTTTGCCATTTGCTATCTTAATGATGATGTGTCTTGGAGTGGGTCTCATTGGGTTCCTCTTGAATGGGACCCTCTGTCCTTCCTGGACTTGTGGGACTTTTTCTCTCCTCCAATGAAGGAAGTTTTCCAGCATTACTTTTTCACACAGACTCTCTATCCCTTGCTCCTCTTCTTCTCCTTCTGGTATCCCTATTATACAGATGTTATGTTTCAGGTTGTCCTGCATTTACCTCAATGCCTCTTCATTCTTTTTGAGTCTTTTTTCATTTTCTTGCTCTTTCTGGGAGCTTTTTTCTACCTTATCCTCCAGCTCGCTAGTTCTATCCTCTGCTTCATCTAGCCTTTTTTTCATTCCTTCTACTATGTTCTTCACTTCATAAATTGTTTTCTTCATTTTTTCCTGTCTCTTACTGATAGTTTCTATGTCCTTTTTCATGCTGATATAGTTTGCAGTAAGTTCCTCATAGTTTCCCTGTAGTTTTTTGTAATTCTCTATGAGCTCACTGAGCTCATTGAGCTTCTTTAGAACCATTGTTTTGAACTCAATATCTGATAGTTTACTTGCCTCTATTTCATTTAGTTCTCTTTCTGGGGATTTTTCCTTTCCTTTTGAGTGGGGAGGGGAGGGTGTTTCTTTGTCTTCCAATTATTTATGAGACCCTTTTTTCCTTCTACTTCTTAAATTGATCTGTCTTGATTTCCTGACTTTGTCATGTGAACTTCTATGGTAGGAAACCACCTTTCTTTTTTCTTTCTGGATCTGCCTCTGATGATGTCAGATGCTGACCCTATCTGACCTTAGGCAGTCTGATCGAGACTTCCAGGAATCTACTGTCTGTGGCTGTCTTCTTCAGTTGTTAATCTTGTCACTCTGCACTCAGCAGTCAGACTTAGACACCACAGAACAGGGCAGAGTCCGTCCTGGGGGCAGGGTCATTGTGTCCTCTCATGCTACTGCTGCTCAGGGGAGTGGTCTGCCTGTGCCAGATGGCTGCTGCTGTAGAGGGGATGAGTTAGCACTGGGATCCTGACAGCTACTCTCTCCCTTCTCTCCCCAAAGCCTCTTTCCGCAGCCTCTCCCCACAGCATCTCTAGCCCAGTCTGCCCCCACCTTTGCCGGAGACCAAGGTAAGTGGCTGCAAATAAAAATTTATGCGTTGGCCCTTTAAAAGGCTCTTTGCATCTCCAGCTGCCTGTCTTTGGCAGAGAGCAACCCTGCTGTTTTTCACAGCTGGTTGTTATCTGTGTAATTTCGAGGCTCCAGTGCTGTAGGCCGGAGATCCCCACTTATGATTTAGACCCTGGTCTTCTCAGGGGGATCCAACTGGCTGTTTCAATATCCTTCTGGTGCTGCCACCCACAGGCACCCTGCCCACCTTCTTGAGTTTCTTCTGCACTCCTTACCAGTCAGGTTGTGCTAAAGCTGATTCTACTGTCTGTCAAGGGTTATAAGGCTCCTCTCTTGCTATTGTTCAGTTGTTTGTTCTAGGTGATTTCTCCCCAATTTAGTTGTAATTCCAGATTGGTCCTGGGAGGAGATCAGTGTGACTTCTATTCCCTCCTCTGCCATCTTGATTTCTCCGTTGCTCTTTGACATTGATATTTCGTTCTCTCTCCCTTTTTTCTTTTTCTTCCTCCCTCTATAAAATCAATTATAAAATATACTCAGGTGAGAATTTAAAAAAATTCTGACAGTATTTTGAATTCTTGATAAAACAATAAATAATAGTGACTTTGTTTACATTCCAAAATTGTATTAAATGGTCTCCATTTGTGATATAGGCATTTTTAGACCCTTGTATTTTTTAATCAATTTGTGCACTTTGTTTTTATATGACATTAACATATTTATAATGCTGTACTATGATATTTTGGGTCAATCGCACTGGCTGATATATAACATATAATTATTATATGTGCTTTTGAGTGATTTTATATATATTATCTTTTTAGTGTCCCTTGCTACATCTAGTTTCTGAAATAAAATTCATTATAAAACACACACACACACACACACACACACACACACACACACACAGAAGAGAAAAGAAAAGAAAAGAAAAGAAAAGAAAGGAAAGGAAACGAAATTCCTGTGGAAACTCACAGGCCAGAGTATACACTAAGTGCCTTAAGCAGCAGGCCCATCTCAGCTGCCTCAACCTGAGCTCCGTGGGACTCAAGAGCTACTTTATGCTTCTTAGCTGGACACTTAAGTGTACTGTACACATTTCCTGTGGCATTCTTGTTCTGGAGATTCATAACCTGCAGTGCCCTATTAAATGTGTTCTCTGTGTTCTGCACCCCCCCAATGAGTTCCCTTCACAAACTAGCCACTGCCTAACCCTCTCTCCCCAGTGCATTGGCCTCCTTACTGTTCTCCTGACAGGGCCACCAGCCCACCATGGTCAGGCCCAAGCTCTTTACAGTGTTCACAGTCCCATCAGCCCTGAACACTTTTCTCCTCCTCCAGGCTTTCCTTTTCTCTCCCTCCCTCCCTGCAATCAGGTTTCTGTTCCAATACAATTTCCTCACAGCCACTTTCCCTGACTAGCCCATATTTAGAATCTTCTTCCTTCTCTCTCTAATCCCCAACACCTGTTTTTCATCATAGCACTTAAGGCTACCTGATATGTTTTATATTATTTATTTATTGTCAGTCTCCCCGGGAGGATGAAAGAGCCATGAGGAAAGGACTAATTTTTCCCTCTGCCCAAAGCCTACAAGAGTGCCCAGCAATAGGACGTGTTCAATATATATTTGTTGACTTAACTAAAATGGATGAATGAATGAATGAATTACTGCTTGGCTTTCACTGGGTAAGCTGCGATCTGCTTTTGAGGTGTTTTCCTTGGTTCTGCCCAGAAGGCCATTTGCCATAGGTAGGGTTTTCAAGGGAAGTGTGATCAGGGAGAGAGCAGTTCTGTGGACCAAGATCTCATAGCCCTGGGCGCTCCCCAGTGCCTCCCCTGAAGGTCTTTTCTTTTGATACATGGTCTAGAGTTTAACTAGAATTTTTCAGGATCCTAACAGTTCCCAAATGGGTATGCTTGGGTGGGATGGTCAGCTTTTCCCTGGATGTAACATGAAGTCATTTATCCTGGTCTCCTGACTCTGACAAACTCTGAGTCTCTCCTCTCGTATCCAATACCCAGCCAAGGGAGAACTCTTTCTATATTGGTGAAAAGTTTCCTAGTGTTTCTGGCCCAGTTCAGTGGCTATCTACTATGAGGAATTGTGTCACTTTTTATCTCACTGTGTAAGTCAACTAAATGCCCCTAGTCACAGGGGTATCCAAACCATGGCCTGTGGGCCACACGCGACCCAAGATGACTATCAATGCAGCCCAACACAAAATCATAAATTTATCTAAAACTTTCTTTTGTTCATCAGTTTTAATTAGTGTTTGTGTATTTAATGTGTGGCCCAAGACAGCTCTTCTTCTTCCAGTGTGGCCCAGAGACGCCAAAAGGTTGGACACCCCTACAGTTTAGTGCTTATGCTCTGGGAAACAAAATTGGAAAGGGAAGTATTTCACTTTTCAGCTTTATTTTTCTGCTCCACCACACTTACACTGTAGAACCATGAGTGTAGAGCAGAACCCTTATTGAAAAGAAGGAAAGCAGAGAGGCAGGACAGAGAAATGAAAAAAAAGACAAATTAATAAAACATACACACATTGAAAGGACAAAGCCAGCCCCATTTGCTGTTGTGGCACCATTTGCCTAGCAGTCCTATGACCTTGTTAAACATGACTGCCATTTTCTGAGCTTCTGTCCCCAGCACTGGAAATTACTGAAAAGCAAGAACAGAACTAGGCGCTGCTCCCTACAGCCACAGGCAGACGATAACATTGGAACAAACTGCAGCCTCATGCTACCATGTCCCAACAGCCCAGAGCCCACGCAACAGCAACCCCCCCACCGTCTTTTAATCCCATAATAATCCAATAAAAACTCAAAACCCCCTCAGTGCTGGTGTATGTCTCCACACCATGACCTTCTCCTTTCTTGGGGAATGAATAAAAACTTTATTCTCCACCCTTTCTTCTCTTTGTGAATTCTTTCATAGCCCACATCACTGACCACCCTAACATAAATTACTAACTTGGTCATATGTTCATCTCTCTCCTAACAGGGAATAGGCAGAGAAAAAAATTACTTGGCACATTGCATGAGTTTCCAAAGAAGGGAGGAATGAGTTGCTTTTAACTAAATAAGTGTGTTAACAACAAGTGTGGTATCAAATATTAAAGCCTTGTGGTTCTGTATAACTAATTTTTTTCTTATAAAAACATTTTGTTGTAGTTTAACAGCCTATGGAAAATTCATTCTTGATATATTGTCATTGCAAAGTATTTCTCAAAGGAAAGAAAAAATATCCAACAAAAATGGAACATTTTAGGGTTTGGGTTGGGGGGCGTTGTTTGTTTGCTATTCTCTTAGGACTACCTTAAAAGCTGGTATGGTAGCTGCAGCTAGAATTGGATAAAAATTACAGGTAAATCCAATTACATTTAGAGAATACCCTACTTCATTCTACATTAAAACAGAACAAACAAAACTCTGACTTATTTTTAGTTTTAAAGAGATATATAAATGATGCATAGTGAAACACAAATTTTATTCATATGTTTAGGAATACTTGGAGATTTATTTGCTCATCATCATTAGCAACCATATTTAAATGAAGTAGAAGACATAAAACACAAATGAGTTATAAAAATAATTTCTTTATTTAGAGATGGATGATGGCTTTGTTGTCACTTAGATTTAAAGGAATAACAAACACAAGACACCCTGATGATTTTTTCAATTTTTCCACCTCTATGTTCAATCTAGGTTATCTTAAACACTGTGGTTCAGAGATGCCTTCATACTGTACTTTGTAGCTGCCAAGATGGCTATAAAGAACAGTTCATTATGTTTAAATTGTATGTGTCTTTTTCTTTAACTTTCTGAAGAATTTGGTGAGAATAGAAGGTTTATTTCTAAAATCTTTGACTTTATTCTGTCTTATGCCTCAGTTTAAAATTCCCAACTCCAGATAAAACTGTCTTTACAAACAGAAGTGTCTTCTAGAACAATCAGCATCGCTTTGCCAGATAGTAGGAGTATTTTGGAGGAAAGAGACCTGAAGTGACTGAGCAGAGCCTGATTAAGGAGATGGATAATCTCTGGAGAAGGTTGAAACCCTGGGCTCTATATTAATGCAAACACCTTCAACTCAATGGTGAGCTTAGCTCTTTTGGAAATGATTTGTGATCTAATTTGAGATTGTTGTTTATGATCCCAGCACCTAGTTTATTTCATTCTGTCTGATAGCATAAATAGTTGTGTCTGATGGATGGGAAAGTCCAGCAGCTAGGATGAGCTATCTAGCTATGATATTTCATACAGACTTTCTTAATCAAATGCAAGGACAGTCCATCATTTTCAGGTCAAAGCTTTGCTTGTGTCCTGATGACCTATCCCTGTTGGGAGCAAAACTCCAGCACTGTACCTGGAAAAAAGCCAAGTTTAACAAATGCACATTTCCTTCTTCCACCGTGATCTGAGAATTTGTAAATTATGGAGAAAGCTTGTACCATAGATTTTCTGTGAAAAAGTGGTTTCTACGGCCAGGTAAGTGAAGGGGATTACATAGTCAGAGGAAGTGCACAGGTGAGTCAAGCTCCTGCTTGGAGCTTCAACCCACCTGTCAGTATGTGTGAGGTGTTCAAAGTAGAGTCCAGGAACCAGAGTGTCAACTTGCTCTTTCTTAGCTGTGAGACCTTAGACTATATAGTGAACCTCTCTGTTTTATTTTGCTAAAATGAGGATAACTTCTACCTTGTAGGATTAGTACGTTAATATTTATGAAACACTTAAAGCAATGCCTGCACCTAGTAAGCACTAAATAGGTATTTGTTAAATCATAATAAAGTAACTAAAACCCAATAATATTTTTTTAAAGATTCTTCAAAAATAATTTAACGTAGAGTTTCCCAAGCTCTCTTTTGACCATGGAAACCCATGCCCCACTCAACTCCACCCCACTTTCCCCCCCCCCACAATAGCTTTCTCTGAGAAAAGCTAGGTTTCAAAATATTCTTTAGAAAATCTGCTGACGATAGAAGTTAATTGAATCCACTCTTTTAACAAGGGATTAAAAAGAAAAGATTTAAAAGGAGTCACCAGTGGGCATTTCAATCATAATTCTAAAAACCTGAGAATTCAAAAGAACTTTCAGAAGATGCCTAGTGAAAAGAGTTACTAGTTAATACAGTGCATGTTTCTGTGGAGAATGATAATAACATTCAGCAGATGCCATGTGCTATGAGGGGGGACCCCAAAACAACTTGAATTTATTTATGAAAAATTGTGTATTTATTCTTACATGTTTAAACTTTTGTCACCTTCAAAGTACTCTCCATTTGATGCAATACACCTATCAGGACTTTTTTCCACTGCTCAAAACAGTTTTTGAACTTGTCAATTTTGATGTCTTTCAGTGCTCCTGCCATTTTTTGTTTCATGTCTTCCACATCAGTAAAACGATTCCCTTTGAGGAGTTTTTTCATTAGGGAAAAAATTAAAAAAGTCACTCAGGGTGAAATGGGGTGACTAGAGAGTGTAGGGCACAGAGGTCATGCCATTTTGGGTCAAGAACTACTGAACATTCAGCGCAGTGCAGGCAGGTGTGCTTGTAAATCGCCCATCATGACATGGGCAAATGCATTGCAAGACTTAGAAAAAATTCGCTGAAGCCAAATGCAGCCTCTCACAACAGCAGCTGGCACGCTGATACAGACAGGTTTGTAGAACACTTACCTAGTAGGGGAAGCCTGTATTACAAAAAGGCCTGACCTCCAGAAGATAATTCCATATTTTGTGGGGGTTCCCCTCATATGTACACTTGTCTAGCCTGTTTAGATGCTACTTCTTAATCCTAATAACACTCTTGAGAAGTAAATATTTTGGCTTACCACATTTTATAGATAGAAGATTTTGAGAGTCAAAATGTAACTGAACGCAGGTCCTGCTGCTTGCACCTACAAAAACCAATACTCAAGAGGAAGGTGCTGATGTAAAGGAAAGTGGTTTCTTTTCAGGGGCCAGCAACCTGGAAGATGGGGACTCATGTCTCAAAGCCCATGTCCATCTCTTTTATAAGGAGGGAGAGGGGAACAGAACAAAGAGACCAAGGGAAGGAGTTGCAAAGTTCTCTACATGCAGATGAGCACAGTCCATTCTGATAAGGCAAGTGATGGTCCGGTGTGCACCATCCTGGTTTAGTCATCCTGGCTCCACGTCATCCTGGCTTCAGGATTTAAGGTCAGCAAATCTCCCAGAGCTGGGATGCCTGAAGGTTGGAGTCTATATCTTTAGAAGCTAGCTCCTAGGATTTTTACACAAACATACTATTTATCTATAAGCTACATATTAGTCAGAATCAACACTTACAGAGATAATGTCAAAAGAATACCAGGATGGGTTACAGTTTCCCACCGTTAACAATTTTCCATTGTTCAAAAGAGTTTCTAAGTTTCTTGTCAAATGTCACCAAGCTAGAAACCAGTGGTGTCAGGAATATAGGCCCAAGATTTCAGACCCTAAGACCCAACTCAGGAGGTTATTGGGCTCCTTCAACTTGCAAATTACTGTTCCCCTTGCCCCACTCCTTTCTCTTCGAGGTTGCAGGAATTCTAAACCCAAAGTTTTGTGCTAGAATCAGCTGCTTTTGTAAGTGGCCTACCATGCGGCTGAGCTTGTTCCTCTGGGACAATGATAAAAAAGTTCTGTTTGGAAAAAGTCCAGCCATTGTTAATATAACAAGACTAATTTGTGTGACATCAGTGTAACCTGGCAGCCAAAGAGAGTGGGCCGAATGTGCATGTGTGAACAATGACAACTTCACTGTACTAGTCAGTGGGGGTGGTAGAAGTCATTGAGTGAGTGTGTGTACTGTGTGGCTGTCACATTCAAAATCACTAAGCAAGTAGAGTAACAAATCTGCATCAATTTTTGCATTAAGCTTGAATATTATTCTGCGGAAACCATTCGGATGATTCAGAAGGCTTTTGGGAACAATGCAGTGAATGCAGTGCAAATAAAAGTGTGGCACAAACCCTTCAAAAATGGTTGAGAATATGTTGAAAGTGATCCACATTCTGGATGGCCCGCAATAAACAGAACACCTGAGAATGTTGAACGTGTATGGGCTGCAATCAACAAAGATCAGCGACTGACAGTGTGAGAGCTAGAAGCTGATCTGGGGATTCCAAAAAGTACTGTGCTTGAGATTTTGATGCAGGATCTTGGCATGAAATGTGTCATGATGAAATTCTTCCTGTGGCTTCTGCTACCAGAGCAGAAGGAACATTGTGCTGCAGTTGCTAATGACTTGATTCAAACCGCTACTTATGAATCAGATTTCCTTAAGGAGATCATAACTGGAGACTTGTGGGTCTACAACTATGATCCTAAAACAAAGGCCCAGTCATCCCAATAGAAGTTGCCTGGTTCTCCATGCCTGACAAAAGTGTGGCAAAGTTACATCAAGATCAAAACTCTGTTAACTGTGTTTTTTTTTATTGAGAAGGAGGTGTCCATCATGAGTAAGCCCCTTCGGGCCAAACAATTAATAAAGAGTACTACCTCAATGTTTTCCATCGGTTGAGACATGCCATACAATGAAAACAGCCACAACTACGGGCAACTGGTGATTGGCAGCTTCATCACTACAATGTGCCTGCTCATGCATCACATTTTGTACAGCTTTTGGCAAAACATCAAATCACCCAGGTTACTCAACCCCACCTACAGCCCAGATTTGGCACGCTGTGACTCCTGGCCTTTCCCAAAACTAAAATCACCTTTGAAGGGGAAGAGGCTTCAGACTGTCAATGAGATTCAGGAAAATACGACAGGGCAGCTGAGGGCAATTCCAACAAAGGATTTTGCAGAATGTTTTTAACAGTGGAAAAGACGCTGAGAGAGCTGTGTAAGGTTCCAAGGTGCCTCCTTTGAAGGGGACTGAGGTGTCATTGTCCTATGTACAATGTTTGTTGTATCTTCTTCAATAAATGTCTCTATTTTGCCTAGTGTGTGGCTGGATATTTTCTGGACAGACCTCGTTGTAGAGCTGTCATCATCCCCCATCACAGACAGAACTCTGAAACATTAAACAATTAAACAGAATAATTTTACTCTTCACCTTTTTCCCTCCAGGATTTGACGTTTTCACACACCCAGTGAATGAAGGAGAGAGGACTCAGCCTCTGTGGTCTCCTTTCTGCAGAGTCTCACTGCTACTTCCAGAACTTTGCCAATTTCACTTAACTCTGCTTTTGTTGTTCTTTTCAAATGTTGACATTTAGCAAATACCGTTGGTCAGCTTGCTTTCTTTTTCTATTAATGCAGAAATACTTTGCAGAGTTCTTAAACCCTGGCGTGCCTGCTGGCTTTGTTTCCTGAGGCTGGTCATGCCCACAGGGCAGGCACGCGAGGGGACTGAGTGACACCCAGCTCCAGGGGCAGCATTTGCTTCACTTTTGCACCATCTGGGCACCATGACATTCAAGGAATATTCTAAATGGGCCTTTTGGAAAAGGAACAAAGATTTTTGTAGCTGTTATTGTTGAAAACCATTCAGTACAATGTCTTTAAACTAGTGAAAATTAACCCAACTAGGAATATTTTCTCTTGTGCATAGCAAATATAACAGGCAGACTGACTTTTTTATAAAAAGAAAATAAAACAAAACAGGATGTTCTCAGATCTCAGAGAAAAATGTCCCTTCTAAATGAAAATCGGTTATATGTATTTATGTAAATGCACAATCAAGTTTTTAATTTACAATCTGTTGACATTAAATGAAAATATATAATATACATAATACACTTTTTTATTTTCAACATATTGAGATTAAAGATATGCGCCTTGCCCATATTATCTCAATGTAAATGTCAGAATTAGCAAAGAAAAACCAGACCTAGAAAAATGTTTAAGCAGTGAAAGTAGATTTTATTAAGGACTACGGCAATAGGGGAGAAGAACACCAGTACAGAATCTGGCACAATTCTGAATATCGCAGGGCTAATGGGGAATTTATAGCCATGGAGCCGAGCACTAAGGGATGGAGAACTAAGAGGAAACATCAAGAGTAGGGCTATTTCAGCTAACCTGAGCTCACACGATCTTCACTGAAGACAGGTGGGGGTATGGTGGAGCATGAGGAACTGGATTAGAAATTGAGGGCAATAAGAAATGCACAGTGAACTACTCTTACTAAACTGATGTAGCAAGTTTTTAATAAAACAGGATTTTATAAGGAAGTGCACAGACATGGGGTTTAGAATAAGGTTATAGGGCCTAATGAAAATTTAGTCAAGCAAAGAATCTTTATCAGTATTAACTTCTGGTTTTGGGGGGGCTATTTTTTAATCATCAGCTGCCATCACATATGCACCTGTATGTAAAAGTCACATAAAAATCATACACACAAAATACACTTTTACTATTAAATGAGATTTAGCTTAATGACTTCAGAGAAATCCACACCAGCTTGAAGAAAGCACCATTGTCCACCGACAGTCAGGAACAGAAGTGGTGGTAGACTAGATATCAGGGCCTCAAGTCATCGTGACCTGAGTTTCAGGGAGAAATGTCACCCAATGTTCTTGTTTGGGGGCATGTAGTTGATATTTAGAGACACTTGGTAATAAGTAAAGTAGCATATATGCCACAATCAGATCAATGGCATCAGTATCCTACTCAGAAGGCTTGCAAAGACAGGCAGGCATTAGCAGGAGTTAGAGCAGCTGGTTCTGGCTCCCTTTCCTCTAGGTTTATATTTTCCTCTTCCTCAAGCACCTGAATTCTCACTCAGGTCCAGGATTCTTGCTACCACCACACCCAGCCATTGGGAACGTACTGCCCCTCTGCGGAAACCCATGTTCTTCTCCAAGGGTGTCCTGTAGAACTCTTGGGTCAGAATCCTGGAACAAACTTGTTGAAATGCAGATTTCTGGGTCCCACCTCAGACCTATTGAATCTCAATATTTGTAGGGAGTCCTGGGATCTAGATGTTAAACAGACGATTTATAAACAAAAATTACAGAACCTCAAGTATTTACCAAAAATATAATGAGAAAATAAAATTAAAAATAGAAAAGAATGAGGTTTCTAGATAAGGTATCCATATAATTTATATACTTGTATGAATCAAACGGAGGCACTATTTCTTGCAGATATTTCACATGTACCTAACCTTTTTTTCCCCTTATTTCCTGCAATTCCTCAATAGCAGCTGTTATTTGGTACATGTTGAAGCAAATGGCAGGGTCTACGGCATGTTAGGCTGGCATACCATGTGGTCACCATGGGTGGCAACACTGAGTGCTTCTCCCACGACCACCTGAGACTGCTATCTTTGAGCACAGTTCTTGTTATCAGCAAGACCTGGGCATGTTGTTACCCTTGAAGGGAACCTTATGTCTGTAAGGAGTCAGAGAAAGGAAGACAAGTCATTAATGGTTGTCTTTTAGATTGTATCACGTTATCCCAGACAAATGCTAAACCAGACAGGATGCCAGGTCAGCTGGGGCAGATGAGAACTGTCCCGAATACACAGGAGCATATTGTCACCTTATCTATAGGGCACCTACCTGAAGCAATGCAGTAGCCCCCCTTGTCTGTGGTTTTGCTTCTTGAGGTTTCAGTTATCCTCGTCATCTGTGGTCCAACGATATTAAATGGAAAATTTCAGAAATAAACAATTCATAAGTTTTAAACGTAATGCTGTTCTGAGTACCATCATGAAATCTCGTGCTGTCTCGCTCCATCCTTCCCAAGACATAAGTCATTCCTTTGTCCGTATCAGCAGATCGTAGACGCTCCTTGCCCATTCGTTACCCAGCCGTCTGGTGCGAGACGGACAGGATTGACAGGATTGCTGTGCTTGCGTTCGAGTCATCCTTATTTTACTTAATAATAATCCCAAAACACAAGAGTAGTGATGCTGGCAATTCAAATACATGCCAGAGGGGAACCCTCACATGCTTTCTCTATGTGAAAATGTATGTATGTATAGGAAAAAACATAAAACATAAAGGGTTTGATACTATTTGCCATTTCAAGCATCAGCTGGGAGACTCAGAATGCATAGATAAGGAGACTACTGTGTTAACAAAGGATAATATTCAACTTGGATTTGCTTTCCACATCTCGTGTATCACTCTAAATGGTAATTTTCTTTGTCTTCTTAAATCACTTTTTTTGGTTCTTGAGCTTTGCCCCTTTCACCTCTATTTTAGACTTTCTCTAAAGGAGAAATTCAGTAAGGGAGTCATTCATTCATTTCTTTGCTCATCTTTTCTTGTGAAAAATAGTTATGGGCAGCCCACCACAGCCAAAACCTGCTGATGGTCCCGCAGAGATGAAACAGATTGCAGCTCCTGACTTTATGGAAAGAGAGGTGATAACCATCAGAGAGTTAAGCACACAGGTACATTTGTATAAGTAAGCCTTGTGAGAGGTGCTATGCAGAAAATGGTTGTGGTAGAAATGGAAAGAGGAATACGAATGGTCTGCCTGCAGTGGGGAAGGGAAAAGGAAATGGGAGCAGCCTGCAATGTGCCCCACTCCGGTACAAAGAAGTAATTGTCTCACCCAATAATCCCATTGAAAGAGGAAATAATTACTCGATGTTACATATCTCTCTCTTGCATGCCGCAGAAGAGCCCCAAAAGGACAGACATCGTTTCCTATCTGTTGGCCTCTTTGCTACCCTGGGCAGAGGTGACCTGAGGTGTGGCCCTGATATGATGAGGCATGAAAAAGGCCAATGTCTATGGCATGATGGTGTCCATGGACCATGATAGAGAAAAATTAATAGTGTGCAGTCTAGAGATTTGAATATTGCTCCTTTGTTTACTAGCTGTGGGATCTCAGGTGAATTAGTTAAGTATAACAGTTTCCTCATCCACAATACGAAGATGATAATAGTTCTTACCTGGTGAGTTTTTGTGAGAAAATGTGTTAACATGCATAATACAATGCCCAGCATGTAGTAGGTGCTCAATAAATAATTTTAAAAGCTTATATGCTACCTATACATTATTTTTAAAAGTATATATTACAACAAAAAGTATTGAAGGGGTTCAGAACATGCTATTCCAAATTAGTGCCACTGTGGCACGTTGCTTATCTTGAGCAGAAGGTACTTGAGAAACCACAGATGCAGAAAGGGATCTCTGCCCTCCTTTCTAAAAATCAGGTCATAAAATTTCCCCTGAGAAATGTGTCCTCCCTCTACCCAGAACAGAAAAACATTCTTATCCCTGGAGACTTGAGTCAATGTCAAAATGTGTCTATACAAACTTATAAAAATAATTCTTTTTTTAAAGTATATTTTATTGGTTATGATGTTACAGTTGTCCAATTTTTTCTCCCCTTTATCCCTCCCACTGCCCTGCACTCTCTCCCCACCCTCCAACAATCCCCCCGGAACTTAGTTCATGTTCATGGGTTATACATGTAAGTTCTTTGGCTTCTCCACTATTCTTAACTTCCCCCTGACTATTTTATGCCTACCAATTATGCTTCTTATTCCCTGTACCCTTTTCCCACCATTCTCTTCCCTCCACTACCCCGCTGATAACCCTCCGTGTGATCTCCATTTCTGAGATTATGTTCCTGTTCTAGTTGTTTGCTTAGATTTTTAGTTTCAGTTTTTGACAGTTGTGAGTTTGTCATCATTTTATTGTTCATAGTTTTTGATGTTCTTCTATTTCTTAGATAAATCCCTTTAACGTTTCATATAATAAGGGCTTGGTGGTGATGAACTCCTTTAACTTTACTTTACTTGGGAAGCACTTTATCTGCCCTTGTATTCCAAATGATAGCTTTGCTGGATAGAGTAACCTGTCTTGGATGTAGGTCCTTGTCTTTCATAACTTTGAATACTTCTTTCCAGTCCCTTCTTGCCTGAAAGGTTTCTCTTAAGAAATCAGCTGATAGCTTTATGGGAACTCTTTTGTAGGCAACTCTCTCCTTTCTCTTGTTGTTTTTAAGATTCTCTCCTTACCTTTAATCTTGGGTAACTTAATTATGATGTGTCTTGGTGTGTTCCTCCTTGGATCCAATTTCTTTGGGACTCTCTGAGCTTCTTGGTCTTCCTGGAAGTCTATTTCCTTTGTCAGATTGGGGAAGTATTACTTAATTATTTGTTCAAATAAGTTTTCAGTTTCTTCTTTTTCTTCTTCTCCTTCTGACACCCCTATGATTCAGATCTTGGAGCATTTAAAGTTGTCCCAGAGGTTCTTCAGCTTCTCAGTTTTTTGAATTCTTATTTCTTCATTCTGTTCCGGTTGGATGTTTATTGCTCCCCTTTGTTCCAACTTGTCGATTTGAATCCCGGTTTCCTTCCTTTCACTGTTGGTTCCCTGTATATTTTCCTTCTTTTCACCTTTATAGCTTGTTTCTTCCTTCATTTTGTGGCAGGACTCAATAATTTCTGTGAGCATCATGATTAACAGTGTTTTGAACCCTGCATCTGACATTTTGTCTTATCTCCTTGTTGTTTAGTCCTTTTTCTGGAGTTTTGATCTGTTCTTTCATTTGGCCCATATTTCTTTGTCTTGGCACACCTGTTACATTGTAAGGGGTAGAGCCTTAGGTATTCACTGGGGCAGGGCAGCCCTTTTTGCTGTGTTGTGGTGCTGTATGTGGGGGAGGAGTCAGAGAGGGAACAATGCCACTTGCTGTGCTCTTGCCCCACTTTCCATCACTTCCCTCACTTCCCACAAGTTGATTGGGCCCTTTCAGGTGTGATTCCCAAGTGGGTGAGTTTTCATATGTTCAAGGACCCTGTAGGCCTCTCCAGTGGACTCTCCTATGAGACTGGGAGTTTCTCCCGCCTTTGCAACCTGCACAGGTTTGTACAGCCAGATGTTTTTAGACTTTACTTTCCCGTGCTGATACCCTGAGAAACTAGGGTTTCCCATTGTTTGCTCTCCCATTGTTCCACCCAGCTTAATCTGCATGCCAGTGTGGGAGCACCTGGTCTACCAGACCCGGTATCACCCTTGAAGTGAGCCACCTTGCTGAGTCCCCTCCACTGGGCTGCTTATTTCTGCCTCTCCTACCATTCTAGATGAATGTTTCTTTATCGCATTGGTTTTTGGAGTTCCATGCAGTTTGATTTTTTGGCAGTTCTGATTGTTTTTTGTTTTTAAATTGGTTGTTATCCTTCTTTTGGTTGTGTGAGAAGCAGAGCATTTCTACCTACGCCTCTGTCTTGGCCAGAACTCTGATAATAATTCTTACCTTCCATTAGTTTCATCATATATTTCCCAGTCACCGTCCCAAAGTTTATTTCTCCCAAGCCCAAGCTGCTAGTTACATCCTCACAATTTATTTTTCTTGCTTTAAAAAGACTTAAAACTTTTAGAAAGAAAAGCCTTCTTTGGCTCTTCATTTTCCTTGTAAATACTCCTGTGTGCATGTAAACATATTAAAGGCAACATATGCTTTTCTCCTATTAGTTTTATGATGGCTTAATTTTTAGGCCTTGCCACAGACCCTAAAAAGGTATAAGTTTTTCCTTCCCTACCATATGTGTGTGTATGTGTGTAACATAGAGTACATATATTCACACATAGTATATATATAGGTCATTGTATGTGTGTGTATACATGTACATATATACTAAAAATGTATGTTTTTCTAACAGGAGCATTTTGTACAAGGTAGTGAAAAACTAACTTAATCAGACATTCTTACTTAGGTTGAATATGAGAAACACATAGCAAGACCCAAAGAGTAGAGTAGCACAGAAGTAGCTCAGAGTGGCACAGAAAACAAGACACACATAGACATAAGGCTGTAATTAAAGGTTGTGAGTAAGCAGAAGCCATAAGTTATGGAAAAGGAGAGTAAGCGCTCAATAATGGCAGCAGAGGCAGACACAATAAAAAACCTAAGAACCAGATTAGCAGCTCTGTGGTAGCATACTAATGTCACTACTTTATTCTGAAAACTCAGTTTTTAATGAGAACTTACTATGTTACTGGATTCCCATGTGTTGATGACATGTTCAGTCACCCCTCATAATGGCAAAGTGGCAGTCAACTGCTCTAGGCTTGTATTCCACGCCTTTGAGGTGCATAGAAAAAGATATGCGGTTCTAAAAAGGACGCCTGATTGTCCCTGAACTAATGACTGTGGCTGGGTGAACGGAGGATTCCGATGAGCCAGGCATGAGTCACATGCACACCTCTCTGGTTAAGGCTAATAACAGTAACTGTCAAACCACATGGACTAGAGATTTGAATGGTTCTCCAAAGGAATATGGGGTAAAAATGGATACTAGCAACAAAAACAATAATCTCTACTACAGTTGGTAGGTGTCAAAAATACCTGAAGAGAGATGCTTTCCTTGAAATAAGTGGAAGGGGCACATTCTGCCATTCTGATAGGCAAATAGAATAGCTGAGCTCCTTCTTTTACCAAACAGCGACCTAGCACTGAGCAGGTCTGCCTACATCCAGCCAGTAGTGTGTGGGTCCTTGACTTCGTATAGAAAAGATTTCACAACAGGAGTCCAGGCGACTATGAGGGTATGTTTATTAAAACTGGGGACAGTTAACAAGAAAGGGCTTCACGTAGGAGAAGCAATGGGAGAGCCTAGGCTGGGCTGCCTTAGCTCACTGGGAAGTCAGAGAAAAAGAGGCCTTAGGGACAGGTTCAGGGGGTTAGCCTGGGATTAGCGGCTCCTGCTCACTCCCTCCTTGATTATGAGTCTCAGGGTCCCTTAGAGTCTAGGAGATGCTTGCCTGTGGGCAAAGAACTGCAGGAAGAAGAGGAAAGAGGGAAATGTGTGGGTTGTTCCCCAGCAAGCTGGGTCCTTTGTCTTGAGGCTTCTATTGCTCTCTTGCAGGTGGTATTTTTAATTTATTATTTTAATTTATTTATTTTATTTTTAAATCATGTTTATTCTATTACAGTTATCTCAACTTTTCCCCCTTTGCTCTCCTCTACCTATCTCAACCCACTCCCGTCTCCCACAGTCAATTCCCACTCTGTTGTCTATGTCCATGGGTCATTCACACTTGTTCTTTGTTTAGTCCCTTCCCCTTCTTTCCACCATTGTCCTCCTTCCCCATCCCCTCTGGTCACTTTCAGTCTGCCCCATGTTTCCATGCCTGAAGTTCATTTTGTTCATTAGTTTATTTTGTTGCATAGATTCAACATATAGATGAGATCATATGGTATTTGTCTTTCATCGACTGGCTTATTTCACTTAGCATAATATTCTCCAGTTCCATCCATGTTGTCACAAAAGGTAGGAGTTCCTTTCTTTCTTTCTTTCTTAAATGCAGATTTTATTTATTTATTTATTTATTTATTTATTTTTTAATTTATTTTAAATGTCAAGATCCATTATAAAATATTGAAAAATTTAAATCCATTGTAAAGTCTCAGCAATTAAAACAACATGCTACCAGCACAGAAATAATAAAGTACATAAATGAAATAAAATGAGCGTTCTAGAAACAAATGTAAATATCTGTCTGACAATGTATATATATGATTAAATTGACATTTCAAATCAATAGGGAAAATAAGGCTTATTCACCTTAAATAAGGTGCATGGACCACTATTACTTGAAGTAAAACAAATATAAAGCCCTATTTAACACATTTTACAAACAATATTCAGGTGAGTTAAAAATCAATATGTAAAATCTAAGGAGTTTTAGGAGAAAATACAAAATAATATTCTTCTTACCCTGAAGTAACATATTCAAACTCAGAAGCTATAAAGTAGGATGACAATATGACCATATTAAATATTTAAGACTATACAGTAATATACATATAAAAAAGTTAAAGGACAAGTAATAGAATAGGAAAGTATTTGCAACACATCTAAAAAGGGTTAATAGTTTTTTTTTTCTGTTTTTCTTTTTTAAGGGAAAAAATTCTACAAACATTTAATAAAAAAATGGATAAAGAATACCAAGGAGTCATTTAAAGCTTTTTAAAAACAATAGAAATAGGCAAGAAATATACAAAAACTGGTTTAGTATCAACAAATAATCAAGTAACAAAATACATCATTGTCACAATCAGATTAATAAGTATTAAAAATATTGGTAATATCAAGTATCGGTGACTGTGAAAGGAACTGGGTATTCATAGACTCTTTTTCTTCATCTTTTTAAAAATGGACCCTTTGGTATATCTTGCAGTGCTGGTTTGATGCAGCTGTATTCTTCTAGCTTTCCTTTGTCTGGGAAACTCCTTATTTTGCCTTCCATTTTCATTGCAAGCCTTGCTGGGCAGAGCAGCTTGGGTTGCAGGCTTTTGCTTTTCATGACTTGGAATATTTCTTGCCATTCCCTTCTGGCTTGTAGTGTTTCTGTTGAGAAGTCAGCTGCTTGCTGTACTGGGGCTTCCTTATATGTTACTACCTCTTTCTCCCTTGCTGCCTTTAGGATTCTCAGTTGGTCTTTGCCATTTGCTATCTTAATGATGATGTGTCTTGGAGTGGGCCTCATTGGGTTCCTCTTGAATGGGACCCTCTGTGCTTCCTGGACTTGTGGGACTTTTTCTCTCCTCCAATGAGAGAAGTTTTCCAGCATTACTTTTTCACACAGATTCTCTATCCCTTGCTCCTCTTCTTCTCCTTCTGGTATCCCTATTATACATATATTATTATATTTCAGGTTTTCCTGCATTTCCCTCAATGCTTCTTCATTCTTTTTGAGTCTTTTTTCATTTTCTTGCTCTTTCTGGGCTCTTTTCTACCTTATCCTCCAGCTCGCTAGTTCTATCCTCTGCTTCATCTAGCCTGCTTTTAATTCCTTCTGCTGCGCTTTTCAATTCAGAAATTGTATTCTTCATTTCCTCTTATCTTTTATGGATAGTTTCTATGTCCTTTTCAATGCTGATATAGTTTGCAGTGAGTTCCTCGTAGTTTCCCTGTAGTTTTTTGTAATTCTCTCTGAGCTCACTGAGCTCATTAAGCTTCCATAGTACCATTGTTTTGAACTCAATATCTGATAGTTTACTTGCCTCTATTTCATTTAGTTCTCTTTCGGGGGATTCCTCCTTTCCCTTCGAGTGGGGAGGTGTTTCATTGTCTTCCCATTATTTGTGAGGCTCTTCTTTTTATCTTCTGCTTCTTAAATTGATCTGTCTTGATTTCCTGACTTTGTCATGTGAACTTCTATGGTAGGAAGCCACTTTTTCTTTTTCTTTCTGGATCTGCCTCTGATGATGTCAGATGTTGACCCTGTCTGGCCTCAGGTAGCCTGTTCATGTCTTCCAGGAATCTTCTGTCTGAGGCTATCTCCTTCATATGTTAATCTAGTCACTCTGCACTCAACAGGCTGGCTTAGAGATACCACAGGGCTAGGCAGAGTCCCTCCTAGGGGCAGGGTTATTGGGTCCTCTCAAGCTGCTGCCACTCAGAGGCACGGTCTGCCTTAGCCAAATGGCTGCTGCCCTATGGGGGATGAGTCAGCACTGGGATCCTGCCAGCTATTCTCTCTGTTCTCTCCCTAAAGCCTTCTTTCCAAGTCTCTCCTCTGGCATCTCTAGCCCAGTCTGTCCCCACCTTTGCCAGAGACCAGGGCAAGTGACTGCAAATAAAAATTTTTATGTTGGCTCCTTAAACGGGCCTTTGTACCTGTCTCCAGCCATCTGTCTCTGGCAGAGAGCAACCCTGCAGCTTTTTGCAGCTGGCTGTTATCTGTGTACTTTTTGGGCTCTGGTGCTATAGGCTGGAGATCCCCGCTTATGGTTTAGACTCTGTTCTTCTCAGGGTGATCCAAATGGCCGTTTCAATATCCTTCTGGTGCTGATGCCCGTGGGCACCCTTCCCGCCTTCTTGAGTCTCTACCACACTCCTTACCAGTCAGGTTATGCTAAAGCTGGTTCTTCTGTCTGTCCGAGGTTATAAGTCTCCTCTTTCACTATTGTTCAGTTGTTTGTTCCAGGTGATTTCTCCACAATTTAGTTGTAATTCCAGATTGGTACTGGGAGGAGGTCATTGTGACTTCCACTCATTCCTCTGCCATCTTGATTCTCCTCGCAAGTGGGCAATTTTAAGGGAGGTCTCAGGGGAGGATTTCAGCAGAATATTCATCAGTTTCCAGGTGTGCTCTTTCAGAGCTGTGGTCTCCTCTTTTTGATCTGTGATAGGGCATGGGGTCATCAGTCGCTGTAGCTAATCCTGGCATCACCCACCTGGTTTTGCTGCTTTTCTGGGCCTGAAGCTGAAGTGTAACTGAGGCCTTGATGTTATCTCTAGGGAGAGGACCTTCTGTATCTGGCTGTAAGTTTCTTAGCCAGTTTGTTCAGCTATCTGTTTCAGTTGCCCTATTCCACTTCCAAAGGAATTTTTAAAAATATTTTTAGAAAATATTTTATTTATTTATTTTTAGAAAGAGGGGAAGGGAAGGAAAAACAGGGGGAGAGAAACATCAATGTGTGATTGTCTCCTGCGCACACTCCCTGGGGACCTGGCCCACAACCCAGACATGTTTCCTGACTGGGATGTGAACTGGTGACCCTTTGGTCTGTAGGCCAGTGCTCAATCCCCTGAGACACGCCACCCAGGGTGCCAATAAAGTTTTCTAGCTTGTTGTTATCCTGTTTCACTTCTTCAAGCCCCTCAGAGATGTGTAATTCAGGGAAGCTGGGCCACTGTCTCTACAGATCTCTTCTACTCCTATCACCAAGAACAAACCCACTCTTTATCTAAGCTGCTGTCTTGGTTGTAAAGGTTTACTTTAGAGTTTTCAGCCAAAGCCTTTTGGTAGAGCATTATATAGACAAAATGTTCTGGTGAAATTATTTAATCAGGGAACTTACATCATTTCAATAAACCCTTCTTAAAATTAAACAGCTTTCAATTTCCTAGCATCAAGGAGCAAGATTTAACTTTATGGCTGAAGGAAGATGATGCCTGACAGATCCAGGCTTTTAGGAGAAACATAGTATAAGGTCCTGAGGAAAAATCTTGTCTGTTTTATGAGTCAAGTCTCTTTGCTGTTTAGGAGAAAATGCATGAAGAATTCAAATTTTAGAATCAGAAAATTAGAGTACAGAATACCAGGTGGAAATACTTTTAAAGGAAGAAAGAAAATAAAGATATGTTGGAAATACTTTTTCACAATACTCCAGTTTGCTTTCTTCATTAGCTCCAGCATTAGTAGGAAGCAAAAATCTATATTATCTTCATTTCACATTCTATGGAGAATCCATCACTTCCAACTTTTCCACTTATCCTAAGTTTTGGAAGAATAGGAAGTAGCCATAATCATTTACATACCTACATTGAAATACCCAAACATTGTGCTTTAGAACTCGTATCTCTGGGTTCAAATACATAATATGATGTCTACCAAGATATAGGAATCTACACACTTGATTAACAATACAAGTTGGGCTGTTCATCTCTATCACCACATCAGGGACCACGATAATAGGATTTCTGTGTTTTGTCCTTGAGATAGCATAGGCTGAGGTGCAATATAGATTATTATCTGCACTGCAAGAATACAAGTGATTCTGCACTCCCAACTAAGAATGGATCTTTGAAAATGAAGATGAGAAAAAAGAAAAATTCCACACACCCACATATCTCCAGATCTTTTCTTGTATTCTTCTGTTGAGTCTATTCTTTCTACACACTTTTTGCTAACTCTTCAATTTCAGCATTTACTATTATTTCCCAGCTGCTTCTCCTTCTTTTTTTAAATTTTAGAATCCTAGTTTCTTTTCTTTATTTAACTGAAATAACACTCTCACTGCATTTTTGCCTTTAGGGCTGCATCTCTCACATGTCTAGTCACAAGGTTCATTTTATCCCATGTCTCATCAACTTGCCCTTAACCTTCTGCTTTCTGAGGATGCAACACATCAGCATCCATGTCCCCCTTTTCAGCTTTTCTTGCAGTCCCAGGAAGAAATCTTGGGAGCATATGACCACTGGAATCAAAATCTTAGTGTTCTTAGAGTAGCAAAAAGCTTTCTTAGGGAGAAATAGGCATTTTTCTCATTTCAAAACCTTAAACTTGAACAGATCATTAAATGTAAGACTTACCTTAAGGGGCTTTGCAAAATCCACCCCCTAAAAAGGTAACCACAAACTGCATAGATGCGCAAGAATGTCTGCATGGAGTAGACAGATCCCCCCACTGAAGAGATCAAAAGATAGACACACTGGAGCTTTAAGAATGATGTCTGCAGAATGGCTAAGACAGTGTGTTAAAGCCAAATTTAAATATACTGGAGTTAATTATGAAACTACTAAAATTTCACACACATATATGCTGCCAGTGATCACCTCAATCTGTCAACCAAGGACAATTGGGGACAAATACTGTAAGATAAACTGAAAATTTAAAAGCATAAAAAAGAAGGAAACCTTACCCTTTGTGACAGCATAGATAGACCTGAAGAGCATTATTCTAAGCGAAATAAGCCAGTCAGAGAAAGACAGGTACTATATAATTTCACTCATATGTGGAAACTGATCAACAAAATAAACTAACAAACAAAAGAGAAACAGACTCATAATACAGAGAAGAGCCTGACAGCGATCAGAGGGGAGGGAGGTTGCAGGGATGGGTGAAAAACGTGAAGGTTATTAGGTAAAAACAAACCAGCAACAACAACAAAAACACCTCATAGACACAGAGAACAGCATGGTGATTACCAGAGGGCAAGGGGGATGTGGGAGGTAAACGAGAGTAAAAGGGGTGGGGGGAGAATGATGTTGGAAAGAGAAGACTTGGGGTGGTGAACACACCATAAATTATACAGATGATATATTGTAGAACTGTACACCTGTAGTCTATATAGATTTATTTACCAATGGCACCCAATAAATTCAATAAAAGAGTTGTAAAAAGTTATAAAGGGATATGGAGACTTGAGTAAATTATACCCACTCAAACCTACCTGTGACAACTTACTCTTAATTAGAGTCAAGGAAGTTATCTAGCTGTACATTCTTCCAGGTGTTCTGGGCATGCACAGCATATGCGAATACAGAGCCTGTCCCCTTTGTTTCCACAAATGATAGCATACTCTACAAAAAAATAAATAAAATAAAATAAAATAAAAGGGTAAAGCCCTAGCTGGTGTAGCTCAGTGGATTGATCGCCAGCCTACGAACCAAAGCGTTGCCGGTTCAATTCCCAGTGTAGGGCACATGGCTGGGTTGCAGGCCAGGTCTCCAGCAGGGGACATGTAAAATGCAACCACACATTGATATTTCTCTCCCTTTCTTTCTCCCTCTATTCCCCTCTCTAAAAATAAATAAGTAAAATCTTTTTTTTTTAAGTGTAAAGATTGAAAATGACATTTCCTGTATACTTTGGAAAATAATTTCAAAGAAATCTGAGTAGATGTTCTTCATCTCTTCTATGCCTTTCAGAAGTTTACTTCCTGTTCACATTATCACTCCCTCAGAATTCCTCAGCATGTCCTTCTGCCACTTCTTCCTCCTTTCCTTCCTCAACACCATTGGTCTGACAGCTGCCTTCAAGGTACTCAGTGGGTTCCCACCCCCACTCCTGCTAACCTTTCTTCCCGCTTACTGGATCCTTTTGCCCAGACCTCATCTTCCTGGAGACCCTGCATCCACTGCTCTGTGGCACTGCAAGATGGCGCTCTCTCTGCTTGTCTCCCTTTCCTTCTTCACTGGCCCTGCATCTTCGTTCCTTTCCCAAATCCCTTGGTCTCACACAACTTGCACCAGATTACTTCCCGCTGAAATCTCAGGCAGTCTGTTGGCTTCAAATCCTGAGACAAAGATACCCACATTCCTGTCTGAGCTTATTCTCTCTCCCAGGCTCCAGTCTACCCTCCATCTGCATCCCTGGAAGATGCCTTTAATGTCCTCTTCTTCCTAAGCTATTTTCCTCTGTGCATGTCTTCATCCGACAGGGGCACCCAAATCTGCAAAATTATTCATGTGATTCTCTCATGGTCCTTGCCTTCTCCGTCTTCTTGATTAGTTTTCACCAACAACTTTTTTAGTGTATTTTTTTTCTATGTTCAACCTACTGCAATAATCTCTTATTGACTCTGGTGCTGGCAATCTCTCTGAATTGATCTGAGCCAACAGTCTAATTCTAAGTGCTGGAGACTCAAAGGAGACTGAGACATGACAACTACTCTGAAGAAGCTTTCAGTGGCAAAGTGGGGGGTGTGGGGGTAGATAAGCAACGTTAAAATGTTCTAACAATTTTAAATGGTAACAACAGGCTGAAAAACAGAGTCTAGAAATCTAAGTCACAATCAGCTCAAGCAGGTTCTCCAGGGAAGGTGAACTTGAAAGGGAGTTTTAAATGACAAATGTAAAATGAATATAAAGAGAAATGAGAAGAAATGGTATACTTAAAGCTTAGAAGCTGTGAGTATGTTTAAGTAGTCCATATGGCTAGAACAGGATGGGAGAGGATGTTAGAGAATAGGCTGTACCAGTGAGAGTTTCAGGAGGAAGAGTTGTATATTCATGAGGGTTAAGTGTACAGAGTTTAACAAGGGGACTATAAAAGTGCTACACCGAGGTCTAACAAGGGCAGGAAGCCGTTAACCGACAGAGGGAGCAAAGGACGGGGTAGTGTGACTGGAACCCAGGGCGAGCTGCCGCTGGGTAGGAGTTGCTGTAGGCGAAGGAAGGCCACCGTATCCAGGCTGGGAGCAAGCGGCCGCGGGGCGGTGAGGGTGAGGAATAAAGAAGTCAGCCCCTCTCACCTCCTGCCATCTGATCTCCTGCCAGTGCTTTTTAATGGATTTAACCAGCCAGAACCTGCAGAGCAAGGAAGCCTGAAGTCCCACTGGGCCACCTTTCCTGAGCCCAGAGCCCAGGGTGAGAAGGAAAGAGCATAGATGTGGGTGGGAATTAAACACAAGTATTTCTGGGTAGGCGACTCTGTAGTTTGCAACTGTAGTTTCTTCGGGCACTGTGATTTGTGATGATCTCTGCTTAAAAATCTTTATGGGACCCCTGTTTTATGTCTTGACATCTTTATCCTATATAAGATTAAACTGCTAAACCAAATCATGTACCCTATCATGAAGTTCACTTTAATAATTTTTAAATTTACTTCAAGAACACATTTGAATTTATAAGAAAACTCAAAACTAATAAAACTATTTCTTTAGGATTGTATCAGCGTTGCCAGAAATAGCTTCTAATTTTCCATTACATTATGAGGCTTAAACAAACTTCATATTTTGGAGTATTACAATGGAAATATGCACTAAACATTTTCTTTTCTTGGTATCCACCCCAAGCCATCTACTTTATGGCATGAAATAAATGCAACTGGGGAGCAAAATCACACCTAAGTGAGAAGAGTAGTCTCATTTGATAAATGGAGTAAATGAGAACAGAATTCAATCTATTTGACAAATGGTTCTAATTTAACTAGTGTCCTGTGTCTGGGGGATTTCTCCACTTAGTAAGAACATTAGTGTTGCAGGGTTATTTTTACCTCAGTATGCAGAGAAGAATCCAGAAGGTGACTCCTGGCCTTTCACTTGAAATTTCCCAAAGATTTCAATGAATACTGTAATACCACATTTTGTGTAACAAATTGACAGATATATTAAATATGATCACTGTGACATGTTGGGGATTTATAGGCAGGAGGATTTTTTAGTCAGTGCACCTGGTAGCATCCTGGTGAGGAAATGGGGGACACAGGATGGGACAAGGGGAGAGCGCGAACTGTGATTTAGGAATAAAAAGAGGGAAGAGTCGGAGGATGGTTTATGGGCTGAGGGGACCAGAATGGCATCAAGAGTCTCAACATCCACCCTAGAACACAGACATGGATGGAGAATCACCTTAAAAATAAAAAAAAAAATTTACAATCTAAAATTCTATTTCCAGTCAAATAATAAATCAAGTGTAAGTGTGGACTAGACTTTTTCAGACATGTCAATTCTCAAAACAATGTACCCTTATGGGCCCTTTTTCAGGTTTTTGAAAGGTTCCACCAAAATGAGGAACTATAAAGGGAGAGGCAGAGAAGGGGGGAGAGAGAGAGAGAGAGAGAACCCCCAAAAATTCCCCTGAGAATGCTTAAGAAAAACTGCAGAAGGCTAAGAGTGTACCCCTTGCAGATGGAAAAAAGAGGAACATTACATATTGACATGTTTCTAGTACAGAATGTGGGTAAGATGTAATGGTTATCAAGACCAGTTGGCTTATTTTGTGCTAAAATGCATAATTTAGTAGGTTCCCTTATTAAGGGTGACTTCTAAAGCAGACATTTATGCAGTGATATACTGTTTCTATGTTTTCTTCATCATTTAAAGTCAGTGGATGCACTGGGCTTGTGCTTTGTAGGGAAGCTTAACATGCATCAGAAATTAGAGAAGGGAGGTTGAGGTTCATTAACACCCTGGCATGTTGGACACAAGGCTGAAGTACACAAGGCAACTAGTCTATAGGAACTTACAATTAGCTGCAAAATCAAAGAAACCTTCTATATGTGTGACTTGGGCACTTACAGTCTTTAAATCTCAATGTCCTGTCCTGTAAAACTGGAGCCCCTCCATAGGTTGTTCTCAGACTCAAATGAAATGACTTTTTTCTTGTAAATTGTGTATGTAAGGGTGGGGTCGTATTGCTGTGGGGGTCAAAATTCCACTTCAGTTCTCTTACCTATGAATACACAAGTAGGCATGGTTCTCGGGGTCCCTGGCTGACAGCAATGCCAAGCAAATAGGCAAATCATGATATGGAGGTTCAACTGTTTTGCGATCATCCATGGAATTAAAAAGAAATAGCACTGGGTGGGGGGCCACCCAGATCGCACTTCCGGGACCTAGACACTCAGTCCCCCAGCTGCTGCAAATAAAGGCTGCTGGCAGCTCACAGCTGCGTTCCTCTCCGGGAGTTGCCGCATCCGCGGGAGACTGCCTACCCAGGAGCGGCCTGCTTGCAAAGATCAGCTGATAGGAGTACAATGCTGGCCCTACGCCTGCATTGGGGAGAAGTTTGAAAAGTTTTCCAGTTTGAGCGCTCTGTGGGATTGGCCAGGCCCCTGTGCAATGGCATCACAGTTCACACTCTCCCCTTGTCCCATCCTGCGACCCCCACCTCCTCACCGTGTTGTTACCAGGCGCACTGCCTAAAAACTCCTCCTGCCTGTAAATCTCCATGTCAGAAGTTGGAGTGTTTTAAAAACTCTCCAGGCAATTCGGATATCCATCAGTGCTGCAACTGAAAGTTAGACTTTCCAAGCCAAAATTTGTTCATCTGGCAAATTAGAATAATGATTCCCTTCGGGAATTTTTGTTTTAAGAGATATATAATATGATGATACAATCTCTGAAACACTGTACATACTCAATCAAGTTGGTTGTAGTTAACTGGTAACCAATCAGGAAATACAAAAGTTACGGTTCCGTGTGATTGGACCTTAGGTAGATGTATTCCATTTAGATGTTCAGACAGATGTAATAATAAAAGTTATAATAACATTTAATTCTAGAAAGATGTAAGAGTAATTTATTTGGGTATCTTAGATAGTAAACCAGAGATAGTGGGAAGGCTATTACATGGATTGAAGGATATATGTGATAGTCACTGCAGAGATATTTTTCTAGGAAAAGAACACCCCCCCCCAAATTTGTTGTTGAATGTTGTTTGAAAAATGTTAGCTGAAGTCTAACTAATGAAAGCTAATATGCTAGCATCATATCCTTGTTGTCCATTGGTTCAAGCCATAGGGATAATTAAAAGATCAAAAATAATAGTTAGGGTAAAGTAGAGCCTTTGGGGAAAATTGGCATTTGTTATTTATGCAGGATTTTTAAAATTGCTATTATTTTACAGGAAATGGAGACTGGCTTTCTCAGATCAAGGAGGAGAAAACTATCTAAATCTCATGGATTTCAGCTGGGAGGTGGGGGTTGTGTGGGGAGGCACACAGCTATTAAAATTATTTATTTTTCTGCTCATGCATTTTTTAAAGGATCATGGTATCCTTATCTTTTATATTTAAAAAGTTATCAAAAGAAGCTGTTTAATTATCCAAAAAAAAACAAAAAAAACAAACAAAAAAAACCCTGCATCTTAAGTAGGATCAGATGAGGCAGGATACTCTCAGAATTAATAGAAATTAATTATCTACCTTGTCACCCACTAATCCAGATTAGTTTAGAAGCTTTAAATTGCTTAATTCCGATTTTTCCCCTAAAGCTTTTATAAATGGTCATCTGGCTTTGATCAGAGCAGAGCTCAAGAATCATAGCTAGATTGTTGGCACTACAGCTGTCACTGATTTATGAAGAAAATCAGACAAAGTAGCTAACTGTCCTATTATTTCCAAATTGTATTTACTAGTTGCAAATCAGCATCCCAGAGCTTTGTAATGCATAGCAGCAAAATACAATCACAATTATTTACTTTGTAACCTTTTAAAAATTGTAAAATATTTTAGGCACTTAGGCAACTAATATAGAGACTATTTAAATAAAGGCTCTTGCACATGGCACTTTATAAAGTCTTGATATTTTATCGCATTTATCTCAGATTATTTTAAGCAATGAAATATTATGAGGTATTTTAAAGCCCTTCCTATATCCCACTAGAATCTCATTCTCCATCTTCCCTCCTTAGAGGAAACAGCTATCCTATATTTGTATTTATCATCAAAGCAAACATTTTTACAATTTTAATATATATAGGTAACCCTTAACAAAATATAGTATTATTTTTCATATAAATTATATAGTATTTCAGCTTCTTTTGTTCTGGCTAAATGTAAAGATTTTAAGATTTAACTGACTTTCTATGATAAACTTTATTCATTCATTTACCTGCTACATCGTGTTCCATTATATGGTAGATGACAATATATTTATCCATAACCCTGTCTTTGGTACTCTAGCCAATTTTAATTTTTCTCTATTGTGAATACCTGCTATGCCATGTGTGAGGGCCTCTCTGTGGTTTATAAGATAAATGGAATGGCTAGATTCCAAGCCAAACACCTTCAAATTTACTCAGTCTTTCTAATTTGCTTTTAACAGTGTTTAACAATGTTGACATCCGGTTCCCCACAATCTAATCCTCACTTGGTATTACATATTTTTTAAAATGGGCTAATCTGATGGTTATAAAATTCTCCTTCCTTTTCTTTTAAGGATCAGAGCTAAAGATCCTTTCTTTTGTGCACAAGTTGTAGGGTTTTGAAATTTTCACATTTCTGGTGTATGTCATATAAATAGAAATAAAAGTTGTGTTCACTTTCTTTTCAATTTCATCATGAACTGCCTAATTTTTTCCTTTCATTTTTTGGCCAACTTTAGCCTAATTTCTAACTAATACCAGACTTGCCAAGTGCAAGGAGTTCAAATCTGGATTCCATCCATTATTAGCTGTGTTGCCTTGGGCAAGGCAAGGCACTCAACTTCTCTTTGCCACATTTTCTTTGGTTATAATGTGACCTTCATAGTCTGTGTCGTTCTTCCTTTATAACATCCTGTGTGTCATGATTTTCCACAGTGGGCCTATTTGCGGTGGTTTATTCTTAGACTTTTTGTTTCCAGTTTTATTGCAAATATAATTGACATATAATATTGTATTAGTTTAACATGTACCACATAATGATTTGAATATGTCTACATTGCAAAGTGATCACCAGGCTAAGTTTAGTTAACATCCGTTACCTCACAGAGTTACATATATTTTTTCTTGTGATGAGAGCTTTCAAGATCTATACACTTAGCAACTTCATAATTAATTTAAGTGGATGATGAGCTGGGATTCCAGATTTACAAAAATAGGCACTCAAGTCTCAGTGCCTGAGCCTGAAGGGTTTCCTTTCCTCACAGATGCAGGGGCTCCTGAGCTAAGGGATGTCTGCGAAATGCTTCAGAATTCCAAAATCAATGATAAACCAGTATCCCAGGGGCATGTGATCTGGAATCCTAGCTCACATCCTTAGATCGCTCATAGTTCTAATCTCAGAAACCTTCCGTGGAGATAGAGGAGCAATATATGAATGAGAAGCTGGGCAGCATCAGAGTTTTAGCCGTCCACTTTATCATTAAGTGACTTGGGTTCACATTCTAGGTTTGCCACATACTTGCTTTTACTAAAGCCCTTTGAGATTTAGTTTCCTTGTCTGAACAATAATGTTTTGTTTTAGTCTGGTAATATTTACTTCATGGGCTTATTGAAAAGTTTAAATAAGATAATGTGCTTAAACCCCTTGGGATAGATCCAAACATTTCATAATTATTATTGCCTCTGTTGACAGTATATATTTTTTGCAATTATTGTCGGCACTTTTCTCTTACCCATTACACAGGGATTCCCTTAAATGCAGAATGTTTGTTTCACTCGTATTGTCTCTTCAGTGCCAAGTTTAAGGACATAAGTACGCTCTCAGAAATTTTGGCATTAATAATCAAGTAGTACTTTAGAAATATTAATCTAGTGGATTGACACATGAGAAATTAGAACCAAGAAGGATGAGCCAGGGGGGTGGGTTAAGAAATCATTACAATATGAGGAAACTTGATGGGAACGCGGGACTAGAAATGACAGTAAAGGATAAATATGGATCAAAGACTTTTAACCTTGGTATCTGAAGATTTTCTATAGAGAGGAATCTTAAGTTTAATGTTTGATATTTTGTCCCTTTTATAGCCTCTGTTCAATTGTCTTCATCTGAGGTAACCTGATGTGTGTCTGATCTTTAAAGTCTAAGGAACCCTAAGTAATACACGTGCTCCAGTATGTGTGTGTGTGTGTGTGTGTGTGTGTGTATGTGTGTGTCCCAGAGGCCAAGTCATTAATTTGCTGACAATTTGGGCAGAAACCACTCAGGCCCAGTTGCTTCTTCTGAAGATTGTATGTGTTCAAGGCTTTTCCTTTGGGTATATTTACTTGAAGGATATTTTAAATTACTCATTAAGAACTACACTACTCTTGCCAGCAGAACAGTGTGGAGAAGCATAAGCAAGCAAGTCAGCAACCGAACAGTACTCCCTCTTTGTTTTCCACGCCTGTTTGAAAAGCTGCTAACTGAATTGAAGTCATTCTAGAGTATTTTGTTTTTTCAGGGTTGTCTCTGCTAAGTCTTTTATCAGTGACTCTAGACTGTGATAAAACCTTAACCTTCCTAGAAAGCCACAGAGGTTGCGGTGCTACAGTGTGACCATCATCCTAGACAAGCCACATGGAAGCCCAGACTTCCAAGGACATGTGGGGAAATGGGACTTCATACACGAACTTCTAATGGTTGTCACTTATCTTGCCTTTGGGCTTTGCTCCTAAATCTCCTCAAAGATGGGAGACCTGTTGTCCAGGGTGCAGCTGGTGGCCCAGGAGATAAACAAAGAAAGCTACATGACCCAAATACCAACTAAGCTGGGAACACTTTAATGCAGCCTGAGCCATGTGCTCCTGAGTGCCCCTCTGGGCCCCCAGGAAGAGAAAGGCTGGGTAAACTTGACCTATGAAGTGCCCTGATTACTGCCCAGATTCTGCCTCCTCGCATCTTATTGCTACTGTCAATCCCACTCTTCATTCTTTTTTATTTTTAATCTTAATGATGGTTTTTCCATTACCATTTAGTCCCCTTATACACCCCTCCCCCCAGCAATCATCACACTGTTGTCCATGTCCTTGAGTCCTTTTTCCTTTTTGCTCAGTCCCTCTACCCCCTAACTTCCCTCTTCCTACTCGATGTCATCTGTTCTCCATCTATGAGTCTGTCTCTGTTTTGCTTCTCCTATTGATACTACCTACCATTCAATATTAAGTACAAATTCTGTTTTCCACTTATGCTCACTACTGGCATTCAGTTTTAAAATCGAATCACTAATATTTAAAAGAATCCTTTCATTCCCATTTTATTCCTTGATATTGACAGGTAGAAAGGTTTATATGGCTTGTCACTCAGTTTCAGTCATGCTTTCTTGAACAAAGTTATTCAGCATCTAAAGTGTTCTCTCTTTAGTTTACTCAGCCTTGTAAGTCATAAAAAGATGCATAAGATTTGGTGCCACCTTCAAGGACCTTACACAACTTAGCTTCCATGAAACAGAGGATAATGAAGTGCTAAAGTGTGTGAAGTGACTGTTAGCTCAAAATGTGCTTTTAGAAAGAAAATTTCATGTTGACTTGAAAAAGTCTTAGGGGCTTCCTCAATAAGAAGCAGCTTAAGGATGGGTCAGCACTGAATAGCCTGAGAGAAAAAGGAAGGACAAAGGTATAGAGATGAAAAGAAGGATTAAGTTAATTCTAAAGAATAGGGAAACAAGTAATCTGGCTGGCATGTAGGTTGCATATTAAACCAATGAGGAAACAGGGGAGCTTTCTACCAACTAAGGAAACAGGAATCCAATTATAAAACTCTTAATCCAATAATGGCACTGCTAATCCAATTATAAAGTGAGTAACCTTAAAATACTACCAGTGGTAAAGCCACCAAGAAAAAAAAAAAAAAAGATGGGGCTCAAAGCAAATATCTCCATTAAATTTCTAAAGCCATCAAACTAATCTCAGTGCTATAGAAAATTTACAGAGTGCACTAAATACTGCTGCAGTTTCTTTTGCACTGCCCACAGTTCCTGGATACCAAACTAACAAGAAGAAAGTGGCCAAGTAATGTTTCTAAAACATTGTTACTATCAAATCACGTTTCTGTCATCAGATTAGGAGTTTCTTAAGGTCAGAGACGGTATCATACAAGTTTTGCCTTTTCTGCTTAGACCCAAAAGGTGGCAAGAAGTGATTTGTTGTTGATGATGGTGATGGAAGATGACAAAGGGCAAAGACTGCTGACTCTGCTGTCCACTCCCTTGCTGTCAGCTGTCATTTCTCAGCATGTGAACACTTAGTGGTCTCCTCCCCATGCACCTTCCTTCTCATAGCTAATTCAAGAAGAGAAAAGTAGGTCAATATTACTCTTTATTTTTGTTGTTTCATGTACAATTTCCTATAACCTGTTCCTTTTTCTGTTTAATCTCTTATGATGCTCTCTTAAAGCAAGAAAACCCACTTTCCTCTTCTGACATCGACTATCTTAGAATGGCTCGTGGCAACATTTACCAAATGAATAGCCCCAAATAATTCCTGACTCTATCTTCATTCATTCACTCCTTCATTCATCTTTATCTACTAAATGTCTACCACAAGCCAGATACTGTTCTTGGAACTAATGGAGATACAACATGGACTAAAGCCCAAGTCCTTGTTCTCATGGACTTTCCACTCCAGACAATACATAGATAATAAATACATATCATGGCAGGTAATAGTGTTAGTGAGTAAAATAAAACAGGGAAAGGGAGTTTGTAAGCTCAGAAGGAAAGTCTGCTATTTTATTGTGCATGGTTAAATAAAGGTCTTATTGATATGGTGACATTTAGGCAGAAACCTGAGAACACTGAGGGACAAAGCCATGTTAAAAATGTGGAAGAACATCCCAGGAAGATAGAAAAGTATGAACAAAGGCCTTGAAGCAGAAATATGCTCAACTTGTTTGAGGGGCAGCAAAGAGGCCAGTGTGTCCAGAATTGTCGAAAGCAAATAAGAATATAGAAGCCAATGAAACCAGAGAGGAAGCAAAAGGCTATCACGGGAGGACACGAGACTATGGAAAGAAGGGCAGAAGTAAGCAGACCATTTGGCAAACTATTGCATAAGCCAGACAAAAGGTGTCAGCGGCTTATTCCATGGTGATAGTACTGGAGTTGAGAACTGGTCAGGTTCCACATTTATTTTGAAGCTAGACCCAATAGAATTAGCTGATATATTAGAGATGGGATGAAAGAGGGCAAACAAGCCATCAAAGATTCCTCCAAGATTAGCGACTTGAGCAGCTGGAATAATGAAGCTCCAATATACAGGGATGGGGAGATCAAGGAAACCAGGTTTGAAAGGTGAAGTAGGTCAAGTTCAGAATTTTGATTTTGGAGATGCTAAATTTTTCAATGTCTATTAGTTATCCAGGCAGAGTCATCAAGTAAGCAGTCAGCTACATCAGTCTGGAATTCAGGAAAGAGTGTTTGCCTGAAGATCAAAATTTGGAAATTATCAGCATGTGGATGTCACTTAAGGATATTCGTCAGGATGCAATCCCCCGGAGAGAGATTACAAATAGAGAAAGAAAAGAAGCAGACAGAGCCCTGGGGAACTGATGTTTGAAGGTTGTGGAGAGGAAGAGAAACCAGAAAAGGAGAGCAGAGGTCCCATCGCAAAGCAGCAGAAGACAGTCACTCAGCCGTCACTCCTGCTTTGCATGGTAGCAGTTCACGCCAGCGCACTCTGCCAGTTCCTTGATCAGGGTAATGCCTCCTCCCTGAGAAAGTCTTGCAGAGCTCTTGGCTCTGCTCTCTAAGTAATTAGTTCTGCCCTCCGAGTCCTCCTTCTTCCATAAGAAATAACTCATAGTGCAGCTGCGCACCTCTCTGGGCCCGCTTCCTTTCTATGGAATGTTGGGGGACCAAACACCTCTTTTTATTTTGGGTACTACTTGCCCTTTCATTTTTAGCTGTTACAAGTTCTTTTTTAAAAAATGTAGGTTTCTTATTTATCAGTTTATAATCAATTCCATTACACAAAAGCCACACCTACATTTCTTTCCGCGGCACACCCTTCAGTGCCATGGGTACTTAGTGAGACTGTTGTGGAACCTTGCTCCAAGACCTCCAAGCCCTGTTACTTAACCTAAAATATCTGTGATTTTTTTTTTTATTGTTATTCTATTACAATTGTCTCAATTTCCCCCGCTTAGTCATCCTCTGTCCATCCAGCCCAACCCCCGCTCCCACAGTCAATCTCCACACTGTTGTCCATGTTTGTGGGTCATTCATACATGTTCTTTGACTAGTCCCTTCCCCTTCTTTCCACCATTATTCCCCTCTCTCCTCCCCTAAAGTATCTGTGGCTCTTAAACACCAGCCTTCTGATTCTCAGAAATGCTACTAGACACACCCTTAAATATTTCTGTGGTCCCAGTAAAGGACCTTAATGCCACACTATTGAGATCTTTACCCTGAGACCATGTTCTTCCAGTGGAGCCTTTGTCTTAGTCTTGGCCCTAAAGCCATTTCCTATTTTAAGAATTTTTTCCTGGATGAAAGTGGGGGTGAGAGGTAGTTTATTTTTGAAGCCAGAAAGTTCTGGCTCTTTCATAGTTCTTCTAAACTCAGGTTGAAATTTAACACGATTTTTTTTTAAAGCTCATGTCTCTCTTTTCATATTTTAACATATGTGGATTAAAAAAAAACTAGTTGGCCCTTCTGACATGTATTTGGAAATCTCCTTATCTAAATCCACAAGGTCATAAGATATGTGTTCTACTTTCTACATTCTGCAGATGAGAGTTTTGCTGTTCTTTCCACCACTCTATAGTACAAGTTATCTTTTCTCCAGAATTTTCCTTACTGTCTTTCAGTCACCAATTGCCTCTTTGAGGCACTTTTGGCTTTGAGCTGCGACTTGATTCCAAAGCTGATGCTACATGTTTTGCTATTTGGTTATGGCAACATCCTGCTTCCAGGTAACAAATTCCGTTCTAGATACATGGCAAGCATACCAAGGAAAAGAAAGTGGGAGCTGCCAGACACCCCCAATGTCACGCTGATCAAGCTGGCTCAGATCCAAGGGTAGGGGTATGGACTCTACCTCTCGATGGAAGTACCATCAAGTGTACTGGAGGCACCTTTAATCAACCACAAATGGGGAAGTGTGAAGGGGGAACAGGTTTGAAGGTGACAGTTCAATTTTACCCATTGAACTTGAGACAGTCAAGTTAGTATTTCAGATAGGCATGTTGATGACTCTGAACCCCCAAAGAGAGATGTGAGATTAGTGGATAAATTTGGGAGCTAGGAAAATGAATACTTTTATCCCCAAAGAGAGTGAGAGTGTGGAGGAAGAAGAGAAGAATCGAAAGGTTAATGCTTGAGAAATTCCAATTCAGGTGGTGAAGCAGCCAGCAGTATAGACAAAGGGAGAGTGTTCAGAAAGGAAGAAAGAAAACCAGGCTGGTGCGATGTTATGGAAGTCAGAGAATCAGGTGAGAAGGAAAGAGCAGTGAGGCGACAGGTGTGCTTTTCCCCCTCAGTGTCCTGCCAGCTTGACTGAGTGGAGCACATCCTAGAATAAATGAAAACGACATACTTTTCTACTGGGTTAAAATTACCAGCAGGGTTTTGGCCAGATTATAAAGCTAGTTTTTGCAAAAATAAGGAAGTATTTAAATAATGTGAATCATTAGAGAAAATAATTAGAAACCCAATGAACCGGACAGCCATGATGCTTGTAGGCTGAGCAGAATATGTTCCTGCTAATAGGAACAATATTCAGGAATGCAGACAAGGGGCATAAAACCAATAGCATGCCTGCAAACTGTCCTCACACACAAGAGTCAGACAATGTGACACTTTATTTGCTTGTTTTTAAAGATAAAGACAGTCTTCTGGGAAAATTAATCATCAGGATAGTATATATCTTTACACTAAGTATAAATCAAGTAAGAATGCTGTTGACAAGTAGAAATTTCCTTTTCAAACTATGTTCATGAAATTGCGTTTTGTAAGCGATGCCCTACTGGGTGGTATTCCCTGACAAGTACAAGCTGGCTTGCATTGTTCGGAAAGGAACACAGCAATTCGCTTAAACTATTTTTGCATCCAAGTGTTCCACATTCATCCTTAGTCCAGCTCCTGCCCACTCTGAGGTCAGGATGTCACCTCACTTCCTTCCTGGCCTTCTCTTTCCTTCAGTGGACAATACACATTGGACATAAAACAAGATCACCTAGAACCTTTGTTCTTTGCAAGGCCTGGAAACCCTCTCTGGATGGTTGCTCGGCTCTGGAAAGAAATTATATAATGTATGGCATGCACTGCTTTGTCAGCACCCTTGGGGTGGTGATTTTCATCTCCTGTAGGGGGATAACCGTAAAACCACTTTTATATAGGTGTTTCCAAATTTCTGAAGCTCTAGAAGAATGCCATCAAAGTCTTCCACCTTTAACAGAAAAAGCTAACTCAGTGTTTTGCTGGCACATCTGTCAGGGCAGTTGTCACCTGCGCCAGGTTGGTCCTGTCTCTGAAATATGCCAAAGAGAATCATAAAGTCCTGAAGGTGATTAAGTATAAAAATGAAGAGAAGCAGGCTGAAAGGAAAAATATTCATAAGGAGATAAAATGTAAAAGACTCCAGGAAGGCACTGGGTAATAGTACAAGTTTTTCTGGAAGATTGATTTGAATGTTGGAAAAGTCTTCTAATTGCCCAGAGTTCATGCAAATCCAAGTTCTGAATGTTTTTGAGGTCTGCCCTATCAATTGTAATAAGTAATAGAAAGAAATAATTATCTAAGAATTGCGCAGCTGCATGCAAACTTCAGATTAATATCAGAGTTCAAAGACAGAAGCAGATGTGTAAAGCAGAAACAATGCCAGATACATACTTTGGAGCATTAAGAAATATTTGGTTTGATGAAAGAGTCTTATTCAATAACAATTTTCCATTTCTCAACCATGGCAATGGGATTAATATTCATGAGTCTGTCAACTAGGTTGCTGTTTTTCATTGTATTTGTTATTGTCCATGTGGAATTTAATAGACAGGAAATTGCTGGGGGGGGGTTGTTTGTTTGTTTTGGGGTTTGTTTGTTTTTTTTTTTTTGGAGGCTGTGTAGATTTTGGAAATTCCAAATGGAAGACAGTCAAAAACAAATCCAAAAATGTGCTTCTGCTATCATCAATTGTAACTTGTTATTCTCCTTTTAGCAGAACTAAGAAAAACACAACTGAATTTGCTGAAGCATGTCTCTTAATTTTTAAGCTAAAGGATTGAAGTTTGGACACTAATATTTAAGACAGCAAGTGTTTGTCAACATTATGATTTAAACAATCTTTCTGGATGGCCAGCCAAGACACTGTGGTATCGGAAAAGCCCAAAGCCAAAGATGCCAAATATCTAGTGGGATTATGAAAGAGCCCTAGCTTTGTGACACTGGCATAGCTTCACTGATACCCAGCCTTTTATCGGAAGAGTATCAAAACTTTTCACTTGGAAATAGTCTACTAAAAAGTGTCTACAGCAAAAATGACTGAGAGAAAATACATTGAAATGTAAATAGTCATAATTTGTAGATGGAAGGGCTTTGTGTGACTTTCGATCCTTCTTCCAAATTCTCTTTTTCTAAATTTTGTGCGATGAGAATGAAATGGTGTTAAACTGAGATGAAACTAAATATTTGTAAATGTTCTAATTAAGTGTTACCTCACATCTAATAAGACACCAGCTCCTTTACAAAGTCAACACATTAGCTTATTATGTGGTTAAATTTATAAAAGAATCTTTGAATTTTTTAGTACCCCTGGAAATGTTTATTCATTAGTAGAGAACAGGGAAACTAACTTATGGCCCCTGATCTCCAATATTTGTGGGGTATGAATTTTTTTATTTTCATATACCAATAATAATAGGATTTTTTCTTTATCTTATAAATTTAAAACAGGGTCCATGGTTAGTGACTTGTTTTTCCTAATATGAACTAACTGTAGGTATGTCCTGACACATTATGGTTGCCACATGAAGAGATAACAAATTGTGAGGTGGTGAATTACGTAGGTGTAGATCCAAGACAGTTGTCAGGATTAGGCAAGGCTGATCCTCCTGGACTTTGTCTAACCCAGATGTTATGATGTAGAGTGAATCTTAGAGATTCAAACTGGTGGAGGAAGCATGGGAGATGGGCAGCTGGTAAAATCTCTAGTCTGGAAAATAGCATCCATCAAGAATAATAAGACTGAGGGAAGGCAACAGGTATTCAGCAACTCCGCGACCAAAGGCCAAAAAGATTGGCAGATTTTTGGACCACCTCCCTGGTGCAAAGCCTCATGTGACAATAGAGGTTCAATGTCTGACCACATTGCCATTGCCTCCACAGTGCTGAGAAAATCGTGTGTGGAAATCAGCCACCTGCCATGTCTGAGTCCTTACTCTGTACCAGGCATTTTGCTAAAAGCCTCATGATCTTGATCTCATCTAGTACCCAGAACTCTACAGCAGGTCCTATTACCCAATTTTATCAGGAACCTGAGGATCAGGTCATAGTTAACTTGCTTAAGATCACACATGTAATAAATGGCAGGGTTGGAGTCCAAGCATAGGTCTGTGTGGTTTCAAAGACATTGCCCTTCAGTGTGATGATGCGTTGTCTCTTTTTTTTCACTTTTTACTTTTTTAAATCATGTTTATTCTATCACAGTTGTCTCAATTTCCTCCTCTCTGCTCTCCTCCACCCATTCTACCCTGCACCCCTCTCCCACAGGCAATTCCCACTCTTGTCAATGTCCATGGGTCGTTCATACATGTTCTTTGTTTAGTCCCTTCCCCTTCTTTCCACCATTGTCTTCCTTCCCCATCCCCTCTGGTCACTTTCAGTCTGCCCCATGTTTCCATGCCTGTGGTTTATTTGTTTGTTAGTTTAATTTGTTGAATAGATTCCACTTATAGGTGAGATCATATGGTATTTGTCTTTCATCGACTGGCTTATTTCACTTAGCATAATATTCTCCAGTTCCATCCATGTTGTTGTAAAAGGAGTTCTTTCTTTCTTCCTTTTTTTAAATGCAGATTTTATTTATTTATTTAAATGTCAAGATCCATTATAAAATATTAAAAAATGTAAATCCAATATAAAACCTCAGCAATTAAAACAACATGCCACCAGCACAAAAATAATCAAGTAGATCAATGAAATAAAATGAACATTCTAGAAACACATGTATATATCTGTCTGACAATGTGTGTATATATTTATATTTAATATTAAATATATAAATATAAATATATTTATATTTATATATTAAATATTAAATATATAAAAATGTTAAATATATTTATATTTAATATTTATATTAAATATATATAAATATATATTTATATATCTATATTTATATAAATTGACATTATATAATGTCAATTTCAAATCATTTCAAATCAATGGGGAAAATAAGCCTTATTCAACAAAGAAGGTGCTTGGACCACTATTATTTGAAATAAAACATATATAGAGCTGTATTTTACAGGCTATACAAAAAATATTCAGGTGAGTTAAAAATCAATATGTTAAATCTACGGAGTTTTAGGAGAAAATACAAAATGATATTTTTCTTACCCTGCAGTACAATATTCAAACCCAGAAGCTATAAAGTAAAATATTGACAATGTGAAGATATTAAATTTTAACACTATACAGTAATATACATATAAAAAAAGTTAAAGGACAAGTAATAGAATAGGAAAATATTTGCCACACATCTAAAAAAGGGTTTAGGCCAAAAATTCTACAAACATTTAATCAATAAATGGATAAAGAATGCCAAAAAGTCATTTAAAGCTTTTTTAAAAATAATAGAAATAGGCAAGAAATATACAAAAACGGGTTTAGTATCAACAAATAATCAAGTAACAATTAAAATAACACATCATTGTCACAATCAGATTAATAAGTATTACAAATATTGGTAATATCAAGTATTGGTGACTGTGAAAGGAACTGGGTATTCATAGACTCTTTGTCTTCATCTTCTTAAAGCAGTCCCTTTAGCATATCTTGCAATGCTGGTTTGGTGGAGGTGTATTCTTTTAACCTTCTTTTTGTCAGGGAAACTCCTCATTTCACTTTCCATTTTCATTGTGAGCCTTGCTGGGTAGAGCAGTCTTTGTTGCAGGCCTTTGCTTTTCATGACTTGGAATATTTCTTGCCATTCTCTTCTGGCTTGTAATGTTTCTGTTGAGAAGTCAGCTGCTAGCTATATAGGGGCTCCCTTATGTGTTACTACCTGTTTCTCCCTTGCTGCCTTTAGGATTCTCAGTTGGTCTTTGCCATTTGCTATTTTAATGATTACGTGTCTTGGAGTGGGCCTCATTGGGTTTCTCTTGAATGGGGACCCTCTGTGCTTCCTGGACTTGTGGGACTTTTTCTCTACTCCAATGAGGGAAGTTTTCCAGCATTACTTTTTTAAACAGACTCTATCCCTTGCTCCTCTTCTTCTCCTTCTGGTATCCCTATTATACAGATATTACGTTTCAGGTTGTCCTGCATTTCCCTAAATGCCTCTTCATTCTTTTTGAGTCTTTTTTCATTTTCTTGCTTTCTGGGAGCTTTTTTCTGCCTTATCCTGCAGCTCGCTGATTCGATCCTCTGCTTCATCTAGCCTGCTTTTGATTCATTCCACTGTATTCTTCACTTCAGAATTGTTTTCTTCATTTCCTCTTGTCTCTTATTGATAGTTTCCATTCCCTTTTTAATGCTGATATAGTTTGCAGTAAGTTCCTTGTATTTCCCTGTAGTTTTTGGAATTCTCTCTGAGCTCACTGAGCTCATTGAGCTTTCTTAGAACCATTGTCTTGAACTCAATATCTGATCATTTACTTGCCTCTACCTCATTTAGTTCTCTTTCTGGGGATTCCTCCTTTCTCTTTGACTGGGGGATGTTTCTTTGCTTTCCCATTGTTGTGAGCCTCTTCTTTTTTGCTTCTACTTCTTAAATTGATCTGTCTTGATTTCCTGACTTTGTGGTGTGAACTTCTATGGCAGGAGACCACTGTTTTTTCTTTCTGGATCTGCCTCTGATGATGTCAGATGTTGACCCTGTCTGGCCTTAGGCAGTCTGATAGAGACTTCCAGGAACCTACTGTCTCTGGCTGTCTCTTTCAGCTGTTAATCTAGTCACTTTGCACTCAGCCTGCAGATTTAGACACCACAGGGTGGGGCAGAGTCCCTTCTAGGGGTATGGTTGTTGGGTCCTCTCATGCTGTTGCTGCTCAGGGGAGTGGTCTGCCTGAGTAAGATGGCTGCTGCTATATGGGGGAGGAGTAAGCACTGGGATCCTGCCAGCCACTCTCTCCTTTCTCTCCCGAAAGCCTCCATCCCCAGTCTCCCCTAAACGTCTCTAGACTACTTCGTGCCCCTGTTAGCCAGGGATCTACCTTCCGTGGCTGCTGCTCTGTACTCAGTAGTCAGGCTTTCGCGCTACCAGGCCAAGCGAGTCCCTCCTGAGCGCGAGGCTATTTTGTCCTCTCACGCTGTTGCTGGTCAGGGGAGTGCTCTGCCTGAGCAAAATGGCTGCTTCTGTGTGGGGGATGAGTCAGTACCAGGATCCCACCAGCTACTCTCCCAGTTCTCTCCCCAAAGCCTTCTTCCCCAGTCTCCTCTCAAGCACCTCCAGCCCACTCTGCCCCCGCCTTTGCCAGAGACCAGGGTAAGTGGCTGCAAATAAAAATTCATTCATTAGCCCTTTAAATGGCTCTTTGTGTCTCCAGACGCCTGTCTCTGGCAGAGAGCAACTCTGTTGCTTTTTGCAGCTGGCTCCTATCTGTATACTTTTGGGGCTCTGGTACTGTAGGTTGGAGATCCCTGCTTATGGTTTAGACCCCACTCTTTTCTGGGGGATCCAACTGGCCATTTCAATATCTTTCTGGTGCTGACGCCCTTGGGCTCCCTGCCTGCTTTCTGGAGTCTCTACTGCACTCCTTACCAGTCAGGTTGTGCTAAAGCTGATTATTCTGTCTGTCCAAGATTATAAGGCTCCTCTCTCTCTCACTCAGTTGTTTATTCCAGGTGATTTCTCCACAATGGACCTGTAATTCCAGATTGGTCCTAGGAGGAGGTCAGTGTGACTTACATTCACTCCTCCACTATCTTGATTCTCTGATACATTGTCTCTTAAGACCTGTTTCACAAAGTAGCATACTTGTAGTTCTTGACAATTTCATAGAAACCTTACGTGGACCCTCATATCAGCACTGCAACTTAGTTGAAGGTATCATTTCTATCCTACATGTACCAATACAAAGAGCAGAGCGATTGAGTGCTTCCCTTAGGGTCACAGACCTAGAAAATAGTGGTAATGGGAACCTTGGATTCCTGACTTTCTTTTTGTTCCTTTGAATCCATAACACATTGTCTGCAATTTCTCATGTCTATGCCTTGCAGTGAAAGCTATATATTTTCTACCACCTGAACAGGAAGAATAATTACCCATGCATAACATACTCAGGAGGTTAATAATCTTACCAGGACATGGGTTAACCTCTCCCTGCAAAGGGACAACATATGCAAACTCTAAAAACCCACAGGAGTTTATATTTGCATAATATCCTAAGTATAGGTTTCATTAGTTACTTCATGTATGGATTTTTCTCTGAAAAATCTTAAGCCTGTATTTTATGAGCAACAAATCCCCATTAGATGCCTGTGATGAATTCCTTTTTAGCTTTAAGTACAACCATCAAGATGATAGGAACACTCTTTAATGAGGTAACTGCAACCTATTTTTCTACATATTTGAACCCAAGTACTTTTTGACTGAATATTCTCTCCTTCAGACATGCTTTTAAGGAAAGAATGGAGTAGGATGGGTTAAATTTCTATGTTGATTGATTATTGCCGCAATAATGCTGGAAAACAACCTCTCTAAAACCAAGTGGTTTAGAGCAACACACTTTTATTTCCATGCTTATATTGGGTTGGCCAAAAAGTCTGTATTTTTTTTCCATAAAATAAAGACACATTTCTCATTTTTACCAATAAATTTATTGATTTGGATATTTTGAATATGTTGGCTATCTCATGCATGGTAGAATATTGATTATTCTCAATTAATGTATCAATTTGATTGCTATCAACTTCAACAGGTTTACTGACCATGGAGTATCATCCAGCAAGAAATCTCTAGCATGAAACTTTATAAACCACTTTTGACACATTCAGTCAGTCACAGTACCTTCTCCATACACTAAACAAACATTTTTTTGCATTTCAGTTGCATTTTTACCTTTCTTGAAATAATAAAGCATAATATGCCAAAAAAGGTTGTATATTTTCTTCCATCTTCAATATTACAATAGCTACACAAAAAATCACCAATTTTGATGTTTTTTTAATACATGCTGATACAACAGTTGCCACAATACACTCTAACAAAATTGTTAGAAATGAAGTTAAAGGTGCTAATAGAGCCATCCTATAGAAAAAAGTAAATGAACATTTTGCCAACCCAATACATCTGAAGGTTGGCTGTGGCTCTGATGATCCAGACCAGGCTTGGCTGGGCAGCTCTGCTTCTGGGCATAAGGTATTATACACATGGCTACAGCAAACCCAGAGCTGAACCTGGACCTATGGGAAATACCAGAAGAGTGAGTGCAAAGGACTACACTCTTCTTTGTTGCCCTAAAATTCTAATTTACATAAAGGAAACAATAAGCATCTGAGCTATGTATAGCAGACAGAAAAAAGTAATCAATAAAATATTGTCATCTAGGAACTCTATTTCCAAACTGACTAGAATGATAGAAGCAAAAATGAATGTTAGTGATTTTTTTCCACGTTGAAATATTCCACTGTGATTATGTTTTGTTTTGCATAATGAAAGGACAGTGACTGATCTAGTGGTCTGAGTGCACCCTTGCATGTTTCAAATATCAGCATTCATAATTTATGATCAGCTGATTTACACTACTTCATTTAAGTAGACAGGAAATGCTCTTCATTAAAAATAAATTTCTAACACATGAAAGTTTTATCTTCTCTATCTCCGTGCTAAATTCTTAATAGTCATTGGCTAAGTATTGCTGCAATATGAAATGTTGAATCCTGATACATTTTTATGACTTTTTACTAAGCTCTGAATACATAGCTTGTATCTGGGAATAGTATGACATGAATAAAACACTGAAATACAAATGAAGCTATTTCAGGTGTCTAACAAGAAAATATGGAAGTCTAAACACCTTAGTAAATCTCAATACATTATAATTCACATTTACTCCAGGTTCTAAAACCTCATTTGCTGGCTTCAGCTGAACTTATACCAAGCCCCACCCTGGACTGTCAACCATCCATGTACCACTCCTGCTGTCCATTTTGACTCCCTTGGACCCACAGTTGTGGTAGGAGCCGTATTCCAATTTTACCCCTCCCAGACAGTGTTTCCTTTTGTACTTTCTTAGTTGACCCATCACAGGTCATGGACATGCAACTCCAGGCCTTGCAAGGTAGCCTGGCTTACAGGGAGATAGTGAATGGCCTGGGTTTAGCCGTCCCTGGGAGGTCTGTGTTTGCTGGGAGGGGGATTCTAGGAGCAACATCATCATCAGAGAGATAGGCAAGAAAGGAGTCAGTGATTGGCTTTAATCACCAGCTTCAATCAGAAAATCTTTATTTTTATCAGTGTGTATATGAGAGTTACATATGCTATCTTATTTGAAAATGGAGTTATTCCATTCTTGAATGCCTTTGGAAAAGCTCAACCTCATATCCAGATCAGAAAATAAGAGGCAGTGATGACATTCCTTGACATGCTTTTGGCTAAATATTAGGAAAGCTTGCTTTCTACATGTCTACCCACACTCTTCCATTTTAAACTCTAGCTGTACTTATGAAATGAATGGTGCTTAGTGGTGTGTCGGCAATCACTAAATTGGTGCCTCCCACAAGTCAAATTAATTAATTGCAGAAATTTTGTATGAGGCAAACTGATTTTGGGGGAGATCACAGCATTTCATCTTGTGTCAGATGTACCCTAGGCTCCCCACTCCTTCCCTGGTGCACTTTTCGTCAGCACCAAGAGAACTGAATGGCCTCCAATGGCCGCAGGTATTATACACAGCCTTAGAGAAACATTCTACAGGTGTCTTTTCTTCCTCTTATTCCACCTTTACAAGTCTCCATATGATTTTAGTAGAGCAATGCCTCCCTTATCTGCAGTTTCCCTACCCATTGTTTCAGTTACCCATGGTCAATTGTGGCCCCAAAACACTAAATGGAAAACAAGATAAAAAAGAATTCATTAATTTTAAATCCTTTGCTGATCTGAGTAGTGTGATGAAATCTCTTGCTGTCCCGTGCTGCCTGGCCTGGTATACCTCTGTCTAGTGCACCCACATGTATGCTGCCATTAGTCCCTGAGTAGCCGACTTGGTTATCAGATTGACTGCTGCTATGTCACAGCGCTTGTGTTCAGTCACCCTTATTTTACTTAAAAATTGCCCCAAAGCACAAGAGTGGTGAGGCTGGCAATTTGGATATGCCAAAGAGAAGCCGTTAAGTGCTTCCTTTCAGTGAAAGAGTGAAAGTTCTTGATGTAATAAGAAAAATTTAAAAATTACATGCCAATATTACTAAGATCTATGGTAAGAACTAATTTTCTATCCATGAAATTGCCTAATTTATAAATTAAAGTTTATATAGGTATGCATGTATAGGAAAAAACATATATATCAAGGTTCAGTACTACCCCTGGTTTCAGGGATCCACTGGGGGTTTTGGAATGTATTCCCCTTGGATAAAGAGAGGACTGCTGTAGTTATTTATTTATATACATTGATGTTATTTGAGGACATACTTAATCATTGCTCTTTAGTATACCCTGTACAGAAAAAGCCCTCTATAGCACACAAAAGAAGGTGATAAGTAAAAGTAACAGAGACCTTGAATTCTCCAGGATCTTTTATGTTGGTTAACTCATTTAATATTTGCAAACACTTTGGTATGAAAGCAAATGCTACTAAAGCAACTGAAATGATTAAATTGTGAAAAGAACATTTTTTAAAGCAGATGAATAAGAACCATGTGTCTGTCTTCTAAACATCACTTGATTAGTTATCTGCATCACAGTTCAGCCTGGTTCAGGCTCAGCAACAGAATTCTCCTATATTAGTCTGTTGACTCTGATTTCTCTTCCCTTGGTCTTGCCTTGGCTTTCTGGTTTAACTTCCTCGACCAGTGACTTCAGTTCTTATTTCTTTGTCTAGTTTACTCAGAAAAGTCTTAGTCCACTCAACTGAATTAAAACTGTTCATTTCAGTGACAGAATAATTTATTTTTTTTAAAAAGTTAAGCTGAAAAATAAAACATACAATTATACTTCTTGAGAAATATTTTAGAGAAGTTTGAAATGAAATAAAATGCTATTTTTTTTACAAACTGTCCTTCACCTCTTTTGAAGTTACCATAACAATTGGTTGAAATCTATGACATTTGGTCCACTCTACAGTAAAGTTAGTGCTATAGGTCAGGTTTTAGAGAATTACTCATATTACCAATTACTAAGCTCTGGCTGGTCATCCTTTAGGTTGCAACTCGAATATTACTTTCCCATAAAACTTCCCTAAACTGCCTGGCCTGGATGAGGTGCCCTGGTAATGTATATATGCATAGCACTATAAACATCCCTTAATCCATATCCTGCAGCTTACTGACCTATTTCCTTCTCCCTCAATAAACTAACTTTCATGAGGGTGGAGAATGCCTCAGTCACTTGCCATATCCTTGGCCTCCTGTGGTCCCTTCAACATTTTGATAAATGTGAATAAATACAGGCAGTGCACTAGTCACTGAGGATGCCAAGCTCTAGAAGCCATCTGAGGGAGTTCCTTGTCTAGTGGGGCATGCAGGACAAAGAAGTATAAATAGAAGCATTATAACATAAATAATAATCAAATGTAGAATACATTTTAAAATTATAAATTTTCAGTGAAGTCTACAAGGATTTTGGGCATGAGGGCTGCAGTTTAGCATGATCGAGCAGGTTGGGGAGAAAAAAAAGGTGACAACCAGAGGAATGGAGCAACTTCACCACCTAAATGGAGAGTATATCTTCTTGGCAAGAGAGAGGGTATGAGCCAAAGTAAAGAGGCTCATGCCTAAATAATTCTAGGGATACCTCTGTACTTTTAAATTTTATTCCATAGGTTACCAAGGGCAATAGGAAACTTTTTTCTCTCCGATTTTTTTTCTAGATGTATAAAGCAGGTAGGACTGAGAGCTTATCTACTTTATAAACAAAGAAACAATAAATGTATGAGTGACAAAACAGAGGCTAAAGGACTGTGGGATAGTGACTAGGAAATATATGGGGGAACCTAGAGTAAGACAAGGATTGTTTTTAGCAGGTTTGTTTGCTAAAAACAAAGAGGTCCATTTTGATGTTGACACCCACTCTCCAGTGAGAAGAATTTTCTTTTGCAGGGAGGGCACCTTTCTCATGGGAAATCTTTTTTTTTTTAAAACAACTTTTTAATGACAGATTAGAACAGTGATTTTCAAGACTTTTAAAACTTGCAATACCTGATTATTTAGTCAAGGACACTGACCTCTCTTCTCTTACATTGTCAAATTAAAAAAATGACAACAGCCAACACAATAGCTGTCCGGTGTGAATGCCCTGTCTTAAACCATAAATATATAGGTCATATAATAAATCTTATTGGTCACCAATCTCATTTCACATTGCATAATAAGGTTGCATTTGATTGGTTAATTTTTTTGTACCAGAAATCCTTATGTGTAAGTATAGGTGCCTGATTTTTTAAAAAAGTCACTTTGAAGTAAAAAGGGTGGGTAATTACTATTATCATTACTTATAAGTTAATCAAAATTACTGTATACTTAATTTTTTTGTCAAGTTGGCAAAAAATAATATTTTTTTTGTGTGCTGTAAAATTTTAGCAATTAGTTTATGTGTGCCATGAGATGAAAAAGGTTAAAAATCACTGGATTAGAAGAATACTTGATAAGATATAATGAACTTTCATTTGCCATATTTAATGATGTCATATTTTCTTATAACAATTATATTCTTCCTGTCGGCAGGCCACAATGGGGTATTTTTTTACAATTACTATTTACATTCAACATCATTTTGTATTAGTTTCAGGTGTACAGCATAGTAGACGATCATATACTTTTCAAAGTGTTCTCCCTGATATTTCCAGTACTCACTCAGCTCCATACACAGTTATTACAATATTATTGACTCTGTACTTTATATCCCAATGACTATTTTGTGACAATCAATTTGTACTCCTTCATCCCTTCACCTTTTTCACCTTTCATGGGAAATTTTATGATTTGTTTTTAGGTAGAAAAGAGGGCAGAAGGCCTTTCCTGCATCTACGCTTTCTCAAGAGCCTTCCCTTCAAAATAATCAGTGCCAAAGCAGAATATTATGGGGTGGCATGTTCTGAATCCCTTCAGGGGAAAGGAAGGGCCAGGAGCATGACCAATAAGACCTACTGCCTGACTAGATAGAGACGGTGAAGAAGGGGCAGTGCCTTAGACGGTCCCAGTTTGAAGGGATGTGAAGGAGAGTAGGGGTGTGTGTATGTGTGTGTGAGAGACAGAAAGAGAGGTGGGGAATATGGAGAGAGCACAAGCCTGAGCTGGATATGCTGAGTTGAAGTGATGGCAGCACATCTTAGCAGGGAGAAACATCTCACATATGATGTGACCTTCAGGCTCAGTTTTTGCTGAAGAGTTTAGTTCAGAGGACAACTGCATACAGATATTTTACCAGACTGAAAAACTCACAGACAAGTGTTTTCAGTTGGAAAATAAAAATATTGATGTACGGCCTTTGCTAATAAATTGAAAAGACAACAAATAAATAATTCAATTTTTCTCCCAACGTGATACCGATCTTTCTGACTCAAAGTTATCAAACCCTATCAATGATTTCTAACCATCCTAAAAAATCTGAAATATGAATATTTAGATCAATATTTTGACCTTATTATTTACTACTACTTTCAAATGTTGAAGGTAAAATTCGACAAATAAACATGATTATGTTTAAGTTAGGCAGGTCACCAAGGCCAGTGTAATAACACAATAAGCACACAGGTTTCATACTATCATTTACTGTAAAAGAAGCACTTTTGTGAGATGTGAACGTGTGTAGCATGATCTAGCCCATACAAAAGAAAAACTGTTTTTGGCTTTTAGAACTGAAGATCAAAGTGTGCAGAAACTGGGCTAAATAGCTGCAAAGTGTCAGCACTGTGAAAGCAGTTCTGTAGCTTTTTCCAATGGGGTTGCCTTCCAGTAATCTGGGATGCACAATGTTGTAGCAGTTGGGTAAGTTTTTACTTGGATGTGTTGTGGATTCTTCAAAAAATTAACAGATAGTCAGCAACTACAGAGCCAGCTATTAAATTGCTCCAATTTTTATTGCTGAAATGTTGACCCTTCTGTGAATGTGCCAGAAGCAATGATGAGACTGCAGGTTGAAATCAATCTGCCAAGTCCCACCTCATTAGACTCCCATCTGATTTTAGCATATTGGCCCCAAACTCTGCAGCCCGCCTCTGTCCAACACAGGAAGCCCTTCTGACATTTGGCGATAGGCTCTGGGAGCCATATTGAGAAAGCCAGGAGTCTGACCAGATGGTAGCTCTCTCTTGGACTTCTTCAGAGATTTATTTTCTCTATGAAGCAGACAGAATTGGGCAAGTCCTCCAAGCACATGGCCTTTTTTGTACTTTCATTATACGAGGAAGCCTGGGCTAGTTTTTTGGCAGCTGAACATTTGGCAGGCTGGCAATCTTGGCAAAGCTGTGCAGCTCACAGACTCAGGGGCCCTTCAGACTACAAAGCAATTCTTGCAGTTTGTAGAGTTCCTAGATGGGGACGGGGGAGGGGAACGAAATGATCTTTCACAGGCATCTGAAGACATTGTGGAAATATGACCAACTCTGCCAAGAGAGAGTGAGACAGAATGTATTTAATAAGTCTTTCCAATAGAACTTTATTTTGAAAGTTTTAAAGTGCACTGCTGATGATTGGGTGTTATAGAACACCATTTGTATATTGATTTCCACACATTTCCCCAAATCAGCCTAGACTTCATGGGTTTTTGTTCATAGTAAGGGTAGAAACCTTTCTTGTCATTTTATAATTATTATTTTTTCCATATTTTCTTCTAAGGAAAAAATGACAAGGACACTAAAGGGTTATATGCCTTGACTCCTCAATCTTTCACTGACTTTTTTTAAAAAGCAGCTTTATTGAAATATAACTCATATATTGTACAATTCATACATTTAAAGTATACAATTGTGGTTTTTATTATATTAAGTTATTAATTTCTTTAACTTTAAAAAAATATTTTATTTATTTTAAGAGATAAGGGAAAAGAGGAAGAAAGAGAGAGAGAGAAACATTGATTTGAGAGAAAAATATCGATTTTTCATTACCCTAAACAGAAACTTCATAACCACTAAGAAAAAACCCCTTATTCCTTTCTCTTACAAGACCCTGATGACTTATAATCTATTTTTTATATCTATGAATTCATCTATTCTAGATATTTCATATATGTGGAATCATATATTTGCCCTTCTGTGTGTGGCTTATTTCACGTAGCATAATGTTTTCCAGTTCCATCCATATTGTAGGATGTGTTAAGATTTTGCTATTTTGTTATGGCTGAATAATATTCCATTGTATATATACATCACTTTTGTTTATCCATTGATCTGCTGATGGGCACTTGGGTTTTTCCTACCTTTTGGCTATTGTGTTCAATTGACTTTTGTCAGTAGAATGACTTTTCAAAGGGGAGAATGTGGGCGTAGGTGCCTGTTGCATTCAGCAGCACATATGTTATGAATACCATACAGTTTTAAATGCTCTAAGGAAAAGCATCCCAAGGTAGGCTTTCCAGTGCCCGGCATCAATAAAGATCCACTAAAATGAATTGCATATATATAAAATAAAGAGCAGGATCATGGAACACTTGCTTAAACATAATCTGATTAGAAAAAGTAATGTGGTTCCCTAAGCATAAATCATACCTGACTAATCAAATAGACTTCTGTGAGGTGATACATATTTATGTAGAAAAGCAGACACTGAGAATATGGCTTGTTTAAACTTTCAAAATGTCTTGGAGAAAGTTTTACACCAAGGCTGTATGTTTTAATTAAATCACCATGGAATTGGAAATAGGAGCAAACTGTTTTACCAATGTAAAATTGACATTTAATTCGATGAATATTTATTGCATGCTCAGCTAGGGAACTATGGGAAATACAAAGTAAGGAATACTCTTCGAAATCCACAACTCAATGAGAAAGGAAACATAAAGGATCACACTTTTGAAAAAAGAAATGTAAACAATGGAATTCCCTAGAGAATCTCATCTAAAATCACTCTTATTTTAATATATATATTTTAAGTGTTGGAGAATGTATAAGAGGAAATCCTCAATTTACACACACTAATAAATTCTTCCAGGAAGGAAAACCATAGATGAGTTTATACTTTGTGACTGAACAACTACAAAAATGCCTAATACATTTCAAGTGAACATTCAAAAAGCTAATGAACAAATACAACACAAATATATCCAGAAGAGTGGATTTTAATTTATCACTTATGCTCCATTAAATATGGCCCAGGATAAGGGACTAAATAGGATTTTCTCACACCAAAATTATTATATTGAACAGATATGATTAAGAAAAAAAACAATAGGATGACTATTTGGAAATAAGCCCCAAAATAACTCCTAACTTGTTCATAATCTTGAAACAGTCATTCCAACTCCTGGAATTGAATATTTAAAATATGGAATCCTGCAGGTTCACAACATTCATTTCACTGAAAACATCAGGTTTATAATAGAAATCTCACAACTAAAAATATCAGAATTTCTTTTTAAAAAACCAACATTTAGATTCACACTTTATATAAGATATGAAGTATCCTGTGATATGAACTGCTAAAATATTTTTGTTAAAATGTTTTAAAAATTTCATGCAAAAAAACAGAACACCACATTAACAAGTGATCAGAAACCATTGTTTAGCTTTTAGCAAATGTTATTTTCAGTGCCAACAATTTACAACTTTTTACCAGATGGTAAACTTTGAGATACCTAATCATAGAAATAGTAGTATAATGTGAAAACATCATTAAACTAAATGAGAATTTAAACTGTGTCAGAATACTCAAAAATTTCCAACTTTTTAAGTTACTATACATACTGAACATTAATCTAAATTAATCCTGGAACTTATTACACACCAAACTCTTCCTCTTTATTTGCTCACTAACAAAAATTTAATAGATCTCTTTGTGGTAAATAAAATATAACTAACCTGGAAAAGTCCAGAGAAGACAGGTAAAACAATGAGAGTTGTGGAAGGCATGTCTAAAAAGACAAATGAAAAAATTTAAAATCATAGTTGGAAAGGTCAAGACTGAGTGAAGCTATGCTGTATGTTAAAAATTGTAAAAGGTAAAAATAAGGGAGAGAGGTAGCTGGTTCATCAAATCCTGAAATATTAGAGCAAGAAGGAAAATTTTCAATTGTTAGTGAGTAAAGTTGAAAATCAATATTAGGGATATATCTTTTCCTAGGGCACTGTGAACTAGTGTTCTAGAGTCTAAACATGAAAAGGAAAATAAACAATGTAAATAAACTAAAAAAAATAACTAGTTCATAATATGAGGAGTGTTGGTGAATGGTGGGCTTTCCTTACCTTTAGAGAGGATGCCCATGTAGTAAACACACTTATCTTCCAGAAACACATTTCCTGGCACCCATGTCTTAAGAGTTGAGCTGAACGTGAGCAAGTCCAGTCTACCCCTTTCATTCTTATGCTCCGCTCTTATATTGAAACCAAGCTCCAGGCGTGAGACTTGAGTTCAGTCCGATGAGAAATTGAGCAGAATGTATACTCTTAAGGGGCTAGCACTTCTTCGTCTCTAAGAGAGCCTAGCACCATGCCTGACAATAGATTTTGAGTGACAGAAAGCTATAAAACTACTTTCTCTTTAATCATTAACTCCCAGAGAACAGGTGAAGAAATCTAAGCATTTTAGGGAAACAATGGGGAGAAGATTCTCAAACCATCCAGATTCTGAAAAAAAAAAAAAAAAAAATATATATATATATATATATATATATATGTGACATTGTGATATTCTTAAAGTGGCTAGAAAATAAATTGTTTTGAGTTTCTTTTTGTTAGGAAAATACTATGAATAAACCTTATAATTATATTTATTATTAATATATCATTATCATAATGTTTATATAATTCTTTTATAATTCTCCTTGTATGTGAAATGAGTTGGATGGTAGATCTCACCATTTCTAAGTTCTTATTTTTTCAAAATTAAAGCTGAATCCAAGCTGAAGGAATGTGGTTTCAGTAAAAATGGGCTAATTTGTAGTGATCGTTGTCTTTGGCAAAAATATATTAGTTCTTATATAGTCTGGATCAGGAGTTGCCTGATTTCATGAATGTTTCAATAACTTCATCTAATAGAGGGGAAATATCCAGGATTTTATCAGAACAAAAAAGAAATTAGATGAGTAGAATAAAAGTAGTTCTTTATCGGGAAGTCACCTTTAATCCTAAAATGTTCCAGCTGGAGTTACAAGAATAAACAGAGGATTAATGGCTGACTTAGTTCATTTAAGAAATGACTGCCCTTTATCTGCTCAGGAACAGATACTAGGTGCTTCCAGTTATATAACTGGGATCAGAACTCATTCTCTCCTCTGGTGAAAAACACTTGAAAGTGAAATCAATGTCTCCGTTCTCTAGATGCCAACTTCAACTTCTTTTGGAAATAAAGCTGTGGCGAAAAATGCTGAATAGGCTTCACTTGAACTGTTTTATCAGAAAGCACCACCACAGGATCTAGTGTTCAATAGCTCAGCACCCAGGTCATGCAGCAGCACTGCCTGGTCACAGGCCAAATGCCCAGGGGGTAGGAATGCTATGGCACAAGAAACATACCTGCCACATACAGTAATTGATACCTATATACTATGTCACCTGGGAAGTTCTGTAAGGAAGCTATGGACCTAGTTTAGGCTGCATCAGTAGCATTTTAAAACCAACCCCCCAGAATGCTTTTTAAGTGGATTAAATATCTGGTACTGAGCACCTCTGCATGACTTGTCAGGAATCCTTTTCATCTGGATGTCCTGGCATGGGGCAGACCAAGATACGTCTTAAATTGCACTTGCTTCTGAGAATGCTTTTTATGTAAGATCAAACTCTCCTATTTTCTTCTGCATATTAGTTCAAATTAACTGGTTAGATTTCATTAACAAACAGTGGCTTTCATTATTTTTTTAAATGCCTATTTTTAACCCTACATGAAATACACAGTTTGATCTACCTGGATATTCATCTTTTGAGTCGGGAAATGGATTAAGCCAGTGCTTCTGGAAGTTTGTGCGCATGCAAACAATTCGAGGATGTTGGGAAAAAGTAAATTCTGATTCACGAGGTCTGGTATGAACCTCAAGATTCTAAATTTCTGACAATCTCCCAGGATATGCTGGGAAATGCTGAGGACCATACTTTGCAAAACAGAGTTAAGCGACTATTATTTAACCCATCAATCATAACACTTGGGTCTGTTCTGAAGGTGTGTTGAGAGTGCCATTGAAATTCTACATTTCTATGTTCTGAAAATTTTCATATTTCCACTCAGAAACTGCTTCTTACTCTGCCTGGTTCATTTAGCATGCTGTCCTTTTCTTGAATTCACAAAATCAGACCGTACCTTTATGGGACCACATATCAACCAAATAAGATCACCCAAATATAGATTAACATCTTTGAGTAAACAAAAATCATTTTTGTTTCAATAAGCTTTGTATAGAAAGAGTAAACGTTGTTTTCTGCTTTCAAGGACTTCTAATCAAAAGGAATGGCAGTGATTATATTTCTGAAAGGTCAAGAGATTTGCCTTGGGTTTTTGCAGCTGAAGAGCTTCATCACTGTTAGTGTGGAAGGGTGAGCTGCTTGGATTTTGAAATGAAATATTCACCGTTGCAAAGATTTACCTCAAGCAGCTCAGTTTTTCACAGGTAAGTTTCTAGCTGGAAAAGTTTGTGAAATGCAGGCCTGCTGATTAGGGACATTGCCACAGTCCACAAAAGTTTCAGACAAAGCTGTAAGATGCAACAGTAATGACACATTATACATAAGAGAAGGTATGAACAGAATATATTGAATATGTAAATAATTTAATAAATTAAACAAGATGCTATACTAAAGCTAATTAGCATTTTCTCAAAAGATACATATTAGTTGAAATTCTAGTCAAATAACCAATTTTAAGTAGAAAACATACTAGAAACAGGGAATTAGGTAAGGAAGGGTGGAAGAAGCGAAAGTCAGCATCGTCAGGCATAGAATGCAAAAGTTCAAGTGGATTGAATGTAGAAACCTCGTAACACTCTCATAGTCACATCCCAAAATCTCATAGATATGATTTCTTTTATACTAAAATTTCAAAGTCTATGCTGAGTGAAGAAACTACAGAAAAATAAAAAATAATAGATAGGCAAAGCTAAAATAGTAGAAACAGTTAAATACATATTATACTGATTACACAGTATCTATTCAAAATTGGAAACAGATGTATTATTTATAGCTATTTAATTGTCTGATTTTATATAGGATAAAGTGTTTCTATAAGTAGATAAACATTAATTTGTACTTTAATTTACAATTTGATTTTATAGTATAGTCATTTTTATTTTGTTGAATCGGCTTATTAATTTGGAAGGCAAATAACATTATGTATTGGTTCTGTTCATACTGAACAATTTTAGTGAATAGATTCAATGAGAGATAATGACAGAAATTTTAAAATAATGGAAAAATATACTGACATTCTCTCCAATACTTAAGAGCTAGATTTTAAAGTTAAAATAAGTCTGTGGCCAAGAAAATTGGTATCTGAACATAATGATACTATTACTAGTATAACAGGTAGAAGAATGAGAAGAGAAAAATCATAATTTGGACAGCAATAGAAAGAGAGATTTAAAGATGTTAAGAGACACAATAATCGCAAAGAAAGTACTAACTGGTTACAACATTCACATGAAGGCTCATGACTCACATCCGCAGGAAATCCTTATTTCTAATTAGTTTTGGCAAATGACTGTAGAAGGAAGTACCCTTAACACAATGAATCTTTAAAGGGTCTCATCCACTGTAAAAACTGAAATGGCAATCATGTTAGATAACAGGATACTGACATATTGTGCTTTATTCTTTAAGATATGTTTTTTTTCCAGATTTTCACAGAACTTATTTTTGGTTGTTTTGGCCTTGGCCGGTGGTTTAACTCAGCAGAGGATTTCCTTTGTTATGCCAAGATTCTATTTAGTGGAAATTTAGGGTTACTCTTATTGCCATGGCTCTTGGGAGGAAGAGGTTTTTTTAATTATTATTATTTTTTATTGTTGTTTAAGTACAGTTGTCTCCATTGACTTCTTACCCTCAATCCTACCCCTGCTTGGCCCTGCCTATGGGTCCTTTATACACGTTCCTTGACGACTCTTCCTCTTCTCTTCCCCGTTAGCCCCCTTCCCCCTCACTGGTTCTATTTTGCTTGCTTTTTTTTTTATTAGGTTCAACTTATAGTTGATAATACATGGTATTTGTCTTCTACCACCTGGCTTATTTCAGTTAGCATAATGCTCTCCAGTTACACCCATGCTGTCACAAAAGGCAGAAGTTCTTTCTTTCTGCTGTGTAGTATTCCATTGCGTAAATGTACAACAGTTTTTTGATTCACTCATTTACTGAGGGACACTTAGGTTGCTTCCAGCACCTGGCTATTGTGAGCTGTGCTGCTATGAACATTGGGGTGCATAGCTAATAATAATTCTAACTAAGGTTAAAAAGAGTTTTCAAAACTCTACTATGAAATTCAATGGAACACTGAAAATATTTGCAGAGGTCTCTGATTTAAATAATAAGGTTGGAAGAATTTTTAAATCTTTTCATCCAGGTGGCATTAGCAGCTTTCACTGCTCTCTTCATGGCCTCTGGCCATGATAAGCACGTGTAACCTCATTTGGGTTTGTTTCAAATCAGGTTACATGTAATAATTCCTGACTCTTTGGTCCCTTTTCCAGGCTCACTTCAGTTTTAAAGGAAACACCCTAAAATGTTACTGTGCCACAATTTCAATATTCATATCTTAGTTTAGTAAAGGCATCTTCTTGCTCATTCCATTCTCTTTTCTATCTTACATCCTTTATCCTTCCACTAGCCCCTTCTGTACTTTACTTATCTTTCTGCCTTTGCTTCTCTTACTTCAGTATCATAAAATATAAAACTTAACAGAAGGCTTTCCCAAAATTCCCTCTATGCTGTGGGTAGGTGAAGCAAGATGGGCACACATACACCAAAACATGCACGTGGCTCTTCAGGAACATGCCTTTGCTCCTGTTGTCCTTTAAGCTTTCAGTTTTAGCTGCTAATTAGTATGAGATAAATGAATTTCCCTTTGAAGCCACCCTTCATTTTACTTAATTTAGAAAAAGCTTTATTGGGTACTAAGTTTCAGGCCTGTGCTAGGAGTTAGAAGTATGGGAATTGGAACAACACAATTCTTCACCTTCAAGAGACTCACAGAGTAATAGATAAAACCAAAATTTTACCAAGCACCTGATTTATTTAAAATAGAAAAGTGTATTTAAATTAGAAAAGTATATATAACTCTTCAGTTATGCAATTGTTCATTCATACATGAGGTGTTCATTCATTCATTCACTTGTTAATTAATTAATTCATGTGTAGTGAACAGGAAAGATAAGGTCTCTGACATTGGGAGTTGGGAGCTGAACAAAGATTGCCCACCTTAGACCACATTCCTGAGCATGCACGCACATGCACAGAGTTTGCACAGGTATGGACTCAACAATAGTTTTATTTTTAAAAGACATATTAGATTTTGCCATCACACACACACACACACACACACACACACACAGACACTTGAGATCTGTGAATGCTGCTTTGCATTTTGTTGTCAATGTGACCCTGTTGTCAGGCTCAACATAAGCCCTGTATTTTCAATTTAAAATACTTTCCTGGTGAATGTTTTACTGACAACCACTCTCCCTGCATTTGATAATCAGGCAAGCAGGAAACTCTCTGAAAAATGTGTTTTGAGGTGTCAACTATGCCTGGAAGAACCTCAACCTTTTACATTTAGCTACGCTTAGAAGGCTTATGATCACGTTCAACAGAGCAACATAGGCACAATACAAACAAGTAGAAATTTCTGTGTGTGAGTACTCAACAAAAATGACTTGATGAGGTACATTATGGAGGAAATTTGTCAGTATTTTTTTCTTACATTGAGAAGCAGCTACTTTTGACTCCTGTCAAGTATACAAATTCTTTAGCTATTCGGATAAATGAATCATTGATAGAGAATGAAGAGAGAGCCTGAAAGAGTTCATGGTCTGCTTGAATAAGGCAAAAAGGAGCTTAAAAAACTCATCTGTAGAACTATGAAAAGCTCAGCCTCTTCAAAATAGTTGTAAATGTCTTAGAAAAGGAAGTGTGTGCTAATTTCTTGTTTCAATGGAGCAACAAAAGTAAGAGAATAAAGTTGGGGACTTATGACTGCAAGAGTGAAAAAAGGAAGAAATTTAAATCACAATGACTAGGAAAAAAAAAGTACCCAATCAAAATTCTATAAAGTTATTCTGTGGACAGCAACAAACAAATTCTACAGTTTATATGGAACCAAAATACTTAGAATAGTCAACATAATACTTATGAAAAAGAATAAAATCAGAGAACTGACACTACCCAATTTCAAGATTTACTGTGGAACCTAGAGCGATCAAGACAGTGTGTTATTGACAAGAGAATAGACAAATAGATCAATGAAACAGATAGAGGCCAGAAATAAACTTACACAAATAGAGGCAACTGAGCGTTGACAAAGGAGCAAAGGCATTCAATGGTGAAAGGACAGTCTTTTCAACAAACGATGCTGGAAAGCTGGACATCCACAGACATTATGACCTTCATAAAAATTAACTCACAATGGATCATACACATAAATGTAAAATTCAAAACTATAAAACTCTTGGAAGAAGAGAAATTAGAAAATGTAAGTGACCCAGGGTTTAGTGATGACTTTAAAAAAAAATCAAAAATAAGACCTGTGAAAGAAAAAAACTGAGAAGTAGGACATCATTAGCATTAAACACTTCGGCTCTTTGAAAGAACCTGCTAAGAGAATGACAAGACAAAGCCACAGAGTTAGAGAAAATGTTTGCAAAACAAATATCCGATAAAAGAGTTGTATCCAAAATCTGCAAGGAAATCTTTAAAGTCAACAACAACAACAACACAACTCAATTTAAAATGGACTAAATATCTGAACAGACACCTTCCCATGGAGGGCAAATATGCATATGAAAAGATGCTCAACATTATATTTCATTAGGGAATTGTGAATGAAAGCAACATTGAGATACCAACACATTTACTAAAATGGTCTAAAATTCAAACACTGGCAACACCAAATACTGGTGAGGACAGTGAGCTACAGGACCTCTCATTTACTGATGGAGGGAGTGCAAAATTGTACAGCCACTTTGGAAGACATTTTAACAGGAAGGAGGTACTTTATTGGGAACTCTGTAACTTCTACTCAATTTTTCTATAAACCTAATATTGCTCTACAAAACGAAGTGTATTAATTTTTTAAAAGAGACTAGTAAAACTATTCTTGAAACAAAAGTCATATAAAAGTACAAAAAAATGAAAAGAAAAATAGAGCAAAAGCCTACCCTTGAGAAGAAATCACAGGGCAAGAAACTGAAAGTGAAATAAAATTGTCAATAGAATTTAAATGTTTTGCAATAGGACTATGATTTTTATATGTAGAAACAGAAACAGCAAACCCAAGATTAAATGTTTAGTGGGCACATTATTTTTATAGGCAAATCCCCTCAGGACCTCAAAATTACATGGTCATTCTCTATATTCCAAAAACTCATTTTTTCTATCTTGGCATATGCAGTATTTGTATTCAACTCTAGTTGATATTATAGTAACTAATAGTCTAGGACATGGGCCAACCTATTTTAATTAAAGTTTATCAGGAAATCATCATTATGAGTTAATATTTAATGTGTTATGTGCTGCAAAAGTAAAAAAAAAAAACAAAAAAAAGCCCCCAAAACCCAGCCATCATAATTCCATGTTGTAATGATTCCCAACATTAGTAAAATTTAAAGAAGTGTTATTTTCCAACTACATAGTATATTGGAAAATAAAAGGGGGAAATGATATAGAATTACATATGGTGATCTGAAGACTAAATAATAAACAGCTATTTTTAGATATTGGCAAACGACACAGTATTTAAGCAGCCACCTCTTGTGAATGAGTGTAACAACATGGACAAAAATTGGGTTGGCCCTGAGTGCCCAGAAGTACTATAGCTCCTGTTTTGTTTTGTTTTTGTTTTTTTTTGGAGAGCTCCTTGAGCAGTTTTTGCTATGCTTAACAGTGGTATTAGTTTTTGGCAATTAAAAACTCTCTTTTTAAAGACCTAATAGTTACTTGATTATTATTAATTATGAGGCCCTTCTGTCTGTTAATATGACTTTCTTTTGTAAGTTAAACAGTGGACGGTACAAATTGACTCTCAAGTAAAATTGTAGTATTAAATTTACTCTCCATCTTTGGGACCAAGAATACTTTGTGCTTCAAAAGACAGCAGTAGCAGCAAACTCAAGTATGTGATGTCAACTTTTTACTTCCTGGGTTTCACACACCTGATTGAGAAGCTTTCTTTCTACCATGATGGAAACAAAATGTCACCAAGTTTTTGAATCTATAGAACACAAACATTCTGTTATAGTTTCACTGAATAATCAAGATCATTTGATAGGGATATCATCTGCTTATCACATGGCAGAAAGAGCCAGATCTTTGACCTCTTTTATGTAGACACTAATCCCACTCACAAGTAGTCTACCATCAACACCTAATTACCCACCCCACCCCCAAAGTCCCCATTTCCAAGTACTATCACATTGAAGATTGTATTTTTAACATATGAATTTGGGGTCAACTCAGACATTTAGCCCTAAACATCATTTTTACCTGTTCTCTTTCTTTTTCACTTTTTCAGAAAAAAGTCTTCCTCAACTCAGTCAAAATCTGTGAAATACAAAGGAAAACACCAATGAGATGCCATATTTTACCTATAAGATTGGCAAAATTTATATTCTGCCAGTACTGTTGATGAGGATGTTGATGGGATTAAAAATTCATATGAAACTGTGATAGATATGACTAACTGTTGATCAAGCACCTTTGTTCTTTCCCAGAACAGATGTTTTTAGCTGGAAAGTGGTTGTCAAATGATTGCTAACCTTTTTCATACTTGGGTATGGCCTTGAAAGTAGCTCTTAGCAGTTGAAATCAAAGTAAACTTCTGAGACAAAATATATAAGAAGGATGTATGCCCCCTGCACACTCAGGTTCCTCTTCCAATAGCTGAGTACAGAGGGTATCAGACAACAAGGATCCAAGATTTCTGATTTACTGCACGGGAAAGAGTAGACCACAGACTAGGAATGATGCGATGGACTGTTGTCTTTGGGCTGAACCAGCTTATCTTACCAAACTAACAGATACTTTGGAGAGTAATTTGACCAGATCTAGAAAAACTGCATGTAGACATACTGTACCATCCAGCAATTTCACTTCTTGATATATTTCCTTGAGAAACATTTGCACCATGTCAAGAGGTTGCCCATTGCAGTATTGTTTGTAGTAGTAAAATAATAGAACCACCTAATGTTAACCAATAATGGGATGAATAAACAAAATACAATATTTTCACATGATGGAACAGCAGACAATGGGAGTTAAAAGAGGTGAACTATATATTGTACTTTGAAAGAATTATGTACTGTCATGACTAGAGCTCCAAACCTTAATATTTTGTGGGAAAAAAATAGCAAGTTACAAAAAAGGATACTTAATTATGATTCCATTTATTAAAAAACACACACAAAAGAAAATGTTAATAGCATACTAATTGTAAACCTAAAAATATAAAGGATAGATTACAAGTATAGCACTAGAACCATTATCTCAAGAAAGAAAGGGAATAAAATGAGACCATGTCTGAGGTCAGGAAGGACTTTCTTTGGCTTTAATGTGTTCTATCTAAAGAAAAGTAATGTCAGTATATATTATTTGTATAAAGATTTTGAAAACTGGGGAACAAAGATAGAAAGCAAATGTGACCAAATACTGACAGAGTTAAATAATGGGTGATAGAAATAATGATCTAATTTATTAAACTGAATACAACTGACTCTCATGAAGTAAGATACACTGTACGTACAAGAAACTCTCCCAAGACTCAGTCAACTACCTGTCTTGTTTAACATTATCCCAGGACCTTGGAGCCGTGGCTGTAAAAGAGAATGGATACTGGTGTGGTAGCTAATGGTCCCCTTTTGATTTATTTTAGTTGCTTTATAAGTTAAAAGTCATAAAATATACCCATTGTAAATATACAGTTCACTCACTTTTAGTAATTTATAAGGGTTGTGCAGCTATCAGTGCATTCTAATTTTATAATACTTCCATCACCCCAAAAACTACTTTTGTGCCATTTTGCAGTTAATCTCTACTTTCACTGCTAGCCCCAAGGAAATCATTGATATGTTTCTGTCTCTATAGGCTTGGTAGAGATTTCATATGAATGTAATCACATAATATGAAATCATTTTGAATTACTAGGGGCCCCAAAATCTGATGACTGTGTTTTTGTAAAAGGCAGAAGAGAAGACACAGAGAAAAAGGGAAAGACCATGTGAGGACAGAAGCAGACACTGGAGGTATGCCAAGGAACTTTGGGAGGCATCAAGGCAGAGAAGGATTATCTCCTAGAGCCTAGACCATTCACCGGATCATTGCCCAGATGACACTTTGGTTTTGGAATTCTGGACTCCAGAACTGTAAAGGAATAAATTTCTTTTATTTTAAGCACCCAAGTTTGTGTTAATTCGTTATAACAGCCCTACTAATGAATATAAGTATATAATCTAAGAATCTTGCTGGGTCATATGGTAAGAGATCATTTAACTTAAAACAAAACAAAACAAAACAAAACGCCCTTCCAAACTGTTGTCTAACGTGGATTTATCATTTTAAATTTCTCAACAACAGCCACGTATGAGAGTTGCAATTTCACCACATCATTGTCAACAGTATTGTCAATCTTTTTTATTTTATGTCATCCTAATGGGTTTGCAGTGGTATTTCATTCTCAAAGAACTAAGGATGCTGAGTATCTTTTTATGTGCTTCTTATTTTCTTCCATTTTCTTAGTGAAAAGTAGGCCTTCTTATTGAGCATAAGAATCTTTCAGCATTATATTGTTTTATTTTTTAAAATATTTTATTTATTTTTTATTTTTAGAAAGAGGAAAAGGGAAAGAGAGACAGAGGGTGAGAAACATTGATTGATTGCCTTCTCTATGCAGCCTGGGTCACCACGCACCCAAGGGGAACAAGTCTGCAACCCAGGAATAAGACCTGACTGGGAATAAAAGGGAACCAGTGACCTTTTGGTTTGTGGGACAATGACCAACCAACTGAGCCCCACTGGTCAGGGTCTTTACACGTTTTAAACACAAGTTCTTTATCAGAAATGTTGACAAATATTTTTTCCAGTTAATGAATTCCTAATAAAGGGAGATTTTAAAAACTAAAGTTCCATTTACCACTTTTGGAGTCATATCTATGGAATGCTTGCCTAATTCAGGGTAACAAATACCTTCTTTAATGTTTCCTTATACATTAACATTTAGATTTGTGATTCTCTTTGCATTGTTTTGTGTATGGTGAAATGTAAGGGAAAATGTTCATTTTTTACATGAGTCTAATCACTGCCCTGGCACCATTTTCTACAAAGAATTTTCCTCATCGAATTATTTAAATGCCTTCATCAAAAATCAATTGACTATACATATATGGGTTTATTTCTGTATCGCACTGTCTTGATACTTTAGGTTACTGGTAAATTTTTAAATCTGGTGGTATAAGTAGTTTTTCAAAATTGTTTTTTTTTTCACTTTGTTGTTTTTCAAATTTTTTTTTTTTTTTACTATTCTTGGTCCTTTGTACTTCTATATAAATTTCAGCATTCCTTTTGATGTCACTCCAACCTGGCTGTGTCCCACAGTTTTTGGGATCTTCCACATGTTGATGCAAATGAGTTCATATGTATCAACCTGGTATTCAATGGTATGGAGTAAAAATTTTGAGAAAGGAAGGAACCTTTTTGAAAAAAATACATACTTTACAATCCAAGTACTGACATCCAGGAATGACCACAGTTGTCCACCTTTCAACACACTACTTTAAATGTAAGAGCACCTGAGTATAGCACACAGTCTTTGATGTATTAAAGATCTGGATTCACATTTTATTCTGCTACTTTCCATAATAGATAATACCTTAATCTCACTGTATTTTAGACCCATTACCTTTAAAACACCAAGCATAATAGTTAACATATAGGGGATCACTGAGTCTCTACTTTATTCAGAACTTCTTTCACATAAAAATTAGTAAAAATATTCTCTAGCTATCCGTTCATGTAGCCACCATTTATCTATCCAGTAAGTAAAAGTCAGTTAAAGACATGGTGATAGTAATAGTGTTGTACTTCATAAAGTCTCTGTTCTCATAACTCTTACATTTCCATAGAAAGAGATGGACAAAATGCAAGTAAAATAATAGGTTATTCTGGAGAATGTTAGTTTTTATGAAGCAAATCAAACAGGATACTGAGGATAAAAGTGATAAGGACTGTCAAGAAATCCTCTTTGAGGAGGTGACCACTGAGCTGGGACCATCAGTGGTAAGAAGGGGATGGGGGACATCATTTTAAGCAGAATAAATAAAAAACTCACAGATAAATTTATGAACTTATTGAACACAAGGTCCAAGAGTAGAAGGAACATTTATGAGGCTGGAGGCTAAGATAAAGTAAACATAGAGGGGGGGAAAAGGAGACATCAAAGCTATTAGAGAGATCATGCATCAACTATCTATTGCTGCTTTAAAAAATTCACTCCCAATATGGGCTTAAACCAACAGCAATTCCTTGCTTTTTGTGATTCTGTGGATTGACTGAGTGGTTCTTCTGCATTACTTGTGTGGGTTCATGTGGCTGTATTGAGCTGGCAGGATGACCAGGACAAGACTCAGTTGGGAGGGCTGGGGTGAAGGGACCCCAACCTCCACTCTGCCTTTCGTCCAAGGATTCTTAATGACATGGCACCGTTCGGACAGGTGTTCCAACTGCATGAAGGGCCTTAAGGCCTAGGGTCCAGAACTCACACAATGTCACTCCTATCACCTTGGGAAAACAGCTCCTCTTTATAGAAGGAGCTGCAAAATAGTGTCTCTATGTTTTTCAGCCATTGCACTTTGTCCTCTGGTCATAATTACTTACATTTTTCCAACATGCAAAATATGCTCCCTGTCTCTCTCAAAAGTTTCATCCCATTATGGTACCAGACTCAGTATCAAAATCCAGAATATCATTAGTTAGATCCAGAAGTGAATAAGGCCCCTTCGGTGCAGACTGGCCAACAAAAAAGTTTTCTCATATCAGTGCTCTCCTTCAAATCCTTCAATGTTTCCAATGTCTTGAAAATAAAATCCAAACTTTCTATGTCTTATGGGACCCCAATGCCTATCCCATCTCTGCCCTTCACTCACACTCCAGACACATGACCAGAGTCTCCCTCACCACAGGGCCTTTACGACACCCTTCTCTGTCTGGAGCCTTATTGCCCAGTTCTTCCCATGACTTCTCAGCTTCTGTGTCTCAGCTCAAATGTCAGAAAGGCTAACTCCGTTCTTCCTTTCTCCACTCCCAGTCTCACTGTGTCAATTTTTTTTTCTTTTCCTTATATAACTTATGACTATGTGAAATTAGTATTTCTGAGCTTTTTATTGTCTGTTATTACTCCTGCTACCACAAGAATGCAAATTTGAGAAAGACATATGCCTTCCCTCTCTTATCAATCACTGTCTACCCCAAACTCAGAGCAGAGCTGGGTATAAGACAAGTACTCAACAATGCACTATGGAAGTGACATTGCTATGTTACTAACGGAATAAAAATTTAAGACTACTCTGACCTTTTCCATAATAATTATCTGATAAGGTTTTCTCAACACAACCCTGCAAACATTTACACTGCACTTAGTTTCTCAACTTTACCGAGATGCAGTTCATATATTATATAATTGACACATTTAATGTGTACAATTCACTGTTTTTTAGTCTATTTACAGAGTTGTGCGACCATCACCACATTTCTATCACACAGAAAAGAAACCTTAAATTCATTAACAGTCATTATTTATTCTCCCCTCTCCTTCCCTATGCAACTGCTAATCAACTTTCTGTTTCCATAGATTTGACTTTTCTGGACATTTCATACCAATGGATTTATACGTATTTTTGTGTGTGACTGGCTTCTTTCACATAGTTTAATGTCTTCAAGATTCATTCATGACATAGTATTATCTGTACTTTATTTCTTTCAATTGCTGAATAACATTCCATTGTATGCTTATACCATATTTTGTTAATCCAATAATCGGTTGATGAACATTTGCGTTGTTTTCAATTTTGGTTATTATGAATAATACTGCTACATATACTTTCAAGTTTTTTGTGCATATGTTTTCATTTCCCTTGTGCATATACCTGAGTGGAATTATTCAGTCATATGGCGTTGCACTACGCAGCGGCTAGATGCGGGGCGCCTCTGCGAGGTCGCCGCCGCTTGTCCCAGGTCCGGGCAGCAACCGCTGGGTCAGGGGGCCGGAGCATGTCGCGGGGAGGACGGCGCTCCCTGAATCAGAGGGAAACCATGAGGGGCCAGCTGAGATGGGAGCAGGGCTCTGAATTCCGCAGAGCCCGACCCAGGGTTGTCACCGATGAGGGAAAGAAACACAAACCGTCGCAAACACTTCTCTGTTTTCCAGGGCGGAGGGCAGGGCTCTTCCCTCTTAGTGGAGAAGCCCCATGGCACATCCCCCTAGTGGGGAAGGCCCCGAGTCCATTTTTCCAAAGGCTTTTATTGAAATGGTTGTCAGTGGGGTTAGGTAACAGGAATGCACAGGTTCTCTCATTACATCCTTATGTTAATGTTCACAGAGAATGGGTGATGTGTTGAAGAAAACAAATGGCAGGAACACACCGATTTACATGGGTCCACGAGGAGACTAGTAAACAAGAGAGATGGCTAAACATGAGAGGGTGGTAAACACAAGTGCCCAAGGTTATAAGGTTAGAATCTGTGAATAATATAAATGTCCTTCTCAACATGAGCTGGCTTTTGAGGGAAAAGCAAAGCACACTTTAAAGAATTTACTTTTATGCCTGATTTCCCCAGGAACTGCCAGATCTGGTTTAGGACCCACTATTGTTTCAAGCCTGAGCCAGGTGGGGGAGGGAGCCACCAAGAGACAAGGAGACCCTTTCGGCTAGATTGAGGACTCTGACCGTGTCCAAGCCAGGCCAAGGGGTGCGGGCCTTTTTGCCCTTTCTCTGTGTCCCCCAATTTCTTGTCTGCTGCCAATAACCTATTGGAATCTGTCTCGGGTTGTATATCTCAGCTCGAGATAATTTACCTGTCATGGATTACGATCATCACATGGCAAAGCAGAGAGGCAGGAGTTACGCCCCTGCCAGGGGGCACAGGTTATGTCTCCTCAGGAGCCTGTTTCTCCAAGGCCTCCAGATAATTTCCAGCCTTGGGGCCCTCCAGCCTCTCGGCAGGGTTACAGTTCCTGAAACCAGACAGGGCGTTTCCCAACAATATGGCAACTCTATGTTTAACATTTTGGAGAAATACCATACAGGTTTTCTAAAGTTCCTGCATCATTTTACATACCCACCAGCAATGAGTGAGAGTTTCAATTTCTCCACACTGGTTATTGTTTGTCTGTTTGATTACAGCTATACTAGCCAATGTGAAATGGTAGTTTATCAGGTTTTTGATTTGCATTTTCTTAATAACTAATGGTGTTGAGTATATTTCCATGTTTTTATTAGCCATTTTTACATTTTCTTGGAGCAAGTTCTACTTAGATTCTCTTCTCATTTTAATTGGATTATTTCTCTTTTTTAATTATTGAGATCTATGACTTCCTATGTTTTAAAAATACAAATTCCTTATCAAATATATGATTTGCAAATATTTTCTCATAATCTGTTAGATGTCTTCACATTCTTGATGAAGCTTATACATACTTTTATCACAAGAATTTGTATTTATCACTAAAGATAAATGAATAGCACTTGAATGGGCATCAGGCCTGTATCATATAATCAGCAATAAATAGATGAGTTTATTTAGAACGACAATTTTTATTAAGAGTAAAAATAATGTTTCCAGGGTAAATTTATTATAGAAAAAAACTTTTGGAACAGCTCCTATGCAACTCTCTGGTGTAGTCTTGTTTTGGTTGCCTTTCTGAGAATTCACCAGAGCAATAAAACTTCTCAGGTACATTATAGTTACTGAAGCACTTACTGAATTTTACTATGTAGAATTAACTTTATAAAAGGGCATTTTTAGGTGGGTTAAAATTATTTGTTAATTAAAGAGGTTATAATAATGTGATGTTCAATGGTACAGTGTCTTACTATCATGTATTCTGTTCCTTCTAAAAATCTACGGGAAGAAAAGAATGAAAGCTAAGATTTATACAGCTCATTATATGTGCCAAGGCATTTTACTACATGGTAAAATAACTCATAATACAGTCATTGAAGAGAAGATTGGCAGTCACGAAATATGACTCACCTTTGTTCTATAAAGTGAATAATTCATTCAATCTGCTACTAAATGCCTATTACGTGCCCAGTATTACACTAGATGTTACAATTACAAATCTGATCTCTTTCTCCCCCAGGGGTTATAGTTTTTGGAGGAACAAAGATGAAGATGTAAACAAATATAAAGAGGTATTACCGGAAAGTAGTATTTACAGGAGAAGAATAAAGGCAATATTAGCAAATAGTTTCATTTTAATATACACAAGAGCCCTATAAATCATATATTTTCATCTCTAATTTACAAATGAGAAATTTAGGGCTCAGGAAACTTAAGGAAATTTTACAATTTCAATAATACAATAGAAAGTCAAGCCAAAGTCCTCCTGATAACAAAGTGGTGTTTTTTGCAGTCTGTCAAGTAGCTCCCGAAAGGCTCACTTGGCTTGTCCCAGCACTCAGGAGGATTAGGCAGTAAGAAAAGGACAGACCCAGAAGCACTAGTCATTCTGTTAGCACATTGGCCTAGCAGGCATCTAATGATACGTTGTCAGTATCACCCTTCTGTTCCTTACTCTAATATACTGTCTGACTACAATAGGTTTTAGAAATATTTACTAACTCTAGAGAATCTTTTTTAAACAAAGCAATTTAAAGTCCTTATTTTTACCTTACAATGATAAGCTTTGTGGTAAATTGAATCATTGTTCACAATTATTTTTTAAATTTTTTTATTGGATTTAGTCCCCTTATACCCCACCCCGACTGTCACCACACTGTTGTCCGGGTCCACGAGTCTTTTTTCCTTTTTGTTCAATCCCTCCACCACCTATACGCCCACTTAGCTGCCATCCTGCTTTTTATCTATGAGTCTGCCTGTATTTTGCTTGTTAGTTCAGTTTGTTTATTAGATTGCACATATGAGTGAAATCATATGGTACTTGTCCTTCTCTGACTGGCTTATTTCACTTAGCATAATGTTCTCCAGGTCCATCCATACTGTCGCAAAGAGTAAAATCTTCTTCTTTTTATGGCTGAGTAGTATTCTATTGTGTCAATGTCCCATAGTTGTTTTATACAGTCATCTACTCATGGACACTTGGGCTGTTTTCATATCTTGGCGATTGTAAATAGCATGGCAAAGAACATACATATGCTTATGATCTTTCGAATTAGTGTTTTGGGATCCTTCAGATATATTCCCAGAAGTGGAATCACTGGGTCAAAAGGCAGATCAATTTTTAATTTTTTGAGGTATCTCCATGCTGCTTTCCACAGTGGCTGCACCAGTCTGCATTCCCACTAACAGTGCATAAATTCTTTATTTATTTCCCCTTGATGCCTTATGTAACTACAGCCTTTGTCACTTATGTTTTTAGTACCAATTGCCAAAATGAGTAGAGTCTAGTGTTCCATCCCACTGACATTGGGTTTGGCCATCAACTTGCTTTGAATGATGGAATATGGGCCAAAACAACTCTGTGCCAGTTCCAACTGAGGCTGCAGAGGCATGCATGTTTCTACATGAGCATGGTGTTATTCCATGAGCATTCATGACTACATAGGAAGAGGTTCCTCTGCAGTTGCTGTACTTTCAGCCCAAACCCTATGATAAACACATATGGAACAGAGAAGAGTGCAACATGCACTGAGAAGCCTAATGCAGCCTGGTTCAGCAGAACCCCAACCATTCCACAAATGCATGAGCAATAAATACTTATGGTTACATGCCATGGAGATTTGTGTGGTTGTTATTCACACCTCAATAGCTAAAGGAGACAAGCTTCATTCTCTTGTTTATGGGGAATTTCGAATATGAGCACTCCAAATTCATTTAACCAATTTATAACTCTGCTTTGATGCATCAGACTTAACAGGTCAGAAGTGAAACACTTTGTTTTCTCCTCTAAACATCCTTTGCCCTTGGTCTCCCCATCATAGTAAATGGCACTGTGATTCAGCTAGAAACCCAGGAAGTCATCCTTGACAATTCCATGTTATTGCTCATCACATCCCATCAGTAGTTTTTCCAAAGATTTTCTGGGACTCACTCACTTCTCTCCTTGATTTCCTACAGTATGTACTCTGCAAACATAACCATGTCTTTTATTCATTAAAATGGAGTGAAAGACAAACTACACACACACACACACACACACACACACAAAGTTTTGATACCAATCAAAGACCAGTATAAGGCTAGAACTGTGATGTCTAATAGAAATATAATGCAAACCACAAGCGTAATTTAAAATTTTCTAATAATCACATTTAAAAAGATTAAAAGAAATAGATAACATAGTTTAAATGATATATTTTATTTACCCTGATATATCAAAAAAATCATTTTAACAGGTAATCAATATAAAAATTAGTAATAAGATAGTTTACATTTTTCATGCCACCTTCAAAATTCAGTTTTTATATTAAACTTATAAAACATCTCAGTTTGGACAAGCTACATTACTAGAATGGCAAGCACAAATCTAGAATATATGAATACTTATAAATCAATAGGAAAAAGGCAAACAGTCCAAAGGAAAAATGAAAAGGAGACATGAACATAAAAGTGAGTATATTCAGCATACTTTTTCTCTGTGTTCATAAACGTAGTTCTTTTAAAGTTTTTTTTTTGTTCTTTTTTTGAGACTAGGCTGTCACACTGGGCAGGGGGTGGGAGTGAGGTAGGGGTGGGACACAGTAAAAAAGTAAAAATGGCTGCAAATCTTAATTTTCCACAATAATGATTTTATATGTTATTTAGAGATTAAATAGACTGACCACTTTACCATTAAAGTTTTATTTTTAATTTTATTATATTTTAATTATTATTAATGTTCTCAAAATTCTAATTATCCAAGGTACTTTTTATCCTGATATACAATTTATTCCTCTTTTATTGACAGAATCTTTATTATCATCATGATACTAACCCAAACATTGATGGGTGAAAAGGATTTATTTTTTTTTTTACATATTTTTCTAAAGTCACAAAAGAAAAACTAAGCAACCAAGTTTAAGTTTTAGTTCATTCCAGACAACATCTCTAACAGAAGAAATTTTCTTATCTCTTAAAAACATTCACCTCAATAAATCCATTATTTTATATATACCTGAGAGTTCTGTCCTTTCAAAAGAACAATTATCAGAGCAATTCACTAGGCTGCCCATGAGAGTTCTGAAAAGGTTATCCATTTCATAAACGCAACTATTAGGCTGCCCGGAGTTCTTTGTTCAGAGAGTTCCTAACAAATCTCTTCAGAGAAATAAGAGAATAGCAAAATGCTATTGGACCCCAAGAATAAAAGTTTTTTTAAAGTTAAACATTTGAGCCTTCCTAGGCTGCAGGTTCATTATTATTAATAGAGAGGAAGTTTTTTGAGAGATCATGCTGAGTCCTGCCTCCAATGTGTCCTATGACAGAGACCGTAAGATTGGCATGGATTTTTCTCAAGACAGGAAATAAAATAAACAAAAGTTATATCTGAAGATGTGGCAGAACAATAAAAACTGTAGCAATACTTTTAAAAACTAGCAGAGTAAGGCCAGCAGTTGGGAAATTCAAGACATAGTTTATAACACTGAATGGAGGCTCAACTTCTGCAACTTAAACAGCCAAGGAAAGAGAAATACCAGGGACTAATAATGATGACCACAAGACAAGCCTGTGAACAATGGTAAAAGAGAGTAAACCAGTGGGTCCAAGCCACCTCCATGAACATTAGAATGGATGTTGCAATGAAAACCAAGAAGTGGCTACATCAACCACTCTAGAGTATAATGAAGTGTGGCACCAGAAATAGCAGAACTTTGGGTGAACCACTCAGATTTTGTTGCCAAGGTAAGGGAAATTGTTGCACGATTTGGAAGCCCGAGCATGCACTATGTGGAAAGACAGGGAAACAAAGTCTGTTTTCCTCTCTTGGAATCCTCATCTCATCTCGTAGTAGACAGGAGACTGTAAGGCTACAAGTCATTCTGCTCTTACTTGTTCTGAGTACTGCATACGTTTTCAAAGTTTCAAAAGGTTACTCTTCTATCAGCATATTTTAAAACCTATTGAACAATTTTACAGATTGTTTATTTCATGTAGTATGTGATTTATAATGTAAAAAAATCTAACCAGTCAGTTTATGGCCAGGAAGATGGTCCTGCTGAGCTTTGGTATTGCTGTGTGTATCTTTCAAGCAATGAGCTGTGAAATATAGTTTAGGTGTTTCTAGAATATCACATAAGAATTCAAAATTTGAGCTAAAAGAAAAAAGCACATTACTTTAAATGGAGTCTTTTAAAACAATATATCTCCATTTTCATTTCTTATTTCTTAATCTTCCTGTAGGCAGTTAAAAAGTAAAACAGTACTTCGGAAGATACACAGTTAAACTACACTGTTGACTGTAGATGGCATATAATTTGACTAGAAAGCTCCCTAAATTACCTGTCCAGGGGCAAAAATCAGATCTTTCACTCCCAAAACTATTTTGAAAGTACTCAAAGAGCAACCCTCATTAATATTCAAATTCAGTGACTTGAACTAATATAGCTCTATTTAACTCCTGTTGTGAGATATAGTTGAAAGCAATAAAGCTAATCAGTAAAGATAATGAACTACCTCTTTCAGAGTAAGTAGTTAGACAGACATGAGCAAAGTAAAAGCTGTAGGCCAGGTACAGGTTACCGGGCAGAAAGCCCCAGCTGTCTAGCAATGAGCAAAACTGGGGAAGCAAGTACTGTAGAGTGGGACCTTGCCCCTGGTGTGACCTTTCCTTCCCAAGAATATCTCTTGGCATGTTGTTTCTTGACCTTTCCTCCCCTGGCATGTCACTTGTCATGTGGTAGACCCCCTTACAGGAGGAACTAGGGGGCCAGAAAATAGCCTCATATGACTCCCATTTAAGCCTTTGCATAACCACTTCCTTAAACATTAAAACCTCAGGACAATGAGGTTCGGACCCACATCTTAGGAACAAAGCCTTGGATCTGTTGACCACAGAGACAGAGTGTTGGTTGGCAAAACTAGAGCTGACATTTAGGCCTCAGTTGTGTTTCAGCTTCAGGCCCACAAAAGCAGCAAATCCAGACAATGTGATGCCATTGCTGACATCAGGACCAGCTGCATTGACTAATGACCCCCTACCCTAGTGTCAACCAATCAACAGAGACCAAAATCCTAAAAGAATATACCTAGAAAGCTGAAAAATATTCTATTGATATCCTCCTCAAGATCTCCCCTAAGGTCCTCCTTAGGGGAGACAAAACTCCTTAAGACAAAACTCCTTAAGATGAAGGATCCAGTGCTACTCTCTCTCGAGCATGCCCATGCCTTCCTCCACCCCTTTGTCTCCTCAGGAGATCTCTCCCTCTCTCTCTCTCTCTTCCATGCCTGCACCTTCCCCATTTCTTCCCTCAAGACTTTGCTTTCTTTCTCCTAAGCTCCAAGGGCCCTTCTTTTGCCTCTGTAACTTGTTTCCTGAGTCTGCACAGCTCAGCTGGCTCACTTATTGTTGAGGATCAGTTTGTGTGGTATCAGGAACTGTAGCCCTGTGCAAGCCAGGCCTTGAGAAAGGGCTTGTAGGTCTCAACCAGAAAACTGGGAATGCTGGTGCCGATATGACCTGATACTAGCACTGAGGGTTCCCGTGGGAAATCTGGCCAAAAGAATGCATTGTGTCCACTGAAGCTTGCTCTGCTTCACACTGCCCTTATAAGGAAAAACCAGGTGTTTGACTTCACAGCAGGGAGAAACGTTCTGTGCCCCATCCGGCGCCTATATGTCTGACAGACCCTAATCTAAATATCTATATACTCTTGTGTATATCGTTTTCAATAAAAGCCATTTCAGAGAAGAGCTCAGGGCATTCTCCACTAGAAGGAATTGCCACCCCTTTCTCCTGAAACACAAACTGTGTCTGGAATGACTCGTTTCTTCATCTGCGGCAGCTGGGAGAACTCCGCAGGATGGGGCCTACCTCAACTTCTCCCTCTGTGACTTTCTAAATAAACTTTTGTTTGTATTTGAGTTTTTGGCTCTGAATTCTTTCTTAGCCTTACTCAAGGACTGAGGTCTAACTGGTAACATCTGCTGCCATTCACCATTAATACTTCCACCTGGATTAATAATAGATTAACAGATTAATCCACCTTGATTAATATAAAAATTTAAGCAAAACACACTGTTTTCTTCTTGGGAGCAAAGGTATTTAAAATTTAAAACTCACATTGGTGTTCCCCCCATTTTCTATTTTGAGAATGCTACAAGACTAATGGGGTCTATTTGCTTGCATGCATGAAGGCCAAATCAAAAGAGAATAGAAATTTACAGCTAAGAAAGTAAAGGTTTATTTTTAAGGAAATGATGCCACACCCAGAGTCACAAGTGAACTCATGCTCAAAGACTTGGTCGTTCTCCAATGGCTTCCAGAGGGTGGGTTATAGAGGGGAAAAATCATTATCATGGTTGCTAAAGGACTTGGAGTCATGGGCTCTACTTATTGGTTGGGGCCATCATAGGGGTAGTTGATCATTGTGTCAGGTCCTGATGTCAGCCTTGGAATAGTTTTGTCTGGCTTCGTGAAGGTTTGGTAGATAGAGTCTTTCTGCTTTCATGGGCCTGGGCCTGAAACACAACTGAAGTCCAGATGTTATCTTTAGCTTGACAAAAATTCTGTTTCTGTGCCCAACAGACCTGAGACTTAGTTCTTGTTTTCCCTTTTTCTTTTTTTTTTTTTAAGATTTAATTTTTTGTTTTTAGATAGAGGGCGAAGGAGGGAGAAAGAGAGGAGAGAAACATCAATGTGTGGTTGCCTCTCATGCACCCTCTACTTGGGACCTGGCCCCCAACCCAGGCATGTGTCCTGACTGGGAATCAAACCAGTGACCCTCTGGTTTGCCGGCTGATGCTAAATCCACTGAGCCACACCAGCCAGGGCAGAGACTTTGTTCTTAAGACAGTTTGATGCTGACCAGAACCTGTTGTCCTCAGGGGTTAATGATTAAGGAAGGGAGTGGACACAAAGGAAGGAAAAAGGGTCATGTTAAAGGAATGGAGTCTCTGCACAGTTACAAGAATTTCTAAATTTACAGGAAAATTGTGAGACTAAGATAATGAACATATATGTCATTTATCCAGATTCATCAATTATTCACATTTTGTCACACTGAGTTTACTTCTCTCTCCTCTTTTTCATGACCTATTTAAGAGTTAGTTGATATATTGACAGTTCACCTCTAAATATTTCAGCCTTTATCACATAAGAGTAAAGATATTTTCCTATATAACCATAATTCAATAATTCTACTCAAGAAATTTAACACTATGTCATTCTTTTAATATTCAGTCTCTATTCAAATTTGCCAGATCCCTAGTGATTTTCTCTACAACATTTTTAAATCAAGGATTTGATATAGGATTGTACATTGAAGTTAGCTGTCATATCTTCATCTACTTTAATCTAGAACACCTGTTTTAAATTCATATTTTTTTCTAAATAATTCTGTGAGAAATTTCCTGAGGTTATACATATATACCTCAGTGTGTATCTCTAAAGAATAAAGGTATTTCTTTACATAAGCACAGTACAATTTTTAAAATCAGTATGTTTTACAAGTATAAAATTGCATGCTCCATTTCATAGAACATTTAGAAAACACAGAATAGTAGAACATATGATCTTCCTCTAGTAAAGAACTGTAACTATTTTGTTACATTATCTTTACATATTGTCTATTTGCCTATTTGTTGATTTTTTAGTGGAGTAAAATGCTCAAGTCTCCTAGATTCTGCCTTGTTCAAGCCTGCTTTGACCCCAAGGCCTTCAGGCTAATAGCTCCTGCTTCAGTCAAGCAAATCATTAGAAGAATTCTGCTTAGGGCTTGAGTTTTTACAAAAATATCCCCTGCCATTTTCCCTTCCATTGACACTCCTACAAGAAGCCTGAACCCTGTACTTTCTTAAAACCCATTTTCTTAAAACCCATTTTAAGAGGATTAGGGCTCCCATTTTTCCGTCGGTGCCTTCTCCACCAGTAAGCCTTTCCTTACTCCAAACTCTGATGCTCTGAGTTTTGGCCTTTCGAGCCATTAGGAACATGAACTTTGGACCAGTAGCAATATCTCATCAGTATGTGAGAGGACTATCATATTTGAAATTTTTAAATAATATATTTTAGCTTGCACTTAACAGCACTTCTAAAGCCAGAATAACACCAACCCAAACACAGCTCGAGCAATGACATCAAAAGATCAGATTAATGATCACAGAAACCAGCATCAAGATCCCTGGACTCTGAAGTGCTATGTGAAATTGTGGCAGGAAATTGATAAATGAATTCTTTACATTGTATTATTCTTTAGTGTGTCAAGGCAATTTGTAACCAGTAAAATTGCAGCTTCAGCCAGGCTAATCTGAATTCCAGAATTTTCTATATAATTGAAAAACTTGAAATGGGTGAGAGAGCACATGATGGGCTGAGAGGAGAATTCTCTCTATTGTATTATTGCAGATTACCCTAATGCCTCTTTAAGAACTGCCTAGAGGGAATTACCAAGATAAAAAATTAGTTTTAAAATGAACTTGAGGGCAACCAAGGGCACCACAAAGGGATAAAATTTGAGTTGATATAGTTTTAGAACAAATTCAAAGCCTTCAGCATTTCACTAGATTTTTTCCCCTCTTTATCACTGTGAATGTGCTTTATGCTTTCTGAAGAGACAGTGTCCATTCAGAGCACATTTCAAAGAAAATGAGGCTATAATATTACATATATATTGACCAGAACAGGCACTGCAGGGACTGCTGCTGCCACCCAATTAAATAAAACCCCTAAGGGTATGTGTGTGTGTGTGTGCTTAGGGGGGGTGTTTTTCTCAGCCAAAATTCTGTAGGAAGCCAGACACAAACAAGATTAAAATACTGCTTAAAGCATTCATATTTATTACCTACTGGTAAAATTTTATATATATGCTTAATGAAAATATGACAATTTTTACATGATTGAATTTTCTGTAAGAAAAGAGCAAGAAAGAAAAAAATGTAAGAGTCCTTATGGTCTCTTAAAAACCATGAAGACATAAATGTAAAATGAATGCAGTTTATTAACTTAGAGCAGTGATTTTCAACTAGTGAGCTGCAAAAATTTTTTAAATGTGCAATACCTGACTATTTAGTCAGGGACACTGACCTCTTTTCCCTTAGACTGTCAAATAAAAAAATGACAACAACCAACACAACAATAGCAGTCTGGTGTGAATGAATTAAAATTATACCTATTTTTTTGTCAGGTTGGCACAAAAATTGTTTTTGGTGTGATGTAAATTTTAATTAGTTTGTGTGTTCCATGAGATGAAAAAGGTTGAAAATTGCTGACTCAAGAGTTATCATTCCAAACTGAGGAAACTGAGCTGTACTTTGAAATTTTCTAGAATAATTTTATATGACCACTCTTTCCATGACTGTTGAAACAATTATTTTATGCACATAGAACAGATAGGATTAATTAAAATATAAACTTTAAATAAGCACTGTTTGTTCTTTGGGAGAATTTCTTGTTTTATAGATATGAGGGAGAAATGCCCCAGAAAGGATTTATTAATTAAAATTGTATATTTATTCTTACATGTGTAAACTTCAGTCACCTTCAAAGTACTTGCCATTTGATGCAATGTACCTATAAAGACATTTTTTTCACTGCTCAGAACAGTTTTTGAACTTGTCAATTTTGATGCCTTTTAATGCTTGCACCATTTTTTGTTTCATCTCTTCCACATCAGCAAAACGTTTCCCTTTGAGGGCTTTTTTCCATCAGAAAAACAGAAAATGTCTTTCAGGGTGAGATCAGGTGAATAGAGAGGGTGGAGCACAGGGATCATGCCGTTTTTGGTCTAAAACTGCTAAACACTCAGCGAGGTGTGGGCAGATGCACTTGTAAGTCACCCATCGTGAGATGGACAAATATGTTGAATGAGTTTTCAAAAAAAATTCACTGAAGCCGAATGCAGCCTGTCATAACAAGGCCAGCTGGTGCACTGATACAGATGGGTTTGTAGAACACTCAGCTAGCAGGGAAAGCCTGTACTACAAGGGGCCCACCTCCCAGAACATAATTCCATTTTTGGATCCCCCTTTGTATTATAGTTCAAAACAAAGTTTATGCTTTTATAATACCATTAAATATAATTAATAGTCTTTATTTTCCCCCTATGTTTTATTTGTGTTTTAAAAAGGAAATAGCCATTTATTAATATTAACAGGTTAAGATAGTTATAACAGCTCATATGAAAATTAGATACCATGCATTTTATATTGTTCTACTCAGAAAAGTCCATTTGTAACATAACAGTTTAATTGATACAATTTTAAATGCATGTAGCTATCATTTGTTACTATATGCTAACATAAAAGCCAGAGAACATTTCAGGAAGTAAAGTAACTTTAAAACTCAAAGAACATAAAACTCTTCCATAAGAATGTAATAAAATCAGAAATTAAAATTTTGCCAAGTAATATAAAAATATATGAAATAAAAATGTGTAAGTCTTATTGTCCATGTCAGAAAACAAAAAGGTAAGAAATATATTCTTAACATGAATCATTATCTCAACCTGAATGTGTACACATGCAGGCACACACACAACACTGCTGCTAAGAAACTATCTATCAGCTGTGTGAATAAAGATAGGAAATGAGTGGGCGTGCACCGTCTTTTCTAATGCACACTTCATGCAATTTACGTAAAGGGCTTTCTAAGGCTATTTTCAAATTACTTTCAATAAAAAAATAAAATGTCCACTTAACACTGGACCCTCCATTTTCAATCCTGATCAGACAACTAGACCACTTGAAACAACATTTAACAACATAATAATGTGTATCTTGTAAAGGAAGTTACTACTAAAAAAGAGAATATGCCACTGTTAGTACTTCAGATAATTATTGTTAAATTCATGTAAAAGGCACAAACGTTGAAACCCTTATATTCTGAGCTGCAAAAGGTAGCAGGAGGACGTGACACTAAAGGATTCGGGAAGGAGGCTTCCTGCTGTAGGGCACTGGACCCGTGACACAGAAAGAAGGAACTCCTGCTAAATAAAATAAGCCAGGCAGTGAAAGACAAATACCATATGATCTCACCTATAAGTGGAACCTAATCAACAAAATAAACAAGCGAGCAAAATAGAACCAGAGATATGGAAACAAAGAACAAACTGACAGTAACCAGAGGGGAATAACGGGGGAAAGAAGAGGAAGGGTCAAGTCAAGGAACATGTATAAAGGACCCATAAACAAAGAAAAGGAAGGGGGAGGATTAAATGTGGGAGATGGGCATTGGGTGGGGCAGGGGAGAGTAATGGGGGGAAATGGGAACTACTGTATTAAATAACAATAAAAAAATAAATATTTTAAACAATTCAAAAAAATGCATCGGAACATATCTTGTAAGTAACCGATAACCATGGCTAAAATAAAATGTTAGGGCAGGTGGTGATGGTGGTGGGAATTTACCTGGGACAATGCTGGGAGTGAAAATGTGATTTGTAGTTTACCTCTCTTCTTCTATTAATGAAAACAAACTTGCTGTTCAAAAGTGGCAACAACTTTAAAAGGATAAGAAATCAGTTGCTTCCACTCACCCAGTCTCAACAAGGGAGCTCATCATTTCAAATATGAATGCACTTTAAACTCAACCATTTTTCAACAGACTCAGTTTTTTATTCTGCCAAACATGTGCAAAGTTTGAAACGTGTTGGATTTAAAGTCAGACACTATGGGGTCAAGTGCAGATGATGCCACGTCTCACTAGCTTGAAGTTTTTCTAGCAAGGTTGTTGCCTGAGTCTGTTTTAAATGATCAAGCATTTCATTCACTTTCTATATTGTGGCTACCAACTCAGGAAGTCACTGAAACTAAGAATGAAGCCAAGATCCTTCATCTCGATAGTTACTTGCTTTGAAATGAACATTTGTGTAACCCCAGAACTCATACATTGTGGCCCCGATCCCCAATGAAATGGCATTGGGAGGTGGGGCATTTGTGAGGTAGTTAGGTCATGCAGGCAGAGTCGTCATGAGTGGGATTAGTGCCCTTATAAGAAGAAATAGAGTGATGATCTTTCTCTCTGCTCTGTGACGACATGGAAGTGTTATCAATAAACCAAGGAACATAAATAGAGGACTCATGGACCTGAACAACGTGGTGGGGGAGGGGACGGATTTGCCTGTGGGAGGGGGGTGGGGGTGGGGGAGGGGTGAGCTATGGGAAAGAGTGCGGGACAACTGTCACTGAACAATAATAAAACAATAAAAATAAAAATAAACTAGGAAGAGAGTTCTCACCAAGAACTTTTACATGCTGGCATTCTAATCTCAGACTTCCAGCCCCCAGAAGAGAGAAATAAAGATCACACATAAATGCTTGTTTAAGCCACCAAGTCTACGATGTCTTGTTAGAGCAGTCCAAACTGCCTCAATTCTCAAATCCTTGTGATTCTGATGATAAATTTGATTCTTCAGTGTGGCAGATGTTCCATCTGTATGCTCTTGCTTCTACTTGCCTTCGCATTTGGCGCTTCTACTCCTTCCCTGCCTCCCTCCCTTCTCCGTTTTGTCATTCCTTCTCTATATGCCCACACACTCAAAAATTTGATAAATGCTTGGCTTGTTTTAGAAAAACCCAACCTAAGGTCCCACATTGTTATACTGTTTCAAAATTTGGAATACTTGTATTTTAACTTTTCTCTATTTCTGGGTGGGATTCAGCTATCATTTTTTTTTCTCACTGAGTCATTTCATCTTTACCAGCATGCCAGAAACCAACATTCCTTCCCAGTTAACATTCTGCACCATCAGCATTAATTCTTTCAAACACAAGGTTTCCTTCTAGCCCCCACTGCTGTTGGGGCAACTAACATGCTTGATACTCTGAAGGGAGAATTATATACTCGTAAGTATGAAGAATTCAAATTACCTTCAAAGGGTTCCTTAAAGGATCTGACCGTATCTTTATTTCATTATTAGGCTTACCAAGAAGTGGAGCCTGCTGTGAAAACTTAGATATATTTGAATCATTTCCCTTTTTATAATAAGGACTAATTCAGTTACTTATTTACACAATGCTTTTCATTTCTAAATGTTCTACAGTGGAATTCCAAATGAATTCAGCCAGAGCCCAGAAAATAATTGAGATCTTCCTTTACCTACGGTGAAAAAACAACAAAATGTAATTCAGCCTCAAGTATTTCTCATTCTTCACCCCACAAAAATACTCTAAGTAGTCCCTTACAATAAAGGGATAGTACCACAGGCCTATAACAAAGTCACTGTTTTAAGTGGTATTTCCATGCTGGCTGGTAGGTTTGCTCCTTTGCTAAGCAAACATATTTTGATCTCCCTCTATTTGCTAGGTGCCATGCTAAGCACTTTCATATACATTAACTTTTTAAATATTTGCAGTGATTTGGTATGGCAAACATTTATTCATTCTATTTTTATAGGCAAGCTTACTGAAAGAGAGAAAGAGTAAAATCGTTACATAAAGTTCCAGAACTATTAAGTTATGTAACTGGACTTGAGCCCAGGTTATCTGATTTCTGATTCATCAGCATTTTTCCGTCATCTCCATACCTTTCCTTCCTTCAAATGTCACTATTTATAGAGTGACTCATATCTCAGTTGCCCATCCCTGTTTTACCCACATAGGAGATGATCATTGAATGTGTGCTCAGTAAAGAATATATACTGAGCAGCATGTGTTAGGCACAAGTCTAGGGGCTGGTGATGTAGATTGCAGGAAGCATTCAATATGTGGACTTGGAACAATTTCTACTTGAGCCAGTTGGCTATTGGTTCAGAAAGCAGAAATTATCCTTTAAGGGATAAAGAATGGCTTGTTTATTTTGGGGGTGGTCTATGGGCACAATTAAACCAAAAGAAGGAATTTCCTGGTACCCACAACATCAGTACAGCCTAGGTAGGGCTTTGTGTCAAATTCATAGATGATTGGGCTTAAGAGACCTGATGAGCCAAGCTTGTTGAAAACCTACTTGATCTATTGCACAACTTAATTAAGAATTGGATTCTTATTTAAAAGTGGTGGTTTTTCCATAATGTCATCTTGTAAATGAGGGTATGGAATCACCAAATCCTTTGAATTTAGAATGCCTGAGACAAAAAATGGAGAAGCTTTATCACTGAGAGAGTTTGCCAACTAGTGCAAGTAATTTCATTTTTAATGCATAAGATTGCTGCCTTCCTTTCCAAGTCATTATCTATCTAGATATAAATATGCTTTAAATTGTTTCATTTAAATTGTCTCATTTGACAGCACTCCTGTGAGCTCGTTTCTGCCGTCCTGAAGCCCAGAGTGCAATCATGTTTGACAGTTTTTTAGGTGGATTTCCTTTGAAAAAGAAGAGTTTCCTCTAGATTTCCATTTCAAGAAAATTAAATCAAATTGGATTTTCAGGTACCATTAATTGATGTAACAGAAAGAACAGAAACCTGATGATTTGGCTCAAGGCATTTTTTTTTTTTAAAGAGAAAGACTTCAGTGGGCAAAGGCTCCAGGTCTAAAATGTCAGGCATCTTGCTGCTTCCATAGCAATACTTGCAGTAAAAACAGAAGCCATGTGGTGGACCATTTCCCTGGAGCCATTAGGAGATGCAGGCACGTTTCTAACAGTGGCTTCTATATTCCATATTTCAGAAGCAGTTCCAGAGATAGTTTATTCGTAGCAAAAGTGGCTTTAAGAGATAAAAAAACATTGCACAATCTAGAAAAGCTTTTAGTATCACTTCTTCCCATCCTAAATTTTGATTTCTAGTATTTCTAATGATGACATAGAGAAATCCTTATTTGACCCTATTATGTGCCTCTTGGGCTAACTGGATAAATAAAAGGCTTGTAATATAGGTAATGTTGGAGTAGGTCAATGGTGAGTTTTTCTACATTGAAAAAATATGGTTGTTTTAAATTTTATTTTGAAAAATGTTTGTGCATTATGATGCACATGTATATCTAGAAAAGTTTTTATTACCTACTAAGAATTTTTTGTCTGGAGGTTTACTGAACACTGGCTTGAAAGCCCAAAGACAGGGGTAAAGGCGGGTGGTAGAAGCTCTGATATCACAGGGGTGTCCAACTTTTCAGGGTCTCTGGGTCACACTAGGAGAAGAAGAGTTGCCTTGGGCCGCACACTCAATGCATGGTGACATGTAATTACAGACACACACACACACATACACACACACACACACACACACAAATCTCATATTGTTTTAAGTAAATTTACAATTTTGTGTTGGGCCGCATTCATAGCCATCCTGGGCCATATGTGGCCCACAGACCACAGGCTGGACACCCCAGTTTTGTTCTCAGGGGGGTAAAACTTTTCTTTAGGAACAAGACGATGTTAGGTATCACAGTGTTTAGTGACCTTCTCTGGTAGGCAGAATAATGTTTCTCTACCCCTAGCCTTGTCTCATTAAAGTCCATGTCCTAATCCTCAGAATTGGTGAACATAGTATGTTACATGACAAAAGGGAATTAAAGTAGCTGATGGAATTAAGGTTGCTGATTAATGGACCTCAAAATGGGGAGTTGACCCTGGATTATCTGGGTGGGCCCGATGCAATCATGAGGGCCTCTGAAAGCAGGAGAGAAAGATGTGACTACGGAAGAAAGTCACAGAGAGATGCAATGTTTGCTCTGAATGTGGAGACAGGGGACCAGGAGAAAGGAATGTGGGTGGCCTTTAAAAGCTGGAACAGATTCTTCCCTAGGTTTCCTTAGAGGAATGTAGCCCCACCAGCCTTGTCAATTTAACACAGAGACACACAGGAGACTTATGCAAAAATTTTATATTTCAATTAAAGTTTACACTCAACATAATTTTCTATTAGTTTCAGGTGTACAGAATAGTAGTCAGACAATCAACTACTTTACAGAGTGATACCCCCAACCACCAATATTTCATGTATCCACTTGGCATCATAGCAGTTATTATCGTATTATTGACTACAACCCTTATGACTTAGTTTACATCCGTCTAGCTATTTTGTAACATCAGACTTCTATTTTTAGAGAACTGAATGATAACAAATTTGCGTTTAAGCTGTTGAGTTTGTGGTAGTTTGTTACAGCTGCAATGGAAAAGGAATACACTCTCCCAAGATCCACAGTATATAAACAGACATATAGTGTATCTGTAGTATTTAAAGTCATTAGTGGGCAATTAGGAGAAAAATAGTGTCTAAAAAGACTCCTTAGGGGTTTAATTATGAAAAAAGTTGAGAAACATTGCCCTAGAAGGTGGCAAGCAGTCTTGCCTGCTCACATTTCATAAAGAGGGAATGTGTGTGTGTACAGAATGGATGTTAGAATAAGTAAACTTTATAGCACTGTGATCTGTTGCTTTCTCTGGAAAAGAGCAGAAAATTAGCACAAATGGAGTTTATTTCTGAATATAAAAACCTAAGGAACTATTTCACAGGAAAAAATTATTTAGGGAAACAAAATAGCTTACATGAACCAGAAAGATTAAAAGCACCAATATGGGAGAATGTATAATTACATGTACACATTTACATGGAAGAAATAATTTGAGTTTATAAACCAAAATATTAGTGGGTTGTTTGGATGGGCATACTCTTTTTGTTTTGTTATTGTTTGTTATAACTTTTCTGCAAGAAGTACGTGTTATAGAAGCTTTTTACTATAAGACAATACTTGATATCTGAAAGGGAACCAAAATTTCATAGTAAAAAAAGAACACCCCAGTTTGGGTTGCAGTCGTTATCTTAACAGCAGGACAGAAATTATAAAATAAATTTGTCTTATCTTGCATATTGTTATTACTAAGCTTATGTTACAAATGTCAATTGTGTTCTCAGTGAGTATAGATTCTAGAAGTAAAAGTAGTGGTAATTTGGTCCATAGTCATCTCTTTATAATTCTTTTCTCTTTTTCAACTTAATTGCTGAATTGTCCCAGATTCTCATTTGCCAGTGATTCGGCATGTAGTTAAAACAGTTCACCAACCTTTCTTTTCATCAATTCATTTGTAGCAATGTGTGCATTAAATAATTAGATGTTTAAGAGTTAAGCAAGGAGGAAAATTTGAGTGAGTGCTAATTTTATAACTGTTTAGTTCATTAGCTAATAATATTCTGATGACTTTGTTTTCTCTATATAACTTTAAGTTTGGCAGACACTTAGATAATAAGACCCACTTGTATGTGAAAATTTTGTAATGTTTTATCACACACACACAAAGACACACTCTCACCTATAGTCTATATTTTTAATTTTCAAATATATGGGTTTAGAACTGTTGGAAAATCAGCCACTATTTTTTAAGAAAAAACTCACAGCAGTTTTGCCAGTATAAAAAACATAGCAAACATGTTTTAATGAGAATGCTCCTATTTAGGTCTGTTATGCTAGTTGATTTAACAGTAAAAAAGGTGACAGATGTGTGATGGTTTCAGCATAGTATGTGTATATACATCCTGATTGATAACTAATTGAATGTGCATTGATGGCACCAACTTTCAGTACATTTATCCAACCAAAAGAGGCTCTTTCTAGCATCTGGGGCCAATTAGGACTTACAGCCAGTGGGTTAGTGAAATAGTCCATCTGTTATTAAAGGTTTCTCAGAATTCTTGTTAGTTGATTCTCTTTTTTAACAACCTCAGAACGTGAGTGTATTCTCTAAACAACTGAGGGTTTTAAAAACAATGCAACTCTCTCACCCAACATATTCCCTCCCTTCTACTGAACAAGTGGCCCCGGCCATTGACAAGCATCTTGCTGCTAATTCTTCGTTCTTTTCTCCAGACGCAAGACCTCATTCAAACTTTGACATTCCCAAAAGCTGCTTTTCTACCTTCTGCATAAATGTTAGAGAATGTTAGGATTGAAAGTCACCTGTTGGTCATTGAGCTGTGTTATTCTATGGATAAAATCCCAGCACATTGAGATGTGTTATTCTATGGATAAAATCCCAGCACATTTCAGAGCTGCAGCCTTTGGCACTGCTGATAGTACCAGTAATAGCAGAGCTGTCAATCACATAAATGCTTTCACAGAAAATTCTTCAGACAAAGAAGTGTGTGAAGATATGAACTTTCTAAACAACTCTTAACTCAAACATGGCAAACATTCCCAGTGGCCAGGGTATTCACACTAGCCCTGCAGAGGAGTAGAGCCCTGGAAGACGAATTGAAAAAGAAAAGGTTTTGGGCACTTTTCCCAGAGGAATTCACATCCACTTAGCATCATCTGCAGGCCCTCAAAGGTGTTCTGGAGTGAGTGCCCAGGCAACTAAAATGTTCGAAAGTTGAACCTCATTGACTTAAGCAAACACGGATGACTCTCCTGAGCTAAACTCCTCCAGAGAGAATGAGTATCTTACTCTTCCTAAGCCTATACTCCCTCAGCTATAAAACAGGAAATATGATACCTCCCTCATAGACAAGAATGACTGACCTAAGAGGGATGAAATATAAATGAGTCTTTTTATTCCTCTCATCACTGATCAACAAAATAATGGCCTTGATATAGATTGGCAAAATGAGTCCTATACAACATAAATATACAGAATGCCACCAAATCAACAAAGATGGGGAAGGTTATTTGGTATTATGCATTAAATAAAAAATTGTTTACCTTTTGATTCTTCTATAATTTTAGTTTATAAGCATGATATGATATGATGTAATATGATATGATGTGTGTGTATTCTAAATATCCAACAATAGGGGACTAAGCTGTTTATTCCATGTAACATTTAATATGAACCCATTAATTAAATGTATATACAGAAAGATATTTATATACATTTCACACTTACACAAATATTTATTTATTTATGTATAAAAGATCTGAAAAAATACCCAATAGAGATACAAACTGCCCTAACCTGTTGCCTCTCAAGTCCCTGTATTTCAAATTGACTAGAAATTCTAATTAACTTCAAGCTTGGCACAAGCTTCTATAGTCAAACAATGTAGGAATTCAGGGATCCCTGATGTAGGAAGTACATAGGAAATTCATGTACTCAGAGATTATGTAATACTATTATTAAGAAAGGCATGCTTGAAATTCCCAATTCTTATAGCTTGATTACATACCAAACAATAATAGCTATAACCTAAGTTTGCCTGAATGAAAAAGCAACACATTCAGGAGGAAGCTTCAGGGAAATCTATGAATCCAGAAAACAGAGGGGCCAGTGAGAAAACAGCGTACTTGCTTCTCATAATTAATCTATTAAGAATAAGCTTTGCCTGTAGAAAATAGGGATAAAGTTTATTAATATTTTTTCACTTTCTATTTCACTTCTCAGTGGGAAAGAAGAAATATTGTACATAAATCTTGGAGTTTTTTTTATCCTGGAATTGTTTATGTCTTCTGCTACACCAAATTCAGCATTGAAATCTTTCTCAGTATATTTTAAATATGGCTTGACTTAGGTGACAGCATGTATATGTTTTATTCCTGAATTGGCCTCCTTGATAGTTGAAAAATACCATTATTTAAATAACTGTTCTTATTTTGATTATAGTTTTGATGGACTGAAGTGTAGGAGAGGAAACTGGACTAGTTTAGTCATGAAGGGCTATGGGGTATATACTTCATCCTTCTCATAATTTTAAAACTGATTTGGATTATTTTAGAGACATCATACATATGACATCACATCTACTAAAACAGATAAGATTCAAAAGAGTTACAATGGCAAGGATATAGAGAACTGGAGACTTCATACATTGCAGGTGGGACTACAAATGATGCAGTCATTTTTTGAAAACAGTTTGGTAGTTTCTTAAAATGTTAAACATAGCTTTACCATAAAAGCCAGCAATTCCGCTGCTAGCTGTATCCCCAAGAGCAATGAAAGTCTATGCTGGGAATGTTGACATTCCCAAAAGCTGCTTTTGTGTGTCAACACACAAAAATTTCTATATGAACGTTCATAGCAGAATTATTCTAATAGCCAAAAAGGAAAACAACCTAAATTTCCACCAATTGGTAAATAGATAAATATAACACTGTGTATCTTTATGATGGAGTACTATTCATTAATCACAAGAAATGAAGTACTGATACATGCTACAGCACAAATGAACCTTGAAACATTATACTAAGTGAAAGAAACCAGTTATGAGAGAGCATATATTGCATGAACTCATTTATATAAAATGTCCAGAATAGGTGAATGTATAGAAGTAGAAAAGAGATTAGTGGTTTCCTGGGGAGTGAGGCTGGCGAAAGGGGGACAAGTTGGTAGTAACTGCTAATTGGCATATAGTTTAAGGGTGATGAAAATGTTCTGACTTAGATATTGGTGACTGTTGCATATGTGTATAAATTTACTACAAATTATTTACTTATATATGTAAAATGAATAAATTTTATGATGTGTAAATAATACCTCAATAAAGTCGTTTAAAAATATGATAAGTTTACCAATGTGCAAAGGATACTAGTAAGATATCTAGACCAATTAGGGAGTCCTGGACAAAGTATGTAATCAAAGAGCCTTGTGTACAAAATTTTACATACAAAAATCCCTATTTTAGCAGGATATGTATATAGAGGAACATGTAATCTTTAGCTGAAAAATATTTCACTGTTGTTTTCTTGAAATAATTTATTGAAGTGAGAGTGATGTTAGAATGTTCACCGTGAAAGGTTGCTCTCTAGACTTATTTTACCTCATAAGTCAAGTTGTTTTCTTCTTTTTTAAAACAACCATAAATAAATGGAAATATCTGACAATCTGTACAATGTAGTTTGGTTTTTTTTAGACATTGCAGGAAATGTTTTAGATTTTATTCCTTGTGGAATTCACAAGCAAAAGAGTAACATAATAAGAAAAACCTGTTTGGTCCTATCCACTCTTTGTGACTTCGTCTGAAGTCCTGCTAAGATGGACCAAATCTGATTTTCTTTTTATCTTCCCAAGGGCAATGGTCCTCATTAGCAAGGAGAAAGCTTACTAAGTCAGGACTGAGTGAAGAAGTGCAAGGTCATTTCATTAGGGCATGTAATGTTCACAAAGGGCCCAGTTGCCATTATTCAGAAGCTAGATCTTAAAGTGGTAAAACAGGATGCATTACAGAGCTCAACTTTCAACAGCATTGGTCCCTTTACTAAAAGTTCCATTAATAAATGATTACAGAGTACCAGAATGTGGATGAGGAGGAATAGCTGAATTTTTGTTTTAATCACTGTAATGGCAGAAATAGTGTTTTAGAAGTCTTTACATCAAACTAACACTTTCCAACCCAGAATAGCATTAATTATCAATTTAATGATTTTATTCTAGTACACTAAGAACACCAGCATACAAAGACAGTTGGACATTGGTAGCCTTATCATATTCTTAATAGCTTTTTTGAGGTACAATTTATATATCATAAAATTCATTCATTCTAAGTGTACAAGTCACAGATTTGTAGTAAATTTATAAAGTTGTGCAACCATCACCACAATCCAATTTTCTCTACAGAGAAGATGTTTAGAACCTGAAGAGCTGAAAGAAATTGAAGAAAGGATTTATAGAAGGCACAATGAGCTGTTGATAGTAAGAATATACTATGTTAAAACTTCTTAAAATTTTTAAAATTATCCATGTTAAAAGTTATACATTTTAAATGTAGGTTCCATATTTCATATTTTAAAATTGAGGGATACTGCTATTGCTATTTTATGATATTACCAGAAATAATAGTAAGCTATTTTGATGCTATGTTTGCTTCTGAAAATAAAATTTTTGATACATGAATTCCTAAACCACTTAAAAAATTGAGGTGTTTGGATTCTGCCTTAAAAATAATTGACAAAAGAATAGCCTCTTGAGGAATATTGAGGGATTTGGCTGCTTCTAATAATGCCTTCCTTAAAGGAAAATGAAAAACAGGTCTATAGAAGTAAATGAACAAGTTGTTGGCCAGACTGGTAATTATTCCCATAAAATGACAGTAATGGAAACTGTGATAAAGAAGAAACAAACAGATTCTGTGTTTCTTGATCTTTATTGATTGGGTGTGGAATGAAATATGTGTTTCTCCTGATTACTGTTGTTACCTGATTCATTAAATAAGTAAATAAGAAAAGAAAAACTATTTTTCCACTCCCACCCCTAGCTACCTCACAAAGAGAAAATGCATTCAATCTAAATACAGCAACACCAGGTCTAGATAATAAAGGTTGAAGTTAGCCGTAAATACCATGTTAAGATGGATATAGTCTGAGCAGATACAGGATAACAGTTTTACTCATCCATCTTTTTATTCAGTCAATCAGACAGCTGATTGATAGTTACTAAGTTGCTATATGATATGGAAGCTTTACAAAGTTCACATAGAGTGAATCCTTTTATTTGTTTCAGCATAAGAAGGCCTCAGAAAGAATTTCTTCTGAACAAGTATTCCTATAATAACATACATTTAATCATTGTAAATGTATAATTACCTTCAAGTAAAGAAAATTTTCTGATATGCTACATTACAGATAGAATTAATAACCAAACAAATCTATTGATTAGATTTAATCTAAATCTGACATATTTTTGTCCATTTTCATTTTTCCCAAAAGACAAAATTATTTCAGTCAATTTCAAAAAGCCCTAACTTTTAGAATAGTCACACCTGTTCTTTTCCAGGTGCACATAGACATGAGATTTACTGCAGGAGCTTGAGAAGAAAAACTCTTTTAATTTTTCTGGACTTGATAAGATTAATGAGAAGAGCAATATCCAGTTGAAGGATCATAAGGAGCAGTAACTGAAATGAGCTGATAAATGTGCCTAGCTCTGTCTCTTGCTCACTACTTATATCCTTAAAACAGAACTGCTCTTTCCTGGCTTAAAAGACACCTGGCCAACTCAGCCATAGGCACAGCTATCTCTATAGGACAATGTGTACAACTCACAGTGACACCACAATATGAGACATATGCCTCTGAGTGACTGATAGGATCAGAGCCAGTATCTCTCCCATAAGCCTTAGGGAAACAGGAAGAAATAGCTCATATTTGGAATTTACAAACAGAGGAATGAAACCAAGTATATGTAAATGTACGACCCAAGGCCATAGAGTAAGCCGATATGTAGGCCAAATTCATCAGTACTCAACTTACTATTTAAGCGACTAAATGCCACTATCTGTGTGGAAAGGCTCAGACTGAGTTTCTAGGGAAATGTTTTCTTTTCCAGATGGCCCTCTTTGTAGTTTTATAGATTTTAAAATCGTGTTATAGTATCTTTTATTGGGTTTTATGATATTTTTGTAACTTATTTATAGGCCTGGATTTGAAAACACATTGTGGGCATGGATATCATTGATGAAAATGTTTATATTCTTGATAATAAACACGATAACAGGCATGTTTTATTGTACCATTGTTCTTAGGTTCTACTACAACACATGTTGACAAAAGACAATAAAGGTACTAAAATTTTTAGAAAGCCATCATTCTGTGGTTCAAAGGTGCTTAGCAATATAAACAAAATACAGTTCCCAATTAAACATGCTTCATTAGTCATTGCACGGTGTTAACATTTAAGTCCAATCTTGGCTACCTAAGACCCATCAAACTTCTAAAATTGATGCAAAATCAGAAGAGCTGATAGAAAAAAGCAGTAAAGCCTTGCCTTGTTTCCTAGTAGCCTGCATTCCTTCTTAAGGCCATATGCTCCACATGGACAGCATCAGCTCTCATGGTTTTTGGGCATTACCTTGTGAGATGTGTTCCAGCTGTATGTCTCTTCCAGGTTGGAAACAAAAGATCAAGTTGGAAACATTTTTTCCATTTCCTATCTACTCGCCCATTTTCATCTTCCCATCCCAATGCCCAATCATCCCTAGAAAAAAACTCTCAAACCAAACGCATATTTTTGGAGGCCACTTTAATTAGGAGTAATTCTGGATCAAAAATGTACACAATTTATCTCTTTCTGCTCCCACCCCCTCCCCCTTGAATTTCTGTGCTACCGAAAAGCCTGCTGTGAAATCCTCGACACCAAGCATTGGAGGTCAATCAGCTTCATTTGTAACTCACCAATGAGAAGTAAGGCTCCATGTTCCTCTCTGCATTCCTGTGATTTCACTAAATAATAGAAAAAGAAACCCAGCACACAAAAGGATCAAAATGACTATGGAAGCTCATTGTCAAATTACTGTCAGGAGCATTCGAGTTGCCTGTTGCTAAGGTCATGGTAGTGAGACTAAGACTTGCAGGGAAAAGAATTCTGAAAAGAGGATATCAGGGATAGTTTGCTTAAAATATACTGGTCTCACACAGAGCCTTTCTTTCCTTTTCCTTTTTTTCCCTTTTTCTTTTTTTGTTGCAAAGATGCAGCTACATTGGTGGAGTACAATCAATTGCTCTAAAAGCTTGTTGAATTGGAGTACAATAATGGAATGCACCAAATAATTTTCTCTGACAGTAGATAAGAGTGAATGCTCAAAATAACCCAAATTTAAACATAGGCAAATGGGACTTAGAATGAACCTATCCTGATTTTCAGAACTCAAAAGCGGAAGCTACTAGTTCCTTTAATAGCAGCCATTATAAAATATAATTAAGAATGAGAAAATTAAAAACATGAACACTTATACAAGATTGATATGCTTATGATCCTGGTTTACACATCTTTGCATCTTCCTTTTGTGACTAGCAGCCTATAAAATTTCCTTCCTTTTCCCTAAAGGGGAAAATAAAGTTGTTTGGCAAAGTCAGGGATATGTGATGATATAATAAAACATTCTGGGAAAATGGCTGTTGCAGTATGGAGATCCCTGAGATCCTGGCACAGGCATCCCAGCGGCTTCTTCCCCATGTCTCTCCCCAATGCTTGCCACTCCAGATTCTTCTCAGGCAACTCCAGTCTGCACTGCCCTCCCTTCACTGGAGCCCAAGGGGGGAAAATATTTGAAGATTTAATTTCAAAAACTTGTAATCCAGAGCCTAGAACAATACCTGGCACCTAGTAGATACTCAATACACAGTTACTGAAGAATGACTCTATGAGCAACCAGATTTCCTATCTAGTTACTCTTAATCCATTCTCCATGTTGGAGCTAGAGTGATCCATGTAAAGCACAATTTTGATCAAAAAACAAAAAATAGAGAGACCCAGAATATGGTGGAGGAGTGAGTGGAAGTCACACTGACCTCCTCCCAGGACCAAACTGGAATTGCAACTACATTGTGGAGAAATCACCTGGAGAACAATGGAATGATAGAGAGAGAGGAGTCTTGGAGCCTCAGACAGAGAGTAGAATTGACTTTTGCACATCCTAACAGGTGAGAAGTGTGTTAGAGGCTCAAGAGGGTGGGTTGGGCACCCATGGGCACCAGCACCAGAGGGACATTGAAACAGCCAGTTGGATCCCCCTAAGAAGAACAGGGTCTGAATCATAAGCAGGGACCCCTAGACTACACAACATTTGAACCAAAAAAAGCACACAGACAAGACAATCACAAAAAACAACAACAACAAAAAAAAACATAGTGCTGCTCTCTGCCAGAGACAGGAGGCTGGAGATGCAAAGAGATGTTTAAAGGGCCAACACAAAAATTTGCAGAGACCAAGCCGCCTTCCTTGGTCTCTGGGCAAAGGCGGGAGCAGAGTGGGCTGGAGTCTGAGGAAAGATTGGCGAGGAAAACTTTGTGGAGAAAACTGAGACAGTGGCCAGTAGGGCCCCGGTGATGACTCACCTCCCACTCCATAGCTACCATCTTGCTCAGGCTTAAAGGAAACAGTAACCTTGCCTTCAGGACACTCCACCCAGGACTTGTGCATGGGCCTGGGTGCTGAGTGCAGCCAGCAGAGGTAGTAGATCCCTGGCCAAAGGGAATGCAGAGCTGCGTAGAAACCCTTGAAGAGAGACTGGAGACAGAGGCATTGGGGAAAGAACTGAAGGAGTAGCTGGGGGTTTCGGAGCTGATTCCTTCCCCATTCTTCAGTCTCCATTTTGTGCAAGCAGGCCACGCCCCAAAGAGGCAGCAGGGGGAAAGGAAACAATAATACCCCTGGCTTCAGGGCACTGCCCCCAAGAGTTGCATGCAGGACTGGGTGCTGAGTACAGTGGGGCAGAGATAGTGGATCCTTGGCCAAAGGGAACACAGAGCTGCCTAGAGATCCTTGACAAGGGACTGGTGACAGAGGTGTTGGGGAAAGAACTGTGGGAGTAGCCGGGGGGATCCTGGTACTGACTGCTTTCCCATTCCAAGGTCTCCATCTCACTCAGGCAGACCACTCCCCTGAATGGCAGTAGCCTGTAAGGATACCATAGCCCCACCCTCAGGAGGCACTGTCTCGCCCTGTGGTGCCTAAGCCTGACAGTTGAGGGCAGAGTGACTAGATTAAAAATTGCAGGAGACAGACACAGACAGTAGATTCCTGGAAGTTCCTGGAAGTCTCAAACAGACTGCCTAAGGTGAGACAGGGTCAACAACTGACATCATCAGAGGCAGATCCAGAAAGAAAGGGGGAAAAAAAGACCCGCCAACTACCATAGAAGTTTAATCCACAAAGTCAGGAAATCGAGACTGATCAATTTAAGAAGCAGAAGCAAAAAAAAAAAGAGAGAGAGAGAGAGAAGAAGAAGACTCTCACAAATAATGGGGAGGAAAAGAAACACCCACCAAATGAGGGGAAAGGAGGAATCCCCACAGAGAAAGCTAAATGAAATAGAGGCAAGTAAACTATCAGATACTGAATTCAAAACAATGGTTCTAAGGAAGCTCAATGAGCTCAGCGAGCTCAAAGAGAACTATGAGAAACTACAGGGAAACTATCAGGAACTTACTGCAAACTATATCACCTGGAAAAGGACATAGAAACTTTCAATAAGACACAAGATGAAATGAAGAATACAATTTCCAAATTGAAGAATACAGTAGAAGAATACGAAAGCAGGCTAGGTGAAACGGAGAATCGAATAAGTGAGATGGAGGACAAGGTACAAAAAAGCTCCCAGAAAGAGCAAGAAATGGAAAAAAGACTCAAAAAGAATGAAGAGGCATTAAGGGAAATGCAGGACAACCTGAAACATAATAATATCTGCATAATAGGGATACCAGAAGGAGAAGAAGGGGAGGAAGGGATAGAGAACCTGTGTGAAAAAGTAACGATGGAAAACTTCCCTCAGGGGGAGGAGAGAAAAAGTAACACAAGTCCAGGAAGCACAGAGGGTCCCATTAAAGAGGAATTCAATGAGCCCCACTCCAAGACACATCATCATTAAAATGGCAAATATCAAAGATAAAGAAAGAATCCTAAAGGAAACAAGGGAGAAACATGTAGTAACATACAAGGGAGCTGCTATATGGCTAGCAACTGACTTCTCAAAAGAAACAGGATAAGCCAGAAGGGAATGGCAACAAATATTCCAAGTCATGAAAAGCAAAGACCTGCAACCAAAGCTGCTCTATCCAGCAAGGCTCGTAATTCAAATGGAAGGTGAAATAAGGAGTTTCCCAGACAAAAGAAGACTAAAAGAATACATCTCCACCAAACCAGCACTACAAGATATGCTAAAGGGACTGGTTTAAGAAGATGAAGAAAAAGAGTGAGAAAGAGAAGAACGAAGCTACAAAGAAAAAAAAATGAATAAGTTCCTATCAATAATAACTCTAAATGTAAATATACTAAATGCACCAACCAAAAGACACAGGATAGCTGAATGGATAAGAAAACATGACCCACACATATGCTACCTACAAGAGACCCACCTCAGAACAAAAGGACCTACACAGATTGGAAAAAAAATATTCCAAGAAAATGGACAGGAAAAAAAAGCAGGGGTAACAATATTTATATCAGACCAAATAGATTTCAAAACAAAGGCCATAAAAAAAGACCCAGAGGGACACTTTATAATACTCAAAGGAAGAACCCATCAAGAAGACATAAACATTGTAAACGTAAATGCACCCAACATAGGAGCACCCAAATATATAAGGAAAATCTTAGAGGACTTCAAGAAAGATATAGACAGTAACAAACTGATAATAGGGGATTTTAACACCCCATTGTCAAAAATGGATAGATCTTCCAATCAAAACATCAACAAGGATATTGTGGAACTGAATGAGCATTAGATCAAATGGACTTAAGGGACATATATAGAGCTTTTCATCCCAAAGAAGCAAAATACACATTCTTTTCAAATGCGCAGGAAACTTTTTCAAAGACCACATGATAGGACACAAAGCAAGCATTAACAAATTCAGGATAATTGAAATAATAACAAGCATTTTCTCAGACCACAAGGGCTTGAAACTGGAAACCAATCTCAAGGAAAAACCTCAAAAACTTTCAGACTCATGGAGACTGAACAGTAGACTATTAAACAATGAATGGGTGAATAATGAGATAAGAGAAGAAATCAAAAAATTTCTGGAAACAAATGAAAATGAACAGACAACAGTCCAAAACGTATGGCACACAGCAAAGGCAGTCCTGAGAGGGAAGTTCATAGCAATATGGGCCAACCTAAAAAATATAGAAACATTTCACATAAATGACCTAACACCACAACTTCAAGAACTGGAGAGACAACAACAAATAAGTCCCAGACCAAGCAGAAGGAAGGAAATAATCAAGATCAGAGCAGAATTGAATGACATAGAGACAAAAAGAACAATTCAAAGGATCAACCAATCCAGGAGCTGGTTCTTTGAAAAGATAAAAAAAGTCAACAAGCCTTTAAGCAGATTCATTAAGAAAAAAAGGAAGAGGCCCCAAATAAATAATATCAGAAATGAGAGAGGAGAAATAACTGATACCATAGAAATACAAAGGGTTATAAGAAATTACTATGAACAATTATATGCCAAGAAATATGGAAACCTCAATGAAATGGACAAATTTCTAGAAAAATATAATCTTCCAACACTGAATGAAGAAAAAGCAGAAAGCCTGAACAGACAGATAACAATGGGGGAAATTGAAGCAGTAATCAAGAAACTCCTGGCACACAAAAGCCCTGGACTGGATGGTTTCACAGGAGAATTTTACAAAACATTTAGGGAAGAACTAACCCCTGTCCTTCTCAGACTATTCCAAAATATCCAAGAGGAGGGAAGACTCCCAGACTCTTTTTATGAGGCCAGCATCACCCTAATCCCAAAACCAGATAAAGACCCTACAAAGAAAGAAAACTACAGGCCAATATCGCTGATGAACATAGATGATAAAATCCTCAACAAAATATTGGCAAACCACATCCAGCAATACATTAAAAAGATTATCCACCACGATCAAGTGGGATTCATCCCAGGGATGCAGGGATGGTTCAATATACACAAATTAATAAATGTAATACATCACATAAACAAAAATAAAGACAAAAATCACATAATCATTTCAATAGATGCAGAAAAAGTATTTGGTATGGTATAACACCCATTTATGATCAAAACACTCAGCAAAATGGGAATAAATGGGGCATACCTCAACATAATAAAGGCCATATATGAAAAACCTACAGCCAACCTCATACTAAATAGGCATAAACTAGAAGCTTTCCCACTAAGATTGGGAACAAGACAAGGGTGTCCACTTTCACCACTTCTATTCAATATAGTATTGGAAGTCCTAGCCACAGCGGTCAGACAAGAAAAAAAGAAGGCATCCACATTGGAAAGGAGGAAGTAAAACTATTATTGTTGGCAGCTGACATGATAGTGCACATAGAAAACCCTGTAGATTCCACCAAAAAACTACTCAACCTAATAAGTGAATTTGGCAAAACAATAGGATACAAAGTCAATATTCAGAAATCAAAGGCATTTTTGTATACCAGTAATGAAATAGAAATGAAGAAATTAGGAAAAAAATACCATTTGCTATAGCAACAAGAAAAATAAAGTACCTAGGAATAAATTAAACCAAGGAAGTAAAAGACCTATACATAGAAAACTATACAACATTAAAGAAAGAAATTAAGGAAGACAGAAATAAATGGAAGCATATACTGTGTTTATGGATTGGAAGAATTAATCTCATCAAAATGGCCATTCTACCCAAAACAATTTATAGATTCAACACAATCCCTATTAAAATACCAATGACATATTTCACAGACATAGAACAGACATTTCAAAAATTTGTATGCAACCATAAATGACCCCGAATAGCCATAGCAATTTTGAGAAAGAAAAACAAAATAGGAGGGATCACATTACCTGACATCAAACTATATTACAAGGCCGCTGTAATCAAAACAATCTGATACTGGCACAAGAATAGATACATAGATCAGTGGAACAGAATAGAAAGCCAGAAATAAACCCATGTCTCTATGATCAATTCATATTTGAAAAAGTGGGCAGAAGCATAAATTGGAGTAAAAATAGCCTCTTCAACAAATGGTGTTGGGAGAGCTGGACAGACAGCTACATGCAAAAATTTGAAATTTGATCACCAGCTGATACCATATACAAAAATAAACTCAAGATGGATAAAAGACTTAAATATAAGTTGCAACACCATAAAAGTCCTAGAGGAGAACATAGGTAGGAAACTCTCAGATATCCCATGCAGCAATATTTTCACCAATATGTCCCCTAACACAAGGGACATAGATGAAAGAATAAACAAGTGGGACCTCAACAAAATAAGAAGCTTCTGTACGGCTAAAGAAAACATCAGCGAAATGAAAAGGGAGCCAATCGTATGGGAAAATATATGTGTCTATGGTACATCAGATAGAGGTTTGGTCTCCAAAATACATAAAGAACTCATACGACTCCACTCCAAGAAGACACACAATTCAATTAAAAAATGGACAAAGGACCTGGGCAGACACTTCTCCAAGGAAGAGATACAGAGGGTTCGGAGATATATGAAAGGATGCTCAGCATCACTAGCCATCAGAGAAATGCAAATTAAAACAACAGTAAGATACCACCTCACACCGGTCAGAATGGCCATCATAAACAAATCAACAAACAACAGGTGCTGGCGAAGCTGTGGAGAAAAGGGAACACTAATACACTGTTGGTGGGAATGCAGACTGGTGCAGCCACTGTGTAAAACAGTATGGAATTTCCTGAAAAAGCTAAAAATGGAACTGTCTTTTGACCCAGTGATTCCACTGCTGGGATTTTACCCTAAGAATCCCAAAGCACCAATTCAAAAGAACCTATGCACCCCAATGTTCATTGCAGCACAATTTACAATAGCCAAGTGTTGGAAGCAACCTAAATGCCCTTCAGTAGATGAATGGATTAAAAAAGTATGGTACATTTACACAATGGAATACTACACAGCAGAAAGAAAAAAATAACTACTACTCTTCATGACAGCATGGATGGAACTAGAGAACATTATGCTAAGTGAAATAAGCCAGGGGGTGAAAGGCAAATACCATATGATCTCACCTATAAGTGAAACCTAACCAACAAAACAAACAAGCAAGGAAAATATAACCAGCAACATTGAAAGAAAAAAGAAACCAACAGAGTCAAGACAGAAGGAGGGAGAGGTGGGAGGGGAAAGGGAAGGAAAGGGAAAGGTCAAGTCAAGGAACATGTATAAAGGACCCATGGACAAAGCCAAAGTGGGGAATGATTGAGAGAGGGAGGTCAGGGATGGGGGCAGGGGAATGTGGTGGCGGGAAGGTGGAGACAAATGTACTTGAACAAAAATAAAATAAATAAAATTAAATAAAATTAAAAAAATTAAAAAAAAAGAAACATTCTGTATCCTTACTCAGTCTCATCCACTTGAATGAGATGCAGTGTCATCCCAATGGGTATAAAATCATTATGTAAAATTAAGAAAGAATTAAATATCTTAGGAATTTCAAGACATGATGCAGACTGGTAAAAGAATGGTCCATAAATTGCAATGAATGTCAAGACACACTTGCTCATGGTCAATGGCCAAATGTTAGATATGAATAATTCATAAATATTGATGACAAGATCCAATAAAGGAGGATTATTGTCATTCCACTAATATTTTCCATGTAACAGTTTATTTCAATACTTTGTAATAAAGAATTGTTGCTAGAGTAATGTAAAGATGTGAGATGGAAGAGGAAAAGGAATACTTTGGAATTCATGGAGGTTGCCACAGTTGTAGAAGCTTACTAAAATGTGTTTCATTAATATTCTTCCTATGTCAACACCAAATGAGAGACATACCATTCTGTAAAACCCCAGATGGGATTGGGGCACCTGAGCATTGTGATATAACTGTCAGAGTGTGTTTAGTTACTTATTGTGGATATTTTGTAATCCACACCTCAGTAATTATAATCTTACTGCTTTTATAGCCTCACACTTTCTGTACTGCTAATATAGAACTTAGAAGTGGGTCATCACTTTGCGAAAGGCCGGCTGTCCAGGTTTGCACATGGAATACTGTACCTTTCATAGAAATTTCATAGAAAAAAAGAGCACCTTGCAGGAAAAATGACAGAATAATTGCTATTTTCACAAATTGGCTTATTCTTATACAGTTCTGATTCTTTCTCTTGAGAAAGGATGGTCCCATTGTTAATAGGAAATCTGAAAAAAGCACCCAATTTATTTATAGCTTGATGGTGGGGTAGGATTTATAGGATATGATAATTAACTGGCCCAAATAAACATCCTTAAGGTATTTCATTTATTAATACTCCAAAAATATACAAAACTGAAAGAGTAAGAATAGATCTCTATGTTATTGTTTTAAAAGGGAAATAGTAATGGAATATTTTTAAGACTTCAGTCAGAAATATGATGTAAGCAAGAATCTTATAAAGTAAATTACATGATTAAGTGCATCATTTATCTTTTTAGTTCAGTCTCATCTGAAAACCTGGACAGTAAAAAAATATTAAAAGTTAAATTGCTATATAAGTATCATGAACTTTATTCTTATCATTCTTCACTAAACACCACCATAGAAATATTAGACAAAAGGAAAAACAAATGACTGTTAAATGTGACCATTCTGCCATGATTAATCATCTGAATTTTCATGATGATATTTACTATAATCATTTCTTATGTCGACAAATACAGCCTTGGAATATCCTCTAGGATCATGAATGTCCAAGGTTTATTGTTTGTTTGTTTTGTTTTGTTTTTTCATCCTAAGGCAATGGGTTCTTACTGATGTCTTACTGTGATTTCGTGACTTCTTGAAATTCTTCCTCCTGCTGAGCTGTGTGGGACAGCATCCAGAGACTCATCCATCATGGAGATCCCCATGAAAGCAGCAGGAAAACAGCCCCAGACAAAGCTGGGCTGACGCAAGAAATGTCTCATTCGAATGGATTGCCCAAATGACACAGCACCAGAAGAATTCCACTGGACTGTCTGAAGCAGGAAATGAAAGTTGTGGGATATAACTGTTGGAGTTCAAACAAAATGTCGCAAGAAAATAGTTTTATTCATGTTAGAAAAAAATAATGCTCTTTGCTTGACTCCATGAATAGGATATTTCTCAGACAGTAATCTAGTTCTAATAGTGATACTCACCTCAAAATGCAGCATGACATGTAGAATTTCACTGCTTTAGAAAAGAAGATTTCCTAGTGTAGAGTCGTGTGAGTTCTTTACATATGTTGGGGATCAAACCCTTGTCCGAGGTGTCATTGGCAAATATATTTTCCTATTGGTTGGTTCCCTTTTCATTTTACTGATGTTTTCTTTAGCAATGCAGAAGCTTTTTAACTTGATGTAGTCCCATTTGTTTATTCTTTCCTTTTATATCCCTTGCCCTAGGGGATGTATCAGTGAAATACTGCTGCACAGGATATCTGAAATTTTCCTGCCTATGTTCTCCCCTAGGACTTTTATGGTGTCATGACTTATATTTAAGTGTTTTATTCATCTTGAGTTTTTTTTTTGTGTGTATGGTGTAAGTGGGGTTGAGTTTTTTGTTTTTATTATTGTTTCTGATTTTGCATGCAGCTGTCCATATCTCCCAACACTATTTATTGAAGAGACTATTTTCACTCCATTATATGCTTCTGCCCTCTTTGTTGAATATTAATTGACCATAGAGACATGGGTTATTTCTGGACTCTCTAGTCTGTTCCATTGATCTACTTCACACCTGTCAGAATGGCCACCATAAAAAAATCAACAAAGGGAATGCTGATGAGGATGTGGAAAAAGGGAACCCTTGTATACTGTTGGTGGGAATGCAGACTGGTGCAGCCACTGTGGAAAACAGTATAGAATTTCCTCAAAAAGTTAAAAATTAAACTGCCTTTGACCCAATGCTTCCACTGCTGGGATTATACACTAAGAATCCTAAAACACCAATTCAAAAGAACTTATGTACCCCAATGTTCATAGCAACATTATTTACAATAGCTGAACACTGGAAACAGCCTAAATGCCTATCAGTAAATGAGTGGATCAAAAAATTGTGGTATATTTACACAATGGAATACTATGCAGCAGAAGGAAAGAAGGAGCTACTACCCTTCACGGCAGCATGGGTGGAACTGGAGAGCATTATGCTAAGTGAAATAACCCAGGCAGTGAAAGATAAATACCATATGATCTCACCTATAAGTGGAACTTAATCAACAAAACAAACAAACGAGCAAAATAGAACCAGAGACATGGAAATAAAGAACAAATTAACAGTGGACAGAGGAAAGGGGATAGGGGGTAACGGGAGAAAGAAGGGGGAGGGTCAAGTCAAGAAACGTGTGTAAAGGACCTGTGGACAAGGAGAATGGCAGGGAAAGGATTGAGTGTGGGAGAGGTGGGGTGGGTGGGGAAGGGAGAACAATGGTAGAAAAATGAGGAAAACTTTAATTGAACAACAGTTAAAACATTTTTAAAAAGAAGAAAGGTTTTAAAGAACGTGTGAGATTCCTGTGTATTACTTTCCTTTAACTTGTGGTTCTCTTATATTCCTGTATTATGCATTTTAAAACCCATTTATAGATCTTTTAAAAAATCTAGGCAGTTTCTTTAGAATTTTTAAATGTAACCAGTTGTCACCATATGACCATCTCAGCCCACTGAGTGGCTCTATTATGCGGCAGCATGTAGCAATCACTTCACTGGATAACATACAGGAATGTCCACACAGTAACAGCAAGTTTCGGTAAACTGAGCTTTTAAGCATTTGTTAATGATAATCCACGAAATGACACATGGGCATAGAAGTTTTAAAGATATAGTCACCCTGTTCTCTTGGGTTCTGTACATGGCTTAAAAATTCATCCTATATCCAAGCTCTTGCTGCCTGAGATTCACAAGTCTGATTTCTAAGTGAAATGTTTTCTGACACTGCAGTGCCATTCAAAGCCTTGGACGTTTTTACCCTGAAGAATTTTTTATCTTGGGAGAAAGTGGGCAGTGAAATATTGATGAAGTTTTCAAAAGCCTTCATGGAAATGTGTTTCCTTCTGAGATATTCCAGAGGACACAGTAAACTTTGAACCATTACTCTTTGAGGGTGGCTGATACCAGAGAGTTACTATTAGCAACACAAAGTTTCCAGCATTCCATTAGAATTTTACATTGACACAAATAAAAGTGGCCACTGAGAAACATTCTCCTTTGCTTTTCTTGAATGAAAATCACTTGTAATAATTTTTTGAAAATAACTTTTGAAAGTATAGGGAAGTAGAAGAAATTGAAAAATAATTACCCATAATTTTATTTTTCAAAGGAAATCACTGATGACATTTAAACATTTTTCTAGTCTTTTTCCTATAATTTTTTAAAAGGTTACAATCATACTGTATATATAATTTTGTATCATGCTTTCTTGCACATAACATTATATTGGGTCTTTTTCCATATCATTAAAAAAATCCTTCAAAAAGGTTACATATTATCCCATAAATGGATGTATCATAATTCATTAATCATATTCCTGTTATTGGACATTAGGGCTATTTATAATTTTCCCAATTATTAATTATCTTTAGTAAATAATGATCTTTAGTAAAAAAAATCCATAACAGATTCTCAAATTATTTCTTTATGATGCATAAGGTTGCAAAACTTTGATTATTGGATTAGAGTTATGATCTCTAAAGCTCTTCAAACACTGTCAAATTGCTTTTCAGAAAAATTACACTTACAATTTAATCTCTCTCAGGTATGGTAGAAAAAAAAAACATTTTATTTTCTGTCACTTATATTGGGTAATCTCCTTTTTGAAAAAAGGCATTTGCTAATCTGATGAGAGAAAAGATGATCTATTCAAAAGACATTTGTTCTCTAAAAACTGCTCTGTAGATTCAAAGCAGTTCAATAGATGTTCCAGTAGAGTCTTTCATAGCACTTGAGGGACTTAAGGAAGTTTATTCTAAAATAAAAATATGAAAGAGTAAAGAGCAAAGAAGAGCCTAAATATTTTAGAAGAAGAAAGATAACCAAGGGAATGACTCTATTTAATATCAGCACTTGTTTTGAAGTTAAGGTAATTAAGACAGTGTGGAAGTGCTACAGAGATAGACAAACTTACCAGTGTGACAGACAACCTAGAAATAGAGCTATAGAAATATAGAGAAATAGAGCTATAGAAATATAGAGAAATTTGATTCATGATAGGTATGAAAGGCAGATCAAATGAGAAAAGGAGAACATTTTCAATAAATGGCGCTAGAGAAATAATTACACATATTTTAAAAATAAAAAAAGCATCCTATGTCTCTTCAAACACAAAAATCACTTCCAATGGATTTGGACTTGTGGCAAATATAAAATTTTGAAGCTTTTAGTTTTATTGGCAAACATCTTGTTGGCTTTAGGGAGGGCAAAGGTTTTTCAAATAAGACTCAAAAAGCATTAGCTAGACATAAGACATTCATGAAAAAAGAATGATGAATTTAAATACATTAATATTAAAATCTATTATTCAACAAGATTTAATCATGTTACTTTGAGCTAGTGATCTGTCTTCTCTGTTTCTCAGTTTAGTAATCTGTAAAATAGAGTAATAATAGTATCTATTTTATTGGGTGTCTGAGAATTAAAAGAGTTAATTCATGTAATACATTCAGAACAATTACCTGACATTTAGTAAGTGCTGAATAATTAATGAACTCATATGTAAAGTTTATATGTTTTATATATAAAATCAAGCTATCATTATTTTCTTTGTGATTTTATGGATTGACTTATGTTGTCTCCATCTAGTCCCCACTGAGGCATAAGAGACTCATGAAAAAATATTCTTAAATTTTATATATTGATTATTATTACTATATTTCAATTTTTTAATGATGTAAAAGTTTATTTTAGAGCATGCTTTGAAAAGCAGAGCTGAACGTTTGACTAATTGGCCAGTTATTATTTGTTTTATTATTCTTTACTCTTACTGATTTGTGATGTCTACATTATAGAATATTAAATTTTGCCTCTTGTTTTTGTATTAGTACCACATTAATTTACTCTTTAGCTCTGTTAACTAGTTGGCAGTGAGTTCTTTTTACAAAATTATCACAACCTCTTATATCTCTTCCATCATTTTCATATTATTGAATCATAATTTTAATTTTTGATGCTACTTCATTTCTCCAAGCACTGTTTCCAAAATCCACCAAAGAAAAGTTCCTGAAGTCATCTAGGCATATAATAATTATAAAACCAATTTCAATCCACATTAGTCATTCAGTTATAAGCAAACCTCAGTCAGACCTCTCTACCATAAAAGGCAATTGTAAAATGTATATTAGACAACTGTAGTCTAGACATTTCTGCAAAAAGTCAACTTATGATTTTGCACAAAAATGAAAAAGTTACATGATTGCTAGACGTTGGTTTGTGAGATTTAAAGTTACAACATATACCCCAAATCCTGAATATGTAAAACATTTAATACATTGTATTTTCTTGGAGCTAGGCTCGCTACCAGAGACAAACAGCCTGGTACTTCCCTTTCAGCAATACATTATGCAGAATGATAGTGTACCTAAAATAAATATGCTTGGATGGACCACTTTCTTAGACATTTATTACAAGGTATAGTTTATAGTCTAAAGAGTTTCAATTAGTTTTTTAAGATAAATGAGAATAGACATAAAAATCAGTATGTTGTAAAATCTGCATAACTGAGATTTATTTTTACTTTTTAAATTATATTTTATTGAGTTTGTTATCATTATTGCCCTGATCTTTCCCCTTTGCCTCCCTCCACCCAGCGTCCCCTATTCCCTCAGGCAATACCCACACCATTGTTCATGTCCGTGGATCATCTGTGTAAGTTCTTTGGCTACTTGATTTCCTATACTGTGCTTTACATCCCCATGGCCATTCTGTCACTACCTATTTGTACTTCTTAATCCTCTCACCTCTTTACCCATTCTCCCCCTTCTCCCCTCCAATCTGGCTGTCTTCTGGTAACTAACTTCTTTTCTCTTTGCTGCTTTTAAGAGTCTCTCTTTATGATTAACATTTGGCTTTTTAATGATGGTGTGTCTTGGAGGAAGCCTCTTTGCATTCCTCATAGGTATGATTCTTTGTGCTTCCCGAACTTGTATGTCTATTTCCTTCGCCAAATTAGGGAAGTTACTTTCACTATCTTTTCAGATAGATTTCTAATTTCTTGTTCTTTCTCTTCAACTCTGGCACCCCATGAGGTGAATGCTGGGCCTCTTAAAGTTGTCCCAGAGACTGTTTATACTATCCTCATTTTTTTGGATTCTTTTTTCTTCTTGTTGTTCTGATTGGTTGTTTTTTGCTTCCTTATATTCCAAAGCATTGGTTTGAGTTTCAACTTCATGCAGTCTACTGTTTCCCTGTAAATTGTTCTTTATGTCTATTAGTGTATCCTGAATTTCTGACTCGGTCTTTTTTATGTTGCTGAGGTCCTCACTAAGTTTCTTGAGCAGTCTTATAACCAGTGTTTTGAACTCTGCTTCAGATAGATTGCTTATCTCCATTTCATTTAGCTCTTTTTCTGGAGTTTTGATCTGTCCTTTCATTTGGGCCATGTTTCTTTGTCTCCTCATTTTGGCAGCCTGCCTGTGTTTGTTTCTATTTATTAGGTAGAGCTGCTTTGACTCGGTATCTTTCTAGTGTGGCCTGATGTAGTAGGTGTCCTGTAGGGTCCAATGGAACAGTCTCCCCTCTCACCCAAGCTGGGTACTCAAGGTGCACCCTTTCTGTGGACTGAGTACACCCTCCTCTTGTTGTTGAGCCTTGGTTGCTGTTGGTAGATCAATGGGAGGGATTTACCCAGGCCAGTCAGCTGCAAGGACTGGTTGTAACTACTGACAACCAATCGCCACCCTCCATGGAGAATCAGCTGTGCAGGGGCAGCATGGTGGTGCTCTAGCATGGTCTGTAGTTGTCCACTGGATTCACTGGCGCTGGGGTTTCTCCCACTTGTCTTTTGCCCAGGGCACCCTGGCTGAGCTGTAAAGCAATCTGAGATGGCTGCTACTTGTGCTGGTGTTGGAGATTCCCAGGTGAAGCCAAACTGAGACTTTAATCTGGCTGCCGCTAGGGCTGACTAAGGCCAGCTGTTGCTTGTTTGATAGGATTTAGGAGCCAAGATCAGCCATTCTTATGGAAAAGCAACTTGCATGGGCCTGTAAGTTGGGTGGGGTAGAGCCTCTGTGAATCTCCAAAGTGGGTCACACAGTGTTAGCCAGGTAGATGGAGTTCCAAAAATGGTACCAGCCTACTAGCTCTGTGAAAGGGAGGGAGGGCCAAGCACAGGGACAACGGCCTCTGCTCACCCCAATTCCAGGTACTTCAGTCTCTCCCTGTATTCCATTGGTGCTCTTCCAGCCTCCTCCCTAGTGCTAGAGCTCAGACGGAGTGAGTCTGAGTAGGTGAGTGTGTATGTGTGAGTTCCCCAAGAGGAACTTCTTAGGTCTCCAGCAGCCTCCTCCCCCAACTCAATCTCTGCTGATTTTCACAGCCAGAAGTTATGAGGACTTATCTTCCTGGCATTAGAATCCTGGTCTGGGGAGTCTAGTGTGGGTTTGGGACTCCTCGCTCCCCAGATGGTCCCTCCTGAATTTTTATCCATGTGGGTGTGGGGCCAACCCGTTTCATGCCAGTGCCCCTCCTATGAGTCTGGATGGATGTGGTTTCTTTAATTCCATGGTTGTCAGATTTTCATTCAACTTGATTTCATAATTGTCAGACTTCCATTCTACTTGATTTCTGATGTTCCTGAGTGATGATTGTTCTATATTTTAGTTGTAATTTTGATGTGGTTGTGCAAAGAGGTGAGCCATGTCGGCCTAGGTCACCATCTTAACCAGAAGCCTGAGATTTTTTTTTTTTTTAAAGGCAATATTCAGTCAAAATCTTCAACGATCTATTTCCCAAGACAACATGCTTAAGAAACATAAAGAAGCGGAGTTTGGCTGGCTAAGCTGAGGAAGGTGCATATGATAGAGAAAAACTCTCAAAAGCATTAACCCAAAGTTGTCAATCTAGTTCACTGCATTCTTTTTGTCTCTTATTTTTATTAGGATGTGTATGTCTTGCCTCTGGGATGTGTCATAATATATTTTAAACATCTAAATAAAATAAGGGCCTACAAAAATGTCACTTAGCTTGGACTTTCCTGTAAAATGTCTCCCTGGGACAAGGAACTTAAAATGTGATCATTACACAGTATAGTAAAAATGCACCTGGACTAAAACTAAGGAGAGCTGGTGTGTAGTTCAGCTCCTGTCTCTAAATCCCTGAGTGACCTCAGCCAAATTATAGAACTTCATTATCTTCATGCTTAAAATTAAGGGTCTGAAGTAGCTGCTACCAATCTTACAGAGTTGTTCAACATGTAAAGTGCTTAGAACATTACTAGGTGTTGTTACTTCCATCACTGAAATGTATGATTCTGTTGTTCAGAGCACTCTCAGCATCTCCAGCCACCCTCAACAATTCAGTTTATTCTAATAGAACTATCTATTATTTTAAGTCGTGATTGTTGTCAGCTCTTTGAAATCAGAGGGGCTTTGGGACTCCTCAACACACACATGAGGTGCAATAAATCTCTAATGCCCACACTAACCCATGACACATTCCAGAGCAAGGTGATAAAAATTGTGTGTCTTCTCAGGGGGCCCTAGCATCTTTAATACCTGTTAATATCTAGGGAAACCCTACCTGGAATAGCTTACTGTACCTCCTGTTTGCATTATTCCTAATTTGGGTATTAAAACCAAGCAGTTCAAAATCTTCTAAGTTCTTCCTTTTCTGTAAATCCATTGTTTTAAGTCTATGTATTCAATTATTTCACAACAGATATTTTATTTGGTAAGAAAATGCAGATTGTTAGAAAAAATAAAAGTTAACACAAGCAGAAAGGCAATCAGCCAGTAAGACTTCCTCCTAATGGTTCTCAAATTTGGGGGTTGTTTTTATGTAAACTGAGCCTAGAAAGATGCTTATGTTCCCCTAATCAAGGGGAAATGGGGATTTATAAGTGAGGAGAGAAGGGGTTGTTATATGAGGAGTCAGTATCAATCAGAAGTTTTAAAATCCAATTTAAATGTGGGGGCATAATTATTCTTGAAGTCTGGCAGTTCTGACAACCTGCAGATATACGTCAACTACAAGTGACAGAAATGAAGACAAACTCAAGACCAAGTTTGAGACTTCTATCTAGAAAATGATGGTGTGATTCATGGAATTAACCTGTTGTTGGCCAAGGGTCCGAACATGTCAGGATCCTGAACTTTGTGCTTGCTCTCTCCTTCTCTTTCCATCTCTCTCTTTCTTCCCCTTCCCACATTTTTCACTTTGTAAAATGCCTTTTTAGCTTTTGAGAGCCAAATCTGACAATGTAGACTAGTGGCTAAAAATTTTGAGATCTAACAGACCTGCGTTTGAATCCAGCTAAGCCTTTGTACTTGCTGCTTCGTTTTTCTGAACTTCAGTTGTCTTTATAATAGAACGTGATGGGACAATGAGGGCAGAGGACATTTCCTGGAAGAATGAAGAAGCAGAAGTGGAACTCCAGACTTTTATTTCTGATGACAGCATTTTAGATGGTGTAAACAGATTCATTTTCTCCTGTATTCACCATTTTTTCAACTGCTAATTAAGATATTCCATTAGTTAATCTCAGGACTGTGAAGCAAAGAAGGGGGCAAAATGCAGAAAGAATGCTGAAGAAGCACCTAAAACTTCACAGTCTGAAGGCAAATAAAACTTCCAGAGTCTCAAGGGCTTGCCTGGGATATTTTTTTGCTAAGCAAGGAAAGGTTTCCTTGCCGGTGATTAAGTGGGAGACCCAGGCTGACTCATCAGCCTGCTACTGCTGTTTAGCATGGGGCAAAATGACCCACTAAATTAGAAGCACTAAAGAATTTCATCAGCAAATGAAATGCTATGTAAGGGATTAATGATCTTTTTTTTTTTCCTCCTGATTTGGAGCAGCAAAGCAGCCCAACCCTATTATAAATAAAATTGTTATTAGTGTAGTTTGAATGCAATAAGGCTCGCCAGGTTTTAAAAGCATTGGAATACTGAAAATACACATCCTCTTTAATTAATACCATTTAATTTTTTTCCCCTTATATGAGTATATAAATTCTGTGTGAAGAGTTTGGAAAATGCAAGTAGGGGCAAAAATAAAATAAAACAAAAATGACCTAGAACCCTAAGACAGTGATAAGCTCAGTTAATGCATTATGCATAGTTATAATGTATATATCACTGTGAAGGTGGAAAAATTTTAAATTTCTTTAGAAGATTATGTCTAAATAAACAGATTGCTTTTAAGCAATAAAGCTGCTTTCTAGTGGTTGGGGAAGGAGCCAGCTTAAAAAGAGGACATTTTAATTAAAATAAAACTATTTTACCATTTGTAGAAAAAATATGTTTTATAAACATTCATAAATCTACATATTTCACTAAAAATCTACTTTTAAAAAATATACTTCTCATACCAGAGAAAGAGTTTGCATTCTCAGTTGCTTATCTGTGCAACATCTGTAAGATTTTTTTTAAACCTAATTTAGTTTCTTGGATTTTGGTGAATCTAATCTGTTATTAAGATGAAAGATTTATTGCAATTTACTTATTCTTTCCACTACTACCAAAATTTCACAACACCATCTGTTAGTGAAACCATTGTAATGATTATTTAATCTAACCAGGGTGGATAATGACTGAAAGATTAGAGACCTAGCATTTTTAAGCCTGATACATGACCACTTGTTCAAATATCAACTTTTTATGAAAAACACAATCCCAACTAGTAATCAAGTATGTAAGTAAACCAAAATCAGTTTTATCTGGATGTTTTGCCTTGTTTCTTTGTCTTTGTACCTGGCAGAGGCAAGTAGGAGGGGTGGGGAACCCTTCTTAATTATATTACAGAAATTATCTCAGAATTTCACTGGGCATTTCATTAGACTTACTGACATGAGAATGCTGGCAGTACAAAAAGACAGAGACAAAAAAAAGCTAGTCATGCCATGGGTGAGGCCAGTGACAATCCAATAACGCTATTTTGGGAGAGTTGACAGTTTTGTAGAGCAAGTTCGAAATGAAATTATTTCACTTTTTTGGAGAGGAACTGCTTACCCGCCTACAGGCATAGCCCTGGGTGCCCATGCGCTCCCGATGCGCACAGGGCCCTCGCACCCGGGGTGGCTCATGCCTTGGCTGTGGTTCTCCTTTGCTTGGAACTCTCTGACACCAAATATGTGGGGTTTCTTTCACACCAACAACCAATTCTCTAATTCTTTGGACATCAACTCTGTCCGAAGATTCAACTCAATTCTGACACCAATTCTGGGCGGTAGGTAGTGTCAGACCCCTCAGGTAAAGGAGCTCAGTCCCACAGGATTATCCCCACATCAGTGTTTTTCTCCCCCTCTTTCTACCTTTCTTCCCCTCTCTCTAAAAAAAATAAATAAATTCTTTAAAAAAATATGTGGGACTTAGGAAGGAAGGGTTCTATAAGCAAGAGCCATTGAAGCCCCAAACATACAAATAATTAGCAATTATTATGAGAAAGATAGACATGGAGGAAAGTTGGCTGTAAAATCAATATAGCTGTGACTCAACAAAATCTTGGTGAATGCTCTTTCCCAGGCTATAAACAATGTCCTTATCCTTGAATCAGGCTTCTTCAGATGTGTGGCATCAACTCTTCCTACCTTCAAACACCACCTTTAAGACATGGAAATGTCATTAGTCTCTGTAAAAAGAGATTCAAAACTTCCAAAGAGAATGTAATAATCCAAGCACTCCAGGCTCAACCTTCTGGGGATGAAGGTTGCTAGCTTCTGGAAGCAGATGAGTCTGTCTGAGGAGTCATTTCCAAAACCCCTAAGGCCTGGCAGAGATAATACAGCCTTCGGTAGCCACCAATTATCTCCTGGAAGTAGTCTGAGCTCTGGGATAACAGGACTTAGAGTGAACACACAAAGAGGTGAGGGCACTAATTACCCACAAAGGGCATTTTGGCTTCTTGTTGGTGTGACTGCAATATTTGTTAGTCCTTACTCTGGCGTTCATATGTGTGCCCCGCTGATCTAAAATTCTATCCCCAGGTTTAACTCTGTGGATCAATGGGAGATTAAAATAAATCCAGATAGAAACACAGTTGACAATTTCAACTTCAAGTGAAAATGAATTTATCCTTTGCTCCAGCTAGTTGTGCACTCAGTCTGCTAGCAACTTAAAAATAACACAGTTAAAATTTTGAAGCCCAAATGTTATCATATAAGGAGAACAGCGAAGTGGTTGAAATATAGACATGGTAGCCAAACTGTCTGCATTCAAGTCAGTACTTTTGTGTACCTGGTCACATGCCCATGGACAATTACACAACTTTTCAATTTTTCAGTTTACTTATCATCAATACAATAGTCAAAGTAGCTTGCTTTATTAAGACCAAGTGCTTACCAAGGCATGTAGTAAATTCTATGTGTGTGTTAGCTTTTGTTACTACTATGTAAACATCTAAAATATAAATATGGCATTTTGTTGCTGTCCCCTATGTTGCACAGCTTTTATTTTATTGTTTAATGATAGTAAAGTTTATTTTCCCAACTATTATTGATAAAATATCCCAAAGGTGATGGTAATTGAGCAGCATACTCTTTAAATCTGTGCTGTCCAATATGACAGCCATTAGTCACAGGTGGCTATTGGACACTGAAATGTGTCTAGTTTGGCCTGAGATGGGCTGGTAGTGTAACACAGGCTTCCTAAAACTAAGTACAAAAAAAGAAAAGATGAAAAATATCTCACTGATAATTGTTACATTGGTTACATGCTTAAATGATAATGTTGAGTATATTACATTAAATGTTACTCAAATTAATCTGATTCATTGTTTTCTCATGTAGGTACTAGAACATTTAAGATTACATGTGTGTCTTACATACTATTTCTAATACCTTATAGAACCAGAGCAAGGAGGGCCTGTGGAAAGAGCCCATTTGAACAGATCTTGACCCAAGACCAGGACGTCCTGTATGCAAATCCCTTCCCATCCCCCTCCCCCTTCCTTCACTCTCTGGAATTTTGTCCTCAAGGCCTGGATGGGCAAATCCACAATCTTTAGGTGTCTGTCTCGTCCTCTGTGAAGTATAGTACAGATGGTTATAACAGTGTATAGCTGTTACAGGGCTCTTGAGTATGAAGTGATTTAATATATATAATGCTCTTAGAATGTTATTTGAGGCATAAAAAGTACTCCATAAATATTACCTATGACTCTATTATGATGGAACTGGTATAATAAGAATGAGAAAGAGGATGTAGAAAGGAGAAAAAGAAGCATGATAATTGATGAGGAAAAAAAATTGATTCGAAAGGCTATTTCACATACCAAGTAACTGTGACTGAAAGATGTATTTACCCTTGACCTTGCAACGAGTCACTAACTGAACCAGGGGTAGAGCGCAGGTGCTGTGACTCTTATCCTAGCCATCTTCCCACTGTTCCATTATGTTTCATCTTTACACCACCACATCCAACCTTCTTGTCTCTTCACCCACTTCTGACACTGGATTTGTTAATGGGAAACTGAGGAATATCCATGCTTCTAAAACCTGGTTGAAAACTCCAGCATCTTTCTGTTGACTGCCTCTATAAGAACATTAAGACTTTCCCAAGAACCATTTCATCTAATGGTCTCTATCCTCTCTGTGAATCCAATACTGAAATACCTGAAGATCCTAATGCAAGATACCTTACCATTCTGCCAATCCAATCACACTGTTGGTCTCCTGGCTTTTACTCAAACCCTTCAACAAGCTCTCTACTTGGACATTTGCCCTTGTCAGTTCTTTTTCTGATGCCCTTCCCCCAGTCAGACTCATGATTCACTCCTTAGCTCCCCTCAGTGTTTGTTCAAATGCTACCTTTTCAGTGAGAATATCTCTGATCTCTATTTAAAGATGTCCCTCTTCCCCTTTCCTGCTTTATCTTTCTCCATAGCACATATGATCTATAAATATACTACAAAACTTACTAAGCTGTCTTATTGTCTGTCTTCCCTTCCTAGAATGTAAATTCTATGAGACAAAGATCTGTAGTGCCTAGAGTAGAGGTTGGCCTGTATACATGATTAATAAACATTTGTTGAATAAACAGAGAGATGATGGGTAAATGTTAAAAAACATTCTGTCCCCCTAATGCTTGCTCCTGAATTTGCTATCTTTGGAAACTGAACTGAGTTTGAATCCTGGTTAAGTAACTGATTAGCAATGAAACTCTGAGAAAGCCAATTCATCCCTCTCACCCTCACTTCTTTTGTCTCTGAACAAAGGGTGATAACACTTTCTAGGATGAATTATGGAAAGTAAATGACATATTATATGTAAAGCATACCAGGAAAAAATTAGGCTAATAAAATGTAAATTGTCATTTTTTTTTAAGAATTTTCATCACCTCAGCAGTAAAGAGTGAAACTATTGGAAGAAAATATCTAATTTTGTCTCCCCAGCAAGGAATAATCTTCAACTCCCCATGGGTAAGCATAAGTAACTACTGTTACTCTAGCCCAAAACAAATTCAGAAAATCATATCATCCTGGGTTCTGACATGTTCATGTTAAAAAAAAAATAGATGGAAGCAGATTGATTTATAAGACACTTGAGGTCTTTTTCCATTTTAAGTTTTGTCAAAATCTCATCTCACAGGATCTAAGATTTAAGACTGGCCCAGACAGGTGAGCTGATAATGATGCTGAGTTGATAGTGGAGAAAGTTTATTGAAAAGTAAGCTTTTCAATTTCCCCCACAAACTCTCACAAGTTTAAAAAAAAATAGTCTCCCTAGGTTTCTGGTTTTCAAACTGGCATGCAAGAAGCTTGAAAGTCATGCATCCTGGCCTCACAACAAGAAATAAAACTGAACAAACTTAAAATCAGCAACTCATCTTAGATCTTTCAGAAAATTGAAGTGATTGGGCAATCCAGTGTTCCCAAAATTAGAGAGAGAGAGAGATACAGAGAATCACAACTGAATGAAGCAGACGCGCAAAGCAGGAACTGCTGCTGGTATCAGTCCTAGGAAGAAGACAATGGGAAGATTTGCATAGTTCAGACTTAATAGGAAATCTCTAGGGAAACCCAAAGATAACAGGAGACAACAAGGACACTAGGGGAAATTTTAGCTTCTGATAACTACAGCTTCAGCAAGTAGTAAACAGATCCTAACTCCTGGTCAGATAAATATAAAACCTCACACTAAACATCTATTGACCTCAGTTTCTTTTACCCAGTACAAAATGCTCAGATTTCAACTAAAAATTACAAGGTGTACTAAAAGAGAAAACACAGTTTGGAGAGAGAGAGAGAGAGAGAGAGAACTGTTATCAGAATCAGACTCAGTGGTAGAGATGCTGCAATTTCCAGACCAGGAATTTGAAACAACTTTGTTTAGTATGTTAAGGGTTGAAATGGAAAAAGCAGACAATATGCAAGAACAGGTGGGTAATGTAAGCAGAGAGATAACATCTCTAAGAAAAAACAAAGAGAAAATGCTAGAAATCTAGAACACCGGAAGAAACAAAGAATGGCTTAATGGGCTTATCAATAGATTGGACTTGGTCGAGGAAAGAGTCAGTGAGACCGAAGCAAAGAGACTTCCTTAAAGAAACTGCACATATTATAAAATAAATAAATGTTGAGCTCCCACTTGGAAATATGTGGAAAATTATGTCAGAAAAAAGGTGCTTGGCATTAGATCAATTTATTGTAAATGAGATATATATTGAGATGATTGCTAATTGAATTCAGTGGACTTTAATATATACTTTTGATTTTTTATGGAGTAAACATTGTCAAAATGGAATATTTATGACAAGCATTTAATGACAAACACATAATGTTTGCAATCCAATGAAATAATGCTTGTTGGATGATGAAATAATTTTAAGAGAACGCATTTGTTGGAATGTGTTCATTAATGTGTCGATCTGCATTTATTTATTTAAGATAAAGCACCTTTCTTCATTATCTCCACTTTTATTTTTTGTACATATATCACTACTCCTAAGAAAGCTACTTCCAATAAACATTTTTGATGTGCAATTTCTGGGCTTTGTAATTTGTAATTAAGACCTGAATTTAACCTGTTGGAAACCATCAGCACCATCTTTCTTTCTAGTCTCTATTATGAATCTTATGATGTTAATGCATTTGCTACTGCATTTTCTTATTTTCAACTTATCTTGGAGAAATTCTTTTGTAAAACTGGCCTCATAGAGTAGACAGCAGTTACCATGAAACCTCTAAATGAATATTTACGATTTGAGCTAAAGTTATAAGACTCCCTTATAGGAGATACCCCCAAAACAGATTTGTGAACAGACTTATTATCTTGAAAGTCCAAAATATAATGTTTATGGAGCTAGTAAATATATCTCTTAGGCAGGCCCTACAGGCTGCCTGGAATGAAGAAAATTTGAACTGATGTCATATTCAATTATTTGCAACATACAGAGTTATTATTACTGATATTTTAATATAATGCAAATACTTATTGATCATTTCTTTTTTCACTTCTTAATTTCTTTTTCAGTGTAGGTTTTTCTGCAATTTTTCTCCCAGTCACCAGGAAAAGACGATGCTGAAATTACATGAAATTTTACTGAATTTTTATATGTGTGTTTTAAAATTTAGTTTTAGGGAGTATTTGCTAACCATTATATTTTATAGAACTGCAAGACTATCTCATCATTATTTAATAGATAAGTAGGTATTTTATTAGAATACTTGATTAAGCAAGGCATTTTAGATAAAATATCCAACTCCTCCTCACTCACAAACCTCCAAAGGGCCTCCATGTGCAAGGCCAGCCTCTTTGTCAAACATTGCCTCCCATAATATTCATTCTCCCATAACGTAGACCCAGTGCTTTGGAAAAAGTAGGTACTGAATGACTGCCTCAGCATCTAGAAAGCTATATTCCTCCTTGCACAAGAGTTGGGACTTGGCAGGTGGTTGGGAAATGCCATTCTTAGGCAGGTATTTGGGCACATACAGAAATGCTGCTTTTATCAAAGAAACACACCAACATTCATAAACTTTCAATTAAACTCTAAACCTCTATATGCAACTAGGCCTCTCTGAGCCACTCACTATATGAAGAATCAAAGATGTGAGGGAAGGAATCAATCCAAGTGTGAGCAATAGCCAATACCAAGCAGACCTTTGCCTGTCAATTGTAAATAGCGTTGCTATGAACATATATTCTTTTGAACTGGTGATTCAGGATTCTTAGGGTATATTCTTAGCAGCAGAATCGCTGGGTCAAAAGGTAGTTCCATTTTTAGTTTTTGAGGCAATTCCATACTGTTTTCCACAGTGGCAGCATCAACTTGCATTCCCACCAAGAATGCACTAGGGTTCCCTTTTCTCCTCATCCTCTCCAGAGCTTGTTGTTTGTAGATTTATTTAATATAGCCATTCTGACAGGCATGAGGTGATTGTGGTTTTAATTTACATTTCCCTGATGGCTAGTGATGTTGAGCATCTTTTCATATGTCTATGGGCCCTCTGTATGTCTTTCTTGGAGAACTGTCTATTCAGGTCCTTTGCACATTTTTTAATTGGCCTGCTTGTCTTCCTGGTGTTGAATTACATGAGTTCTTTATATGTTTTGGAGATCAAACCCTTGTCTGATGTATCATTAGCAAATATGTTCTCCCATACAGTTAGTTCCCTTTTCATTTTGATGATGTTTTCTTTAGTTGTGCAGAAGCTTTTTAGTTTGGTGTAGTCCCATTTTTTTCCCTTTATTTCCCTTGCCCTAGGAGATACATTGGCAAAAATATTGCTATGTGGGATATCTGAAATTTTACTGCCTGTGTTTTCATCTAGGCCTTCATGGCATCATGACTTATATTTAAGTCTTTTATCCATTTTGAGTTTATTCTGGTGTATGGTATAAGTTGCTGGTCTAGTTTCTTTCTTTCTTTCTCTCTTTCTTTCTTTCTTTCTTTCTTTCTTTCTTTCTTTCTTTCTTTCTTTCTTTCTTTCTTTCTTTCTTTCTTTTTTTTTTGCATGTACCAGTCCAGGTCTCCCTGTATCATTTATTGAAGAGGCTATCTTTACTCCATTGTATGCTCCTGCCCTCTTTGTCAAATATTAATTGACCATAGAGATATGGGTTTATTTCTAGGCTCACTATTCTGTTCCATTGATCTATGTGTCTGTTCTTGTGCCTGTACCAGACTGTTTTGATTACAGTGGCCTTGTAGTATAGTTTGATATCAGGTATTATGATACCTCCTACTTTGTTCTTTGTTCTTGAGACTTTTGGTTCCACATAAATTTTGGAAATAGTTGTTCTAGATCTGTGAAATATGCCATTTTAATAAGAACTGTGATAAATCTATAAATTGTTTTGGGTAGTATGAACATTTTAATGATGTTAATTCTTCTAATCCATGAACACAGTATATGTTTCCACTTACTTGTATCTTCCTTAATTTCTTTCTTCAGTGTTCTATAATTTTCTGAGTACAGGTCTTTTAACTCCTTGGTTAAATTTATTCCTATGTACTTTATTTTTCTTGTTGCTATAGTGAATGGGAATTTTCCCCCTAGTTTCTCTTTCTGTTATTTCATTGTTGATATGCAAAATTATTACATATTACTCTCATTAAAGAGTAAATGTTAATTATTTTTCTGACACATAAAAATCATAGTTGACATCTTTTGAGTGTTTTTAAGAACTATTCCAAGCGCTTGATAGGTTCCATAGTATTTACTAAAAATTCTATTATTATTCCCATTTTTACACATAGAAAGCTGAGGCCCAGAGAGGTCCAATTACTTAATCAAAGGTTTTCAATCATGAAGTGGCAGAGGTAGGATTTCAGTCAAGGCTTCAACTTCCACCTCTCACTCACTGCCGTGAATTAAGACCTTTGAGCTGGGTGTTATGGAAGGTATTCACCTCATGATAAAAACAGCACATTTCTAAGCTGAGGGAGGTTGTGTTAGGTTGCTAGGATGCTGTGCATAACACACTACCAGAAACTTGGTGGCTTAAAATAATGGCAATTTATTCTCTTCATAGGTCTGGAGGCCAGTTGTCGGGTGTTGGCAATGCTGGTTCCTTCTAGAGGCTCTGAGAAATACTATCCATTGTCTCTCCTCTGGCTCCTGATGGCTACCAGCCATCCTTGGTATTCCTTGGCTTATAGATGCATTACTCTATCTTTAATCCCCCATCTTCACATGGTCTTCTCCTTCTGTTTGTAATCTCCTGTCTTTTATACTGCACACACCAGTGGATTTAGGGCCCACCCTAATCCAGGAAGATCTCAAAATCCTTTTCTTAATTACATCTCCAAAGATCTTTACTCTAAAGAAAAGGTGGTGTTCTGAGATTCCAGGTGGAAATATCTTTTGAGGCCACATTTTAGCGGCCATATGCCACAAAGGGCAGATGGCATGAAAACATACAGTATGTGACACAGTCAGGGGAGATAAGACATAGTTGGGAGGTTCAGTGGTGTTGTAGTTGGGTATCAATGAAGCTAGGGTGGTGTTGGTTCCAGACTGAAAGAATCTTCACATTTTCCTTAAGATAACAGGGAATCAGAGGAGAATTTTCAGCAAAGAAGTGACATGGTCTGATTCCATTGGGGGTTTGTGACTCCAGAAATAAAAGGGAAGATGGACTGAAGTGAAGGGAAACTGATTGCAGGAGTGGCAATGGTTATTGGGAGAGTCCTGGACAAAGGTCCCTGGCTTTAAGGGTAGTCCTGCTGGAGTGGATGGGTTAAATTTTGAGCTGAGAATTGAGTACCACACTGCTTGTAACTCTCAATCTTATTTTCTCCAGACCCATCGACTTATTCTGAATCTAGGATATAAGACCTTTTTGACTTTAAATTAATGGACAAATGCTAAACCAGTAATTGAAATTATATCTACTCTACTCTCAAACATTGAATAGCTCAAACATTGAATAAGGGTATTAATATCAATAGGTTAAACTATTAATATCCATTGATGTAAAGTGTGAATAACAATGATTCCTGCATCACTACCTTGTGTGAACTATTTCAAATAAGGACCTATGATTTCTGATCAGTTGCTGATATAAACATACTTGACAAAAGGCTCATGACATGATTGCTCTATTCCCTCTCTCAGAACTAGCACAAACACTTAGCATTTGACAGCTGCATGATAAAATTCCAACTGCATCCAAGTTGTTACATTCAAATGGTTAATATTTTATGTTAAAAAAAACAAACATTGTAAAAAAGAAATGAATATGATATAAGTATATATTCATTTTTAGAAAAATATACAGCATTTCATTTCCATAAAAATCATGAGTTCTCTATTTTGAGAATCAAATTTCAAGGTAAGAGTAGTTTTGTTCACCTAGAGATGTTTGCAGACCAGAGCCAGGATGGTTTAAATTATTTTCAAAGTGAACTGCTCTTTAAATTTCATTTCTAAGAAACATGCTTTTTTATTTTAAAAGAATCTCAATGATTTCTTGCACAATTGCCACAGATCACACTTCTTTTAGAACATTAATTTTCAATGTTTTACTTCATTATCTGTGCTTCACTTAGCTGTCCTAATATGAGAACACTTATACAAAAATCTTCATGATTGCTTCATTGTTGGGCTCTTTTATTTTCAAAAGTTTCCACACAATTCCAGTACTATGTAAGAAGAAAAAAATGTTTAAATTTTCACATTTTTATTATAAATTCTACATTTGGCAAATATATATGTGTGTATGTCTCTTTAGTGTTTTCCCTGGAAACTTCTTCAACTTGTGTTTTTTAATTCTTTTTTTAATTTTACTTTTGGATACTTTCATGTTAATTTCTCTAACCAGGTTTTATTTTAGATGTAGATTAATAATAATTTTTTTGTGAGGCTTCTGTAAGATACTTAAAATCCATCAGCTTTGTTTTTTGATAGTGGGGTTAAAAAATGTTGGTTAACAACAGATAATTCTCTTTCTTTGGGAAAATTCAAAATGTCCAAAGATTGATGGATGTACCAGATAGTTATACAGAAAAAGATGAAATGGTAGCTCCCACATTAAGGGCAGTGTTAGCTTTTGGGTGGTAGGGGACGGGATGGGAATGAGGAGGACCACACAAGGGATTCTAGGCCATGTCTGCTGTTCTATCTTGTAAGCTGGATGAAAGACATAGCAGGTATGTTTTATTCTTGAGCTTTAGACATTTTAGATATTTTATAAATATTTATTTTTATGTATTCAATATTTAGTAAACATAGTTTTTACAAAGAACAAACATGTACCAGATGTTCTATAACGTAGTATACATGATCACCTTGTTCAACACCTTATTTGAGAGATGAGTAAATGTAATTTTTAAATATCTTCCTGTACTACTATTCTCAACTCATTTAAAATTTAAATTGCCAAAACACTAAAAACAGTAGGATTTCAAACTGAATAAATTTTACTCTTTTGGAAACTCAATTTAAAGAAACATTATTATACAGCAAAGTTAAAAGAACCTAGAGTGTGCAACTTCATAAAATACAGAATTTATGAGAATCTAATAAAAATATGGTTGAGGTGTTGGTTTCTGAAGTTTTCCACGCCCTCAAATCTGTTTCTGTGAGTTGTTTTTGACTAGAACAATCTTCCCCTAAAATACAGTCCTAGAACATGAGCACTGGAGGCTACTAGGCATTACATTCACAGAATTCAGTGGTATAATAATGGTGGAAAATGCTTATTTAAACAAAGTTAAACAGGTTTCTTTACCAGAGTATATTTCAGGTTCTTAGTCTGCTAATGTAGGTCTTACAAGACTAGGGTTTAGATGTTGTTAGTGGTAAAATTCTTACATTTATTTTCATAGACTATTTTTCTGGGCTAGTGTTTTGCAAAACACATTTATGATATATGGACCTGGAGGATAAAAAGTCATTTTATATGGCCACCAGTATTAATCTGATTGTCTTGGCAATGACTAAAAACTGCATTTTTATGTATAATAATTTCTGTTAATAAGGGCTAATGATATTTTTCTAGTTCCAATGAAGCAAAAGTTAACATTCAAATGTGTAATTAAAAAAATAATAAAAGCTCAGTTCCCTGGTCCCCTGATACATAAGACTTCCACCAGTCCTTCACAGCCACCTAAGCAGAAAATGAAAGTGCCAATTTTATCTGAATGAAAATGGAAAGACCCTACTGCCCAGAAACCTCCCCTAAAGGTTTTGATGCCAAGCGTTTCATACTCATCACCAGACAAAACCTCCTACTGAGGTCCTATTCTTCACAGGTCATGCACCCCCTGTAAAAACATCCCTACTCTACCACCTCGTGATTTTCCATGACTAGCTATCTCTTTCTCTCCAAGGTCTCCCAGACCAAAATTCAGCAGGGCAGTCTTTCCTTAGGAAGGCTGCTCTCTGAGCACCCATTTATTGTTAAAGACTAAGAGCAATCATGATTTAGTTACTCTTGTGAATGTGACAATATTGGTGATGACTGAAAATTGTTCCTGCTTAAAACTTTCGGTGCCCTATGTAAAAGAACTGCTTCCTCTTGTCATTTCAAATCAGACTTCTTAGCTAATAAGCATTAGCAATCATTGTTCAACTCATAAATTATAAACTATATCCGCATAGAAGTGTGGTAACTGAGGAACATGAATTTGGAACAACTTGCTTCATAATCCCATGACTCCTCTCCATGTGGATAGACATGGTCATATACAAACAGCATGTGCACAAAAAGAACCAGACTTCACAAGTCTCAGACAGGATAAGGCATGAGCCTGCTATTTACCTGCTAAGTGTCTCCAGTAACCAGAGTGTTTGCTCTAATTATCAACTGAGGACTGGATTTGAAGAATACTAGTAAGACCTAAGAGTTCCTTTATCTCAGTTTTTATAGAGCTAATAAAATGACATTGCTTATAAGTACAGTATTCTGTGAAATAAGAGCAACATGTCTTTTAATTAGCAGTCACTATAAGCATGAATATATGTACATGTATTCACATATATATTTATATACCTGTATGTATATGTGTGTGTGGAAGTGTCTTTACACAGAGAAAGGGGTAGAGAGAGAGATTTTTTTGTCAATTATATTTAATTTCTTTTCACTACTAGAGAAAAATTTATCTGTTATGAAATTTATTATTTCTATATAATAAATTTTTTTTGTTTGTCCAAGTTTGTCTGGCTTTTTTTCTTCTGTATATTTAGCTCTTTGTCCTTTTCTTTTATAAAGACCATCATTATATTGTCTTATTGTCATCTACAGTATAGACCAATTCTACATGATCTCAAAAGTCAATGCATATATAAAATTGAAATATTTCTGATGCATGAATTTGAAGAAGGCACTGACTTAGCTAGTAGATAAACTAAGCCAACTGCTCAGCAACTGCACCTCCATGAGGTTCTTTGATTTCCGATGCTTATGTTCAAAGGCAGTGACACTCAATACCCTTTACAGCATTTAATGGCGTAAATTGTGAATTACATTGTACATTTGGGACTATACCCCTTGTTACACTAATTGTTGAAGATTACTCATCTCTCAATCTACAGATCCTTAAGATTTTTTAGAATTCTCTGTAGAGTACCCCATACTGAGCAGATCGCCCATGAATTGTAGTATTTTCTCCACGTGCAGCAGCCTAGAATTTTACTGCCGTCACATTTGAAGCCCGGTAGAGTGAAGTAGACACAAAGGAGTGTGTTTTGTAGCTTGTGATCCTTTGTTGTTCCTACATAAACCTAAGATACAATGAAAGAGAAAACACAGTTCCTTTCCCTTTCCAGTCCAGAAAAGGACCTTGTGGGCTTGTGGGCTCAGGGAGACACTGCAAGTGGGTCAGTCCTACAAGAGTGTTCATCACCTGATTCAATCTCCTTCTGTATTAGAATTTGACCTCCTTTGGGGTGGCCTTTGAAAAGATGTACAATTATGTATAAAACAGTTTCAAAAGAGAAAGTAAAAAAATAATAATAATAATAAAATCCCTGTCCTTCCGGGCAGTTGATATGGTATAGCTGTTGCCAGCCATAATATGAGATAATATTTTCATGGGCAAATGTTGAGGTGGGAAAACAGAAAGGGGGAGTTGAGATGGAATTTTTTTTCTTTTCTTTGCCCCATAACAAAATAATGGTAACAGTATTGAATGCTTCTGCGCGTTTGGCCCTGAGCTTGGTGATTTACCTGTGCTTAGAACAGGGCCTGACACAGGCACTGATACATAAAGGAGTCTCTATTGTTATTTTATTGATGATGATACTGAGGAAACTGAGGACCAGTGTGATTTAATCCATTGTTAAAGGTGCAGCCACGACTGGAGGCCAGATCTGGACATCTAACCACTCTGTTCTGTGGGTCCCTTCACTTCCTTTCTCATTCCCCCATGAAAGGGCAGACAGAGAGTAAGCCAAGGCAAACCAGAGGACTGCTCTGACAGGTCGTCGCATTCTGGGGACAACACCATCAATCCTCACAGAACATGACCTGAAGCACTAAACAGGGAAAGTTTAGATTAAAAGAAGAAGCTAACTTTTAATGTTTCCTTGTTGCCCTTTTGTGTTGTTTTCCTAAAATGCTAGAGCTGATACTTGGATCACACTCAATATGTGTATTTGATTCTTTCCATGATAAGGCTTCCTTATACTAAATTAATCATGTAGCTTTTACTTTTACAAAAGGAAAATATTCATTAGTGTTAACATTGACAACTGATGGGAAAAAAAAGGGATATAATAAACTGAACTTGTTTTCATATTTTTCTTATAAACACAGATACTTCAGAGGAAATCACGCGTCTTGAGTATCATGCTCCCTCATTCCTTAATTCTATTTCTCCTTTGTCTTTCATCTCCCTGGTTTAACAGTAGTGCACATGCTGTGAATGATGCCATTTTTCTGTTCAAATCTTTTTAAAGATTCACTATCACCTACAGGATTAAACTCAAATTCATTATTGTAAGGTAACTATTTGTTACAAACTAAAGTAAGTGTCTGTCTGCCCCACAGGTAGATTAAAGTCTCAACTCTCATGCACAGAGAAAACTTTCTGTAGGCTCTTTTATTTATTTATTTATTTATTTTTAATTCTCACCCAAGGACATTTTAGAGAGAGAGGAACGGAAGGAGAAAGGGAGAGAGAACAACACCAATGTAAGAGAGAAACATTGATTGATTGCCTCCCAAAGGCTCCCTGCCCCGGGGCCATGCACGGCCCACTGGAGAGCGAACTTGCAACCTAAATATGTGCCCTGATCAGGAATAAAAATGGCAACCTTTCCGTTGTGGGACAACACTCCAACCAACTTAGCCACACCAGCCAGGGCCTTGCAGGCTCTTTACAACTGTTTTTCTAGCTCCTATCAGCAAGGTCTCCAAAAACTGCAGAAATAAAGTTTGAAATATGCATTTTATTAACACTCTCATTCAAGATTTTTGCCATCTTGTCCACATTTATCTTTGTTACTTTTCTTCATCTATTTGGGCTCAGTCAGTGAGCTCTCTATACTATCCCCTGGACTACATTTAAAACTGTATTCATCATGCTTGTTGTTCTGTTAGAAATTACCACCCTCCTTCTTTTCTTATAGAATTCGTCCCCAAGTAGGGAGGACAATTATCATGTGTATGGTTCCCTAACATTTTTGGACACTCTTTTTGTGACTGAGAGTGGCTTACATTGTGAATTCAGCCCCCTAAAGTGGAAACAAATGGATCCTTCCAGATTCCCTTGCTAACAGGATGCAGGCATAGGACCTGGGTTCTGCCGCCCAAGTCATTGATTCCGAGGGACATGGTGTGAGCAATTAGATGAGAAGTGCTCTCAGAGGCTGTGGTGGGTGAGCCTGTAGTGTCCTCAGTGACTGGGGGGTCTGAAAGAGGGGAGGCAGGGAAGGCCTTTCTGGGAAGTGTGGTTTAAGTGAAGCCCTGAAGGATGGGGATGAGGGAAGCATGGGAAGAAACTGGGGAAGAGAGTCCCAGGCTTGGGGAAAAGCGCATGCTTGAAAATGAGCTCTCAGAAAAGAAAGAAGAGACTTTAAACCAACCCAGGGGGAAACCACAGTGATGATTAAAGAACTATAGCTATGGCTCACAGGCAAAGGATAATGACCAGCTGGCTTTCATCTCTCTCACACAGAAAGAGAAAATTAGAAAATAAAAGATTTCAATTAGAATAGCTTCCCTGTCCAATGGAGTTTCAGAAGTAATTTAAGACTTTCTATTTTCTCTGAAGACAAATCACCTGTGGGCACCTTCTCTTAAGCCAACCTGATCCCGTGGTGTTCAGGCTGGTCCCAAGCTAATCACACACATCAGCTCTAGATTCCTGGAAAAGTCCTAGTTTACTAACTGGAAACTCTCTGGGAGTTGGGTTGTGGCAGCAATATTTGAAGACTAGGACAAGCTACAGAATTCCAGGCCCTGGTTACATAAAGTCCTGCAGTGGAAAACTGGCCTGTTCATGCCTGGCTTAGCACACCTGGAATGGAAATGTCCTAATTCACCCATTTAAAATGCATAAACACATACCCCATCTGACTTGAATTAGTGTTTTTAAATGTTTCTAATCATGCCCAGCCAATAGTAGGCACATAAGTATTATTTTAGCAAGTGTAATCATCAGAGTACTGATAATATTTTGGGGGGTATTTTCTCAGTCATGATACTAAGGGACTTACATAACTTATATAAACTGACAGTAACTCTATGAAATAAATACTACTATTACTTCAATTTTATAGATGAGGAATTTGACGCTGAATTGTATAGCTAGTAAGTGCTGAAATTAAGAATTGAAATGTGATTATTTTATTACTCCAGGACTTATACTCCTAGACTTTGTTTTGCTGGCTCTATCAGTTAGAATTGCATTTAGACACAATTAATCAATTTTATTTAGCTGACCTAGTTAAATGGAGAGTATGAAGGGGATCTCCCAAAAATGTGATTATCATCTGGAGAACAGTCCCCTTGTAGTACAGGCTTCCCCTACTAGATGAGTGTTCTACAAACCTATCTGTATCAGTGTACTAGCTAGCATTGTTGCGAGAGGCTGTGTTTGGCTTCAGATAATTTTTCTGAAGGCCCTTTCAATACGTTTGCACATTTCATGATGGGTGATTTACGAGCACACCTGCCCACACCGCACTGAGTGTTCAGCAGTGTTTGACCAAAAGCCGGCATGACCTCCATGCCCCGTCCTCCGTATTCACCCACTCTCACCTTGAGCAACTCTTTTCTGTTTCCCTGGATGAAAAAACTCCTCAAAGGGAAACGTTTTGCTAATGTGGAAGAGGTGAAACAAACAAACAAAAAAAAAAATGGCAAAAGCACAAGGCATAAAAAAAAACAAACCCAGTTTTGAGCAGTGGAAAAAAACATTTTGATAGGTTTATTGCATCAAATGGAGGTGACTGAAGTTTAAACATCTAAGAATAAATATATAATTTTTTATAAATAAATTGTGGGTTTTGGTGGGCCACCCCCCGTATTTTATTTTCTTCATAACCAAAATACCAGAGGTAGGTTATTTTTTAAGATACTTATTCAAATCTTTTCACATTTATTTCATGAGTATCAACTCATGGTCACAAGATGACTGACCAAGCTCTGGTCACAGAGTTTGCATTCTAGTCCAGAAGAAACGTGGGAGCAAAGGGGGCAGCAGCAGTGGGCTGTACTTGCATCTCATTCATCAAAACTGTGTAATGTGACCATCCCAATGATTCAGAAGGATCTGGAAGGGTGGATGGTTTAGCTATTCCAGTCTTAAGAGCATAAGCAAGTGACAGAAGAACACCTAAGGCTTTGAGACATAGTGAAGGTTAAGCAGAATTTCCTGCCGGGCAAGGCAGGAAAAACATGATTTAACAGAGATGCATTAAGTCCTGCAAAATGGGGTTTTGTAGAAAGGAGTTGGTATAGGATTTTCAAAACTAAAACCAAAATCAAAACTTACCTCAGTGTCCAAAGTGGGTTTGAACCTTCAGTCAAGTTTTCAGAATTGTTGTTTCTTGAATGTACAGCTGAGTGACAGAAAACACAGTGTCCCAAGTTTACCATCCTACAATTTTTCTGCTATTTCTGTTCGGTTTTCTGAAAAGCATGTGTTCTGTTTCCTTGGTGTGAGGCCCTGATTACTGTCATTTTATAATCTCTTATACCTTCTAGTCTCAAAATTAAGTAAATCGTTATTTGCTAAGCCTATCTCTCACTAGGGGCACAAATCAAGAGCTATTCTTCTGGTTTTCTCTTTTTTTGGGCACCTGGTTTGTGAGGTTGTAACACAGACATGGTGGAAGTTAGGTGTGCAAGGAAATGAACAGGAGCTCCTGAATCAATTTCATGTTATGGTCCCAGAGACAAGAAAGTGAGGACTTGATTTTTTTGGAGTGGTAAGTCCTTGTGTGTTCTTAAAGCTGCCGATCACAAACTAAACTTAATAAAATCATCTGGAGAGCTTTGAAAAATTAAAAGGAACTGATAATATAGTGCCTTAAAAACTGCTATAACAAGAAAAAGATTGAATTGTAGTTAATTGCAGATACAGTTATAATAAGTACCCTTAGAGGTATGATTTTTCATTTCAACCTACAGTCTTTATATGTATTATTTTTCAAGCCTCTGCAACAGCCAAAGCTAGTTAACCATTTGATTTGATATGCCCGTTTGTGTTTCTGTGTGTGCTGGGAGCAGGAGGTAGGGAAATGCTTGATCTATTAAAGAAAAATGTAATTTAATGTGTGCTATTTGCAGCGAGTTTAAAATGGTATCTAGATTCCTTCAACATGTACCTGCTTCAAAAAAATGAAAACATTTACAAACTAGAAAGTAGCTGATAATAACAATCTCTGTGGGTTGCAACTCTAGTCAAATAGAAAAGACAGTCTATTTTTGTCAAATAGAAAAGCTAGTTTTACTTAAACGTATCTACTTTGGTTAAAAGTGCCATAGTAATTTGAAATTTGAAATCTACATAAATTAACAAAGTCTTTAATGTCAGTCTTATATATTACAAAATTATTAAGATTAAAAAAATTTGCACATACTATGTGACCTACTAATTCTGGCTGTAATTAATTCCTCATGCTGTATACAAAAAGCAGATATAACTCAGGAGTAGATGTTATTTTTAATAAACATAATAATAAAAATAAATTGATCCCAATGTTATTGTTAACTATTACTGATTGCTAAAGGAGAGGCCAAAATAGCAAGAATTAATTTTTTTCAGCCCCTAGCAAATTATTTAAAGATCATTCAGATTTTTCTCTCCACAGTTGAGGAGTAAATGGAAATAACTTAGCAATAATAGGGAGCTCTTCCTGCATTTTTGAAAGCAAATGATGTATCACCATAGTTCTCTCTCCTGAAAATATCAAGAAATTAAAATTGTGTCTAACTAGATGGAGAATCAAGATGGCGGAAGAGTGAGTGGCAGTCACACTGACCTCCTTCCAGGACCAATCTGGAATCACAACTAAATTGTGGAGAAATCACCTGGAACAAACAAGTGATCAATAGCAAGAGAGGACCCTTATAACCTCAGAGACAGAAGAATCAGCTTTAGCACAGCCTAACTGGTAAAGAGTGTGGTAGAGACTCTAGAAGGTGGGCGGGGCACCCACGGACAGCAGCACCAGAAGGATATTGAAGCAGCCAACGGATCCCCCTGAGAAGAGCGGGGCCTAAACCATAAGCAGGGATCCCCAGCCACAGCACCAGAGCCCAAAAACTACACAGATAACAGCCAGCTGCAAAAAGTGACAGGGTTGTTCTCTGCCAGAGGCAGGCATCTGGAGATGCAAATAGCCATTTAAAGGGCCAACACATAAATTTTTGTTTGCAGCCACTTACCCTGGTCTCTGGCAATGGCGGGGGCAGAGTGGTCTGGAGGTACCTGAGGAGAGACTGGGGAAGGAGGCTTTGTGGAGAGAACTGAGAGAGTAGCTGGTGGGGTCTTGGTGCTGACTCATCCCCCATATGGCAGCAGCCATCTTATTCAGGCAGAGACCACTTCCCTGAATGGCAACAGCATCAGAGGACCCCAAAACCCCACCCCCAGGTGGGATTCTGCCCCGCCCTGTCCTGTCTAAGCTGTCTGCTAAGTGCAGAGTTGCAGCCACAGATAATAGATCCCTGGCTAAGGGATGGGCACAGAATTGTCTGGAGACACTTGAGGTGAGACTGGGGACTGAGGTTTGGGTAGAGAATGGAAGGAGTAGCCAGCGGGATCCCAGTGCTGACTCCTCCCCCATATGGCAGCAGCTGTCTTGCTCAGGCAGAGACCACTCCCTGAGCGGCAGCAGCGTGAGAGGATCCAACAACCTCGCCCACCAGGAGGGACTCTGCCCCACCCTGAGCTGTCTAAGGTGGCCTGCTAAGTACGGAGTGACTAGATTAACAGCTGAAGAAGACAGACACAGACAGTATGTTCCTGGACGTCTCGAACAGACTGCCTAAGGTCAAACAGGGATAACATCTGACATCATCAGAGGCAGATCCAGAAAGTAAAAACAGCTGTCTCCTACCATAGAAGTTCACAACACAAAGTCAGGAGATCAGGATAGATCAATTTAAGAAGCAGCAAAAAGGAAGAGTCTCACAAATAATCGGAAGCCAAAGATATACTACCCCACCCCGGCTGCCCCCCCATCAAAGGGAAAGGAGGAATCCCCAGAAAATCATGCCAGGAATCACATCTGAAAAATCTCTTTTCCCATGTAAGAGTCCAGGGACAAGAAGATTGACTTACTTGGGGAGCCGTTGTTCAACTTGCCACACTCCGGTCCTTTTATTTATTTTTTAAAATTACTGCTAGAGTACTAAGCCAAAGCCATTATCTTATACTTCCAATACATTGTGATGACCACGCACTTGACCTCCTGCTCAGAAGCAAGGTAAAGTTGGTGTGGAGAACTATACAGCTCCCATAAGCATCAACATGTGGGGATGTCAAAATATGCCAGAGAATATTTCTATTCCAATATTGTACTGAATTACTAACTTTATATTTGTTGTGCATCAAATGTATAAAAGTGTTCCCAAGATTTGCTAATGTATTTATTCATTTGTAGGCAAATAGCAACACCAAATATGGAGAGAGGGTTCAAATGTATCCATAATGCCTTTGGATACCATTTATCCTCATGATGCCAGTATTCTTGCTTCAGTTATGTTACTTTATTATCAGTCCAACATTGCAATACCAATTCCACCCTTTTGAAATACAGGATACTGGCTTATATTAAAAAATAATAAAAAAATAGTCAACAGTTTCTAATTGCCTATAGTCATGATTCTCAAACTTTTTCAAATTTAAAGAATAACTGGGAATCATGCTGCTTTAGCAATGTTATACATGAAAAAATAATAATGACTTTGGTTACAGATAGGCCTGGGGTTAAATTATGAGGGCCACTTAGTAGCTGTGCACCCTCAGGCAGAATGCATGCCCTCTCTATGCCTTTGCTCCCTAATCTGCAGCATTTATTGACAAGATAAAATACAATATTATTGTTACATGTAAATTACAGGACCGGGCACAGGGAAAAAGCTCAGAAATCTTAATTTCTCCCTCTCCATTAGTGAAATACTGTGTTTTTTACAGAAAACCATAAAATATTAATCATTTGAACTAGCGTAATTTTTGTAGCAGTCACTATATATGACTATGCAATATACAATATAAACTAAGGACAAGTTCTCAAGAAAGAAAAGCTGTTACACTAACTCAAATTAGCTAATTCTACATTTGGGTGTGAATAATTCTTTGCTCTCTTTTCATATATTGACATTGACAAACATTTCCTAGCAGATGAGCACCAGCAGTGGGTGTCAAACATTTAAAAAACTGAAAAAGTCTGACATTATATGATAATAATCTCAAAACACATCAGTACAAGTCACAAAGTAAACTTATTCCATGGGAGTGTGGTGAGAAGAACCTTCCAGATAAAAATTCAAATTGCACTTTCTAACATTCCAGATACCCTTAGTTTGCCTTGGTCGGGTGCTCAGTTGGTTAGAGCATTGTCCTGATACTCCAAGTTTGGAGGTTTGATCCTCAGTCAGGGCACATTCAAGAATCAACAAATGAATGCATCAATAAGTGGAAGAACAAATCAATGTCTCTCTCTCTCCTCCTTTCTCTCTAAAAATAAATAAATAGATAGAAACACCCTCAGTACGGCTCCAACTTGTTTTACTCAGTTATCTCCCTGGAAAACCCTTGTATTAGTCAGATTAGTCTGAGGACCCCTGGCAGATCGCCTTCAGCCTATAATTCTGCCTGTTCAGTCCTGGTTTCCACACCAAGGTGGCAAACTCAAATGCCACAGCTCCTGGCCATGAGGAAATGCAAACCCAGAGTGACTGGGTCTTACAATTTATCAAGAGAAACTGGGACTCTGGAATTTGGTGTAAAAGTTCCCAATTTTAAACAGTATGGTAATTACCAGAGAGAAAGCAGGGAGGGGGAAGGTAAGAGAGGATAAAGGGGGCAGGTGGTGATGGAAGAAGACGAGTGGATGGTGGACACACGATGCTATATGCAGACAATGTATTACAGAGTTGCATACTGACACCGATATAATTTCATTAACCAATGTCATCCAATGAATTCAATAAAAATTTAAAAAATATTTACAATAAAAAATGTTTAAAAATTGGACTATCCAAAAAATAAAAATAAAAAATAAAAACCATCTGTAGGCGAGATTGAATGCCCCCCTCTGATCTTTACAAATCTGTGAATGCAGCTCAAGTGTTTCTCCCGAGTGGCGAGTACAGGAGCCATTCTGTCTCCTCATGAACTCATCGACTTCGGGGTTCATCCATTTATATTTTCATCCCTTCCTCTCTTTATCACTTAGGTAGCATTGGTTTAAACTCTTCTTTAATATGTTGGTGATAAAGGGGTTCTATGCAAAGAAACCTCAAAGGGTGATCTGATCATAAATTTCTAACTGGGCAGGACATGGTGGATAGTCATGTCCCAGGCATGTGACTTTTTAGTAAAAGGCTTATTTTTGCCTTAACTAAGCTCTGTTCACTGTTTTTGTGCACCTAGGTTAACACACCTTTAACATAAATGTAACCATCCTCCAGAACACATACAATTTTAACTATCCTGTAATCCAAACCCCGTGTTGCTTTCTCCCACCTCCAGATAATCTTGATTACATCACCCCATGAATTTGAAATGCACAAAAGAGGCTGCAAGACTGTTATTCTCTGGAGCATTTGAGACCTTGCTCCCCAGAATAAAAAACAAAAACAAAAACAAAAACAAAAAAAAAACAACCTCATAAAAATTATCTACAGTTTTGGACATTTTCTTTAAATAAATTTATTTATTTTTTCAAATACATTTGTCTCTGCCTACCCCCCCACCACTTTCCCTGGCCCCCTCCCTCCCTTATTCCCTCCCTCCCTCAACTCTTCCCCTTTAGTTTTGTCCATGAGTCCTTGCTATATGTTCCTTGACTTTCCCCTTCTCTTCCTTTTCTGCCGCACCCCCTCCCTTCTTTCCTCTTGTCTCTGTTGGTTTCTTTTCCTTTCAGTGTTGCTGGTCTTATCTTCCTTGCATCTTTGTATTGTTGGTTAGGTTCCACTTATAGGTGAGATCATATGGTATTTGTCCTTCGCCCCCTGGCTTATTTCGCTTAGCATAATGCTCTCTAGTTCCATACATGCTGACGCGAAATTTAGTAGTTCTTTTTTCTTTCTGCTGTGTAGTATTCCATTGTGTAAATGTACCATAGTTTTTTGATCCAATCATCTACTGATAGGCATTTATGTTGCTTCCAACACTTGGCTATTGTAAATTGTGCTGCGATGAACATTGGGGTGCATAGGTTCTTTTGAATTGGCATTTTGGGATTCTTAGGGTATAGTCCCAGCAGGGGAATCACTGGATCAAAAGGCAGTTCCATTTTCAGCTTTTTCAGGAAATTCAACAGTGCTTTCCACAGTGGCTGCACCAGTCTGCATTCCCACCAACAGTGTACAAGGGTTCCCTTTTCTCCACAGCCTCGCCAGCACCTGTTGTTTGTTGATCTGTTTATGATGGCCATTCTGACCAGTGTGAGGTGATACCTCATGGAGGTTTTGATCTGCATTTCTCTGATGGCTAGTGATACTCAGCATCCTTTCAAATGTCTCTGGGCCCTCTGTATCTCTTCCTTGGAAAAACATCTGCCCAGGTCCTTTGCCCATTTTTTGATTGGATCATTTGTCTTCTTGGTGTGGAGTCGAGTGAATTCTTTATATATCTTGGAGGTCAAACCTCTATCTGATGTATCATTAGCGAATATATTTTTCCATAGGGTTGGCTCCCTTTTCATTTTGCTGATGTTTTCTTTAGCCATGCAGAAGCTTCTTATTTTGATGAGGTCCCACTTGTTTATTCTTTCCTTTATGTCCCTTGCTTTAGGAGACATATCAGTGAAAAAATTGCTGCGTGGGATATCTGAGAGCTTCCTGCCAATGTTCTCCTCTAGGACTTTGATGGTGTTGCGACTTATATTTAAGTCTTTTGTCCATCTTGAGTTTATTTTTGTGTATGGTGTCAGCTGATGATCCAATTTCAATTTTTTGCATGTAGCCGTCCAGCTCTCCCAACACCATTTGTTGAAGAAGCTATTATTGCTCCATTTTATGCTTCTGCCCCCTTTGTCAAATATTAGATGCCCATATCCACCTGGGCTTATTTCTGGGCTTTCTATTCTGTTCCACTGGTCTATGGGTCTGTTCTTGTGCCAGTACCAGACTGTTTTGAGTATAGCGGCTTGGTAGTATAGTTTGATGTCCGGTATTGTGATCCCTCCTACTTTGTTTTTCTTTCTCAAAATTGCTGTGGCTATTCGGGGTTGTTTATGGTTCCATATAAATTTTTGAAATGTCTGTTCTATTTCTGTGAAATATGTCATTGGTATCTTAATAGGGATTGCTTTGAATCTATAAAGTGCTTTGGGTAGTATGGACATTTTGATGATATTAATTCTTCCAATCCATGAGCATGGTATATGCTTCCATTTATTTGTGTCTTCCTTAATTTCTTTCTTCAACGTTGTATAGTTTTCTGCATACAGGTCTTTTACCTCTATGGTTAAATTTATTCCTGGGTACTTTATTTTTCTTCTTGCTATATCGAATGGTATTTTTTTTCCTGATTTCTTCTTCTTCTATTTCATTGCTGGTGTACAAAAATGCCTTTGATTTCTGAATATTGACTTTGTATCCTGCTGTGTTGCCAAATTCACTTATTAGGTTGAATAGTTTTTTGGTAGAGTCTACAGGGTTCTTTATGTACATTATCATGTCATCTGCAAACAATGATAGCTTTACTTCCTCCTTTCCTATTTGGATGTCTTTTATTTTTTTTTTTCTTGTCTGACCACTGTGGCTAGGACTTCCAATACGATGTTGAAAAGAAGCGGTGAAAGCGGACATCCATGTCGTGTTCCTGATCTTAGTGGGAAAGCTCTGTTTTTGCCCGTTGAGTATGATGTTGGCTGTAGGTTTTTCATATATGGCCTTTATTACGTTGAGGAATGCCCCATTTATTCCCATTTTGCTGAGAGTTTTGATCATAAATGGGTGCTGTACCTTATCAAATGCTTTTTCTGTGTTTATCAAGATGATCATGTGGTTTGTCTTTTCTTTTATTTATGTGATGTATTACGTTTATCGACTTGCGTATATTGAACCATCCCTGCATCCCTGGGATGAATCCCACTTGATCGTGGTGGATAATCTTTTTAATGTATTGCTGGATGCAGTTTGCCAATATTTTGTTGAGGATTTTAGCATCTATGTTCATCAGCGAAATTGGCCTGTAGTTTTCTTTCTTTGTAGGGTCTTTATCTGGTTTTGGGATCAGGGTGATGCTGGCCTCATAAAAAGAGTCTGGGAGTCTTCCTTCCTCTTGGACTTTTTGGAATAGTCTGAGAAGGACAGGGGTTAGCTCTTCCTCAAATATTTTGTAAAATTCTCCTGTGAAACCGTCTGGCCCTGGGCTTTTGTGTGCCAGGAGTTTCTTGATTACTGCTTCAATATCCCCAGCTGTTATCGGTCTGTTCAAACTTTCTGTTTCTTCCTCCTTCAGTGTTGGAAGATTATACTTTTCTAGAAATTTGTCCATTTCATCAAGATTTTCAAATTTCTTGGCATATAATTGTTCATAATAGTTTCTGACAATCCTTTGTATTTCTGTGGTATCGGTTGTTACTTTTCCTCTTTCATTTCTGATATTATTAATTTGGGTCCTCTCCCTTTTTTTCTTGATGAGTCTGCTTAAAGGCTGTCAATTTTATTTAATTTTTCAAAGAACCAGCTTCTGGACTGGTTGATCCTTTGAATTGTTCTTTTTGTCTCTATGTCATTCATTTCTGCTCTAATCTTGACTATTTCCTTCTTTCTACTTGCTCTGGAATTTATTTGTTGTTGTTTCTCCAGTTCTTGAAGTTGTACTGTTGGGTCTTTTATTTAAAATGTTTCTATATTTTTTAGTCCGGCCCGTATTGCTATGAACTTCCCTCTCAGGACTGCCTTTGCTGTGTGCCATAGGTTTTGGACTGTTGTCTGTTCATTTTCATTTGTTTCCAGAAATTTTTTGATTTCTTCTCTTATCTCATTATTCACCCATTCATTGTTTAATAGTCTACTGTTCAGTCTCCATGAGTTTGCAAGTGTTTGAAGTTTCTCTTTGAGGTTGATTTCCAGTTTCAAGCTGCAGTCTCTTATCCAGAGATCACGGAGGGTGGCTGCCACTTCAATTTTTGAGTTGGCCCTTTAAATGTCTCTTTGCATCCCCAGCTGCCTGTCTCTGGCAGAGAGAGCCCCTCAGCTTTTCGGGGTTGCATTTTGTCTGTGTGTTTTCCTGATTTTAGCTGCTGTAGTCTAGAGGTCCCTGTTTATGATTCAGACCCCGTTCTTCTCAGGGGGAGCTAACTGGCCATTTCAATGTCCCTCTGTTGCTGGTGCCCTTGCCCAGCCCACCCTCTCGAGCCTTCACCGCACTTCTCCCCCATTGGGATGTGTGAGAGTTGAATCCACTGTCTTTCCGCAGCTCAAAGGCTCCTCTCCCACTATCGTTCCATTGTTTTCCAGGTGATTTCTCGATATTTAGTTGCAATTCCGGTTTGGTCTTGGGAGGAGGTCAGCGTGACTCCCATTCGCTCCTCCGCCATCTTCCTTATCCAGTTTTGGACATTTTTATGCTGACAATTTTTTACAGTCTTGAAAGACAATGATCATATACTTGAAAGGATTTTTGTCTTACACTGTTTTGTCAACTGAAAACACACTGCATTTGGTAAATGAATAAATTACTCATATCAGAGCTTCTTTTCCAACTGACATACAGATTATCATTTGTTTATCTAATGAATCCTTTCTTTTGTTTGTTTATTTTTATTTCCCTATGCTTTCTGCTATTCAGCAGGAAGTCACCTAAAATTTATTCACCTTTACCTCAATTCAAGGAGGGGATGATCACAGATACAGATGAAAACATATAAACTTAGACTCCAGGTTTACTCCCCGCAGTCAGATTGATGCATTCCCTATACACACGGGACCTAGGAGTAAGACCTTAGTAAGTGAAATAGCTTGGGAAGCCTTTTCTAAGTTCCTTATTTATAAGCTCTTTTCATCAACTTATTTGAGATATTGACAGTTTCTGTTATACCAGAAAAAACCTATATTCAATTATACTATCAAAAGTTCTAAACTAAATCTGTATTATTTTTGCACCATAATAACATATTGTTCAGATTTCATATTTTGTAGCTGGCTTTTTTGTGTGTGGGCAATTGGGAAATGTCTATGTCCCAAAACAAAAAACCCAATTTCTGGTTTTATTTGGCCCTTTTCTTTCTTAATCATATCCAACACATTCTTTATTTAAGGTTTCGTTTGGTCGGTCCATTATTGGCCCCAATGGCTTTGTCCGTATTCTAAATTGCTGTCCAAATTGTAAAGCAAAGTGCTTCTGCTCTTTTAACTTTGGGCTTTCTTGATTTATTGGGGAGGGGAGCAGACCGCAAGGTACAGTTGGAGAACATAATCTTCATAGTGTGCTGCTTATTCGCAGTGAGAGCTTAAGGGTTAATTCACTTTTGGATCCTCTATTTTCTCACCTGTAAAATGAAGGTAGTAAAAATTCTTAGCTAGTGGAGGCATTATGAGAATTCAAAGGCTTATATAAACAAACAACACACATAAAATATAGTAGCTCTTACTCATTTTCCCTTCCCCTCCACTCTCCCCTCCTGATATGAGAAATTCACAGAGTATCGCCACCCTTCCTCTGGAGAGAGGCGTTCTTATTTGGTTCTGCATCCCATTTATAACTTATCTCCATGGAGCTATTTCAAATATATTTAAATACTTCTTTCATCCATTTATTCATTCAACAAATATTTGCTTCTCCTTTGAGTCCTTTATAGAATGAATAAATGAAAGCTAAGATGTACATTGAGACTATTAAACTTACAACATAAGTTTTATCACATTGAGGGCATTGAAACCTAATTTACTAATTAGAGTGATGATGTCAGAGTAAGTCCATGTTCTTCTCTAAATCTCTAAACTTTAAATTCAAGGTGGTAGAAACTTATTGGTTACAAGGGGAACAATTAATGGGGAAAGATTTGCATGGCCTAATTTAATAATGAGTAAACTATGATTAACTCAGGTACTGCAGTCATTGGGAAAGAAGTCAAAATGTTATTAAGATATAAATTGCAGTACATAATCACATAGTGTTTTGCCTTCAGAGAAATACTTGGGAGGTCTTAGCTTCCCAAGAGCTAATTGTAAGTACCTACAATTCAAGAATGGATTGTAGGTACTGAGCACCTTGAATGAACTAAGAACCTAGGAAATATATTAAATTAGTAAATGTAATATTGTAATATTACATTTAGTAAATTTAGTAAATTAGTAAAGTGTAATATTGTTTCCAACCTTAACAGTGACTCCTTAAGAAAAAACAGAGTCAAAATTGTCTTGTTTTACCAAGGAAACAAGTAGGCCAAACTTGTCTTGGTATGCAAGACAATAAAATGAAAAATAAAGGAATTTAATTGTTTGGCCTAGAAAAGACAAAGCTAAGGAACAAATAATAATTGACTTTAAAGTTGAAAGGATTTTAATGAGAAAGGCAATAAAAGTGTTGATTACCACAGGCAGGTGTAAATAATGAAATTGAGCTAGGACAGATTTCTGTTGAACCAAAGGAAAATCTTCGGGAAGGGAGTTAAAGCAGAAGGAGTTCTGAGAACAGGTCCATACTTTCTTTTCATTAGGTTTCTGAGGTGAAAACCATCTGTCACTGCCAGAGAGAGCTTCTTAACATTCATATATATTGAAAGTATGTGACATATAATTATAAGATTGAAAGAAAACTTCAAAGAATTTTCTTATATTATCCTTGCCAGACAGACAGTTCAAAAGATCATTGAAAATAGCTATCCACCCTTTCCTTTTTTTTTTTTTTTTAATCCTCACTCGAGGACATGCCTATTGATTTTAGAGAGAGGGGAAAAGAGGGAGAAAGAGAGGTAGAGAAACATCAACGCGATGAGAAACAACGATCGTTTGCCTTTTTTTAATGCCTGACCTGAGACCGAACTCTGGCCAGGAATCAAACCCATGACTTTCTGGTTTACAGGATGATGGTCTAACCAACTGAGTCATGCTGGCCAGGGCCACCCTTTCTTCTGAGAGCTTCAGAGAAATAGTTTATTCCCTGCCCACTGATGACACATCATACTGTCTTTCTTTCTTAGAGAGTTTCTGGTTGTATGCACTAAACTGCTAGCCAGAACACTGATTTAAACCGTTCTGGGTGCCCACCTATAAAGGAGAGTGTGAAGTGTTAAAAAAAAAAATCAACTTAGAGATTGCTTTTTTAAGCCAGGTTGAGTCCAGTGACTTTCTATCCCAGTACACAAATGATAAAGATGATTTGCTTTCCACTATAGTCACTCGGGAAAAATTTTATGCCAGAAAAATATATGTCTTCAATTAATTAGAGCCATTTCTAATTTTTTTCAATTGGAAAAGGACTTGTATAACACAAAGGTTCTATGGATTCTTCTATATAAAAGGTATGGACTAGGAAAGATGAATGGCCTGCAATTAAAAGTTAGGACAAGTCTGCTGGTGAGCAGCAATTACAGTTGGAGCTTCCTCTGTAGCTCTAACAATCATATAATTCATCATCCAAATTGGAACACTTTTGAGAGCGAAAAGTTGAGAAGCTATTAATTATTATAGCAGGACAATAGGCATAAACAGGAACTGTCCCAGAGAAACCTGAATGTAGGACTTCCTTACACTAACAAACTTCCCTGCTACATGAGTTATAGACACCTAGTATAACAACTTTGAAAATTTTCTACTGTAAAATCAGGAAAAATACTAACAGCCAAGGATGAATTTATTTTCATATCTATTATCAGAGAAAATGCTCATTGACTGGGACACTCCTCCTAAATTTTTTCTTATGCCCAAAGAAGCAGTGCTAAAAAAGAAATATGGTCATTGTACTGCCAAGGTTCATGAATTAGAGCTTTCTGAACCCATCTCCCATCAGAAAGTTATGATTCTTAGCCTAACACAGTACACACTGCATTTCTCTGTGTACATCACAATATTCTGTGCTTTCTACCAGAGCTCTGAATCAGTAAATTAGCCCTCATAAAATCAGATGGTCTAGTTCTATTGTTTATTCAAAAAACAAACTTTTCGGGGAACTCTGACACAGCACAGGATCCTAAGAATAATTCTTCAAAATCAGCATAATTTTATTTTTAATATATATTACTCTCCTGAGAGATGTACTCACTTTGAATATCAGATGTTCTTACTAGCTAGCGCATAAAAAGTATTCTCTCAGCTGGCTCTAATTTCTACTTTTATTCCCCTTGGACATCTTTCTGTCCTTCTCACCTCTCGTTACCTTCCCAGTTTAAATATCTGACAATCACTTAACAGTCACAGTTCCTTCGACTGTAAAATAAAAGGTTTAAACTAGAAAAGCCTTAAGGGTCTATCTAGCTTTAAATTTCTACAATTAGATCTCACTGGAATCATTGCAGTCACTTTCCAGTAAACCCCCACCTTTGTTACCGCCCTGCTTCAATCACTAACACCTGATGCCATGACATTCCACTTCAAACACCATTTTCATTTCCCAGTACTCTGCTCTAGAAAAGAGAGGAGCTCTTTATTGCTAAACCTAAACAACCTGAAATTCTTATTGTGACATGTAAGGCCTCCAAAGACTAATCTTCTAATATGTGTCAAGCTCATCTTTGATTATTCCGTCACAGTAGCGAGCCCAAAGCGCTCACTCTTACAAAGCATCATTTTCAAGGTTTCAGCAGTAGTTTATCTGTGCTCCTTTTCCAATGTTTAATATCCTTTTTTTCCTTTACAACTGATTTGTATCTATTACATAATTCAAAACTCAAAATTTCTTCTAAAGATTTTACCTTAATTTTCTTTCTTATGACTATTTATGTGTTTGATCAGTTTTATGGGATAGTTTATATAATGATAGCATTTATTCAACAAAAATGGGGAAGTACTTACTATTTTCAAGGTGCTGAGGGCAAAGCTATGAACAAAACAAAACAGTGGAAGTTCTTGCCATAGTGGAGCTAGCATTTGATGGAGAAGACAACCTATATGTAACAAATTCATGCTAAGTAATAATAGCAATAATAATAACAAAGCAGGAAAGAAAGTGATGAAAGGCAAGTGAGGGAGCCCTCACTGAGGAGGTGGCAGTTAGGCAAAGCTGTGAAAGAAATGAGACCAAGTCATCAGAGAATCAAGAATAGTTTTCCAGGGAAGATCTAGGGCAAGAACCCAAAGGTAGAAACCAGATTGGAATAACAGCAAGACTGGTGTAGATGCAGCCCAAATCCTCCCTGGGCCTACAAGGTCCTTTATTTCTTTGGCCTTCATATTCCCCACTGCTTCCATCAGGCTGTCAGACTCAGCCACTCTGACCTCCTTATAATTCTTCAAACATGGGAGGCATGTTCTAACCTCAAAATCTTTGCATTCACTGCTCTTCACACTTGGAATGCTCTTTTACCAGATGGTTTCATGCTCCCTGTCACCATTTGGGATCCTGATCAAATATCACTTTGTAAATTCTCTCTCCTTCCCTGGCTTTATTTTGTCTGCAGACATGATTCCATATGGATTTATGTCTTGCCTGTTTTCCCCTGGAAAAGTTCTAGCTGTTTTGTTCATTGGTGTAGCCTCAGACCCCAAACATTCCCCAGTATATGGATGGCATTCAATCAATGTCTGCTTGCTCTGTGATCATTGAATGGTCATAAAGTCAACAGTGTTACCACTCTGGCAACTTGAACTCTTTAGTGTTCAGTAGCACATCCAAATTTTAAACCTCTGCAACAAATTGAGAAGTTGATTGTCTTAAAAGTTTTTATGACAAACAAATTGTTCAGATTTAGAAATGTGAGCTCCCTAGAAAAGGCTGGTGTAAAAATGTTAATTATCATGAAATGCCAACTGTAATTCTCTAAGAAAATTTAATAAAGAAGAAAAAGCAAACAGTTTTCAAGCTGTTATTGTAGATGACCATGTCAATAAGAAAATGGTACTGATACTGCAGGATCAAACCTCCACAAACAAAAATAAATGAAATACTAGGAATATGCTTTTCTTCTTCTGCAGGGCATTTTGAAATGTAATTGAAAACTTCTATGAAAGCCTTGAAGTTCTCACTATGGACGCAACTTCTTCGGGATGTTACCACTGATTTCTTCAGTACACCAAAAACAAACAAACAAAAAACAAAATAAGCAATAAAGAAACTACTACTCCTTAAAAGAAAGAATGTAAACATTTATCTTCAGCAGAGTCAAAGTGTTAAAGGCCATAATCACTAACACACCAGGCAATCCACTCAAAACCAGAAATAATCACAATCTAATTGAAGTGTTGGCAAGCTTTTGGGAGGAGAATAGGCCTGGGAATAGAAGAGCCAAGGAAATGGAAGAGTCATTTACAAATCTAAAGAAAAAAACTATTCTAATTAGTTACTTACAAAAAACAAATCTAGTTTCTTGGGTTCTTTCAACATGACTTGGTATTCACAGACATACATATTTTTCTCTGAGAGACTGTTATGGACTGGATTGTGTTTCCCTAAAATCCATACGTTGAAGACATAACCCTCGATGTGGTGGTACTTGGATGTGGGGCCTTTGGAGATAATTAAGTTTAGATAAGGCTGAGAGGCTCACATGATAAGTTATTGCCTTATAAGAGAAGATGGGCATTGGCTAGCCAGGAAAACAGACCTCAACAGACCCCAACCATGCTGGTATCCTGCTCTTGGACTTCCAGCCTCCAGAACTGTGAGAAAATAAATTTCTGGTATTTTGTTACGACAATCCAACCTGACTAATACAGGGTCCCATAAAACATGGAAAAGTTACAACACATAGAAGGAATAAAGTGATAGAGGATCTGTATACTTTTATTCTTTAAAGAAAGCACCTAAGTAGGGTGATGCTTACCTTCCTACACTCACAGATGGGAAATAGTTAACAAACCCACAAAATAACGGTACTCACGTCTGTGATCTCTAGCTTCTAATTGAAATTAAGCACTTACCTACTTGCCAAAAGAACTGAAGAGAATTTTTCAGTTACAAGCTGGGTAAGTCTGTTGTAAAATTGAACAAGTCCCAATTGCTGGCAGCAGCCTTTGAAAACAGCAATTTACAAAGAATGCAATAGTTGCTACTTTCTTGGTATTATGGTGTAATAGACACATCAGAAATAATGTGTTTTCCTCATTCTTTCTTTCTGACTTAGTAGCCATTGTTGACAGATTCTTTTCTTAAGAGAGCAGCTGCTTCTCCTATGAACTAATATCTTAATATAGAGGGTAGATAATATGTTCATGAATTGTTATCAGCATGACATGAGTCAAATGGGTTAAGCCATTCAGAAAAGCAAAATTTTCCCACAAGTTTCAATCTTACTTTAATGGCCAATTGTCTATAGTCAGGGCAATTTAGGAAGACCCATCTTTCCCAAGGTAAAATAATTAAGGAAAAGTCAACAGAATGAGTGTGATCGAGTGGGGAATAGCCTTTGGAATCATGCATTGCAAAGAACAGAAACTCATATTAGCAAATCCAGGTAAAAATAAGCATTTATGGTAAAGATATGGGTAATCTCAAAAAATGAAAAAAAAATATAGCTGAGCCATCAGGCACCTTCTATCTTCCTACCCTGAAAAATTAGGATTCTTCTGCTCACTCTGTGCATCTTTTCATTCTCCTCTGGAAAGATCCATTTCCTCTTCTAACTAATTAATTTCCAACAGTTTCAGATTCCATGTCTCCCAATTCTTTGTGTCTTTTTAATACCACAGTTCACTATTGATTATTAATAGTACCTATTCCATAATTCCAAGGAAGTCTGTCCAATCTTATCCAATTAGCTTTGGGGATGGACTGGCAGCCAGGAACATATATAGAGTCATATATATCCATTACTGAGGCAGCATCACAGGCTGAAAAGCATATCCAAAAACCTCCTGTGTCCTTTGACTACAGATGCCTCAGGCTAGAAAATAAGGTCATATCTTCCTCAATATAATTACTTCAAACTTCAGGAAATTCCATACTCCTATGCAAATATGCTGAACACCTTATCAGCAACTCCAAATGCCAGATACCTGTGGGAATTGGAAGAAACTGATAACAACTTAGGCATCTAGAGCAAAGGTCTTGCTTGATTCAGCTCCAAATTCTCCCCCAAACACTGGGTGGATTTTTCATTTTTCATTTTCAAACAAATAGCAGTCATTCATGTAGCTCTTTCTGTAATAAAAAATCATTTCCAAAACTAGGCCACTGTGTCTACCATCATAAATGACACTAGGTTTTTACTTAAAAATAAAAATGCATAATTCATTCGAGGTCTTTTTATTTCTTTTGCAAGTTTTACTACTATAAAGTACATTGATATCTGATGTGGAAATTAGTATTTAAGTGACTACAGACCGTCATCAATAGATTCTTTGTTAGAGTATCAGGGAGAGTGGGATTCCCAATCACATTTTGTTAGAAGGTTGAAAACATAAGCAGATACCTGAAGCCTTGAAATGTCCTGTGCTAAGCTGTTTGAGCCTAATCCATGTAATGGGCACATATAGATGATACCCATCCAACTTTTGGATGATGATGATACCCCCTTTTGGTTTCTGTAGGTCACAGGTAGAACTGTCAACACCCATCAGTTTCAGGAGAGGTAGAAAAAAGAGGAAGACAACAAAGCATTACAATAAAAGAAAGTAGAATCCAAATATCCCTTGAAAGCAGGGCATATTTCTAAGGAAGTCAATTCACTATCTGGACCTCTTTCACTCCTGTAATTCTTACCAGTATCTGTCATCCATTTCTCCAGAGATCAGAATGTGTTAGGATCATTTGATCTGTTAAAGGTTGGTGCAGGAGGCCATAGTTCCTGAGGACAGGGTTCCCAAGGATCTCAACAGAGCATAGAATAAAGAGGTGGACATGTTCCTGACTGACGGTAGGAATATTTGGGGAGTAAAGGCTTCAGGACTCTTCAGTTGGCAACAAATCTAAACTTTGATTCTTTAACTTCAAACCAGAAACCGTAATTTAATTAATATTCAAAGAGTTTAAGGATGTCTTCCAATTCAATAATTACACATAGAGTTGTTAGGCCCCTACTAAGTGCTAGGCTTTGTGCTACAGACACGCGGTTACTGGAGTTGCCAAATAAAAATGCAAAAAGCCACCTACATTTACATTTCAGATAAATATTCAACTATTGCATTGGACACACTTATACTAAAAGTTCATTCATTGTTTATTTGAAATTCAAGTGTTCCTGAGTGTTCTGTATTCTCATTTGCTGAATCTGGCATGCCCATTTGGTGTAAAAGACACACCCAGGTCCTGCTTTCAAGCTGCTCAATTCTTTTCCTTTTTATCTTCAACTCTCACATACAACTAATTGTCAGTCGTACAATGAACTGAAACATCATTACCTGGAACAGTGAATAGCAAATATGAGTTACAAAATCCAATCAGTAAATTGTTATATCCTACACCTTGTATTTTCTCAGTGGAAACCCATGAGATTTTTTTTTAAACCCAGATTCTCCAGACGTGCTCCACATCCACCAAAACAAAATATTCTGATTTGGAGGTGGAGAAATATTTATGGAGTGGGGAAGGATTTTACCACTCTCCACTTCTCCCCAAATAAGTAGAAGGCTAGGGCTTTTCCAATCCATGCTGCCTATGTCCTTAGGTGTGAAGATTCTCACTTGCACCCTGGATGTTGCCATGGGCAGTGGCAAAACCTCCAGTACCTGTACATTTCCCACAGCTGGACAGTCTCGGTGTGGTTCTGAACTCAGCACCTATTCCTGCCTGTCACTTAGGAGTCAACATTTCCTTTTCCTCTCAGCTGCAGTGGAATTTCACCAGTACCCTGGGGTTGACGGTTTTTTCATGCCTTTCCGACAGGTTAAGAATTTTGTTTCACAGGGAAGGGTTCGCGGAAAAAGAGCCTGAAAGAGCATGTGAAGTCCTATTTGTTCGTAGCCCCCTCCCGCCAGGGGCCTCACCCCGTGCCGTGAGTGTACCCTCAGCCGCCCTCTGCCCATTCGCTCATTACCCTGGCAGAGCGCCACTCACTGCTGTCCCATGTCTTCTTGCCCAGGTAAGTCAGTGCTCAAATCACGTTTGTCACAGGCTCCATCTCTCCCCATATTCTGAGCAAGGTGGTTTCCTTACCACCACTCCAAAATGTAGGAAAAGCTACATTCAAGAAAAGGTTGAAGTTACTATTTGTCTGGCTTTAAAAAAAAAAAAAAAAAAAAAAAAGACATTTAGGAACAAGTCTCTTTCTGGTTCTTTCCATCTGAGTGTGAACCAAAAGTATTTGAACATATTTCTAGAGCTCCTATATTAGACCCTATTGATTGTCACAGCTGCCCGGCTCCTGATCACTTTTCTGTGAACTGCGCCCACATCCCACCTCCTTCCATTCACATATGTAATTACCATGGAAACGGCCATTTTATGGCTGTAGTCATCTCTCCCTCCACCAGGTTGATAGGTGTAGAAATAAACAGTTGACTTAAAATAGCCAATTAGGTCACTCTCTGGGAATCTGTCTCTCTCCTTTCCCTCCTATCATCCCTTCTTCTATAAATTATCGTTTTGCTGGGTGTTCTGTCTCACCTGAGCACGGTGCAGTGCGCCCGCAGTAAGCAGAGTTCAGCTGGGGTGACGGGTGAAACGGCGAGGCCGGCTGAGCGCGCGCGTGTGCACGCAAGAGAGGGTGAGGCCCCAGGGGAAGGGCTACAGATAGAAGGAGGTCATACCCTCTTGCAGGCTTTTTCTCCATGAACCCCAGCAGATGCTCACAGAACAGCCTGGGAAAGTGCTAATAAAGTCTACAGAATGGACATGAGGGGGTCATGGGATCTGAGAAGTGAGAAGGCTGTGTGAAAGGAGAGTAAGGTGTGCAGAGAGGCCCAGAGAAATGCACAGAGATCCAACAAATCCAGGTGCTACAGGCCCCGCATACCTTAAAGGCCATTAGACATCAGAATGTTCTTGATTGTAGAAGTTATTATAGATGAGTTTCCCCAAAGTAAACCAAAAATATTCAAACTCAAACTGCCCCCTTGGTGATTCTGATACATACATAGTTTGAAACCATTCTTCTAATTACCATCTCATTATTTCTTGATCACATAGTGATATCCACAGCCACCTAATGTTTTTAAAAATTCTTAGCTCGCAAGTTAGCAAAATAAATTATAAATGTATTCCCCTATTTAAGTGATGCAAATTAAAAAATGTTTCTGTGCTACTGCTGCATCATTATTACAGAATCTAGCAAACTTTCCTTTCTTCTTTTTACACGTCCTACTTTTCATTAAAGTCCAAAATGACATATGACAGAGAGCAGAGGAAGCAGCCAGTGAGCCCTGGGAGAATCAGAGTTCTGGAGAGAATATTTTCCTCTGCCGTCTTTTCTTATACAAAGTTGGCCCAGATAATGACTAAAGTGTTCATTCATCAAAACAAAATTATACTATCAAAGAAAAATACAATTATTTTACCTTTTGATGAGAAGGACTTGCATTTTCTGTCCCTGGAAACTGCTTCTGAAGTTAAATATCTCCCAAGATGATAAAGAACTGAGATTAAGGCAATTTTAAGTAATTGTGTATATGACAAAATGTGTAAAAATGTTCAGAGACTTGCATAATTTGTACACAATTTTCTACAGATTGTAGGCTGGGGTAATTTTTACTAATTAAGTAAGAATCTATTATTCAAAGAAACAAAACTCGATTATAATAATTATAATTCAGTTAGTATGCAAAAACCTTTAAATTGCCAAGTTGGAATCTTCTCTCATGAAGTTAATAGTTACTCAAATCTTACTCTGCTCATTCTTTTTTCCCACTGGGAATATATGAGTGATGATTGGTATATGCTGCAAGATAATAATGACCAATTGGGTTCTTTAGGGCCTTTCTGAAATTTGCAGGGATATAATTTATCTCCTAAATTGGCTGAACTTGGGATGGAATTATGATGATCCTAAAAAAATAAAAATGGAGAATGTTTTCCTTGAAGGTTCCTCAATAGTTATTAAAGTTCATTATATTTTGGTATTTAAATAAATTAACTGACAGCTGTAAGAAATCACTTATCTAATATTTTGGAAAATGATTACTAGTGACAAACAAATAGATTTTAAATGACATGCAGCCAAGAAAGTAGAAAACATTTCCATGTAATGGTTTTCAGTTATGTCTTTTTCTTGCCTCTTGAAACACAGGCCCAAGGAAACTAACCTCTACAGCTGAACAGACATTCTAACAAAAGGAAGCAGTCAACCCCAATGCACTCTACGGGAAAAACAATGTACTTCCATGTGACCATATTATGCACAGCCCCAATCTCCTCCAATTTGGTACATTGGAGCCTGTAAGCCACAGGAATCAATGTCACTGAGCAATGAGGGGTAAATGAAATAATTGCCCACTGTTTGCTTTATTAAAGATTGGGCAGCTGGAATTGTCTCCAAGCAAATGTGCCTACAGCCCCTGGGAATTGCGGAAGATGACTATTACAAACACTAACTTAAAGGGACACTCGGAGAGGAATACAATTTTTTTTGACCAAAACATCAAAAAAAAACAAAGCAAAGTAGTATGCTTTGCTTTCCTCTAACATGCAGGTCACCTGGGAAAAGCAAAAGCAAATAAAAATTCCCTGCAAATAATAAAATACAAAGTGAGGTCAGAATTTCCATCCTTGGCAGGTTATTCCAGTTTGAAATCTCTTCTTTTTAATCATGGATAATTTCACCAACAACACAGCAGTCCTGCTACTTCACAAAAGATGAATTCTGTGTTTTCATGGTTTGATGATTGCAAACTCTGTTGTTAGAGTGATTTGGATGTTGATGTTAGTTTTCTGTTACTGTTGAAGGAAGAGAAATATTGACTATGTTCTTTATAATGTATAATGTTGAACCAGCAAAATAATGAATCAACACTTTAATTTTTTTCCATGAATAGAGATTGACAAGCAAAAATTAAGATGAATAAATAGCAATTACATCTCCCTGGGGTGAAGGGAGAGCGAAAGGAGCTCTTTGCCCACGGCTAATGTACGAACAGCCCCCCAAACCCATTAAAGTCTCTTTAAGCAATACAATAACATAGTAATCATCAAGTGTATACCATATTGATGTGCCCCAATGCTTCAGGTCCTTACAGAGGATCCCCGATTGCCTTCCTGATAATTTCATTGCCTGGGCCCCAAGACATTAGCAAGGAGCAACTGCCCAGGCCATGACCCTCATAATCCCCAAGACTTGAACTCAAAGATGAAGCCAATTCTGAGGTCTCCCTTTTTTCCTCACCTTAACCACAGGGTATTTAGTTAGTCTGCAAGAAGTCAGACACCATGCTACCCTGGTAAAGAACAAGAATTCTGACCAGACTGTCTGGGTTCATTACCTAACTCTGCTACTAACTAGCTATGTGATTTCCTATCTCTTTTAACTACCCTAGGACTCAGTTTCCCCATCAGTAAAGTAAAAATAATAAGCAATTTTCCTCATGCAGCTGTTGAGAGAGTTAAATGAGTTAGTGTATCTTAGATACTCAGGATAGTAACAGACAATCTTTGAAAGTATTCATTAAGACAAATGTATAGAAGTCCAAACTAAAGGTCCCTTAGGGGAAATTTAGCCACACTTTTAAAGGATATTCTTAGAGAGTCTCATCTGACACACTGAGATTACCTAATCAAAAGTCCTGTATGCTGACTTGGTACCCTCTTAATCCACAACTATTCTGATATCTGGTATCCTAGGATTTGCAGAATTTCCATATATTGATATCGAATTTCTAGAACTCAGGGGCAGATATATGAATATGATGGTGCCTTATTCAATACCTTATCAAAGACAGGAAGGGTGCAAAGGACATGAACTCAGAATCAAAACAAAACTAGGATCTAACCCATGCCTTACCAGAAGTGTGACTTGGGGTCTCACTTTGCTTATTTGTGAAACGGGATTAGATTAAGTCTGAATTGTGGCCTAAATTTTTTCTGATTCTAAAGAGGTATTTTGTTTTTGTTTTTAAAGAAGTATTTTGTGAGCCATTTTCTTTCCAAATAGCCTACAGGAAAATCTGCACTCACTCAAGATAATACTGTGAGGCTTATGGAAACATTAAGTTTTATTGTTTGGTTGGTTTTCTTTTTTTTCCCCATTGACAGGAATTTTATCACCTTGGTGTTGTGACACTGGTTGCCTTGTGCTGATGAGAAGTTCTGAATAGCAATATATTCATCACTGGGCATATAAGATGGGAAAACAATGCAAACATTAATAAAGCAAATGGATTATTTTTAGGCCATAATCTTTCAAAGTATGGAATCCAAAGGAGAAAGAGAAATAATAAAGGAATCTTTAGTAGTAGATAAATTGGGAATCTGGATGACATAAATCCCCTCTTAGCTCCAGAATGCTATGATTATATGAGTCGGATAACCTAGGACCTACAGAATAAAATAAAATGAATTTGATTTAGTTGACAAAGAACAACACAAACTCTAATAAAGAGGAACAATATAAAGTAAGGGCCAGCTATAAATGCACATGAGAAATTACAGAACAACAGGGGAAGATTCATTTTCCAGAAGGAGAAACTTGAGAAGTCATAACAATAAATAAGGACAAAGAATTACAAGGATAACTTACTAAAGTTGACATAAAGTACTATCATGGCAAAAAGCTATATACCAAGAAGAATCTACCCATCAACAAATGAGAATCTATTTCCCAGGGTCCATGGGTCCTGACCCCTGTCTGGGTTCAAATATATCATCTATGGTGGGTAGTATAGAGATGAAAATATTGAGAAGGATAAAATAATAGAATAAAATATGTGAAAGTCAAGTAAGAGCGCAACAGAGCCAAGTTTAATTTTCAACTTCATGAGGCCCCGCTCACATTTGCCCTGAAATACAAGGCAGATAGAAGAGACTCCGGAAAGGAAGATAATACTCAAAACTAGAATTATGCATTTTAGAGTCAAGAACAGAGGTAATTAAAGTGAGATATGGTCAGCAGCAGTAATGGACCAACTTTTCCAATATGTTTAATATAAATTATTATAGTTAATGGACGTTCATGATATAGTAGAAAGAGTATACATGTGGGAGTCAAATCTCTGCAACATTTTCATTAAGTTTTATGATTCAAAGTGAAAAGAAACTGTTCTTTGTGACAAAAATTGGACCACAGTCTAATTTCTGTATCTATAAAGTGAGTGGGGTAGATTATTCATAATGCCTTTTAACTCTTAACAGTTCTTGTCTAAAATGTTAACTGATTTCTTATCTTTTGTATCTCAGCACAGAACAGCACTGGAATATGATAAATCCTAAAGGTACACAGAGAAAATAGACAAAGAAAAAGGAAGAAAATTTTACTCTTTGAGACAGCATGAATAAACTTGGAGAACATTATGCTAAGTGAAATAAGCTAATCATAGAAAGACAAATGCCATATGATTTCACTTATATGTGGACTATAAAGAACAAATTGAACTAACAAACAAAATAGCAACAGACTTGTAGATGGAGAGCAGGCTGACAGCTCTTGAGGAGGGGGAGTTATGGGGTTGAGGGATCAAGCAAAAAGGAGAAAAGACTCATGGACATGGCCAGGAGTGTGGTGATTGCGGCTGGGGAAGGGGTTTTAAGGGGGACAGAAAATGAAAAAATACAATAAAAAATAAATTAAAAAAGAAAAATATGATATACAAAATTAAGATGATTAAGTGATACAAAGCATTCCTTGGAATAGGACAGTCTTAGGAATTTATCACAAGTGTATAAAATGCAAATAATAAAAAATTCCTTAAATGGTCAATGGTTGTAATTTCTGATGATCCCAAATATTCTAAGTATGCTGACAAGCTCCACCTGTAATTAATATATCTTAGTGTGGAAATATTTGATTTTAAATAATTTTTTTTAGAAAGTGTCACATCAATTTGTGAGTTAACTTTATGAATGCCAATAACATTTATATATACTGGAGTCCTTTGTTGGTAAGGTTAGAATGGATCACAAAACATCATTATGCAAAGTGTAAGGGACTAGACATCCAGGAACCTGGGCTCTATTTCCAATACTGGCATGTGATTTTAGGCCTATCACCTTTATCCTCTAAGTGCCTTGTCTTCTCCATTGATAATATGAGGACATTAGACTACATGGAGCCAGGATTTTGAAAGGAGACAGTTCAAAATACCAACCAATTACACAATCCAATTTAAAGTCCAGGATCTCCAGGTGATAGTCAATTCTTTCAATCAGTTGTGATAGTGACTGTGTTTTTTGGTGATTTATGACCCAAATGGCCTTCTTTCCTTCCCGCTTTACCCATGTTCAAAATTTAATAGTGCATTGAGGCTAGGATGCCAGGAACAAACACTCCCATTTGCAAAAGTACAGAATGGAAGATGCACAACAGTAACTCATGGATAGCAAAGGTAGAATCCTGCTGGTCAGGCATTGGGAGATGGCCATGCCTGAGCAATGGGGGGAAGATTCTTGATTGAATACAAACATTTCCTGTAAGGAACTCACTTGTCCATTGCTCTTGGTGTCTCTGGTCTGCCCTGGGTAGGATCCTTATGGTCCTTTATCCACCACTACTGCAGCCAAAACTGGGATTTGGAAGCATGTCCCAAAGAGGACACGTAAGTTTCTGCTAGTGCAAATTTGACATTTCAGGGATATTTCAAACTCAATTTTCAGCCCAGACTTCTGATTTCTTGGCAATACAATTTTCTAAAAATTTACTAGACTTTTTAATATATAATTTTTGAGTACAAACATTTACATATTTCTTTTTATTTGTATTGAATTCACTGGGGTAGCATTGGTTAATAAAATTATATGAGTATAGGTTTCAGATGAACAATTCTGTAATACATCATCTGTATTGTATTGCATGTTCACTTCCAAAAGTCAAGTCTGCTTACTGTTGTCTGTGTCAATGAGTTATTTTTATTTATTTATTTTCTTAATCTCATCACCTTTTTCACCCAGCCCCCCAACCCTCACACCTCTAACAGCTATCAGTCTGGTTTCTGTATCTATGAGTCTGTTTCCGTTTTGTTTATTTTGAACATTAGATTCCATATGTAAGTGAAATCACGTGGTGTTTGTCTTCCTCTGACTGGCTTATCTCACTTAGCACAATACTCACTAGGTCCATTCATGCTGTCACAAAAGGTTAGATTTCCTTCTTTTTTATGTTTAAGTAGTATTCCATTGTGATAATGTACCACAGCTTTTTTGTCCACTCACCTGCTGATAGACAGGGGCTGCTTCCAAATAATGGCTTTTGTAAATAACACTGCAATGAATATAGACGTGCATATATTCTTTAGAATCACTTTTGGCTTCTTCAAATATATTTCCAGAAGTGGTATTACAGGGTCAAAAGGCAGTCCAACTTTTAATTTTTTGAGGAAACTCCCAACTGCTTTCTACAGTGACTGCACAAGTCTGCATTCCCACTAATGGTGCATAAGGGTTCTCTTTTCTCCACATCCTTGCCAACACTTGTTTGTTGATTTACTGATGATAGCCATGCTGACCAGTGTGAAGTGATATCTCAATATCTCATTGTGGTTTTAATTTGCGTTTCTGTGATTATTAGTGATGTTGGACATCTTTTCATATGTCTGCATTTGCCATCTGTATGTCCTTTTTGGAGAATTATCTATTCAGATCTTTTGCCCATTTTTAAATTGAACTGTTTGGTTGGGTTTTTTTGGGGGGGGAGGGTGTTTTCTTTATACATTTTGTATATTAAACCCTTATTATATGTGTCATTGGTGAATATGTTCTCATACTCAATAGGTTGTTTTTACATATTTTTGATGGTTACCTTTACTGTGCAAAAAGTTTCTAATTTGATATAGTCCCATTTGTTTGTTTTTTTGTTTTGTTTCCCTTGCCTAAGGAGACATATAAGAGAAAATATTGCTATGAGCACTGTCTGGGATTTTGCTACCCATGTTTTCTTCTAGGATTTTTATGATTTCATATCTTAAATTTAAATCTTTAATTCATTTTGAGTTTATTCTCATGCCTGCTGTAAGAAGGTTATCTAACTTCATTTTTTTTGCATGTATCTGTCCAATTTACTTGACATCATTTATTGAATAGACTGTCTTTACCTCATTATGTCTTCTTGAATACTTTGTCAAATATTAATTGACCATAAAGTCATGGGTTTATTTCTGGGCTCTCTATTCTGTTCCATTGATCTTAATGTCTGTTTTTATGCCAGTACCAGGCTGTATTGATTACAATGGCCTTGTAATAGAGTTTCACATCAGGTAGCACGATCCTTCCAACTTTGTTCTTTTTTCTGAAGATTGCTGTGGCTATTCAAATTCTTTCATTTTTCCACATAAATCTTTGGTGTATTTATTGTAGTTCTGTGAAGTACTGCATTGTATCTTGATTACAATCGTTGAATCTATAAATTGCTTCGGGTGTTATGGACATTTTAATGATGTTAATTCTTTATATCCATGCACACAGTGTATGCTTCCACCTATTTCTATCTTCTTCAATTTCTTTCTTTAGTGTCTTATAATTTTCTGAGTTCATGCTTTTAACTTTTTGGTAAATTTTATAACAAAATATTTTATTTTTATTTTTGATGCAATTGTAAATGGGATTCTTTACTTAGTTTCCCTTTCTGATAGTTTATTATTGGTGTATAAAAATGCAACTGATTTCTGGATATTTATTTTGTATTGCTACTTTACTGAATTCATTTATCAGTTCTGGTAGTAGTGGAATCTTGATCATGTCATCTGCATTTTTCTTTGTGATTTGGCTGCCTTTTATTTCTTCTTCTTGTTTGATTGCTATAACTAGGACTTCCAGTACTATTCTGAATAAGTGTGGCAAAAGTAGACATAACTGCCTTATTCCTGATCTTAAAGGAAACATTTGTAGTTCTTATCCATTGAATATGATGTTGGCTGTGAGTTTGCCATATATGGCCTTTATTACATTAAAGTATGATCCCTCTATTCCTGCTTTTCTGAGAGTTTTTATTATAAATCATTGTTAGATTTTATCAAATATTTTTTCTACACCTATTGATATGATCATGTGGGTTTTTTTAATCTTCATTTGTTTTATGCGGTGTATAATGTGGATATTGCACCAGCCTTAAGTCCCAAGAATAAAGCCCACTTGATTGTGGTGTATGATCTTTTTAATGTATTTCTGTGTCTGTTTTGCTAATATTTTGTTGAGGACTTTAGCATCTGTGTTTATCAGGGTTATTGGCCTATAATTTTCTTTCTTTGTAGTATCTTTATCTGGGTTTGGAATTAGAATAATGCTAGCTCATTGAAAAATGAGCTTGAGAGCCTTCCTTCCTCTTGAATTGTCTGAAATAATTTGAGGAAGATGGGTCTTAGTTCTCCTTTAAATGTTTCTAAAATTCACTTGTGAAGCCATCCAGTATAGGGCTTCTGTTCATTGGAAGTTTTTGTTATTGCTGCTTCAATTTCATGTCTATTCAGATTATCTGATTCTTCCTGATTCAGTTTAGGAAGTTTATATGCTTCTAGGAATTTATCCATTTCATCCAGATTGTCCAATTTGTTGACATTTAGTTGTTTATAGTATTTTATTATAATCCTTTTTCTTTCTTTGGTGTCAATTGTTACCTTTCCTCTTTCATTTCTGGTTTTATTTATTTAGGTCCTCTTTTCTTTTTTCTTTTTTCTTTTCTTCTTCTTTTTTTTTTTTTTTTTTGATGAGTCTGGTTAAACATTTGTCAATTTTGTTTATCTTTCAAAAAAACAGCTCTTGATTCATTGATCTTTTGAAATTTTTTAGACTCTATTTCATTTATTTCTGCTCTGATCTTTATTATTTTCTTTCATTTACTCACTTTGGGCTCTATTTGTTACTATTTTTCTAGTTCCTTTAAATGTAATTTTAGATTGTTTGAGATTTTTCTTATTTCTTAAACTAAGTCTATACTGCTATGAATTTTTGTTTTAGGACTGTTTTTGCCGTGTCCCATAGATTTTGGGCTGTTTTATTCTCTTTTTCTTTGTTTCAAGGTCTTTTTGACTTCTTCCTTGATTTCATTGTTAGCCCATTCATTCATTGTTTAATAACATGTTATTTAGCTGCCACACCTTTGTATGCTTTTCAGTATTTTTTCTTGTGATTGATTTTTAGTTTCATACCATGCAAATCAGAGAAAATTCTTGATATAATTTCAATCTTCTTAAATTTACTAAGTCTTGTTTTGTGTCCTAACATATTGTCTGTCCTAGAAATTGTTCCATGTGCACTTGAAAAGAATGTATATTATGCTGTTTTGGGATGAAATGTTCTGAAGATAATAATTAAATCTATGTGATCTAGTGTTTTATTGTAGGCTGCTATTTCCTTGTTGATTTTCTGTCTGAAACATCTACCTATTAATGTCGATGGGGTGTTAAAATCTCCTACTGTGGCTGTATTACTGTTGATCTCTCCCTTTATGTTTATCAAGATTTGCTTTACATATTTAGGTGCTCTTATGTTAGATGCATAAATGTTTACAAGGGTTGTATCCTCTTGTTGGATTGCTCCTTTTATCATTGTGTAGTGTTTTTTTTTGTCTCTTACTGTAGTCTTTATTTAAAGTTTATTTTGTCAGATGTAAATATTGCTATTCCAGCCTTTTAAATTTTCCATTTGCATGAAATATCTTTTTCCATCCCTTTACTTTTAGTCAGTGTGTATATTTTGTTTTGAGATGTGTCTACTGTAGACAGAATATGTATGGGTCTTGTTTCCTTATCCATTCAGCTTCCTTGTGTCTTTTGTTTAGAGCATTTAAGACATTTACTTTAATGTGATTATTGATAGGAACATATTTATTGCCACTTCATTCTTTTAACAATATTCCTTTATCTTCTGTTTCTCCTCTTCTACTGCCCTTCCTTCTTCTTTTCCCCCGCTACCTCCTTCTTCAAGAAGACTTTTCTGGCCTGAGATGCTTCTGTTGAGAAATCAGCTGACATCCTATCGGAGCTCGCTTGCAGGTAACTGTCTCTCTCTTGCTGCTTTTAGGAGTTTCTTTTTGTTTTAACCTTTGCCATTTTAATTATGATATGTCATGGTGTGGGCCTCTTTGAGTTCATCTTGTTTCAGATTCTCTGTGATTTCTGGACTTGTGTGTTGTTTTTTTTTTATTTTACTAGGTCATAGAAGTTTTGGTTATTATTTCTTCAAACAAGTTCTCAATCCCTTGCCCACTCTTCCTTCCACTCTCCCTATAATGTAAATGTTATTACACTTCATGTTGCTCCAAAGTTCCCTTAAACTATCCTCTTTTAATTTTTAAAATTTTTTCATTTTTAGATTATATTTATTCTATTTTTTTTTATCTTGCTCCTCAGACTGGGTGTCTTCTGCTACCTTGTGTTTCAAATTTCTGATTCCTTTGCTTCATACAACCTACTATTTATTTCTTCTAGTGTATTGTTTGTTTCAGATATCATATTCTTCATTTCTCGCTGATTATTTTTTATGGTTTCTAAGTCCTTCTTTATGCTTAATATTTCTTTGTTGAAGTTCTCAGTTCCTTGAGAATCCTTATAACCACTTTTTCTTGAATTCTATATTTGGTAAATTAGTTGCCTCCATTTAATTTAGCTCTTTTTCTGGAGATTTCTTCTATTCTTTTATTTGGGGTATGTTTCTTTGTCTCTTCATTTCGGCTGCCTCTTTGTGTTTATTTCTATGTATTAGGTAGAGCTGCTATGTCTTCCAGTGTTGGTAGGATGGCCTTATATAATAGGTGTCCTGCAGAACCCAGTGGTGTAGTCTCCTTGATCATCTGATCTGGGTGCTCCACAAGTGGCCCTTATTTGGGTTTTGTGGGTCCTCCTGTTGTAATTGAGCCAGGATTGTTTATGGCTCCCCTGTGTGTGGGGTCGACCCTCCAGCTGTCTGACTGTGAGGATCAATCTTGACCACAGTGTATGAGCTACCCCCGCATTTCTTCCTAAACATAATATTCCTGATTTTCGTTGTTATTGTTGTTGTGCCTTGGCTCCAGGCTTTTCTCTCTATCAGCAGAAACACCTGTTGAAGTACATTTTAAATCGCAGGTGACAAGGCCATTCCCTTCGTCTGATGTTTGCTGAAAGCTGAGTCAAGTTAACCTGTGATGTTTTATTGGTCTTTGTCACTCACTTAGGCACTTACCAATTTGTGGCTCTTCTAATTTGCAACATACAACTTCCAAGTTAGCCATAGAAGGGGAAAGATAGGTGTTAAGGCCCTGTATACAATACTTCTCACATTTCACTGGCTAGAGCCCATGACTGGAAAGGAGATTAAAAAATGGAATGTAGCTCAGTATTTCCCAGTAGTTCTGTGATGATTCAAATATTCTGTTTTCATGCTATACAAAATGGTAGACATTTGCCATACATAGCTATGGAGCACTTCAAATGTGCTAGTACAACAGAAGAACTGAATTTTCATTTTATTTAATTACAAATAGTTTAAATAGCCACAGGTGAGTAGCAGCCATGATATTGGCTAGTTCAGGTTCTCACTTTCCCAAAAAGAATTGAGTTTGTTAAGCGGCATGCCAGTCTCCACACCAGTAGGGGACGCTTCCACCTGTGCTAGCAAGTAAGAGTCGGATGCCTCTGGGTGCCTTTCAAGCATGTTCCCTGTGTTGTTTTTTAATCATTGCTCTTATACAAGGACTAGAAGTTGTCCCCATCCTCTCTATCAAGAAATACCAGGACAAGCTGAGAAAAATGGGGTACATATACTACAGTGGATTTATTTAAAAAGTATGTGAGAAAATTATTCATCTTCTATACAGAGAAACAGAAATTGAATGTAACAAAAGGGACCTTATGCTGATCACTAAAGTTTCTTGTTTTGCCTTTTCCCCTGTTTAATGAATAAGGAACATGCTAATCTTCCAATTTTCAATTCTGAATGAATTACAGATTGGCTTCACTCAGTTGAAGCTTTTTCATCGACCATATTTTGTGTAGGAGAATGTCATGGGAACGTTATTAGGGCAGGGAACTGTGTTAGCTATTCTCTAAAGAAAACTAAATCCTCATTGATTAAAATGCAAAGCCTCTATAGCCAAGTGTGTACAGTAATTTGGGGTGAGGAATTAACTGCAGAAATAAATTTTGAAAATTGTCAGTTGCTCCTTTAGAGATATACTTGATATATTTAGTATATTTACTTTGTTATATTTTATTTCTAAAAACGAAATAAGCACCTTAATAAGAAAGCTAGAAAGCTTTCAACAAAGTCTGAATTTTAATTTTTTAATTTTCCATTTTTTTTCAAATCCATGTTGCTTTTTCATAGAGAATTTATCATCATATATATCTTTTTGTCAAAAAGGGTTATGTACTTGAAAAAAAGTAGAGAATACGTACTTTTCTTGTGAGTTGGTACTAGTAATAAAAGGAATAAAATTGAGGTAGCTAAAACCAACAAAGAAACCATATATATACCAGTTCACACAGGCACACAAACCCATCTTCCCCACCAAAGTTCAGGATGCAGTACTCTAGTATCCCATTCATCCTACAGGTAGTAATAGCTTTGTTCAGTAAAAATAGTTATATGAATGATTGCCTTAATTTCCCACATTACCTTTCTCTGAATAGCTGGAGGTATTACTTTCAAAGAACAGCTAGATCTAAATAAAACTGTAAAGTAAAAAAACTTATACTTTCTTTCCTCGACCTTCTTTTCCTTAGATTTTCCAGTACCTTTGCATTTCCCTGCTTTAAACTAAATCAAAACCTCTTCACTTTAAAAGGTTGTATGTACCAATTTTATAATTATTTGAAATCAACTGAATTCAAACGTTTGCTCTTTTACTAGCTATTTGTATTTTAAACCAATTACTTGTTCCTGTACAGAGAAAAATCTTCTGTGATAAGGAATTCCAAGAAGGGGGGAGGAGGTTGAAGAGCTTTTAATAGTGTTCTTTAGGGACTGCTAAAAGCTACAGAGAAGAAATGGTCAACTCGCACCTGTAGGAGAAGGTGGCATTCTCTCAGTAGGCGACTCCATGCTTCAGGAAAGGTGATGGCATCATGCCTTTGATCTCTTTCATCTGTGAAGCCTTTTTGAAGGCTCGAGTAAAACAGTATGGACTGACTAATGGTAATTATTATTAACCTAAAACTAAAATGCGTGGCTTTCTAAATTTGTCATCAAGTCATATAAACTTAGAAATACAGTTGCTTCCTTTTCTAAGACCTATCTCCAGCTCCATCTACGATTTGCAAGTGAGTCTTACACTTTCTTTCTCAAGTGTCTTCTGCATTGGGGCCAGAGTGTCATGACTTTGCACTTACAGAACATTTTTACAGGAATTTCTCAGAAATTTTCATCTAATCAATCCTCATGTCATTGTCCTGTAGTGAAGGAGGATAGTGAGGACCCAGGGGATTTTTCTAAGACCAACTGTCTTTTAAGGTTATTGGTAAAATCATTTCATTTTACCTTAAATCAGCTTACTTGAAACCTCCTGACAAACCTACTGCCATTTCAAAAAGTTTTTTTTTTAAGAAAATTATTTTTAGTTATTTAACTTAATTAGTTGATGGTGTTTATTTGATTTGAATAATGGCACTCAATCAATTTGCATATTTATTAGATTCTCTCCCCCCCCTCATCCCCCCCCACATACACACATACTCATGAATGCTTGGCACTGATGGTAAACAACCCAGGCCTAGACCACAGGTAACCAGGTCACTCACAAATAGACACTTTTACACTAATGATGTAAGCTTTACAGCTAAGACACTTGTTTTTTTTTAAGTTTCAAGAGTAATAGATCACTCTTTTTCTTTTTTATTCTCACCTGAAGACATGCTTATTGATTTGAGGGAGAGAAGATGGGAGGGAGAGAAATAAAGAGAGAGAGAAACATCAATGTGAGAGAAACATTGATTGGTTGTCTCCAGTATACGCTCTGACTGGGGATCGAAACCGCAACCTGGGTATGTGCCCTGGCCGGGGATGGAACCCACAACATTTTGGTATATGGGATGACACGCAGCTAAATGAGCCACCTGCCCAGGACTTGATCACTCATTCACCAGGATGACAAATTTATCATCCAAATACATAGAATTTTGAAAGTGAACAGGGGCACTATCATCAGTTATGCCTAGACCACATACTCACTCTCTTTTCTGAAACACATCTGCACCTTATCTAACCTGTTTATTATACCTCATACACAATTATAACACTTTACTGAATGTGTTAGTCTATGCTCTGCTCCTTCCTTCAAATTGTAAGTCTCCTTCAAATTATAACCCCTCTTCTCTCCTGCTGAGGATGGTGCAGAATGGCAGTTGTAATAGTATGATAGGGATCTGAGAAGGTATATAACAATGGATACAATGACACCTATGCTTGTGTTAGCTGGGAAGCAAGGTGTCCTTTCCAAAAAGCATGGCAGTCCAGAAGCTGGGTGATAACCTTTCAAGACCCAGGATCCACACAATTCTACTAGACTTGGCTATATGCAAGAGGCATGGTCCCTGATACTCTAGTGCTATAATACAACTTAATGTAAATATAAAAGTAGAAAGTAAACAAGCTATATTCAATTCTAAGCACAAAAGGTCATAGTCATGTACCATAATTAAATCTGTACAGAGAATTATGACACCAAAACATCAGCATGACAATTTTTACTATGATTCATCTTTCCTCTGTCCTTGCTAATCCGTGAATCAAATTAGGGTCATGTTAATAATAATATACATTGTCCTGATTCTAATTTATAAATTGCACAACACATAAATTCACCTCCTGAAATTACTCCCCCAAGTATATTTGAATGTAACTGAAGTGTTTCATATGTGCTCACCAATAGTACTTTTATTTTTTTTTCTCCTCTTTTTGCCCACTGGTTAATGTCCTTGCTGTTACAGCTTCTGAGGTCAGGACTTGGACGTTCCCACTTGTTACAGCTCTGTGGAATAACACTCCCGGCTCTTGCAGCTTTAGGAAAACTGGCAGAACCAGCTGGACCTGGTGCAGTGAGTAGTTTGGAGAACTCAGCCTGGCTTTGACATGTCACTGCATTTCATACATTCACGAGAAGCTCCCCACCTAGGTTTTAGTTAGGTTTCTATAAACTGGCAATGGCTGTTTTATGAGCCTGTAAAAACAGAATAGCAGGTCTTCCAGGAAGGAGGCACTGTATACAAAAACTTTTGGCTAACAGAGACTGAAACATGGGATTTTGTACACATTTTGGGAGGAAATTTTTGAATGGGAAGGATATATCATCCTGACCCCACCATCTCGTGCTTGGAATCTAGCATCTTGCGGAGCCTCTAGTGTAGCAGCTCCCTCCTCCTGGGCATTCAGATCTGATTGACAGAATGACCCCAAGTCAGAAATTAAAATGTCAGTTTCATTACTAACAAAAGCTAGACTGAATCAAACAGACTTACCCACTCAGTGACAGGGCATGCTTGCCAGCCACCGACTGGCCTGACCAAACTTGGGGAGGAGATACCCAAACAAAGGAGAGTGGAAGGGGCTGACTCTACCATGGCCTGGCTCATCTCCGAAGGTCGGGCAAACCACTCACCTGCAGAGGAATGGAGTGTTGCACAGTGGCTTTTCGTGAACAGAAGTTCCTCCACATAGAAACTCAAAGCAGAAGGAAAGAAAGTCCTGGCCACCCACCTTCCTGAGGATTCAAACACTGGCCTTGGAATCAGATGGGAAACATGCACTCCCATTTTGGTGTTCCTCTCAGGAAAACACACAACTACATTTCAAGGCCACAGTCTGCTTGAGATAAAAGCTCTTATTCTTAATCATTATGTTATACTGTCTCTCTGGAATTGCTTGTCAAGTATAAGATTTCAATAAATATTTACTAAAATCAAAATTATATTCTCATTGTCATCATTCTCTCAGTCATAAATAAGTTTGGATTGCTCAATACGCTGTTCTAAATTTGATCTTAAATATATGCAAATCGGAATAATCCTAGAAATTTCCACATTCTTCCGGGAAGATATTTTAAAATACAAGTGGATGTGGAAATCTCTTCAGCACATATTCCCCACAAAACAAGTATGCTAAGAAAATCATCTTCATCAATCATGGTAGTAGTCAGAGTTTGGAAGATAAAAGCTATAAAAGCTTGTCAAAGAGGTAGTATAGGAGAGGTAGTATTAACCGGGTCAAATACCCCAGTGTGCTTATTTTAAGAAATAAACCTATGCTGTACAAATAAATTTGCTCTTGATATGATTGTCTATGAGGCTTGGCATTTTCATTAAAAAAAATCAGTAACAGATTTAGGACACATTCAGCTGAAGGTTGTTGAGGATAAAATTCAAATGGCTTAACTCTGGCCTGTGTGGCTCAGTTGTTGGAGCATCATGCCCATTACCAAAGGTTGAGGGTCAATTCCCAGTCAGGGCATGAGCCTAAGTTGTGGGTTGATCCCCCAATCCAGGCCCCTGCGATTCCTGGTCTGGACAGAAGGCAACTATTCCCTGCTTTCTCTTGCATCAATGTTTCTTTCTCTCCCTTCCTCTTTTCCTTCCTCCCTCTCTAAAAGCAATGAAAAAGTGTCTTTGGGTGAGGATAAAAATTTTTTTAAATTCATATGGTTTAAATATAAAGTAAGAGATCTAGACTCGGGCCCTTAGAGGGTTGGTTAATTCAGTGGCTCAACATGGCCACCAGGGATCCAGTTATTTCCACCATTCTACTCTTGCCATCCTCACAGATCTGGCTTTCCTCCTCAGCCTTGTCACCTCCTGGTCACAATATAGCTACACCAGCTCTAGGCATCACATCTTTATCTTTATACCTGTTCTCTTTCTCAGATTCTTGCTAAAAATAAGTGAAACTCTTTCAGGAGGCTCCCAACACTTTATTCATGCCTCCTCGGCCAAGATTCTGTTGCTTGAGTTTTTATAATCCAACCACTGGAAAGAATAATGGACTTTCCATGACTGAGTAATGTCATTCTCTAGGGCTGTGGAGAAGCCCAGCTTCCTTAAAGCACAAAGTGGTAAATATTTGAACAAAATTGCTTTTCAGTTGGCAAGGAAGGGGAATAGGTAATGGCTGTTGGATAGGAAAACAATTGCATCTGGTGCATCAGCAATAATAAAATAACACAATTGGAAAAGTTACCAGGAGATGCCATCGGTTTCAGTGTGTTTAATTAAGCACACATCAACCTGGCTCTCATTCCAGCCAGCACATCTTGCACCTCAATCAAAGCTGCCTTGTTTTCAGGCAACAGTAAAGAGATGGGGTTTGTTGTTAGCAAAATATATTTATAAAAATTCCGATTGTTCAGCCTGTGTATTCTCCAATTCACCGATTTCAGTGTCTAAGAGTTGTTTGGTTATTGCTTTGCTTTGTCAATATGCTTGTGGTAGAGCAAAACTAATCAAAATCCTTTTATAGCTTCATGAGAGTGACCATAACTCTGACTGCTTTAAGCTTTGACATTTCAATGTCTTCAAAAGTGCCTTAATACTTCCTGAGACAAATATATAGGCATTTTTTTAATGAGTTTCTTAAAAAAATTCACAGCTGTGGGGAAAAAAAGAGATAAGATAAATTTTTGCCACATCCATATTTGGCGTTTAAGTTATATATAAGAAGATAATGAATAAAATCATGTGAAAGGAATATCAGAATGAGAAATAAAATCATTTATATTACAAAACACAAACAATGGCTCACTTAATGGGTAACAGAGTCATGTCCTTTTTGTAGCATTTTCCTACAACTCACGCTAATGAGAATTATTAAACAAAATTAGTGGCATTTCATTTAAAGAGCAAGTCTCAATATCAGCAAAATTTTTTTTAAAAAAAGATGATTCTTTTTAACTAAATAGTGCTGATATAGTGAGTCATTGCTCATAATCTGATAATCCCCCAGCTTTCCAGAAGATTCAAGCCCTATACCTCATGAACCGGGAGTGTCTGACCCATTTAATCCCACAAAGGACTTGTTGGCAATGGAGAAAGTGGCTGGGGACAAGAAGTGGAATCTGACGCAGTTCTCCCCTGCTGCCTCTGGCTCCCAACCCCAAGGAAAGATTTGGTCAGTGAATCACCCATTCTAGGAGCAAGTCATTGGTTGAGGCAGTGATTTGATGTGAACCTTAATGATGCCCAGGAATGCTTTCTCTCACTCAGGTGCCCTATCACTTCCTTCCCCACCAGGAGGAACAAATCCTTTTGCACCTGTCCTGGGGAGGAAGCTAAGAATGCGAATAGATGCCTCTGGGTAATCTTGGTGCTCAGCATCAAGAGGGTAAATTCTTAATTTTCCAAGAGGATATCAACCTGGAAGGACCAGTGGAAGAGTTTAGAGATTGATGTGACTTAGGAGAAAAGGCTAGCAGGAATTAAGTGGGTGGGAATCAGGACCCTAATCAACCCAACTTTATGAGAAAATGAAAATAATGTCAGAACCAAGTCAAAATCACAGTCAAAAGAAACCAACTAAATACATATTTATTACATTATTTTATAATATAACAACTTTTATATTTTAGATAGATAGGTATACAGACAGATATATTAAAATCCAGAAGAGAAGGATGCAACTCCATGCACAGATTTTTGTGGGGGGATCTCACATGACACTGGCTATTTGGAAGCAGCGGACACTGTACCTCTAATGGGAGGTACAGCTAACATCTTGCTTTGGACGTTCAGGGGAGAATTTCAAGGCACAGACATTTTATATTTTCATAGTTGTGTCTGGGAAATGTAAGTAGAGATCAATAATTATTTTATGAGAATATTTGTAGGACCCAGATTTGACCAGGACGGTATGGGTTAATTTTTTCATTCTTCAGAATAAGGTAGAATAAGTTTACATTTGCCATTTTACCTCTAAACTTTCAGCTTTGTTTAATTCTTTTACACATATGAATGTAAAAAGGCAATAGTCTGAAAAGATCTAAAAGATAGCCTTAACTTTTTTAATGTAGTATATTTATTTCTGGACTCGAAATGCAATTTTAATATAAATCCAGGCTGTAATGAGGACAGAATGTATTGATTAAATAAATAATTAAATTGGTAGTAAAAGTGCCAGTAGGTAAACTTACTCTGAAGCAGATGGTAGCTGATTCATGGACACAAGATAGAGAATAAAATTACCATCAAAGCCCTGGAGCTAACAAAATTCAGGACAAATTTGGAGCAATTCAGTAGCTTCATTATGCCATAATGTTTCATATTCCTAATTAGCGCCCTTTCCATTTCCAACCGAAGGAAAACAAAGTTCTTTCTGCTCAGAAAGGGTCTCGATTTAATATTCATTAGTTGCTCTGGTAAATGCTTAAGTTCAGTTTGCTTCTTATTTTCTTAAATAGGTGTCTCATTGGTTTTCTTTTAATTTTAAAAATGGAAATTAATTCCTTAAAACATGCAGTTTTACACTATTACTCAGAACAATGTATTCAGATTTTGTTTTAAAAGTTTACCCAACAGACTGATTGCTTGAATTTCATTCTTGAAAATCAAAATGTGCTAAGATTTAAGTAAAATAACCATTGTTAATATGTTATTATCCAAACACAATGGTGGTTTATTTTCAAAGCTCATACTTCCTTCAAATGGGGTTCTCTCATTTATACCAAATTCCTGAGTCTTTCTAGCAGCCCTTATGATTCACACAGATATAAAGCAGATGGAAACAATTTGCCTGAAAGAAAGCTGGATGGGATTCATTTATAGATTTAGGCTCTCATTCTCAAAATAATTGTATGCCATTCGGGTACTTTTACATAATTTACAATCAAAAGGGAAAAAAATCAGCTATCCAGTTCATGTTGAAAACTCTTTTTTAAAAAAATGCTCTTTGGACAATGTGGTAGGCAGAATCATGGCCCCCCAAACATGTCTGCGCCCTAATGCCTGGAATGTGTAAATACATAAGATTACATGACAAAAGGGAACTAAGGTTCCAGATGGAATTAAGATTAGCAACTGGCTGGCCTTCAAATGGAGAGATTATCCTGCTGGGCCCAAAGTAATACCAAGGGTCCTCACAAATGGAGGAGGGAGGTAGAGGAGTGAGAGACAGAGATTTGAAGATGCTATGCTGCTGCTTTCAAAGTTGAAGGAAGGGTGCATAAGCCACATGGCCAGGAGGTCTCTAGAAACTGAAAAAGCCAGGAGATAGATTCTTTTCTTGGGCCTCCAGAAGGAATGCAATCCTCCTGACAACTTGATTCTAGCCCATTGAGAACCTATTCAGACTTCTGACCTCCAGAACTATATGACAATAAATTTGAGTATTTTTAAGCCACTAAATTTGTGGTAATTTGTTACACCAGGAATAGGAAACTAATACTGATAGTATATAGCGGCTATCTGAGATGCCTCCCAGAGCCTGCTACCATCATTAATTCAAACCTTTATCCTCTATTCAGTAATCATATTTTGAACACCTGCCATAAGCCAGGCAGAGAGTTAGGAACATCACTCTGTCCTCAGAGAAGTTGACAGTCTAGTATGGGAAATAGACTCAAACACATAGACACAACAATTGGAATAAGCATTTTTTGAATTGTGTATAACATGTATTTAAAAAGCAAGTGCCTATGTAACAGCCTGGGCTTCCTTAATCTAAAACAAATAATTTATTCTCTTGGTCCACAATTTATCTAGATAGAGAGAACAACACATTTCACCAAAGATATCTGCAGGAATAAAGATAATATTCTTGAAAGATTTTCCCAGTTATTGCTAATTATATCTTTAGAGCTGAATAGTTTTGCTGACAAAAGCTATCAGAGACTTCATCACAGGTGACCTCTGGGCTGAGCAAGACTCTCCAGGGCCCTCAGTCGGTGCTTTGTGTCATGGTCTCTATTTCCATAGGAGATTTTGTAGGTGAATTTGTAAAACAAGTTAGCTTTGCTCAACATTTTTACCCTTTTCAAAACTCTTCCTTCTAATATTACCTCTCAGTTACCCAGAAAATTTCCTCTACAGTAGTGAAAATAAGTTACCCAAAATTAATTAATAGACAATAATACTGATTTTGTATGTTAAAACTTTGAAGCATATTAAAGGTGATCAAAACAGGTTTCAGGCTAAAGAAATTAATTGATTACTGTATATAAATATCAAGCACTGTGATCCAGGGGAAAGAGAAGAACTAGGTACAAATTTCATGTTATTTAATCAAACCATTATAGACTATCTTGTCAGAAGTTTTGACGCCAAGCATCTATACCTACAAACAAGATTCTTCCACAGAACAAAAGCAACTCAGAATTATGGTTCAATAAAACTAAATACTATGCATATTAAAAAGTGAAAAATGATGAAAAGCTAATAATTCTAACAATTGAAAATATCATATCTGGGACAAAAGGAGTCAAAGGTATCATGCATTCAGAAAATAACTGACTAATGATGTGTCTTAAGAAAACTGATTGGGTGATGATATGAGCAATTTGGAACAATAAGCACACTTATTGAGAGAACATTGAAGCTTTGTAGCTGAGTTTAGAAGAATTATCTTCAACATCAATTAGTGCAATTTCCTATTTCCTTTTTGCCACTGGTTCAGAAACTATGCTCACCAAATTACTCTCAACTACCATTACTGATATACTTGAAAATGTGATGTTTTATAATTATGATAATGCACTAAAATTTTTAAAGTGTTTTTCTCAGTTTTGCAATGACCTTAGAAATAATTTTCATTATGAAAGGCAAGACTTCCCTTTTACAGAACTAAATACTGTATTTTGCCGTGTACAATGTGCTCCCATATATAATATGCCCCCATGTTTTTTGACCCAAATTTTCAGGAAAAAAAACTTTCATCTTAATTTTTTAATTCAATTTTTATTTATTTATATTTAGATACTTGTTTTTTGTATTATAAAGGAAATTTATAATTTTTATATTATAAAAGACTTTTAAAGAAGTTACACTTTTAACACATAAATAAAAGAATTAAAAACATTTATATACATATATATGTTTATACAGAATTAGTACTACTCATGTATAATGTGCCACCTTATTTTACCCACAAAAATTTGGGCAAAAAAGTGCACATTATACACAGCAAAATTATATGGATATCTTACTAAATAAATCATTTAATATTTGTTAATTTTATATGTTATTCTATCACTAATTCTTTGGTAGGGATATTGACCCCCAGATAGCCTTCCTTGTTTCATAGGATTTTTCTTGTAAAATAAATTGAACCAATAATTATGAGTATATCATGATATTTTATCAACAGAGACCTAATGGCTTAAAGCAGAAGACTTTCAAGTTCCCTATTAGTCTCAAAATCCAGATGATAATAGTGGAAATATGATCAATGATTGGCTATTCTTCTTTTATTTTGAGAGAGGAAATTAAATGAAATACAGCTCATACCACTTTTTAGTTGATCTAACTTATCCTCCAGAAGTCCTGAACAGTCATTATTGTCATGAAAAACTTGTCAAGAGAAAAGTCTTTCAGCAGAAAAAGGAGTCAGACATTCCTCCTCACTTGAGGGAGAGAGAAGAGCTTAGATCTAGATGCAAATAAATTTTGTTAGACAAATAGGGAATACGAATGTAAAGGAACTGACCTTTAAAACATTCTTGCTTCATCATTGTGCCAAAAATATCACAAATATTATTTGTGGTAAGAGTCCAATGACAAAATCTTTAAGAAAAGGGGAAATATAAGAGGGAAAAGAAATCAACAGAGACAAGAGGGAAGGAGGGAGGGGGGGCGGGGACACGGAAGGGAAGGGGAAAGTCAAGGAACATATAGCAAGGACTCATGGACAAAACCAAAGGGGAAGAGCTGAGGGAGGGAAGGAGGGAGGGGGCAAGGGAAAGTGGTGGGGGGTTGGCAGAGACAAATGTATTTGAAAAAATAAATTAAAATAAAATTTAAAAAAAAAGAGGGTCATTTTAAATAATGCACCTTAATTTTAATACCTGATATGATGAAAAGGGTGACATTAAAAACAGAGGCAAATATATAGGAAAGCACAGAGCAATAAAAAACAAGAAGGCTCTGTGTGGAGGGAATAGAACAACTCAATTTTTCTCTCTGCTATCCAATGATAGTCCATGTGGAAAAAATGTATGAATCATCTGTCAAATATTCAGGAAGGCTTTGAGATCTCCTCATTTCACACTGTCAACAACACTCAAAGATGTGACCATATCATTGTTACTAAACTGCACAAGTCACCAGAAGATTTGATTGCTGCTTGTTGCAAACAGAGAATAAATCAGAGTAACCTGGCTCAGTGGTCTCCTCTTCAGCAGGCATGATTATCACCTGGAGGGCTTGTTCAATACAGGTGCCTGTGACCTGCCCAAGGGTCTCTGATGCAGTAGGTCTGAGGTAGGACCTAAGAATTTGCATTTCTATCAAGTCGCCAGATGATTCTGTTGGTCTGGTTAGCATACTCTGAGAATCTATAAGGAAACTGGCACATTAGATATCTTTCATACAGGTATCTTTATAAACCACCTGTAAAAATCCTTGAAATAACCCTCTGTGACTGAACATGATATAATGTTTCATGCCATGATGTCTCTACTATTCAAAAACTATTTCCTAATTCCTTTTCTACTGTTTTAAATACACATCTTCTCTTTCTACCTATAATAAGTTTTATTAATGCCTCCAATTCCTCATACCTCCCTGAAACCACACATTTTACAATTCCCCCTAGAAGAAAAGAGGCAGAATAGATTTTCCTTATGCTTCATTTGTGGGTTGGGCTTGTTGATTCACTTTGGCAATAGAATGAGGCAGAAGTGACAGTGTACAGTTTCCAGACAAGGCCTCAGGAGTCCTTGTCTAGTTCAGCTTATAATATCATGAGAAAGACAAGCCTGAGCCAGACAACTGGACTCAAGAGAAAGATGAGAGACAGGTGGGCCAGGCCTCTCCAGCTGAGCAGCCTACCACGTTCGGCCTGGAGCAGCACTATTAGCCAAACCACAGACACATGCAAAAGCCCAGCCATAATCAGCCATGCCCCACTGCCGTGAGTCAAGCCCCACTAGATCAGCTGATCACTGGTCAACCCATAAATGTGTTAAGTTCTACTAATAAATGGATATTTATGCCATTGAGCTTCAGGGTGATGTGTTAGGCAGTAAAACTTAATACATGATCCCTGGACACTAAGCATTTTGTTTTTCTTACCACTAGGTTAAATGAACTAATCAGTATGATACAAACTAGATTTCATTTAATTCTATCTTTACTACCAGCATCTGTGGGGGAAAACATTTCAATAATTTATTGTCATACCTGCTCTGCCTCAGGTAACAGTGAGAATTATGATTTTGTAAAAACTTAAGAAATGAATTATTTGCGCAAGCTATTATTCCAAGATCTGAAATCTAGTCACATTTGCTTCCAGAATATAGAAATCCTCCCTTATTGATTTTTATAAAAATGGAAATAAAATTGTTAATATATGATGCACTTTATAACTTTGCTATTCTGTTTTAGACATTAAAGAGCTTTTTTTTTAAGTTTGATTAAATAGCCACATGTTCAGGATCCTGTAACATGAATAATAGAAATTTGAAAAAAAAGGTAAATGACATTACATTTGATAGAAGAGAGGATTTTATTATTAATTTTGATAATAAAATTTAAAACTACTAATTTCTCATGAGGTTACACAACTAGAATTACTTTTCCTTCAACTATCTGATCCACAGAAATTCACTGTATTTCTCATCAATAATTCATTGTAAATTAAAAAAAAACAATTTTATTCCTTCAAGAGATTTATATAGTAAAAATATTGAGGCAACCCATCTTCTTTCAGCATAATTAAGAGCTCAAAAGAAGCACTTAAGAAATCAAAATCTATTTGAAAAGTACCAGAGAGAAAAATTCTCTATATGTTGAAGCTATCAATATAAATTAAGCACAACAGCTTTTTACAAGACACTATAATATATATAAAACATTAATATTGGGTACATTGCATTAAAATGCAAACCAGTCAGGTAATTTTTTAAAATATTTTTCTGAAGAATTGATTCAAACTATTCTGTTTCATTCTTCATTTACATTTGACCATATGAAGCTTTCAATTCTTGCCTCTCAGCATATAGATATTGTTGTTTAACAGAGGCCAAAATTGCTGCTTATTTATGCCTTCTCTTAGGTTCTCCTGGTAGATTTTCAATGGGCTCAAAATTTTTCTTCTGCAGTGAAAATGAATCACCATAAGCATTCCTCATATTACTTGCTCCCTATCAAATCTATTGTAGTGAAAGCAACAGCATTTTCCCTGTATAATCTTGACCAAGTCTTCTCAGGGGCAAGGGTCTGCCTTCCCACAAGGACACCTGGGAAAGACAGTGTTGTTGACAATCAACACACTTCATATTTATTAAATGTATTTATTCATCCATTCATGTGACAAAAGTTAACTGAGAGTAATTATGTGCAAGGCACAGTTTTAACCTTTGAGGATACAGCAGAGACTAAATCAAACTTCTTACTTTCTTGGACAGACAAAAATCTGTATAAAATATAACAGGAAGGTATCAGCGCTTTTTTAAAAAGTAAGGGAAATAGTTGTTTATTTCCTCTGAAGAACTTCAGATAGGATCACTAATTCCTTCGGCATGTCATTTAAAATGGGATGCTAAAAGCTTAGGATATACACACAGAGCAAATTTTGCTAAATGAGTAAATGCCAAAGAGAAAAAAATGTTCCCAGGGTACAAATATATGTCAACCCCCTTCCAATGACATCCAGTTTTCCAGTGCCCCTGAATCTACCAATCAAGAGAGAAATGGAAGTTCCAGGCATTTAGGAAATGAAGAAAGACTAGCAATGCATGGCTTCTATTCAGGCACACATGTAAGGTGCCAGTGGGAGAGTTTTGAAAATGAGAATTGTTTGACTGTATTTCATTGCTCTTATCTTCTCTCCCTTTGACATATTTTTGTATAAAGAAAAGCTTCTGGATGAAAACCAAAAAGAGAGAGAGGGAGAGAGGGAGGGAGGGAGGAAGGAAGGAAGGAAGGAAGGAAGGAAGGAAGGAAGGAAGGAAGGAAGGAAGGAAGGAAGGAAGGAAGGAAATGATTTTTTCCAGTGATTTGCACTGAAGAAAAATGAGTTAAGAAGAAATCAAGCCTTGAGGTGCAGGTCAGTTTTTACGAGAAGGCTTAAACACTTCCCGTGAAGAACAAGATTAGCAGATTCTTCTCAGGAGGGCGCAGCCTTAGCTGCCTTAATATGTCAAAAAACAACCCCAAAGGTCATTGATCTCTCAAAGGCCTGGTCACCACCTGTAGTGCCTGACTGGATCCTATTGAACAAGTGCAAAAGAGCCGCGAGGTGCGAGGGCCAAACCGCCAGACCAACTGGCTTCCCTGTTCCAGTTTCTAAGGGACAGGCCCCTACCTCTAGAGCTGTGTTCACTAACGCGCCACTGTTTCACTTCGAGCTCCACTTCTCCAGGGAAATAATTTAGCCCCAAGAGTGAAGAGCTCAACTCAATGAACTTAAGAATGCCATTTCAATGTGTCAATATATAACTAGCAGAAAATAGTATTTACTTCATCAGGTAATTAAAAGCATAAAATCAGCCAATATTTGCAAAATGCTTAAAGTACTGCTTAGTGTATAGTAAGTGCTAATGTGCTTGCTAAATAGTATAAGTAAATATACATAAAACAAAAATTTAGTAATAGTCTGCTTGCTCTGGAAATGGAATGAAATATTGTCTATGGTACTTTCACTGTTTTTTCCTGTGGATACACCAGGTACCTTGTAGGATGCCCTCACGTCACTAGACTCTGTTTAATTAATGCATCTATATCTACCTGGCTCCCATTTTGATCTAACTCTGTAGTTGCCAAAATGGAATCCTTATACTCTAGATGTGTGTGAGACAATCCACTAAGCTGAGTAAAGAAAATAGTAGAACCTCTGTTGATATTTTCTATCTAAAAATAAAATAATATTATACCATTCATTTAAATCACAATTAGAAATGATGCTTTAATATATATTGCACATATTGACAGGGTTATCTAAGTGTAAATTTTAAATAAATATATTTATTGGGACAGAAAAAATGTTTTACTGATGAATCCTTCTGAGCATACAGGCCATTTATGTCTTCTTCCCTGTTTCAGGACCCATGAAAGAACATATGTATGTACATTTTTACTTAAAAACCACAGAATATAGTACAAGCTTTCTTAATGTGAAGTTCAGGGGTTCCTGGGGGATTCATGTATGGAATTCAGGAGTGTGAGCCCCTTAAGATCACATAAAGCATTTTATATGACAATTTATGCATTTTACTGGGCTTTAGAAAAAGCCAGTGACTCCCCAAAACTAGTGAGATGAGGGAAATGTTTCCAAGTTCTGAAAATCTATTTTAAGGCATGTATTTGAACACCTCCTTTTAGCAAACAGAGTTTAATTACAAAATGAATTGTTTCTAAAGATTAAAGTACTCCAGAGAAGGGATGTCAGCATGACGGCAATGTAGGACGTCCTTTTTCCCTCCTTTCTGAAACAACTAATTAGGCATCTATCAATAAACATAAGTGGGAGATGTCGGATCCAGCTCCTTATACTAAAGTAGGAGGAGCCTCGCCTCCTTGTACATCATGTAATTGGCAGGCAGACCTGCACACACTCTGCAGAAGCAACGGAGCCAGGGAACTTGCCCAACTCCCCTTTGCCATGGTTTGGGAGAACCCGGGGAAGCTGACGTGGGCAGGCACCCACGGACAAGAAAGAATTTGTAGAAATCCAGCCTTCCTGAGGGGAAATTCCAACATGCCATTGGAGGAAAAGTTAAAAAAAAATCAATGCAATGAAGAGGATAAAAGAAACTTTGCCAGCACCACCCTTCCACCAAAATGACAGAGTGGGGCTGAACTATCTGGAAGCCATCTCTGCCATGGGGTAAAAGGACAGTGTGAGTGAGTTCCCAGCTTCCCCCATCTAGGATGTTGCTGCAAAAATCCATTCCTTTCCAGCAGCACCCAGAGTAATGAGGTGGGATCTCCTTGACTAGGAGGAAGGAAGATATCAGGAAAGAGGCAGATAAAAAAATATAAAAGCCATTAAAGTGATGCGGTTCATGCTGAATGCATTCAGGAAGTCAGCAGGAAGTTTGCTCATCAGCCTCTGGAAGAACCTCATCCAAGGACGTCCCCACCAGGTCCACAGGCACATCCCTCTCTCCCGCAAAGCCCCATGCTCTAATCCCATACCTTCCTCCACCCTGCAGCTGGTTTTTTGTGCTCTCAGGAGGGCAGCAGTAAGAGGCAGTCCTATAGATCAAGTGCTATCAGAAAAACAAGCAAATCTTTAGTCAAGTGAGAAACTACCAGTTTGCACTGTGGCACCACCTTCTGGAAAACAAAAGAGAGGTTTCTAGCAGTCGGTCTGCTGAGTTCTAAGAGCCAGAGGAGACATGAAAGCTTAAGAAATTTGCCTTGGCTCATGTGGCTCAGTGAATTGAGCATCTGCCTGTGAACCAAAGGGTCACGGGTTTGATTCCCAGTCTGGGCACATGCCTGGGTTGTGGGCCCGGTCCCCAATAGGGGACGAGCAAGAAACAACCATACATTGATGTATCTCTCCCTCTTTTTCTCCCTCCCTTCCCCTCTCTAAAAATAAATAAATAAATCTTTTTTAAAGAGTGAGCGAGAGAGAGAGAGAGAGAGAGAGAAATGAAATCTGCCAAAAGAGGATCAGAAAGTGTGGAGTGGCATATAACAGAACCAATGAATAGAATACCACAGCTGAAGGCAGCTAGTAAAGCTTTGAGAAGGCAACTGCTAAATCGAATGTGAAAGCAGCAATGCAAAAAGTACAAGGAACAGGAAGAATCAAGAAAACAAATCACCACCAAAAGATAACAATAATCATTCAATAACAGCTCAAAGGCACAGAATTTTGTGATCTAGGTAATAAAGAATTCAAAAAGTTGTTTCGAGGAAATTCAGTGAGCTACAAGAAAACTCAGAAAGACAATTCAGTGAAATCAGAAAAAAAAATCATGACCAAAATGAGATATTTTTAAAACGAAATAGAAATCATAAAAAAATTAACAAAAATTCTGAAGCTGATGAATTCAATGCATGGAAAAAAAAAAATGCAATAGAGAGCATCTACAACAGGATAGATGAAATTAAAGATAGAATAAGTGATCTAGAGAACAAGAACTTTGAAGTAACCAAATCAGAAGAGACAAAAAGAATAAACAAAGACTACATAATCTATGGATTCCATCAAATGTTCAAATATTAGAATAATCAGGTTTTCTGAAGGAGAAGAGAAACAGAAGGGGAAAGAATGTTTACTTAAAGAAATAATAGCTGAGAACTTCCCAAACCTCGGAGAGTTTTGAACATCTAAGTTTAGAAAGCTAATAGATCACCCTATCATCTCATGTAAAATGACCTCCTTCAAGACATATTAAAATGAAACTGTCAAAACTCAAAGATAAGGAGAGAATCCTAAAGCAGCCAAAGGAACACCATTAAGCTATGAGTGATTTTTTTCTTTGCATTTCACTTTGGGAAGTATTATTGACTTATCCTCAAGCTCACTAATTCTTTCCTGGGCCATGTCTAGTCTACTCAAAAGTATTCTTTATTTCTATTGCTGTGTTTCTGATTTCTAGCATTTCCTTTTGATTCTGTCTCAGAGTTTTAATTTCTCTGCTCACATTATCCATCTGTTCTTGCACATTGTCCACTTTTACTATTAAAACCTGTAGCATATTAATTATAGTCATTTTAAATTCCCTGTATGACAATTCCAAAATTTGTGTCATGCTTGAGTCTGATTCTGATGCCTATTTTATCATTTCAAAATTGTTTTTTTTTCTTTTTTTAAGTATGATTGGTAATTTTTTTATTGTTGAAAACCAAACACAGTATGTTGGGTAATGGGAACTGTGGAAAGTAGATCTTTACTGTGAGGTTCTGTGTTAATTTGGCTAGGATTTGGGCTGTGTTTAATGTTTGCTATAGCTGTAAATACCAGAGGCTTCAATATTCTAGAGTCCCTGTTTTTGCATCCCTTGGTGTCTTTGGGTTTCCCTTAGGACTTCTTTTTCACTAAAGCCTGTGCCTTGCAGCTCTTTCAGGAATAACCCTGTTATTACTTGGGAATCTTGTTGACGTGGCTGTAAAGAGTAGGGGAGAAAAAGTGCTCTATAATATTATTAAATCTCAGACTTTCAGTGGGCCTATGTCCATGACATGGAAATGTTTCTTAACTTTTATTTTTCTATTATTCATTGAGTTGGGAAGGCTATGGGATGCTGGAGTTGGGTAATTGCCCTTCCCTCAATGGGTTTACGACTCTGATAAGGTCTTTCCCCTGAGCAGTAGGGCTTTGTTATGGAGAATGCTTTGGGTATATTTCAAAAGTCACTTTCCTCCTCTCTCTGCCAAAAACATGAAAGGCTTTTCTTTGCTTTTCACAAGGAGAATATGTTAGGGCTCCTGGAAATAACTTCCTGAAAATGTGGCAGTCCCCCAAAGTTGCGGCCCCCAGTTTATCATTCTCATGTTAGTCCACATTGAGCCTTCAGCAATTTGTCAAAATTATCATATAACTGTTTTTACCAGTTGTGGCTCCAGTAGTTTCTGCTTCAGCTAAGCTGATCTCAGCTGTGATTCTTTGTATTCAGCTGTGATTCTTTGTATTCACCTGTTTCTCTAGAGTTCAGAGTGGTAATTTACTCTACAATCTCAATTCTGTAATAGATCCAAGGAAAGTCATTGATTTTCCAGATTGCTCAGCTTATTTCTTGCTGTAACGATGGGAGTGAGGACTTCCAAGCTCCTACTTATCAGAACTAAAGCTAGAAGTCAAACATATGCTTTGCAAACCCCTGCTGGCCCAAAACCCTGCTCTGCTGTCTCAGAACATCCTCAGCTGTACTTACCTGTTCTCACTGCTTCCCTGTGAGCTGTATCCAGTCAAGCTTGGTCCTGGGATAATGCGACTGTAAAATGGCAAATAAAGGCACTGAGAGAGTCTGCTCACCCACTCCACACTCAGTAAACCTGAAGAGAACCCTTCTACAGGGCTTAGAGTTTCTAATTCCTACTCGATAGGCAGAGCTCGCCCTGGGTACAACAATGAGAATAAGTGGGGCTTTGTGCCCATCATTTTCAGTGGCAGCACCCAAGTTGCTTACTGTGCTCAGACTACTTGGGGCCCCCTCACTTTACATCCCTACACAGTCTAGCAGTTCAAATAATATTTGGGGTTTAGGTTTCAATGAACATGTTTTTTAAAAGCCTCTAAGAACTCTCCAAGTAGAAAAATATCATCAAAAGTGTTTTAAATGGAAAGGTCACAAGCAAGGGGCATTTTAGAAAATATAAGACTGAGATCTTGGGTGTCAAGGTAATGATAATTTTGTCAGCTACCTGAGGCAGAAATATAAGGAATCTTAGTAGAACCTAATTAAGAGTTAAAATAACTGAAAAATATTGAAATGCGTACAGAGTTGCATTAACTGAATGAATAACTCAGAGAGTAATAGAAGAATTTAGAGAAAGGAGTAATTGCTTCGGTCTGGGAGTGGCCAGTAGTATTAGATAATCTCCCAACAGCTTTTTAAGTCTCAGTGCTAGCTCCTTGAAGAATACCAAGAATGAAAGAGAATTTCAATCGATAAGGTGAGAGGTAACCCAGCATTTATTATTCTTTATGTTCTCAAAGCATTTCAGACAAACTGGACATGTCAGCTCCATAATTGAGTTCAGGTCTCTATATACTAGGAGGGTGAGCTGCGTGATGGAACCATTCATCCTGTCCAGGTCCGGGCAGCCAGTGACAGGGGCAGTGCGTTTTGTTCCCTGACTGCTGACCAGCCACATAACTCATTACAGAATTCAGAAGTCTTGTGACTTTATCTATAAAGTTGTGTGTTGGAGGTGCCTGTAAGTTCTTATAAACTCATTTTCATTTGTGTGCTAGGTAAATTGATTCAGGGAACCATCTGGCAGAATCTATTATAGAAATCTCAGTCTATTTTACCACTGAAGATATGTCACCGCACTAAAATCTTTGATAAGACCCAGAGCTTTTGCTTTATTACTTAATTTTTAAAAAATTAAGTGACCATAAATTTTTATTGCTCTCATTACAAGGTTGTGTTTGGCCCTTTATAGATATAGGAATGCTTCTAGCTCTGACATTGGGGGAGGATCTCATTATCTTTATCCTTGTTAAAGATGAGATTTAAACTGCTGATAGATCTGGGGAAAATTTATTGCTTTGATCGCTCAAGATCCAGCCTAAATGTCACTCCATCTATGAAATGCTCTGTCTTTTTACTTCTGTAGTGTTTTTCATATTCTCCTGTTGAATCATATCTACTTTATTGTAACTGGTTTATAGGAATAAATGTCAAACTCCCCAATTAGACAATAAACATATTGAGGTACAGGATGTTAATATTCCCAATCACATCTCCATGCCCAGCACTGTGCCTGGGAAACAGGAAACACCCAGTTAATGTTCAATGAGTACTCCTGAATGCATCACTTCTAATTATTTGATTAAATTGAACACACAGGTATTTAGCCTTCCCACACCTCAACCACTCATATGACTGCAGTGAGCACAGAAGTGAGAGACGCAGAATTAGAAGTGGTTAGCTGAGGGTGGCCAGTGGTGGCAGATAGTGTGGATGGCATTGAACCCACTCCATGAGGTGGCATGGGAGTCCAAAGAGCTGGGGTGATTGTTTCCAGGCCATGCACCCATGCTTGATTTTATAGTTCCTTTTCTAACCTTCTGATTCTCCAAATTTTTCCATAGGAACCCTCTTTCACTTTTATGATTGAAAAAGAACTGGGCACATGCATATTTTTATATAAAAATAATATTTCTAAGGAACAAGGCTTATATTATTACCACTGTAAAGCCCTGCCTGTCTCTATCATGTCTTTTCTGCTCTCTTAAACCAAAGGTGCCATAACCAAAATAAGGATGCAGTTTCCTAAGGTGGTTATTTTGAATGGGTAACACTCATTCATTATATGTTTTAATTGGAAAAGTTATTATAATGTTTTATAATCATGTACTCTTGAAAACCATCTGGAGAAACCACCCTAATATATTTGTAACAATAGAAGAGAAATGCAAAGCAATATTTAAAGTATTAAATTGATTGATAATGACAGTACTTGTTAAAGAAACTGATATTTGAGGGAAAATCCTGGGAAAAGTTACAATTCCCTCCTTTGTGGCTTTGTGGCATCTCTACAGGCATCTGAATGGGACTAAAAAACTCTTGGACAAGCTTCCTTGGATTTGGAGAGAAACAGGAGGCATGCCAAAAGGTGTTCACATGGGATGTTTTCACCAGCATGTGACTATTAAAATTGTGATATGAAAAGCAGGGTTAGGAGGGAATTATAAAACTTGTTACCTGAAGAGACCACCATTTTAGTTTTTTGCTGAAATGAGGGACGGCTCCCTTATCTAACACAGGCGTGGTTTTGTGACGGACGTTGCAGCTACATCTACAGAGAGCTGGAGCAGTCCTCCACACTTTCCCTTATTTTTTACCCCAGGTAATGCTATGCAACACACCAATGTTACACGGGCTGCTTCTCAGGCCACAGCCAATGGTGTTTTCATTCCAAAGTCTCATCAGTCGATCTTTTGAGCCGGCTCAGCTCACCTGCCTTGGGGAACAAACACAATGGGGGCTGTCTGCATCCCTTCACTAAAAGGTGGGGGTACAAACAGGTGATTATGAAAAGAGGGGCCCTTTTTATTAATTCCCTGGGACAGAAATGTTGGGTATGGTTAATATTCAGTCTTAGTTACATTGTATCAATGGGCAGGATCCCTGTATTCACTAATAGCAGGACAACCCAGGAGAGAATTTTCTGCCAAAATTTTCAAAGTATTACATTGTTTGTATATATGCAAAACATACATAATTGTAATCTAGGAAAGTTGTACTTTGGTATAAATAACAGGTAAGAGTCATGACTTGCGAATTCTGTTTCTTTCTACCAAGAAGGGAAAGTAAGTCATAAATGAAAAGAATTTAGGGATCGAAGCAAATTTTACTGAGGGTTCTCTGAACTCCCACAATAGACCCATGGAGCCAGATTTTAAATAGACAGATGTAAATAGCAACTTCCATTGTGTGGCCATTTTTACTTTCTATATTCCTACCCTTTCTTAGAACTCTGATTTTCACATCATCCCTATCAATCTGTGTGCATTAAATTAGCTATTCTCATAAATACAGCATCATTTTCTTCAGGAAATAGACATCCACTTACCCACTGATGATTTTTCAACTTTAAGATCTTCCATTCCTTAAAACTGAGGAATATGCTACAAAACAAAAGGAATGGGGAGTGAGTGGTGAGTGTTTTATAAACTGAATAGATGGAGAAAAGCTTCATGATAAGTAGTGAAAGAGGTCAAGTATAAAGAATTTATTTTTAATGATATTTTATTGATTTTGTTATTACAGTTGTCCTGATTTCTCCCCCATTGTCACACCCCCACATCCCCAAAACCCTTAGTTTATCCCCATACCATTGTTCATGTCCATGGGTCACACATATAAGTTCTTTGGTTCCTCCATTTCTTATACTGTACTTAACATGCCCATAGCTATTCTGTAACTACCCATTTGTACTTCTTAATCCCCTCACCTCTTCACACACTCTCCCTCACCCCACCTCCCATCTGGCAACCATCAAAATGCTCTCTGTATCCATGATTCTGCCTCTGTTCTTCTTGTTTGCTTAGATTGATTTTTAGATGCAATTGTTGGTAAATATGTATTTTTGCCATCTTATTGTTCATAGTTTCGATCTTTCTCTTTTTCTTAGTCCTTTTAACATTTCATATAATAACGGTTTGCTGATGATGAACTCCTTTAGTTTTTTCTTGTCTGGGAAGCTCTTTATCTGCCCTTCAATTCTAAATGATAGCTTTCCTGGGTAGAGCATTCTTGGCTGTGGGTCCCTGCTTTTCATGACTTTGAGTATTTCTTGCCAAGCCCTTCTAGCCCGCAAAGTCTCTTTTGAGAAATCGGCTGACAATCTTGTGGGAACTACCCGGTGGGTTACTAACTGCTTTTCTCTTGCTGCTTTCAAGCTTCTCTCTTTATCTTTAACCTTTGGCATTTTAATTATGGTGTGTCTTGGAGTGGGCCTCTTTGTATCCATCTTGTTTGGGACTCTGTGCTTCCTGGACTTGCATGTCTATTTCCTTCACCGAATTAGGGAAGTTTTCTTTCATTAGTCTTTCAAATAGATTTTCAATTTCTTGCTCTTTCTCTTCTCCTTCTGGCACCCCTATGATGTGAATGTTGGACTGCTTGAAGTTGTCCCAGAGGCTGCTTCTGTTCTCCTCATTTTCTGGAATTCTGTTTTCTTCCTGTTGTTCTGATTGGTTGCTTTTTGCTTCCTTATGTCCCAAATCCTTGATTCGATTCTCGGCTTCATCCACTCTCCTCTTGTTTCACTGTAAATTGTTCTTTATTTCAATCAGTGTATCCTCTGTTTCTGACTGGATCTTTTTTATGCTGTTGAGGTCCTCACGAAGTTCACTGAGCATCCTTACAACCGGTGTTCTGAACTCTGCATCTGATAGATTGCTATCTCTGTGTTGTTTAGCTCTTCCCCTGGAGTTTTGATCTGTTCTTTCATTTGGGCCATGTGTCTTTGTCTCTTCATTTTGGCAGCCTCCCTATGTTTGTTTCTATGTATTAGGCAGAGCTGCTTTGACTCCATGTCTTGGTAGTGTGACCAATGTAGGAGGTGTCCTGTAGGGTCCAGTGGCACAGCCTCCCTCCCTTATCCCCCAAGCTGGGTATTTAAGGTGTGCCCTTTGTGTGGGCTAAGTATACCTTCCTCTTGTAGTTGAGCCTTGATTGCTGTTGCAAATCAATGGGAGATTTTTACCCAGGCCAATCAGCTGCAAGGACTGGCTGTGACCACTGACCACCAACCTCCACCCTCTATGTGGGCTCTACTGTACAGGGGCAGGGTGGTGGTGCCCCAACATGGTCTGTAGCTGTCCACTGGGGGCTCTGGCCTTGGAGCTTTTCCCAGGTGGTGCCAACCAAGGTCAACCCCCTACCTGTGTTTTGCCCTGGGCTACCCTGCCTGAGCCATAAAGCAATCTGAGATAGCTGCTACTTGTGCTGGGCTTGGAAATTATCAGGTGAATGCAAGCTTGAATCTAAGCTGGCTGCTGCTAGTGCCAGACCTGGGGCTCACTGAGGCCAGCTGTTCCTTATTTGAGAGTATTTAGGAAGTTGTGAAGCATGAGCCAAACCAGCCATTCATATAGAAAGACAGCTTGGGTGTTCCAGTAAGTTTGGCAGACGGGAATCTCTGGGGATCTTCAATGAGGGGCCAACAGTGTTAGCCAGTGTTGATGGAGTCTCAAAAGCTAGCTGGCTCAGCCTGGATAGATGTGTGTTTTTTTTAAAATTCTGTAGTTGTCATACTTTCATTTAACTCATTTTCTAATGGTTCTGATTGATAGTTGTTTTATATTCTAGTTGTAATTTTGATGTGGTTGTGGGAGGAGGCAAGCCATGTCTGCTTATGCCATCATCTTGACTGGAAGTCCTAGTATCAGTTTTTAAAAAATGTGTTCTTGAAAAAAAGTCCAACAGATAATTTAAGTTTGTGATGTGAAACTCATTTCTGCTAATGGGACACAAATGGTTATTTCTCCAGAGACTGCCTATTCATAGTAATAGAATAATTCAATCAAAGGTGAAGACATTCTTCGTTAAACTACAATGCACAGACAACACAAAGCACACTGTTGTATGAAATAGATGAGGTGCAGCAATAGCTTCTCTACAGAAAGAAAAGGACTACAATTAAAAAATATAAACTTCCTTAATAGTACAAAAAAAATAGTGGTTCAAATTTTTGTCCTTAGCTACTGGGAATCAAGTCTTCTATAATGTTGATCTAACTTAATTGACAAAAAATTTTCTTCATTTTATGGATGAAGAAATTTGGTGGTCCTAAGATTTAGTAAGCTAGGCAAGACCACAAAGCTACTAACTGGCTGGGCTGGATTTGAATTTAACTCTACTTTTAAATGTTATCCACTTCATTGCACTTTCTTTTCTTCATGCCGTTACTTTTACATTGATCTGAAAAGCTGGAGTCTTATTGATCTTTCCCAACTCAAATGTTTCAGCCTACTCTTCCTCCCCACCCCCATTTTCCTATAAGCATAGGGTTGAGTAATTTGGGGAACTCTTTTTGCACTTTGAACTACAGATCTGCTTTTCTAGTATCTTTTCTTTTAAGATTTTTTAAAATTTACTTTTAGAGAGAGGATAAGGGCAGTAGAAAGAGAGGGGGAGAGACATCAATGTGAGAGCAAAACATCAATTGGTTGCCTCTCATATGCGCTGTGAGCGGGATCGAACCCGCAACCGAGGCATGTGCCCTAATTGGGAATCGAACTGGCAACCTTTTGCTTTTTAACAGGATGACACCCAACTGAGCCACACTAGTAAAGGCTGCTTTTTTAGAATCTTTTGACTCACACATCTTATAGCAAGCCAACTCATGTCTGAATACAGTTGTAGCAAATAATTGGAACTTAAGTCTTTCTACAAAGAAAGAAAACTTGAACTTGCTTCAGGAAGAAATCCATTCTCTTTCAAGAGAATTTAGTGAAAAAGAAACAAGAATTTAATTTTTAATTTAGCCTAGGCTCAATAATGGTATAGCATCTTTTCCTGTCTTCTGTTCAGTGTTTCTGTGCACTTAGCATGCCAGGAACTTTTCACTAGGTATTGTACTTCATCATTCTTGCCCCTGTTTGACATTAGGTATGGACACTAGATATATTCAGTCACATTCTCCCTTGCTAGCCATAATTTTTAAAATTCAATCTTGGTAGGATTGAATGGAAATGGGCAATTTTACCATCCACAGAGTGAATGTCTGCTTATAATGACCAACCAGGCAGTAGGTCCCCTGGAAGGGATGTTAAAACTCCTCTCAGGTAACAAACCATCGCTGGAGAGGGGATTAGATGGATACTTTTCGTCAGGAATACTCAGATAACTACTTCTAAAAAAAGGGACTTTTATTTCTAAGATTGTAAAACTATTCTGTATAATACTATAATGACAGATACGTGACATTATGCATTTGTTAAAACCCATAGAATTGCACAACACCGAGACTGAACCATAATAAACTGTTAACCTTAATTAATAACAGTGCATTAATATTGATTCATCAATTATAACAAATGTACTACATCAGTGAAAGATGTTAACAATAGGAGAAACTATGGGAGGTGAGAAACAGAGAGGGGTATATGGAAATTCTTTGTAGCTTCTGCTTAGTATTTTGGTAATCCTGAAGCCTAAAAAATAAAGTCTACTAATTTTTAAAATAAAAGGAAATGGAAGGAGCATGCTTCAGTCAAAATAGAGGCACATTTAAGCCATAATATATAGCCATTATTCCCAAAGGAGTATAAGGCCATAATTTCAGGGCTTCCATTTTGAACAATGGGGTGTTAAGTTTGTGACCAGTGCTAAATTTCTATGGGCACTTAAGGAGAGATCATGGTCTTATTTTGTCTAAATGAAAGCTGAACATATATTACAAAGCATTGGTTTGAAAGAGCACCAAATGTTATGCCTTGATGGGTCTCTGGCCCCTAAGCTCTGAGGCTTATGGGGCATGAGTTTCAGCCCATCATTGGGGCTTCTGGCTCAGCTCTTCCAGAGGCCCCTCCTGCTGGAGTCTGATGTGATTGCAGCCTTGTGAGACAATGGTTTGCTGCTCAGATGGCAGCTGCTGTGAGACCAAAGGGCAGCCTCTTTCCCCACCTCCCCACTCCTCATAGGATGCATGGGGGAACCTGTCTGAAAAAGAGTCCATCCTGAACCTATATTTTGGCATGATTTTAAGAATTAAGGTCCTACAAAGAGTTTCCATGGATTTTATTGATGAAGGAGGGACATAAAAGCTAATATAGGAACATGTCTTAATTTGAGGTTATCTATTTTTAATATTTTCCCTCAAGCAATAAAAAGTTCCACTCAATCTTGAAACCAACTCAAGAAATATCTAGTTCTTTATTTATTCTTTTTTAACATATTTTCTGAGGAGCTCAAAGCACTTCATGAATATAAAATTATTCAGTAGATTATGTTAAAGCAGTCCTATAAAGTAGGTAGGTGCTTGATTAAAAAAAAATCATCTGCCTCCATATCTGGAAAAAAATTAAAGGAAAAGCCGAAGTAATAAAGATAACAATGTTAAATAATGTTAAATGCAAGACGGGCGATTTATTTTAACAATATTATAGAAAGTGGTCTGAATAGAGATTGTGTGCTTACTTCTCATTTCAAAAGTTAAATTTTCAATTTTCATGTACTTCTTAGTTAATTATATTAGCTCATATTTCCTGATAGACTTACTAATGGTAGTTTTCCTCTTATTTTTGGAGAGAGAAGCAAAGAAGACAGATTTTCATATAAAAATCATTAAGAAAATAAAGTCAAACTTAGAAAAGCTTATTTAAATTGAGGGATTCTAAAATAGAAAAATGTTCTAATGGAAGATAAAAGTCATAGTTTAATGTTAGAATTCTGAATGTTTATCTCCAATCTCAAAGTTAAAGTCAGTACAAGATTGAGAACTTCCATTATGTTAACTCCTCTTTCCACCACTGATGGGAAGCAGTGGGAGGGATCTCCTCCTCTTCTAGTCTCCCTTGAATGAACTCCCATCATGCTTTTGTCCCCACCACTGCTCTGAAGTAACTCCTATCAATGTCCCCAGAGACTTCCATGTAGCCAGCGCCAATTATTTTGTTGTCATCTTGCCTTATCATTAGCAGAACTTGGCACAGTTGATCACTCTCTCCTTTTTACAATGGATTTACTTGGATTTTATCATGTCTTTGCTAATTATTGACCTCTTTTTAGCCTCCTTAAGCCAGTTCATCCTCATTAGAACTCGAAGTGTTGGCACACCTTTAAGCTCAGTCATTGTGCCTCTTCTCTTCCACTTCTCTTGTCTCCTCTCCTGATAATCATCTGCCAACTACAATCTTCCTCTCAGAGGAAACACCTGTTAATGTCTCGAAGTGAAAATGTCAAAAACTGAACTTTTAATTTCCTTTTCTCCCTAAATTTGCTCTCCCTTCAGTAAATAGCAACTCTCTTCTTCCAGTTACTTGAACAAAAATTTTGGCCCTCTTACTGAAAAAAAAATAAAAAAAGGGCAATTGTAAAAAGCAAAATCCTGTTGTTACATAATGCTTTGCTCACTGCTAATTCTCCAGCTCTGTCACAAAGGTTTCTACTCTCTTACTTGTCTATTCCTGGTTTGAATGGTTCTTTCCTGTAGAGCCAGAGCACAGGCCAGGAAGGCGGATAGAATTTGGATGGTTGCTAGGTTACTTGGTATATTCTATTCCTGTTTACTGTTATGGTGAAGATTCATAAAAGTGCGAGGTTTTCAATAGGAAAACTAACTCTTTTAAGGTGTACTTATGAAGAATCAAGTAGTAAGTGAAAAGCACAAATAAAAAAAAGTCTTTGATACTCTTCCTTTTTCCTTCCAGAAAATATAGTTGTAAGTTTATAAAAAAAGAATTGAAATAGAAAAAATACTTACAGAATTATAGTGTCAAAAGCAGGCAGTATTGACTATAGACTGAGACTGAACAAGCTTATCACACTGAACATAGGCCCTGAGGTGGATTTCATTTAGATAGAAATGCACATAAAAGAATGGGGCTCCTATTTTAATTTTATGATTTTTAGATAATATAATTTACCATTCAAATAAATGGAGGAGAATAATTACATTTAGAGTGTTTAGGAAAATGTTTTCTACTTCATAAATTAATGAAAGTAGTGTTCTTGGATATCAGAGTGCATTATTTTAAGATATTTTCCTGGTTAATCAAAAATCACTGGAACCCTTTCATACAAATGCTCACTGAAATGTGGAGTCCTTCTCAGAAGGTCCTCATATGATATATTGTTTTCAAGCGGTCTCCTGGGTCATGCTCTCGGTACTAGATCTTAATGATAGCACTATAGTGAGCCTCTGGGTATATTTTTTTTCTTAATTTAGGTAACTTCTTAGTTATCAGTCAAATATATCTTTTCTTGATATACTACTTCATTATGATATAGAAAAATAAAAAGGAAATCATTTTAGTGGATTAATCAAAAACATGTAGTCCATAAAAATGTTATATATAGAAATAATAGCTGCCTTACACACTACATCTAAAAGATACTTCACAGAATCAAAAAATTTTAGATTGTTATATTGTCTATGGTCATTGATAAAGCTAGTAGATATAAGCAAAATCATAGGCAAAAATAATATATTTTAGATATATTACATATATAAGAATATATATTTTCACAAGTATGTGATATATAATATAATATTACATATTATATAATATATGCTATTTCACATATATACCACACATATAGAAAAAATGAAATGTCATCTAAATTCTCCTTCTTTAGTATCTGAAAGTAAGTATAAGGATCAATAAATGATGTACAAACCTAAATAAATGATCTATAAATTCATCAAGTGGTATATTCTTGTTATTTCTAGGGAAAAGCCATTTTTAAATGGATAATTTTTCCCCACACATTTTCTACATAAACACTCAAGATTAAAAGCAACCGAAAGCAAAAGGATATTGCCTTATGGGGTATGTGATTCATCCTCTCCTAGTTTCTTTCTTAGTAATATCTAATAGTTGTGGAAAAAATATAATTTTGAGAGATAATCTCTGATTATTTCAAACATAATATTAGCATTAGGGTGTATGCATGTGCGTACATGTGTGCCCACATGTATGTGTGGTGTCTCATGACAGTTAAGAGCAAAGGCATATATAGTTCTTTAAGAATTATAGCCAATTTCACCAATAGGGTGGTAGCAAATGGAAGGGTGAGAATTTGTTTTGCTAGAAGGACCAACAAGGTAGGCGAGATAAAGAGTAAAATATGACTTCAAGGCTTTTGATCTGAGGAAAAAAATAAACAAAGTTGTCAATTATTGAGATAAAGAAGACTGTGGAGTGGGCAAGTTTAGGTGGATGTGGAAATCAGGAGTTTGCTTTGGAGCATTTTAAGTTTAAGATGCCTATGAGCCTCTTAGTGGAAAGGATGATAGTGGGCAGATAGGTTCTGATCTAGTCAGACAAAAACACAAACAAGAGCAGAAGTGAGATGCGTTCACAGAACAAATGCACGTGGACCTGCCTTTGCTGTTTTTTCCTGGAGTGCCTGAGGAGTGTGCAACTGTTGGTGACATGTTCTGTGGAGGTGGGGTCTTGCCAGGAGAGAAATAGCCCTGATTTTGTGCTGTCCTTGTCATTTTACACGTTTTCATCGCCACTCAAGAACAACAGACATTAATGCACCTAGGAAACTTGACAAACGTATTCCTCTAGTTCTTATAGCAAATATAGTATTCATCAGATGTCTCCAGCTCCACAGTGTTCTAGAAAACCCACCTTCGTGCACAGAAGACTCAGAAATGGCAAAAGAAAGGACACATTAGACTCTATAACATAGAAGCTTTTATATAGGAAAACACCAAACACAAAAAATATATTAATACTACAAAAATAAAAGCTTTGATATAGCAAAACTACAAAAATACTTGCAAAGCAGTTGACAAAAACAGTTTATATTAGTAATATACAAAGAGTGTTTACAATTTGATAAGGAAAAGACCATTATATGGGCGAAGGCTGTGAATAAATAATTCCAAAAGAACAAGTCCAAACAGTCAATAAACACTTGACTACAATGGCATTAATCCACATCAGGGTGGTGCGATGTCAGGCAAGTTTTGTTTTTTCCCAAATACTTATGTAAAATGTGAATTTTTGTATAATGTGTGTAATATTTAGAGAAAAAGAGCTGTTCCTATTGTGAACATGGAAAAATATTTGGAGAAGATAAAATATGCAAGGATGCATAGGGAGACACAGAAAACCCCAACAAAGATTCTGCACAGAGCTCCCAGCAGGCAGCTGCTTCTCCTGTTAGTCCTGGAAAATTGTCAGCAGTTGGCAAAGCCCAGGCTGATTTCTACCATTGCTCTTTAAATTTTCTATTCCTGTAATAATGTATGCCCTCATCACAGAGGCTGTTCACATGCTCCTACAGGTTTCCAAACATTTTCCCAACATAGTTCAGATACCTCTGAAATCTTAATTTAGTATCTTTTATTGACATCCTTAATATATGCTCCTAAAATTATCCCAGCAGCTTCCAGTGTGTATGCTTCACACCGGACTGTGGACAGACAGGAGGGGTGTGCGGTGCCATTGTGTCTCAGTACCAGTTTTCTGAACACATGCATAAAATTTTCTCAATCAATGAATCCTAAAAGTAAAATTGCTACCATAGCACTGAACTAAGGCTGGGGCCTGGGGAGGGATGGGAAGTGATAAGAAGGGGAAATCAATCTCTCTCTCTCTCTCTCTCTCTCCACACACAAACACACACACACACAATATTTTCTAAGTTAAAAATATATCTTTCCAAACCTGCTGTTATCAATAACAGAAAATTGAGTTTAATTAATTCAGTTTAATCTAATATTTATTAAATAGCTATCATGTCATTAGGATTGTTAAGTATTGTATATGAGCTAACAGGGCTTTATAGGTGGTATGGGACATAGCTCTAATGCTTATAAAACTTATTGGGAGATAACATTTGTATGCACATGACAACTGAAAACAATGTGTAATAGTCCATAATAATATATATACCAAAAGCTGTGGGTAATATAATTTTATTACTTAATTTTGCAAATCAAGCTTCCCAAGGGAGATTTATTTCCTGCTTGTTCCTGCATTTGTGATATGTTGTTTCTAGGTGACATAATATTACATGATTAAAATTCCAGGAGAGAGAGAGAGAGACGTTGATGTGAGTGTGACAGCAAAACATTGACAGTTGCCTCCCATACATGCCCTGACTAGGGGCCACACCCCGATGAAGAAGATTATACAGCTTCTCCAGCTCTCAATTTACTCATCTATCGGTGCTTGTGCTAGATGATCTTTTAAGATTTATAGTTCTATCCTTTTGTGATTCTTCCTGCAACCATCCTTCTTAAGAGAGAATTGCTACCTAAGGGTAACATGAAGAAAAGCTTGGTAGGGAAGAAAATGTTCTCCACTGCTCCATCACAAAAATTTTCCAGCCGCAGCCTCCCTGAAAATGTGTATTGTACCAGATCGTGCAAAGTCCTTGAAATTATTGTGTGCTTAAAGCATACAGAGCTTTTTTGCTTTATTTACATCTCAAGCTTTTTATGAAGGAAGTTCATTTCACTTCTAAATGTTTACAGTGCATGAGATACTGGCTTGATTTAAGTGAAATTCAGAAATTACTCCATTTTTCAGCAAATGTCCCTTGACACCCACCTAGTAAGTGAGTTCTTTAAAAATTACCACAAAAAGAGGTAGTATGGTTTATGATAAAACACACTTTACATACAAATTTCAAGAAAATATGGGCTTGTATGAGATTAGAAATTGTAGATAAATGATTGGTAAGCATTAATAGGTGAGGAGTGATGGAAAGATTTGGGGACTGAGATTTTTCTTAGTCAGCATACTTACGGGTTTCAGTGGATAATTGATCATTTTCTCTTTAGTTTGTTAATCTTGATATAGCTCCAGCAAATTTGTACCTGTAACTTGTATCACACAATTAATTCAATGAGTTTGAAAGTCCTTTTAAAAATGTCAGTAGTATTTAAATATTTTAGCCTCCTTTGTGGAGGATTAGAATATATAAAGTCATTATAAAATGATATATTTTTTTCACCTTTGGAAGACTTTATTTAAATTCACTAGCACCACCAGGCTCAAATGCCAAAAGAGAAAGACGATTCTAAATAGAAGATGAAATTAAATTGCATTGCGAGAGAGCCAGTTACTGGAAGCACATGCTCCTGGGGACTTGAAAGGATGGGTAGAAAAGCTAAATAATGTTTAGAATCTTATCTTGGTCAGCAACTGGGAAGTTACAAAAAAAAGAATTTTCTACATTTGGCATTAGTCAATAACTTTCATAGGTAAGCACAACTTTGAAAAGAATATGTTAACAATGGCTACAGCTACAACTGTAAACTAAAATAAGTCTGTTGTTTCTAAGCAACTGAATGAATAAGTAGCTAATAACACCATAAAGTCATACTGTGGCAAATATATAGTAATTTAATATTTACCAGATTAGTATACAATATGAAAACCTTTTGATTTTTGTGTGTATATGAATTTAAGATTGCAGGTTTAATAAATGCATTATCTCCTCTCTTCTCCCAGAAAGGTAGTATTATTTATGTTCATTGCTATTTTTCAATGGTTAACCACTGATCTTATCCATTTATCTAAATTCTTCATAATTGACTTCCGGCTGAGATGGCAGTGTACAGCCATGGCTCACCTCCTCACACTGCCACATCAAATTTACAAGTAAAATATAGAGCAACCATCACTCAGAACCATCAGAAATTGAGTTGAATAGAAGTCTGACAGCTGTGGAATTAAAGAAACCACGTCCATCTAGACTGGTAGGAGAGGTATAGATGCAGAGTGGGCTGGTCCCACATGCACATATGGTAGATAAAAATTCAGGAGGGATATCTTGGGAGTGAGGAGTCCCTAACCCACACCAGGCCCTTCAGCCCAGGGATCTAGTGCCAGAAAGACATGTCCCCACAATTTCTCACTGCAAAAACCAGTAGGGATTGAGTATGTGGAAGAAACTTCTGCAGTCACAAGCAGTTGCTCTTAAAGAACCCACACACAGACTCACCTACTCAGACTCACTCCCTCTGAGCTCTAGCACTGGAGTAGCAGCTTGAAAGGCACCAGTGGCATATAGGGAGGAACTGTGGAGTCTGCCATCAAAGTGAGCAGAGGCCATTGTCTCTTTTCTACACCTGCCCCCCACAGAGCCACATAGCCAGCAAGCTGGTGCCATATCTCCATCAACCTACCTAACACTGTTTGATTTGCCTTGGAGATCCCTAGAGACTCCATCCCACCCAAATTATAGGTGCACCCAAGCTGCTTTTTCGTATGAAAAGCTGATCTTCACTCATGCTTCACAACTTCCTAAATACTCTCAAATAAGGAACAGCTGGCCTCAGTGAGCCCCAGGTCTGGCACTAGCAGCAGCCAGCTTAGATTCAAGCTTGCATTCACCTGATAATTTCCAAGCCCAGCACAAGTAGCAGCTATCTCAGATTGCTTTATGGCTCAGGCAGGGTAGCCCAGGGCAAAACACAGGTAGGGGGTTGACCTTGGTTGGCACCACCTGGGAAAAGCTCCAAGGCCAGAGCCCCCAGTGGACAGCTACAGACCATGTTGGGGCACCACCACCCTGCCCCTGTACAGTAGAGCCCACATAGAGGGTGGAGGTTGGTGGTCAGTGGTCACAGCCAGTCCTTGCAGCTGATTGGCCTGGGTAAAAATCTCCCATTGATTTGCAACAGCAATCAAGGCTCAACTACAAGAGGAAGGTATACTTAGCCCACACAAAGGGCACACCTTAAATACCCAGCTTGGGGGATAAGGGAGGGAGGCTGTGCCACTGGACCCTACAGGACACCTCCTACATTGGTCACACTACCAAGACATGGAGTCAAAGCAGCTCTGCCTAATACATAGAAACAAACATAGGGAGGCTGCCAAAATGAAGAGACAAAGACACATGGCCCAAATGAAAGAACAGATCAAAACTCCAGGGGAAGAGCTAAACAACACAGAGATAGCAATCTATCAGATGCAGAGTTCAGAACACCGGTTGTAAGGATGCTCAGTGAACTTCGTGAGGACCTCAACAGCATAAAAAAGATCCAGTCAGAAACAGAGGATACACTGATTGAAATAAAGAACAATTTACAGTGAAACAAGAGGAGAGTGGATGAAGCCGAGAATCGAATCAAGGATTTGGGACATAAGGAAGCAAAAAGCAACCAATCAGAACAACAGGAAGAAAACAGAATTCCAGAAAATGAGGAGAACAGAAGCAGCCTCTGGGACAACTTCAAGCAGTCCAACATTCACATCATAGGGGTGCCAGAAGGAGAAGAGAAAGAGCAAGAAATTGAAAATCTATTTGAAAGACTAATGAAAGAAAACTTCCCTAATCCGGTGAAGGAAATAGACATGCAAGTCCAGGAAGCACAGAGTCCCAAACAAGATGGATACAAAGAGGCCCACTCCAAGACACACCATAATTAAAATGCCAAAGGTTAAAGATAAAGAGAGAAGCTTGAAAGCAGCAAGAGAAAAGCAGTTAGTAACCCACCGGGTAGTTCCCACAAGATTGTCAGCCGATTTCTCAAAAGAGACTTTGCGGGCTAGAAGGGCTTGGCAAGAAATACTCAAAGTCATGAAAAGCAGGGACCCACAGCCAAGAATGCTCTACCCAGGAAAGCTATCATTTAGAATTGAAGGGCAGATAAAGAGCTTCCCAGACAAGAAAAAACTAAAGGAGTTCATCATCAGCAAACCGTTATTATATGAAATGTTAAAAGGACTAAGAAAAAGAGAAAGATCGAAACTATGAACAATAAGATGGCAAAAATACATATTTACCAACAATTGCATCTAAAAATCAATCTAAGCAAACAAGAAGAACAGAGGCAGAATCATGGATACAGAGAGCATTTTGATGGTTGCCAGATGGGAGGTGGGGTGAGGGAGAGTGTGTGAAGAGGTGAGGGGATTAAGAAGTACAAATGGGTAGTTACAGAATAGCTATGGGCATGTTAAGTACAGTATAAGAAATGGAGGAACCAAAGAACTTATATGTGTGACCCATGGACATGAACAATGGTATGGGGATAAACTAAGGGTTTTGGGGATGTGGGGGTGTGACAATGGGGGAGAAATCAGGACAACTGTAATAGCATAATCAATAACATTTAATTAAAAATAAACAAATAACTAAAACTGATGATAGCATGAGTAGAGTAACTTTCCTAAGCCAACAAGATGGTTATTTAGAATATACATGATTACCCTTTCAGAGAAAGAAGAAGCAAGTAGCAAAGTCCCATTTTAACCAGCTTGTTTTTCTATAGGAAAGCAGCTGGGAGTGCAGACTTAGACAGACACAACGCTGAAGGGAAATGTACTAACTACATAGCAATGAGGTCTATCCAGGGCACAGAGCAACGCGGACACAATCTTCCTGCAGCCATTTCTTTTTTTATTATTAGTTTTCAGCCCCTTTGTCCTCACAGGAGTTCTGAACTTTGATTCCTCACATTAACAATGAAGTTTAGAAAAGATTAAGAGATCCAAGAGAATCTTCAGGAAAAAAAAACAAATTTTTCCTCCTGTAGCAGCAAATGCTTACATAAAACAGTCAAAGACATTTAAGGAGAACATGTAGATGTATTAAATGTGAGATCAAAACAGAAACATTAATTTCCCACAATTTCTCTGAGTCTAATCAAACATGGTTTAACATTATTTCAAATTCCATTATCATTAATTTGCTACTTATGAACCCCAAATCAAACATTTTCCTGTATGCAGACAAAAGACTAGATGCAAATTATCCCCTCACCAGAGTCTACTCTCAGATATAGCCAATAAATATTTAGGATTTTTCTCATGGTTTTCCTTGTTTTTATAACTTTAATAGGTCTTAACCAAAAACAAATAAGAGAAATATGATAACTGAAGAAAGAGTACAACTAAGTGAGACGTCACAACCAAGCCCCTGGGCCAAATGCTGCAATTCTTTAATTCATTTATGGTGTCTGATCAGTGTGGTGACTGATAAACAGAGAAAGGCTGGAACTAGGTAAGATGAAGAAAGAGAATGGACATGAGCGAGGACCTTATTCAAGGCCACAGAAGATATCATTTTGTTTCCTAACTATTGTTAGAAATTCAACTCTTGCTTCAATTTTGGCACTTGAAAATAGACATTGGATCATTCACTTAATAAGTAAATCATAATCTAGCATCTATTACATGCCAACACCATGCAGAATACTGAGAATACAGCAGTGAACATGACAGAAATGTCTCTCATCAGGAGGCTTCCACTCTAATGGAACTTGGAGAAAAATATCAACACATAAACCTAAAACCTATTTCAGGGAATGGAAAGTTCTCAGAAGAAATATAAAAAAGTGAAGGGCACAAAGTAACGGAATGTGCTAATTTAGGTAAGGTGACAGGGAAGGTTCTTTGAGAAGGAGACCTTTGCCAGTAGCCTGAATGAAGTGGAGGAATGAGCCATATGCATATTTGAAGGAAGAACAAATGGAGTAGAGGGAACAGCAAGGATCAGGATGCTGAGGTGGGAACTCACTTGGGTTATCCTTTGACAATGTGAAAGGCCAATGTAGCTTAGCCAGAGTGAATAAGAGGAAGAGTGACAATAGGCATTATGACCTATGGTCTGATTTTACTCTAAGATGGGAAGACTTTGAATTCAGGCTGATAGTGATTTGCTTTGATTTTGAGTTACAAAGAGTGGTCTTGCTGTCATTTGGAGAATGGACCATGAGGGAAGCCGGGAAGGAGGCAGAGACTTCTGCAATAGTCCAGAAAACACATGCTGATGGCTGGGACAAGGGTGATCATAGTCAAGGTGGTTAGAAATGTCAGACTGAGGCAGGGGGGTCATGATAAGAGTCAAGGAAAACTCCAATTTTTAGACCAGAACAATTAAAAAAATGGATTTGACAAATACTGAAATGAGAATGTGGGGAAGGAAGAAGAATGTGGGGAAGGAAGAAGATTAGGATGTCAGAGAACAGAGACTTTACTTGGGACTTGTCACACTGGATTATCTTATTAGACAGCTAAATGGAGTGTCAGAGCAGTCACTTAGATATACAAGTCAGGTGTTTAAGAAAGTGGTCAGATTTCAGTATTTGCATTTTTGGGACATTAGCATATTGGCAGAATTTGAAGCCATGTGACTATCTGTGATCACCCAGGAAGTTAAGAAATAATAATAGTCATCAGCATGGAGAATTAGCCTGACATAAAAGAAGACCTCTTTTTTTTCCTTCTGTGCCTCCAATGCAAAGACCTTTAAAGAAATCATCCCTAGAGAAATGACTACAGTGCTAGAAACCCAGTAGTCAATAGCATGCCTTTGTAAATGGTAGTCATTCTTCAGAAGAAAAATGGCACTGTGATCATTTAATAACCAAAGTCCATCTCTTCTTCTAAGCATACAGTGCAGCAGAAACTGCTCTGGACGGGGTGGTGAGAATCCAGTCACCCCCATTCCCAGAGTCTCAGTTTCCTCACTTGTAAATCTAGTGGTTGGGTGCACTTTGAGTTTCCTTCATGTATCAAAAGTTGATTCTCACATTTTACTAATTCCTTACTACATTTTACAATGAGAAAGAAAGAGAGAAATATAGTTTTTGGAACTAAAGTTTGGTCCAACCAATGCTATTCAGAATTCATGCATATAAGGCCATTTATTAGCATTATATTCACACCGAAAACCATTTTTTCTTTCTTCTTTCATCTGCTGATTTTCTTTGGACATTAATGCTATCAAGGGTAATTCAGTCAATCGATAAACTTGCATTTATTGAACTGGAGCTGTGAGTACAGAATTTCAGAAATTCCACTGTCAATTACAATGTGCTGTTTTCCTCTAGGATTTAACAAATGCCTTTTCTTCTATAGGTTCTGACTTGTACAATATGTACTGTATTCATCTTTCATTTCATCAAACACTGTAAACACAGTATTAGGTATGCTGCCCAAAGGCAATGCTAAACTCTGCAGGATCCATATCGAGCCAACAAGACAAGTTAGAGCATCATATTATAATTCTCCCTCCTAGCTCTTCCCCAAGTGTTAATACCAAGGTTTCCTGAGGCCATAGGGAGTAAATGACAGGAACTTCATCAAGTAAATTAAATTATAATGACAAAAATTTTAAAACTCCTAAACCACAATGTATTGATTTTTTTAAAAACTCTTACATTTTACAAAGCATATTTAAGGAGTAATGCATAAAAGACAGTTTGTTTAAAAGAATTCCTAAACCAGCTAGAACATTTATATAAAAATTAGAGTTGTTTTCCTTTTCTTTTTTTTTTTTACTTAACCCTATCTTAGGCTATTTGATGTGCACCCCCCACACACATATCTTCACAGTTATGCAATACGTTTAACTAAAAGAGATCACTACCTAAACATAAAATAAGAAATAAATGGGAAAAAAGATAGTACTTTTATACAATGGGATAATAGACAGTCATTAAATATCAGACTTTGGAGATTATTTCATGGTATAGGGAAATGCTTCTGAAAATATTAAGTGAAAAGGGAATGCACAAAAACAATATGATTTCAACATTTTTACAAAGAAATATATTTCAGATTAGTAATAGTTCTGAAAAGCCAAAAGGAAATGTTGATTCTCTATATTATGGGATTATACATTATTTTTGCTTTATTTTTATTATTTATTTTGATAAGCACATATTACTTTTATAAATAAAAATGTTATTTTGGATGGATTAAAAATGTGAAAACAAATTTTAAAATTATGTTGTCAATAACACTATGGCAGTAACAGAATCTCATTTGCCTTTTCAATATTGCCATAATTCTATGATCATCTTTGTACCTGATATTCAACAGCTCTTTAATTATAGTGGTGTCTTATGATTATTTCCAAAGAGTTCTGACTTAGATAAGATCAACTGTGCTTTTACGTAGGTCTAAGTAAACTATCTAATACTGTTAAAAAAAAAGCTATTCAATGACACTTGTGGCGGTAAATAAGGCAGACTTTATTCTAGGGGGAAATATTGCAGCAGGTAGAAAGGCCACAGCAATGGGGCCTTGCAACGGCTGGAAAGATTGAACTCAACTCCAAATACATCATGACCAAGTGAAAATTTACAGCAAAGGAGCAAGTTAGGGGTCAGTGGATGAAAAAGTCCTCAGAGGAAACATCAGGGGTAGGAGAGTTTCTGGCTAAACCGACCGGACAGTATTCTCACTGAAGGCAGGCCAGAGTGATCAGACATTACCTGGGGGATGGTGGAGAAATGAAGAACCTCCTTAGATATTGAGGGTGATCAGATATAGAGGATGCAAGATTCAAGCTAAACCAACAAAGCAGGATTCTTACTAAAACTGGACAATGCAGGGATGAACAGAGAAGTCTAAAAGTTAAGACCTAGTTGAAAAATGCAGGAGTGCCTAAGGTTGGTCAAGGAGAGAATCTTTGCATGTATACCCAAATTAGAAAATCCTATAGGATTTAAATGGCATGAATTCCAGAACCCAAATTATATCTCAGAGTTTTGTCTTATATCCAATTGTGGACTAATCTAAACCAAGTGATTTTTGTAGTCAGGATATATGGATTAAACACCTGGTTTGATATAATCCATGTTTGAAGCCTGCTTTTCAGGAATCTCAGGCTATAAGGATGTGTAGATAAAAATTCCCCACAGTGCATATTTCACATTAATTCATGAAATATAATATGCAATATGTGCCAATGTAATATATTTATATAGAAGCATAAATATTGTTATATGATTGTTAATTGAAGCAGAGATTAACCTTAGACTGCATTACCGCTGATTTCACCTTTATTCTAAGAGAGAGAATGATTCCTGTGCCTGGTTATGCCCAGGAGAAATCAAATCTATGCACTGAGATATAAACAATCCAAATATAGTAAAAGGAAGTAGGGAAGGGATAACACAGAGTGTTTTAAATGCTGAAAAGTGAAACAGAATTTTAGAAGCCAAAATTTATAAGCCTGCAATTTTCCTTTTCTTGTTTAATTTTGAAAGATTTTGACACTAAATGAACATAAATTTAATCTTTTCATGCATTTACTTAATTATGGTCTTAAAGTATCTGCTTTATGACGGTAGTCTTCTTTTTACATTTTAGGTTTCCAGAGGGTAAGAGCTATGTCTGCTTAATTTGAGTCTATATCATCTGAAATAATGTCACTTGATTGCAATTATAACGACAACAAGGATCATGATAAGCCTGCTGTTGCTTTTCAGAAAAGGCTCAAGAAAATCTGTCCCAAAAGCTTCAAGCAGTTTCACTGAGGTGACATATTACTAGCTCAAGGTAACTGCAGCCACTTTTTAGAAAGGCTACAAATACTAGTAAAAGTGCAGACAAAAGAGAGAGGTCCTAACATATTCACTCCAGGTGGCTTTTCAGCGACACATTAATTCTTGAACATGGATATAAATAAATACATAAAGTTGAATTCATCCCAATCTATCATAGAACTTCTTTGACAACAAAAAAGTCAGCCAAATAAATCAGAATAATAAGATTTTGACAAAACAAGACATTTAGCTTTTCCCAGAGAAACATATTGGTCACACAACTTATAAATTGCCAATAGAGGTTCTCCATTCATCACCAAGATTCCTATCTAATGACAGGGAAATAATTACCATACCTCTACCATGTCATGCAATCTTTTTGATGTGTCAGGAAGTGAAGCAATGTGTGTAAATTCAGCCCTTGGTGTGTGGACAACACCTGTGGGGAGGGTAGGTTTTCTTTTTCAACTTACAGCATCAGAAGTCTCTCTTGAATAAGCATGGAATGTTTGCCTGAGGTTGTTCTATGGCTGCAGTAAAGCCTCCTTGGAAGGCGAGAATTTTTAATCGTGGACCATCCTACATCTATCACAAACCTTTCCCCACTAACACACCCCCCCCCAAAAAAAGAAGGCGCTTTCTAATATTTTTCTTAAAAAAACAATGGATTAAGAGATCCATGTTCAGTTCCAACTCACTGGGTTTCTTCAGCTTAAAAATGGAATTTTTTCTAACCTGAAACCTGTAGGCATCTATGAACTTTGAATTTAGATATTTGCATAAATCTATTGGTAACCTGTTCCCAAAATTTACATATATACTTTTAGATAGATAAATAGATAGATCTGTCCTAACTGAAAGAGTGGAAATCAACTCATTGAAAGAGAAACAAGAAACACTGCTGTTAAGCAGGCAGGAAGGACAGACATATAAAGCAATCTGTGTAATCAGCAGGAACATTGTTTCTCCCCAGGCCATGAAGCAGCAGCAAAATGTCATAACCACCGTTTTCTGGATTGGCGATTGCTTTACACCAGTGACACTTTGCTGTAACGTATTTATTACTCAGGATACGCAATGACTAAACCTCCCTAGCCTCATAACAGTTCATTTAACCTAACCCTACCTCAGAAACAGCAAGGAATCCAGGACAGATTCCCACTGGCTTCCATCAGACCCTCCTCAGAGCGCTTCAGTGAGAACCCAGACCTTGTAAAAGATACATCCTCCTGTCAAGCAGTGTTTCCAGGCTCCTCTCTGTGTATCAATACATTTGATTTGTACGACCATGGGTTTGTCCCTAGGGATCTGAAACTCATTAGGCTTTTACAAGTGAAAGGTTTTATTAAGAGTGTCTGAGTCCTTGAATGCCATGGACCAAGACCTTAGCTCAATAATAATGTACACGTTTGGGGTGCCTGGAATCTCACCTACTCCAGGTTTTTCTGTCCCAAATTCAATGAGTTTTGCACTGAACTAGGGGGCCCAGGGGTCTAATGATCATTTTGGCCTTTCTGTGTCAAGTTTATTATTTTTCTCCTAGGATTTGGAAGTTATAAATCTGACTTTGTTAGACTAAAAATTTGTTCTTCGTGGTCTAGGAATATATATATGTATATATAGGCAAACTCTTTTAAGATTTTGTATGTTAAAAGATGTATGTTAAAAGCACAGATTTATACATTTAACTTTCTAGTTTAATTTTAGTTATTCAGTAGTTTGTACTAACTTTTGATCTAATGGATATATTTATTATGATGATTTTGCTACTACAGTGAACTCTCAATAATAACAAATAAGCTAAACCAGAGAATATACATGTATATATGAATAAATAGAAATAGAAAAAAGAAATAGAGAATTTATGTGGTAGGTGTATGGACCCCTTTAGGAAAATTATTTTTTGGAGAATGTATCTTTTCCTGAGAATTCTTGATCACCCTAATAAAAATAACTTTATTGCTTTTTCATGATTATATGAGTGGATTCATCTTGCCCATTTATTCACCAGATAACTTCCTTTTTTTTTTTCCAAACAATCAGACAAGAACAGAGAAGATGGGCTGATGAGCAGAATTTTTTTCCCCTCAAACCACAATTACCTAAGATCAGAACCCTCTGATAATTTGAGCTGCTATTTTAGGATCCATTTTCACTCTACAACTGGCTGAAGCATGAAATGAACTAAAATGAACTGAATTGAATGGGACTGAATGGAACGGATGAAAAATTGTGACTCCAGTATATACTCTATGCCTTAAGGACCGAATGGAGGCTTCACCCATCTTCCTGCCCCAGGTGCCAGCATGATGACCAAGCCACACAAACTCTCGGTGCCTGACTGTTGTATTTCACTAATAGCCATGTATTCCTCTCCACCTAGGGCCTCTGCTTTTACCAGGGCTGAAAATATCCTGAATTACATTTAGAGATATCCTCAAGCTAACTGCCAAAGAACATAACTTCACTCAAATATATTCTTTATGCTGTCAGATGTGAGAAAAACCAAATTTAGAAAACAAGCCAGGAAGGAGATGAACTTGAATTTCCTACACCAATTTTTCCCTAACTTGCATGGTTTTTCTCTGCTCATCCCATTGACCATTTCTTCTATTCCCATCCCATCATTTTTCTAGTATTTATTGAATGTTTATTGCATGCCAGTCAACACATCAAGCACTTTCCATGCATAACACATTCAGTCTCCGAGCTGCCCGTCATTATTCACATCAGCTTATGGAGGAGGAAATGGACTTGCCTAAGGCCACCCTACTAGTCAGTTTTGAAGTACGTCCTACTCAAGCCTAACCTTTAATTCTCTGAACCTATATCATTTCACCCTGCAATGGTGAAATCTGGAATAGAGGTAAAGCTATTAGTAAACAAACTAGTCACAGATTTACAAAAGACCGAATAGTAATTCTCAAGGAATACAACTAGTACTCAATTAGCACTATTTCTGCCACCTCCTCTGCTTTTCCTCTATCTCCCTGCCTAATAGCTCTCGCAGCACCTGATGTCAACTCCTTCCTCACCCTCCTTCCATCTAGCCTTCTCTTTTATTTTGCTCCACCCAAAACAGGACTGACTTAAAATTATATGGGCAAAACAACTTCATAATTCAAGACAAGACAAGAGTTAGTAATTAGATATTCTATAACAAGATTTAAAGTTAGTAATATCTCAAACCAAAATTGGATAAGGAAGAGAGTCTCAGTGTTGCTTGCACAAGGAACACTTCGAATGTCTGAGAAGACAGAGGCTTATCAGTGAAATCTCTCCAGGTGCCTTGATAAACTTAGCCTGATATATACAAATAAGCTAATAAATATATTGAAGGTTTTTTTTTAACTGTATAAACCACCTACATGTAAAGTTACATCTGAGTTTTATATTTAAGGGGTTCTCTTTTTTTTCTTTCTGGGTTACTATTAACTGAGCACATTTCTTTTTGTAAATCATCAGATAATAAATTTATATTTAGGAACAGAAAATCATTTCACTTGATAAGTATGCAGGTGCTGGTGTTCCAAGGTACCAAATACCAGGTACAGATGTTGAACACTCAGTTTCAGAGCAGGATATACTATCTGAAGATGCTCTGAGAATGCAAGGCTTTCTGAAGATTCAATTTTCAAAATAATCATTGCCATTTCATATAGCAGATATCAGCAAATCCTTCTATCACTATAAATCTCTTTTGTTGGGAAACAATTTACTTGCTTGAATTCTAGGTATCATGTTCACTTTTAATGTTCTTTTCTACAGAAATCCATTCAAAATAACTCTGTAATCTTGGCAGATTAGCTAACAGATGAATGTAAGACTTCCTAAAAAAGAAAATTACTTGGGCAGATTTCTGACTGAACAGCATGTGCTTTTGTTTTGATTTGATTCTCTAATCCTGCTTTTCTTTTTGTTTGGTTTTGTTTTCATCAGTGATAAATGCCCGTAGTTGAAAGAGTGAAATAGCTCTTTAAACACATTTGGGGAGAACAGGGCCGTGACACCATTGCCCAACTCACACATGCATTTCCCACTCTCTAGTCGCAACCAGTTTCAATTTATAGCTTTTTTGTTATTTTTGTTCATAGCTGTCTCCATAACTCAATATAGCTTATACTGCTCCTTTTGATATTTCTGCTTTTAGAATAAGCTATAGGTTTCCCTCCAAGGATGATAAAGATTCAGGTCTCTTTCACTTACCCTCAACCCAAACAACCTCTACTATCATGTCAAACTAAGTTTTGTTAGATTTCTATTCAGTATTGACCTTATTTATGTAAATGCTGGACCATACATTAATCTATAATAACTTTTCCTTTCTGGTTGTATACTAGTTTTGTTTTGCTTTGAGTTAATAATCGCCACATTATTGTTTGCCTAGTTCTGTGCATACTTATCCTTAATTCGTCTGCAAATTTTTCCTCAAGTGTCTAAATTCCTCTCAGAAGTTTCAAGCACTTGAAGTACACTTAATACATGGGAGACATTTTCTTCTGTTCAATCCCAGTCTGGGTAGGTTTCCTCCAAGGCCATCTCCCCAGCTGGCTCTTTCTTAACCACTAATTAAGGTGATATTCTTGTGCTTGAAGCTTGTGTCTTCCTCATTGTTCATTTAGTTCATTTTTTTGATGAATTATATTATCAACAGCATTCTTAAAAACTATGTGTGTGGGAAGTACATTTTACAAGGACTTGGTCTGAAAATATTTTTATTCTCTATTCTAAATCATTTCCTCTCAGGATACATAAGGTGTTACTGCTGACTTCTTACTTCCATTATGGATTCTGAGAAGTATAAAGCCTTTCTGATTCCTGTTCCCTTGTCTGAACCCCCCATCGGAAAGCTCTTGGGTACTTCTCTTTGCCCCAGTATTTTAAATTCACAAGGGGTTGATGTAGCTCTATGTTTATAGATTAATGCTGTACACTTCATGGCCCCTTTGCATCAACAAACTCACATTCCACAATTCTGATTAATTTCTTGAATTTTTTGCTCTGATAATTTCTTCTCTTCCCTTGTCTTTTTATCTCTGTTATTCAAATGTTAAAATGTATAGATCTTTCTTTAATTTTTATGTTTTTTCTTTCTCTGTTTTCTTCTGTATCTCCTGTTGAATATTTCATTTTTATCATATTCTTACATCTTGGAGCTTTTTGTTGTTGTTGTTGACTGACTGTTCTGTTTATACAAAATCTTCTTTTATTGCATAGATAAAGTATCTGCTCTTATCTTTCTGTTAAAAATCAGGGTGTTTTTTTTCTTCTCCCTGCACAAGTTGCTTTTCTCTGAGTTTGCTTTGTTTACTTTCTTTCTTACTAGACACTTTTCTCAGATGAATCATGATTTTTGTGGATACTAACATGACCAGCTTGAGGGAGGCCTGCATGGCAGCCTTACAAACTCAAGAGACTGAAAGGAACCACATAGGGTGGTCTGAAATTAAAACTTCCTAACAAAAAACAGTTCAAGGCCAGTGGTCATGTCCTAGGGTGGTAATTTTACCTAAAAAAATGGCCAGTCTTTACTTAACTGAGCCTGTCTTAGTCCTTTTGCATCTAAGATAACGTACTTTTGGAATATTTGAGTAATCCCCTTTTCCAGACCCTTCAGGGCACAATCTCCCACAGGAGCTCCAGACCACAGAACTCCTCGTTGTTATCCTGTTCCCCTGCCTCACACACACAGACCATCTCTATGTGCTGCAAATGTTCATTGTTAATTATCCTATACCCATCAATGTAAGAGAAGCATGTGTCTGTTCAGTTTATTCTTTATCCAATTCCAGAGATTTCCCCCACTTCGCTTTCTACCACCTCCCTAAACCATCACCAATGAATTTCACGTAACCCTCCTTATACTTCTTCTTTTGATTGTAATGTATAAAAAGGTGCAAAACTTCCATTTTCTGGAGCATTTCCTCAATCTGTTGAGATTTTGCTTCCCTGCATCTGTTGTCAGTTTGGCTCAAATAACCTCATAAAAATTCTTACATGTTTGGATGTTTATTGCTATGACATCTTGTAGAGTTCACATTTAAAAAACAAAAACTGATTGGAAAATCCATGCATGCTGATGAAGTTTATCAACTGTGAACTGTGACCTTATTGCATCTGCTGGACCTTTTTGTTTGGAAACCTTGACAGCAGGGTTTTTTTGTTTGTTATTTTGTTTGTTTTTCCCATTGGCTTAGTCAGATTGCCCAGAGACTTTTCCAGTCTCCTACCTTGAGGCTAAAAGCCTGACCCTCTGTTTGGGGAGCCAAAAAAAGCAAGAATTCATACGTCTCAAAATCAATACATAAATTTTCACTTAATCCCTTTGTTTATAGAATGGCATCTTCACCCTCAGTTCTTAAAGACTTCCAGACTCAAACCCTCTGTTTCACCCAGGGTGCTAGCACAAAACTGATGGTTATTCAGATTAGGATAAGTTTAAAATGATTTAATAAAGGTATGGGAAGTATGTAAAGTGTGTAAGGAAACTGCAGGAGGGAGTGCTGAACCTCTTGTTATCAGCCGTAGGCCCAAGAGATTAGGAAAGGGGAAGGCTGCTAGGACCTAGGAGAAAATCCTAAAAAGGCCAACTTCTGAGGAACTTTGACCTCTTTTGGAGAAAGGAAGTCATCCCAGAGTGACCTCACAGGAGGGAACTTGGAAGATAAATACCCTTTCTTTCTTAATACCCCCATCTCCTGCCAGGGCTCTCCATAGCCAAACCCAATAAGAAATCAAAGACTGAAGGGTTCTGTTAATGTAACCCATACAGGTCAGCCTCTTCAGGCAAAAGAAGGGTGGGAAGGGCGGGGAATGTACTTGGAGTTACACATGAGTGATATCCAGCACATCTCTAAAGAAGAACCTCAATATTATGGTGGGGTGAGGCTTACTGGCCATCAGATCCCATGGAGGAGGGGAGAACTTCGAAGGGTCTAATTGCTTCTTATATTGACTTTTCACCAACCTTCCCATTTTTGGTCATATTTTTCCTAGCTTTATTAAAGTACAAATGAAAAATAAAAATTGTGTAGTATATTTAAACTAGTAGTAATTGATGTTACAGATGTTGTGAATGATTACTAAAATCATGTTAATTAATATATCTGTCTCCTCACAATTTTTTGTATGAGGTGAGAACACTTAAGACCTACTCTCTTAGCAAATCTCAAGTATATAATATGGTATTATTAGCTATACTCACTGTACTGAACATTACCTCTTGAGAATTTATTCATCTTACAACTGAAAGTTTATACCCTTTGCCCAACACGTAACCACTTCCCCCTATACCCAAGCCCCTGGCAAACAAACACCTTTCTACCCTCTGTTTCTATGAGTTTGATTTCATGTGTAAATGAGGTGATATTTATCTCATTTGTCATAAAAAGTCTTCCAGATTCATTCATGTTGTTACAAATGGCAGGATTTTCTTTTTTATGGCTGAATAATATTCCATTCTACATATATACCACATTATCGGTTCTTCCATTGATGGACACTTAGTTCATTTCAATAGCTTGGCTATTGTGAATAGTACTGCAATAAACATGGAAGGTGGGCAGTGTAGATATCTCCTTGAGCTCCTGATTTCATTTACTTTAGATATCAGTCAGAAGTAGAATTGCTGGATCAATTTTAGTTTTAATTTTTAATTGTAGTTTTAATTTTTTAATAGTTCTAGTTTCAATTTTTTGGGGGGAAACTTCACACTGCTTTCCATAATGGCTATACACTTCATGCTCTAATCAACAGTGCACAAGAGTATCGTTTTCTCCACACCATCACGAACACGTGCTATCTTTTTTATTTTTCATAGCCATCCTCACAGGGGTGAGGTGATATCTCATTGTGGTTTTCACTTGCATTTCCCTAATGATTAGTGTGATATTGAGCATCTTTCATATACCTGTTTATCTTTTGAATGTTTTCTCTGAAAAACATGTTTATTTAGTTCCTCTGTTGATTTTTCAATCAGATTGTTTGTTATTTTACTACTGAATTGTAGAGCCTCCATATATATTTTGGATTTTAACTCATTATCAATATATGATTTGAAAATATTTTCTTCTATTCCATAGGTTGTCCTTTTTTTTTTAATTCTCTTGCTGTGCAGAAGCTTCATGGTTTAATGTAGTTCTACTTATTATTCCTTTTGTTGTCTGTGCTATTGGTATCACATTTAAAAAAAATTATTGCCAAGATCAGTGTCAAGGAGCTTTCTCCTTATTATAAGAATTTTATAATTTCAGGTTCTATATGTAAGCCTTCAATTCATTTCAAGTTAATTTTTGTGTATGGTATAAGGTAAAGATCCAAAGTAATTCTTTTACACATGGATATGCAGGTTTTCCCAAAAAGACTTATTGAAGAGATTATCCTTTTCCCGTTGTGTTTTCTTGGCACCCTTATCAAATACTAGTTGAACATATATGTATGTATTTCTTTCTGGGATCTCTAATCTGCTCCACTGATCTATATGTCTGTTTTTGCTGTTGCTTTCCAGGTTTATTGATATGTGTGCTTTTATACCAGTATGATACTGTTTTGATCACTACAGCTTTGTAATATACAGGGTCCAGCAGAAGTGACACCTGCTTGAGTATGTTTGGTAGGGTAATAATATGGGTGTAATAATCTATAGTTTTAATTTGAACAATTCACATAAAATGTCATATGGTATGCTTGAGTGTGATATTGTTATGTTACAGAATTACATGCTTATGATTTTGTCATTAAAAAGGGGCATTATTTATGCCTGACCCTATACTTTGAAGTCAGGAAATGTAACGCCTTCAACTTTGTTTGTCTTTCTCAAGATTGCTTTAGATATTCAGGTTATTTTATGAATCCATATGAATTTTAGGATTTTTTTTCTATTTCTGTGAAAAATGCCATTGGAATTTTGACAGGGATTGCATTGACTTTGTAGATTATGTTGGATCATATGGATATTTTAACAGTGTTAATTCCTCCAAGCCATGAACAAGAAGATATTTCCATTTATTTGTCTTCTTTAATTTCTTTCATTAACATGTTTTAATTTTCATTGTATAAGCATTTTATTATTATTTTTAGAGAGAGGGGAAGGGAGGGAGAAAGAGAGGTCATGAAACATCAATGTATGAGAGAGACATTGATAAGCTGCCTCTCACACACCTCCCCAACCCAGGACTGGGCCTGAATTCAGGCATGTGCCCTGACCAGGAATCCAACTGGCAAACTTTCCCTTTGCAGGATGATGCTAAACCAACTGAGCCACACCAGTTAGGGCATTCTTTTTTTTTTTTTCAAATCCTCACCCAAGGACATGCTTAGAAAGTGGAAGGTGGAGAGAGAGGGAGAGAAAAGTTATACTGGGAAAGATATCTACATTCATTTACCCTTTTTAATAATAACTAGTTAACAATTTGAAAAAGGCAAGTTTTAGCAAATATTTATTCCAGCATTTGAAAATATCTTTAACTGCAGCAACATTATCTAGCAAATAATATCTAGACAACAATAGGTATAGTAGTTCAATTAATATTTGCTTTAGAACTCATTAGGGACGATAAATTTATCCTATGTTTACTACATTTTTCTCATTTTATTAATTAGGAAGTTAGAGAACTATCAAGTCTAAATCAGGCTCATTATTCCTATCTTCAAAAGTTGTTCACAGCTACTACATACTCATTTTATACTCAACTTCATTAGACTTTTTAGTACACGGTCTTGTTTGCAAGCTTAGAGAATGAACATTTTGATCAGAACAGAAAATTTTTCTCAGTTCACTGAGAGCAATGAGTGAACTGTTACTCAACTTATATGGAGACTGTGGGGCTGATTCTGTTATCAAATTACCTGTGTGGTTTCAGATGAGGTCCCAGGGAACTGCGGAAGCACCTGAGAAAGCTTGACCTTCTGCTACTGATACTTGAAATGAAAAGAAATAACTCAACTGAGCTACCTAGTTCATGGTAGGAGCAGCCCAATCCCAGGCCCGCAAAAACAACAGGGTATCACTCAATACTTCACATTCAATAGTCACACTTTGATTTTGGCTTGAGTCTCTCACTTTTCAATTTTTCCCCAGAGCAGTGATTTTGACATCACTCAAGATCTTGTGTTTTTCAAGTATCATTAAGGCAATACATAGTCTAGAATAATAGGGCTAAAATTTTTGTTTGCTTTCGTAACCATTTATGCTTAAAATTATGCTCTTTCCTACAAAATATGGAATATGAGATACACAGGGTGGAGAAGAAGTAGGTTTATAGTTGTGAGTACATTAAACACAGTTTATTCTTGTATTATTTAGTAATTATTGTATTATTACTTTTACCTACTTTAAACCTACTTTTGCCTCACTCTGTATAGTAATATGGAAAACACAGTCAGTTTTGCTGTAATGTGACATGTTTGTTAAAATCACAGACACTATCCAAAATTGTGCGATTAACACCACAGGGTTTATGGGAAAATGGGGTTGTGGGAACAACACTAAAAGACACTGTCAGTGACACATTTAAAAAAGGTAAAAACATAATAAAAACAGTGGCACGATTTAACATATGATAAGTGCTTAAGAAATCCAGAAGCACTACAATAAATAGTGTGCTTTATCTTTAAAAGATGAGCAGTTTACTTAAGAAGGTGAGCATCACAAGTAGGGCAGCTGAAATTGAAGAAAATTCCTAACACTAGATTGATAAGTGTGACTTATAACACAGCATGAACTGAGCTCACCAGCAGGTATTTGAGGTGTATATGTTTTGTGCATTTGTCCATGGCTGTGTTCAGCTAGTGCAATTTTCTACTTTCACCTAGTGCTTTTTGAGGATGAAACTGTGCATAAGCAAACACAAACTTCTCATGTTTCAATTGTTCCTTAATACCATGTTCCATCCATCATCTTGGAACAAAGTCATGTTTTTAGGACAAGCACAAAAACAGAACAACTGTAGTCTCCTCCAGCCTAAGCACTTGGGCTTCCTTGCTGTCCCCCAGTTTCCTTTTTATCTCTGGTTCTGCACACAAGCTGAAGACTCATTTGACTGTCATTGAACCCTCTTCTTTAGATTTGGTGACAGAGAAAGAAGCCAGTACTCCACAGTGTGCAAGAAGAGAGAAAATGCAAAGTACCACCATCTAATAATATTTTTGATCTGGTCACATTTAAAAAATAAAATGATCTCACTCGCTTCTAATTCTATTAAGGAAAGAACTGTGTCTTTTCTCTTTTCATCTCTAGTAAATCGCATAGTACTTGGCATACAGTGGGTACCCAATAATGTCTAATAATTACATGAACGTACATTCCACAAGAATAACACTGTATAATACTCATATCATGTCTTCTAATATCTATATCTTGTTTCAGACTCTATAAATAGAAAAATAAGTTTAAAAAGAGGAAAACTGATATTGAGTTGGCAGCAATGTCTTAGCACCAAAACACCAACTACACACACACACACACACACACACACACACACACACACACAAAGGGGGGACCCAAAAAATAAAATTTATTTATAAAAAATTGTGTATTTATTCTTACATGTTTAAACTTCAGTCACCTTCAAAGTTCTCTCCATTTGATGCAATACACCTATTTAGATATTTTTTCCATTGCTCAAAACAGTTTTTGAAATCACCAAATTTGATACCTTTTAGTGCTTCTGCTGTTTTTTGTTTCACCTCTTCCACATTGGCAAAACATTTCCCTTTGAGGACTTGGACTTTTTTCATTAAGGAAACAAAAAAAAAGTTGCCTCAGGAGAGATCGGGTGAATAGGGAAGGTGGAGCACAGGGATCATGCCATTTTTGGTCAAAAACTGCTGAATACTCAGCACAGTGTGAGTAGGTGTGCTCATACATCATCCATAATGAAATGAACAAATGTGTTGAAAGGGTCTTTTAAAAAATTCACTGAATGCAAACACAGCCTCTCACAGTAACACTAGCTAGTACACCGATACAGATGGGTTCCTAGAACACTCGCCTAGTGGGAGAAGCCTGTACTACAAGGGGCCTGACCTCCAGAAGATGAATAATCTTCTGTTTTTTTGGGGGGTCCCCTCATATAGATAGATGATAGATAGATAGATAGATAGATGATAAAGAGAAGATAGATAGATGTAGAGATACAGTGATATAGATCTGTATTAAAACTTTGAAACACAAGGATCTATTCTGTGATTTCTCAAGCTGAAGGAGGGATAATCATGTATTCTAAATACATATGGCAGTATTTAAGAAAGTGTGCTATGTAAATGATAGACTCTAAAGTATTGGGCTCAGAGAGCCTGTTATTACTTTATTTCTGTGGCAGAAATTTATCCCCTAAAGTTGCCACCAAAATTTGCAAAAACTAAATTCTTGCTTGTACTGCTTTGTGTCCCAAATCTTCACCAGATCTTTAAGAATCAAAGAAATACTTAGTTGTTTTGCAAGGATTTACAACATACATGGCAACTTCTAAGCTGGAAGAGAAAGCAACCTAGATAAGCCAAGGAGATTTTCTGGAAAGAATTTTCTGTGATGTTCTCCTGAAGCACTAAATAGAAACTGCAAATTCAGATGTTTCCATCAAGAAGCACCTATTTAGAGTTTGGTAACTAAGCCGCTGAATTGCCTGCAGTACATAACTTTTACTCAGTCTCCTCCATTTGTTTTTAAAGATACTTCTAATGGGAAGATTTTCAGATAGTCAGCATATTTTTACATGAAAACAAACTAGATTTAAAAATAGTAAGTGGCCCATTTTCCTGTTAGAAGGCCTATATGAAAGATCAATGAATATAACTGAATAGATTTGGAAGAGTTTACAGGAAAATATTTTGGAAAAATCAAAAACTTATTGAAAAACTATAATTTCAAAGAAATATGTAATAAAATCAATAAAGTGGGAATCAAAATATATGCCAATCATTATTCACCAATTACAAGACTTACATTTGTCATTAAAGGCCTTTGTTTATAAAGGAAATGATTAAATACAACCATTGGCATTAAACTGAAGATTCTAATTAAGATACAAACAATATACACTGTACCATTCCCCAGAGGGTCAATTTGATTTCAGAGATCAAAGTGCTCAATGGAGAACAGGAAGTATAAGCAGGATGAGAGAATCCCTAACACTGTTTATCTTGTCTCAGTAAATATTGGCACTATGGAAAATTAAGCCACCAATTGGAAACCATTTTAGTTATGTTGTACCAGAAAGGACAAGTATTCTGCCTTTGTTACTATCCAGCTTTTAAGCAAGACAGCATTAATCCAATTATTTAACAGAAGAAACATAAGGTTTAATACACATCTGTTATTTGATATGAGGAATATGCATGGCATATAGTCTCTGCCCTCCAAGAGTTTACAATCAAAATAAGAAGAAATAAGATCAACAATACAAGAGTTCAATATAAAACAACTGCTCGAGACACATCACAAAGCAATGAGATTATTTACAAAGTCTATAATCACCATCTTTGCTTTTCTTTGGGGAAGATATATGTAATATTCAATTATTTTTACAGTTAATGCCAAGCACTACATTATTGTACTTGCACTACAATAAATATTAACTTATTACAATATAAGGTTCAGAACATACAGTTAAGTCAATAAAAAGAAAGAAATCTTTTGTCTCTGAATCATTACAAATTCTACAAGGGATTCATATTTCTTTTAGCAAGATGAATTTTCAGAAGGCTTAATAGGAAACTACAAAATTGACTTTGAATAAAAGCAACAAATAATTTAATGAATTAATTAAGTGCTAATCACCGAGAAAAGAAATGATTCAGCATTCCTTCAGACTTGCCTAAGAACTTGGCTGGATATAATCAACAAGGAAAATTAGTTACAACAGATACAGTCATTTGGGCTGACCCCTTTATCCTCAGCCCATACCTGCTTTTTTCCCGGTATCCCTCACTTTAAAGAAGAGCCTTTTCTCCCCCCAATATCCCATGTCTCTTCAAAACTTTCTCCCCCTATTATACCCTCAAAACTGTATCAAAAGTCATAAATGCCTCACTGTTGCTACATCCAAAGATCAATTCTTGGTCATGGTACTTAACCTCGCAGCAGCCATTGTCACAGTTGATTACTCCCTCCTGTTTACTACATTTTATTCAGTTGACAACATATCCACTTAGTTCTTCTCTATTTCAATAGTTCCTTTGCTGCTCCTTCCTCTTTTTCCCCATTTACGAGTGTTAGATTTTCCAAGAATTTCATTTTTGTCCTCCCATCTCTCTCCTTTCTCTCATAAGATGACCTCATTCATTGCCTATGGTTCTAAAGACCGTGCTTATACTCTCAACTAGGAATGTAGATCTCCAGCTCAAAACTTTCTTTTGAATTCTAGACTTGAATATCCAACAGCCAATCTGATCCATTCTCTTGGATGTCTACAAAGCATCTCAAACCTACAATGTTCAAAGCTGAACTCCAGGAGAAATCAAGATGGGGAGGAGTGAATGGAAGTCATACTGACCTCCTCCTAGGACCAATCTGGAATTACAACTAAATTGTGGAGAAATCACCTGGAACAAACAACTGACCAATAGTGAGAGAGAAGCCTTAAACCTTGGACAGACAGAAGAATCAGCTTTAGCACAACCTAACTGGTAACAAGTGCAGCAGAGACTTGAGAAAGTGGGCAAGGTGTCCATGGGCGGCAGCACCAGAAGAATATTGAAATGGCCAGTTGGATCCCCTTGAGATGAGCAGGGTCTGAACCATAGTAGGGATATCCAGCCTACAGCACCAGATCCCAAAAAATACACAGATAACAACCAACTGCAAAAAGCGGCAGGATTGCTCTTTGCAAGAGACAGGCTGTGGAGGACAGTGAAAGCTAGTGTGAAAAGCAGGTTGAGTGCTTGGCAAAGCCACACTTGATCAGCTTGCATCTGCAAAGCAGAGCAAGCCAGCAGCTGACGACAACCAGAACCTGGGGGGTGGGGAGGTTAGGGTTGAGAAGGGAGTCGAAAACCGCAAGCTTCAGCTGAAGACAACTGCAACCTTTGCAGAAGAAAGCTTTATCATGTAGATAGCTTGGGAATGGAAAAATCCATGCCCACAGTGTTCCCTTAAATCTGCAAAACATCCTTGAGCGTCATCTAGCCAACCCCCATAAAATAAACGCAGAGACTGTGTTCAGGGTCATTGTCTCTCCATCAGAGGACAATGCCCCACCTGGCCCCCACTTTTCTCTAAACTGTTTGTGTTGTGTCTTTCTCAATCTCCTGTCGCTCCCACTCAGGAACCACCACTCTGCTCAGGTCACAGCAACAGGCAGCTGGAGACACAAAGAGCTGTTTAAAGGGCCATCGCATAAATTTTTATTTGCAGCCACTTAACCTGGTCTCTGGCAAAAGTGGAGGCAGAATGGGCTAGAGATGCCTGACGCGGGTCTGGGGAAGGAGGCTTTAGGGAGAGAACTGAGAGAGTAGCTGGTGGGATCCCAGTGCTGACTCATCCCCCATATGGCAGCAGCCATCTGTTCAGGCAGACCACTCCCCTGAGCGGGAACAGTATCCCTGCCTCCAGGAGGGGCTCAGCCCTGGCCTGGTAGTGCTAAAGCCTGACTTCTGAGTACAGAATGACAGCCACAGATAGTAGATCCCTGGCTAAAGAGGGTGCAGAGTGGTCTAGAGGCACTTGAGGAGAGACTAGAGATGGAGGCCTTGGGGAGAGAACCTGGCGGGATCCTGATGCTGACTCCTCCCCCCTACAGCAGCAGCCATCTGACTCAGGCAGACCACTCTCCTGAGTGGCAGCAATGTGAGAGGACCCAACAACCCCGCCCCCAGGAGGGACTCAGCCCTTCCCTGTTGTCTGAGCCTGAGTGCAAAGTGACCAGATTAAGAAGAGATAAAGACAGCCACAGAGAGTAGATTCCTGGAAGTCTTGAACAGACTGCCTTAGGTCAGAGAGAGTCAACAGCTGACATCATCAGAGACAGATCCAGAATGAAAAAAACAGTGGTCTCCTACCATAGAAGTTCACACCACAAAGTCAGATATCAAGACAGATCAATTTAAGAAGCAGAAGCAAAAAAAAAGAGTCTCACAAATAATGGGAGACAAAGAAACACCTCCCAGTTGAAGGAAAAGAAGGAATTCCCAGAAAGAGAACTAAATGAAAGAGAGGCAAGTAAACTATCAGATATTGAGTTCAAAACAATGGTTCTAAGGAAGCTCAGTGAGCTCAGTGAGCTCAGAGAGAATTACAAAAAACTACAGGGAAACTATGAGGAACTTACTGCACACTATATCAGCATGAAAGGGGACATAGAAACTATCAATAAGAGACAAGAAGAAATGAATAAAACAATTTCTGAATTGAAGAACTTAGTAGAAGGAATCCAAAGCAGGCTAGATGAAGCAGATGAACAAATCAGTGAGCTGGAGGATAAGGTAGAAAAAAGCCCCCCAAAAGAGCAAGAAAATGAAAAAAGGCTCAAAAAGAATGAAGAAGCATTGAGGGAAATACAGGACAACCTGAAACATAATAATATCTGTATAATAGGGATACCAGAAGGAGAAGAAGAGGAGCAAGGGATAGAGAACCTCTTTGAAAAAAGTAATGATAGAAAACTTCCCTAATTAGAGGACAGAAAAAGTCCCACAAGTCCAGGAAGCACAGAGGGCCCCATTCAAGAGGAACCCAGTGAGGCTCACCCCAAGACACATCATCAAAATGGCAAACATCAAAGACAAACAGAGAATCCTAAAGGCAGCAAGGGAGAAAGAGGTAGTAACACACAAAGGAGCCCTGGTTCGGCTAACAGCTGATTTCTCAACAGAAACACTACAAGCCAGAAGGGAATGGCAAGAAATATTTCAAGTCATGAAAAGCAAAGGTCTACAACCAAAACTGCTCTACTCAGGAAGGTTTGCAATTAAAATGGAAGGCAAAATAAGGAGTTTCCCAGACAAAAGAAGGCTAAAAGAATACACCTCCACCAAACCAGCATTGCAAGATATGCTAACAGGGCTGCTTTAAGAAGATGAAGAAAAAGAGTCTATGAATACCCAGTTCCTTTCACAGTCAACAATATTACTAATATTTTTAATACTTATTAATCTGATTGTGACAATGATGTATTTTAATTGTTCCTTTATAATTTGTTGAAACTAAACCTGTTTTTGTATATTTCTTGCCTATTTCTATTATTTTTAAAAAGCTTTAAATGACTTTTTGGTATTCTTTATCCATTTTTGGATTAAATATTTGTAGAATTTTTTCACTAAAAAACTATTAACCCTTTTTAAGATGTGTTGCAAATATTTTCCTATTCTATTACTTGCTCTTTAATTTTTTTATATGTATATTACTGTATAGTCTTAAATGTTTAATATAGTCATGTTGTCAGTATTTTACTTTATAGCTTCTGGGTTTGAATAGTGTACTTAAGGGTAAGAAAAATATTAGTTTGTATTTTCACTTAAAACTCCTTAGATTTTACATATTGATTTTTAATTCACCTGAATATTTTTTGTATAATGTGTGAATAAATAGGGCTCTATATTTGTTTTATTTCATGTAATAGTGTGGTTCATACACCTTATTTGTTGAATAAGCCTTATTTTCCCGATTGATTTGAAATATCAATTTAATCATATATTACATTGTTAGACAGATATACAAATTTGTTTCTAGAATGCTCATTTTATTTCATTGATCTACTTGATTATTTCTGTGCTGCTGTCATGTTTTAATTGCTGAGACTTTACATGGATTTAAATTTTAATATTTTATCATGGATATTGACTTTTAAAAAATAAATAAATAAAATCAATATGCGTTTTTAAAAAAAGAAAGGAGGAACTCCTACTCTTGGGGACAATGTGGATGAAACTGGAGAATATTATGCTAAGTGAAATAAGCCAGGTGCTGAAAGACAAATACCATATGATCTCACCTATAAGTGGAATCTATTCAACAAAATAAACTAACAAACAAAATAAACCACAGGCATGGAAACATGGAGCAGACTGAAAGTGACCAGAGGGGATGGGGAAAGAGGACAGTGGTGGAAAGAAGGGGAAGGGACTAGACAAGGAACATGTATGAATGACCCATGGACATGGGCAACGGAGTGGGAATTGACTGTGAGAGTGGGGGTTGGGGGTGGGGTGGGTGGGGGAGGGCAGAGGGGGAAAAGTTGAGACAACTGTAATAGAATAAACATGATTTAAAAATTAAAAAAAACAACTTAATTCCTGGACTTTCCCACCTCACATTCAAATCAGAGCTTTTATCATCTCAGTCAATGGCACTTCCATCCTTCTAGATTTTCAGGCCAGAAAATCATTGTTTCCTAGTCTGTCAGGAAATCAGGAGGGCTCTACTTCTAAGTATCCAGAATCTGGCCACTTTTTGCCACTTTCACTGCTATTTCTTTTATCCAAACCACCATAGCTCTCATCTGGGTTATTATAATAGCACCCAATCAAGTCTCCCTCCTTTATCTTTGCTGCCCTATAATCCATTCTCAGAGGAGTAGCCAGAGTGAGGATTCATCATGAGCCAGAACATGTCACTTCTCTGTTCAAATGACTCTGAAGTGACTCCACATTTCATTCCCAATGAAAACCAAATCCCAAAGGTCTTCAAGACACTACACAGTCAGGCCTTCTTGTGTTGTGTCTTGCTTCATCACCCACCATTCTCCTCTCCACATTGCAGCCACACTGGCCTGCATGCCCTTGTTCAGATTTCACCTTCTCAGTGAGGCCAGCTCTGATGACCTCATTTAATAAAGGAACACCCTTAACCTTCTCTGTTGTTTTCTTCTTTCCACAACACTTATCACCTGCTAACATACTTTAAAATGTATTTATTTATGTCTACTTTTATTGTCCTTTTCTTTTGAGAAATCTCTATTTTGCTCATTTGCACACCTAAGCCCCTAATACAGTGCCTAGCACAAGGCTGCATTTAATTAATACTTGAGAAAAGAATCAATAATGGACTCAACCATTTCCCAGCAGCTTAAATCAAGTACATTGGAATCATCCTCAATTCCTCACCTTGCCTAAAGCCTACGCAACTCATCAGAACAATCTTGTTGTTCCTGGCTTGGAAATACATCTAGAATTAAACCAGTGTTCATTCCACTGCCACTGCTCTGATATGAGCCACCAATGTCTAGGGTCAATACTGGCACAATAACCTTCTTCTTGGCTGCCTCACTTCTATACTTGTTCTTTAGTACCTACCTTCCACAACACAGTAAGAAAGATTTGTAAGAACCTTAATCATATCAGGTAACTCTTCGCAAAATATTTCAGTGATTCCCATCACACTTAGAATAAAATCCAAATTCTAACCCAACATTATAGGGCTCGTCTTGATTTGGGGCCTATCTAGCCTTTCAATTTATTTTTTTTTCTCTCTCCACTTGTTCACTTTACTCCACCAGCATTGACTTTCCAGAGGTTCCTCAAATAAGGCAAATTTAGTCCTGTATTAGAACCTTTTCACATGCCTTTCCTTTTGGCTCTTCTTCTAGATTCCAGACTTCCTCCTTACATACACCCTCCCTTCACTAAGTTTCCCTTAAATGTTAGCACCTCAAAGTCTCCTTGCACATAAAAGAGTCCCTTCATCCACTTTCAATAGTTCCCTTCCATCCTGCTTTACTTTCTTCATAATGTGCATTATACATGGTAATATTCTCCTATATATGAGTTTATTGACTCCTCAAAAATATAATCCCAGTATATCAGGGAATTTGTTTTACCCACTGCTCAATCTCTGGTGCCTAGAACACATAGTAGGCATTCAACATTTACTGAATTAATGAGTGAATAAATTACCAAGAGATTTACTTTAATCCTCAAACTGGATAAAATAACAAATGGAAATATATTCCAATCTACTAGTTTTTAATGCTAATACATACTAAATTCCACTCAATAGATTGACCTTTAGTCACGAGAGTAAAACATGAGGTCACCCCGGGCAATCCATATCATTACTTGGTTCCAAATTGCAGACAGACATAATTTGTTTTAGACAGAACAATGGCTATGTCTTTTTATAAAGGTCCGTGACTTCTTTCTAAATGTAAAATTGGAATGGATTTTTACTCTCTTCTATTCAGCTATTACCTCATGTAAAAATTCAACTCCACATATTAATTGCTCAAGCAAGAATGAATAATCCCAGAACAAGGCTTTGCTTGAGATTAGAGCCACAAATCATAATCACTTGGATTCAATCCCATCAACCAGATGCTCAACCAAGAGAATTCTCTTTGAGGTTTCTCCTACTACAGGTTTTTGCACACCACAGGCAATGCTTTGCTGAGCATTGATGGCTAAAGAAGACAGACCCAACACTAAATGCTTAGTAAGATTTTATCTAGAAAACTTCAATGTGTTATTTCCGGTAATTTTATCATCCATCTACCCAAGTCAAAGCCAGAAAAAATAGTGATAAGGAGAGAAAAGTATGAGAAAAAAATATGTACTGACATATCAGATGATTGCTACTGTCGGTTTTATCTTGTTTTGGATTTGGATTTTTACTGTGATGTCATAAATGTTGATTTCTGATAAGGTTTCATCAAATGTTGACTTTCTTCCCTCAGGTTTTGTCTAAGTGCTAACCATGTGGAAATAATTACAATGTGCCATTATACATACATGAATTGTTTTATTAGTAGAGCCCAGAAACATCTTTGAGAATTGGCTAAAATCTCAACAGTGGTGTATGCAGTAATCCCTGAGCTATTTGCTAAATATTTGAGCAAACAGAGCATTGTTTATTTAGTTCTTGTTAGCTCCCCATGAGCATTCTTGGAATGAGGTTGCAGGTTTTTTGTTTGATTTTAAGGGAGGCCACAACCAGAAAAATCATAAGCTTAAACCTGAGAAGCTATACAATCATTCTGTGCAAACAAACAAACAAACAAACAAACAAAAGCACCATTTATCTGATTCTTCACCTGTATCCAGTGACTTTCCTAGCTCCACTAGTATGTCATGATGATCTTTGCTTTTGCCAGTTTACCCTTTAAATGTGGGAACTGAACAACTCTAACATGATTTGTTAACTGCTGAGACAGTTGCCTGTGCTAGCCTGGGGATTTAAAAGACTTCAAGGTCATGTGTTCCAGAGTAAAATGATCTTCCCACAGCTGGGCCTAAAAGGTCCCAGGCTTGTGTTTGATTGCTCCCTTCTCCATTTTCATCTGTAAACACCCACGTCCCAGTTCAAAATGTCAGAGAAAAATGTTTTCTCCTGCAATTCCTGTTTTGGTCCTTTTTAACACTGCTCCAAAGGCAATCAGAGCTTTCAGTAGCAGGACAATTAAGAGTGGATGAACCTAAGAGTTCTTCTAATCCATCTCCCTTCCTAAGGCAGGAGCAGGCCTTCATGATCTCAAGAGAATGACAGCTTGGTACCAGAAGAGCTTGATAGCAATTTAAGATAGTCTCATCCTGAGCTATACAACTAATTGATTGTTTTACAGTCTGGGCTTCTCTCAAGACGTGTTCATCAGAAAAAATGCCACAAAACTTTCCATGGAAAAAATCCTTGAACCATAAATTTAACAGCAATATTCTGGTGTAGTGTCTTAACTTATTATTATTTAAAATTAAGACTATTCAGAATGAAAACTGTCTTTGCAAAAGAGGCTCCTGTTGTCAGTGGTTGGGGCAAGGATATTTTATTAAGTAGTGACAAGTCATATCTTTTGCAATTGTATCCTTGAGCAGTATTTAGTGTGTGGATAAACACACTCTTTGGAGCTGAAGCATCAGAGAGGTAACAGGATGGTTTATGGATCAGGGCCTCTGTCACTAAGATTTCTAATTTATTTCTCAGAAAACAGAGAGAGAAAGTGAAAATGTATACCAATGTTTATAACCCTAGTGGTTTATTTGCAGCTATTTTATTTTTAATAATTTAAAGTTTCATCATTATATATACATATATATATATGAGATGCATGAATAAATGGAAAAAATTAAGTTAGATACCAAATTACTATTTAGTTTAGAGCTGTCATTTGAATGGGGTCCAGTTAGCGTTTTGGGAGTAACATATGGGAAGAAAAACTAAATAATTTATTTGGTCACAAGCTGAGAATATTTCAAATAATAATTATATAATAAATGCCTCCCAGGGTTTTAGAAATCACAATACATTTTATTCTAATTTATTTAAAGTTCAATTTTCCTACTTTCTCTGGATCTAACACTCAGAACTATATTAACTTGCCAAGATCTATTCTTTTCCTTCTCGTGTCACCTCACTATAAAAATTAGGTACATACATTACTATATTCTAGAATGATCAAAACTAAGAGCTCTGTAACTCTCATGTTAACTATGAACCCCATACTATATAAAGCCTAAATAAAATCTGAAAGGGACCTTCTTTCTTCCACTTCTGGAAGACTTAGTCCTTTTGCCTGGCTGCCCTAGAAGCTCATTGGATTGAAAGTCCAGCAACTTTTGTAGATAATCCACAGCGTAGGCTGTACTGGATCAGTTTTTTCTGAAAAATTATGTTGCCTTCCATAGTTTGCAGATTCAAGCCTTCTTTAATTTAAGGAAAGTTCTCTTAAATTATAGTTTAAAATATGTGACTCAAAGCCCTCTTTTCACTCTGCTCTGCTACACTGTATGTTACATTTACATTATAACTCACTGGCAGGCTTTAACATTTGGGAACGTCTATTTGGTATGAAGCTTTGTTCTAGCTATTTGACGCATGTTATTTCATAAATTTTTATAAACCCATGCAATAGACCTTAATATTTCCATTTACAGCTGAGAAGAAAGGATCAGAGCTAGTAGATGTTAGAGCTGGAATTAGAACCATGTCTACTTCCTATGAACCATATATTTTTCAGTACATCATCATTATGAACAAAGGTGAACATAAATAAATTACATAATAACATAAAAAGGAATATACATATATCCATTTTTAGATGCTCAATTATCTGAACACAAAGTAATGTGAAAAAGTTTAAAAATGGCCAATCTAGGCAGGATTTTTTTTTTCTTTTAATGCTGCCATTTAGTTATTTCCTTAATTATGGACACAGCTATTATAACATCTGTTTAAGGTCGAAATTTTATTTCAGCAAGGAAGAATGGTATAGAAACAGTAATTTCTTAACTATAGATGTAAATGTTTCTGGTAATTCACAAGTACAGGTAACAGGGTGTCATATAATTACATGATAATAATTATGTTATATATAGCTCCAACAATATATCCAGCTGTGAAAATTTTTGTTTTTCTGTGTTTTCTTCCCTCTTGGTTAGGTAAGTCCAAAGAGGCACTTAGACATATAAAGTGTTTTACATTTAACTTGTGTCTGAACAGAAAGTTATGTTTCTATTGTTAAGGTGCTTTTAAGTATATTTTATTTATGAGTCTATGAGCAAGGGGAATGTTCCATGTGATAGTATGTTTTGATATTTCTTTCTCTTCCACCACAAGATAAATACCCAGCACAACAGATCCATGACTGCCCATTACAGAACTCAGATAAAATAGAAAGAGGTACTGTCCTTGCAAAATGAAGGTATGCAATTTGTTCCAAAGGGAAATACTCTGTTGGTAGCACTGCAGAGTAACTTATGGGAGCCCATGGAGGTGGTACTGTCAACTCTGTAAAGGTAAATAATATTTCCCCAATATTAGCACTGAGCACTTAGCTAAATGTCTTATGCTAGATCAGAACTGATTTAAACTCACACTTTGATTTGGAACTAACTGAAGAATCTTCCTACTCTTTCACATATCAAAACATGTGGACTTTCCAATAATGAAATTATTTCAATGTGATTTTCATGAATCACCTCTAATTTTATATTCTACTTCAAGAAGTTTCATTAAATAACCCATATAGGTGGTTGGAAAATTCAGAAAAGTTCTTAAAAAATAAGTCCCAATAGTTTGAGAGAGCTTCTCCCAACCCCTTATGATCTCTCTGGATTCACTTCTGTCCTTTTGACTTCTCTGTTGTGACTGTGGAATCCATATGCCACCCTCATGTTCCCATGAATGATTTCTGAACAAATTCCTATAGCTGAATATCACCAGCCGCTTCTTGGTAACGTTTTCATTTGCCTCATTCCAGGGTAGCTAGTGAAAGTCCTCACTCCTCTTGTTCAAAGTAGCCTCAAAGCCAAGAGAAATCCTGATTTGAGGGCAAACAGCAACGATTCTGTGAGGTCTCACCCACAGAGATCAGGAAGCAGCCTTGCTCAGCCTCTGTCAGCTTCTTTCTCCTTCTGCCCAAGGAGGCCCCTGCTTTCCCCAAAGAGCAAATATCACTTCAGTCAGGAAATGTGAATATAGACATTAGCACTGAAGTTTTCTTTCAGCTAATTGTTACCAATAGCCAAGAGTCAGTAAAACTCACTATTTAAATGGATAAAGGTAGGTTTCTCAAGCAAAACCAAATATAGCATTCTACCTCGGTAGAGGTAGTTCTTTTTTCCTTGTCCCCACCAAACTCCCTCCAATGTAAGGAGTCTGTTGTACCAGGATGAATGTTAACAGTGATACATTTGGCTGCAAATTCCTCCAGAAAATAACAGATAAATGTGTCATCAGGACACAGTTGGAAAGGGAAAAGGATTCAAAATCACCCCAACACCAGTGAACAATCTTAGTTACTTGACCACATACCCAGGTGCTACTTTAGCTTTTGTGTCCCCAGGGCTTTGAGGGACTGGGCAGGGGAGTTATTAGTTATCTGGAATTGGGAATGAATGAACTAAAGTGAAAGGGAGTTGCATGCTCACATTTTAAAAGCTTCTGTCAAAAATATGATTTTTTAAAATATTAGGAGATATAAAAATGTAAAGGCAAATACTCCATTATTTGTCTTAAGCATTAAATTGTCCCATCATAATAGTGCATAATGTGTTTAATGGGCGTATTATTCCAGCAACAGACATCTATTAAAAACAAACTTTTAAAATGCTACTTAGATTTGCAAAAGTGATGAAGAGCGGCTTCTGAAATCAGAATCTGCTCCCCACTTAATATTTGGCCTTGAGCCCATTATATAACATCTAAGTTTTGATTTTCTCCTTTGTAAAGTGGAAATAATAATAGTGTCTATATCAGAACCCCGTTTTGTGTATTATATGAAATAATCTGAAAAAAAACCCCTGTAACAGACTGCCTGACACAAAATAAATTCTCAGAAACATTATCTCTAAGTGAGAAAGGCAACAGTGGGCACATAAAAGAGCCTGGGGGTGGGAAGAAGGAGAAAAAGAGTCTGGTTTTTATAAAGGTGAACATCAAATATTTAAAATATGGATCAAGGTCAACTCAGAAGGGACATAATACAATTCTTAAAAGGACACCCCAAAGAAGTATAGACCAAAAATATGTTGAGGAAATGTGTCAAGATGACAAATTTATGCACTAGAATTATATAATAGGCTATCAGAGAAAAACTGGGATGCTTTGAGGCCTATTCATATTTATTTCAAGAGAATGTAAAGTGAAAAAAATATGACCTTCTCGAAAACTCTCTTTCAGTACTATTGTTGGAGGCAAGAGCTCACTCTATGCACAGGAACTTTTTTTGTCCACTAATGAGAATTAACACGAGGCAGGGAGTTCCAGTGGAAAAAAGTTATTATTTCAAGAGAATGCTGAGCCTAGTCATCTATTCATTAAATTAACAACAATTTACTGAGTGCTGCCCATATGCAGGCACAGTGAGAGTCACAGGGAATAAAAACAAGGAAACACTGTGAACAAAAGCCAGTGGGGCCCAGCTTTTCCCATGTGTTGGCTGTTATGAATAAGAATGCAATGAACATGGGAGTGCAGGCATCGCTTAGAGATCCCGATTTCAATTCTTTTGGATATCAAACCCGAAGTGGGATTACTGGATCATAGGGTAGTTCTATTTTTATTTCTTTGAGGAACTTTCATACTGCTTCCCATAATGGCTGCACCAATTTATATTCCTACCAATGGTGTAAAAGCTTTCACTTTCCCCACATCCTCGTCAACACAAGTTTTCTCTTCTTTTGCTAAAAATCGCCATCCTAATGGGTGAGGTGGGAGTTCATTGTGGTTTTGATTTGCAACTCCCAGATGTCTAGTGGTGTTGATTATCTTTTCATATACCCGTTGGCCATTTGCCTGTCTTCTTTGAAAAAATATCTATTCAACATACAGAAATAGAGGGTAAAATGGTGGTTGCCAGGGGTTGAGGGGTAGGGGACATGAGGAGTTGATGTTCAAGGGGAATCAAGTTTCAGATATGAAAGAAAATAAGTTCTCAAGATCTTCTACATGATAATATACCTATGGTTAATAACACTGTATTGTGTACTGAAAATTTTGTTAAGAGTGTACATGTCATGTGAAATGAGAAAAAATGAATATACTAAATAATGAAAATAAATAAAATTGATTGTGGTAAAAGTTAACAAAAAGGAAACGCAAACATGGTACTCACATTCCAGGGGAAAGAGGCCAAATGTTAATCAAATAGTAATCCACATGGTTATTCATTACAAACTGGAGCAAAGTATTATGAAGGAAAGGAAAGAAATGTGGCCCTAAGACATTTATAGGAAAACAAAAATTCTTGAGGGCAGAGTATACGTGATATAAGGAGAAGATGAATTTTTACTGGAATCTGAAGAATGAATAGTAATCAACTACTTACAGTAATAGAATAATTAACGAGGTAGGGAAATTACCAAGGGAGTAGAGGTGTTTCCAGCCTTAGGGAATAGCATGTGCAAAAGTCCAGTGGCAGGAGAGAGCATGGTTTAGCTGAAAGGCCAGTGTGGCTGGATAGCAGGAAGGGATGGGATGGGCAGAAAACCCATAAAGAGTGACCCCCTCTGCTTTCTGCTTTAAATCAGTGTGAAGTAAATAACACTCTCAGTTGAGGACTCAATTATGACTCTGTCTTAGTGTCTGACAAAACTGTGGGTGCTTCATTCTGGGGGACAAGCCAGTAGTTGGATTCTTTTGATAATCATGAAACAGCAATATCTGTAGAGTAAGAGGCATAAAATTATCAAAAAAATTTTATTCCATCATCTCTTTTTTCCTTATCAATGCTGAGAAAGTGAGCCTGGGAATACCTACGGGGCTCCTACACTCTGTCATCAGCCTTACAGCCTGGGGCTCCAGAGCAGGTGCAGTTCACTCTGAGGGCAAGGCCATTTCTAAAGTGGCATAATTTCTAGAGGAGGGACATTTAAAAGGGATTTTTTTTTAAGATCTTATGGTTTACCTCATTCATTACGAATGGCAAGCTATCTCCAGGAAGCGACTTAAGGACAATACAGACCAGACTCACAGCGGTTAATCTGACCCAAATTCCATGAGAAGCTACATGGTGGCACTGAGATGACTCCTGGTCCCTAAGGGCAACTTTCCTGAGGGAATCCACTAAACAGGCTGTGCAAGTGCTCCGGGTGAGAGATGATAAGGGGCTGGAAAGACAGTAATGACAGGGATAAAGGAGAACAGATACCAAAAGTGTAAATGGTCATATTGTCAGGATTTGTGCAACAGAAAGGGGGAGAGAAAGTTGATGGTTCTGAGATGCTTCCATGAAAAGAGAGAATAAGGATTATATAGTTGTTAGGGGAACAGGTCAAGGAGTTTGTAGTTGTTGCTGTTTTCAGGTGTCTTAAGTAAAAGGCTGAAATGGAAAAAACAGATAGGAATCAGGGTTCAAAATTTCAATTCCATTATTCTGTAAACTAAGTAAAATCACTTAAGTCCTTAATATCTGACCCATTTTTAAATTTCTGGAATGAAATAGATGTCTGTATCATCTTCTACGGAGGGTCCATGGTCATTTCAGGAGAACCGGGGGGAGCCATCTGGTGCCTTGACAAGAAAGACTCTTTTTCCATCCTTTAAAAAAAAGCATTTCCCCCAAGGCACAGCAATGAGAGTGGACACAGCTCAGGATTCACTCTGTGAGGCCAACCTAAGTAAAGCTTTTTGCCCAAGCCTCCAGAAAATCCATTTCTGAAAGATACTAATGTCCAAATAACTGTTCTAAGGAGAGGAAAATGCAATTTTCTTCTCTTAGAAGTAGACCTTTTTTGCTTATTCATTCTTTTTTCTAATCATGGGTTTCATTACTTTTCATCAATTTGCAGATTTAACTGCAGTTAAAATGTGTCTGTCAGTGCCCAATTTACTATGTCTGCGATTCATCTTGCATTTGCCAAGCTCTGGCCAAGCTCTGCCGGACTGCGTTTCCCTAACGGAGGCCTCGCCTAAGCAGGGAGGTCACCCTTGCTCTGGAAGCTTTCTATTTATTCTTGACCTTAGCGGCATCTGTTTAGGGCCAGGCCCCATTCTTTCAGGATTCCTTGGCCCCTTCTTCTCACTATGTTCTCAGGGCTTCGTGTTGGTCACGAGCAGACCCTTTGTCTCAACCATTCTTTACTTAGGGAGCTTGAAGATCCCTTGAAGATCATTTAACAAATGATCCAGATAATGGGTCTCAAAGCATATCATCTGTTTGTTGCCCAAAGATAAGTATGACTTATGTCAGACCTTACATGCCGGCGGATCAAAATTACAAATGCACCATCGTGGAAGACTTTGAAGATAATTTTTGGAAAGGAAAGAAATGGACACAGCCCTGGCAAACAGACTCTGAGCTGGAGACTTGTGTGCAGCTGGCTTACCGGTGAGGTGCTCTCAGGGGCCACTCGGCTAAGGGAGTGAGGGCAGCAGCGCCGGGCGCAGGAAGAGGCTGGGCTGTGAGGCGGCTGTGACGCTGCGCGCAGCCAGGCCCTCAATGAGCCAGCCGAAGGCTCTACCTGAATTGAGGTCAGGGGCTGGGTCTTTGTCATTAGATAGGAGCTGCCCCTACCAATGGGCACCTGGTGAGGGGCTCAGCACTGAGCTGTCGTCAGCCACCACTCAGGGCAGCTGGGGCAGTCAGTTCCTCCACCCTAAAGGACCGGGCAATGCATCTGTTCTACTTCTCAACCCTCTGGTGTATGAAGCCACACTGACGAGTTCAATGTAAAGCAGAGTCACGTGCAGTTGCTCTGGTTATACCAGTTAATGGGACACCGACTCACCGTTGTCTTTCCTTTCTGCATTTTCTTTCCCCAGGGCAGCTCTAAGAGTGCATCTTCACTTTAGAGTCTCAGAATTTCTTGTTTAACCCTCGAGTATCTCTTCATCTGAGACTCCAGGGAAGTCCCTTTGGGGAGAACACTCCCCGCCTTTGATTCCTGCTTCCGCTCTCAAAACCCCAGCGCCACCGTGCATGTCTTGGGAGGTGAGCCACACCACCTCAGAAAAACCACTGAATAATTCGTGTCACCTCTAAAGGGAATATTCTATGATAGGAGCGAAATGGAAAATCATGATCAAGGATTCTTTCACTGAAAGGAAGTCATCCCTGTGGAGATTGGTCCAGTTTTCTTTCTGTGAGAAATATCCCCTACATACTTGGCTTCCTTTTTGAAGAACAATATAATTACAGGAAAGAACAGAGAACACCATGCAAATTAAAATGACAAGTTCTTCGTCCTTATAGAAGCCTCAATGCTGAATTGAACAGCATCCAGATGCACTTTAGTTCACCTTTCAATGTAAGATTTTTTAGAACTGGAAACTTTTTCAAATGTGGCATTCTAGCTGACTGAACGCCCTTGTTTCACTTAACCACTTACCTCCCTTGCTTCATGCTAAGAAGCATATCAGATTACCTTCAAACCTATTTATTTTCCTCCAAAGCTGCCTTTCTTTTAGCACCTCCACTGAGTTTCTTTGATATTTTTGTTGAAATGGAGAATAATATCATCGAGTCACTGCTATGACATTTAAAAGAAAAGCTACCATCTGCTCAGAATGATCCATATATTGCATCCTTCATTTAGAAGCTCTTTCCCCAAAATGGGGTTGTATTCAAGATCCTTTTCTTTTTCTCTGACTATCCTCTCACCTCTTCCCACCCTTCTCCGTCACCTGCTCAACCACACATATTCAAATCACTAAGGGCAATTCAGGGAGCAGGATGCATGCTTTCTTCTGCAGCAATGGAACATGTTTTTGCTCATTATCCATAACGGTACATTTGGCAGGATGCCTATTTATTCGCTCGGCTTACTCAGCTAAAGCACGTAGACTGGAAAGATTTCAACAGTCAAATTCAAGAAAGAGATTTTAGGAGGGTGTTTGAAAATGGAGACACCTTTATTGACACATGCTATGAATCCCCATTAATGTTGTTTCCAAGAAACTTGTGTCGGGTTATCTCTTTCATCAGGCACCAAAAAAAAAAAAAAAAAAAAGAGAGAGAGAGAGAGAGAGAAAGGATGACACATGCACAAAAGCATCCCATCAAACCAAGAAGCTGATATGCCCAGTAGGAACAATAGAAAAGTTGCCATTTTGTCTTTAAGATATTACCTTTTCTTCTCAGTTGTGTATTTATGAAAGTAGAGCAAGATCATTTGTGTTTCTTAGGTTTATATATGAAAACTTCTGGAAAATAGTACATGAGGTTCTTTATTGTTTAAATGAGGCAAATTTTTAATTTCTATAGCACAGGCTCCTTTTCCCTTTATAATATAGGTCCCTGCTGTGGCCATCTTTCTCTGTAGAAGCCCAAACCCCAGCACCTCTCCTACTGTTCACTTGTGGGGAGCCCCTATGCCTATTCTTTAGGAAAAACTCAGATGATGCTGTAGTTAACACCCCTGCCCTAACCTACTTCAGCTGAAACTTGTGAAGCTATTATGATGGCAACTACCCAATGAAAAACCAAAGTGGCAGCTACATGCCACATCAGAATGAAACATTTTTCCATGTGCACATAATGGATCCCTTTCCCACAAAAGCTAACACTTTGATTTTATCAATAAATCACCTGTAATCAAGACATTCAAGCTCAGGTTCAAAGAGACTGGAAGTTCAGCTCCTGGAATTGACAAGGATAAATTTGTCATATGTAGAATCACATGAATAAACAAGATCCATTACTTCAGGAAATATTTTTCTTCTCTTCTTTTAATTTTTTCTTTAATTTTAATTTAATTTTATATTATTTTTGTTTTTAGGAAAATTTTTTAACTGGGACTTTGACACAGACATAAAATTAAAGTTGAAAGTTTATTAAGGATTTGCTCATCCCTTTCTCATACATTCAACTGCTGTTTCTACCATGATCTGAATATACATTCTTGAAAGTCATCAATGTCTGTCTAGTCCAATTTGTACAGCTTAACTCGAAGAGAAACTTCTCTTTATATCCCATCAACCACATAATCAAATTAACTCTAGAAATTTCATGTAGAAGTTCATAGACAACTGACACCTAGAAACTCTTGAAGAGATGCATCCTCTCTAACAGTCACGAGGTCTGGCTAAAGGAAGTAGAGATGGGTTCTTTCTGTGCTTTCAAAAAGACAATATTTGATGTTTTTTATCTATACTAAAAGTCAGGAGATAGGGCAATCTCTTTATAAAATGCATTGTCATCAGCACAGATTGAGTGGTGTTTATAAACACCCATTTTGAAAGCGATCAAAAATGAAAGACTTTTAAAACTAAAAGGGAACATCCAGCCCCTTCATCCCATCCCCATTATTTTTTATGAATTAAGCTTCTCAGGGCTACAGATGTTAGAGAGAGAACATCTACTTCTACTTCCTAAGGTAATCGCAGCAGACTGCCCAGTCAAAGGCCCTCCTTCTATTACTTCAGCTGAAACACACAATCCCACTAAGACCAGAATCATCTAGTGAAGAACCAAAGCAGCAGCTGTTCACACCAAAATGAAAATTTTCCATCAGTCTCCTCTCTCAACACCCAATTAGTTTCTGTATTATGTAGCTCCCTTAAGAAAGAATAGCATTCATTTCTCATAAAATAATATCATAAAACATCCTGCTTTGTAAATTAACAATAATGTGGCAGATAGAGATTATTTAAATTACCAACAAGAGGTTACTTACTTGGAGATCCGAGGCGGTCAGAGAATTCTCATATCCTGTGGCCTGATGGTAATCATTTCTCTTACAACAGGGATTGAATATCAGTTTAGAAGGGAGAATTAGAAAACCAGATCTGTGCTGTTTTGTTTTTTTTTAAGATGGAGAAAATAGTAAAGTGCATTCTCATTTTTAAGACACATGAACTGAATAAACAAGATCTGTCCCAAAAAGTCCAGCCATTGTTAATATGAGAATGGTTTGCCTGACATCCATGTAACCTGGTAGCCAAGGAGAGTGGACTGGAATGTACATGCATGAACGATGACAACTTCACTGTACTAGTCAATGGGAGCAGTAGACACTGTTCAGTGAGCATGTTTTATGTGTGGCCATTGCACTCAAAATGAGAGAGCAGGGCATCAAAATGAATCTGCATCAGATTTTGTGTTAAGCTTGAACATTCCTCCACAGAAACTATTCTGGGGATTCAGAAGGCCACAGCTATGGGCAACTGGTGATTGGCAGCTTCATCATGACAACAAGCCCACTCATGCATCCTGCCTCATGAAGAATTTTTTTATGAAACATCAAACCACCCAGGCGAGTTAGCCCCACTAGAGCCCAGATTTGGTGCCCTGCACTTTCTGGCTTGTCCCAAAACTAAAATCCACCTTTGAAAGGGAAGAGATTTCAGACCATTGAGGAGATTCAGGAAAATACAACGGGGTTGCTGATGGTGATTGGGAGAAATGTGTGAGGTCCCAAGGTGCCTACTTTGAAAGGGACTGAGGCATCATTGTCCTATGTACACTGTTTCTTGTATTTTGTATCTTCTTTAATAAATGTCTCTATTTTTCTCGTTTCATGGCTGGATAACTTCTGGACAGGCCTCATATATCTTATATTTATTATTTAGTTAAATAGCCATGGTAATTTTCATGTCCTTTGGCAATTTTCTTTTGACTTATAGGTTATTTGCCATACCTAGGTTACTCAGAAATATGAGTTTTCCTAAAAAGGAGAGAGATTGAAATCAGCTCTTCTATTCAGTTAGTTCACTTTAATATGAATGGAATCTTGAAATCAGTACGTTAGGTGAGGAAATACTTTCTTGATTGTGTGACCTTATAGACACAATTATTGAAAAATGAATACTTCTTATTTAGTAAAAATAGTAAAAGATAAACTTCAGCTTTTCTCATGCAAAAAATGAATACAATAATACAATATGTTAAGGGATCCAGAGACCACTGGCATCTGAAATTATGCTAATGACATGAAGACAAGGTTGCGAGTCCCTCAAATTGCCAAAGTCCAGCTGAAAATGTAATAATGCAAAATCCAAAATTGGGCTGGAAGGTGCAGGATACCACATTCCTGACAGACAGTGGTAGGAGTTGATAGCTAGTCCTGGCCAATATCTCTTTTGGTTTTTACCTCACTTTTTTGAGGTTATAAAAAGACAAGCTTGCCCTGGCTGGTGTGTGGCTCAGTGGACTGGGTGCCAGCCTGTGAACCAAAAGGTTGCTGGTTCATTTCTCAGTCAGGGCACATCCCTGGGTTGTAGGCCAGGTCCTCTGTTGGGAACATGGGAGAGGCAACCAATCCACGTATCTCTCACACATTGATGTTACTCTCCCTCCCTCCTTTCCTTCCCCTCTCTCTCTAAAAGTAAATAAATAAAATCTTTTAAAAAGAGAGAGAGAGAATGCTATCTGTACATGTGCAAAGAAAAACTATAAGGAAAAACCATAAAAAAACTGAAATTTACACCTTATAAAAGACAGTTCAGAGAAAATTTAACTATTGTATATAAAGTGTTAACCAGCCTACTTAATGCCAAAAAAAGTTACAATTTCCTCTAAAGACAGATGAGAAAACTCCAAAATATAATACAAAATAAAGAAAAATAAATTTGAAACAGATGTCATAAAATCACCCCCCTTACTTTTTTTTTAAATCATAGAAAAATCATGAGATTGTGTATACAATAGTCTATCAAGAAAAGAGAACAAAACATAAACACTGGGAAATCTTTCAATAAACAGAGTCCTGAGGGAATTGGAATATTAAAAAAGATAAACCTAATGGACTGAATAGGCTTCAATTATTCCCTGAGATTTTTTATCTTCCCAAAGCTTAAAGGAAGTACAGTAGAAAATGATAAATTATAAGGGCCCCGGCAAGCCAAGCTTTTTCCCTATAAATTTGATTTCTACTGCAGAATCAAAGTTCATGTCTATATATTTTTAAATGTTTGAAAAAGTGAGACAATTTTTTTTCTCTTCAGGAAAATCCAATGGCCTTGGTTCTTGTCTAAGTTTTATTCATCTGCTCATAACTTTTTAATATTGGTTTCACAACATAAGACATCTGGGAAGTTTCTAGGGAGGAAAAATATCAGTAAATGTGCAGATCTTCACTACAAGCCAAGAAAATGTATCATCCTTGCACCAAATTTCCAAGCAGTGTGTTTTGACAACAGTATTTTGCCTCTGAACATTTAAGTGATTGAAGCAAAAACTTACTAGATTACATTTTATTTATCTCACAAAAACACTCAGCTAAAAATATCTTTGTCTTTTTTTTTATACAGTTTGGTAACTTTAAATTAAAATTACATTTAATGACTGAATAGAGGGATAGGTAGATAGATAAATTAGCCATAAATCAAATAGGATAATGGTGAAATCTAGGCTGTAGTAAAATGAGTGTTAACTATAACACTGAATTTTACTGTATATTTGAAAATTTTTATAATTAAATGCTGAAGAGATAAAAATCAGTGAAAAAAAAATGACCTTTATGAATACCAATACCACCAAGAAAAGTTTTATTTCACCACCTGCAAGTGAAATCAAACAGCAAAGGACTTTCAAATGAGTTTGTGATATGTGATTAGCTCACATTATATAGAGGTATTAGACCCAGAGGGTTGGGTCCAAATTGAAAATGCACTTAGCAGATATTCGAGGTCAGTCAAAAGACTAAACGTTTATGAGAATTGAACATTACTCATTCAAATATAAATATCTTAACCTACCTGCAAAGCCTGTACTTTTGAGACTGATTAGGCACTCAGAAGAACTCATGACATTAAAGTCTGGAACAGAGCAGACAGATCTCCTCCATAAATTATGTACACAAAAGACTGGGACTTTCCTAATTTCCACAGGTGCCTCTGTCCCCAGTCCTGGTTTTCTTCTTTTTACTTGGGATTGGTAATGCCTCTATCCATTGAAAGCAAGCAACAAAGGCCACAGGTCACAGCAGACAACAGTAAAAGGCCCAAGGCTTGTGGGAGCTCAGGACAGATGTCCCTGCATGTAGGGACCAACACGGCCCTGAGTGTGTTTAGGTACAGCAACAGACTAAAGCCCAGGCCTTGTGTCTTTTGGGCTTAGGGTTAGGGCTGGCTTTTAGCTTTATATCTTGTCATGTAGCCATCTGAGGGGCATAAGAGCTTTTAGGTATGATTTTTCATATAGAGAAAGGCTGAGTCCCATAACTGTGGATGATTCCAGATTGACATAGAACCGCAGTTCTCATGTTTGCTTTTAAATCTCAGAAAACCTTTACACTTTTAAAAATTATTTTACTTTAGACTTTGGGCCAAGATGGAGTAATAGGTAGATATGCTTTGCTTCCTCACACAACCAAAAGAAGGACAACAACAAATTTATAAACAAAAAACCAGAACTGCCAGAAAATTGAGCTGTATGGAAATCCAACTACCAAAGAATTAAAGAAAAAAAATTCATCCAGACCAGTAGAAGGGATGGAGATGGGCAGCCAGGGAGGAGAGGACACTCATCCTCTTCTCGAGAGGCAAGGTGGTGGCTGGAGGACCGGGCAGGTGAGGTGGCAGCTGGCAGACTGGGTGGTCCCACATTTGCATGAAGATAAACTGGGAGGAACAACAGGGGAGTGAGACAGACCACACAACCCAGGGTTCCAGTGCAGGAAAAGAAAGCTTCAAAACCTCTGGCTGTAAAAACCTGTGGGGGATGCGGCAGGAGAGACTCCCAGCCTCACAAGAGAGTTCATTGGAGATACCCACAGGTCCCAGAATGTACACAAACCCACCCACCTTGGAATCAGCACCAGAAGAACCCAATTTGCTTGTGGGTAGCGGGGGAAGTGACTGACAGCAGGATAAGAGCCAAGCAAGTGGCATTTTTCCCTCTCTAACACCTCCCCACCTACAGCATCACAACACAGCAAAATATGTTGCTCCACCCTGATGAATACCTAAGGCTCTGCCCCTTACAGTGTAACAGGAATGCCAAGACAAAGAAATATGAAAGGCAAAGACAAATGAAAGAACAGATTAAAATGCCAGAAAAAATACAACTAAGTGATGAAGAGATAGCCACCCAATCAGATGCAGAGTTCAAAACACTGGTAATTTGGATGCTCACAGAAATGGTTGAGTATGGTCACAAAATAAAGGAAAAAGTGAAGACTATACAAAGTACAATAAAGAAAAATACACAGGGAACCTACCATGAAGGGAAGAAAACCAGGACTCAAATCAATGATCTGGAGCAAAAGGAAGAAATAAACTTTCAACCAGAACAGAAGGAAGAAACAAGAATTCAAAAAAATGAGGAGAGGCTTAGGAGCCTCTGGGACAACTTTAAATGTTCCAACATCCAAATGATGGGGATGCCAGAAGAAGAAGAGGAAGAGCAAGAAATTGAAAACTTACTTGAAAAAATAATGAAGGAGAACTTCTCCAATCTGGCAAAGGAAATAGATTTCTAGGAATCCCAGGAAGCTCAGAGTGTCCCAGAGAAGTTGGACCCAAGGAAGCACACATCAGGGTACATCATGATTATATTACCCAAGATTAAAGATAAGGAGAGACTCTTAAAAGCAGCAAGAGAAAAGGAGACAGTTACCTACAAAGGAATTCCCATAAGACTCTCAGCTGATTTCTCAAAAGAAACCTTGCAGGCAGGAAGAAGCTGGAAAGAAGTATTCAAGTTATGAAAGCCAAAGACCTACATGCAAGATTACTTTATCCAGCAAAGCTATCATTTAGAAATGAAGGGCAGATAAAGTGCTTCCCAGATAAGATAAAGTTAAAGGAGTTCATCATCACTGAACCCTTATTACATGAAATGTTAAAGGGACTTACCTAAGAAAAAGAAGAAGATCAAAACTATGAACAGTAAAATGACAACAGGCTCACAACTATCAACAAGTGAACCTAAAAACAAAAACAAACTAAGCAAACAATTAGAACAGGAACAGAATCACAGAAATGGAAATCCCAAGGAGAGTTATCAATGGGGAGGAGGATGGGGAGAATTGGGGAAAAGGTACGGGGAATAAGAAGCATGATTTTTAAGTACAAAATAGACAGGGAAAGGTTAAAAATAGTATAGGAAATGGAGAAACAAAAGAACTTTTATATACAACCCATGGACATGAACTAAAGGGGAGGAATGTTAGTGGGAGGAGGTGCAGGATGGAGAGGAATAAAGGGCAGAGAAAAATCAGGGCAACTGTAATAGCATAATCAATAAAATATACTTTAAAAACAATTATTTCACTTTAGCATAATAACCTCGAGATCGATCCATGTGGCCACAAAGGGCAAGACTCCATCTTTTTTTTAATGATTGAGTATATATGCATATAAAATGTATATATGTATATGTATATTATTTATATATCATGTCTTCTTTATCCATTCATCTGTTGATGGATACTAGGATTGTTTCCATATCTTGTCTGTTGTTAATAATGTTTCTATTAATCAATGTTACCTCAAAAAATAAATATAAAAATAATTTAAAATACAAAAAGTACTTGTAATAAGTAAATAAATAAAATTGAAAAATAAATTGAAAACCTCCAAAGTGCTTTTGTTTATAACGGTCACTTATTAATATTTATATATCATAAATTTAGATCAAGAATTTGAAATATTTATGTATTCACTTATTTTAAAAATTATAATGAATCATTACCTGTTACTGTAAATAACATTTTTAATGCACAACCCTCCTGTGAATCATTCCTGAAAGTGCAAAAGAGTCAATGCCTTAGTCTAATTATGAAAATAGTTTGGAGCTCATGGCTCCCCTGAGAGGACCTGGCACTCCCCACCCCTGGGAAGGCCCTGGAGCACACTTGAGAACTACTACTCCAGAGGCAATGGCCGACACTTTGAAGGTTCTTAACAATAGCTGCCATTGTAGATATTGCTTCCAGGCTGGTAATGGTGATACACACACACACACACACACACACACACACACACACACAGAGTTTGAAATAGTTATGAGTTTGAAAGAGAGGTGAATGACTTACTTACTTTATATATGCCACCAAAATGGCTAATATAAATTTGAAATAGTGGGCAAATTATTCTCCAGATTTGAACTCTTCAAGGGCTTTTTCTTCTTCCCCTCTGACCTTTAAAAATGATTTTTTAAATAACTTAGCAGCCTGGAAACACAGTTGCAAATGATTTCTTCAGGCTCCCATCCCCATACTGTGGACAAGTAAATTGACTCAACCCTGTACAAGTCATTAGGTGCTGGAAGATGGGCCTTTCCTATTCAATGGACATCTAAGCATGTCCTGTCTCTCTGAACAGGTCTCAGTGAGTCTGCACTAGCTCCCCAGACATATCAGGAACCTGACTACTGAACCTTTGCTCATGCCCTCTCTCTTTGAAGCAAACTCCAACTCATTCTAAAGAAAAAAAAAATTATATTTGACAATCTTTTGGTACTTGTCACAAATAACTCAAATTCTAAGCCTTGTTTTTAAGAAAGAACAAACTGAACCATGGGGAGGATATATATCTCCCAGGATTTCATACAATGAATTGGCCTAGACAAGAATAATACTAAGGTCATCTTTGATCATCATCCGCACACCAATTAATTGTCTCCTGTGCTTCTGTATGCAAAGTAGACTATACCCTTGACTCAGTAAATCAAATACATTTGTCTCTCATGTTAAAACTAAAGGACACTTATGTAATACTTCTCGTTTTGTACTTCCCTAAAATAATGCAGAGTTCTATAACAATGAACACAATTTGTGTTAAAATCTGAACTATAGGTTGTTCGAGGGCAAAGGTTGTGTCTATACTTACTTGGCCTTCTCTCTTTGGATTTACATAGTGCTCTCTCACATGAGTGACTCCTTAAAAGTTAAAGAGTCGCTCTGTTTTTCTTTTATTTATTTTCAGCACTAATTGTTTCATCTATTCATTCAGCCAATAAATATTTATTAGACAACTGTCACATGCATTAGATGTTAAGGAGACAGGGTCTCCACATCTTTCTTATAAGGTGTTCACACCTGCAGAGAGTTATAGAAAGCTGTGTTCCTGGTAACACTTTTGTATCACTTAAACCCAAATCCTCAAAGCTTTGCCACCACCACCATCTAAAAGGCCATCAGGAAGAGGCCCACCTGGTGCCCTAACTGGCACAGATGCCCACTCTTTCCACACAGTGCTATCACCCCCAGCTGCCACTTCTCTCCATCTCCTGAAACTTTGCCCCAGGCCCTCTGTAACTCAGAGCAAAACCAGCTAAATCCTCAGATCTTCTTGGAACATCCCTTTTAACCTTTGGTTTGAAATGTGGTCCAATGTGAACCACTGAACAAAGTTCCCTGAAGCCCTCTTTAGTGGGAACTCATTTCTTCCATACCTATGGGATCTCTCAGCCTGGAGGTGAGGTGTGTGTCCTTCTTGCCCATCATTGCTTCTTCCAGACTTTTGTCCCTCTATCCTCTCTAAAGCCCCATCACTTTGAAGCTCATGTCATGAGAGTCTCAACAAATATTTATTGAGCATGTACCATGTATCCGACACTGTCCTGAGCATCAGAGATTGAGCAGTAAAACTAGAGTAAGATGGTCCTTCTGTCTGGAGTCTAGTAAAGAAAAGGCATACAAAATAAAGTAAGTGAAATATTTAGTATGTTAGATAGTGATAGTTCCTATTGAGAGAAATAAAGCAGGAAATAGGGAAAATAGCATGTTAGGATAAATGGGAAAGTTGATTTTTATAGGATTGTTACAAATGATCTCACTGAGAAAATGGAATATGAGCAAAGACTCCCATGAGGTAAAAGAGGTACTAGAGAAGAGACTAGCATTCCATACAGCAGGAATGGAAAGAACAAAGGCTCAGGAAGCAGCAAAGACACCAGAATGTTTATCGGTTCATCTTCTTGTTACAGTCATCTGTCCCCGCTTGGTCATGCTGCTGTTCTTTAAAAATTGCACTTCTGGCTCATTGTTACTATCTTCAATGTCATTGTAACTTTGGTTGATTTTAAGAGTCTCATGCTCTACCAACTGAGCTAGCTGGGCACCTTCTTGTTGATTTTAATATCCATGTAGGTGCTTCTTCAATACCTTCTCAGCTCCAAGAATGCCTTATGACCTCTTCAGCCTTATTCATTTATTTATTCCCATGGTCAAATATTAGATTTGTCATTCCCAATAACCCAAGTCTTCCAATACTTCAATTTGAAAGATCTCACATTCTAATTCCACATATTTTTCTAATTTACTCCCTCTAAATCTCCAGCTTCAACAATTCTTCAATCCAACAAGTTATACAGTCCATGAACACTTCTGCCTTTTCACTGCATCCAAATATTCTTATGTCCTCATTATCCCCCTTATCCAGTCTAGCATTTATGGTCCCTTATTTTTAATATAATCCTTGTAAACACCATCAGTGACTTTGCTTCTCTTTACCTCCATTTTACTCCCTTAGCAAAACTCTAATCCTGTTTAAATCTCATTCTGTGCTTACTCCATGCTTAGCAGTTTTCAACATTTATGTTGTTTCTGGTTTGGTTTAGGGCTGTTAAGAATAAAGTGTATTCACCCAGATTTCACCTTTGCTCACATCATTTCTCCTACCATAGGATATGCCTAAACTTTTTTCTCTCTTATGCAGGAATCCAATTACATAAGTATTGGCTAAGGTTTAGAAAGCCAAGAGTTCTTATTCATCTGTTTGTAAAGCTATTTCCAACTATCCACACATTTTAATAAAAATTTTATACTCACTACTAGGATTAGAACATAGCTATAAATTCTCTTAGAAGTCTGGGCTCACTACCAGGATTAGAACATAGCTGCAAATTCTCTTAGAAGTCTGGGCTCACTACCAATATTAGAACATTGCTGAAAATTCTCTTAGAATTCTAGGCTACCACCACACTTTCTGGCAATAAGTGATTCAATAAATATATGGGCAAGGACAAAGGAACACATGGCAAGATAAGGAAGAGCTCACTAAATAATATAAATCACCACCTGGTGTGCCATGACCAGAACAGCCCCAGGTATAACAAGACTGTGGAGCACATCTCTGTATTCACTTTGGGGTAACACAATGCTAAGAATATTAGATCATGCCTAGCGTCCAAACTCTGAAGCTCTTCTCTTTCCCAGTTCCTCACTTCATTCCTGTTTGAGAGTCTAGCATCTTACACCCTGGTGTTCACACAAGCCTGACATAAGACAGAAAGGATAGATTTAAACACACTCAACACAGCACATATCCAGTTGACATCAATCCCCCTGACTTAAAAAAGAAAAAAGTAAATAAAGCAGAAATGAGTGTTCTTATAGAAGTCTTTTTCTCCATATATATTTTCATGTCTCTTGGGAAATTACCTAGGAGGAGAATCGATTGGTAACCAGGTAGATGCTTATTTAACTTCATGAGAAACTGTCAACTGTTTTCAAAGTTGTACCATTTTAGTATCCCCCAGCAATGTATGAGTATTCCATTTGATTAACATGAACTCCTACATTTTAACTGGAAGTGCAAACCAGTACTTCTTAATGACTGATTAAAATTCAGTGTAGGGAAGATGATGCACAATTTACTCCTTGTAGCTTCATAAAATTACCAAGTGTTCTCCAGTGACAACAGCTATTTCCCCAAAGGGAGGAAGAATGACATATGTTCTCTTTTATGAAAAACAAAAAGGAATAAATGCTGCCTTACATTCTAGGAATTGAAAAATAGCTCCATTGCTGCTGCTGACACTGGAAATTCCATACCATCTGTCTAACATAGAGACCTCTATTGTTATGTATTAAAATAGCGTTTACTATAAATGGAGTTGGTTACAGGCAGTAAATGTTTGTAATCAAACTTTCACAAAGATTTTTGGTCACTGAACTGAAAATAATGACAGACATATAATGAATGGGACAAGCCCTAAAGTTTTATGATGCATATTGGTCAAGGTTCTTCTTTCTTAGTTTGCATTAGCATCATAGATTTTAATATAAATGCAGTACTGTTATCAATATATCAATATGTTTTACAATTTTTCTGAATACTTTATGGTTTAGAAATAATCTAGCAAGAGAGTGTCATCTGTAGTAATTTACCACTGCTACAACAAAATACTCCCCACCCCCCAAAGCTTGATAAAGTTATAAACTGGATTTCTCTAGGTATCAGACCCTAGGTTGGGACATATAAACAATTTAAAACATCATGAGCCAGACAGTCTGCCTCCTTGCTCTGAAGTGTCCAAGGCCAATCAAGCAGGTAGTCTCAATCAGCAAGGAACAAAAAAATGTTTTTAATTACTGTTATAGATAAAGACTTTTTTCCAATTATACCTATGTGTATTTTATGAATTATTCTGACAATTTTTTGTGTGTTTGTTTGAGGAAAGTTATAGTTTTATTGGAAAATAATTTTTTTGAATTCTAAGAAAAACTATACAGTAATTAATGACAGGCACATTTAACATTCCTAAAATTCTAAATGGCAGTGCATAGTCTATGGTCCAAAAAAAATGGTAAATTTTTTTTAAAAAATTATCTCTTAGCTTTTATTGCTTATCACACTGGCATTTTTTTTACCCTAATTGCCCATCATCCACCTGGTACCCCAATGCAAGCATGCATCTTCATTTTCTCAACACCCTAACATGGCAAGTATAGCTTGGTTAATACTGACAACAATACCCTAGATAAGAAATCCCTGAATTTCCAGAATCAAGATGGTGGAGGTGTGAGTGGAAGTCATGCTGACCTCATCCCAGGACCAATCTGGAATTACAATTAAATTGTGGAGAAATCACCTGGAAAAAACAATTGAACTATAGCGAGAGAGGACCCTTTAACCTCTCTCCATAACCATAACCATAGACAGACAGAAGAATCAGCTTTAGCACAACCTAACTGGTAAGGAGTGCAGTAGAGACTCAAGAAGGCAAGCAGGGTGCCCACGGGTCACAGCACCAGAAGGATATTGAAATGGCCATTTGGATCCCCCTGAGAAGAGCAGGGTCTAAACCATAAATGGGGATCTCCAGCCTACAGCACCAGAGCCCAAAAAGTACATAGATAACAACCAGATGCAAAAAAGTGGCAGGGTTGCTCTCTGCCAGAGACAAGTGGCTGGAGATGCAAAGAGCTGTTTAAAGGGCCAATGCATAAATTTTTATTTGCAGCCACTTAACCTGGTCTCTGGCAAAGATGGGGGCAGAATGGACTAAAGACACCAGAGAAGAGACTAGGAAGGAGGCTTTGGGGAGAGAACTGAGAGAGTAGCTGACAGGATCCTGATGCTGGCTCATCCCCCATGCGACAGCAGCCATCTTACTCAGGCAGACCACTTCCCTGAGCGGCAGCAACGTGAGAGGACACAATTGCCCTGCCCTCCCCAGGAGGGACTCTTCCTTACCCTGTGGTGACCAGCCTGACTGCTGAGTGCAGAGTGACAAGATTAACAACAGAAGGAGATAGCCACAAACAGTAGATTTCTGGAGGTCTCAAACAGACTGCCTAAGGTCAGACAGGGTCAGTAGCCAACATCATCAGAGGCAGATCCACCACAAAGTCAGATATGAAGACGGATCAATTTAAAAAGAAGCAGCAAAAAAGAACAGTCTCACAAATAATGGGAAGACAGAGAAACACCTCCAAGTTGAAGGGAAAGAAGGAATCCCCATAAAGAACTAAATGAAAGAGAGGCGAGTAAACTATCAGATATTGAGTTCAAAACAATGGTTCTAAGGAAGCTCAGTGAGCTCAGTGAGCTCAGAGAGAATTACAAAAAACTACAGGGAAACTATGAGGAACTTACTGCACACTATATCAGCATGAAAAAGGCCATAGAAACTATCAGTAAGAGACAAGAGGAAATGAAGAATATAATTTCTGAATTGAAGAACTTAGTAGAAGGAATCCAAAGCAGGCTAGATGAAGCAGATGAACAAATCAGCGAGCTGGAGGATAAGGTAGAAAAAAGCCCCCCGAAAGAAGAAGAAAATGAAAAAAGGCTCAAAAAGAATGAAGAAGCATTGAGGGAAATGCAGGAAAACCTGAAATGTAATAATAGCCATATAATAAGGATAACAGAAGGAGAAGAAGAGGAGCAAGGGATAGAGAACCTGTTTGAAAAAAGTAATGATAGAAAACTTCCCTAATTAGAGGACAGAAAAAGTCCCACAAGTCCAGGAAGCACAGAGGGCCCCATTCAAGAGGAACCCAGTGAGGCTCACCCCAAGACACATCATCAAAATGGCAAACATCAAAGACAAACAGAGAATCCTAAAGGCAGCAAGGGAGAAAGAGGTAGTAACATACAAGGGAGCCCTGGTTCAGCTAACAGCTGATTTCTCAACAGAAACACTACAAGCCAGAAGGGAATGGCAAGAAATATTCCAAATCATGAAAGCAAAGGCCTGAAACCAAGACTGCTCTACCCAGCAAGGTTTGCAATTAAAATGGAAGGCAAAATAAGGAGTTTCCCAGACAAAAGAAGGCTAAAAGAATACACCTCCACCAAACCAGCATTGCAAGATATGCTAACGGGGCTGCTTTAAGAAGATGAAGAAAAAGAGTCTATGAATACCCATTTCCTTTCACAGTCACCAATACTTGATATTACCAATATTTTTAATACTTATTAACCTAATTGTGACAATGATATATTATTTTAATTGTTCCTTTATAATTTGTTGAAACTAAACCTGTTTTTGTATATTTCTTGCCTATTTCTATTATTTTTAAAAACCTTTAAATGACTTTTTGGTATTCTTTATCCATTTAGATTAAATGTTTGTAGAATTTTTTCCCCTAAAAAAGAACAACTATTAACCCTTTTTTAGATGTTTTTCAGATGTGTTACAAATACTTTTCTATTCTAATACTTGTCCTTTAACTTTTTTATATGTATATTACTGTATAGTCTTAAATGTTTAATATAATCATGTTGTCAATATTTTTCTTTATAGCTTCTGGGTTTGAATAGTGTACTTAAGGGTAAGAAAAATATTATTTTGTATTTTCTCCTAAAACTCCTTGGATTTTACATATTGATTTTTAACTCACTTGAATATATTTTGATTAATGTGTGAAATAGGGCTCTAATTTGTTTTATTTTGAATAATAGTGGTTCATGCACCTTATTTGTTGAGTAAGCCTTATTTTCCCCATTGTTTTGAAATATCAATCTAATCATATATTACATTGTTAGACAGATGTATATGTTTCTGGAACGCTCATTTTATTTCATTGATCTACTTGATTATTTCTGTGCCGGTGTCATGTCATTTTAATTGCTGAGACTTTACAATGTATTTAAATTTTTTTATATTTTATAATGGATTTTGACATTTAAAATAAATAAATGAAATCAGGCTGCATTTAAAAAAACAAAAAGAACAAAAAAGAAAGAAAAAAGAAATCTCTGAATTTGAAAAGGCGGGTCATTTCACTTGGTTTTCTTGACCATGTACTTTAGTCCCTCTTAAGACTGCTTGGTAACAGAGAAGTTGTATGAATATTGATGAATCAGCCTGAATTTTTCCTTAACAAAGCTCAACATATCTCAGTAAAAGTTGTTTCCCAGAAAAGTGTCATCAGGAAGCTTTGCCTCTAAGATAATTTGAAGGAATTTTGAAATTTACTTTTCGGAACAGCTTTGAAAGCTTCTGATGCCACATTCTTTTCAATAGCAACAATGGTAGAGCACAATTTCCTATGAGTAATCTATTTGATTTTTGAGAATTTACATAGCAGAAAAATGTCATTTGTTGAAGAAAATACCTTGACAGAACATGTGGGTGGAAAGCAGGTCCATACTGCATGGTCTGCAGCAGTGAAATTAAATGTGTTTCCCAATATGATGGAACCGACAGCAGAATTCCACCTTACAATGTGCAATGCACTTGGATATTTTCTATTCAATTCTACTTCATTTTTAGATTTAATCTTTATTGTAAAAATACCTCATTTTCTAAAAATGCTTGCTTTAACTTATGAAGTGGTACTCAGCCCACTAACTGTCACAACATGCAACTTGAAAAGTACTAGTCTAGGAGGAATCAATAAAACAGAGGAAAGCTAATCAACTCTGGAAAAAAATACCTATCAGAAAATTGGAGGTAAAAGGGAGGAATGAGGAAAATTAGGGAAAAAAATAGGTAGGAACTGAGGACTGTGGTGAGAGTTGGTAGGTGGAGAAACTGGCCAGGGAGGAATTCTTCATATAATGAAATATATGAAGACTTCCAAGATGAGAATTAATATTCTATTTTAAAATGTTTAGCGCAGCAATATAATCAACCACTCTCATTGCTACAAAACATCATAAAAATCATGCTGCATTTTACAGTTTGTATTTGTTGTATTTAGGAGACACAAATAAGAGCAGTATATACATAAGGCAGAAAAAAAGAGAATGCAAAACATGGCAAGATCATTCAAAGACTAAACTCCAGTCAAAAATAGCTCAGAGCCCATAGAGACCATATAACACAACTTCTTTCCTGACCCTCCCCCAAAAAAAGAAAAGAAGAAAGCAAGGAAGGAAGGAAAGAAGGAAGGAAGGAAGGAAAGAAGGAAGGAAGGAAGAAAGGAAGGAAGGAAAGAAGGAAAAGAGAAACTCAGAGATTTTTCAAGGACACTAGATGTTTTAGGACTTGTGGATTGGAAATGAATCTATTTTATTTGAGTTTCAAAGGCTAGGATGATTGCAGATAGGATCTAGATTGCACACCTACAATTTTACTTAGAGCTAAGGCAATTGACTGAGGTAAGTTATCAAACTGGTCTTTTCTGTTTGGAGGAAAATGTTTTACAGAGAGCACATTGTTGGGCTCTGTTATGAAAAAAGCATCAAATATAGGGACTTAGGTCATTCTATTTGCTCTGCATTAATACTTCAGAACCTGATGCCCAGTCTGCCCTGTGAAGACAAATTCTGCAGAGACAAGATTAGAGCTCAAAGAAACATATCAACTTTGTATTCACTTGTTTTAATGTATGTATTTTCTTAGGTGTCAGATGTTTTAACTTTGATATTAGATTTCTTATTCAGAACAAAAAGAATCTGTTATATCAATATTTATTCTTGCCTTCTCTGGGCCCTTTGCTAGTTTAACCCACTTAGTCATCCATTTCCTAAATTGATCTTGATCACAGTGGGTCAGAGATCAATAGGCTTTGATCTACCAGCTGGTACATCTGAAACTTCTTTCATTGCTAATAAATCCAGCATCCAGAAGGCTCAGGTGAGCCCAGGTCATCTGCCTACCCATTGCCCATTGGACAGCAGTTAACCTTTGTTCTTTGTTCAAGTCCATCTGACAAGAGTTCTACCTAATTTCTTAGAGGACCTTATCCCAAACTCCAGTCATCTTGAATTTGACCCTCGTCCCTTGTCTCGCCACTGAAGTCTCTCATTTATACCCCTAAATCTACAGGCAGGAATAAAATGTTTGGCTCCCTCTCCCACACATACACTGATGATACTATTTCCAAGACCCTGGAACACCATCCCAGGCCCAAATCAGATCTTCTTAGAGACTAGCATTGCTCCGGATGCAGTCCAGACATGGTTACTTTAACTAGTAGAGAAATCCAAAACTCCAGTCTCTGGTAAGCTGCTTCTTGCCTCATTATGCATGTCTGCCCTTCACTCATGAAACCCCATGCTCATCAGCAGCTCGTGCTCTTGCTTTGACTTTGCCAATGCTCACTCTATCTTGTTACAGGTACTACTCAAAGATATTTTAAGTATACTTGAATGTGTATCCTTTGCTTTAAAAAATAGTTATTTATTTTTATGTTTATTTTTATGCTGACATGAAATAACATGTAAACAAACATAGCATAAGATAGCTAACACTGCAAATCAAAGCATGTACTGCCTATCTCTGATGATGTGTACGCCTCCAGTGGCAGGAGTCACTTATATATTTCTCTATTTGTACCCTGTATGACATCTGTTCAGCAAATATCCAGCTATATGCTGTGAAAAATAGATTTATTGAAGAAGACACAAAATACAAGAAACAGTGTACATAAGACAATGACACCTCAGTCCCCTTCAAAGTAGGCACCTTGGGACCTCACGCATTTCTCCCAATCACCATCAGCAACCCCGTTGTATTTTCCTGAAGCTCATCAATGGTCTGGAATCTCTTCCCTTTCAAAAATGATTTTAGTTTTGGGACAAGCCAGAAGGTGCAGGGCACCAAATCTGGGCTGTAGGGGGGCTGAGTCACCTGGGTTTTGATGTTTTATCAAAAAACTCTGCATGAGACTGGGTGTATGAATGGGCGCATTGTTGTGAAGAAGCTGCCAATCACCAGTTGCCCATGGCTGTGGCCTTCTGAATTGTCTGAATAGTTTTTGCTGAGGAATGTTCAAGCTTAACACAAAATTTGATGCAGATTCATTGCTCTCTAGCTCAGTCATTTTGAATGCAATGGCTGCACGGTACACCTGCTCACTCAGTGGCATCTATCACTCACACTGACCAGAGCAGTGAAACCATCATTGCTCACACATGTGCATTCCAGTTCACTCTCCTCGGCTGCCAGGTTCCATGGATGTCGGTAAACTATTCTCGTCATATTGTCAATGGCTGGACTTTTTCTGGACAGACTTCATACATCTGTTTTAAATTCAATTATATTTAAATTAATTTTGATTGAAGAAATTTAGTGTCCTCTACTCCTTCTAGAGATTATTGGTAATGGTTGGTAATACTATACAGTAGAACATGACAATTGTTCCTCAACCATGTTATCAATTCAGAGACTCAAATCCATGTGTTGATAGAGTAAATGCTTCAGAATCACTGATGTTTCTGCATTTCAGTCTCTACAGATGAGTTGGCATCAAAGATGAGTTTTCCTTCACAGAAGTTCCTCACCACTTATTTAATAAGGCAATAATTCTTTTTTGCTTGAATGCAGGGTTGTGAAATCTAATTTTTTTAATTCAATAAAGCAAAGTAATATCACTGATATTTAAAATTTCTTCTCTGCATGGATAAGAAACTTAAACAGCATATGTGAAGGTAAAATGTACACTTCTCCCAAAAATTAAAAAGATACATTACTGTCAAACTCACTTTAATGTTCTTCCAGAACAGCATAATAGTTCTCAAATGTATTTTTGTGGGAGAGACTACTATTTGAATATGCTGAATCTACACTTGCTGCACCAAAGGGTTTTTGGGGGGTTGTGTGTGTGTGTGTGTGTGTGTGTGTGTGTGTGTGTGTGTGTATGAGACAGCAATGGAAGTACAAAGAATTATTCTACAAATGACAAGGAGCAGAATCACTTTTGATAATGCCGACTGTGATTCACCCATCAAAGCCATTCTACTTTCCTGATATGTGTGTATGCTATTGACTTTGTCATGGGAAGATTAGTCTAAGTAATTGTTTAAAATATTTCTGAATTTCAAGAACAGGTGACAGAAGCTTATGTGATTATATGTTGACGTTCAGGAATCCTAGAGAATTTTAAATGCATCATGGGTTGAGAGTTAGTTTGTCCCTCCACAGCTTTCCTCTTAAAGGAAATTTGGCAGCTCAGGGAAGCCTGACCTAAAAGAAGAAAGCAGGAGTGACATGCACAAGGAAGAAACTTTGCCCCCCTTCCCTCTCTCCCCTATGAAAGAGTCTAGATTAGGGCTCCTTCATTGTACCAGCACAGAGAAAGGCAGGTGATGCAAAGGAGTGAGTGCTCTTTCCTCTAGTTAAATAAAAAATAGCAAGATGCAGGTTAAAATTACTGTACAGAGAGATGTTTCAAATTTTATGGCTGGCTGCTCAGAAAATTCCCACAAGGCTACATTTACCTTGATGAATTTACTAAGCCCCAAGGCCTGGTCTCAGGCTTGCAGGTTAAGAAACCTAATTTTACTGAGTCCATTGAAAGTATCTTCGTCATCACTCAGAGGCAAACCTGCCTTAATCAAGTTCACAGAGACCAAGTGCTTGTTTATTACTGCATGATGAGAAGGAGACATATGGGGAGCCAAGTTATTAGAGGGCTTTGTGGATAGCATGGAAGCAGAACACAAGAGTGGAGTGATTTTAAAATGAATCTTCCAGAGAAAGTTCCTTCCAGCCCGTTACCTGCCACGGGCATAGTTCTGCCAATGAAACCATAATACCAATTTATTGTACTGAAGTCTCCTCCTCCCTGGAAGGTATTTTGATGTCACAGCATTGATTTGAGGGGAACTTCCTTTTGTCTGTGTTTTCATTACTGACCAACCTCTTTGATTCAGTAAATTATGGACAATATCTTGGCTTCTGTTTGTTCACAACCACAGTAAAAAGCCCACCAACTGTGTTCAATGTCCAAGTCCTTGAGATGGTTGCATATATGCCATATATGTGCAGAGGGCTTACTTGTTGTGGTTCCCATGTAGTCACAGCAGCAGTTATATCCATTAATAAATCTAGTGATAATTAATGAGCACCTACCATGTGCCTGAAACTCTGCTTGGCAGGACGATGTATATGGGACAGACAGGAGAAGCGCTCCAGCCCCAGTGCTTTGTCTGCCTTGGGAGGACATACCACCACATGCAAAATATTTTTAAACTATAAATGGCAGTATGAAAGCATAAATGCAACAGAAGTTTTCAATATGAAAGAATCACTGTCAAGGTAAAACAGGAGCGGCTTTCTAGAGAAAGTAGAACAGAGCTAGATTTCGAAAAATGAATGGAAAAAATAATTAGTTATTTTCCAGTCTGCAAAAGTAACAAAGAAAATAACATGGAAATTAGTACAAAACTCTAGAAAGTGCTAGAACATAGTAGGTACTCAAAAAATGTAATTGAATAAGTAAATGTAGTTAAGAGTGCACAGTTGGACCACCACAAGAAATAAGATTCATTTAGTAATATGGAAAAGAGTAGAGTAAGTCTTGAAAGCCAGTAATAGTAATATAGACTTGATATCTTATTACATATACAAAAAAAAACTATACATTCACCTAAAAAAATAACTTCCCAAATTCCTTTTTTTTTTTTCTTAATAAAAAGACAAGCATTTTCACTGTGGTATAATTCCATCTGCAAGAAGTTCTTCTCAAAATAGGCAGTGCTTAATATGAATTTTCCAGACAAATTGAAGGTAATGATCCAAGGTAATAACCACTCACCTTTTGTATTCTGTACAATTCTTTTTTTAACCCTCACCTGATGATATGTTTATTAATTTTTGAAAGAGAGGAAAAGAGAGAGAGAGAAAGAGAGAGAGAAACATTGGTGTGAGAGAGAGAAACATCAATTGGTTGCCTCCCACATGCACACTGACCAGGGATCCCAGGGATCAAACCAGCAACCCAGGTATTTGCCCTGACCAGGGACTGAACCTGCAACCTTTTCGTGTTCAGGACAATACTCCAGCAAACTGAGCCACCCCAGCCAGGGCAGCATTCTACACAATTCTTTTAAAATTCAAAAGCTTTTCCCAACTTTAAAATTATGAGGCAGGGAAAAGACCCTTTTGTTCTCATTTTTTTCTACCTTTCCTCTTCTTTCTAGATTTCTCATTTGTTTATACACTCAACAAATATTTAGTGGTTGTTATTTGTCAGGCATGTGTAAAAACAGTATGAGCTGATAAAGAAAACTGACATGATGCTTCCCTATTGGAGGCAAGAGATAGGAACAGGTAAATAAACAAGGACTACACGTGTTGTACTGGCAGGGAGTTGTGGTGGGAATCCAGTGTTCCAGGCAGAGGAGCAGCGTGTGGGAAGGCCCTAAGACAGAGAGGCCCTCTGCCTATCTGAAGCCCCTCAAAGGAGAGTAGTTTGCCTAGAGTGTGTTGAGCTGGAGGATGGGAGAGCATGGCAGAAGATAAGCTCACAGAGCAGGACCTTGACAGATATATGCTTTTAAAGATTGCTCTGATTTCCAGGTAGAGACTGGGTTAGAAGTATACAGAGAAAAACCACAGGAGCAGTAGGCAAGACTAGCACAGCAGCCCTGGCGAGAGCTGACGGTGGCTTAGCCGGGGAGTAGCTGTTAGCAGTCGGTGGATTCTAGACACATTTTGAAGGTAGAAAACACAAGACTTACTTATGAATTGGAGGTCAGGAAGGAGGGAAAGGAGAAAACAAGAATGTCTGCTTATCTCTCTCCTCCACCTCCTTTCCATGCATACATTTCACATCTCTTAATCAAAAAATTTATAGTGCATAATTCATGGTGCCAACTTACTGCCTTAGGTTAAAGGGGAGTTTAACAATAAATAGTAAACCCCACACAAGCATTCTGATTTTCAACAGTGCTATTAAATAAGAAGTAGAAATATCTGACACACAATTCTCAAATGACACTTTTAATTGTTTAAGAAAGGAAAGCACGAGGTAATAGCGAGCCATACATGTGTCATCAAACAAGAAACCGTTATCTTTCATAATAAATTTGCTACAGTGACCGCAATTAAAGTTACAACCTCTATCCACTGGTGATTTAATTAACATGAAAGAGACTTAATTATATGAACCAAGGTAATGTCAAGGAAAGCTCCTCACCCATACCTCCTATAAAGTGGAAGTTTAGTCACTACATCCCACAATGGCAATTGTTTAACATATGAAGCCAAGAAAATAGGGAAGAGGGCACATGCATCACTGAGTGTTACAGTGAGGGAAATCCTGGTACAGTCTCTGTCCCCAAGCTACAGGACATAGCACAAAGTTTTAAGTCCCAACTTTGAATACGCAGACTTGTTTATTAGTAGACATAGAGCAGAACTTTAAAAAAGTGTTCTTCCCCTGGCTGGGTGGCTCAGTTTGTTGGAGCATTGTCCCCTACATCAAAAGGTTGCAGGTTCCATCCTTGCTCAGGACAAATTCGTAGGTTGTGGGTTCAATTTCCTGTCAGAGTATGTGTGGAAGGCAACTGATTAATGTTTTGCTCTCTCTCCTCTCTGTCTCTCTGTCTCTCTCGCTTCCTTTCTCTGTAAAATAAATATAAATATCCTCGGGTGAGTATTTAAAAAAAAAGAAAAAAATGTTCTCAAAACCAGCTTTAGAAATGGGCTTCTCCCCCTTGTTGATTGTAGCAAGTTGAAAAATTGACTGTAGTTGCCTTCATCCCCTGAGCGCCTGCCTTCACACGGTCAGTACCACAAGGGCTTCTTCAATTTCAAGTCTGATCCTTAGAAGTGACTTAAAAGAAATAATTGTGCATGGAAGAGTTGTTCCTTTCAAAAAGTAGAACACATAGCTCTATAACATCCTGTATTCTAAATCATAACTATGGCCAAAATAGGTGCTGATCCAAGCACAAAAATCCTCATATTTTGCAGCTCTGAAGTAACTTGGTTCACAAACATCTAGTTACAAATCAAACTCTTTTCTTTTTATTGTTTTTATGCAGCTCTTCTCTCGCTTTTAGCTCCCATTGCAGGGTGGCCACATTTAGACAGTCTCTTAGTCACACAACAAATATATCTGAAAAAATCTGTCTTCTGTTCAGGAACCATATTTGCCTGGGAGAAAAATGTCAGACAGTCAGAATGTCTGAAAAGCACACCTCAGGCCATACCTCCATAAAGCAAACAGAGAAACTGGTGCTTTCATCCCAGCAATGGCAGGAGCTGTATCGTGGTCTGCTGGCTTACACTGGCTCCACATCCAGGCATACAGCAGGAAGAGGACTGGCACACCCCAAAATCTACATGTTGAAGTCCTAACCTTCAGTACCTCAGATGTGACCTTATTTGAAAAGAGAGTCATTGCAGATGTAATTAGTCAAGATAATGTCATAATGGAGTGGGATGGGCCCCTAATCCAACACAATTGGCGAACTTATAAAAGACACACACACAAGGTGGATGCCATGTGAAGGCAAGAGTTAAGCCAAGAAACTACTGGAAGTTACGAGGGAGGCCTGGGACAGACCTTTCCGAAGCTAGTCTTCAGAGGGAGTATGTGGTGCTTTGTTACAACAGCCCTAGCACCTTGAGTATCCCACCACTTGGCTTGTTATGAACCACTATGGTCTTCATTAAAAGATCCCTGTCCTTTGATGCTATTCATTTTTATTACTCACCAAAATATTACCCAGCTCAGAAGTACCTCGTTGCCTAGCCCAGGGCTTCTCCATCCTCATGACATGGTAGAAATTTCCAGGCTCAGCTCTAGGAAACTCACCGTTGGTCTTCCCATAGGCCTGAACACACAGCTGCATGACCACGCAGGCAGAATTCAGGTGGGAGGTCGCCTGGACAAAGCCACTGACACAGAGAAAGACATGGGACCTCCACATTAGAAAGGGGTAGAACTAATGCAATAACTTGCATGAAGGTTCTGCAGTAGAATTTGCAGATTACCCTAAGTTATGTTCACCTTAAGATTTAGGAACTAGAAAATTGATGGGACAGGATCTTCCGAAGGTTCTTTACAAGATGGACAAAAGAATTTCCTGGAGTTAGTGGGGAGAAGAGAGAACCACAGCAGGAGAGAGTTAAGACACATACATATTTGGTAACAGAAGAGTGGCCTGGCATTGAAAAAAAGAACCATCGTGAGCTCAGTAAGAAGTCTGTCATGACTACATAGATTCGTGGGCAACAGTATAAAACCCAGGAATAAACATTACAGGGTTGGCGGAGCTGAGAGTTCAAGGCCCATTAGCAATGGTACCAGCTCTCCCCGACAATGGACCTGGTGAGCCTCACTGCAGGAGGAGCTGCCTGTGAAGGATCCCGCAGTCAGCAACACCACCAGGCATAACAAGAAAATCCCACAATGAGAGGGCAAACCATTATGACACAGGGCAAGAAGAACTGCATTCAGAGCATATAGAAAACATCTTCTAGAAACAAACAGTATCTCCAGAGGAATTCAAGGAGGGGCTATGGGTAAGGGCACTGCTTTGGGGGAAGAGCCAGAGAAACACACCTACTTATGATTCTTTTTGTCATCCTGATTTCATTCCCAAGAAAGAATGGCCTGATAAAAAGGGGCACAGCTTTCTCCTTCACTGTAGCTGACATTTATGGTTATATAAATGAGCACAGCATCAGTCACAATAACTCAAATCGAATTACGAGTATTGGTTATAGCTCTGGTTATCTGGGCCACTTTACCTAGTGAGTTCACACCATTATTATTTAAAAATCAATTTCATGAATGAGTGCCTATTTGCTAACACTCTCATTTTATCAAGGGAAGGAAAGAGATGAATATATGATTGACATGCTTCAAGAGCGCTTAAAACTCAGTTAAAATTACTGCAGAAAAGACTGGCACAGAAGAGGGCGGCTACGTAGGAGCAGCTCAGAGAGGAGAGGTAGTGCAATGCCAAGGAGACTGTAAAACAATGTGGATAAAAACTAGTAAAAAAGAAAACCAGCCATTTAAAAATGTCTAAAAACCATAGGATATAGTACTTCCAACTTTGCTAACAGAGGAAGCAGCTTATCTTTCTAAGAAGAAGTACCCTAGTTATGCTTCTGGGAATACTGAATTTCACAGGAAGTTCTTCAAAATCAAATAAATTATTTTTAAAAATACTGAGAGACACTAAAACTCTCGAATTCCATGTGGTCCCTTCCTCTCATCAAAATGCTAAGCTTATAATTCCCTTGCAAACTCCCTGAACCCCAAAAGGTCAAAAAGCCTGACTATAGTGAATAGCCCTCCCTCTTCAATAAAGGGATGCTCTTTCCCTAGTACTAAGAATTCTGATTTTCTTAATACTTCCCATCATAAATTCTGTCACCAGCTTTCACAGATGCCCTATTTACAAGGCTAAATGTTGAACTGCTGGCTTAAGGTCTTCTGATTGAAAAATGGGTGTGTGTTTTTTGCTTCTGACCCACTGGATTTGGACACAGCTCCCCAGTGAGCAAACACTGGACTCCGTGTCTGACTGGGCTTTTGCAGCTGCCTAAGGGTGTGGGACCCAGCCAGGGCCCCAGGAATAAGGGTAGAGGAGAGGGAAATACCTCTCAAAGTGTGTTGGGATTTTCCCAGCTGCATATGTGGTGTGGGTGGAAAGGGAACATACTGAACACTTGCAACATCACTCTGTGGAGAATGAGAACCCTAAGGACTAGGTTAGGATGGAAACTCGACACCAACCAATCAGAATATTAGTCCAAGAGAAGGAATACAGAGCAGGAATGTGTTGACAAATACATCATTATATTCAGTCTCCCTTAAACATAAAGAGAGAAAGAAAGAAAAGGAGGGGAGGGAGGGAGAGAGGAAAGGAAAGAAAAAGAGAAATAAAAACAAACAAACAAAAAATGCATACTGTATCTTTTTCTCTCTACCAGATTAGAAGCTTTATGTTACATTTTGTTTTTCTGCAGTTGTGTTACTAAAACACAGGAATCTAGGGGAAAAATCAGCCACAAATACCATCTCCCCCATGTCATCCTATTTTCTCTGTTGTGATTCTCATACATTTAGAGAAGAAAATAGCCATTTTCTAGGGATGTGATGTTCTTCAGTTAAAATAGGTGTAACATGAGAAAAAGCCGTCAGTGTCCTCACCCACAGAGGATGGTGCAGTGTCACACGGGGAGTGTCATACAGTGACCTCCTGCACCGCAGAGAACGTTTTCAGCTTGGTATCTAAGTTCAGGCTACTCTTCCCAACAAAAGAAAATTAAGAGCCCAGTTCCCATCACCGCTAAGTGGGTGGGTACAGATGCTTTTAAGTGAGAGACACTGATAAACAGAAAAGCTGCAATACCAGCACCTTAAGAACTATGCCATTTCTCGGGTGATAAATAACAGTAGTGGCTGTTTTTGCAGAATGCTGGATGGAGAATAAACTACTTGGAAAGCAATTGATAAAACTCCGCATTAAGGGTGAACTTGCACTTTTTTTTTTTTTTTGCATAAGTTCAGACTAATGTTTCTAAATTTCTTTAATGCTTAACAATAGTTGTTTTTCTATCTCTGCATATGTACACCAGTCAGTTTCAATAAAGAATGACAGAGAGAGTCTGGAGTAGGACTCTCCAAACAAAATCAGCAGCACATGAATCATGTAAGATGAAATGAGAGAATCCCCCAGCCCTACTTGGCTGAGGATGCCAGCAACTTCTAGTGAGGAAAAATTAAAAGGTGAGAAGTTCATATCAGAACACTATCATGTATTATGTCTGGTTCACAGCATAATTGGACTTCAGTTCACTGTATTGTGAATGATTATTCTCATTCCATAAGTTAATTCTGTTTCAAATAAATTTACTGGAAACTTTCCATCGACTAGAAAGTGTGCTAGATAGGCCCTGGAGATACGAAAAGTATGAGTTCAATCATTCTCAAAATCCTTTTATCTTTTTGTAATTGCTAGTTAAATCCCCCTCCAAATATTGCCTTAACAAGCCAGGGGGAGCCCAAAGGACCAGACACAATTCCAGTGGCCAGAGAGTTGTGCAAATAGGTCAGCAAGCCAGCTGAAGAATTCTACCTTAAATCTTTTATCCAGTGGGGGGTGACATGCTTAAAATGCATTTGCTTTTTTCCTGATTGGATGTTTCCATAAACTTCTCTGGTTGTTTTTAGAAACTACTTGGTACCATACAATCCACTTAAATGGCATTTTAAAAGTTCAAAGGAACTTTTGAAACCAGACAGCTAAAGTACGTTTTAGACCCCCTAAAATTTTAAGGTGAATGTTTTTGAATTGTGCTCATTAAAGTCTACTTCTCTGCTAAAAATGGAGCAGCCATGGTTAAACTAATATGAAAGTGATCTGACGACCTGGAAGTCTGGGGATTTCTACCACCTTGCTTTCATCTCTGAGCAACACTGTGAGTTTCCATTAAAATGAAAATCAAACTTAAATAGCTTGGACACATTCAAGCTGTGAACATCAACCATATGTGCAAAATTGGGCAAGTTCAATCTCTGTGGGATTTTGTGAGTGGGAGGAGGAAATGGGTGATCAGATGACTAGACAGATGTTCAAAGAGATCCTGGCGTGGCAAGAGGACCTGCCTCCCTTTCAGCTTCCTTAGAAGCAAACAGAAAGAACCAACAGAAGCCTGAAGGTAAGATAAAGAAAGCTAATTGCAAACCGGTTGATAAACCAACTTAAAGATGCAAGATTCAATTAATGACAAACACATTTTGTTAGAACGAAACATTCACTGAATAGGGAAGTAAAATCATGATGTTGGTCCTTAATGTAAAAACCTCTCATAAAAGGTTCAACCCAGGACAGTTTCTCAAATGTGTGCATCGTACCTGACATAAAAAAAAGAAAAAGACTAAGCCCCAGTCTCTATCAGTCTGAAGTAGCCTTTTCTCTGTCTTTGGTCTTCAGGGAAATGCTGTGGGTATGTTTTCTTCTGCTCTCAGTTACTCACAAGGGTACACAAAGGAATTGATCTATGAAAAGAAGTTGCGAAAGGCCACATGGAAGAAAACCTGAGAAGAAAGTGGAAGAAAATCTTAAAGAATCTTTGTTTTATTTTGTTACTCTGGTAAAGGATCTTTTTTAGTGAGTTTTCATACTCTGGGCATCTGAATCATCACTGTACAAGACCAGCAGATTTCACAGTGGGTCCAATTGGGCAGAAATGTGGCCACCATGACACCTATTGTAGCACCATTTACAAGTCTGCTCCAGTATCAACTGGTTAGAACCATTTCACACCTATGTTCTTGGGGTCCACACTTACACCTCTTCAAAACCAATCAGCTTCTAACTTTTTTGAGTTACATGATAAGAGATATTGATAGAGGGGAAGTACTCCCTAAGCTGACCTCATGCTCTCATCAGGTAGAGATGAGGATGGGTAGAAGGCATATTTTACCAAAGCATGTAATTGTCTTCTTTACACAAGATGTCTCACTAGGACTTCCGTTCACTTGAACAGAACACCTCCTTTTGCTTTGACTTCTGAGTCTACCTCCAAAAATGTTTTCCCAAAATAAATACTTGTGGGCTGAATTGTCAACTAAAAAATAAAGGCTTGAATTACTTAGGTTATTCCATCTCCCTGCTCCCCAAAGGGGGTGTTTATCTGTTTCTCATTTTCCCAACTAAGCTGTTACAGATTCTCCAAAAAGCTGTTCTTTCCTGCTATTAATGCATCTAACTGTATTTCACATTTAAAAATATAATACTGATGTTCACACAAAAACCTGCACACAAATATTTATAGAAGCTTTATTCATAATTGCCAAAACAAGGACTATCTCAAATGTCCTTCACTTGCTGAGTAGGTAAACAAACTGGTACAATAGGATACATACAATGGGATACCACTCAGCAGAAACCTTTTTATCACTGCTGAACCTGTGAAAACATGGATAAGCCTAAAATGCTAAGTGAAAGAAGCCAGATTCAAATGCTATGCACTAGAAGATTTGATACACATGACATTGGGGGAAAATGCAAAATAGGGACAGAAATCACATCAGTGATTTCCAGAGGCTGGGGGAAAGTTGACTATAAAGGAACTAAGGAATTTGAGAGTTAAAGGAACTCTTCTTTGTATTGATTACATGTATTGATACATTATGTATGTATTTTTCAAAGGGTGAGATTTTACATAACTCCATTTGATGGAGACTTAACCACAGAAGTGTATTTGATTACTTCTGAGGGGTCTTTCTGTGGCTTGTAGATGGCCGCCTTCTCTCCATGCTCCCACATGAACATCCCTCTGTGTTATCTGTGTCTCAATCTCTCCTTATAAAGATACCAGTCACACTGGATTAAAGCCCAGCCAAATAACCCTGTCTTGCCTGAACTATCACTTTAAAAGCCCTATCTCCAAATAGGGTCACATTCTGAGGTACTGAGGGAGGAGAGGGTGGAAAGTGATTTCAGTTCCATGTAGTGGTAGAGACCAGGGATCCTGCTAAATATCCACAATTCTCAGGACAGCCCCCCCACAACAACAACAAAATTATGCAGCCTAGTATCTCCATGGATTGAGAAACTCTGCCTTAAGTAATGCTGATACATAATGGACATAATATTAACAGGAGACCATCCATATTTCAGGATCATATAATAAAGCAATTTGTTGTAATGAAATCAATGGGGCAGGACCCATGCAATCTCTTACCATTTTTTTTCCCTAAACTTCTGCATTACAAAAGCCATCACCTTCATTTTTAAGAGCCCAGATGGCATTATATAACACATGTATTCCATTTCGTATTATCTGTCTTTCTCTTGCTCTCACATTATGCCCACATCACAGACTGCAGAGCAATGGGGAAACTAAAACAAACAAGAGAGCATCACCTTCATAACAGATCTACTGTGATTCTTTTTACCTGGGCAGATTAACTTCCACTGAGCAAATGGAAAGAATGTTGACTTTTTTTTCCTCTATTCATTTAAATTAGCGAATGAAGAAGCTCATTAAACAAGTTTGTGGCCTGGTTAATGTTTGGCACTTCCTGAAAAGTTTCACCTCATAATGTGGGTTTAATACAAACATGAAACCAGCTTAATTAATCTTGACCATCAAAGCTATAAAAATTCTTCCCAGCAGGATTTCCCATAAACTCTGTGGCAGATGCAAGGCCTATTTGACCAGTTAACTACCTTCCTCCTGAACCAGAACCCTATGACTTTCTAATCATTTCCTCCTTCATATTAAAGAAGAGGAAAATAAGTAAAGCAGATAATGAGTGAGGATAAATAGACAGATGACAGAAGCATGCTCTGTTGTATATTCTACAAAGATAATTCATCACTCAAAGTTTCAGCTCTTTTTGGAATGGAGCAGTCCATCTGCTTTCTGGCCTTAGGGCCCAAAAACATTTGAAAATATTTCTCCTCCAATTTTCTGTCAACTGAGATAAGTTTGGGTGTGAATGTTGACAGTTTGCAGAGGGAAGACCAAGGCTTTTCCTGGGAAGGAGCCACATTTCTTAGCCTCCCTTCCTCTCTGGAAGCCATTTGGCTGAAGTCTGCTGGCCTTCAGGACAGAGTGACAGGACTACCTGGGGTTCTGATTTTTTTCAAAGAAGAAAGAAGAGAGAGCTATATAGGTTTGCATTTCTAATTTTTAGTCACTCTGTTTTTATTTTTTATTTATCTCTGTTCAGGTGGAAACTAGTTACTCAACACATCATGCTGTGAGCATGAAAATGAATAATAGAACAAAGAACAGATAATTCTATCACAATGGACTACCAGCACCCAAAGAAACTGAAATCCACCAGCTTACACAAAGAAAAAAATAAGTTACTTCCTAAATATGCTTAAAGGTAAATCCAAAATTCCAAGATCAATCTATTAAAATGAAACAAATGAATAAGCAGTTTTTAGATGAGAAAACAATTCTTGTGTTCATTATTTCATTCATTCACTGATCTAAAACAATTCTAGAAAAATCTGTTATCTGTAAAATGTTTTGATAAACTCTATAGTGAACACAAAGATGAGGTTCTGTCTAGGAGGAAGATACAGTCTAGTTGGAAAAGATATGTATACATATGTAATTAGAATGTAAGCTAGAGAAAGATGACAAGTGAAATAAAATCTTCAGCTACTCTCATAAATTGCAGAGTGAAGTTTGAACTCCATAGCTCATCACACAAAACCTTTTCTGATTTGGCTCCTGGCCACATTTCCTAACTCATTTCCTGATACTTCTTTTTATGTCCTATTTACTTCCACCAAAATGAACGACTAGCACCATGCTCTTGCACATAACTTTTCTGTTCAGCTGGAATGCACTTCCCATCTTCCTTTACTTCTACATCTAATCATCCCTCGACCTTAAAAATTCAACCCAAAGCAGCACCCTTGTAGTGGATCTTACATAAAGATTCCCTTCCACATTACCCTGAGACCTGGCCTCTCTTTGTCCTTGCCCTCACCAAACCACACAGTAAACACTATTTTGCTTGTCCCTGAAGCTAAGTTCTTGAGGGCCTGTGCAGTGAAATAACTTAGAAAATAAGGAAATTAGAGAGATTTCATGTATCATTTAAGTTGTACCAAAGAGAACGTAGGAGTTGTACATTCAGAGGTCAGAAAAGTGTATCCTGTCCAGATGGAGAAAATGAAGGTAAGAGCAAAGTTATATACAAGAGAGGTGCAAGAGAGGTGCAAGTGCGGAGGAGGTCCTGTACTTACAAAGCCCCTACTAGGTGCAAGGGGTGTAATGTTGCTTATTAATGTATCTCATTTAATCTTCAGAGAAGCAAAGAGCAAGTACCATGTCTGAAGCTGAATACCAGTACTCATCCAGTGGAATAAAGGAAGTACAGGTGGGAAAGGTAATTTGGAGCCAGAAATGGTTGTTCTGATTAGGAAAATTATCAATGCCGGGAAGCATTTGGAAATACCTGAGTGTCAGAGTGAAAGGCAGGGCATGCATGCTAAACATCATGACATGTACAAGGCAACCCCTCACAATGAAGGACTGTCTTGCTGAAATGCCATTATGGGCTAACTGAACATCCTCAGAAGCCTTAAAAGTCAGGCTAAACAGATGGAACATTATTTGGCACCTGGAGGGGAATGACTGAGGACTTTAGAGTTTCACAAGGTTTATGCAGAGAACAAGACTTTGACTTCTAATGTATATCTCTGTGAAGTACTGCTCACATCCCAGGGGTAACCCCCAAAGCAATGGGCAGGGAAACAAAATTACTCACTTATTGTTCTCAAGTGCAGGTGGAGATCAAAGCATCCTGGCCAAGGCCACATTTGGAAGTCTGTACCATGATATCCACCCCGCCCCAGATGTGCTGTGTGAACAAACTGAAACTCCACTAGAATCATTCTTGAACCTCCTCAAGCTTTCCAGAAAGATTAAGCTTGATTTTGAAAGGAAAAAACAAAACTTGTTTTACTCTGAGTTGAGATTGAAATTAAAAGACATTTTTATTGCTTTTGGGAAAGACTTCAAATGAGCAAGTTTTCAAAAAGAATGCGTCATTAAACAGATGTTAGAAGTTGAACCCAGTTCCAGAGGTGTTACAACAATGATGGTTTAATTTTACCATTGGTCCTGAGCGGCCCTGCCAGGGGATGTGGTCATTAGCCCTCAAGCATGAAATACAACAACATTGCAGGCCTCTGATATGAGAAGAGATGGACCAAAGTGACATTTCTGAAGTCATTCTGAAGCATTTTGGTAGGAGGTACAGTCCTGAGTGCTTTGGGTCTAGACACTTAACAGTGGGAACTTCAAAAGTAATGCCTGTGTTCTTGTAACATAGGACTCCAAAAATGGGGCTGAACGTGGGAATCAGGAGGATAATTTAGTAATCTGACCATTTTGGTGGACAAACTTATGCCTCTGAGTGGCCCTGATGGTCCATTTACAAAGATGCTGTGAGGTAATACGAACCTCACACATCTGCACACTAAAGATACAATATCCTACCTGGGGAACAGCAAATCGCAGGCACTGCATTCCAGAATTTTACATCACGGACTACATTTTGCATTTTACCTTTGCCTAAATGATGAGAGTCTGTCTGTTTTCAGCCTTTTCCCCTGGTTTTTGCATCACTTGCCACTATGTATGTATTTATTTGGGAATGCAAAAGCACTCTGAAATAAAAATTATAAAAGTCCCTCAATCCCCACCTGAGTCCCATTAATGACAGCTGGCCAACCAGCTGCAAAATATCATGAGCTAATGACTTGAATTAGGGTGAACAGGAAGAGGATTATAGATGTGAAGTACTGCAGGTAAGAAGTCAGATTTCTTTTTTTACGCATCTTTTTTAAAAGGCCTCTACGTCTATTAGGAGATGCTAATAGTGTTGAGTTTGTGGAATTCTCAGCAGGATGCTTTGGGGAGTCGTTTCTTCATGCAGAAGTCCATCACCAGAGAGTGGCAAGACAGAAGAATGGAGAGTCACTTCATTGGATTATTTCATTACCGTAAGATTAAAGTTGCCAAAAAAATACATTAACATTTGAATTTCAGATTTAGAGAGAATAATGATTTAATAAAAAGGATGTCCCATGTAATATTTTCCCAAGTATTGCATGGAACACACTTATATATTAGTCCCCGCTCATCTGTGGTTTTGCTTTCCATGGTCAATGGTGGTCCAAAAATATGAAATGGACAATTCCAGAAATAAACAATTCATAAGTTTTAAAACTGTGCTCTTCTGAGGATCGTGATGAAATCTCCAGCTATCCTGTTCCCTCTTGCTGGGGAGGTGACTCATGCCTTTGTCCCGAGTCTCCAAGTTTTACATCCTCCCCACCCGGTAGTCATTTAGTAGACTCCTTAGTTATCAGGGAGAGGTGGAGAGCAAGAGACCACATTCACATAACTTTTATTACAGTATATTGTTATAATTGTTCTATGTTATTATTAGCTACTGTGGTTAGTGTCTTACTGTGCCTAATTTATAAATTAAACCTTATCTTAGGTAGGTAGGTATAGAGAAAAAATAGTATATGTAGGGTTCGGTACTATCTACTATTTCAAGCATCCACTCAGGGTCTTGGAACACATCCCCGGCAGATAAGGGAGACTACTAGATTCAAAAACTATTTGTTGTGTATCTGAAATTTAAATTTAACTGACTGCCTAGTGTCTTTGCTAAATCTGGCAACCCTAATTAAGATAAAAAATGGAGGAGCGGAGACCCTTTCAATCCCCAAATTTCAGTGTGTTAAAAGGGAGCAGTGATGTCATTATTAATGACAACAAAGGCAAAGCATTTTAAAATTTACATTTAGTTTTGAGGTCAATCTGGGTATTTATATTTGAACATGAGTATGCTCTGATGTTCTCAGAGTTTGCATCACTGGAAACCATTGCAAAGCCGTCGAAGGAACTGAATGTTCCAACGTTTCCTCCAGCCTCTACTCTCTTCCCGGCTCAGCTCTCCCTGCCACAAGCACAGGCTCCTTCTCAAACTGAAGGAAAGCAGAAACCAAATCAGGGAGGTACATGTTCACCAGCCTTCTGAGAATTTACAACTGAATTAAGTTTTTACATTTTACATAGAACTTTTTCCTTCTTATAGTCTCCACTCAAAGTCTTGTAAAAATAAGTAAGTATACAGTGTGTAGTTTGCCTTCAACCAGGACACAATGCAACAATTGGAAGAAAAAAATAATAAATGATATCTTATGGGTACATTGAAATGTCGATATGTTAGGAAAATGAAGTGTTAGCGTGGGTCTCCAGTGGTACACCCAGTAGCTGTGTGCCGCTGCAAAGAGCCGCGGTCAAAATCCCATCACCTCCCAGATGCACAAAGTACCTCCCATCTTGTAACATGCTGGTTGGATAACAAAGAAAAGCACAGGACAGCGTGTGTGAAAATCAGCAAGCATTGTTTTTTAACCTCCCTTGAAAAATCCTGAAGATGAACACAAATATTGAGACGACACCACTCCATGAAACAAAGATCAGTGACGCAAAGGAAACCGTACTGCAACAGATCTGCCTCTCAATGTTGGAAAGTCTTACGCATGTGAAATGCAAAATGACATACATTGTTTAGATTTCTGTGGCGCTGCCTGACTTACACGCCAGACAAATGAACACAAGGACACTGACTAGGCAATGTGTTTACCAACCATGTCTTGTCAAGATGTTGTGTAAACAAGCTACAGCTGTGGCCTGTGCGGCACCCATACTGCAGTCTGGAGATTTCAATGCAAAGTTTTGATGTACAAATCTTGAATCGAAGAGTTTTTGTGAAGTGGGAGAAGGCACTAGAGAAGCCACACTTCTGAAAACTGAAGACCGGAAATGAGTCTCCAAGTGATATTACCTGATGAGACTAATACACTAAAACATTCAGGGACAAGAACATGACCCTCAACCTCGATTGTTACATTATTTGGCAGAGACTTGCCTGGGAAAACACTATGATTTCAAAAACCATAAAAACAGAGAAGATGTGAAAGTGAAATTATAATTACTAAGGGTTATATTTAAGGACTAGATGAGTGAGTGGAGCAATTACGACAGATTCTGAACACAAAAGATAAGATACTCCTCCCTTTCTTGTTACCTTTTTCCTTTTGCAAAACCAAAATTCTGCCATCCACAGGCTTTAAACATAAATTTGAAATGAATTGAAAAAGAATCCAGTCAGAAAGAGTCAATCTACGAATTAGATTTAGCAGTGTTTGTTAATCTTAGCTTTGATCTGAAAAAGTGAGGATAAATCAGTTGTCAAGATTAAACCTCAGGCTTTATCAGCAGGAAGATTTTGCTGATTTTCAATGTCCTCCTGCTAAATGGGGCAAAATGGGAAGTCTAAGATAAAGAAATTTAAAAGTGACTTGCTTCTAGTTTAAAAAAATTAGTACAATCCACAAATATATAAGAAATTATTGAAACTCACAAACGTTGGTACAATGGAACTGTGATATCCGTCCTGCTACAAAGAACAGTTCCCAAGGGGCCTAACACAACTTGTAAAATACATTGTCTCCTTTGTAGTAAAACAACAAGAATTTTTTATTAAAGGTAACACTTTTATCTTGGATTTTAATATTAATTATATTTTATAATTTTATGTTATAAAGTACAGTATAAGATTATTTATTATATATTACGTTTTATAATAAATATTATAGAATTATACTATTTTATCATTAATTAATTATATCCACTAACAGCACCCCATTAACAAGTGACAAAATAAGCATTTCAGGGGAGCAAGAAGGGTGTGTGGACCAAATAGGGCATCGAGGCCATGGGGAAAGGAAGAGAAAGGAGCTGTAAGGGCTGGAGGAAGACCAGAGATAAGAAGAAACACATCTGAGTGCAAACAGAAAGGCTTCCACTTACTAATTTTCTGCCAAATGGATCCTAGACACTGGAGATCTGAGGCATGCTTGCCCAAGCTCAGCTCGGGTGTGATAATATACCTCTACCTGCGACACTTGGGAAAGAAAACTGGGGAATTCTATGGGCCTTGACAGTTAAGTGGCAGCAACCCAATGAGAATGGAGTGAGTAGTAAAATATAATTGTGATTTCGGGTAGAATAACTACAATTCAGCATGCTTGTGCCCGTTGTGAGGAGTATGAGTCTCTGACGCATGTGGCAATAAGAATTTTATAGTTTCCCACATCACTTTCCTTCTCCCAGGCTATTGCTGCCTTGAGATATAGAGCCCCATCTAGCCACTCTTATTTACCACTTTCATAAATATTCACGAAGCACTTTACTGCCATCGGTTCAGGCTCCCGCACTGTGGAGAAGGTACAATTAAACTACCCCGGCAGCCCCTTTCCATAGGAGATGCTCTAACGTACATCTGTTTATGCCCTGCATGTTTTGTAGTTGAGTTTCTATACCTGGGATGTTTATATCTTGGCTCTAAAAGGATGTGACACCTTCCCCTTGAGATCAGGATTAAGTACTGAGATAAAAGGAACTTCGCTTCACACAGCAAGCTTGTCAACAAGCCACTGCCTCAGCCAATCGACAACGGTTCGTTTTCCCCTTTCTATCCTATTGTCTATAATGGAGAATTGTCTAACTGACTCTCCTCCTGGTAGCTACAAAATGAACTTTTACTCAAATAAATTCTATATTGCCATTTGACTAAATTTCCCAGGCTAAGGAATGATACTAGACTTGCATCTATAAGGGCTAACATAATTGCAAGAGCTTGATATTGTAAAAAATATTGTTAACTGGGCTGCTGTGACTCAGTGGATTGAGTGTCGGACTGTGAAGCAAAGGAATATTGTTTCCATCAACAAGATTTTCACCAGCAAGGAGTATACAACTGCCAAGTGTCCTGCATCTACAATTCTGCTGCCTCCTTGTCTTTTTTTATTCTGTCTGTAATGTTCTTTTTGGCACTCAATGCTTTTTCTGATGTCTAATAGTTGATTTGTTGCGGGGGGGGGGGGTCAGAAGTCTGTCTCTCCCCCGCTTTCTACTTTCTTTCTTTTGAGAGTTGCTTTCTGGCACTACATTGACCCTTCTCCGAGTTTATTGATTTTGCCGTGTATATTATGATTGCCCATTGTATCTGGAACCTATTTTTTTCTTAATACATAAATAGGATTTTCTCCCCACTCTAGTCTATATTTTGCCTGTCCTTGCTTCAGCTAATACCATGTCTTCTTTGGTACTGCAGACAATGATATACAAGTAAATGACTTTCTGAACTAGGTGACTTAAAATTGGGACCCTTTGCATTCCTTTTTATTCCATTTCTATGCTTCAGTAATCAAAGCTTTCCAGGTAGTTCAGCAAAGAAATATTACTTGCCACTATTATTTACCTTAGTTCTTACCTTGTGAAGAGTTCACCCCCAAAAAACAAAATAATAAGTAAATAAAACTAAAATATTTCCTTCTCAGGAAGGAGAGGAGTGAAATAAAATTAAAAAATAGTGGTTTCCTTTCCATTTGTGCCTTCTAATGCTTTTCTAGCACCTTCTCACTTCTCATCACATGTGACTCCTTGTCCCGGCTGAAGGGTTTCCACTTCCAGCCACCCCATCCCCAGCTGTCCACTTGGAAAGGTTCGGATAAATGAATGACTATGTCTGTGACTTGAAGTTATGACACCATAACTTCCCTCTCTGAGGATTTCATTTTAATAAGGAATACTTCTTAATTCAAAGGAATACCCTTCTAATGGAAGAACAGCTTGGACAGCTGGGCTTTCCCTGGGTTTTCTGGAAGGGATGTGCTTTGAGACAAGAGTCTGCCATTCTTCCAGACTGTGCAGCATCTGAATAAAAAAATCTCTCTCCTTTCTCACCAGGTCCTCCCTCTGGAGTTTGCCTTTTGGTGGCAGTGGGCAGCTGAACCCCTACTTTGATTCTGACTAAATGAAAACAAATATGTAGTGATAGAAAGCATATAATGATTATTTACAAGTAGGGATGGGATGGGGGATAAGAAAACATTGGGGGATTTGGAGTATGTTCATTATCTTGATTGTGATGATGGTTTCATAGGTATAGATGTAACACAAAACACACAAAATTGTGCACTTTTAAAATAAATGCAGTTTGTTATATATCAACTATAGCTCAATTAAGCAGTTTAAAATAGAGAGAAAACTTCATAGTTATCTCTCTTTTGGCATAATTCTATCTCTGCTTGTACATCATTATATGACAGTTGTCTTTTGTGTGTGTGACCTCCATTGGCTGTGAGATGCAGCAGGGAAGGTGCTATGGTGGAGCAGGTGCCCCCACACAGCATGGCCTGGCTCATGGTGGTGCTCAGTAAGTGTCTGTCAAACTGTATTGCGATGCCTGAGAGTAAAGGCTACCATTTCTGGTATCTGTTATCTGCCAGACACTATGTTAAGTACTTTTCATTGATTGACTGTTTAATCCTCCACGTAGTTCTCTAATGTCAACACTGTTTTTACTACACTTTGCAGATGAAGAAACACAGGCAACCAGTTCCAGAGCCCTAGCTCTCTTTAATATGATCTTGACTTGACTTTATATATTATGCTCAAAGTAAATGAAAATCCTTAAGGATATAAAGCCAAGACCATAGAGTTTGTGGTGTGGAGGTGCCAAAAAGTTTAGGAACTAAGACAATGAACTCAAAAGACCAAAGGAATAGGACTAAACTTGTAATTAGAAAACGTATTACGTCCTGACACACTTATAAAGTCACTTCAGAGTCACTCCAAAGATCAAATGAGAAGATTCTCATTTCTGACAACTTCATTCAGGCTATGTGTGTATAATACAATTTTTTTTTTTTACTCTGAGTCTGAATCAAATCAAGTTGGAAAGCCACTGCCTCAAGTAACTCAAGATATTTACTGAGGAGAAAGTAAACCCATTTGAAGGCCTAGGTGGCAAAAAGAAAGAAGACATGCCATAGGGAGTTATAGAACTAAGGGCAGAAAGTATAAACTGCAAAGGACAAGTTTTGGTTTAGCCAATGAGAAAAACAATCTCTTTTCAGTGATGAAACCAACCAGCCTCATGAGGAAATGGGTTCCTATTTAAGAAGTAGCTGGATGGCCACTTGCATGTGCTGGATGGGAAGCAGTGATTCCCCCATTGAGAGACTAGTAGCTCTGGATGATTTCCATTCAATTCTTCAGATGTCTATTTTTCTACAGTGATCATAAACCCCCAAGTTACTGATTTCTGCTATTAAGCTTTAAGTTTTTAGCCATTATGTATATTTTTTTAATGTAACTTGCATGTTATTTACAATCACCAAGATATGGAATCAGCCCAAGTGTCCATCAGTAGGTGAGTGGGTAAAACAACTATGGAACATTTACACAATGGAATACTACTCAGCTATGAAAAAGAAGAAAATCTTACCCTTTGCAACAGTATGGATGGACATGAAGAACACTACGCTAAGTGAAATAAGCCAGTCAGAGAGACAAATACCATATGACTTTACTCATATGTGGAATCTAATTAACAAACTGAACTAATAAGGAAAAGGGGGACAGACTCACAGATGGAGAGCAGGATGACAGCTAGGAGTCGGGGGAGGTTAGGGAATAGATGGGTTGAGCAAAAAGAAAAGGGGACTCGTGGACATGGACAACAATGTGGTGATTGTTGGGGTGAGGGGAGCATAAGGGGACAAAATGTCAATGAAAAAAATGCAATAAAGATTACATTAAAAAAAAGAAGAAGAAGAAGAAAAGAAAGCCAATGATACAAGGACGGGGGGAGAATAAAAAAAAACAGAATTTATTTATAAAAAATTGTGTATTTATATTCTTACATGTTTAAACTTCATTCACCTTCAAAGTACTCTCCATTTGATGCGATATACCTATTGAGACTTGTTTCCACTGCTCAGAACAGTTTTTAAACTCATTGACTTTGATACCTTTTAGTGCTTCTGCCATTTTTTGTTTCACTGCCTCCACATTGGCAAACCATTTCCCTTTGAGGAATTTTTTTCATCCCAGGAAACAAAGAAAAAAAAATCAGTCACTAGGGGCGAGATTGGGCGAATAGGGAGTGGGGCATGGGGTCATGCTGTTTTTCATCAAAAACTGCTGAACACCCAGACCTCCATGCAATGTGGGCAGGTAGGCTTGTAAATCACCCATCATGAAATGGGCGGACACATGAAAGGGTTTTCAAAAAAAGTCCACGGAAGCAGAATGCATCCTCTCACAACATGCCACCAAGAACACTGATAGAAATGGGTCCTAGAATGCTCACCTAGTTGAGGAAGCACATACTACAATGAGCCCACCCTCCAGAAGATAATTCCAGTTTTTTGGGGGGCGTCCCTTTTTGTATCATTGCACTTGCAAATTTTTCTTTTGTTAGCAGAAGATGAATAATACATCTATAATATGTTAGGTAGTGATAAATGTTTAGAAGGAAAATTAATAAATAAATAAATATAACTTGGCCCCTTTTCTGCAAAGAGTATTTAATATAATACTCTTACTTTAAAATAGCATTTTTAGAGTTTAAGACTGAGAATTAGCTTTAGTTGAAAATCAGTCCATTTTATTTTCCTTTCTTTTATGCTCCAAAAAAAAAAAAATGAATCATGTATTACAAAATAGGCAAGAATAGATAAAATAATACTAGTTGTACAGGAACACTTAGAAACCAGTAGTTATAAAAATAGCCTTATTTTCTCCTGAAGGCTACAGTATGTTTCAAAATGAGAAACTGTAAAAGTGATCAGTATGAGTGTGCTTGTGTTTCTCAATCAGAAAGGTATATAATCCAGGACACAGTGTTATATTGGACAAAGATATCATAAAGTAAAATGATATGATATTTACATGGGTTTTGATTTCTAATCTCAAAATTCAACATGCTTAATTTATTCCCAGATACAGACCTGGGCCCTGGTTTCTGGTTATAGACCTTTAAGCATTTTAGATAGCAGAAACCTCTAATAAGCAGGATGAAACACTACCTTGGGTTTTATCAGGATCGTTTTTTTAGAGAAAGTTTACAAGTAGAGTTCACTTGAATGTGGTTTGCCAGTTGAGGATGGTTGCAGGAGGTTATTCAGCTTGCCAGAGAGAAATAGACTTTGGACACAAACCTTCTATTCTATTTTCTATTCTTCTCTCTCTTTTCCATTCTAATGTACTTAAGTTAATAGTTCCTAATTGTCAAAAGGAATCAAACAATTTATAATCCACAGAGAACCATTGGTCTCAAGGTTCCCCGCAGGTAAATGCAAAACAGATGGAAACAAGAAATGAGATAATAAGATAAACTGGTAATTCACCTCACATGACAAGCCATGGAAGACATTCATATGATCAGAAGCTTTAACAGGTCAAAATTCGTTTTACATTAAATCAACTCAAAAATTTAAGTGTGGTAAGTAAGCAATGCTGGCTGATTAATTCGGTCTCATTAAGTATGCAAAACAGATGTCCTATACGCTTAATTATGGGTTGGACTATCCACTAATTTACTTTACAAACGTAGATAACCACACGTAATCCTATTTGGAAGCCCAAATTGCTTACCTAGTCCAGTTTGCTGTCAGCAATAAAATTCCTATTATGCTTAAAAGAAATTAGATGACATAATGAGTAATGTAAATGAGACCTAGAACATCGCCCCCTTTTTTCTTTTTTTTGAGTAATGTAGATGTCTATGCTCCTATTACACCAAAGAAAGAGATGGAGTTGGTACAGGGCCAAGTGTTCCAGGATGACTAGAGTTTAATAGTTCTAGTCAAGCTTAGGCTCTTTATACCCTGAGAATATGGTATCAACAACTTGTCATTGGCAAACAGGTTCCAAGAACTTTCACTGCCTCACAGACAACTGCTCTTTCCTGTCACAGCATTTCATTATACTGCTGATTTTATCAACCTTACTCCCAACCATGATATGACCTTGGTCTGTGCCATGGGTAGGGTGCCATTGTGTCAGTTTGGCAGGATTTTCTTCTCATATGTTCCACATTGTTCTCCTCCATTAAAATCTCTGCTAATACAGATTTTCTGACACCTGCCTCTCTGCAGTCATCGTTCCTTTGATAATACTTCTCATTTGCAGTTTCTTTTTCATATTCCCTAAACTTTATCGTAACTTTTTATAAAAATTCCTTTTTACTTCCTTTAAATCTCACTGTTTGCTTTTCAGTTCATGGATACTTTTCACCCCAGTTGCTCTCTAATGAATGAATCTTTTCAGTCTGACCACTCCCTAATCCCTTAGGCCTTGACAGCATTTTCAAAAATTCTGATTGAAGCAACATAGGCCAGTCCACTTCTCTGTTTTGAGGAAGGGAGTGTGTTGTGTTTAGTTGTGCTGTTTCTTAGGATGCTCCCAAGTTTCTACGGAGCTGATGAATTTTAACTCTTCTTTGTAGTGCATCGAGTTGACTCAGTTTCTGAATTTACTTCCAGAAGTAATTTTACTAACTGTAACATTCTCATTCTGCTGCTGTTTATAAAAACATGTATAGAGCAACTTATGGGACCTTGGGGTTTTTTTCTATTTCTCAAAAACTTAATTAGGCTTTTTGATTTTATATTTCAACTCTACTTCTTTCTTTAAAATTCTTGCCAAGGGTATTTTTCATTGCTTTTAGAGAGAGAATAAGGGAAAGAGACAAACATCAATGCAAGAGAGAAGCATCAATCTGTTGCCCCCCATACACAACTGGACTAGGGACTGAACCTAGAACCTAGGTATGTGCCCTGACCGGGAAATGAACCTGCAAACCTTCAGTTACAGAAAACCCTCCAACTAACTGAGCCACACCTGCCAGGGTTTGAATCTACTATTCTTGACCTGAGATGACAAGTTGCCATTCTACACCTGGCCTAACTAGCCTAGCAGTTCCTTTTTCCTTGGGACAGGATGTGTCCTATAACAGCAGGAGGGGAACAGACCTGAAAGCCAGATCTTATTTCAACAGTGCCTCTGACCTGCTGCTGGAAAGACCAAACCAACAAAAGCCCTCAACCTGATGAGATTCCTGAAGACTGACTCTGATTCCACGGTTTTCCAGGCAGTACATGTGGTCACTGGAGTACACGCTTTGGAGTTGGGTGTTTATATATTTGCATCCCGGTTTTATCTCTTACTAACTATGGGAGTTTAGGCAAATTATCTAACCTTTTAGTTGAGGCTGTTTCCGAGGGCTTTAGCAAGGAAGAAAAGACATTATGCATATAACATAAGAAGTATCTGCTATCAGCTATATCAATAAGACTTCAGCAAAGTGTTAATTGCTTCACATTCATTCATTTAAAGATCTTGGTGTTTTACAGCATATTGGGATTAAAATAACTTCCTCTGTGGTTAGAGTAACTTCCTTGAGTTTTTCTACATGTCAATATCTATATAGGAGCTTTGTGTCACATACTTACAGTGAAATGGACCATGTGGGAGAAAGGAAAACAATTCAAGACTAATAGGTAAACAATTAATCATTGTTACCCAGATGGTATGTTTCCCCAGAATGAAGATTCCCTTCGTTTTTCTTTTCTATCAATTGTATGCAATAGTTATTGTGGGCAGTGCCGTGCTACATTCTGAAAAATCAGAAGATAACTTGGTCTCTGACTCAAAGAAGTTATAATGAAATTCAGGAAACCAGGCTTATGCAATGAATGGTATCAGTACAGAATGGAATATAATTTGGTCCAGCAGATGTGATCTGGAAATTAGGAGGGCCTATCTTGGGTCTGAACACACCTGATACTCAGCCAGTGTTCATAGCTAATACCAGTAACCAATGACATTGAAAAGTATATGCCTGGGCATCCCAAGATAATAATCTTCAGAATATAAAAACTGATTATCCTTGCCACCAATACAAATAAGTCTATAAAAGTTGACTCCTTGTTTTTATTTTAATGAACAAATAAAAAAATAAAGGAAACAATAATTTTTAAAACACACTAAATCATAGGAGAGTTAGAGCTAAAGCAAAATAAATGGAGTGGGAGTCATTTCCCCTCCTGGGCCCTAGCAATTGCAGTGATTTACACCTACTTGAGATCCTGTGATACCCTGACTTTACAGTTCCTACAAAACAATCTTAGGAAACAATCTTATCAGCAAGCTTCCCTCTGAGCCTTTCTCCAGTGTTCAGCTCTACAAAGGCACTTTCTTTCCCTAGATTCTTGTCATTGTCCCTGTCAACTGCTGAGGAGAGATGGACAGCCCAGACAGGACCTACAAGCCTCTCTACCTGGAACACAGGACCCACTGGGAGACTAAGAGAACACAGTTTTTTCTTCTCAAGTAAGTGCCTCTCCTTTGTTATTTTATCTTCATGTCAATGAACTCCAACAGTTTGAAAAAGAAACCTTCTTAAGAATCTTTACATGAAATGAGGGCAAGAAAATATGACCATTCACCAACCTGAAGCAATATTCAGTTATTATAGTACAAAGACAGAGAAAATACGTATGGGGTAGAAATTTCATTATCTTACCGGATATTAAAATCCTGATATCAAGGTTTCCAACATTGTGATAACAAATACAGCCCCAAAAAGTGATTGCTTCTTGGAATGTATTTTTAAAGATCATTTATAATTCAGTAATATTTCTACCACCATGACTGCTAATATTGATTAGCAGTCAACTCCATTAATCAACTGATACAATGAAAATCTCAGGGGGAAAGAAATAAAAATGAAAAGAAGCCAAAAGGAACTCTTGCAGGACAGTTTCCACCAAAGGAAAATTCACTGCTTCTCTCTAACTTCTGATTCCTCTGAAATAATAATAATAATAATAAACAAAAGGAAAGTGTAACTCAATAGAGATGTAGAGAAGACATAGAGAATAAGCTGGAAATTTACTATAATATACTAAACTTGACATACATTCTATGTTTAAAAATAAAATAAAATAAAAGTTTATGAGATCTTCCTGGACCCCTTGTAATAATATTCAAAACTGGGAGGCAGAACTTTCTTTAAAAAGTCCTATATGCATTTCCCGTGCCACAAGAGCTGAAAGCCAGTATTAGTACTGAAACCTGTAGGCCAAGATTCACAATGAGATGTAATGTTCCCAGCCTCCCCTGGGTTTAAAAGACAGACCTGTGTCTGTAACACTCAAGCAAACAAATGAAAAGAAAGACCTAAAAACACTTCGCTCTGTTCATGCAGAAGGGCCAAACGTGTTTTCTGGAATGTTTGTTTCTAAATGACTCGCTTAAGACATCCTGGCCAGAGAGTACTTTAGTAAACCCCAGGATATGGATGTGTGGAAAAGGTGGAAGGTTATAGTAACTGGATAATCCAATCAGCAATAGCCCTAGCTCTCATCCCACGATGCAACCCCAGACCAAAATGAACCACTTTAAATCACCAAATCAATAACAACTGACCTACCTGAGCTCAAGGATGGTTAGTATTTGAGCATTGCTTGTGTAAGAATTCTTACCATCAGTCTATTTTTTATGCCCCTGTCTAGAAACAATTCTTGGGATTTCCAGATGACTGTTGTGTCCACCTGGGTGATGGAAATGCTGCTTTAAAAAAAGCAACCACAGGACATTTTCCACTCTAAAAAATTAACAATAGAATAAGAGGGCCTACTTGACAAAAACCGATACAACACTGTATAAAAGCATATAATTAACATTTAGCTTGAGAATATATATGTAATCAATCCAGCCGTGGGTATGGAAGTTGGAGAGTAGAATATTTGTCATTTCTCCTTTTGCTTTTTCTTAATCTTAACTCTCAGGTGTCCTTCTGATCTCTTCTGCCCTCCAAAGCCCAGTGACTATTTTGGAATTTTCTAGCCCTTTAGTCCAATTATCTCTCAAGACTCCATGCTCAGCAATTTGGACAGGCTGCTTCTCTTTTCTTTGTGTTTTGAAAGTGAAGTTAATAGCTTCTCTGGAAAAAAGGTTAAAAGCTTCTGTGGAAAAAGGTTAAAATCAAAGACTCTACTCTTAGAAACAACAGTCTAGTTATTTATATTTTTCCCTTTTTAAAATAACATTTCTTTGCCCCTCACCCACCCCACATACACACAACTACGATGCAAGGGAAAGGTGAAAATTCATAAAATAAAAAGATGAAGAGAGTAGCAAAGTATTAAGTGAGAAGCCTGTATCTTGTTATCACAGAATTCTGGCTAAAGCCTCAGAGCTGAGAAAGAAAAGTTAGGTGTTCACATATTCTAAAGAGAGGGGGTGATTGATACAAAAAATGTGAAGAAGTTATTTTTAAAAAACTAACAGGTGACCTTAGTTCTCCTACTCCTGCCTTAACCCAAGTAAAAAAGAACTATTCAGACTGTGGGATGCTTTCTAGGACAGAAACAACTTCTGGTTGGTTGCTTGTCACTCTGCACAAAAACATGGGTCCCTGTCTATCTTTTTTTAATGGGCCCAGAAGAGTATGGAGATAGATATCTTAGAAGAACCTTATATGTTTTCCCTTGGGTTTATGCAACACAGAGACAGGCACCTGACACTTAACTTGGAGAAAGTCAAAAGCTGAGTTGTCTTGATAACTCAGTAAGCAGAAGGGCTATAGTGAAAGTAAAATGCCTTTCCAGTGACAGAGTTATCTGTGAAAAAGAATAGGTTCCCCCCAACCCAGAGATAGCTAGGCTTGATTTTTCTTGACAGAGACACTGCCCAAGAGGTCTGCCAAGGAGTTAAGTGATCCCAACAGAAAGAGGCTGTGAGTGGTCCACCATAAGACATTAGTCAGGGTATGGCAGGAAATTTCAAGTCATATGTCCCCAGTGGAAGAATTTCTCAAGAATTCTGTATTTGTTTTTAGTTATCTATTCTGTACAATGACAGAATCCCAAACTTTTAAAGCAATACACTTTGTTTTCTTATAGTGTCTATGGGTTAGAAGTCAAGCATGGCTTAGCTGGGTCCTCTGCAAGGCTGCAGTTGAAGTGTTGGTTGGGACTGTGGTCTCCCCCGGGGCTTGACTAGAGAAGGATCCTATTTACACCCTCAGGTGGTTATGGAAAGCATCCAGTTCTTTGTTATATCAATGGACTCAGTTTCTTGCTGGTTGTTAGCTGGAGGCTGCCCTCAACTCTTTGCCACATGACCCTCCCCACAGACAGTTTACAACATAGCAACTAATTTCAAATCCAGCAGGGGAGAGAGTCCTCTCACAAGACAAATAAAAGCTTGCCATAAAAGAAAGAGCCAGGCCTCGAATTTTATCAAGACCAAACGCATTGGAGAACCAAGGGAGAAGTGTAGACAATACCAGCGATCTGTGACTGTGAGCGCTCTTCTTCCTCCCATCTTTCTTCCTTTTCCCCAACTGCTGGATGAGGCAGGACCTCAGAGTGAAGGACAGGAGACCCATGAGTGATGGTTGAAATGTCTAACCACAGTCCCTTCCCTACTGCAGGCTTCTAATCTTATATCAGACTGGGAGCTCGGAGGGAGGAGAAAAGCATTAAGATCCATGAGAGATCAAGTTTCTTTTCTATTAGAGTGAACTAAACTTTTAAAAATCTAAACATAAGACTGTGCCTGAACACATCAAAATGATTGAAAAAGCTATGAGATCATCAAAGATATCATCCTGGGAACATCATTAAGAAAAATAATTAATTTATTCTAAGGCTTTACTTCTATTAAGTCCAGTTTTTAATTAAACTATTTTTCATAAGCTTATTCAGAAAGCTTCAAGAGTCAAGGAGAAATCCAGATGTACACAGTACTCAGCAAAGAAAAAGGAAAAAAGAGAAGAGGTGGAAGAATAAGGAGGAGGAAGAGGAAGAGGTTGAGGAGAAGAGGAAAAAGGAAAGAAGGAAGGAGAAAGAGAGAGAGGAAGGACTGGGAAGAAAGGAAAGGGAAGAGACTTACTCAGAAAAGACAGTTTTTATGAGATATCTACCTCAAATATCATAGAGGCAGGTGAAAAACCAGAAAAAAAACTAGGTTGTTTCCTCATTTTTATCCAAACAAGTCTAGTTTGTTCATAAAACAGGTTACAACTATCTTCAAAGAGTTTATATTTAAGTAGAAGGTGAAATTAATTACTATAAAGTCATTAGATTATTTCCTGCTCTCTCCTTTGGATTACATTTGCTCCCAATTTAAAATGTCATTCAAAATCCAATCAGGCAATGTTTCTTAGAGCACTGTTTGTCTGAAAGATACATTATTATTCTTTTTCAATTTATATAAACAAATTTATTGTAAACTTTCTTTATATAATTTAGTCTCATTAACAAAAGGGGAAAATAATCAAAAAGTACCAGAAGTCTTAATATTATTTCTGTGTATCCTTTATCATGCTTAGGTCTAGTTTCCAATTGTGATTTTTTTATATTTTTTTACTCCCTAGGCTATTTCTCCTGTTAGTAATCTTTATTTTTTCAAATATTACACTTTATTTTTGCATCTTAATTTTTTAAATGTTAGACAATAGTAATTTGCCATTGTGCTAGGTAAACATTTCTCTTTTTTAACACTACTGACACACTGTCCCTCACCCATCTTTCTATTGTAATTATATCACTCTCTTCAGTTAAATAAATTATTATTTGCTATTGATTTATATAAACATGCATTGAATATTTTTCCTGTAACACTAAATTTAAATCCATAATTACATTTTCTTTCTTTTTCAAATTTTTTCTGAGTTTATCATTGCCTTTATTAAAAAAAGAAATAACTCTTAGTCTAATTACTCTTCATACATGTGGTCATGATCAACACAAAATTCAGAAGAATAGTTACCTCCAGGAGGGAAAAAGGAAGAAAAATGATGTTAAAGTGCACTTCTACTATATTCATAATATGTTTCCTAAAAATATCTTAAATAAGTATGACCAAAGGTTTATATTTGATAAAACTGGATTGTAGTTATGCCGGCAGTCTTTTAATAATTTGTTATTCTTTCCATTTGTTGTTTTAATTTTTTTATTTTTCAATTACAGTTGACATTCAGTATTATATTACTTTCACATATACAACATAGACATTTATATAACTCATCAACTGATTGCCCCATAAGTCTAGTATCCACCTGACACCATACATAGTTATTACTATATTACTGATCTTATTCACTATGTTTTAGTTTACATTCCCATGAATATTTTGTAACTTCCCATTAGTACTTCTTAATTCCTTTACCTTTTATACCATTCCCTTAAATACCTCCCATGTGGCAATCATCAGTTTGTTCTCTGAATCTATGAGTTTGATTGACATATTTTGTTGTTGTTGTTGTTTTTAGATTTCACATATAAATGAAATCATATGGTATTTGTATTTCTCTGTCTGAATTATTTCATTTAGCATAGTGCCCTCTGGGTCCATCCATGTTATCACAAATGGCAATATTTTATTCTTTTTATGGCCAAGTAATATTCCATTGTATACATGTGCCACTTTTTATCCATTTGTCTCTCAATGAACATCTAGATTGCTTCCATATCTTGGCTAGTGTAAGTAAGCTGCAATGAACATATTTTCTTAATTAGTGTTTTGGGTTTCAGATAAATACCAAGAACAAAAGAAAAAATAAACAGGACTATATTAAACTAAAAAGTTTTTACACAGCAAAGGAAACCATCAACAAAATAAACGACAAACTACTGAATGGCAGAAGATATTCACCAATGATACATCTGACAAGCTGTTAATACCTAAAATACATGAGGAATTCGAACACCAAAAAGACAGTCTCATTTTAAAATGGGCAGAGGACCTGAATAGACATTTCTTCTAAGAGGACATAAGATGGCCAATAGACATCTGAGAAGATGCTCAATGTTACTAATCATAAGAGAAATGCTAATCAAAACCCACAATGAGATACCACCTCACACCTGTTATCAAAAGAGAAAATAACAAGTGCTGGCAAGGGTCTTGGAGAAAAGGGCACCCCTGTGCACTGTTGATGGGAATGCAGATTGGCACAGCCACTGTGGAAAGCAGAATGGACATTCCTCAAAAAATTAAAAATAGAACTACCATATGACCCGACAATCCCACTTGTTTTTATTGGTTTTAATGAAATAGTAAAAGACTGGTTGGAAGCTCTGTATCTGAATTCAGGTTGCCTAATTGCTAGGATTCATTGATGGGTAAGGGGACCAGGATTCCCTGGTGCTCAGGGACTTCTGATACCAATATGTGGGGGGCTTTTCTCTGGCAACTTTAAGTCTCTCCTCCAGTCTAGGAGTAGAGGTCCAGTTGCTGAGAAGCTGAAGGTGAAGGGGGAGAGAGAATTGGGGATCTGTACTCTCCGGCACCGTATCTGGTATCTCTGAACATAATATCTCTGGGGTGCTGTGGGACAAATTGGATCTTCTAGTGCATTTCCACACCCTGCTGTAGTGACTTTGACTTTGCTCTACCAGTTACCCTCCACCGTCTGCTTTCCATCTGAATTGCTCCTACTCTGACTCTCCAGTTCACTTTGTCTCTGTAGATTTAATCCACTTTACTATCATTTTAATAGGGTCTTTGGAGAGAAAAAAGATAATGTGTATGATTAATTTGACATTGTTAACTTGAATGGACAATGAATCTGTATGAGAGAAAAGCCAAAAAGAGAAGGGCTTGCTATGGACTGAATGTGTGAGTCCCTCAATATTTATATGTGGAAATCCTAATCCCCAGTAGAGATGGTATATGGAGACAAGACCTTTGGGAAGTAACCAGGTCATGAGAACACCCTTATTGGAAGACACAGTAAGAGCTTGCTTCCTCTCTGCTCGTTGCCATGTGAGGATATGAGGGGAGGATGGCCACAGGCAAACTAAGAAGCTGTCTCTCACCAGACAACAGATCTGCCAGGACCTTGATCTTGAACTTCTGGCCTCCAGAACTGTGAGAAGTCAGTATTTGTTGTACCAGGCACCCAGGCTATCATATTTTGTTAAAGCAGCAGACTAAGACAGAGGGAGTAGAATAATCTGTTTATATCTACTGGGTGACTTGGACATGTTTTCCTGTTTTAGTATACAAAAAAAATAACAGATATGATCCAATAACATAAAGCCAATATGGAAAAGAAGAATGAAAATGTCCTTTGGAAATGTGTGCAAGTAATCCTGGACAGTTCCTGCCCTTCATCCATTAAGCACCAGAGTTGTTATGTTGTATTCCATGCACATATTCTGCTTAGGAGCGAAGTGCCCACCTCACAACTGCCCCAGTTAGGTAACTTTCCAATCAACAGAGGAGCTCTTCAGGAGTCCGCATGCACTGCAGAGACCTAATTATTGGTGTATATTTTATAACTAAATTTTTTAAATGCCAAAGGAATGTTTTGGCACCAACAACAAAAATACCAAACTGAGAGTTTCTGATTATAAAAATCACTGTAGAAATTATTCAAGTAAATTCAAAAATAATCCAACAGGACTTCCAAAAATAAAATTATATACCCTTGAGTTTCTAATCTAACATATAATTGTACCTGCTAGAAGAGAAACATTTAAGAAGAAAGATAATAAAAGGATGTAAGTATCATAGATAGTAAGTGAGGCAAGATACATAACCTAAGAATAGTTTTTGAATTTTGAGAAATACTGATACCTGGGGAAAGAATTTTTTATGGACTGTTCTAAGTGCAGAAAGCCAAATCTCTCGGCTCCATGTGAACTTGAGAGAGCTCTTCAGACCACTGTGGCTGGCTGACCACTGGACTGGAAAACTGAGTTCATCTAGTATCAGCTGTCACATTGCTCACTGAGAAAACAGTTTGGTTTTCTGCAGGTTTGGCATTCAAAATATGAAATAGTTGGTTTTCAGTGATGTCCTTCTCCCTGCCTACTTGCCCATGCACACAAATAAGCAGCTGATTATCATAGAAAGTGTGTGTGTGTGTGTGCGTGTGTGTGTGTGTGTGTGTGTGTGTGTGTCTATTTTCAGGGCACGAGGCAAGGCAAACCAAACCTTTCAAATGGTGCAATTGTTCAATCATCTGGAAAAAAATTAAGCAATTTACATTTTCCATTTCAACAATGCAAATCCTCTCATCAGAAGATGATAAATGGTTTATGCATATTGTCTCTGACAAACACTGCAGAATTGCTCCCTGTTTGAGAATAAAAATATATGCTGCACACAGGTCAATAGCCTTTCCAGCATTAGCAAAGAGTGAGCTGAACTAATTTCTACACTATGGTTTATGTCTCTCCCTGTAGTAAATGGGTAACAGCCACATGCTGATTCTGTGCTTTTGCTGCTACAACTGCCCCACAAATTGCAAAGCATCACACTGCCAGGGGCCGATTTGAGTTCACATTACTTAAGCTCAACCTGTTTTCCCCTTCATTCTTATTTAGATACCTTCATTTTAATCCTGAGGAGTCTTTATGATCTTTAGCATATGTTTCTCCATCATCAGAGGCTTTCAGATATCACAGGACCTCTGCTGAAGAATATGTTTTTGAAAAATTGACTTGCTTAATCTTTCAACATTTTCCAAGCCAGTTATCTTGCATCCTAATGCCATTGAACACATGCCACATCCAGAATGATGTGAGGTGTGCTTTCATTATCAGGTATATTCATGTCTCCCAATATCTCCTACACCAGGACTTCTCATATCATCCCTCGTAACAGCAACAGAGGTGACACCGTCTCATCTGTTATCCCCAAACTTAGCATCTCACATTCATCTATATACAATTCTACACACTTGGGATCAAGGCAGGAAACTGAGAGGAGTAGAAGAATAACTTCTCATTGTTTTGGAAGCCTAAAATCTATTCTGAATGGTACCTGGTGTTGGGGCTGGGAAAACACTAGACCCTAAATCCCTGTGTATTAGTTAGAATTCTCCATAGAAACAGAACCAACAGGGGTGGGTGGGTGGGGGGGTGTGTGTGTATGGGTAGAGAGAGAGAATAAGAGAGAGAGAAAGAGAGAGATTATAAAGAACTGGCTGGTTTGATTAGGAAGGCTAAGAAGTTTAAAGATCTGCAGTGAGCAAGCTAAATACCTAGGAAGACCAATGATGTAAATTTTAGTTCAAAAAAAGTAGGCTCAAGACCTAAGAAGAGATGATGTTTCTGTTCAAGTGTGAAGGCCTAGCTAAAGCACTCAAAAAGGAGACGCAGCCTCTCACTGATGGTAGGGTCAGGCTTTTTGTCCCACAGCCATGTGCCACATAACCACATTTGGGTCAAAGACAGACATCACACACAGCAGTGGTCCCATAAGATTATAGTGGAGCTGAAAATTCCTATGCCTAGAGACATCTTAGCAACCGTGAGCCCTTCATAACCATTCTGAGTGTTGTAGTACCAGACATGACTGTTTTGTGCCTGTTTCAGTCTATCTTTTCTGCAAAAATGCCTGGGAGAGCTCATGTGAGGCCCCACGAGCTTCCCACAGTTTCCTCTTTCTGAACCAATGTTACCACTGGACTGATCCTTGTGGTTTCTATTACAATTTAAAATGCCCTTCAGAAGTATACATAAGCAAACTTTGAAGGAAAAAAGTTTGTGACTTACAGGCCCTGGAGCTGAGGGCACACAGCAATGTCAAGGGTAGACAAAGCTTGTGGACACAGGCCTGGGCCTGTGGATTTGCTCTTATTGGGGTCAAGCGTGGGGCCTACAGTCTCCCACGTTCATTCTTTATGGGTGAATTTAAGACATAAGAGTGAAAATTTAAAGCATGGGGAGAGAAAAAAAAGATAATTAGCCCCAATGATGGGCTATCAAAAACAAGATCTTCAGGACAAAGGAGCTTCCGTAGGGAGAGTTGCCCTGGCTTTATCTAGTCCTATGTCTGGCCTTGTGTTTATTCTAGAGAGCTGCCATTGAAATGAATGACTTACCAATCAAAGCTTAAGTCAGGCACTTGTATTACAGAGCTTACACTGCAAATACACATGTATTGCTTGTGTAAAAAAACCTACTGTGCTGCCAGCTGTATAAAAGTATAGCACATATAGCTACAATAGTAGGCTATACCATCTAGGTTTGTGTAAGTGCACTCTATGGTGTTCACACAACTACAAAATTACCTAAGGATGCATTTCTCAGAACAAAACCCTGGTTACGTGAAGCATGATGCCATTCAAGTCTTCAACTGATTGGGTGAGGCCCACCCACGTTAAGGAGAGCCATCTGCTTTATGCAGTCTACCAATTCAAATATTAATCCCACCTAAAAACCACTCATAGGCACATCCAGAATAAATATCTGGGCACCCAGTGGCCCAGTCAAGTTGGCAGATGAAATTAACCATCAAACCTGGGTTGATGGTCTCAGCTTTAAATTAGAATCATTTAAGGACTTTTGAGAACCTTAATGTGGAATCGGCACCCCATTTTAATACCAACTAAATGAGAATCTCTGGAATGTGGACCAGACATAGCATTTTTAATGAATGTCCAGGCAATTGCAACGTAAGCCCAAGGTTGACAGTCGAAGAAATCGCCCTAACTGCAATGACCCTTTTGTCTGTGTAACATGTATATCATATGCATCTGGGCAGGAATGCAATTCCGATGTGAACCATGTGAGGAAACAGGCTTTTGTGGAGTGTTTTTGCTATAACTTGCAGGTGACAGCAGAGATGTCCAGCTTGCTGAAGGAGGTTGAAAGGTAATTTTCAAAAAGAATATGTGTTCCTGACAACTGCAACGGTGGCAGTAGATTTGAGTAAATGGCATTTACAAGTGTGTCTGGGTGGTTATGCTGTATGGCTGATGGTTACCTCAATAGGTCAATATTTTTTAACACAGTTCTGGGAAGCTTAGCCTTAATTAGCTTCTCTAGCTCTCCTGATGATTAGGGGAGCTAATTAATATCCTTAAATAAAGCCCCTTTTCTATATGCAACCCAGCACCCTCCCCAATACACCTCTCTGAATCCCGCACTAGGATAAATGTCCCTCCTCTGTGCTCCTAAAATAGCTTTTTTTCCATCAACAGTATATACTGTAAATGTTTCTCCCACTAACTGTAAGCTGATCCCTCCACAGCGGAGATCACATCATATTCATTTTGGGGCATCTGCTGCTTAGCCCAATGCCTGGTCTGCATAATTACTACTGATTGAGTTGTGTTTTTTTTTTCCTGAATAGAATGGAATGTTCCTCTCTTACAGCACTTACCAGTCATATCACACGTGTCTCTACTGGCACTTTGTAAACTTACTAAGGATTAAAGCATTATCTGTTTTGTCATTTTTTCCCATCACAAATCCTACAGTTATATAGGATTATAGACAATCATTGTGTAAGTGATAACACAATTGAAACACAATTTTAAAATTTTAGCACAAAAAGACAATAATAAATTAATAAGGTAAAATTCTCTTATGGTCAAGCTTTCCAGAACAAATGAATACAGCATTTTAGTTTTGTACAGACAGGTTCTTTAAAAACTTTTTCTGAATAACTAAATAGATCAATAAATTAATGAATGGCTGTAATAAGTGTAAAGCTCACTAACTTGAAGACAGAGAAACTGAGTCTGAATCCTGCTTACAGACATAATTCAGTCCATAGCGTGTGCTCATGGATTGTTAAACACTTGCTATGGACTGTTAAATTTAATACCTCCTTTAAAAAATTATTTTTTGAAATCAGACAGACTGAGCTTAAATTTTTTTAATTATATTTTATTGAGTATGCTATTAGAGCAGTCCCAATTTTCCCCTTTTCCACCCTCCACCCAGCAACCCCCTCTCCTTCAGGCAATCCCCACACCATCGTTCATGTCCATGGGTCAGGCATATGATCTTAACTTTCATATGTAAATTCAATAAAATCAGAATAGCCAAAGCAATCTTTAAAAAGAAGAACAATGTGGAAGGTCTCATAGTTGCTTCTTTCAAAAACTGACTACAAATCTTCAGTAACCAAGATTATGTGATAATGACATAAGATATACATATCAATGGAATAGAACAAAGAATCCAAAATAAACCCTTACATTTATGGTCATTTTTTACAAAGGTGCCAAGACAATACAACAAGAGAAAGAACAGTGTCTTCAACAAATGTTTGAGGTAACTGAATATCCCTATGCAAAAGAATGATCATCAGACCCTTACCTTGCACCATATATATGGATAGAAGATCTAAATGTTAAACCTAAAACTATAATATAATAAGGAAACAAGTGTAAATTTTTGAGATCTATATGGTCTTAGAATGTGTAAGGGTATGACTCCTTGGATATAACACCAAAAGCACAAATGACGAAAGAAAAATATAGGAGAGAAGATGGCGTAGGAGTGAATGGGAGTCACGCTGACCTCCTCCCAAAACCAAACTGGAATTGCAACTAAATAATGGAGTAATCACCTGGAAAGCAGTGGAGTGATAGTGGGAGAGGAGCCTTGGTGCTGCAGACAGTGGATTCTACTCTCACACATCCCAACGGGTGAGAAGTGCGGTGGAGGCTCGAGAGGATGGGTTGGGTGCCTACAGGCACTGGCACCAGAGGGACATTGAAACGACCAGTTAGCTTCCCCCGAGAAGAATGGGGTCTGAATCATAAACAGGAACCCCTAAACTACAGCAGCTAAAGCCAAGAAAACACAGACAAAATGCAACCCCAAAAGGCTTAGGGGTGCTCTCTGCCAGAGACAGGTGGCTGGGGATGCAAAGAGACATTTAAAGGGCAAACGCAAAAGTTGCAGTGACAGCCACCCTCCTTGATCTCTGGGTAGAGGCAGCAGCAGGGTGGGCTGGTGCCTGGGAAAAGACTGGTGAGGAAAACTTTGTGAAGAGAACTGACACGGTGGCCGGTGGAGCCCAGGTGATGGCACGCCTCCCACTCTGCAGCTACCAACTTGCTCAGGCATAAGGGAATCAATTAACCTGCCTTTTGTGCACTCCGCACACAGCTTGTATGCATGTGAGCTGCGAGGCTGAGTGCAGACTGGCTGGGAGGGCCTTGAGGAGAGACTGGAAACAGAGGCGTTGGGGAAAGAACGGGAGGAGGAACCGGGGAGTCCTGACTCCCTCCCTGTTCTGCAGTCCCCATTGTGGGCTGGAAAGGTGCGACCCCAAAGAGGCAGAAGCAGGGCGCACATGAACCAGACTGCCTGCCATTGAAACGCAGTCCGTACAGGGGGTGGATCCTTGCCCAAAGGGGTCAGGGAACTGCTCGGAGGCCCCTGAGGAGAGACTAGAAATGGAGGCGCTGGGGAAAGAACGGGAGGAGGAACCAGGGAGTCCCGACTCCTTCTCCTTGCCGTAGTCTCCATTGCGCGGGAAGAGGCCACACCCCCAAAGAGCCAAAAGCCGAAAAGCACACATAGACACCCCAAAAACACCCAGTGCAGGCGCGCACACTTGCGCCGAGTGACTGGCAAGGGTTGGTGAGTGTGTGTGTGACCCGCGCGGGCTGGCAAATGCTTGCACCGGCTGGCAAGGCCTCCCACAGATTGGCACCAATACAGCCTGCGAGGGAGTGCACAGAGCGGCAAGGGCAGGCGTAAATTGAACGCCCACCCGCGATTGCGGAGCAGCCCACAAAATTAGTAGAGCTGCCCAGAGTCCCTGGAGGAGAGACCGGAGACAGGATTAACCGGAGAGTCCTGGAGCTGAATTCCTCCCATTTCCATAGTACCCATTAGGCGAGGGCAAGCACCGCACCCAAAGAGCCAAAAGCGGGGAAAATACGCAATAGAAGCCCTAAACTGACCAGTGCCGCCGAGCTTGCCGGCCAGGGGTGCCAGATGAGTACGCGAGGTCGCAAATAAGCACCCTGGTCTGAGGCAAGCACATGTAAGCCCAGGCAGGCAGGATATCTTGCGTGCTGGGAGCGCGCTAAAGGAGCCCGTGTGAGAGTGCAGAGAGATCCCAAAAAATAGCCCAGCCCTGACCGAAGGGGTCACAGAGCTGCTCCAAGCAGGAGTCAGACACAGACATTAGACTCCTGGAAGGCTCAAACAAACAACCCAAGGTCATATAGGGTCAACAACTGATATCATCAGAGGCAGGCCCAGAAAGAAAAGTAAAGGACAAAAATATTTAACAGACTCTCACAAAAATGGGAAGAAAAAGAAGTTCCCCCCAAATGAGTGGGAAAGGGGACTCCCCACAGAGAGAGCTAAATGAAATAGAAGCAAGGGAACTATCAGATACTGAATTCAAAACAATGGTTCTAAGGAAGCTCAATGAGCTCAGCCAGCTAAAAGAGAACTATGAGAAACTGAAGAGAAACTATCAGGATCTTACAGCAAACTATATCAGCCTGGAAAAGGACATAGAAACTACCAAGAAGACACAAGAGGATATGAAGAATACCATTTCTGAATTGAAGAACACAGTAGAAGGAATCCAAAGCAGGCTGGATGAAGCTGAGGATTGAATCAGTGAGATGGAGGATAAGGTAAAAAGAAGATCCCAGAAAGAACAAGAAATGGAAAAATGACTCAAAAAGAATGAAGAGGCATTTAGGGACATGCAGGACAACCTGAAATGCAATAATACCTGTATAATAGGGATACCAGAAGGAGAAGAAGAGGAGCAAGGGATAGAGAACCTCCTCGAAAAAGTAATGATGGAAAATTTCCCTAATTTGAGGAGAGAAAGGTTCTCATGGATCCAGGAGGCACAGAGGACCCGACACAAGAGGGACTCAAGGAGGTCCACTCCAAGACACATCATCATTAAAATGGCAAATGTCAAAGACAAAGAGAGAATCCTCAAGGCAGCAAGGGAGAAGGAGAAAGTAACATACAAGGGGGCCCCGATACGCCTAGGAGCTGACTTCTCAACAGAAACACTACAAGCCAGAAGGGAATGGCAACAAATATTCCAAGCCATGAAAAGCAAGGGCCTACAGCCAAGGCTGCTCTACCCAGCTAGGCTCTCCATTAAAATAGAAGGGGAAATACGGAGTTTCCCAGACAAAAGAAGGCTAAAAGAATACATCTCTACCAAACCAGCCCTCCAAGATATCCTAAAGGGACTGGTTTAAGCAGATGAAGGAAAAGAATGAGAGAAAGAGGAACACAGGTACAAAGAGAAAAGATGAGTACGTTTTTATCAGTAATATCTCTCAACATGAATTGACTAAATGCCCCAATCAAAAGACACAGGGTAGCTGAATGGATAAGAAAACATGACCCACACATATGCTGCCTACAAGGGACCCACCTCAGAGCAAGAGACCAACACAGATTGAAAGTAAAGGGATGGAAAAAAATATTCCAAACATCTGGGCAAGAGAAAAAGCCCAGGGTTGCCTTACTTGTATCAGACAAAGTAGATTTCAAAACAAAGGCCATAAAGAGAGACCCAGAGGGGCACTTTATAATACTTCAAGGAAGAATCTATCAAGAAGACATCAACATTGTAAACTTACATGCTCCCAATATTGGAGCGCCCAATTTTATAAGGAAATTGTTGGATGACTTCAAAAAAGATATAAACAGCAACACACTGATAGTAGGGGATTTCAACACCCCACTGTCAAAAATGGACAGATCTTCCAAACAAAACATTAATAAACATATTGTGGTGCTGAATGACACACTGAATCAAAGAGACTTAACTGACATATATAGAACATTACATCCCAAAGAAGAAAAATACACATTCTTTTCAAATGCTCATGGCAGTTTTTCAAAGATAGACCACATGATAGGACACAAAGCAAACCTCAGCAAATTCAGGAAAATTGAAATAATACCAAACTTTTTCTCGGACCACAAAGGCTTGAAACTGAAAATCAACCACAAAGAGAAACTTCAAAAACTTGCAAACTCATGGAGACTGAACAGTACACTATTAAACAATGAATGGGTCAATAATGAGATAAGAGAAGGAGTCAAAAAATTTCTGGAAACAAATGAAAATGAACAGACAATAGTCCAAAACCTATGGGACATGGCAAAGGCAGTCCTGTGAGGGAAGTTCATAGCAATACAGGCTTACCTAAAAAAGATAGAAACATTTCAAATAAAAGACCTAACACTACAACTTCAAGAACTGGAGAAACAACAACAAATAAACCCCAGAGCAAGTAGAAGGAAGGAAATAGTCAAGATTAGAGGAGAACTGAATGACATAGAGACGAAAGGAACAATTCAGAGGATCAACCAATCAAGAAGCTGGTTCTTTGAAAAGATAAATAAAATTGACAAGCCTTTAAGCAGACTCATCAAGAAAAAAAGGGAGAGGACCCAAATTAATAATATCAGAAACAAAAGAGGAGAAATAACAACTGATACCACAGAAATACAAATGATCATCAGAAACTATTATGAACAATTATATGCCAAGAAATTTGAAAAACTTGACGGAATGGACAAATTTTTAGAAAAGTATAATCTTCCAACACTGAAGGAGGAAGAAACAGAAAGCTTGAACAGACCGATAACAGCTGGGGAAATTGAAGCAGTCATCAAGAAACTCCCAGCACACCAAAGCCCAGGGCTGGACGGTTTCATAGGAGAATTTTACAAAACATTTAAGGAAGAGCTAACACCTGTCCTTCTCAGACTATTCCAAAAAATCCAAGAGGAAGGAAGACTCCCAGACTCTTTCTATGAGGCCAGCATCACCCTGATCCCAAAACCAGATAAAGACCCTACAAAGAAAGAAAACTACAGGCCAATTTCGCTGATGAACATAGATGCTAAAATCCTCAACAAAATATTGGCAAACCGCTTCCAGCAATACATTAAAAAGATTATCCACCACGATCAAGTGGGATTCATCCCAGGCATGCAGGGATGGTTCAATATACGCAAATCAGTAAATGTGATACATCACATAAATAAAAGAAAAGACAAAAACCACATAATCATCTCGATAGATACAGAAAAAGCATTCGATAAGGTACAGCACCCATTTATGATCAAAACACTCAGCAAAATGGGAATAAATGGGGCATTCCTCAACGTAATAAAGGCCATATATGGAAAACCTACAGCCAATATCATACTCAACGGGCAAAAACTGAAAGCTTTCCCACTAAGATCGGGAACACGACAAGGATGTCCGCTTTCACCACTTCTTTTCAACATCATATTGGAAGTCCTAGCCACAGCGGTCAGACAAGAGAAAGAAATAAAAGGCATCCAAATAGGAAAGGAGGAAGTAAAGCTATCATTGTTTGCAGATGACATGGTAGTGTACATAGAAAACCCTGTGGACTCTACCAAAAAACTCCTCAACCTAATAAGTGAATTTGGCAAAACAGCAGGATACAAAGTCAACATACAGAAATCAAAGGCATTTTTGTACACCAGCAATGCAATAGAAGAAGAAGAAATCAGAGAAAAAAATACCATTCAATATAGCAAGAAGGAAAATAAAGTTCCTAGGCATAAATTTAGCCAAAGACGTAAAAGACCTGTACGCAGAAAACTATGCAACATTGAAAAAAGAAATTAAGGAAGACACACATAAATGGAAGCATATACCATGCTCATGGATTGGAAGAATTAATATCATCAAAATGTCCATACTACCCAAAGCAATTTATAGATTCAAAGCAATCCCTATTAAGATACCAATAACATATTTCACAGAAATAGAACAGACATTTCAAAAATTTATATGGAACCATAAACGACCCTGAATAGCGTCAGCAATTTTGAGAAAGAAACACAAAGTAGGAGGGATCACAATACCGGACATCAAACTCTACTACAAAGCCACTATACTCAAAACAATCTGGTACTGGCACAAGAACACACCCATATACCAGTGGAACAGAATAGAAAGCCCAGAAATAAGCCCAGGTCCCTATGGGCATCTAATATTTGACAAAGGGGGCAGAAACATAAAATAGAGCAATAATAGCCTCTTCAACAAATGGTGTTGGGAGAGCTGGATGGCTACATGCAAAATATTGAAATTGGATCATCAGCTGACACCATACACAAAAATAAACTCAAGATGGACAAAAGACTTAAATATAAGTCGCAACACCATAAAAGTCCTAGAGGAGAACATTGTCAGAAAACTCTCAGATATCCCATGCAGCAATTTTTTCACTGATATGTCTCCTAAAGCAAGGGACATAAAGGAAAGAATAAACAAGTGGGACCTCATCAAAATAAGAAGCTTTTGCACGGCTAAAGAAAACATCAGCAAAATGAAAAGGGAGCCAACCATATGGGAAAATATATTTGCTAATGATACATCAGATAGAGGTTTGATCTCCAAGATATATAAAGAACTCACTCGACTCCACTCCAAGAAGACAAACGATCCAATCAAAAAATGGGCAAAGGACACGGGCAGACGCTTTTCCAAGGAGGAGATACAGAGGGCCCAGAGACTTTTGAAAGGATGCTCAGCATCACTAGCCATCAGAGAAATGCAGATCAAAACCACCATGAGGTACCACCTCACACTGGTCCGAATGGCCATCAAAAACAGATCCACAAACAACAGGTGCTGGCGAGGCTGTGGAGAAAAGGGAACCCTAGTCCATTGTTGGTGGGAATGCAGTCTGGTGCAACCACTGTGGAAAGCAGTGTGCAATTTCCTCAAAAAGCTGAAACAGAACTGCCTTTTGTTCCAGTGATTCCCCTGCCGGGACTATACTCTGAGAACACCAAAACGCCAATACAAAAGAACCTATGCACCCCAATGTTCATAGCAGCACAATTTACAATAGCCAAGTGTTGGAAGCAACCTAAATGCCCATCAGTAGATGATTGGATCAAAAAGTAATGGTACATATACACAATGGAATACTATGCAGCAGAAAGAAAGAAAGAACTACTAAACTTCGGGACAGCATGGATGGAACTAGAGAACATTATGCTAAGCGAAATAAGCCAGGGGGCGAAAGACAAATACCATATGATCTCACCTATAGGAACCTATCCAACAATACAAAGATGCAAGGAAAATAAGACCAGCAACACTGAAAGGAAAAGAAATCAACAGAGACAAGAGGGAAGGAGGGAGGGGGGCGGGGAAAAGGAAGGGAAGGGGAAAGTCAAGGAACATATAGCAAGGACTCATGGACAAAACCAAAGGGGAAGAGCTGAGGGAGGGAAGGAGGGAGGGGGCAAGGGACACTGGTGGGGGGGAGGCAGAGACAAATGTATTTGAAAAAATAAAATAAAATTTAAAAAAAGAAAGAGAGAAATATAGATGAATTGGGCATCATCAAAATTAAAACATTTTGTGCTTAAAGCACACAATCAAGAAAGTGAAAAGACAATGTGTAGTAGGGTAGAAAATAATTGAAAATTATGCATTGATAAGGGACTTATTTCCAGAATACATAAAGAATTCTTACAACCAGAAAATTAAAACATAAAATTTAATTGGCAAAAGATTTGAATAGATCTTTCTCCAAAGATACACAAAATGACCAGTAAGCACATAATCCCTAGAATATGTAACAAAATTAAGCCAAAAATTGGAATGAAGTGTTGATATATGCTATGTCATGGATGAATCTTAAAAACATTACGCAAAGTGAAAGAAGCCGGAAAAAAAGGCCACATATTGTGTGATTCTACGTACATGGAATGATCATAATGGACAAGTCTACAGAGGCCAAAAATATAGACTCAAGTTTGCCAAAGGCTGGGTGGAGGGGAGTTGGGAGCAGAGAGGATAGGAGAGGGACTGCTAATAAGCAAAATGTTTCTTTTTGGAATAGTGAAATATAGAATTAGGTAGTAGTGATGCTTGCACAACTTTATGAATACACTAACAACTACTAAATTATATACTTTAAATGGATGGCTGTCATGATATGCTAACTTTCAAATTTTAAAGTCTCTTAAAAATATAAAGGATGAAAAAAGTAGCATTTGTCAAAAAAGTTGATGTGGCTACATTAATACCAAACAGAGTAGATTTGATAGCAAAGAATGATAGCAATAATTCTCAAAATGTTACTGTACAGCCATGTGGGGTGCTGCCGCCACTGCCAATAAATTCCAGAAGCCGAGGTTTGGTGAAAAAGGAAAGACTTTTTTATTTTTTAATTCAAAGGCTATATACTTTTGGAAGAACCACAGGTTCTTCCTCAAAGTCCATTCCTTTGAAATACCCAAAGGCAAATAACCCCTCCACCCTTGCCATCTCAGTTCAAGGATGCACCTGGAATCCCTTTTCCCATTTAAAAATGCTGTCCTTGGTGATATGCAGGTGGCTGCAGCATGACTATGCAGGTGGCTTGGTGGGTTCACAGTCACAGTCCGGCTGCAGGCGTCTCTCTTAAGTCTGTGTGTGCCGGGCCAGGCTGGGCCATGCAGTGCCGCCAGCGCTGCCACCACTTTTCACACAGGGCGGGGCATGGCGCTTGTTAAAAGAGTACAAATTGTGTACTTTTTTAAATATGTGCAGTTTACTGTATTTCATTTACACTTTAATAAAACTGCAAAAATATTTACTCCCTGCCATGTTTTTGTTTACTAATCTTGGATCTGTTGGATGTGTCTTTTTCCTGTGGATTAATTCTCAGAACCCATCTGTCTCTGTTGTCCTGCCTTCTAAAAGACTTTCTTCCTATTTTCTTTTGTCCCAGAAATGCATCTCTAATAACTTCCTTATTCCCCTATTTTCCTTTCAGGGCCAAGTAGATTCCACAAAGCATATAAAATTCTTCATGCAATCCTCAGGAAACATACTGAGAAAAAGAAAAATCAGAGTTTCTTTTCAATAAATAATGTGTGAGGTACTTAGCTGAACACACACTCTGTAACACATGAAAAGGCAGTCAGACCATGGCACAGGCCAGGCAAAAAGTATGACGTGCAGAGTCAAGGCCCGATGCACTTCCTTCCCAATGGAGTAGAGATGTAGCAGATTACAGTTGCCAAAGATGTTCTCTTCATTTTGATTTTGACACTCTTCCTTTTGGGAGGTGAAGTCTATGTGGGCACCTTTTAATTTGGGCAGGCCTGTGATGAGAGCTGAGGTGATGCACTGTGACCTGTGAGGCCAGATCCTGAAAGTTGAAAAGCTCCTGCCTGGTTCTCTGCGGGGGGGCATTCGCTGTTGGAACCCAGGCACTAGCTGTGAGGAAGCTCAAACAGCTGCAGGGAGAATCATGGTCTAGGTGTTCAGGCCAACAGCCCAGCTCAGATTCCAACTGACAGCAATGTCAACTGTCCAGCATGTGAAGAAATGAGCTTTCAGATAATTCCAGTTCTCCTGACATCAAATCTTCCGAACTAGAGTCTCAGATATTGTGGAACACAGACAAGTTGTTCCAATTCACCCTTTCAAACTACCAAAACAACAGACTATATTATCATAATAAAATGGCTGCTTTATGTCTCAAAATTTTCAGATTTTTTACTATACAACAGTAGTAATTGGAACAGGAGGGAGACAATTATTTTCTTCATTAATTTCCTCCCACAGGAGTCTAACATTATTGCCAGTATTCTCAAAATTACTGTTAAGATCATTCGTCGGGAGGAAAACTAAAAATGACATGCTCTACAGCACGCTTCTGAAAAGGCTGTGACCATGAAATCCATTGACAAGAATGTGACTTCACAACAGCGATGCTATGGCAATGAATCAGCATAGAAACCAAACTCGGTACTTTCAATTTAAAGTAGAAATCCACACACTCTTTTAGTGAGAAATCCCTAAAGGGAATTAATTAGTAAAGCTACTGTTTGTTGACCCATTATAATATTTTTTAATCAATACCATTATTTTATTATCATAGAATTGGAAATGGAGAAAGTAGACAAAAAATATCAATATTCTTAGCTTTGGTGAAGTATAACATTTTATAATAAATTTAACTTTATTTTCTCTAAAATGTTTCCTAGCACAGGCACAGCTTGGTTGAAAGTTCAGTGCCTGTGCTAGTTCTTCCAGCGAGTGCAAAATCACATTGTATTCAGAAAGTGAAGTTACAATTTTCCAGTTTAGTTCAACATAAATTTATTGAGCATGTATTAAGAAGATAGCAGACAGAAGACGCCAGGTCCTCTGTGTTTTCCTTACTCCACAGATATCTTAATACAGTCAGTTTTCTGATGGGAATGAGTGGGTAGGTGGTGAAAGCAAAGTCCACTAAAATAAATGGAATGATCCAGTCACTGGTGGGCCCTAAGGCACAGTATCCTAGCTGGATGCAAATAATGCAGCTTTTTAGAATTAAATGGCTCACTCAGTTAAGTAAACATTTGGGTTAATGGATTCTCTAAGACTCCTAATAGTTTCCCCGAACTGATGGAACTGACTGGCTATTTTGGTATTACACAACCCATTATTCTCCATGCCTATATGGTTTCATTTTAATTTATACAGTTCTTAGAACTGTCTATGCCAAGAATCATAAATAAATTTTTCAGTATCATTTTTTGACACAAAAATAACAATGTGCTAGAAAGAACACTAGATGAGAGAGCTGAGATATAGTTCAAGTTATGTCATTGTCATCAACCAACCCTGTGACCTAAAAGAAGTCCTCCTCTTCCTTATTTTTGTTGTAAATCTGTGATCCTCAGATACCTGGCTGTACAGCTTTGGATAAACAAATGTGGTCATTGCCTAAGTCTTAGCAAAATTGGAAATAAAGTTTCATTTGCATTTTTTGTTGTGAGAATTTGAGTCACAGGAGTTTAATTCCGGACTTAAGTAATAGAATTTCTGGGCTATACAAATGTGCTTTTAGACTCTCCAGCTCCCAGAGAAGCTGCTGAAATTTGGTAAGTCACTGGAGAGCTGAAAACCCAGAAATACTTTTAGCTTTACTGCTGTGACTACTGAGCCCTATGCTTTTTAGCTGCATTAGTTCTTCATTTTGGGGGGTTATATTTCTTGGCCTTGATGATATGGTGTGAAGGAAAGGAAGAGAAAAATAAAGTAGTATTTATGAAATGAAAAACATTTATTGAGCTCTTAATTTCTTTCTGGAAAGCAAAAAAAGAGTTATTGCAAGTTTTCAAAAGAAATCTGTGGGACAGAGATCATTTTTCCAAGGTCTTCCAGGTTGTGAGTAGTAGAACTAAGAGGTGAAGCTCAGTCTTTCTGGCCACAGAGTTCATTTTTCACTCTGAGATGCAAATGACACTGGCAAGATATTGAAATAAACATTGACATCAATGTGGTTTCCTTTCCTCAAAATATCTCACTGATGGGCTTATCTCTGGAGCCATAAATTCCATATTATTAACATGATTCATTTATCATTAACCAGTTGGCATAATATACTGATCCCAATTAAAATAATAATTGCTATAGGAGAACATAGTAAGCAGCTAATTATTCCCATTTTGTTTTCATCTTTGTGTTTGTTTTATCAAGGCTTTTGCACTGTACATTTCAATACAGTACATTGCAAAATAAATGCGTATTGGATAAAGATTCTTTACCAAGTAATGAGGGGACACTCAAATGTTCCTGGACTAGAAGAACTCATGATCTAAAGAGTGCTATGGAAATATAAATCATTGCTCTGTAACTGTTCACAATCAGAGATCTATAGTGGAAGAATATAGAAAATGAAGTAGGGATACAGAAAAAAAGTCAAAGAAGGTTTCAATTAAATGATGATAGAAGTCATTGGAGAATTGGAATGAATGTTGTCAGTTTCTTCCTGAAGAGAAGAAATGTTAAAAAGAGAATGTATTAGTCAAGGCCCAACTATGTAAAGAAATGGCCCTCTCAAATTGGATATTTTGACGTTAGTATGACTAACAGACGATTTACAAAATATGGGCAGGTGGAGAGACCCACAGGGAGCAATACAGTGCCCCAGGACTAGTTACCACTCCAAAAGCCAAAAGAATAAAAGGGAAGAGCGGTATTGTAAAAGCAGACAGAGAGGACCACTTGACAGGAGCCATGCCCGTGGTTAGTGACAGAGCCCACTATTGGTGACTACACTTGGAGTGAGGCATAAGACTCAGCCTCATTCCCCTCCCTCCCTCCAATTGCCTGCTAGTGCTCTTCATTGGCCAGACCCAATGAGAAGCCAGAGATCAAATGAACCAGTTGATGTAGTTGGAACAATCCAGACTCCTAGGACAGAAAGGAGAGTAGAAATTGAACATAGATGGGCACATAGAAAGCTTTCAGGTAGGAAAGTAGGAACATAATTTATAAGCATTCTGCATAGTAAGAAAGTGGGACATAGCCTTAGGTAGCGGAGCTTGGCCCTGAACCCTAGCTTTACACCTGTCATGAGCCACTTGTTGATTTAAAAAAACAATGAGCAAGGATATGGTACTTTTGATTGTATGCTTGAAGCTGATATTCTTACTTGCATACCTCATAGAAAAGACTTCATCTTTCTGAGAAAATAGTTAAAGGGAATAATGACTGATTTCCATTTGGGAAAAGAACAATAATGTATTTTACAGCCCTTTATTGAGTGGAAAAGAGAATAATTCATCAGCTTTGTCCCCACCATCTATGTACACACAGATAGAAAGCCTGCCAAACAAATGACCAGGGCTGAAAAGAAGTTGTACAATCATTGCATGTTTTGAAAGCTAAAAATATACTTTCCAAGAAACTAAAAATAATAGTTGAGTGAAAAACTCAAAGCAGAGAACCAGACATTAGAGATTATACCAGTTTCAGATGATGTCAAATTTAAAGCCTGGTTGTCTCATAGAATCGAGAACCAACCAGTTTTATACACAGTCTAAAGTTCTTACATAACATTTCACTTCTGAAAGGGTCTTCTTGATTGTTATTTTTATTTTCCTTATTAATGTGCTAGTATAAATTTTGATGATCTAATAAACTACTAGAATTTTATGTTTAGAAAACTTGAGAAGTATAATTCCAAGACAACAGATAGGCAGGGCTACTTCTCATTTAGGGCTACCTGTATTGAGCCCTAAAACACATCCCTTTTTTTGTAAATCCTCCTCCAAGGACAAGCTTATTGATTTGAGAGAGGAAAAGGGAGAGAGAAAAAAACACTGATGTGAGAGAGAAACATCGATCAGTTGATTGCCTACAATACGTACCCTCACCAGGAATCGAACTCACAACCTTTTGGTGTACAGGATAATGCTCTAACCAACTGAGCCACCTGGCAAGGGCCATGCCTCTTAATTAATGACCAATACTATTCTGAGAGCTTAATCGCTTAGTAAGCTGGACACAATTATTTACGAAGATAAAGTCAGGGATTCATTTTCTTTTAGAGTGGCCTGATTAACAACACTGCAACAAATTTTGCCCAATGTTATCTCTAAGAAGATAGATTAAAGCATTCCTTCTACCCCTAAACTCACCTGAATAAGGACCCCACCCTTCCTCCATCAACTATGAGTCAGATAAACACTGTATAAATGCTTCAAGAGTATGTACACATCCAAAAGAGTCAAAAGTCTTTGACTAGCTGGATTCAGGAGGCAGCTTTATTTCTTTTTTTGCTCTCTTCAAGCTGCCCTAGGGGATCTCCCTTCCCCATTCCGATATTGGGAGAACCCATACCTTTTTCCAGGCACTCTGGTTACTAATAAATGAATATTAATAATGCAAAATAAGGTATTAAAATTTCTCTCTATCATCCCATCTATGGCTTCTCCTCTTCCTCATAGTTCATCTACATTTGAAAACCTGGAGTCAGGGTTTTTTTCTCCTCCATCTATGTCCACCCCCACTCGGGGCTGCTTGTGTTGGGTTGCAGCCACAGGAGTGAAAAATAGGAGACAAGGGTCTTATGGAGTGGTGCTCTGGTGGCCAAGGGTTATGTCTTCTGTGTGGAAGATGATCAAATGGCAGCTCTTCTCCCACCTCATATGGCTGGAGGCGGCTGTGGGGCGATGATTAGCTTCTGTTCATCTGTTAGCAAGCCCTGCCCATGCAGATGCCAACACTGGTTTTTAGAATACATTATCATTGGCTAAACATCCGAGACCAGAAAAGTTCCATTTAACATTCTTTTATATTATTAAAGCTACCTGTGGGTGGGGGAGGGGCAGGGGTAGTAGAACTGAGGTGACAGTACATCATGACAACAGCATTGCTCTTAGTTCCTTCCCTGGACTCTACTTGAACTCCTTCCCTGGAATAGTTACTGGCTGCATTTGTCCAGCCGAGCCAATTAACTTATCTAGGCCTTAGTCCCTTCACATCTATTCTGTACTTGTTTGGATAACAAGATTTCAGAGTTCTTTACCATATTTAGTATACTATTTTCCTATGAATTTTTACTACAAATATTATATAGTCCACAGTACTAGAAATGTTTCAGCCCCCACAATGGGAGAGTTCCGCAATGTCTGTCTTGGCTGTGTCAGAACCTATGTCCAAGCAGAAGAAGAACATGAACCCATCTAGCCCAGCAATTTGGAATTCTTGCTGTTGCTAACATCTGTCTGCCTACCCCACCCTGTCCTGCATTCACAAACACCTTTTATCATCAGCATCTTCTTTCCCATGTCCTGCCATATTTACATGGGTTTTTTAAGCTGGTACTTTTTAAATGTATCCAGACAAGATTCAGAAAATAAAAATCTCCCATGAATTCAGGCTGTCAGAAAATATAAAACCTTTCAATGCTCAGACACCAGGGTTTTCTGACCTGAAACTGTCAAACCTTTTCTATCTGCTTCAATACCCAATCCTGCCTTTATCCAATTGTAATTTAGTAATTATCACAATAGGAGAAACTCACAGTTTGTTGAAGGATATCTTTTTAACTGCTAATTTAGTGAGCTTTATGATAGAAGCAAAAACCTCAGAAAAGAAAATGAGAAAAGGTACTTACTAATGGCATTAAGATACTGCCTGGTAAAGACAGTTCTTGAGAGACACGATCCCCACTGTGAGGGCTTTTGATTAGATCTGATGATAGCTCATGTGTCCACAGAGATGTGTACCATTCTGAGAGAACACCTACTGTTACATATCAATACTCCTTTGTAATAAAATAGATACCAGATGCATATTGAGAAAATGTTCTTAGCCACATAACTTCAGGCTACATTATATACAAAACATGCAAACCAAATACAAATGCACCAGACTTCTGTCAAAGGAAGCATTGTGTGCCATAAAACTACTCCTAACCACCCAATTAGGAGTTGTGGTTTATCTGTGTGACTTTTGAGTAACTTATTTGACTTCTCTGGGCCACAAGTACCACCTTCTTCAATTTTCTCATCATTTTACTTTGTTTACCCAATTGTTCCAGCACCTTCACCGTTGAAATGCAGTGGCAAGTTTGTCAACATCATTTGCCCATACCATCATCACAAAGACAAGATATAACAACTGCTGCCATGAATGTGGAGAAGAGTGAACCCATGTGCACTGTTGGTAGGACTGTAAATTGGTGCAGCCACTGTTGAAAATAGTATGGAGAATCCCAAAATTAATTCTAAAAAATAAAAATTAAAAATGACCCAGAAACTCCATATCTTGGAATAGATCCAAAGAAAACAAAAACACTAAATCAAGAAGATATCTGCACTCTTATGTTCATAGGAACATTGTTTAAAATAGTCAAGATATGGAAACAGCCTAAGTGTACATCTATGGATGAATAAATAATTTGCGATATTTTGTGTATACATACACACAGGAATATTATTCAACCATAAAAAATAGACAATCCTACCATTTGCAACAACATAGATGGACTTTGAAGGCATTATGCTAAGTGAAGTAAGTCAGGCAAAATACTGGGTGATCTCATTTATATATGGAATCTAAAAAGAAAACAAATCAAACTCCTAACAAGAGTTTAGACATCTGATTACCAGAGGTGGAGGATGGGAAAATTGAAGGAAGGTGGTCAAAAGGTACCCCAAATACCCAATTAAAAGATAGATAAGTACTAGGGATATAATGTACAACATGATGGTGATAGTTAACACAACCATATAGGAAAGCAGTTAGGAGACTAAATTCTCAGAATTCTCATCACATAGAGAAAATTTTTTCTTTCTTTTCTTTATATCATATCTATATGAGATGATAGATGTTAGCTCAACCTATTGCAATAGCCATTTCACAATATATGTAAATCAAACTAAGTGACTTAAACTTATACAGTGGTGTATATCAATTATTTTCAATTAAACTGGGGAAAAATCAATTGGCTGTATAAGTATAGGACTATATTTTAGGCTCTATTTTTTTTCATTATCTATACAATACCATTTTCATAATGTCTTTGACACTGTAATTTTAAAGGCTTGAAATCAAGTAGTGTAAGTCCTATAATTTGATTATTTTGCAAAATTATTTTGAACTATTCCAGGTCCTTTGCCTTTCCATATAAATTTTCAAATTAGCTTGTCAATTTCCCCCAAATGCTATATTTTGATTGTGTTGCATCTATAGATAAAATTAGAAAGAAATCATACCTGTGCAGTAATGACTTTCCCAGTCCATGAGCAGCAATATTTCATAGTTTTCAATAAAGTAATCTTGTTAAATTTTTCCCTAAGAATTTTAAGACTTATGCTATTACAAATGATTTTTAAAATTTTGTTTTCAGTTATTTGCTACTATTTATACAAAATATTTGATTTTGGCATATTGAACTTGTATCCTGAGAATTTGCTAATTCTAGTTGTTATTTTGACTCTTCAAGAGGGTATTTGACATACATAAACATGGTAACTGCACATAACAGCAGTTTCACTTATTTTTTTCTGATATGTGTGCTTTTTATTTTTTTTCTTGCTTTACTGAACTATGATCTTTCACCTACTGTAGAATGAAATGTTCTATCCTTGTCATATTTCAGATCTTAGATGAAAGGATTCAGGTTTCCCTTTTAAATTCTTTGTTGGCAGCTGTTTCCAGGTTGAGAACAATTCCTTCTATTTCCAGTTTGCCAAAGGTCTTAAATTGTAAATAAATTTCAATTTTTCAAGTGCTCTTTCTAAATCTATTTGAAATAATCATATAGTTTCTTCTTTATTCTTTTTAATTCTTAATTATGATAGGTATTGATTTTTCTAAGGCTGCCATACCAAATTATGGCAGACTAGGTGGATAAAACAACAGAAATTTATTTCTTCACAGTTCGGGACACTAAAAGGCCAAGATCAAAGTGTCATGTCGGCAGGTGTGATTTCTCCTGAGGGTTATGAAAGAAGGGTATGTTGTAGGCCTCTCTCCTTGGCTTACAGTTAGCCCCCTTGTCCTTGTGTCATTACATGATCTTACCTCTGTGAATGTCTGTGTCCAAATTTCATCCTCTCAGTAATGCTGGATTTGGGTCCACCATAAAGACCTCATTGTGACTTAATTACTCATTTAAAGACCCCATCTCCAAATACAATCACAATCTGAGGCACTAGGGGTTAAAACTTCACCATAGGTTGGGGGACATACAACTTAGCTGATAAACATAATGCATTATTCGTTTCTATGTTACTGCATTCTATTTACTAACACTTTGTTTGGATTTTTGCATTCATATGCATGAGGAATACTGGCCTATAATTTCCTTTCCTTCCTCTCCTCCTTAGACGATAAGTCCCCTTTCAACTCTAACACTCAATCATAATTCAACACTGAGAAAAATAGCGCTGTGAAATGTTTACCTTACCTGAGCTACTACCAGGAGAGAAGTTTAATATGCAAAATGGGGTGACCAAGTCAGCTGCACTATTATTTATGGAACTATCATGTTTTGCTCAGCAAACAGTCATTAATAACTACTATGTGCCAGGATCTAAGCAAATAAAATAAATCCTTTTTTCTCAATGTGCTCACAACCTAACAGAGAGAAAGCTACATATTCAAAATGTCATCCTATCAAAATAGTGAAGTAGAAGACACAGTTGAGAATGAATACAGACTCCAGAAATATGCAGATAAAAATATTAAAATGCCTATAAATAATAAAACAGAGGACTTCCAGTCAAGATGGTAGCATAGGCAGACATGGGTCATCTCTTCGCACAACCACGTCAAAATTACAACCAAAATTTAGAACAACCATCACACAGTAATGTCAGAAATCGATCTGAATGCAAGTATGACAACTATGACATCAAGTTGAACGGCTGTGTGACAGCTACAGAATTAAAGAAACCACATCCATCTAGACTGGTAGGAGGGGTGTAGATGCAGAACTGACTAGTCCCACACCCACGTGGATAAAAATTCGGGAGGGACATCTTGGTAGTGAGAAGTCACAGACCCACACCAGGTCCTCCAGCCCTAGGATCCAGTGCCAAGAAGACAAGCTCCCACAACTTCTGGCTGCAAAAACCAGTGGGGATTGAATCTGAGGAAGAGACTGCTGGATCCCCAAGCAGTTCCTCTTAAAGTATCCACACATGGACTCACCTACTCAGACTCATTCACTCTGAGCTCCAGCACTGGGGGAGCAGCTTGAAAGGCACCAGTGGCACACAGGGAGAGACCAAAGTGTCTGGCATCAAGGCAAGCAGAGGCCATTGTACTTTTTCCCACAGAGCTGGTAAACTGGTGCCATATCTGAGACTCCATCAATCTGGCTAACACTGTTTGACCTGCCTTGAAGATCCCCAGAGGTTCTGTCCCGCCCAACTTATAGGCCCACCCACACTGCTTTTCCATAAGAAGGCTGATCTTAGCTCCTAAATCCTATTCAACAAGCAACAGCTGGCTTCAAGTGAGTCCTAGCAGCAGCCAGATTAGGGTCACACCTTGGCTTCACATGGGAGCCTCCACGCCCAGCACATGTAGCAGCCATTTCACATTGCTTTACAGCTCAGGCAGGGTGCTCAGTGCAAAACACAAGTTGGCGCTAAACTTGACCTGCACCACCTGGGAAACCCCAGGGCCAGTGAACCCAGTGGGCAGCTACAGACCATGTAGGTGCACCACCATGCTGCCCCTGCACAGCTGATCCTCCACGGAGGGTGAAGGTTGGTGGTCAGTGGTTACAGCCAAACCTGCAGCTGACTGGCCTAGGTAAATCCCTCCCATTGATAGGCCAACAGCAACCAAAGCTCAACTACAAGAGGAGGGTGCACTCAGCCCACACAAAGGGAACACCTCGAGTACCCAGCTTGGGTGATAGGGGAGACTGTGCCACTGGACCCTACAGAACACCCGCTACATTGATCACACTACCAAGACAAGGAGTCAAAGCACCTCTGCCTAATACATAGAAACAAACACAGAAAGGTTGACAAAACGAGGAGGCAAAAAGACAGGACCCAAATGAAAGAAAAGATCAAAACTCCAGAAAAAGAACTAAATGAAATGGAGATAAGGAATCTATCAGATGCAGAGTTCAAAACACTGGTTATAAGACTGCTCAAGAAATTTAGTGAGGACCTCAGCAGCATAAAAAAGACCCAATCAGAAATGAAGGATACACTAATGGAAATAAAGAACAATTTACAGGGAAACAACAATAGAGATGATGAAGCCAAGAATCAGATCAATGATTTGGAACATAAGGAAGCAGAAAACAACACTGAGAACAACAAGAAGAAAGAACCCCCCAAAATGAGAATAGTATAAACAGCCTCTGGGACAATTTTAAAGACATCCAACATTCACATCATAGGGGTGCCAGCAGAAAAAGAAAAAGCAAGAAATTGGAAATAATTTTCAAAAATTTATTTTGAAAAAATAATTGAAAAAGTAGTGAAAGAAAACTTCCTTAATTTGGTGAAGGAAATAGATATGTAAGTCCAGGAAGCACAGAGAGTCCTAAACAAGATGCGTGCAAAGAGGCCCACTCCAGGACACATCATCATTAAAAGGCCAAAGGTTATTGATAAAGAGAGACTCTTAAAAGCAGCAAGAGAAAAGAAGTTAGTTACCAGAAGGTTGCCAGATGGGAGGGGGACAGAAGAGGATGGGTGAAGAGGTGGGGGGATTAAGAGGTACAAATAGGTAGTTACAGAACAGCCATGGGGACTTAAAGTACGGTATAGGAAATGGAGTAGCCAGAAAACTTACACATATGACCCATGGACATGAACAATGGTGGGGGGACTGCCTGAGAGAGTTGGGGGTGCTGGGTGGAGGGGAGCAAAGGGGGAAAATTGGGACAACTGTAACAGCATAATCAATAATTTTTTTTTTTAAAGAAAGAAAACAGAAATGAAGGAGGAACCCTGAAGCCCAAGAGGTGAGACCCAGATCAATGAAGCAGAGAGATGAGAAAGCAAATGCAGGGACTTCACGGCCTTGCTCCCCTGATGGCCACCTCCCTGCCCCTGTGTTTCCCCATCTCCCCACCCCCCCATATGCACCCATTCTCCAGACCGTGCATCCTCTTTGCGTGCTCCTCCTACATTTCCCAGGAGGAAGCAATTGCCCCCATTTCCTATCTTTTATTATGTGCATATGGCTTTACTGCTAGGAGAAATAAATTCTTGGAGGAAAAAAAATCTCTGCCCAATTGGTCTATATATGACTCTCAGAATTTAGGACATAGTGGAAACATAATAAATGTTTAATGAAAGCAAATTCTTCACTTCCTTACCTGTGGTATAGTGTTTGTACATGTCAGGTCTGCTTTTGGGCTGGAGCCACCCACTGCTGTGTTCTAGCAAGTCAGCAGTTCTTGGCCCGCTGGAGCCCCAGAGCCTCAGGCCGGGGCCACCCTAACCTTGATGGCAAAATAGTAGAACCACTCCTACTTGACGATACGGATCTCTTCTCTTCAAATTTTTACATCTCCTTTTGATTAGATTTTAGAGCCTATATTATACATGTTTAACTAAATTGCTAGTTGTGGCAACAACACATTTGCAAAGGCACACTTTTTGTATTCTTAATATATCCCAGTTTTTCTTGTGATATCTATACATAGGTAAGTCCACACTTTATTATGATCGGAAGCACCTACTCTTTGATTTATCACCTTAATATACTAGATAATCAAACTGCCCCGAGTCATCAGTGACTCAAGGTACTTGGCAGCCCTGATACTCAGTAAGGGAGCAAGATGACTGGTGATGCAGACCAGCCTCCAGGAAACAAATGCTTCCTGCATGGCCTCTATCTGCCAGGTGTGCAATGGTAATAATGGGTCCTTCAGAATGGAAATACATTCTCAAATCTCAACATACCGCCCTATGAGATGGATCTCTGGCTTACTGTGTCTTCTTTCAAATGTGATTACTTGTGAAGACACGGTGAAGAAAACTCAAAGTATTTCTGTTTTGAAATGAAGTTTTAGCAAGTGAATTTGATTTGGTATCGAGTCATTACCCAGAAACTGGCTCCCAAGTGATCCTTCTCTGTTCACCAGATTGTTAGGTTTTAAGTGACTGGCTTTAAGTGGATGCCACCTTGTCTGTCCAGCCTGCCGTTAGACTCCTGTGGTCTGAGAGGGTGACTGCCTTTTCCAAGTGTGTATAATCGGTAGCCAGAAAGACTCGGGACTAGGGTGGCCTAATCTGTATAAACAGCTGCGGTGGTAGTCACAGAACATCTGTTTCTTTTATCGGCTTTATCACTGACCAGTTGTCTCACTTTGAGAAAAACACTTAAAAACTCTATTAAACCTGTTTCCATTCTAGAAGAGTTACCACACTATAAACACCTCCTAGGATGTGGAGAGGTGTTTACAGTACATCATTCTAGCCAGAGATATTTGGCCAGAAATACTTTTTCATGAAATGCTGCTTGAGATTATAATAATTCTTGGAATACTGGTTTGGGAAACACTAGCCTAGCCAGAGGCCCAAAATAACGGACCTGACTCATCAGTTGCATATGTAAGTCATAATATTAGTATCTGTAAAGCAAGGTTGGGTCATGAAGGGCTTGTGTATGACAACTTCAAGAGTTTGGCTACTAAGTTTTTGGTTTGTAAAGCAAACAGGAAATTCTGTGAATGCCAACCTTTCAGATATGTTAGGAACTGGGGTTATCACCAGTAAGAACAGCAGAAGAAGGAATAGAAGGATTTTGTTAAGTCTTATTTAAACAAGAGATAGCATGGCCATTGACACAGAAGACAACAAAAGCCAAGTAAGGCCCTGCAAGGGGTTAGACAAGGAAAACTTTTCTATATTCCTCAGGCAAGCTCCATAGAGGACAAAGCCTAAGGTTCTGCTTCTCCAGAGATGCTGAGTGGATGAAACAAGTACTTCAGGTTCGGGCAGACTTGGGAGAAGGCTGAGCTCCGCCGCTTAGCCCAGCTGTGTGACAGAGGTGTGCTTGTGTGTAAGGCAGACCTCGAGGAGAAAGTGTCACCTAATGCAAGACCTAACAGACTCATACAAGTTGCCAAGGGAAAAAAGAGGAGAATTTGTAAGCAATAGGAACAACACAGCTAAGACCTGAAAGCAAGAGAGAGAATGGCTGTTTGAGATTCAGAGTGGCCCCGTGGGGGACGGAAACAGAGCTGACGGAGGAGAGAGGGAACACTGGGGCTGGACATGTCAACAGATCCTGACCGTCCCCAGGAAGATGCGGCTTCATCTGAGGGGCAGGAGGTTCCAGCAGAGGGAAATGGTGTAACTAAGAGGTGGTAGGTGACAAAAATGGCGAGGTTCTATATGTGGATTTTTCGACGCAAGGAAAAGGAGAGACAGGTCCAAAATGGTGCCCAGTTTTCTAGAATGGAAGCAAAAGCTGTAACATAGATGGCGAATCCAAGAGATAAATTTGTAATCAAAGTCCAGCGTCGCTATCAGATTCCACAGTGACAGCAGTCCATGGCATGGTGGCAGAAAGAATTGCAAATAAACAAACCAGTCTTTTCAACCACATGAAACACTGGCTACTCATCAGCAACTTTAAATAAGAAGAAAAATGCCCACCACAGTGCTGTATGAAGCGCCATTCCAATTAAATAATTAAGATAATGGGCTCAGGTTAGAATCCTTCTGAAAGACTCCAGTCCAGGCCAGTCATCTGGAAAATATTTGCAACATTATGGAATATTTTAGAAGTGAAGTGTCTGCTTTGCCTTCTTAGCACAAGAAATTCGACAAGCCTGGCAAAGTGCAGCTTTCCCGACCAGAAAGTCTCACTACTCACAGGGCGGAAGTCACTGAAGATAAAAGAAAGCTTTCAGGCACAGATTGTCAGGCCTAGTGATAAACAGTGCAGTGAAGGATGCCGAGACCTTCGAAACAGAACATTGTAGAGGGGGTGGGGGTGACTATGATTTCTACAGGGTTTTGGATTTCATAAGAAACAGTTTCTTAGAGCCTTTGTTTATTTTTATAAGTGGCTATTTAAACAGTTGTGAGGTTAAGAGTTTAGAAAAGGCCTTCTCCTTCCTAAGCAGAACTCCTGGCTGTGTGTTTCGGGCAGGGAGTACTATGGAAAAGTTACAAAGAACATAACCCTGGCCCGCTTCCCAACACTTTACTTTGCATGGCTGTTTTGTGATGAGATGGAATCAGGCAAGATGTGTGCGTTGCAGCCTTATTCTAAGTTCCTAAACAATTTCTAAAATGTATGGTTTCTCTCCTTTCTTTTGTCCCTAATTCTGCATGTTTGGGCTTTTGAGGTCCTTGAGATTCAGTTATATTTTCTATTTCTCACACTCAGGCACTGAAGATGCCACCAGGATCGTTTCAACGTGAGCTCCTTTTATCATCAGCCCACATTACCATCAAGCCACACTCAGCCGCATTCACATCTCTGGTACTCATTCCGCACGCTTTTCTTCTCTCCAGAGCTGTCAGCCACATTGCCCCTGGCTACAGTCATATCAAATGACAGCAGCTAAACAGAATTAAGCCCACTCGGTCCCCAGTCAGGACATCTTCAGTGAAGATGGGTGGCTGTACTTAGTGGGCGTTTATTTAAGGCATCAAGTCACACTGAAGGAAAACATTCCTTATGTGTCGTGTATAACCAGTTATTGGAAAACGTACTTATATATTTCATTGCTTTTTCAGAAAAATTAAATGTGACAGCCTAACTGAAATGCAATATTTAATAACAATAATATTTAGAGCTTCACATAATAACTTTTACCAGGGATATTAGAGATTTTCTTTCCCTCACCACCCACTGCCATGTGAGAGCTGTCTCTACAGCAGCTAATAGCAGACTCAAAAAAAGATTCTAATTGTAAGATATGAGGGACTGTAGCTATTTCTAATGCCTTAGCTGTAAACCTCAGTGAAACTATCCACCCTTTAGTAATTCTTGTTGCTTAAAAAACATGAAGCTGTCAATAAGTCTATAAGCAAAAGTACAGATCTGCATTAGCAAAATGAGGCAGAGAATTAAAGCAATTATCTAAATAATTTATCATGAGCCTAGGGTAGGTGGCTAAATTACTTAAATGAATATTTTAGGGGGGAAATGCATTTTTGGTAAAAGGCTTTTGAAGACTGTCTCTAGGCTCATTGCACATAGAGCAGGAAAATCACTGTAATGATGAGGTCTGTGTGTATATGAAAGGTACCCCCTGCTGGAGCTTTGCTTTGAAATGCAGAACTGTTACTATTTTCTGTATTTGCCATCACCTCATCATCCAATGTGAGAATGAACAATTTAAAAAAATTAAGAAAGAATATAAAACCTAAAAACACTGTTACTACAGTTTTTAGAATTGTAGTTTAGAATTTTTGGTGTTTGGCTCAAAAATCAAAACAAAACAAAGCAAAACTGAGGAGAACCAAACAATGATTTGGTCCCTTAGCGTTCAGTCCTATCCACCATTCTTTCCTGATTCTACAACATAGAGGCTTCTAGTTATGATTTCCTTCCCTGCACTCATCTCTAGTTGAGCCCAAGGTCAATATTTACACTGCCTATAAGAGAGAGAATTTTGAAAGTTTCTCATCATGGGATGTTCCTCCACTTTATTTAGTGCTCAGTAAATCTCAGAAGGACAGTTTACATTGCTCTAACTTTGCCTAACTCTGTTCCCAGATTCTTCTCACACAGCGCCTTGGTGTCATGCCCTTGAACTTGCCAGGAGGACACAGAGCAGAGAAGCAGGCTCTCTCTCCAAGCAGAGGAACCTCAGATCCTTCAACTAAAAATGTGGCTCATCAGTGAAATCAGCATCACCTAGTCCTAGAGGCTTTTAGGAATGCTGAGTCTCAGGCTCCTCCCATCCCTGCTCATTCAGAATCTGAACCAGCTCCCCAAGAGGTTAACTTTTGTGAAGCACTGATGTTGTTGACCCTGTGGGACTTTTAAAAGAGCAAGGGGAAAATTTTGAGCAAACTAGCAGAAGAAAGAAGAAGAAAAAGGAGAGAAAGAAGGATCACAGAGGCTGCAGAGCCTAGACTTTCGAAGTCTGAGAAAAAGCAGAAGTAATGCAAAGAAACCAAGTTATTGAATTATGATCTCAGGGCCTTGGGCCTGCTGTCTGATACTTCCAGCTAAGTGTCAACACCTGGGGATCACAGGTGTTAATTATGGCCACAGAAGCCTGGGGGGCCTGGCTGCAAATCATCAGCTGAAGAGAAGTACCTCAAGCCCTGTTGATGGCTTTCTTCCCTAAAGGCAGCAGATGTACCCAGAGGACGGCCAGTCCTTGTTATTCATTAGGGGCAAGTGGGCAGGGCCAGCTGAGGATAGATGGCAATGCTTGCTTTTAAAAACTTCCACACCTGAGAGGAGCATGATGAATACGTGCCCGTTTCCACAGCACACAGTGTGTTAGCTTTTATTTGACCATGTTATTGCTGCCATTAATTATTGTATTGATGGATGTCACAGAGCTTGCATCCCGAGGCTTATTTTATTTTATTTTGTATTAAGGAGAAGACTCACTTCAGAATGAATTACAGACTCCACATGTAGCTGAAACCCATTTCCTCTTGTTTTGTCCTCAGAGAAGATGGCAAACAGCTGTCTGGCTTCCTCCACATACACTTAAAGGACATAACTGAGTCACAGCAATGCCCTCATTTTCTGGCAGGCCCACTCCCCTTTCTCAGCAATGTCAACCAGGGCCATTTACTGAGGACCAGCTACATGTGGGGCACTATGCTATTGTTTATTTTATTTTATTTTATTTTATTTTAATTACTGGTTTGAGAGAGAGAGAGAGATTGATTGGCTGTTCCACTTATTTATACATTCACCGGTTGCTTCTTGTATGTGCCCTGACTGAAGCTCAAACCCACAACCTTGGCATATTGGGGACGCTCTAACCAACTGAGTCCCCAGCCAGGATCTACACTATTGTGTCTTAATTCCATAACAGATCCAAGTTCCCGCTGGGTTCTAGACTCAGCTGCAAACAGCCAGCCATTTAACTTCTCTTTTCCTCTGTTTACCCACCTTTTAAAAGATGACAACACTACTTGCCCTGGCTGCACACATGAATTAATTTAAGGATCAAATGAGGCCACTCACGTGGAAGCAGTACAAGGAGATAAGGGCGAAGACTCCTGTGGCGCTTTGGTTTTCATCTGGAACTTCTTTACCACCACCACCTCCACCCCCGGGCCCCCAGGAAATCCCACACAGGACCCAGAACTAGGGCCGTCACCAAGCAGGACTGAAGGGGGTCCAACTGGGAGCTCTTGCTGCTTCATGCAGCCCAGGCACAGTCCCCGCTATCAAACCTCCTCCACCGCTTATTTACACCGCCCGCCCTGCTCCCCCACCCCCGCGCACCTCGGGCAACGGGACCCTGGCTTTTCCTCCCTAAATGAATTGCATTCCCTTGCTCATTATAAAACTTGTCAAACCTTATATTGAATTCCAATCCTATCCTTTAGTTTACACCATTCAGCCACACACGCCCAGTTGGAGCTGTTAGCAAGTCCTCCCCAGAGCCGTACCGAGTCGTCATCAGTTAAATCCTTTACCCACCGGTAGCAAGGGAGTTTAATCCATTTAAACATCAAATGCCTTGGTGAAGTCTAACTACCCTTTAACATACCTAATCAATACTTTAAATGTTCTAGAATGAAATTCAAGATTCCAATTAACTAATCTGGTGACATAAGACTCAGATTCAATAGAATGTTTTCTAAGTAGCACCTCCTCCGATGGGCTCTATGCCAAGTATTTCGCCCATAGTATGTTATTTAGTCCCTACAGTAACCTCGTGACATAAATATTAGCATCCCAATTCGACATTTAAGGAAACAGAGGTTCAGAAGCTAAATGACCTGTCCAGAGTCATGGAGCTACTTGGAAAACTGAAGTTCAAATCCAGGACTCCCGATTCTAAGGCCACACTGCCGGCCGTGATGCCACAGCTGCCACTGAGGACAACGTGGGAGAAGCATTTGCAGCACTCTGCACTGAAGGCCTTGCCTTTATTGTCTCCAGGAGCATGCTAAAGGCATCTTGAGACACTTAAAGAGGAGTGTCACTTGCTTGATATAACCGAATATCTATTTTCCTGTCACTACTTCATAAGGGTGCAAAACACATGAGGTACTGGCTGTAACTCTTTATAGTGCTCATTTAAAATGACTAAGTGTTATTTCATGTTTGGCAGGGACTAGTACATTTTGTCATCCTCAAAGAATTTTTGGCTAACAGGTTTTTTTCAGATCCACAGTTGTTAACTATTAGAGATGTCTGAAAAAACATTCAGATTGGGCTGGTTGAAATATTTAACTGACGGCTGGGGTCAACCAACACTGAGACTCTCCAGGGCTCTAATGCCACTAGTATCTTAAAGTGAAGAAGAATTTAATTTTCTCTCATCTCAGGATATAGATTTCTGGATACAAATTAAACCTTTTTGTTCTAAAGATGAGCTATGTGGACTAAACTATTTGGCAGGTTTAGACTCTCCATCCTGTTGAAGAAATTATCTTTTAAAAGAGAAAGACAAATGAGTTGTATTATTTAGAAATTTCATTCAACTACTAGCAACAAAGACCAGACTTCCTTTATTTCTTTTTCACATAACGGAAATCTGGAGGCAGGCAGTTTGGCGTTTGTGTGGCACCTCAGACCTGCCATTGAGACCCCAGGTTTCCTCCCTCTTTCTACCAAGCTCTGCATGTGGCATCTATTGTTCACATGGTTTCTTGGTCCTTGCTGGCTGCTGGAGCTCCAGGCACTATTCCCACATTCCATGGAAACAGGAACAAAGAGAAGGACAAAAGAAGACCTAACGGCTGTCTGCTGCCTCCTTAAGAATCTTTTTAGGTGTTCCAGGGGAGTCCAACATGCAGCCTGCAGTCCGCATGCAGCCCAGGATGGCTGTGAATGCGGCCCAACACAAAACTGTAAACTTACTTAAAACATTATGAGATTTTCTTTGTTATTACATGTCATATTTAATGTGTGGCCCAAGACAACTCTTCTTCTTCCAGCGTGGCCCAGAGACTCCAAAAGGTTGGACACCCCTGTTCACAGCTTCCTGGCTTCAAAGGAAGCCCAGAATATATTTTTTTAGTTTCCAGCCAATAAACATTGGAATTCTTACTAAGGGGGGAAGAAAAAAAGTGAATGGATATTGAATAGTCAACTAAGGGTCTCTGCCAGTTACCGAAAGATAAAAGACTCCCTGTCTACGTCAAGCCCTCTTTAGGTGGGTTACAATCATGGGCTCGTGAGCTTTTAGAAAGACCAACTAGTTTAACACTTGCATATGAAAAGAAATTGAGGTCCTGAGGTGACTGGGCAGCGTGGTCATAGAGCACTGACAAAAAAGCTTCCTGCTGCCCTCCCATCAGGCACACTTACGCACTGTCTACATCAGCTTGGACGGCTATGCCATAACACCCCACAGTGAGGGGCTTAAACAGCAAACATTTATTTCTCGTGGGTCTGGAGGCTGGAAGTCTGAGACCAGGGTGGCAGCGTGGGCGGGTCCTTGGTGAAGGCCTTCCAGGTTCTGTTCTTTACAGCCTTCACATTGGTGCAAACACGCAGAGAGAAATCTCATGCTTCTTCCTCTCTTAGAAGGGCATTAATCCCACGATCTGGACTCTACCTTCAGGATCTAATTAATCCTAATTACCTCACAAAGGCCACATCTCCAAATTTCACCACATTGGGGGTTAAGAATTCAACATACGATTTTTGCAGGGACACAAACATTTGACTCATAGCATCTGCCCAGTCACAGGCAGCACTTACTGCCCTAGGCCTCTGCCACCAGGTGGCCTTTTGGGGGTAGGAACAGAAAGAAGGTACAGACAAGCACACTTGAATGGTGCCTCCTACAGGAAGACTACCTCAGAAAAGAAAGGGCTGGGCTGAGCATGCTCTGTCCCTTCTCCCAGTGAGAGAAGTCTTTCCTCCACCCCTAAAAAGAGGATGCAAGGAAAGACCAGAGGTGGTCCTTTCATGGGTTCTGCGAAACTGAATTCTTCCATGTGAGACTGGAGGAAAAGGGCAACCCTCTCTACGCCTACAATTTGTTTACTTTTACCCCTCTTGTTTCCTCCTGTAATGTTGTACCCAGCTAGCAGAGTGTGCCCTCGCTGACTGCCTGTGAGACTTACCATGAGGTTGGATACAAAGGATTCTGAAAACTAAGACACAAAACTGTCAGGGGACTTGCGCAAAGTCATGCAGCAAGTTGGGGACAAAGCTGAAACCAGGGTCCAAGTATCCAGTCCCACTTGCTGGGAAATGTTCTCTATACTTGGCTGCCAGTCTTTAGGACTTCCTGGTTTGACAAAGCAATTGTGCACTAACTGGAGACCACCTGGAGCCCTGGGAGTAGCTCCTGAGACTTCTGCTGCATTTAGATCAGTGCCCCAGCAGAGAGCAACAGTCTGATGGTAAGGGATGGTTAGGCTTGTGAAACTGGCTGCGGGGCCGGAGAGTTAACTCGACCAGTCAAGAAACATTTTAAATTATCTTCTGCATTCCAGGCTAGAACTGGGATAGAGTGATGGGAAAAAACATACTAGCTGAAAGCCATCATTGCCTAGTCAGGAAGACAGGCAAGAAGAGAGAAAAAAGGCTCTAATGTGACAAGTGCAATGACAGATGTTTGCAAGGGTGCTAAGTAGGCGACAGGCTGCAGGAGAAGAAAGCATACAGGGGCAGAAGATCATATTTCCTGATAATTATAAGTTTCTTAGAATGGCTGGTCACAAATATAAGCGGTGGGAGCAATGGAAGGAAAAGAAATTTCCTAGAACACAGTGTAGGTTGATGATGCATCTACTTAGTTGGCAAACCATGAGGGGCCCTTCAAAGTGATGAGATCATCGCAGGTGTCCCCAAGGACATCTGTCACTGTCACTTGAATAAGAATAAACCTAGAAGCCATCCATTTGAAAATTAATCTTTTGAATCTTGTTTCAACTGTCTCAATTCCTGTGGTAAAGTATCACTGCCAACATCAACATAGTCTCATTGATATGATTGATTCCCTACCAAATAGTTTCCTTTCATGTGGACACAGATATGCACTCAGGAATGTGCTTGTGCTTTCTTCAGATGGACTCTCCTATTTGCACTTCCAACATCTGCACTTAGGCTTGGTTTGAAGCTCTGACTCCTTTCTGAAATAAGCAGGGTAGAAGTTGGAAGTAAATTCAAATAGACTTGGCACATTTGAGAGTGGGCAGTTGAACAGGGTGAATTAGAATCAGTATTGCTGCATTCTTGGTCTTCACTTTGGGTTTAAAGTCCTTAAAATGACTTTCTACATTTCAAAAAATTTTAAATCACTAATCCTTTGTTTCAAAAGCTGTATCTGCCAGGTACGTGTCCTGCTGTACCTAGCTCTCTTTCTCCACCACCCTCTTCAACACCCAAGAGATACCATCACAGAACACCCACCCTCACCCCTGGGCTCCCAGGGAGACACAGTGAAAACTGCTGATATCTGAGCTGCTTTGGGAGACCCTTTAGCTCTGACAAGAGGATAGGGCCTCTACATAATGGTCCTTTGGCGCCTCACACCTTGCCAAACCTGTGAGTGTGCAGATGAATGCCCAGTCTCCACAAGTTCCCCCCAAACCCTCCCAGTCCCTTTGGTAAAAGCACCAGCTCTGGCCCCGGCAGCGCTGAGTACAATCCAGTTCCAATCCTATCAGAATACATGGTACTACAGGATCCCACTCATTTAAGATTTCCAAGCCCTAGTCAACTTATTATGAAAATAGCAAATGCAACACAACTGCTGGAACTAACTGTTCCCTGTAGAATGTGGTTTCCAAGCCTGCTTTACTGCATTGAGCATTTTCTCCTGGATATATTCCAGTCTTCCAGAGTCTGAGAAAAACAAAAATTTAAGAATGCAATTTGACTCTCCATTTCTGGAGGGCAAATTTATAAGGTCTTTATCTCTATCTATTTTTTTTATTTATTGGTGGAAGAGGTATGGACAAACTTTTAGGGATGGTTCACAGTGTTCTGGGCACTACATGTATATTATATCTTCTAATCTTTTTGTAACAGGTAGGTCAAGGCGAGCATCAAAACAAACAACAAAACAGAAATACAATATTCTTGGATTCTTTGGGTATCAAACACCTTCCAGCTTATGATTCTGTCTATGTAGGGTGTAGTCTTCATGCCTGTGGTCTGAGAAGGCATTTCTTTCCAAATGTCAAAGCTGAAGAAGAGAAAGAAAGAGTGGAACAAAGAAAAAGTGCCAGCTCTCTCTTAAGGACATTGTCAGACCACTCTTGTCTAATATCTTATTGTCAGAACTTTGTCACATGTGCATAACTGCAAAAGAGCCTGCAAAATTTCTTCTTTGTTTGATGGTCATTGGCTCAGCCAAAATTTATTTTACTCTGGAAGAAGGGGAGAATAGAAACAACTCCATAAGCAGGTATTATTACACTTATCAATAAAATGGGGAAACTGAGGCTCAAAACATTTAAGTAATTTTCCTGAGGCCATACATCTTAAATGTATAAATTGTAAGTTTTTGAACTAAAGATTTTTATTCCTTATGTCCCCATAACAGTAAGATGACATTTATGTAAAAAGTCGTCAGTTTTTCCAATAATTGTATCATCTCCTTGGTTTTCTCCAGGGTGGATTAAAGCGTGTCCCCTGTCTCTCATGTTTCTCCTGCACTGCCATCAGCCTAGTACAATCACATCACCTGATTATCACCATTGCCTACTAATTACTGTTTTCTACTCTTCTCTTGTCCCCCTTCAATTTATTCCCCACACAGAAAGAAGAATGGGTTTTTTAAAAACTCAAAGTTTATAATTTTATTTCACTGCTTGAAAGCCTTTAAAACCATATTGCTCTTTGGATAGAGACTAGCACCATTCATGAAGTTCCCAGGCATGGCCTGGCCCCACCGACCTCCCCAGCTTTCTCTCTCCTGATTCTCCTCCTCCTTCTCTCTGCTGCTTTGAACTTCTGCGCTCACTTCATGGTCCCTCCCATATCAAGGCCTAAACCACACTGTTCCCTCTATCCTGAGTCTCTTCCCCTGTATATTTGTTTCCTTAATGTTTAAGACATAAACTCAGCCCTTCTTGACACCCCACGCTAGATCAGTATATTAGTATATTCTCTCAAAATGCCCTGTGTTTTCTGGACTCTGTAAGTATATACCTGTTCTAATATAACTTATTCCTACTTCTTCTATTAGTTTATAAGATATCTGAGGAAAGCACAGTGTTCCTCACCATGGCATCTTTAGCATCTAGCAAATAAATGTTCATTGAAGGAAAAAAAAAGTTTAATTTATAACCTCCAATTTTTGTTAAGTAATTTTAATTGTCCATTTGTCTATTCATTCAACTAAGCATCTGCTATGTTCTAAGCATTGTTCTAAGCTTTAGAAACAAAGCAATGAACAAGACAACAACATCCCTGTTTTTACAGAGATTACATTCTTATGGAATGATAAAGAAGGGTGAGTGGATACATACACGGATGGATGAACAGATGGACATATGGATAGATTGAAGGAAGAGATAAAGGGAAGCAAAGGAAGGAGAAAGAAAGAAAAAAAGAAAAATATGAGACTTTGTTAAAGCAGAATAAGACAGGAAAGTGATAATAGAGGGGTGGGATATATATCAGCAGGATAGCCAGAGAAGGCTTCCCGTAGGAGGTGATATTTAAGCAAAACTGAATTATGTTAAAAGGAAATCTTGTAAAAATCTGGAATTAGAACATTCCACAGATACAGCAGAGCAAGGAGAAAGGCCCCAAGGTGGGAATAGCTAGACCATTGTGGCTAGAACAGAGAATTCAATATCAAGGTGGAATATTTCAATCCACTGAGATAAGTGTTAAATCTCATTCTCCCAACAGTACAATAACTTTCAGCTTTAACTCTTCTATAAATTTGGTAACTATGGCAGTTACAATGATAGAGCACAGTGACCCATCTTTTTAGTCTACCTCCAAGGTCATTTATGATTCAAACAATAATTTGCATCCAAATTAATAAAATTTTCCTACTAAATGTTTAGCAAAGAATAACACCAATTCCATACTATCTCTTTCAGAAAGGAAAAAGGTGAAATATTTCCAAATTCATTCTATAAAGCTAGTATTACCCTGATACAGAGACCAGAAAAAGACAACACATTACAAGAAAACTACACCCTGGCCAAGTGGCTCAGTTCATTGGAGAATAATCCTGAGCATCAAAAGGTTGTGGGTTTGATCCCTAGTTAAGACACATACCTAGGATGCAGGTTTGATTCCTAGTCAGGGTGCATACAGGAGGCAAATGATTGATGTTTCTCTCTCTCTCTGTCTCTCCCCACCCTTCCTCTCTCTCTAAAATCAGTAAGAATATCCTTGGGTGAAAATCAGAACAATCTGTAGACAATTCATAAATATGAATGCAAAAATCTTTTAAAAATATTAGCAAATAGCCCTGGCTTGTGTGGCTTAGTGGACTGGGTGCCAGCCTGTGAACCGAAAGGTCACCGGTTCAGGTCCCAGTCAGGGCACATTTCTGGGTCACAGGCCAGGTCCACAGTTGGGGCTGTGTAAGAGGCAACCATTTGATGTCTCTCTTATATATTAATGTCTCTCTCCTTCTCTTTCTTTCTCCCTTCCCCTCTCTCTAAAGATAAATAAAATTTTAAAAAATAAATAAAACAAAATATTAGCAAATAGATTTAGCAATATATAAGATTAATTTGCTACAGTTAAATGTGATTTATGCAAGCCTGGCTCAATATGCAAGAATCAATGTAATCTATGATATTAATAGCCTAAAAATAAAAATCAGCCCTGGCCAGTCAGTTTAGTTGGTTGGAACATCCATTTGTACACATAAAAAGGTTGCAGGTTCGGTCCTGGTCAGAGAATGTGTGGGATATAACTGATAGATGTTTCTTGCTCACATCAGTTTCTCTCTCTCTCACTCTCTTTCTCTAACCCTTCCTCTCTAAAATCAATAAGTACATCCTCTGGAGAGGATTTAAAAAATCATATATCAATAGGTGCAGAAAAAGCATTTGACAAAGCTCAATACCCATTCGTTATTTAAAATGCTCAGAAAAATAGGACAAAGGGGAATGTGCTCAGCTTGAGCATCTACAAGAAAACGCTAAAGCTAACAGTATACTTAGTGGGAAATGACCAAATGCTTTCCGGGAATGTAAGATCAGAGAAAAGGCTAGTATGTTCATTCTTATCAACTGTATTTCTATAGACTAGCAATGAACATGTGTACACTAAAATTAAAAATAAAATACTATTTACAATTGCTAAAAAATACTAAAATATGTAGGTATAAATCTAAGAAAACCTGTACAGGACTAGCATGCTAAAAACTGAAGAATGCTAATGAGAGAAATATTAAAAAATAATATCTAAAGAAATAGAGAGAAATGCCATGTCCATGAATTGGAATACTCAATAAGGATATTAATTCTCTCCAAAGCCCATGTATAGGTTCTATGCAATGCCTAGCAAGATCCCAGCAAGATTATTTTGTACATATTGACAAGACTTTCCTAAAAAATATATGGAAAAGCAAAGGAACTAGGATAGCTAAGACAATTTTGAAAAACAAGAATGAAGTAGGAGAAATCAGTCTATCCTATTTCAAGATTTGTTATATAACTCCAGTAATCAAGACTGTACTGGTAGGATAGACACATAGATAAATGGAGCAAAATAAAGAACCAATAAATAGACCCACACAAATATGCCCCACTAATTTTTGACAAAGGTATAAAAGCAACATGATAGAGAAAGGATAGCATTTTCAACAAATGGAGCAAATAAGCAAAAAAAAAAGGAACCTTAGCCTAAACCTCACACCTTACATTAAACCCAGATCAACATGGATTACAGAAACGAATATAAAACAAACTATAAAACTAAAAAACATTTAGAAAAAAAAAGACATAGGACAAAATCATAGGTTAGGCAGATTTCTTTGACAGGACACCAAAAGCACAATTCATAAAATAAAAAAGTTGATAAATTAGACTTCATCAAAATTAATTTTTTTCTGTGCAAGACCTATTAAGAAGATGAAAAAACAAGCTACTGAAAAATGTTTGCAAACCACATACCTGACAAAGGGTGTATTTCTAGAATACATATACATATTTAAATCCTTAAAACACAACAGTAAAAAAAAAGCAAACAGTCTAATTAGAAAATGAGCAAAAGCATGAACAGACACTTCACAAAAGAAAATAAAGGCAAATAAGCACATAAAACCATGTTTCAACTGTGCTTAGGAAAGTGAAAATTTAAATGCAATGAAATATCACTGAACAACTATCAGAATGTCTAAAATTAAAATAACTAATAATGATAACAGCAAATGCTGGTGAGAAAGCCAAGAAATTATATCAGTAATACATTGATGGCAGGAACATAAGTGGCACAGCCATCCTGGAAATAGTTTGGCTGTGTCTTAATAACTAACCCTTTAGCTGTCCTATCATTTGATGCAGCAATTGCATTCTTGGGCATTTATTCCAGAGAAATAAAAACTTACGTTTGCACAAAAATCTATACACAGATTTTCATAGCAGTTTTATTTATAAGAGCCCCAGCCTGGAAACAACCCAGATGTTCTTCAATGGGTGACTGGGTAAACAAGCTGTGGTTCCTCTAATACCATAGAATACGACTCAGTGATAAAAAAGAGTGGACCATTGATACGTGCAACAACTTCCACGAATCTCTAGAGAATCATGTTGAGTAGGGGAGAAACAACCAATCCCAAAAGGTTAATATTGTGTGGTTTCATTTATATCACATATTGAAATTAAAAACTATAGAAATGAAAAATAGATGAGTGGTTGTCAGGGGTTAAAGGTAGAGAAGAAAGGACAGGGAGAATTGGGTTTGGCTATGCAAGGGCAACAAGAGGAGCCCTTACGAGAATGGAAATGTTCTGTATCTTGGCTTTGGCAATGTCAATATCCTTGCAGAGATATTTTACTATAGTTTTGCAAGATATTCCCTTGCAGAAAAACTAAGTGTATACAGAATCTCTCTGTGTAATTTTTTACAAATGAATGTAAATCTCTATCTCAGAATTAAATATATAATGAAAATAATTTTAAAATAAAGCTTATGCTCAAATCAATAGCTTTTCTGTGTGTAAGTTTTCTGTGGTAATGTGCTTAGTGACTTCCTTATTCCAACATCATCAAATATTCATCTGTATTATCTTCCTTTTAATAGTTTAAATTTTTTACATTTTACTTTGCTATATGGTACAAAAAAGGCTCTAACTTGAGTTTTGTCAACACTAACTTTTTGTTAATGAATCCATTCATTCTTCATTGGTTTATTATGTTTTCTTCATCATACATTAACTTCCAAAATACACTAGAGACAATTTTCTTAGCCATTCTAACTGTTTATTTTTTTCAAACACACACAGAATCTTTTTGTCAAGTCCAAAAAAGAAATTCTTCATGATTTTGTTAGGATCCATTAAAGTTATAATTAATTATGAAAGAATTAACATATTTACAGTGTTTAGTCTCCTCATGCAGAAATTTAGTTCTGTGTTTATTCATATTCTTTTCTATCACTCAGAAAATGCCTGTAATTTTCTTCCTAGAGGTTCATTTGTTTCTCGCTAGAATTATTTCTAGAACTTTTTGCTCTTGTGACTGCAATCTTTGTTCCCCTGCAGAGGGGGTAGATGTCCAGTTTTTTAGTTTTATAGAATCCATGTTTCTAAAGCAGAAACTAGGCAGCGTGGGGGTAAGAAAAGAACAGATCTTTCTACCTGCATTTAGGCAATCATTTATACATTATTGAATGCCATTTTCATTGGCCTTGAATTTAATGAAAACTCCCCCTCCTCATACTAGCACTAATGTGGTTAGCAGTTCCTGACTTCAGTTTTCTTCTTTCCTGTGTCTTCATAGGCTCTCTAGTAAGAAGTTGCAAGAGGCAACTTGGACACTCACCAAATGTCACTGTGTACTAAATTTTTTGTTCTTCCATTCTGAGCAATTCTCAAACAGGTCTCAGCCATCGAAGAGTACTTTTCATACTATGTGCATTTTGCCACATTATCCATAGTGATATCTTGATAGTTTGCCAAATGTTTCCCTAAAACCAGGACACGCTAAATCTATGTAATACCTCCAGTCCTGGAGCTCAGTAAAATATTTTTGCAAAGGGCTCTGAGGTTAGTTTGGCATGATTTGTGTCCCTGGTGATTCTGTCTTCTAGCAGCCAACACATTCCTTTCAAAATGCTCATATGAATGTGCTTAAAATTCAGTCTATAATTTGACCAAATGTTGACCAGTTATTGGTCTGTAGTTTCTGCAGGTCACCCCTTTTTAAAACTTGTGACATTAATTTGTCAAGAATTTTCTGATTCCTCTCTTTTATGTGATTTTTTTTTTAATTCCCAGGAGTGATTCCCTGGTTACACACTTAAATTCCTCCAGCACCCTAGGAGGAGCCTTGGCTGTACCTGAGGACATGAACTCATGGCATAAATTAAGGCTTGCTCTTCATTTCCGGCCCATTTGGGTTGCAATTCCTTTATTATATAGATTGTTCTGCTCTGTTCGAATTCAAACACTCTTAAGAGAACCAGCAGCTGTGGGAATGTTCTTGTCCTTACCAGGAAAACTGTTTTAAAGCAGCACAGAAAGCAAAGTACGTCTGTAACTGAATGAAAACAAACAAACAAACAAAAAACACAGAGGTTTGGCTACCTGTCTCCACAAAAGCCAAACTAGTGAGGCAGAGGCTGGTGCAAAAGGAAAGAAGTTTTATTTAGGTCCTGCATGATCTGGGAGAATGGCAGACTCCTGTCTGAAAGCCCATCTCCTCAGCAAGACCAAGACAAAAGCCAGTGTCCAGAGTTCCTGCTCCGTTTTAAATTACAGTCCTTTGAAGCCTGCAGGAGGCTGCCAAGCAGCCATAGTCCCCTTCCAGGTAGTTTAGCTTGTTCCCAGCTGCTGTTCATTTCAGGCTCCCTTCTGGAGCCTGCGTGCCGAGCCATGCTATGGGCCACGCGTCTGCTAGGGCCACAAGGGCACATACTCCCCGGTGAGAGAGCAAACGAACACACGGGTGAATGCACCATCAGGTGGGTGAGAGAGAGGGAGAGGCTCCCTCCTGGAGGCCATAGGTCACATGGCTGCGAAGGCCATGTGGGCCATGGGGAGCACAGGCGAATCGATTGTGCCAATGCAGGTCACAAGCAAGCAAGCCACCAGCCACTGAGCCTTTTTTGTTCTCCTAGGATTATATTAGCTTTGGCATGGGGCAGGCCAGGTGCTTTTTCAAAATGACCAATCAACTTCCCAAACTTTTTTGCATGCTTTGGGTGGGTCCACCTCCCAATCTATCCCTTCTTTCCCCAGGCTAGGCTGGCAGGCATCTTTGGTCCAGCACCTCCCACTGCCAATTTTGACTTATATGGCTGATGTGTCCTCTTACACTTGGGCTCTTATCCATTGACATTACTAGCTTCCTGCACACTCAGTGTAAGAACCTCCCCCTGCTGCCATCTTGGCCAATGAGGGAGACTCCCTGGCGCTCCAGACAGACTATCTGCTGGTAACATATCCATCGTAATAACTGCATGTGGTATGGTATCAGATGGGTACTAGACTTATTGGGGTGATCACTTCATAAGTTATATAAATATCTAATCACTATGTTGTACACTGAAAATAACATAATATTGCATATCAACTTCACTAAAAAAAAAATTTAAAGTGAAGTGCTTCCTGACTTGCGATCAACAATGATTTCCAGATTCATGCTCACACAGTTTACTCTATAACTTGGATGTTTTATTTTCTGGTTTCTCAATTTCAGAGTTTGTCACCTATTTCTTGTCTTTGGAAACTCCCATGCACCATGCCCATCTTAAAGAGGCTGCCCATTGTGAATATCCAGCTCATCGTTCCAGACTTGTATCTCGCCCCTAATGCCTGAATTGGCACTGGCATTGAGAACTTAGGACACATAACCCTGCCCCTGTTGTTTCTGGACAAATATCCCACCGCCAGTTTTGAGTCTATCCCACTCCACCTCCGGCCCCCTGCCCTTACTGCCAGAGCTGGTTGCATTGCCTTTCTCACCATGAAGTCACACGTGCTGTGCACCAGTGTCTCAGATGTCTTCTCCCAGGCTGCACTGGTACTGTTATGAATTTATCAAAGCAGCATGCACTGTAGCACAATCTGCTTACCCCATGGCTCTCTGGGGACAGACTGTGCCCCATTACTAAAGTGCTCAAAGCACACCTCACCCCACACCATCTCCTCTGTGATCAGCTCTACTCTTGTCAGAAGATCCTACATGGCCTCTGTGCACCCATCATGAACTTGACCTTGCTACATGTAGATAATTAATAGAAGTTTATTGAAATTATTTAAGTAACAATGATCTATCTACATTCATTTTGGGGAAGCTCTGTATGTTTTTCAGCTGCCTGTTCCCAAAGCAGATGTGTCCTTCCAAAACCAACGTCATCTTTGCCAAAACACAGGAGATTTATTGCAGTTCATTCCTGATCTGTGCTGAGACACATCATCTTTCTACTGTCCCTATGTAACTGTATAAGCTCCTTAAACTGAATGTAATTCAGACATGCAAAATTCTAGGCACCGTCAGGATCCCTGGCCCAGGGTAATGAGCCTAGTGCCAGGAACTGGTATGACCTCCCCCCAAGACGGGGCACACTCAGAGATCACCCCACTGCTCTAGCAGGAAACTACAGGTATGCAGAATGTTTGCCTGCTGTGGGTTCAAAGAAGGACAATCAAAAGTAAGCCATCTTCCAGATTCTGTGTGAAAACACACGACTTGAGACACTTTTGTCCAGTCCCATAGAATTGCTAAACTCTGATGCACAGCACATATGTTTCAATCCAATATATTGTCTCCCATTGGGACAAGAATATCCCTTGATTTATAAGCGTCTCCCTCCATTCTCCCACCTCACCAGTCAAATGTTCTGTGTAAATGTAAGAACTATGGCTACTCAGTAGAATGACATTGTGTCATTACTTGTCAACCTTCATTTGCCAATGAGGATTTCTGTGTTGTAACAAACTAACTTGTTTCTAACTAAAATAATTTTATTATATCTATTTAAGAAGTTTATGAAATATAATTTCCTATCATGCTTATTCACCTATTGAATTTTAGCCTATTACAGGAAAATGTATTCAGAAACAGTACACAGCTGCCCTCTTGTGTTACTTTCATATAATTCAATCTATTAGTGTTTACCAGTGATTTCATTTGCTATGCATTTTTAAAGGTTACCATGTACCATTACTCTTTTCCTTCATTAATATCCTAAATGGTAATTTACAAAGCTCAAGATATAAAACTATACCAGCTCTCTATATCAATTTAATCAGAAGTTATTGACACAAACATCTAAATATTTAAGACGTAATAATTTACTCTGTCAATGTCTTCTCCTTACCCAAATACCCAAAAGTCTTAACATGCTTTGGTATTATTTCACCATACTCAATTACAGCTCAATTAATACTTAATCTGTTCTTACTGAGGACATGTGTTCACTCATCCTTTGTTACTGACCACTCAATGGCCCCATAGAAGATGAAATGGAAGCAAGTTGTCTTTTATAACAATTGACAAGGGCATCCCCCATAGAGGGCAACTGTGATTTCTGTTGCCATTAATTAAGCACCTACTATGAGCAAAGTACTGTGCTAAGGTTATTACAAACAGAATATAGAGAACATGCATAAAAGGGAAGCCTTATCTCCAATGAACATATAAAGAAACCCAAGCACAGGACTTAGGTAGTGCCTTCCAGGAATTTAGTAAAAATTCTTGGGCAATGATGGTCCCATTCTTCAGACTGTAACTCTGCCAACCAAGACAACCACTCTTTTATTCAGCATCTCCCACCATTATAAGTCAGCTCCACGAGTTCATGTCCAGCCAATCACCCAGTATTCTGGAAACAATCTGATTAAAGTGAGAGGACGGTTAGACAAGAACATAAGTTTATCATCAGTGTTGGCCTCAATGGATGTTCTGTTTCTTTATTAAGTTGCTGGGTTTTCTTGTTAAGTACTATGTGGTTTTCTCTGTATTAGAGAAGGATGGATGTGAAAAGTTGAAAACAAGCCATATTATTTTGGGGAAATTTGGAACTGTACCTTTGCATTGATCAACACTTTTTGGTAGCTACACACAATACCAGGTGGAGAGAGGGTCCAGTGGTGAAGCAAGAGGACCAACCAGCTGTTTGGGCTCAGTCCCTCATGTCCTGGGAGGTTTAGCTTCTAAAACTTACAACAAAGATAGAGAACTAGGATGGAATGCAGAAAATATAAGCTGAAGTGTAACATCCGGTGACCATAAACAGGAATTCATGGAGGTGGAATGGGGAGATTCTAGAGAGGATTCTAGAGTGGAGGTGAAGATAGAGTGAACAATGTAAGTCAAGAATGATATAGCACCTCTTTATGGTATTACTATATAAACCCAACTCTTCCAGTACTGCAGGCAGTAGCTACATAGTGGGCATAAAATGAAATTGGTCCTGTTACTTTGGCTCCAACCGGATAAAAAAGATGCCTGTAGGTGGGAGGTCTAGGAACCCATCCTTCTGTAGAGTGTAATTTAGCAACAGTGATATGGGGCATGTAGCAATGGATTGCTCGGCTCAAGATCATTGCTAAGGGCTGGAGTCAGAGGAGGACAGAGCCCGGGCACAGCCTCACTGCAGAGTCATGCTTCCTGGGGCAGCCAGGTGCAGCAGGAAAACCGTGAGCGTTAAAATCCTTTGTCTGGGGCTCCTGTTCTAGCTCTGTAACTAACTTGCTGAGTGACTTTGGGCCAATGGCTTTATCTTTATGGTTCCTGGTTTCTTCATCTTTCAAATGCTTTCCTTGGGCACTCAGGTAGTCCTTCCATCCTTAAAGCTCTCTAAGCTCAATCCCTTCCATGATAAATAGACCTTGCTGTGCCTGTCTGCCCACAAGTACTGATTTTTCATTTGTGTTGGGCTGAACTATGTCCCCCCTGCCAAATTCACACGTTGAAGCCCTAATCCCCAGTACCTCAGAATGTCACTGTATTTGGAGAGTTTCTTGAAAGAGGTAATTAAGTTAAAATGAGGTCAGGAGAATGGTTACTAATCCAACACAACTGGTGTCATTATAAGAAAAGGAAATTTGGACACAGACAGGTACAGAGGGAAGACAATGTGAAGACAAAGGAGGAAGATGGTTATCTACCAAACCAAAGAGAAAAACCTCAGAAGAAACCAATCTTGCTGACACCTGAATCTCAGACTTCTAGCCTCCAAAACTCTGAGGAAACAAATTTCTGTGGTTTAAGCCACCAGTCTGTGGTGCTTTGTTATAGTAGCCTGAGAAAATGAATGCAATTTCTGTCTCTTTTCCTATTCATCCACCCTCTTTTATACCCCCTTCTATCTCTCTGCATTTTCCTTTCTATTTGCACTTCCTCTCACCCAACAATCTTAAACACTCACGGGCACAGTCTCCCTTCCAATTCTCTGTCACTCTTTTTCCCTCCCTCTTTCTGGTTTTTTGTTTTGTTTTGTTTTCTTTTCTTTTGTTTTTTTTGTACTGTCTGTCAGGTTCTAACACACACAACTGTACATGTAAAAATTATGGCATTAACATGCACCAGACAGAAAGCAGTTTCTGAAACTACAAGGAGTCCTCATGAAAGTTAAAACAAACATTGGCTTTGAATGTCAGAAAGGGCTTGATGAAACAGATAAATAAACTGTTGCTGGAAATATAAATCAGTAGAAACTTTCTGGAGGGTTATTTGGTTATATACATCAAAAATTTAAAGAGTGCATACCCAAATGCTGAATAACCCAGTGGGAGGAAAAACAAAAACCAGAAAACAAGGAAGATGGGAGGGAGGAATAAACTGCAAATGGTCAATAAGCATGTGAAGAAAATGTTTAAACTAATAAGCAATCAGAAATAAAAAGATATAACAATCGACTAATGGTATCTAAAATGATAAATCTTGCTGATTGACAAATTAATATTTATTAAAAGCCTTAAAATTACATGTTACTTTTGTTTCAGCAATTCCACTTAAAGAATTTAATGTAATAAAGTAACAATATGAAAAATATTCACTGTATCATTTTAAAAAGAAAATAATCTAAATATCAAAAAAGGGTTAAATAATTTATTAACATGATGAATATTTTTTAAAAATTATTTAATGATAATTTTCATTATGCAATGTTAAGTGGGGAAAAGGTACATAAAATTGTCTATAAGACAATTGTTAAAAATAAATGTATATGAATAAATACCCTGCAAGGACACACATCAACACCAATCAGATCTAAAAGTCAGGTTATATTTCTTCTCTGTACTCCTCTGAATGTTTCGTAGTTCAGATAGATTACTTTTTATAGTAGAGAACCAGAACATTCTTTTAAAAAGGAAAAGAAAAAAGTGGGACACAGAAGGGATCAGATGGAAAGGAAAGAAAGGAATATTGGAAAGCAGTGATGTCACAATGGGTCACAAATTTATCTTAGAGTCCAAGTCTGAACCCTGCTGGCATCGCAAGTGAGGCACACATGAGGCGTTTCAAAAGACTCAGTGAAAAAGGACATTGACAAACTGGGTAGCAGTCCCGAGGCAGTGTCACTGCCCAAATGACAAGAGGTTTGAGTTTGGAGCAGACGCAGCCTAATTCACTACCAGTCTTCTTCAGAGAAGCAAGGGCTGGACATGAAGCAGAACATAGTCTGACTCCATATCAGTATCCTGATGACCCTGTTCTTCTTTTATCTTAATTTGCAGTTGCAGACTCTTGAAGGAAAGAGATTTCGATTTCCTGGCCTGTGACATGAGAGTCTGGACACCATCAACACTCCTACTACTCCGAAGTGTCCTTGCTCTGGTTGGGGGATCAAAGTTGGGCCGCTGCTCAGCATCACTTTCCCCACTGCCCACAGCTGGGCATTCAAGCAGGGGCTGGGACATGAAAGGAAGCAGCTAGATATGTGCTCATTCTCCTCCTGCCCATTTTACATGGATTGAGTGTCCATCAAGACAACCGGCATGGCCCTGACTGGCGCAGCTCTGTGGGCCGGGCGGCGTCTGACAAACCCAAAGGTCACGGGTTGGATTCCTTTGTGAGTGCACATGTCTCGGTCGGGGGTGTGCAGAGGCAAGCCACCAATATCTCTCTCCCACATTGATGTTTCCTTCCTCTTTGTCTCTCTCTCTTCCTCCTTTCCTCTCTCCCTCCTTTCCTCTCTCTAAAAATAAATAAATAAAATCTTTTAAAAAATAGAAAACCAGCATGTTATGGGAGAGGCATAGTGAGAAGAAATGGAGAATCTGGGTTTTTATCCATCCTACAAATCATCTGTCGTTTGATTATGACAAATTTGTCAATTTTCTCAGGCCCTGGCCTTCTAATCTATAAAACAAGACAATCATGTCATGTCTTCCTGAAGGTGTGGGGTTGGACTAAAGGTCTCTACTCCCCTGAAAATCTGAGTTAAGAGAAATGTGTAGGGAAGATCATACATGTTGCTGTTCAAAATTGTCCACCTCAGAAATGTGAAATGACCCAAATTCAAGAGAACAGAGCAGAATCTCTACTCATCTTAGCTCCCCTCAAATTAACATAAATTTCTCAGACTTAAAAAAAAAAAATCCGTATAAAGGCTAGGGATCACACAACCCTAATTTCAAAGAATGTATCCCAGCTTGCTCTCACATGAAGTCAATGTTCGGCATTTTCCAGATGTGTTCTGAATCTAGCTGTCTAATGAAAGGGCTCAATTACACAATTGAGTGCAGCATTGTCTTGTGGACATCACTATTCTATAAAGACATGAAGAGATAACCAAGGCCAACACAGAGAGATTCTGCTTTCTAACACCGAAATTATTTTGAATGATCCATTCCACTTGAAGCTATAACTTTTCAAGTTTTTCATACAAGTGAGGCATGGGAACTCCATGTCTACCCTTGACTCAACTACTTCTTCCTTCCCTTTCCTGCCAGCGATGCTACCGCTCCGTAGATCACCTGACCTGACACAACATGGTCATGTTCTTTCTGCTGATAACTCCCATCCACCCCAATCAATCATAATATAAATTTTTGATCTTTGCATAAATACTATAATTAAATTAAACCTGTCAAATTCTTAAGGGTTCAAAATTACAAAACTACCATTTTAGGGTCTCAGTCATGATCAAATAACTTATATTAAGGCCGGAAAGCCCATTTGAAGTTCTGAAAATGTTTCAGGCTCCTTCAAACAAAAAACTTTTTAATGATACAAAGAGGCTGACACAGTATTACTGTTATCATACCATAAATATTTTTATATGCCTGCTTGAAAAACATATCATCATAAGAACTATTCTCTCCTACACCTCTCTCTAACATAAATCATAGAAAATGGACAAAATCTCGCTGTGCCCATTCCTTGGGTTTCCAGCTGGAAGGTGACTGTAAGCAGAAAGGAGCCAGGTCACCTGGCCCGCTGGAACTGGTGCCCAGACGCACCCAGAAGGAGCCTCTGCAGGTGGGTCACACAAAACAAGTGTGTCCTGCAGGGTTTTCAGGCACTTCTTCTCCTGACCCCACTCAAATTAATGTAAACCAGTGGGAATATCATTTGTAAACAAAAAATATTATGTGTAGTTACAATGCAAGCAACCTTTCAACAACATGTTCTAACTGCACACAGGTCCACTTATAGTGCATTTTTTTTCAATACATATATTGAAGAATACTTTGAAAATTTGCAACAATTTGAAAAAATTCAGAACAAGTGCATAGGCTACAAATATAAAAAAATGAGAAAACATTAGGTATTTATCAATGAATGCATAAAATATATGGATATATTTTCTCTTCCTTATGATCTCCTTATTTCCATAAGAAAATCTCTTCCTTTTCTCTACTTTATTGTACTGTAAGAACACAGTATATGTAATATATAGAATGCATATAACAGACAAAATATGTGTTAACTGTTTATGTTATCAGTAAGGCTTCTGGTCAATAGTAGGATAGTAGTAGTCAAGTTTTGAGAAAGTCAAAGTTATATGTGAATTTTCAGCTGCAAGGGGTGGGGGTGAGGTCAGTGCCCCCAACTCCTGTGTTTTTCAAGGGTTAGCTGTAAAAACATGACACTGTGGTTGGATCATCAATGCTACATTTTTCTTTAAAAAAACAACATAACAAAAAGTTTGTAGATGTTCAGAAATCACTCTTTGTGGCACCATCTTGAAAATCAAAATATTTCTTTCCAAAAGAAAGACATACCTGCAGCCAGGAAACGTTTGCAAATATCAGAGAGTGTTTCCACAGCAAGTATTTTATTAGGCACCAATTAGGGGAATCAATACACCCAAAACATTATCAATTATTAATTTAAATGGGACAAGGGTAGCCAAGATAAAGTGTGTAAACATGCTGTCAAACTTTTTAAAGGAGGTAGATATTCAAATTTCTTGTTAGAATTTTATTTTTTTTAAAGCTATGATTTACCTCAGAGTAAGGACTTGTTATAATTACCAACAATGTTTTTGCATTATGAGTAATTTTCCCCTGTGTTGCCCAGTTAGCAAATCTATCTGAAAATGCCTATTAAACGAGGATGACAACACCCAAATCTGTTCAATGTAAAACAGGGGAGCACAGCATTTGAATTAATGGCTCCACTGCACACTGCATGACATAAACTCCAGTGAGCACACATTTTCCAAAAATATTCAGAGAGGAAGTAAGGACACAGAAAACCTACATCACAACCAGCTGTCCAAAACAGGAAGTTTTGTATAAACATTTGTTTATACAATTAAGTCTTTGCAACCTGCAGTTTTTTGTTTTTTATTTTTTTTAGGGAAAGTCATAATTAGGAAAAAAAAAAAGGTAGTACATACACATAAATTCATGTATGTGTGTATCCTGATATTTGTCCATAAAGGATTTATTAAAAATATGAAAACATTCCACTACTTCAAATTTGGGAGTGGACTGGAACACATCTATTACTAGCTGCTAGTGAGTCAGTTTTTCTATGCGTCTAATGTTTAGATGAACAGAAACTGCTCCTAGCACAGTTTTCAGAGCTCAGCTCAAACAGCAGCTCCTCAGAGAAATCTCCCACACCCTTCCTCAAGTCAAGTTTACCCCCTTCTGAGCTACAAGAACTCAGGGTACACCAGGATCCTTTTTCACAACATCTCTTAAACTGCAATTAAGCAATTCATTGTGTAAGTATGCACGAGTATATACAAATGTATAAGTATATATCCACAGCTGGTTAATATCAGTGTCCCCTACCAGTATGTTAAAGATTTATGAGGAAAGTTCCTATGTTCCCTTCCTTGACTCGCAAAAACAGAGTAAATACGAGACATACAAGGTCTGTCCGGAAAAAGTCCAGCCATTGTTAATATAACAAGAACAGTTTATGTGACATCAGTGTAACCTGGCAGCCAGGGAGAGTGGGCTGGAATGCACCTGTGTAAACAATGATGCATTACTGTTCAGTGGAGACAGTAGACAACATTGAGCAAGCCTGTGTACTGTGTGGCCATGACATTCAAAATGACTGAGTAGAGCAACGATTCTGCCTTGAATTTTGTGTTAAGCTTGAACATTCCTCTTCAGAAACTATTTGGACAATTCAGAGGGCCGCAGCTATGAGTAACTGGTGATTGGCAGCTTCATCATGATAATGCACCCACTCATGCATCAGGTGTCCTGCAGAGTTTTTTGGTGAAATGTGAAATCACCCAGGTGACTCAGCCCTACTACAGCCTATATTTGGTGCCCTGTTACTTCTAGCTTTTCGCAAAACAAAAATCACCTTTGAGAAGGAAGAGATTTCAGGCCCTCGATCAGGTTCAGGAAAATATGGCTGGGCAGCTGATGGCGATTGGGAGAACTGTGTGAGGTCCCAAGGTGCCTACTTAGAAGCGGGCTAAGGCGTCATTGTCCGAGGTACAGTCTTTCTTGTATCTTCTTCAATAAATGTCTATATTTTTCATATTACATGGCTGGATACTGTCTGGACAGACCTCGTATGTTAAATGAATAAATTACAATTACTGATTCATCCACCTTAATCAAGAGCAATCACTGAGCAAGCCCAGAAGAAATAGGTATTTATGGAAACTGCAAAAACTATTCAGCTTTCACACCAGGAACACCAATGTCCTTATTACTAAGGTGGCCCCACTCACTCCCTTACTTTGCCATTTAGAAGTCATGAGATTTCATTAAACCTCAATCCTTTCTTTCTACATACCTACTGGCCAAAGTTAAATTCCTTTGATATTAATTATGGATATCCTTCATAGGGCCCAGAGAAACAATTTTTAACTAAAGTGATTTTCAACAAGATATATAAGTATAATGCATCATAAAAGTAAATTTAAGACATCTTTGGAACACTTGAACTGTCATCATATAATTGACATTTCAATCACACTTGGCACCCAGTGTTTTCTTTGGGTGCAAATCTTTCCATCATTGATGAAACCCGATCCTTGTCAAGAAAAGAGGAGGTGGCCTCACCGTGTCAGGAGGATGGCTTCGCACATCTGACACGGAGCGTGGGCACGCCCTTGGCAGCAGGAATCCCAAGATCTGCTTCCCAGATTCGTAACAAGAATCTGTTTCTTCCTGTCTTCAGCTGGGCCCTGCCACTTCAGGCCATCTGCTTTACTTTTTGCTCAGTCTAGTCTAAATCTCTCTTCCCCATCTCATGGCTTTTTCATCCTTATGCTTTCTGCTTACTCATACCTTCCTTACTCCTGAATTCCTCCCTCCTTTTCTATGTCTTTTAGCTTCTAACAATACAACCAGTTAGCTAAGCTGTTCTACCTTGCGAACTCAGACTCTTCAGGGAGCTCTGGACAGGTTCAATCCCCGTCATCCCTGTGGGGCAAAATTCTTGTGCAGCCCCCATCAAGGGCACCTGGAAGGTCTGTTGGCCAGTCACCTGGACCAGGTCAGCTGCAACCAGCTTGGAGAGCAACCCTGTGGGAAAAGCCCATAAGTGTGGCTATCCTCAGACCAGGACCAGAAACTAGTTCATTTACAGAGCAACCCAAAAACTAAATTTGGGATGCAGTAAAGTGCCGTATTTTTTCAAGTGGAATAACTGAAGTTCAGGTTTGGCTTTCTCTATTTTAGCCTACTATCCTCTTTCATGTTTTCAACTTTAAAAAAAAAAGGGAAAAGTAGCAAAGATCAAAACGCCATGGTATAAATACAGATCAGTCACTGGGTCCTCTGTTCTAATGTTGACTTTTCACCCTTTACATCTATTTTCTAATTCTGTTTTCATCAGAATTCTGTTGCTTCCAAGTACAAATATAATAGAAAAGGGCCTGAGAATTTTGCTTAGAACTGTAGAAAGTTGTTGGAAGTTCCCACTGGGACCATATCCAGTTTTCTGCAATCACAAAACTCTTATTCAATCCTGTGTGTAGGAGAAGCAGATTACATACGGAAAGGAACAAAACTTTTCTTTTATCTACTTTAGGAGAAGCAGACTGCATAAAGAAAGGAAGAAAACTTTTAACTACTTTTTAATTTACTGAAAATGAATATTTTTGTAAAAAATTATTTTGATAGGCTTCTAGTGGTCATGTATGTCTCAATTACTTATAAAACCATCTTTGCAAAATTTTAAGTTAATAAAATTATAAGCACAGTATATTCTAAACCTAAGTTATTTTAGTTTAGAAAAAACATTGCTAGGGGATTTATTTCTCTGTGGCTTGGGCTCTAACGAGTAAGTTTACTATCATAGAGGGGAAAAAATCTTGGAGACAGAAAAAGATAGTAAATTATTCAAGTAAATAAATAAGCTGTTTTGTAATTTCAAATTATCATCAGTATGTCTGATGATTACTGTCATACAAATATTCATTTCATACTTTTGTAATATAAAAAAACCTACAAAGTTCAAGATTTAGAAAGACGTGTTTACTCTATGAGCAAGTATCCTAAGTGTGTCATTCACAAACTTATCAGTTATAATAAGTGCCTTTTGTGTACCATCAAAAGGAACTTTTACAAAATAATACAACATGGTCAAGGTCCTAGTCTCAATAGATTTATATGAGTACAAAAATAGGGACTCACTCATTTTTGACAACTATGGGAAAATTATGGAAAAAAGCAATTATGTTCTATGATATATGAGCATTCTTAGCTGAGAAATCAGAGCATCTTCCCGTTTCATGTACTTAATTTGTGCGTCTTCTATTCTTTGCTTCAAGCTGTTTCTTTCATCTTACCAGTTAAAGAAAATTAAAACTGTACCATTGAGGACATATGAGGAGTTTAATCTTGAAAGAAGTGAACTACAATAATGTATTATTGTTGTACTTTGATCTAAAATAATAAAGACACTGAGCCTTAAAAAGCATAATATTGTTATCATTTAAAACTAAGTATATTTGAGGAGGAATGCACATTTTGAATGATTCATCAATGTAAAGGCACTGAAGCCAACATATACCTTTGATGCAATTTGATATGAGTTGTCATGATAAACCTAAGACCCAAGGAATTATCGATGACCCATGCTCGAAGAAACCAAGGTCTAACCATTCATGCTCCAAGAAACCAAGGTGAGAACCAAGAAGTGGAACCATTTTTTATATTCTGCATTTATTTAAGCAAACCGAATGTGTAGAGATAGGAAATTCAAGCGTTATAATGTTTTACAAATACAGAAAGAAGACATAGAGTAATAATACCCTGAAGAGAGTGCATCTGAGAACACAGTTCTGTCTCAGGAGAACACCTGCAGCGACCACACTGACGCCGGCTGACATGTCCATCCATCATTCTTGTTACGGCATCGTTCAAGTAGTTTTAATAGATAAATCACTGATTTGCTTTTAAATGAGTAATACTACTAATGATTATGGTAGCCTTGAAGGGTTTGTGAGTGACTATACTATACATACGGGACGCTAGGCTGAATGTGTTTTTCGATGCCACTGTACATTATGCTGGGGGAATATGTCTTATTACACAGTTGCTGTGACATCCACTAGAATGTGAACTAGTTTGCATAGGTTAGTCCTTTGGGCAGCACGATGTTGCTCTAGTCCACCAAGGTTTCAAGATTCACAGTGTAGAGGAAAAAAAAACATGAATTAAAGCATTTCTACTAAAATATATTTTAATAGCTGGTGTTAATGATTTGCATAACAAAAGCCAAATTATATTAATAACATTGTGTTATTCATTCTGTAAGCCCCTTCATTTTAAAAACATTGTTTCTTCCCAAACTGTAAGCTCTCAAAATTAGTCGGGTCTTGTAAATTAATCATCTAGCACAATTCTACATATTTTGAAGCAAATAGAAGCCAAACTGCACAATGATTCAATTTTGCATTTTTATCACAGGTCAAAGACCAAACATTCCCACACTATGCCTGTAACAGACTTATTGCTGCTTCTAAATGCTCAGCCATTCCTTGTGTGGACACTGAAGAATGAGACTATAATGCAGATTTCTCTTTTCCTTTCAGTAAATCATTCTTAACAGCAACTGGATTACAAAGAAGTATATACTACGCAAACTGAATACCACATAGCAAACACAAAAAGCGTATGGAATTTCCATGAATACAACAGAGTAACATGGACCATTGGGGGAGACCTTTGTCCTGGGGATCCTTCCAGGCTTGTGGATTCCAGGAGACTAAACATCGTGGAGCAATGGGTACAAGAGCATCATATAATGTTGTGATTTCTTTGATCATCAACAGCTGACAGAGGCCTGGAAAGGACCGCAATGGACATGGACTACTTGAGGAGGAGGCTCTTGTTTCAGCATTCATTTTCATAGCTTCTTACATTTGTTTAAATACCTTCTTACTTAACTACGGCTTTCTAACCACCATGTCATGTGATCCAAATCGAGCACATGCCAGCCACTTTTAGATTATCAGAAGCAAATAGCTAAGGTATAATGAATTTATGCAGTGAATTTCATCTTGTGTAACGACTTCAGCCTCATAATATAATTCTTCTATCTTACAATTGGTATTTTAAATCTCAAACCTAAAATTAATGTTTATGCATCTCAACTATATATAAATCTACAAAGGATATTTCAGAAATTGATAGGAGTCACTATTTTCTACAGTTTTAAACCTTTAGAAGTAAAATACAATCAGCTTTCACCCATGATATCTGTCAGGAGCATCTCACTTCCCCACCACAAAAATACCAATCACGGGTAATAAAATATTACTATAGAATAGGCAGAAGCTCGCCTGCTTGGTTTTCTTTCCCAGACCATAGTGGATAAACAAGGGTAATCAAAAAGGCACCTATTTTTGTATACATCTATATTATAATTTTGGTATAAACTGCATCTACGCTATATAGAGATTTGTTATTAAAGGATCATTGACAGTTTCTTTATCTTTTCATTAAAGACATTCCACTGGAGATGGACACACCTGAAAAACAGATACTCCTTTTCAACTTCCGCTGTTTTAGAAAAGCCGGCTTCCCACCCCACCCCCCAGTGTTGTCGAGCTCCACACAGAGAGGGTCAAGAAAGAAAGACTGTGGCAAAACCGGCTAGACTGTATCTCCATCATCTTCACACAATGGACCTAGTGGCGAGAGCAGGGCTGATCTGGTCTCATCCGTCTTCCAACAAGGTGCTCTTGGAAGTTGTGCTTGCAAATATCTGTGTGGTGTCTGGAGATGGGGAGAGGCATGGGGAGATGCAGGGACATCTGACAACCAGATAAAATATTTCAAGTTGGGCTACAATGCTGATGCGTAAACGATAACAAGAAGACCCAAAGAAGTCGTTTTGCCACAGATGAGAGACAGAAAGCTTTCCTAGAGACCAAGAATTAGTAAAAACATTTGCTACAAAAACTTACGACAAAAGCACTATATTCTGTTGCTATGCTTTTCTCCAGAAATACATGATCCATGGACAGTTTTGGTTTTGTAACCTTGAAAAGCATATCACACTGCTCCTTGTGCTTTTACCAGGCTGGAGAACATCGGGTGGAGAAAGTCAGGTGCGTACTCTCTGCACTCGGGCACTTGCAGTCTTCTGTAACTTGAATTTGAAAAACTTGTTTTTTTAGGCCCTAGTTTAGCTGTCAGCATTATGTATGAGATCCCTCTTGCCAAATTGAAGGTGGGCAGGGGGTGTGTTGAAAGGGAAAAAGCTGTTCAAGAATTTTTTGAAAATGATGCTGTAAAAAATAGCACTTTGGTATTAAATATATAGTTCCTATATTTCTGCTGAGATCTTGATATCCTAACAAGCTTTTGGAACAATGACCACACTATCAAGTTAGAGTGTTAGGGGCACGTGACATCTTCTTCTCCCTCAGTCTTTATTGTAAAATAATGCCTTCTAGTTACATTCTGATCAAATCTTCATTCCTAACAACTGGAAGCAGGAACATCTTGCTATGCAAACGTTATGCAAAGCTTAAAATTTTAGGAGAATTTTTCCCCAAATAAATATTGACTTATTACATTTAGTGAATCTGATTTGAAATCAGTGGATAATAAAAACAATGGAACATCAAGCTGCTGCTTTATGGTAACTTTCCCCCATTATAACCATCATTTTAAGTCAGTCTCCTTTTGCGTTTCCTATAAATGTGCTATTTATCAAAAATTGTATCTGTCCTACATTTAGTCTACAAATTTAATCAATAACTATCCTTTTTTATAATCATGAAAAAAAGTCTTGGTGAAATGTATATTTACTTAATAATATCATAAAATTGAGCAATCTTTTTTCCCCTAAGTTTTAATGAACAGAAATTTTTGCAAGAATATTGCAAATTCGGTTTGTTTGTAGGTTTGTGTACAGGACACCAAAACTGATATAAGATTTAATCAATTTAATCATGACTGGTCATTGCAGTTAAGAAAAATCAGTCAAGCTGGTTATTTGGTAATCTGTAAAGCTCACTCAAAAAAGAAATCTCTGGTTATTTGCCTGAATTTTTCTCTTTTCATTTTATGGCAGTGCCATGTAGATGAAGCTTGTATGTTATAAATTTTATTTTATTTACTCTCTTAGCCAGATAGAATGAAATTATAGATGTTCAAAAGTATTTGCTAACCTTTCAAAGGTGTTAATGAATTAACTTTTGCCTTTGAACTGGTAAACATTTCAGCAAAAGATATTTTAGAAAATATTTTGTTAATTACTTTGATTATATCATGTAAGGATATGCTATCATACAAGACCTATATACTTTATTACATTTTTGTAACTGCTTTTTCAGTTTCATCTCAGCTATAGAGTCAGATCCTACAGGAATACTATAGTCCCTGTTGCATGTCCCAATAAGTGACACAATCAGAAAAACACAGTTGCTGATGGATGTTAATCTCTCAGGTGAGCTAGACTGTGTACTCAGATGAAAGTCATGACCTGCCAGTAACGGCTGCAGTCAGGGCTGTGAATCCAGCAAGAAACTGCAAGGCCACTCATTTGAAAATCAAAATCTACAAGAATTCCATTTCCAGTGAACAACTTGTTGGGCCTGCAGCTGAAATCTCTGATGACATTCCGATCTCACCCCCTGCATATGATTTAGATAACAAATAACAGAAAATGAAAAGAAAGTCTTTTCATTAACCAGTTTCAGTGTCTAGATTTCCATTCCAGAATCTGAATACCGTTTTTCAAAATAAGAAACCAGATCGTCTCTCTCTGTCTCTCTGTAGAGTCGGTAACTTTTTGCTCGCTGGTTTTCTCCAGCACACTTCATATCCCACTTTGTCACTGGCTCCTGTTAAGTTTTCTTAACTTTTAAATCAACAGCGGCATTAAGTTGATAAAAGCTGTTCAATAAACACCTAAATCGCCTATTTACTAGAGTATACATCTATTTCCTAAGGTGTAAATCCTTCGAAACTAGAGTGCAATGCAGCAGGAGAATCTCAAGCAACTTTTCAAAATATGTTTTTCTGATGAGCTGGCAACTAGAGGAAGGGCTTTTAGATATCAGCCACACTTTTGCTTTAGTAAGAGGAATGGGCAGTGCAGCTGCTTATGTTACAGAAGCTGGAACCTACATGTCATGCAGCAGGGTGAAGGCTATTAGGGAAATAATATAGATGACCTTTAATTTGCCCTTTGCAGAGTAGCTGTGAAGTTATTTGGTCCTGACATTCTATGGACCCAAGCATGTGCTTGGGTCCACAGAATGTAAATGGAGAGTAGGATATGCCTTGGTACAAATGAGAAATAAATAGACCCAAGTTGGCCAAGGAAACAAAAAATTTTCTTTGTTCAGTAGAAGTTCCTAAGTCCCTAAGGCCACCAGTCAACGTAATTTTAACCAAACTGTCATTCTGCCACTGCTAACACTTATTATATTAGGCAATTTTTCACTGGCATTGGAAATCGCCTAATGACTCCACAGCTAAACGGTGTTACTGAATTAAGAGAATTGGCTTCTGGTGATTCCAAAGTGACAGCTAAGAAGTCTCGTATACTTGTTACATTTACGGGACAATCAACATCTCTATTAAAGTCTACAAAAATACATTTCCCAGAAGGGTTCAGTAGCCAATCAAAAGAAACCAATAACAATTAGCAGCACCAGGTCTCCAGACCTCATTATTCTGTTTACAGCAGTTACTAAAACCGCTGCTGTTTTCAGCCCAGAAATCATTCCTCCTTTCTCGTACCTGTGTGCCTAATTGTCAAAGTAAGGATAAATTACCATAAAATAACTGCCAAGTTGTCTTAAAAGTATCTTCTATCTTTTAAAAAGATTAGGTTTAGTGTACATTAGAATAAAGCTCAAAGGGCAAGAGAAATAATTAATTAACAAACTCAATGTAATTTGCTGGGAGCATCCCGGTTTTCCCAGTTCGCTGCACCGTTCCGTACATCCAGCCATCATCGATGGGCTGCACATTGACGATGTAGTCGCCATCCCTGAAGGAGACCTCATCTTCATCCTGCGCACTGTAATCGTACATGGCTCGGTAGGTCCTCTGGAAAAGGAGAGACAGGGTCACACAATGAAATCCAGCATAGTCATGGCCACAAATAACAATCACAACAAACCAAGCCACTAATAAAGTAGGATTCAAAGACATGTTGGCTCTGTCATTTAGATTTTTGTGGCCATTTTGATTAATGCTCAGAATAACTAGTTAATAGCACCACATATTTGTGCTTTAGAGACCTGAATGAAGATCATATTTGGCTAACACCAATCATGAAGTAACAATGAGGATATCATACTAGTAGATTCCTTGTGTTTTATCATTTACATGTTTTCACATCACACCTTCACTTCTCAATGGTTTATCTCTGTAAGTCTTTTCCTTCCTTCAAACGGGTTGTAAAATGGCAGCACATCATTTATCCTTTATATGAAACTGTAAATGCCCATCAACAAATAAATGGATAAAGTGGTACATATATGCAATGGGATACTATCCAGCCATAAGAAGAATGAAATCTTGCCATTTGCAACAACACTTAAAGGTTGTTACACTAAGTGAAATAAGTCTGAGAAAGACAAACACTGTATAATTTTGCTTATATGTGGGACCTAAAAAAAAAAAAAAGAACAAACAAAACAAAGCAGCTTCATAGATGCAGAGAACACATAGCCGGTGCCTGAGGGGGAAAAGGGTAGGGGGATGAGTTCAAAAGGTGAAGGGGTAGAAGAGGCACAAACTTCGAGCTATAAAATAAATAACTCATGGGGTTGTAATACACAGCACAGGGAATACCATCAATAATACCACAATAACTTTGCATAGTGACAGAGGGTTATTAGGTTTACTGTGCTGACCACAACGCAAGGTAAGTAAATGTCAAATTACAATGCTGTACACCTAAAACTAATATAATATTGTATATTAACAATATGTTAATAGTAGATTTTAAAATGTAAAATAATTAAAAATCATTTTAGCATTAAAAATATGCATGGAATAAAATATTGTACATTTCTATTTTGGAGATGAACTAGAATACCAGGAAAAAAGCAACAGCCCACACTTACTAGATTTGGTGAATGCTGCATTGACCTCATGGAAGACAGGCTGGTCTGGTGCATGTACCCATAGCCTTGGGAATGGCTTTGCTGGTAGGCTCCAGGAAGAACAGGGGCTGCACATCAAACACACACACACACAGACTCCTTAAAGCAAGTCTCAACATCCCCTCCCAAACTCTCAAGTGACTTCATAATCTGCTTGAAACTTCTGAAACAAAATGTCATTTTTCAGTATCATGTGAAATTAAGGTAGTTATGTTATAAGCAATCGGTAGGTTAGTATAAATTTCAATAATTAAGGACATATTGAATACACAGGGAATCAGTTTAACGTGCAGTTAAAATATTAGAAATATTTATGTTATTCTATTGTAGTTGCTGTGTTAAAATAACACAAATACAAAAAATAAATTTCCCATAATCCCTTAACAATATCATGTTTTTACTTGGTCATGTGATCCTCTAAGCATTTTCAAAAAATAAAAGGAAGATATTTAAAGGAATATAATTGGATTGACGAACCAATGACAGAGTATAAATGTTTTCACTGGATACTTCTCATGTAACAGGACGCTCTGAATATTTCACGACATACAACTGAATGTTACCTTTACAAAGATGGGAAGCACAGCACATGTTTAGCAACATATGTTTGTTTAATGGTTAATAAGTCTGTACCATTAAAATAAACTTAGAATGTATGAACTTTCCATTTTATTTTGGCTTACGTCAAGACTAAATCAGTCAGCTGAATGTTACAAAGGCCTGAAAGACCAAAACACTTAAAGAATATAATAAACATTGTCCCTCTGTATTTCAAAACTATCAAAACAGTATTGACTTAGTTTGTGCTGTTCTCACCATTAATTATGACATTCAAAAGACATAGTTCCTATTTTGAAGAACATACTGAATTCTAGAGAAATCAACACAAAAGTTAGATAAAACCCCACAAAATTAGTGGACATATGCTTGTACATGTCCCTATAAGTACATATGTTTCAGCATTGCAAAACAGAAATTTGAGCTTTCAATCAGTGCATTTTAGTCACATATTCTTCACTATATCTTGAATTAATTATATTCTATGATACATTAGTAAAATATGTATAATATATGTGCTGTAAAAGTCCATAACAGGTTGCAACTATTGTTCACTTGGGTTGAATATATACAAAGGGGGACCCCCCCAAAAAATAATTATCTTTAGGAGGGTGAGCCCCTTGTAACACAGGCTTCCCCCATTAGGTGAATGTTCTAGGAGCCTGTTTGTATCAGTGTACCAGCTGGCATTGTTGTGAGAGGTTGAGTTCGGCTTCAGTGATTTTTTTTTTTTTTTTAAAGACTCTTTCAAGGCATTTGCCCATTTCATGATGGGTGATTTATGAGAGCACCTGCCCACACTGTTATTTTGTTTGTTTGTTTGTTTGTTTCTCCAGATGAAAAAAAGTCCTCAAAGGGAAACATTTTGCCATTGTGAAAGAGGTGAAACAAAAAAACAGCAGAAGCACTAAAAGGCACAAAAATCAATGAGTTGCACTGCTTTTGAGCAGTGGGAAAAAGTCTTGATAGATGTATTGCACAAATGGAAAGTACTTTGAAGGTGACCAAAGTTTAAACATGTAAGAATAAGTACACAATTTTTAATAAACAAATTCCAGTTTTGGAGGGTTCCCCCTTGTAAAGTAATTATGACGGGTTGATTTATTCAGCACAATTTTTATAATAAAAGAATAAAGCAGATGTAATTCTTGGGTGTTATCAATAATTAATGTTTTATAAGTGGCATGTTCATTGTAATGATATATGAGAACAGCAAACTTTAAAGAAGTTTAATCATCAGAAAATTACAAAACATTAATGTGTTCTCCAGATGATAATGACATGAGGGTGAATGGGTTCTCTTTTTTTTTAGTAGTTCTTGAATTAATTCATATTACAATGTTGTTACAAATTGTCTTTATTTAATGTCTAGATGTGGCATCAAAGAGAAATTGCCTAAATCTTTACTCAGAGTTGTAGTACATTATAAAGGTATTAAAACATTAAACATCAAATACTTCAGAGAATAGCGCTTTTTAACATTATCAACTCGATTTAAATATTTCATGTCAAGAGATATAAAAGATATTGTCAAAATTCACTTGTGAAGAAAAATTAAGAAATCCCCATAAATATGTCTAGGCCCACTTAATTAGCTGAATAAAAGGGTCTTCTCTATGTGCTGGAAACCAGAAGCATTGACTGTTTAGTCACTCCCTGGACTCTCAGCAAATATTTATTGAGTTCATGTGTGCACAGAGCTCACTACATTGCCTGTCACTTAGTAAACTTCCATAAATGTTAACAATTTTCACTACCCACTATGTGCAAGGCATGCCAGGCATAAGAGGCCTGACAAAAACAAGTGTCCTCCTAGAGCAGTGACGGCCTTTTGCCCAACTAAAGAAATGACTCAATACCTATAGCATTTCCAGTTAAATATATTAGTCAGGAGTTCCAACTGCATACTCCAGGTTGGCACTCCTGAAGTGGTTTTTGTATATTACACAAGTCATTTCATTAATTATTATTTTAATCTATCTGTAAATACTATGTAAACTTAACCATAAAAACTTAAAATAAAAATTAAACTTTTAATCCTTTTTTATACTATTTAATTATGACCTTAAATTTTGATGTACAGAGTTAAGCACAATCATTTTAAAATACTTTGGCAAAGAACTAATGGGAAAGGACAACAATGAAAAATAATAATGTTAAATATACCATCTCAGATGCTGTAGTGTGTTTATGCTTACACAGTTTGTATATAATCTCAGTTTAGTGCCTATCAGAACTAACAATTCAAGAATGTTGTTTAACAGTATTCTCTAATTTTGGCTTTCAAAAATCAAATATATTCATGCCTACTCAATTACTTAAGTTTGACCTTCAAAGGGAACCTGTAGTTATTGCCAAATACAACAGAAAATAAAAGTAATTTACCCTAAATATGAAAGCGGGTTTGAGAGAACAGGAGAGAAAGTATAGAATGAGAAACCTTGGAGTAAATATAATCTATCTAGTCCTTATGGTTTCTCTTCATGCTTTTGTTGATTATTTCCATTTTCCTTTCCAACTGCATTATTTAATGCAAGTTCCTTTGGGGTTATCAGATCTTGCCATCTACCTTATACCTGGTATAGTGAAAGAGTTTTTTGGAAGCTCCTATTAGGGCTATGAAAAACATACCTGAGAGCCCAGTGGAATCAACTTACTAAAAGCAAATAACCAATTTTAAAAAGAGGTACAGGGTAAAGGGGGGTAAGTGGTGACAGAAAGAAACTTGACTTTGGATAGTGAACACACAATACAATATACAGAGGATATATTATAGAATTGTACACCTGAAAACTATATAATTATTAACCAATGTCATACCAATAAATTCAATAATATGTAAAAAGAGGCATAGGCATTGCTTTTTTATTATTTTGTTACACAACTGCTTTTTATAAAAACAAATAAAACAAGTGAAAGGAAATGGGAAGCAATGGCTTTGGAAATGGGTTTATTAAAAATCTGATTAAAAGATAGTCATGTGAGTCCGAGGTTTCTTCCACGAAAATATGAAATTTAAAGGGTTGTGCAAACGCTAGATGTTAAACTAACTTCGCAACAAACAAGGACTTAGCATGAAAGAGAACAACGCAGTGCCCTCTTTATTAACTAATGGTCAGGTCCCGCAAGCATTGGTACAGATGGATGATGATAAAAATACAACAGTCTTACAACCCAAGAGTTTTGAGTTTGAGGGGTTTTTATTTCAATAACATAAAAATCACAATGCAATAGCTTTCATTATCCTAAGGCAACAATAAAACACAGATGTGTGACTCAACTTTCATTTTGCATTGACGGAATTTATCAACCAGCGATCTGGAAGCTGATAAAAGCTATAAGGGTTTTAGGTCAATTTGGAGTGTCCTATGTACTTGCAGAACCAAAACATCACTTCCACTGCACAACAAAGTTCATCCACAGTCAGCCGGGACTAATATTTTCAATTTAATGTTTATTCTTATTATGGGAGATAAAAAGCAAGATAAAGAAGTAAGTAGACATGAAGATCATATAACAGAAGGTGACAATGGAAGAAGAAAATTTTTAGGAGGCTTCACAAACCTGAGAATGAAAAAATGATGAAAAACATGCAACTGTAATACAAACATTAGAGTAAATGAACCAGAGAAATGTACCTACAATGTAAGGAGAAAGGATCCAAATAGAAGTCCATTCTGGGGAATGTGCCCAGAGTAGGTGAAGAAGGGTATTATATAAATGTCCTCAGTGTGCAAGAGTCTTTTATGTTGTCTTTTAGTTATCAAAACTATTCTCTTAGATAGACACATTCCCACTCTACAGAATAGAAATGCAGAGGCTGACAGATTAAGCAGGGAGGCAGTAGAACAGTCATCTCTGCACAGTGACACCACAGCAAAGGCTCCCAGTCATTAAAGATGAAGTGGAGGTTTTGAAAACCTCCCTATGTCGATAGGGTAATAGTAGGTGGCCAAACTCCAAATTCAAATAAAAAAATTAAAGTAGTGCTTTATTGATGGTTTGGCCCATTGGGGCTGCTACAACAAAATACCACAGCTGAGTGGCTTAAACAATAAATATTTATGTCTCACAGTTCTAGAGACCGGAAAGTCTAACATTAAGGCTTCAGCAGGATCAGTATCTGGTGAGTTCTGGCTTCCCGGTTCCAATTTCTATGACCTTATGTAGAAGGGGACCAGGGAGCTCTCCAGAGTCTCTTTTATAATGGCACTAAACCCATTTATGAGGGCCCAACCCTCAAGAGCTAATCATCTCCCAAAGGCCCCACCTCCTAATACCATCAATTGGGAGTTAGAGCTCAACGTGTGAATTTGGGGGCAGGTGGACACAAGGATTCAGTCTGTAGTAATGGCTAACTACGGACATAATAAAAATAATTTTGGGATTCTTCTCATAGGTTTACTTCTTGAAAAAAACAGAAAAAGGAGAAAATCACCAGAAGATTTCCAATAAAAAAATATAAGATGCAATAAAATTAGTGTCTGATTTTCTAATCTTTGACTATGTTTTTATCAGCTAAGGCATGTCAAAAAATGTTTTCAGTTGTTTTGTTTTGTTTTGTTTTGTTTTGTTTTTTTAGGACAAAGAATCTCTACTTAGATTATCACAGGGGAATTGCTAAATTGAAGGAAAACAAATAAAAAATAAAAAGTTTAAAGATGCTGCTAGTTTTGAACAAACTATTAAATAATAAGCAGGGCCTTGGCTAGATCTTATATCTAGGCCATGAGCAAGGTGGCCAAGTAACTGGTAATAAAACGGGCCCATGACATGGACCTTTTAGCACATCCAGAGTTCCGTGCCAGAACCCAAGTCCCCAGGGCATCTGATTCTCTCCACAAACCACAAATGGGTACTAAATCTACAACATTTATGCTACTCCAGCAACGAAATACTATTTTTTAATCTAAGAGAATTCCTAGCAGTATAGAAAATTATTTTCCTTCTCTGAAGAAAGCAGAAACAAGCCAGGTTGACTCTAAGTATGAAACGGCTGGTTTTTAACGATAAACTGTGAATAGAAAGCTGCCTAAGAAACAAGCTTGCTACATAATAAACTATTAACATAAAAATGAAGTGATCTACAGCTGAGTTAAGCAAGTTTTAAAAACATGCATAATCATCACTGAGTTACAAAATATGTGCTCAAATGTTGGAAATTATATGTGAAAATAAAAGCAAACCTCACTATTTCCTATGATCAGTCTTGAGCCCAGGCAGGGACCATGAGCTTTGGAAGGAAAGGGACAGAGGAGGAACTAGTTACTTGCAGTGGTTTCTGCCCTGGCTGCATATTACATTCACCCGGGATCTTTAAAACCATGTTATGTCCAGTCTTGGAACTGAAAGTTCTGCTTTGCAGGAACTACCTTAGTCTTGGGCAAATTGGGACAGGCAGTCTCCCTACTTCTACCTACAATGTGCCAGGCCCTCTACTTAGCCTGTCACATGCATAAACCAGTGTAATTGTCACCATTTTACAGGAGGTAAATCCCCAGCCGTTACAGATGGAGACCAAAGGTTAGTGAGATTCAGTGACTTCATCAACCAGAGCTCAATTGGAGCCAAGATTTAGAAGCCAAAAATCTGAATGCAGAACCCAAACTCTAGACTGTACCATGCCAAAATGACCATGGAAGTAGTGACAAGACAGCATTAAGATTAATCTCCAAATAGCCATTGTGGATTCAGAAACATGGAAGAGCACCGAAGCTCCTAGGAACAGTGAGGCCTGGATCTGAAGCAGGAAGTGTCTGCAACCCACCATTCATTCTTGCTGGTGTGGCAGATGGAGTGAGAGGCAGGGGAAGCAAAGGAAAGGGGGTGTAAAGACCGGGGAGATAGGCACTCAGGCTGGTATGCCCACAGAGGTTACTCTATTGGCTGTTCTGGTGGTAAACTTTAGAGTGTCAACTGCATAAGAAATGTATGCCTGTATGTTGGTGAGGTGTGCCCCAGCATCTTTGGAAAACACTACAGTGAGAACAATTCATTCACTTTTGAAAGCGCAAGCTCGGGTCACAGAAAGTAGCACCACTTCTGAAGCAATGGCTTTTAGATTTCTTTTAAGTGTCATTTTAGCATCTGATAAGTCTCTGATGTGTGTGTTCAATTTTAGTTTTTTTGCCCATTGCCAATGCTCTCCTATTTTACCCAGAATAATTGTCACTCAGTCACCGTATCCTGCATGAATAATTTCAAGTCTGTGCTCAAATCACATCTCCTGATGTGACTTCAACCACTTTCCCACTTAGCAATGAAGACCCCCATGATGATGCCTCCTAACAACTTCCCAAACCATTCTGTAGAACAGGGCTGTACAGGTTACTCCCCTAAGTTTGCATCAAAATAGGGACAGGCTCTTTTCCCACGGACATGCTAAGAATTTAGTTGAAAATAAAGTTAATTTAAAGAGCTTAATTAACCATTTTCTTCCCTAAACTCAAGCAAACATGTTTATAGTGTTGCTTTAATCAAATTAAGTTAAATATTTAAGGAGTTCTGATTACCTGTTAATATCTAATTAACTACAAAAGAAAACATACAGATTATATATGTTTTTAGAACTGTGCATACATATATATTACTTTTGACCATTCATTTATATATTTGGCTTAGTTGTCTCGAGTAAGAACTTCTAAAATACTGTTTAGGGATTCTGGAGTTCCTAAGTATTGAAAAATACAAAATTAGTTATATTTTAAATTATCGCCCAGAAAAGCAGTATGTTCTGAGTTCGAAGTTAACTCATTTTTTAATGTTCTGACAGAATCGAGCTAAAATATAATATGATCTGAATGTAACTAGAGATTTAAGAATACATGTTATTTTGCCTCAGAATAACCTGGCAAATTTACACCTACCTTTATATCTGAATTTCAACTTGCTCATTTTTTCTCCAATTTGTTTCTCATTTTTAACTATTTAAGCCAGGAAAAACTCCCCAACCTGTAACTATAAACCAAGCCACAAATATAGCAGGATTGTCACTAAGAGAAAAAGAAATAATTTCTGCCCAAAATCTCATAGTCTTTAACAACATTCTCATGGCACAATATCCATACAGTATACATCTGTGTCTATACAAACATATCTGGACTTTGTTCCTCAAAGCAAAACAAAAAATAAAATAAAGGAAAGTACACTATGGGTATATATGTAATTTGGGATAATTCTCTGAGAAGATGAAAGCAATAAAGAACTTAAGAACAGCAGGGAGACAGGAATGTTGTTTCCATTTAGCTAAGCCATATCACCAAGTCTAGCTTGTGGACACAAATTATGTCATGACTAAATAGTCAGCTCATAGCAAATCCCAATTTTTGTCGGTCAATGAAACTGCAAATGCTGTGTAAATCCATCTTACACAGAAAGATTCTTCATTCAAGTACAATGAAAGAAATGCTCATAACACCAATGCAGAGGGTATTCTGTAAATACTCATTGAATAAATATATATAATATATTTTAAAGACTTAAAACTGGACTACATGTTTGTCTTTTTTCTTGTGCTAATCAATTCAAATCAATTCAACTCCTAGGGAATATCATCAATCCACATGGAGTTCCCAAATACAGTTTTACGTTAGACATCCTTAGTGACAAACCACACTAAATACCCCATATAGATATATCTCAGTACTGATTACATTTCTGAATGAGAAGGTATTTTTTCCAACCGATAGATATATATGCAACTGACTCAAAAAAAAAAAAAGAGAAAGAAAGAAAGTGACTCAATGTGTCTGTGACATGATTTGAAGACAGAAAATTGTGGGGAAATGAATGTAAAAGACTGTAAGGGTTTCACAGAGCCCAAGCTCCCAGTTCAAGGTAAGTAGCTGGGGCTGGAGAAGTAGGCAGGTATGAAGAGTCACAGTCAGATAAAGGTAGGGAGGTGAGCAACAGGTCACTGTGATCAAAGGCACACAGTTAGAAGGGCATTTAGACAGGACATAGGTCAGATCCTAGATCTTGAGAGGCAGATTCATAAGAAACAATTTCAGCACACACGGGTCAGGAGTATGGTGAAAGATAATGATCAAGAGCCAGAATTTATAAAAAGTGTGGTATGGGCAGACTTTGGGGGATATTTGGCGGGGGGAGATTGGGCAATAAGGAGCAGCAAATCTGACCACAAGAGAAGCAGCATGACAACGAACCCGGGCAAGAGCAGATAGTGAGCAAACGAAATGCAGACACTTAGTAACATCAGCCAGCAGTATCAGCCCACAGAAATTTTAAGTCAAGTCAGGATCCAGTCCCCATGATCTACTAGTCTGAGGCTTGGGGCAGAATCATGTGTGGCACCTGGATGAAACAGGCAGTTGGGGGAGAGCAGGGAAATTCATGTCTACAGAAAAAAAAAGGGTGACTTTACTGCTTTATATAGGACAAACACATAAATATGCATGTGTACTTAGTCTATTCTCCAACTTGGACATCAATTTTAATCCATTAAAAAAGACAGTATTTCCAATTTCGTTGTGAATGTTCAACAATATGAAAATCAGGAATACCTATTCTGTCCTCTCCATGTATGCAACTTTACAATTTACAAAGCTCTTCCAGCATTTTCTCACATGGTGCCTATGTTTTAGCCACATTTATATCTTCCTAATGATCAAACCTCCCCTTTTCCCCAATCAGCTCAGCTTCACAGGAAATATACTTCCAGTGTTTTATTGTTTGCTACTTTAAGTATCAGATGTTTGTCCTTCATACACATATGGAACCCTTTGATTTAATTTTTGAAAATCAATGAAAAACACATGTGCATCTTGGAACAGGTGTTATTCATTAGTGTTTAATCCTTTCCACAATTTCACACTCAGGAAACTTAGCACGATTCTTTCATTCCAAGTCTATTGATACCAAGAACATGAGTTTCTCTAAGTATTTCAATTGAGTCAGAATCCTAAACCTTTTTCTTGGGGGAGAAGAACTATTTCTAAAATTTGTTTTGAAACTTTTTGAAATTTGAAACATTTTCTAAAAAGTATACAATGTGTGCTTTTTTAAAGGTTAGATGGCTAAATATAATCATGTAATATTCTGCTAATTGTATCTTACATTATAAAGGAATCATTAATTTTCCTACAGATTAGTTTTATCACAGAGATTTAGTATTTCAACCATCAACTCTAAGTATCCCTAAACTTGAATGAAGACACCAGGACATTACTTTTTTTGACAGATAATAGCAAATTTCTCAAATTCAAATCAGAAATAATATTCAAATACAGTGGGGAAATAACACATCTGAGATTTTCTGTTGAATATATTTTCTTTTTAGAAGTAAGGCGAGGGAAGAGTTGGATTTTATGGGAGGTTTGGAGGTTGCCCATCAGTAATCAGGACACTGAAGTAGTAGCTAAAATAGAAATACTGGCATGTTTATTTTAAATGAAGACCAAGAGTTCAAATTGAGGAGTGTATTTTTCAGTAGATTATTCTGGTTATCAAATTTTAAAACTATGCTCATGATTAAAAACCAACAACACTGAACTTGGGCAGAATGTTATTTATAAATCATAAAACATAAATCCTCAATGGAAAAAGAGAATTAACAAAAAAATTAATGAGAATACTGGGCAAAGGATTGTGACTTTATGGATTCTAATCATATTAAAAGAGATTGTGAAACACTGCTGGTTGAGTGCATTATTAATAATGCCTGAGTTCCATATTTCTGTTCTCAATTTAAAGGCAAATTTACCTTTTAATGATGACTATTGTCCATAGGAACTCAAAGCACATCCTAGTGGTCTTTGCTAAGCCTAGGAAAGTGATGATTTGTTCTTGCATTTTTGTCTCCTTTCATGTAGTATTTACTCACTGAGCCCTCCCAGTCCTGTGCTAAGTACTAGAAGAAGAGCTACATGACACACTCATTCTGTCTCCACAGAGATCCTAACAATAAACTGGAATACACTGAGGTAGAAGCCATAAAAGGAATGAATTTCAGAATTTGTACGTATGCTTCTACTTTACTGAGTCCCTACTGAGTAACTAAATGTTACTCATTTTACTGAGCGACTATGTGTCATAACTAAAATACACAAAACACTAAGATGAGAAGGATTTGTATGAAAACAGAATTGCTAAGGTAGGAATGATTTACTGATTTCTTGATATGAAAGGTTATTAGTAGACTCAGGCTTTGTAATAAACATAGGTTATAATTTTACATTCTAGTGATACATATTCCGCTACTACTTTTTAAAAAGTATAATAAGAATTATTATTGCACTGTTACTCTTAAGTCAAATTAGCTTTAAGTAGACATTAATAAAGATTAATGCCATATATTTATTATTTAGTACATGTAGCAAAGCTGTTTATACTTCAGATCAAATTTAATTTGAATATGTTTCTATATTCAAAAATGTTCATTGAGTGTCTACTGTAATACAGGTCCTATTCTAGGTGCTGATTATAGACTAGAAAACAAAAACAGGCAGAAAGATTATGTTCCAAAAGAGATTATATTCTGGGGCAGACATAGACACTATACAAATAAACTACTAAATACTTAATGAAATATCAGGTAGTGAAAAGAGTTATAAATATATACCCAGGAGCAGGATTGCTGGATCATATTGTAATTTCATAATACTTTGAGGAACCTCTGCACAGGGTCCCATAGTTTGCACCATTCTACACCCCCACCAACAGTGAGTAAGGGTGCAAACTGCTCCACATCTCACCAGCACTTCTCCCTTTTTGCTTGTTTGGGTTGGTTTTTTTAGTAATAGCCATTATAACAGATATGAAGTGATATCTAATTGCGGTTTTGATCTACATTTCCCTGATATCAAGAAAATACCTGTGGCCCCTTGTTTATTGGGGAATTATTCACACTAGCTAAAAATGAATACAACCCAAATGACCATCAACAGATGAATGAGTAAAGAAAATGTGGTATATACATACAATGAAATATTATTCAGCCTTAAGAAAGAAGGAAATCCTACATTTCAACAATACGGATGAACCTTGAGGACATTATGCTAAGTGATATAAGCTAGTCATAAAAGGACAAACACTGCACGATTCCACTTATAGTGAAGTATCTAAAACAGTCAAACTCATAGGGCAGAAAATAGAATGATGGCTGACAGGGACTTGGGTGAGGTGGGGGATGGAGAATTGTTGCTTGATGGGTATGAAGTTTCAGTTATACAAAATGAAGAAGTTCTAGAAATATGCTGTACAACAAAGTACCTATAGATGCCAATACTGTATTGTACACTTTAAAATATGTTGAGGATAATTATCACATTTAGTGTTTTTACTACAATGCCCTCCTTCCTCATACACACACCTCAACACAGGACATTTACAAGTGGTGGATATGTTTAGTACCTTGATTTTGATGATGGTATCATTGTATATGCATATGTCCAAACTCATCAAAATGTATGCATTAAGTATGTGTGATTTTTGTATGTCAACTATGCCTCAACAAACCTTTAAAAAGTTATTAAAAGAATAAAGCAAGGTAAGGGAATAGAAAGTCATGAGTGTATATGGATTGAGTGCTTTCAATATAGAGTGATCAAGGAAACTATTTCTGATTACTTGACATTTAATCAAATGGGGCACAAGCATACAAAAGAGTGAAAATAACCCCTTCAATAAACGGTGTTTGGAGAACTGGACTGGTACATGCGAAAAAATGGAACTAGAGAAGTGGCAGGGTTGGGGACAGATATACCATAATAAACTCAAAATGGATAAAAACTTAAATATAAGTCATGATACCATAAATGTCCTAAAGACATAGGTAGGAAAATTTCAGATATCCCAAGGAGCGATATTTTTGCTGACACATCTACTAGAGCGAGGGAAATAAAGGAAAACACAAATAACAAATATCCAAATAAACAAAAAAACAAATATCCAAAAAAAGGGGAAGTGACTATGTAGGAGAACATATTTACCAATGGTACATCAGACAAGAGCCTAATCTAGAAAATACATTAAAAAACCCATGTGACTCAACACCAGGAAGACAAACAATCCAATTAAAAAAATGGGCACTTCTCCAAGGAGGATGTACAGATGGCCCACAGACGTATGAAAAAATGATCAACATCACTAGCCATTAGAGAGATGTAAATTAAAACCACATTGATATCACCTCCTACCTATGAGAATGCCCATCATTAATAAATCAACAAAAAACAAGTGCTGGTGAGGATGTGGGAAAAAAAGGAACCTTAACTGATGGGAATGCAGACTGGTACAGCCACAGTGGAAAACAGTAGGGAATTTCCCTAAAAAAATTAAAAATGGAACTGCCTTTTGACTCAGTGATTCCACTGCTGTGAATATATTGTAAGGAGCCCTTAACACCAATTCAAAAGAACTTATGTGTCCCTAGTTCATAAGCAGTGCTATTCACAATAGCCAAGTATTGGAAATAGCTTAAGTACCCATCAGACGATGAATGGATAAAAAAACTGTGGTACATTTACACAATGGACTACCACGCAGCAGAAAGAAAGACAAAGAATTCCTACCCTTTGCAACAGCATGGATAGAACTGGAGACTATTATGCTAAGTGAAATAAGCCAGCTGGTGAAGAACAAATACCATATGATCTCACTTACAAGAGGAATCTAATGAACAAAATAAACTAACGAGCATAACAGAACCAGAGACATAAACACAGGGCTGCCAGAAGAAAGGGAGGAGGAGGGTAATAGAAGAAAAAAGGGGGACAGATTAGTCAAAGAACATGTACGAATGACTCACGGACATGGACAATGGCTGAGGATTGACAGTAGGAGCAGGGGGTGGGCTGGGTGGAGGAGGGCAAAGGGGGGAAAATAGGGACAACTGTAATAGAATAACAATAAAAAAGTCAAAATCAGAGACCTGAAGGAAGTGAGCAAGTGGCAAAAATGGCTGGGAGAGCATTCCAGGCAAAGGGACCAATGGTCGCAAAGGCTCCAGGTAAGAGAATGTCTGGCATGCTGAGTCAGCCAGGAGAGCTGTGTGGCTTAGAGCAAGAAGGCCAGGGGAAGATGAAATCAGAGATGTGATTAGGGGCCAGACTATGCAAAGTCTTGCAGACCATAGACCATGGTTTTTAGTCTAAGTATAATTGGAGGCCATTAGAATATTTTGAGCAAAAATAGAATCAGATCAGGTGCAGGTTTTTAAAGGACCAGTGGCAGCTGGGTAGAGGCCAGATCAAAGTGGGCAAGAATGGAATTACAAAGGCCTGGAGCTGATTTCTGCAATGCCAAGCAGATAGGATGGTGATTCGCTCAGGGTGCAGTGGATGTCGTGAGAAGTGGCCGGGCTGGGGACAGGTATATTCTGAAGACAGAGCCAATATGCTTACAGATTGATAAGATGTGAAACATGAGAAGAAGACAGGTGATCAGAATGATTCCATAGTTTTATCCTGAGTATCAGGGTGAACAACTGTGTCATGACCTGAGATGGTGAACAACAACAAAAAGGACAAATATTTATTTGTTTGTTGTTAAGATAGGAAATAAGATTTTGGTTGCAGACATAAAATTTGAGATGCCTGTTAAACATCCAGCAGTTGGCTATTTTGTCTGGAGTCTGGGAGTCAAGAGAATACAAAGATGCTTTGGTTTTAGCATTTCTGACTTTCTACATAAATGACAAATGTCAACAATAAAAAAGGCTGCAAAGTTTCAAATAAAAGTGCACAATCCTGTCTTCACACCAGCAGCCCTTTAGAGGACTAAGAAAGCCTTCTGGTCACTTGATGCCCAAGAAGTCGATGATCTTGGTAGGATTTAAATCATCCAGTGCAGACTGGATTCGAAGACAGGCTCCAAAGCAGACACTCAACTACCTACCAGTCTAGGTAACTGGTCCTCTTAAATAGCCTCCAAATCTCCTACATGAAGCGCAAGGCAAGTTCCCTGAGAGTATGGCCATCTGAGAGTATGCCCAGAGAGTATGCATCTCTGAAGGACTTGGCTCAGCACTGGCACACTGGTTCTGGTCATCAGATTCTTCAGCCCACCTCCTGGACACACAGCCCCCAGGCTCCTGATGTGCCAAAAGCACCAGGCTCCCCATGTGCTGTGTTCTCTCATACACTACTTTTCTGCCTGTCTAATTCTAAGCTTAGGTGTTACTCTATCATAACACCTTCCTCAACCCCCTGGCTTTATGTATGTGGTTCACCCACCAGAATATGCATTCTTTGAAAACAATAACTGTATCTTTTATGTTTGTGGTTCCTAACATCTCACACATGTAGGAGATACTAGGTAAATATCTGGTGCATGAATAAATGGAGTTACGGGCACCTATACTATACTCGGAAAACTGGCTCCTGAATTGGTGCACTGCCCTCTTGGTATGCCTACTGACAGGACACTGAGAGGCCCAAAATGTACTAAGGCATCTCTTGCAACCTACCCTCTTTGAAGAATGTGTCCCACGGTATGGGGCGCTATAAGCACCACCCTGCTAGGGCTGTCACAGGGTCCAGAACTTGTATTCCATCAGTTAAGGCAGAACTAGGTCATCCCAAAAAGATTCTTTCACAGCAAAATAGAAAAATTCACAAAGTTGTAACACTGAAAATGTCTATTTGAAAAGTGTGTCTGCTTTTCCTTTGTTATCGTAATACTTGTATGCTCCAGAGGAAGCCAGAAACATATAAAATACCCAAAGCAAAACTGAACATAATTTCAAAATGAGAAAGGTAAACAAGGGATGAGGTTGCAAACATAAAAACACCAGCAAGACAGAGCCCTGTACCTTAAGGAAAACCGAGGAAATACAAATACATGGCACAGGCAAGAGAACCAAAGACAAACATGAAGATCAAAGAAAACCTCGCAGTGAAATAAGTAGAAACCATCAGGATTATTACCACTTTAGGAACTGTGTCAAATGAAAATAACTTAACCTAATCTAATGCCAAAAGGCAATAAAGATGAGTCCCAATAATACTATTCAAGAATCAACCCAAAATTCAATGAAGTTTAAATAAAAGCCTCCTTTATTGCATCAAAGTAATACAGTAGAGATGCAAAATGAAAACCCTTTGGTAACTTAATATCTTGGAAAGTAGATTGAAACATAAAGAAAGCCCAAAATAATCACATAAGAAAATGAAAATATTCAGCAATCAAAGCAAGATGGGGAAATATTATGAGAAACACGTAACTAAAACAATGATTAAAATGTAAAAGAGAAGGCTTCTATGTTAATGCTCATGAAAACCAAATGGGAACGATGAAAACATCGGACTTTTGCCTCAAGAAAATGAGCTGATAATTTAACCTTTTGTGCTAACAGAATTTTCTCTAACTCAGAAGGAGAACCCTAAAATTATGACTCTCATAATTGCTCCGCCATTTAATCCACAAAATAAAAGATTGCCTTCAGGACATAAACATGCTTTCATACACAGAGGGTACAGAAAGAAAATAAAAGTTCATTTAAATGTATGGCACTTAGCCTAGGAAATATAAAATTTCTTAGAAAGCTTCTTGTTCTACATCCTTCCTGGTACAGATGTGGAGTCTTAGCCTAATGCGGTCAGATGACCTCCCGCAAACGCAGATCAAGTAGTGAGAGACCAAGGGTGAATGAAGTTCAGTGTCTCGCCCTCCTGCACAGCGTGGCGTCCCCTGCGGCGGAGCACGGCCTCGCCCTGCACCCGACAGCCGGGAAAGAGCCCAACTATTAAAGGACCTCGCTCTGGGGCATAACACATTTTAGCATAAAAAATCCTAATCTGAATTTAAAGAAATGAAGAAAAATCTATGTTAAAAAAGTGGTATTTCTAAATACTACAATTTCTTTTTCTTCATCTTCCCATTAACATGTACTTTTCTGAAATTCTCTGCAGTTTCTAGAATAGTATTTAAACAAATGCATATGATTGACTGTTAGTACTATAGACACTAAAGGTTTTCATCAAACAGCTGTCATGACCATAAACATTTCGTACTTCTGCAGAGTCAATCAGCACCTCCTCACCAGAGCCCAGCATATTACACATTTCAAAGGAGGCCCTAAATTTCAAAGCAACTGACAAGTCATAGATACTGCTCTTTTCCTTCCCCACCAGAAAAAAAAAATACACCGGGAATGTTTCCACTTTAGGTTTTTCAGCTATGCTTTAATGTTATTGAAACATATCAAAACATCATCAAAACAAAAATGAATTTTCTTGAAAGCCTTGCACAATAGAATTTTACTTAGAAAAAAATCATACTTAGACTTACATATGTAGTTTTAGCATTTAAAGTATTAATTTACTGTATACCTAAAACTAATACAATGTTATATGTTAATTATATCTCAATTTTAAAAATGAGCAGAAAATAATTTAATTTGGCCATTTCATTCATTCACCAAATATTTGCTGAATGCTTATTCTAAGAGCTGGAAACAGAGTAGTAAACAAATCAGCTAACATACCCTGCTCCTGTGGGGTTTCATTCTAGCAAGAAAAAGGCAGGTCATGTCAAGTGCTAATGAAAAGGGAAAAAAGCAAGGTAAAGGGGCAGACAGGACAGAAAGGGGTGCTATTTTGTCTATGGTAGTTAGAGAGGGTCTCTCTGATAAAGGGACATCTGAGCAGCAATGTGAAAAAATGGGATGAAGCCAGCCAGTATCTGCGGTGGAGGGTAGTATTCCTGGCAGAGGAAGAGTAATTGCAAAGGCCCAGGTGGGAGCTTTCTTGGGAGGTTTGAGTAGAGCAGGGAGGCCAGGATGGCGGGAGTGAACGAGTACACAGAACGGCAGGAAATGGATTCAGAGTGGCAGTTGGGGCCCATATGGGATAGGACTTTGTTGGAATTGGTGAGGATTTAGGTTATAGTCAGAATGAAATGTAAGCAGAAGAGTGACATGATCCAATCTATGTTTCAAAAAGATCCTTCTGTTTTTAATTTCTTGAGGAACCTCCGTAATGTTTTCCACAGTGGCTGTACCAATCTACATTCCCACCAGCAGTGCACCAGGGTTCCCTTTTCCCACATCCTTACCAAAACTTATTCTTTATTATTATTTTTCATAATAGCTGATCTAACAGGTGTGAGGTGATAGCTCATTGTGGTTTTAATTTGCATCTCTGATGGTTAGTGATGTTGAGCATCTTCTCATGTGCCTATTGGCCATCTGTATGTCTTCCATGGAAAAATGTCTATTCAAGTCCTCTGCTCATTTTTTAACCATACTGTTTTTACATGTTCATGTATTTTATATATTAACCCCCTTATCAAATGTGTCATTTGCAAATATCTTCTCCTATTTAGTGCAGTGATTTTTGGTTGATGGTTTCCTTCAGTGTGCAAAAAGCTTTTTAATTTGATGTAATCCCATTTGTTATTTTTGCTTTTGTTGCCCTTGCCTGGGGAGATACATAAAAAAAAAAAAAAATACTGCTAAGACCAAAGTCAAAGAGTTTACTGCCTATGTTTTCCTCTAGGAGTTTCATAATTTCTAGTATTATATTTAAGTCCTTAATTCATTCTGAGTTAATTTTTGAGTATGGTTTAAGAGGTACAAATTTCTAGTTGCAAAATAAATTAAGGCACAGGGATGTAAAGTGAAGCATGGGGAACGCAGTCAATAGGATCATAATAACCTTGTGAGATAATAGATGGTTCCTAGACTTAGTGTGAGAATCATTTTGTTAGACACAGTGATGGTGAATAACTATATTATACACCTAAAACTAATATCATATTGTATATTAATTATATTTTAATAAAAAATGAATTTTTAATAAAATAAAAAGATCCTTTGGCTGCCAGACAGAGCAAGACTGAGGCCGAGGGTGGGCGGAATGGGGTGGCAAGAGCAGTGGCAGGGAAACCAGTCAGGAGGCCACTGTGATGGTCCAAGCGGGGGGGGCAGTAGCTGCCACAATACAGGGAGGCAGAGCCAGTCACAAGCAGTCAGGTTCTGCTTACTCTCTTCATAATTATACAGTACTTGGGTAAGTATCTGCTTAATGTTGGGGTCCCCCATTGAGCCCTAAGCCCCTCAGAGCATATGCATGTCTCTTACGCTCTGTGCCATATGCATTGCAAGATCCAAGCTCTTGGCTGGTGTACAAAAAGTGCTCAATAAACAGCTGCTGAATAAATGAGTGGATGCTGCATGGGTGCGTACAGAGAAAAGTGAAAGGGTCACTGCTGAAGCATGGACTCTACGGTACAGTTTATTTGGGAGAGGCATCAACTCCGGGATGCTGAACTAAAATAAAGTTAAATAAGGTTGATAGAAATGTGTTCTCGTATTGGCTTTGGGTTTTATTCATGTCATCAAGCATCAGCATTATTCTGTTCCTCCATAACCACAGGAACCCCAAGTCCCTCAAAATAGAAATGACTTAAGAAGTTACTGAACCAATTGTTAGAGAACCAGGCACAGAAAGGGGAGATCCCTCATGTCTACCTCGCCTACAATAGAGCAAAACTATTTTATAAATATTGTATCAGAATTACAGAGAAAGGGTATCTTGAAAAACTTTCTACCAAGGTAGAATCCAAAAGGTCAAACTCATAGTAAGAGTAGAAAAGTGGTTGCTGGCGCTGGGCGAGGGGAAAGTGGATAAATAATGGGTAAAAGCGTACAAACTTTCAGCTACACAAAGAATAAGGTCTGAAGATCTAATGTGCAACACGGTGACCACAGGCAACAACACTGTATAGGATAACTGAAATTTGGTGAGAGTAGGAAGTAAATGCTCACTGAAATAAAAATAAAAAGCAAATAAATCTTTAATAACAGCTTTATAAGCAGTATTAGTTTACCATCCAGAACAATATCAACTAAAAATTTTGATTTAATCCACCAGCTTGGATGCAAAAAAACAGGAGAAGGTAGAGGAAAAGAGTGGGTATATAACATATAGAGAACATTTTTAATAATCAACAATATTTTCCATTTAAAAACAAAAGCTTCATATCCCAAGTATCATACTCAACTTCTTTTTGGAAGATCTAACTCTGACTGCAAATGTATATAAATATTCAAACATACACACTTCATAGCAACCGGTTAGCCACACAAATGTAATTACTATGAAAATGGTTTTTCTTAATGGAAATCAGATACAAACTTTGCAGAAGTCAAGTTTCCATTCTGGCTGTGTACATCGATTACATACAAGTCCTATAAAATAGACTCAAGAAGCAGATCTCAAAACCCTTTTGTCATTAAAGATACTTTTGCTGTGATAATAGTGAATTAAGATGGGAAAAACAAACATGCAAAAATGCAAATTAGTAGTTAAAAAAAAGGACTCAAAACAAAAAACTTACAAACACATCCAATGTAAATGCTTATGCAAAGGTAAAGAATGTGTTAAAAACACACTTGTGACACATTTTCAAAAATGAATTAATTTTCTTTGAGGATGATTAATGTTTGATACCTCCTTCATCAGACGGTCTCGTTACCTCACTGCAGCAGGAAAAGCTAGGGTAAACCTCGGATACTTCTGACTTGTCATCTCCAAGAACTGTACCAAAGGTACTGCTCGAGTGAGATCGAGACCGCTGTCTCCTAGAGTGACTTGCCTTTTCTATATCGGAGGGAAAATATTCATACTTGTGATCAAGTGAATTGAAAAACATAGGAAGCAAAAAAATTAATAAAAATTTAACAAGAAGGAGAAACAATCCCTTATTAAATAATCCAAAAGCTCAGTATTATAAATTCTAATCACCTACTCCCAAACTTCAGCATAGATTGTATCAACTATATAAATGATTTAATGATCATTATACTCATTTTTAATCTAGCTTTTCAAAGAGATAAGGTGGCTAGAAAATTGAGAAGAATTAAGAAAACATTAGCAAACTAATAAATTTCTATCAAACATAATGACTGGTTACAAATAATTGCTTTCAAGTGTCACCAACATGCGGTAGTTGTTGCCTTTTCTTTATTTTTGGAAGTTTAAATGACTGTTTACATGGCTGATTGTGTGGATCAAATTGACTATTAAAAATTGGAATCTCCATTTTGCTTTGGGCTTTCAATTTTATTAATGTCAACAATAATATCTAAAGTAGAAATCAGAGGGCAGGACAAGAATTAAATGATACTCTATTGTTATTGTTCAAAATAACTGCATAATTGTCAAAGCTTTGGTTTGCTAAACACAGTATGAAAGTCTGAAATGTCAAACCATGCTATCATTACGCCCAAGTATACAAACCATTCAGTTTTTGCTTGTGATTATAAATATGCAGTCTAGGTTAAAAGTCAAATGTCCTATGAAAACTATAAACTTTACATTATATAAAAACTCAGAAGTAAATTTTAGGGCAACTTGAAAGTTTATTTTAAGACATTTATGATGCTATATAGATAAGTTCCCAATGGTTTTATATATAAATCTTTAACTCGACCTTTAAAAGGTTGTGATAGCGTTTTTCATGAAACAAATCTTTATGACTTGGCAGTTTAGTGCAATACAAATAACTGAAATAACTGCATTTGAAAGCAAACATAACTAAGTTCTAAATGCTCCTTTAAATGAATCTAGAACAAAGTAATTTCACTATACTAAAAATCCTTTTCAAGTTTTGTTTTCATAAATAATAGTATTTTAAAGCAGCCTAGCCCGTTTTTGGTTTTTCAAATCCTCAACTTTAAAATTTACATTACACAGTTATCACAATAATCTCTATGGCTCAGAGTAGCTGCACTTTCAGGACAAAACCACATCAATAGGGAGGAACTCAAAATGCAAGCAGTACCAGAGAGCATATGTAGACTTCTAGACTGAATATTGTCTTCTAGGGGGTCAATGTCGAAGATAGAGCCGGGATCCGTGCGCCAAACTTTGAGGTCTTTTACCAAAAGGAAAAAAAATCAACAAATCAAGAATAAATTTAAAAAGTCAGCACCAAACAGAGTCATGAGAAACTCTTGAAAGTGACATATGTACAGAAAAAACATGTAATAAGCAAACAAACTGCAACGCAGACATCAAAGAGGACAAAGGAAGTTTGTGTTCACCAGGATTTGTTAAGAAAGCTTTATGATCAAAATGAAGTTGCCCTGTTTATTCTTCACGGGCCTCCCACGTGGGTCAGCACCCAGCACATGAGCACGCCAGGCCGCTCTGCGCAGCCGCCCCGCATCCCTGACCCCGGTCACTCATGTTCTCCACGCACTGAAACAGGTCCGATATTTGGTGAAAACTCTGGATTAAGGACATCTGAGTAATTCACGGGAAGTAACTGAGAGATTTTTTTCTAAGAAAACAAAACAAAAAATTCTCTCCCTATAACAGAAATAAATTTTTTCAATACAGGCAAGTAGCAGCCAGTTTTCTTTCTGAGCCAGTGAGCACGAGCTAATCCACGTAGATACATTTCCGAAAAATGCAGTAAAGCAAGGCACCGAGCCAGGACCAATGAGGGACGGGAAGATGAACATGGAAAAGCTTCCTTCTCTCAGTGGATCACAGGGTCGTTCATTGCTATGGTCAATAACCAGACTGTGCAAGCCAATTTATCCTCCTATTTTAGTTGGAGGCAAAATATAAATCTAGTAACTTCCAGGTTTATCAGTCTCTCTGCCTAAAGGTTATCAGATCCTAAAATGACCTGTTTAGAGCTGTACCAACAACAGGAAAATAAAAACCTAGTTAAAGATGTGTGGCAGAAATGGAGCTTTAGTAAAAACGATTAGCAACCTGGAACTGGAAATCTCTTTGTCTGTCTTTCATTAATATTATGTAGTGCTTAGCAGGCACTATTCTCAGTTATAACATAGCTCATTTAAGCTTTATAACATATTAAAGTAGGCACTATTAGTATTCCCTTTTTTTAATCCTCACTTGAGGACATGCTCATTGATTTTAGAGAGAAAGAAAGGAAGGGAGAAAGAAAAGGAGAGAAACATGGATGTGAGAGAGAAACATTGATTGGTTGCCTTTCGTACATACCCTCACTGGGGACCAAACCTGCAACCCAGGGTGTACCCTGCCCAGGAATCAAGCCTGAGACCCTTTGGTTTATGGGACGATATTCCAGCTAACCGAGCCACACGAGATACGTCACTATTACCATTTTATAAATGAGGAAACTGAGGCAAACAGAGACTGACTTAGCTTAGCCAAAGTTATACAACTAGTAAGTAGCAGAGCCTCCAAAAAAAAAGAATAGAAACAGCGCAAATTGGCTTAGTCTGAATTATTCAGAAAAACTCTAAAATCTTTATTTCCATGCCTTGCCCAGAAGTTCAGTTTCTTGAATGTAATATTTTTTGTGGTTTCCTAGGCAATACCTCAATGGAAAACAGCTTCCCCAATTAGAAAAAATAAACTGACTTCTGGATTGCCCAGGAAGTTAATAATTTAGAGTTATATATTTTCAAAAATCGTATCTTCTATCTCAAAGGTAATGAGGCTCAAAGTCTAGACAACCTCATGGTTTCTAGCAAGAGCCTCACATTCATTCCTGGCTCCTGACCCAGGGTGGGGCCCTGGCATAAGCCCGGCAGACTTCACCATTTCCACCCTCATGGGACTCAGACTGTCTGCACTATCTCTTCTGAGATGTTAATACAAAGCAAGGAAACGTTAATCTCTAATTCTGTGATACTTGTGATGAAAACATCACAATTTGGCAAGATCAGCAAAGCTATCAACTACCTACAAATGTGTTTGGGATCCCTCTCTGGAAAGTAATTTCAGAGTCACTGAACCATCCAGTGCCCTTACTTCAGTACCCGGGTTTTATGCTAAGACATGAGCCTGTTGAACATACACTTCCCTCACCCATGTCGTCTCTAAATAGCCTTTCATGAGGTCCAAAAGGCAAGCTTTGACATCTGAAGATTAAGTTAACCTAACACTGAGATAGTACTGAGAGGTATTGTTGTGTGGCTACCAAAAATATTACTTGAGCAATATAATTGGATTAGCTACAATAATTTAGAGGCTAACTGCTCTGAAAAAGACAATAATCATATGGAAGTAAGGGTTGTTAATATATATTGAAAAATTAGTGACTTTCCTGTCTGGTGCAATCTTAGACTTCATAGGACCCCCGCTATCTCAGCCACCTTTAAATACTGTGTTCTTAAGACTTCCCCTGGCTGACTAGAAGGAATGGCAGGAAAAAAAGTTCCCCTCTGATGTCTGGGACTTTTAGACAGCTCTCGATTATCCCAGTTCAGAGGTAATGTTAAAAAAATATAACCTATTCATATTATAGAATATCATCAGAATCTCTCTGGGATGTCTATATGTGGTAAAAGGACCTAAATGGGATTATTTCTTTTATTTCTGTCACACATGCAGATGATTTCTGCAGTACGATGTATGGACCAAAAACCTAAAATAAAGTAAAATCAAAATAATTGTTCAACCCTTGTTATTACCCGTGTCTGATATTTGAGCTGCTTCTTTGCTTAACAAGTAGAAACCATTCTTAAGACAAGAAAGCTATTAAAGACAGAGACGACCAGGTGCAGAAAGAGCTGAAACTTTACCTGGCGAATGCCATGAACCCCATTCAACAGGGTGCAACAATAACACTCTGGTCCATTTGCAGCTGGGCACTACATCAAACATTGGCGGCGGAGTCTGATGAAGAAGGAGGCTAATTCTAAAGCTCGGGCAAGCACGATCTTTTTGACCATGTGGACCTGCCAAGAAGGACGGTCAGCTTACCGACAATAATTCCGGGTCTCCTGTCCATCTCCACAATGTGAGGGTGGACACCTTTGTAAGCGGCGTCGCTGATGACCTGGGTGTTCTTCCTCACTCGCTCTGTCACAGGGTCATCCACGACAGGAGTAAAGCCCCTCCCCTTTGTCTTTTCAAAGTCTTCGTGATATTTTACCTAGAAAAAAAAACTCAGTATTAACTCAAACTGAAACTATATATATATATATATTTTTTTTCCACTCCAAAATTAATGTCTGAAATTTCAGCTTCCTCGCAGCAGGAATCAAGTGGTGATATATGCATACTGTTTTGCATTATTATGACTAAGAGTAGCAGCTCTTTTAAATTATATATAAATCTGTATATCAGTAAGAATTTTTAAAAGAGATATATATACATATATATGATCCTAGTTCCTCTCTAAAATGTACTAACAAGTACAAATTAATTTCCTATTTCTTAAACTTTAACATGCAATAAAATGATAAGTCATTGCCATATACTTATTCAAAAAAATCATATATTTAAAATTAGATTGAGAGTTACAAATAATGATATCTACATTTTTTATATAATTACAAAAAAATGTAGATATCATTGTAATTATATACAAAAAGGCACATATACTTTGAAGCATACACGTTTCAGGTTCTGAAACTGGATTAGGGTGATGGCTGCTCAACTGTGTAAATTCTACAAACCACTGAATTGTACACTTTAAATGGGTGAATTCTATGGTATATAAATTATATCTAATGAAACTGTTTTAAAACACATACATGTTTTTAATCTTCACAACATGCAAACACACAAAGCTCGGTCTTCAAATTAATTGGAAATAAGTCCAGGCAAATATCTCTCATAAAATAGTTATAGTAGTCATGTTAGAAATAAAAACACACCCAAAAAATTACTGAGAAAAATTATTTTATTAGACAGTATGTCCAGTACATTTGTGTGATTAAAATGTCTCCCCAAAAGGACAGGCCCGTCCTCATTTCCACACTTTGCCAGTGACCCAGGTTAACGGTGAATTGTCGCCATCAACACACTTGGTGGTGCCATGCCTTAGTATGTTCGAATTGTAAGAAGAAGGGTCTGGTTGTACCCTACCATCGAAATATGATTTTGTGCTTCTTTGACATGCCTCAGACCAGGTGTATCTAAAATCAGACTTGGTCTACCTTTCATCTGTTTATGGTCCTGGGTATATTTTACCTGCAAAGAAAACAGTAGAACGTACTTAATAAGACAATTATAATTTTTAAAATTTCATAACTTTTTTAAGTTTTCCAAATAAGTAAAATATATGCAACATATTCTAAATTATTCCCCCAGGTAACCTGCTCAGTGAATTACATTTTATTCCAGAATAATAATCTAAAATTTTACTCTCAAAGATCTCCTTTAAAACCTATAGCAAAAATGGCCTAAATTGCTCTATCAACTGAAAACAAGTGTGTAAATGAACAATATCCACTAACAGTGCAGTCAGTAAAAGTGGTTATCACACTTAAATTGAACAGGGAAAATCCAAAACTAAATGGAACCTAAATTACTTTCCTGTTTCTGTATTTCCCCATTTTCACCATAATACTGTTGAAGAATGCATACAAAGCTTCCTTCCATTTCGTTTTATTTCTCCCTCCGTAGAGGATAAGAAACAATGAGAAACAAATCCAACTTCCTTTTAAGCAGCCACAACTTAAAGGTGATTTATGCTGAATCCAGTCAGCACCTCTGGACAGGCATGCTGTTGGAAAGGAATGAATTCTTAAACCTAAATGCTGATCCCCAGGCCCAGAGCTCTTCTCGACAGCGGACCGCCGGAACACCGCTGCTTGTGGAGCTGCCCATGTGTGACGATTACCGCAGAGCCTAGGGCCTCTGTGCAATTCAGCACTGAGACCCTGGCACTCAGCAAGAGGGAGAACACTGGACAAATATGCACCGTGGGACCTGAACGAAAAACTAACTTCTGTATTGAATGTATACAAAGTATTTGCCCTGTATTTCCTTATTTTGGACTAATGACTCATTTCTTATTTTCTTTTGCAGAGAATACTTAACAATCCACATCCAATGAAATACATCTGTAAAATGATCATTTTTTAACTTACACATCAAAGATTTTACTACTTTCAAAGACACTGGCTTGAAATACATGAATCATTGTTTAAATGAATATAATGTAGTTTAAAACTAAACATTAAATGTAACTGCTGCTCACATCTGGAAATATCAATAGAGGGTTGCAAGAAAATGTTAAACACTGGCAGCTTTTGGAAATCATCTTAAATAACACATGTACATACTGCACATATCCCCAATGTTTCTTAAAGATATATTTTGTTTTCACAAGGGGAAAAACAAAACAGGACTGCATGGAAATAATAAATGACACCTTGTCCAAAATGAATAAAACCACTTGCCGAACTAATATTCTCTTGATTCTTCTTTACTCTTTCCATTTCAGGAGTTACACTTAAAGCCGTAGCTTTTCCCAGCTGATCTTTATAATAAACCTATCATGTCAGAGAACAAAAAAAAATAATAATAATACTGTACTGTAAATCAATTCAACTCAATAAAAGTCTCATAGCATTTATTTTAAAGAACTAGCCAAGAAAACTATGAAAAAAGAGGATGCTATCAGAGGTCTAGTCATATTTAAAATATTTGCATCTTAAATCAATCTATTTTAATTCATTTCACAGCAGTGAATTCCTGTGAATGTACTCAAATATAAGGGCATACCATCAGTAAAGCTCTAATAAGCATTTCGTCACAAAGGAAAATGATACATGTCTTCATGGATATTACTTAAAGGTGCTCCTACCCATATAGAATGGTACTATACTGTTGTGGTTTCTTAGTAATTAACTGTGGCAGAACTCTTGAATGTGTAACTTTAAAAAGGTGACATAGTCATGCACAAAGGGGCTGCCCTGCTTCCCACAACTCTGTTCCTCCTTCTCAATGACCATGTTCCTTTTTGAGAGTAATGGAGTCACATCTAGTGTGACTTTAAATATATTAGGAAAAGATGAGCATCTACTTCTCCAAAATATAGTTGTTAGGAAAAGTAACAAACAATAAGCTGCCTTTGCCTTATAATCTGGTCAAAAAACTTGAAACATTTAAGGAATATGAGGTTTCTTTGAGCCTAATAGATTTCCAGATTTCTTCCTCCAAAGAACCCTATCTATATGTTAATGACTTCAAAAAAGGATTCTCTCAGTGAACTGCGTCCATGGATTACATAAATAGAAGGGAATTAGAGTAGGCTGGGAGTGAGTGTCTGAGTAAAAGCTGACAGCCCTTATGAGTGCTCCTAAAATGGGCTTGTCTCTTATTGTCTATGTAGCTATGCACACTTTATAATTTCTCCCCAGACATCATCCAAAAATAAAGTTAATGGCTGGGAGTGGGCTAGGAAAGAACGTGCGCAGGAAGGAAAGGGAGCGGAAAAGCTGATTTGCAGGGCCATGGTGCCAGGAGCTGCGCCAAGTCCCTTTGAGGAACCACAGCAGCCATACCCTGGAAGATGAGACAAGAGAGACACACAATAACCTGCAGACAAAACTCATCCTGGCATGTCCTGGGAACGCTGTAGGGAGAATGCCTGGCTACACCCATAAGACCTAAGACACTGAAACCGTAACAATAAATTGATAGTTATTGAGAGCAGAACTCAGTATCAACTCCAGATCATGAACATTTGTAAACATAATCCATTCATTGACATGTCAACAATATGTTTGATATCATTAGAAGGAAGTTGCTAAGATCACACATTGCTGATGTTCCTCTGGTTTTCTTTAACTCTCTTCAGCTCTGGCGGATCAGAAATTGAGGTGGCCTGTTTAATCTCTCCTTTGTATTTTACCTGTAGAGGATAAATAAGAATTTTAATAGATAGCACAATGGTTGCCACCCAAACAATACAGAGGATGAGCCTCAAATTAACCTTATCTTTTTCCACATTTTTTCCACAGTGGATATGTGTTAAGCTTCCTGTTCACATCTACGACTGGATTCTGGTTCATCTGACTTGGCAAGCAAGCACAGGTGTTAGTTGTGCTTCTTGAAAATGAGTTTCTAGTAAATACTCTGCTGTTCAATATCAAAACTAACTGCAAAAACTCCAGGACTAAACATAATGGAAATATAATGGAGAAACATCAGAATGGAGTCATTTACAAGAGAACTATAGTAAGGTTACCATGGCAACCTGGGAAGGCCACTGACTCTATGACTGTAGGGCTTCAATCTTCAAAAAAAAAAACTAAAGAGGAGGGGATATAGGGGGGTGGGCAACAGAAAAAGGTGAAGAGTATTAAGAAGTACAACTGTCAGTTACAGAATAGTCATGGGAATGTGAAGTACAACATAGGGAATATAGTCAGTCAATAATATTGTAATCACTGTGTATGCTGACAGATGGTTACTAGACTTTTTGTAGTGATCACTTCATAAGGTACAATATATACATGTCAAATCACTATACTGTACACCGGGAACCAATCTAATACTACATGTCAACTATAATTTTCAGATAAATTAATGATTTTTAAAAATTCTCAGGAACTAATAAATCTGTCTCATTCTCAAGAGTCAGTCAAAGCCCACCAATTTTAACAGGTACAGGATAAGTAATTCTAAGAGCAGAAACCCCAGTTGCACTTTTACATATGATGTTTCCTATTTGGTATTCTGTTTTCCTCATTATTATTTTTTTAAATATTTGATATTGTTTTTATTTGGCCTTCTCACAGCAGTTGGAGCCATGCTGTCTTCAGAGCAATCACAACACAGGAAATGCATCACCAATACAGCCCAGCGAAGTCTGACCCACTAAATCTTATTGTTTAAAGTACACATATTCACAATAACTGACAAATGGCGATGTGCCTCACATAGAAATGTGTTAGCATTTGCAAATCGTTGACTGAAGCACAAACCTTCCACCAACCCCTTCCTTCTCAATTCACCTAGAAAACCAGGCTCAAGAAAACCTCCCTGGTCCCCCAACTAGTCCTTCAACACCCCATTTCCGTGTGTCTCTGCCCTCAGCCTCCTGGGCAGGGGCCACACTGTGACCGCTGGAATCAAGCCCAGCTTCCTGGTCCCATTACCTCTTCTCCTGCCGTTAGGGTAAGGAGATGCTGCAGTGAACCTTAACACTCAGACCAGTTCCCCACCCGAACTGGGAAAGGAGATTTGAAAGGGCCACAGTTCATCTGCTTGATCAGTGAACTGAAAGGGGATCCATTTTGTTAAACTTGATCTCCTTGGAGACACTTCAGTGAGTTGTTTGGGATTTTTTTCAGTGGTGTAAGGAAAGGCGACTGAGGGCCGTCGACGCACTCCCGCCCACTGTTGCCAGCACCGGCCTGCTTGCCTGCAGGGCCTCGGCAGAGGGAGGTAAGACCTGTGGTATCTGCCAAACCCGCCTGGCAATTCTGAGCAGGGCTGACGTCTGGGCCACAGCGAGTCCGAATTGTCTTTGAAGATCCAATTAAGCTTCTGTCTGAAGTTCTACCTTCACTTTCGGTTCTGAATGGTTGTGGACACACCCACGAGGCTGATGCCAAGGGCCACGAGCGGCTGAGAGGGGCAGGCAGGTTCGGAGCACGTTTCCATTTACAGGGGATGGAGCACAGGCCTCCAAGCGTCCACGGAGCAATGTGCAAATTGCAGTGATGGGTAGGATAAAACCTCTACTTTGAGGACAGCGTCTCTGGCAAACACACCCAAGTACAGTCAGACGTTTGTTCAGTAAACAGTAAGTGCCTGAAATAAATTACCTTGAGAAGGCCATATTTGCTCCAAATGTGTGGTTAATGAGCAGATGGCTTCCATTCGCAGTACATTCACAGGAAAGGGAAACAGGGCTGGGGCCTCTCACACAATAAAGACACACACAGGTTATCCAAAAAGTCCCTGTACACGGACTTTACGCTGTTCAACAGGATTTTGGTTTTGTGGACCCCAAATGCAGACACTCTACCTCACAGTCTTGGATTTGTCTCTTTTTTTATACATAAATATTTTTTCCTTTTTTATCATAATGTCAATGCCTAGTCTGAATGTCATTATTCAAGAGCGGGTAAGGAATCAAACTCTTCATAGGAACAGAGCTGGGCAGGGAATCGTAGTTAGCTGTTTGCTTTCTCCATTCAGATTATTCCTACCAAAGCTCAACTGGTTATCGGAAGCCAAACTACAGTAATAAGGCCCTTCTGGACAGCTGCCCTACCCCTATCCTTGGGCCACTTGGACCCTTTACAGAGGCTACAACAATTAGTTACCCCACTCACAAGGGTGTGGGATAGGGCATGAAAACCACAGATAACCAAGGCATTTTTTCCAAGTGGCAAGTCTAAAAATAAAGAGGGAGAGGGAGAGAGACAGAAGAAAAACTTACTTGGAATCAAAAGAAAACGCTGTGTGTGAGCCAGGCTCTGGGGCTGCCCTTCCTCAGGATCCACGGCCTCATTTGCTCATGGAGAACAGTGAGACAGGAAGGCCCACAGACTGTATGCTCGGGATGGGGGTCCTGGCCACTAGGGAGTACAGACCAAAGGACACAGATGCAGAAAGCTGCATCTCCACCCACTGCCACGGCTTAAGGCTTCCTGTGCACCCACAGAAGCTCCAGTGAAGCCCCCACCCAAGCTGGAACACAAAGCACCTCCTCTGGCTCCATTGCAGCCAGGCTCTTTGAAGGCCAACTTGGGAAAGAGACCCAGACTTTCTTTTTCCAAATAGAATTCTTGCCTGCGTACTGATAAAGTTCTTGTTTTCAGGACACTTTTTTATCTTCATTTTTTAAAAAAGAAAAACCAAAGAGAAGGCAGTACAGTCTTGTGGACCTGAATCAGTCTGTGACCAGCCAGAACCTGCTGGCAGGGCCCCTCAAGGATGTCAGTGATACTTCGATCCTGTCACCTGGAATTTGGAAACAGCAAGCCCCTACCCCCTACCATACAACTGCCCATCATCTCGTCCCCCTACAGGGTTAGCCCGGGTCCAGCTGTGCAGACACTGGCAGCGACGGGTGACAACCCCTGGCTCTCTGCAGGCTTCCCTCCTCATCCAGGGCTGAGCCCTGCCACCTCTCGCAGACTAAGACACAGCAAAGTTCTCTTGCACCAACACCAGAGCCAAAATCCACTCCATCACCAAGAGTCCCCTCAGGGCTCAGTCTCAGCCCCTTCCTTCAGAGCTTCTAAAATGCACATCTCTTTGACTCAAGCAGGCAGTGAGGTGACATGAAAAGGTGAAAAGGGGGATTAGGGTAGGAGGAGTGAGTCATAGACCAACTTCTCAGCCCTCCATGACACTGTGCTTCTGTCGGGGGGAAGAGGCACCCACATGCCGATCTGTACTTGGAGATGTAGAAAAATGCTGGAGTGAAGGGGAAAAAAAGAAAAAAGAAAAAAAAAAGTAGCTGTACCACTTTCTTTGAAAGTCACTTAATGCTCTTCTCGTGCTTCTTCCCTACCCTGCTGCTTTCCCAGGTGCTGGGGGACAGGCAGGGCCTGCTCTCGCTGGGGAGCCACTGCCTAGAGTCCTGCTCGCTAGAGGCGCTCAGCAGCAGGCACGAGGGCGGCCACGGTGAGTGGGTTGCCCAGGGTCTCGGGCCTGCTCCTCAGAGGACTGGCAGCGCCCTTCCTCCTTGTCACCAGGGACGACATGTCACAGGGTCACAGAAGTCCAGCGTCCCATCCAGAGCATCATCAATAGGTGTGTTGAACTCTTTGAGGCTGTCGTGGTGGTGGCCCCTGTTCACACACATACCTCAATGCCCAAGTCACCGTGACATGTGATGTCTGCCAGATGTTGCGATGTAAGCTTCTCTGTACTTTCGGAATCCTTGTCCAGTGAGGCACCAGGGGCCACCTTCCCCCAGCCAGCCACACGGCCACTGGGCTCCATTCCAGGGGCTTTGCTGGCCGCTGGGTTGGCTGGCATGTTGGTGTTGGAGGGCTGAGGGTCAGCAATGATGCTCGGGGATCTCCTGCTGCTTCTGCTGGGCCCAGACAAGGAGCTGCTCTGCGCCCCCTGGGAGCCCCTGGTGGGATCAGTGCCTGGGATACTGCTGCCTACATGCCCACGCTCTCCGGGTGGCAGCAGCTGCTGTAGCTGGAAAGCATGAGATAAAAGGGCAGCACTGAGTAATTCTGGGCTTCATGGTAGGAGACCAGGTTGATTTCAGGCCACTGCTAGGCTTGAAGGCAGTACTTGGGTGCTTGGGTGCTTGGGTGCTTTGGCGCTTGGGCACTTGGCTCAGTGACGGTGGCAAACAGCAGCAGCTCAGGATGATAACGATGGTCCACCCCAGCCAGAACCACCAGAGTTCAGAGTTGTAGTTGCAGTGCTGTGATGGCTTAACGCAGTGTCCTGTGTCACAGATGTTGCTTTGAGTGTTGGTACCCACACGGGTTTCCTTATCCTGTGGGGATTGAGCTCTGGCTGACAGAGTCTGGGCAGTACCTGGAGGTTCAAGAGTGCCTGCCACCCTGGAGCCTTCTCCTCTCCACCCCCTCCTGTTCTTCACCTCCCTCCCTCTCTTCTCCTCATTCCTCCTATTATTATTTTTATTATTCTGAATCATGGCACATTTGAAGCTAAGATGGGTTTCTTTTCTTACACTGGCTTATCTTATGGATAGCAGGACACTTAGCAAGTATCAAGGGCTTAATAAATATCTACTGAATAAATGAGTAAATTAGGACAAAGAAACAGAAAGATTTTTAAAAAGAAGGTAAAGCTCCCTCATGCCCACAATCCTCCAGGGATATCATAAGGACAAAGCAGATCCTCCTGATTTCCTCCTCTACCTGGGCGAACTCACTCAAATTATAAAGTCTTTCAAAATTACCCAGTCGGAAGAAGAAGGCTATTGTTTTTATTGGTAAAAGTTGCATTAAGGGAGTCAAAAAACAAACAAAAAAAATAACTATTAAGGGTAGTACCTTTGAAAGGATTTCTAAACTCCAGGAAGCTTGGGTTCAAATCCCACCTCTGCCCTTATTAATTGTGGGTCCCTGGCATGTTCTTTGACCCTCCCCAAGGCTCAGATCCCCCCACCTACAAACCAGAGAAAAAACTATACCAACCTCATGGGCTCATAGAAGGCATGTAGCATAGAGTCCATATGAGAGGTACCTCATGATGGTTAATTAGCATTGCTCTATTAGCAAAAGATTACTGAATAATCAAATAATGCTTTCTGTTTTATTTATAAGGTTCCCTGTTCTGACATCGTGTCTTAGAACTCCAGTCAAGTCAGGTCTTCTTTCAACCTCTTCCAATTGATAGTTTCTATCTCAGTTGACAACAGACTCACGACTACTCTCCAGGTCCTTAGAGATTTTTAGAGATTTACCAACTAAATTACAAGACCCATGAAGACAGGAACTGGGTCTTGCCCATCTTTGTGTAGTGGGGACAGGGATAATGCCTGGCACATTGGTGTGCTTAATGCAGATTTTTTTTTAATTAACAAACATGGCTAAATTATAGCAAGACAGTCCCAAGTTTCCTGTACCCACAGGGGAGGGCCACAGTTCATGCCCTTCCACTTGCCACTGTGAAAAGGACCATTCACTCTGCAGAGGGTTTGAAGGATTTCAGAGAGCATAAAAATATGTAATGAGAAAACGGAAACAACTTGCCGTACTCAGCTGCTCCTGGTTCCTCCTCACTCTCTCTATCTCTGGTGTCATGCTCACTGGTGTGGCCCGGTGGCACTGTTCTTTGTACTGGAGCTGGGAAGCAAGGTGCAAGACAGTGTGGGACTGTGGGGAGGAAATGAGTACCCAGGTACCAGAACAGGTTGCAGGAAATGCACATTCTACAGAGCATCCATTAATTAGAATCCTCACTAGGAGTGTATAGCATGGAAGTATGGAAGTTTTCCTGACCTACTACATAGAGGGACCTTTTCTTAGCCAGGGGATCAGATGCATCATTTTTGGTCAGCTTTCCCAGCAATTCCACAACATCTCAGGATATAAATGAGCATCCAACAGAGAAAAAAAAATGGTATGTTCATCAACTGAATTTTTGACAGGCAAAAGTAAAATTTGAGGTTAAAATCCCATTATAAGGAACTCCATAAACACAGTCTTAGTGCTTTTCTAGAGTTTAAATTTAGCATTAGGAAATTTTTCTCAAAGAATCACCAGGCCTACAGATAAAATAGAATTGAGATCCCACTCTCAACAGTGAATGTGCAAGTAAATAGAAATTTGATAAGCTTGGAAAATAGGTGAGAAAGGGGCAGGCCCCTTCTGCAACGTGTGACTTTCTTTGTGCCATGGTATGTAGTCTGAGAGTTTAGGCAGACTCTGCGTCTGGGATAGCTGTCTGAGTTAACATAAGAAAAGGTCCACTAGAATCCTTATGGATGGCAAGATGCAAGGAGATTATACTGGGTAGAGCTCAGAAGGAAAACAATCTATAGAACAGGACTACTGAAGTAGAGAGACTATTGTGGCTGTGGCTGATTTCGAGTGGATGTATGTTTGAGGATATAAGTTTGATGTGGAGACTGTTCACTTCTTGGATTCACCCATTCACAAACATGCTAAGTGCAGCAGAAAAACCACTTCTGGCCAGGATAGAGGCATGGGTAGATATACTTTGCCTCCTCGCACAACCAAAAGAGGACAACAACAAATTTAAAAACAAAAAAATAACCAGAACTGCCAGAAAAATTGAACTGTATGGAAGTCCAATGACCAAGAAGTTAAAGAAAAAACATTCATCCAGACTGGTAGGATGGGCAGAGATAGGCAGCCAGGATGGAGAGGACGCTTGGCAAGGCAGTGGCTGGAGGACCAGGTGTACGTGTGGATAAACTGGGAGGAACAGCTGGGGAGTGAGACAGACCAAACAACCCAGGGTTCCAGTGCAGGAAACTAAAGCCTCAAAACCTCTGGCTGTAAAAATCTGTGGGGGTCCAGCAGTAGGAGAAACTCCCAGCATCACAGGAGAGTTTGTTGGAAAGAACAAAGGGTCCCAGAATGTACTCAAACCCACCCACCCAGGAATCAGCACCAGAAGGGCCCAATTTGCTTGTGGGTAGCTGGTGAAATGAATGAAAACCACCAGCTGAGAGCTGAGCAAGCAACATTGTTCCCACTCAGACCCCTCCCTAACATATGGCATCACAAGGCAGCCAAGTGGGTTGCCCCACCCTGATGAATACCTATGTTTCCACCCCTTACAACATAATAGACCCACTGAAACAAACAAAGAAAAAATATGGCCCAAATCAAAGAACACATCAAAGCTCCAAAAATAGAACTAAGCGATGAAGAGATAGCCAACCTATCAAATGCACAGTCCAAAACACTGGTAATCAGGATGCTCACAGAAATGGTTGAGTATGGTCACAAAATGGAGGAAAAAGTGAAGGCTATGCAAAGTGAAATAGAGAAAAATATACAGGGAACCAACAGTAAAGGGAAGGAAACAGGACTCAAATCGATAATTTGGAGCAGAAAAAAGAAATGAACATTCAACCAGAACAGAATGAAGAAACAAGAATTCAAAAAAATGAGGAGAGGCTTAGGAAGCTCTGGGACAACTTTAAACACTCCAACATCTGTATCATAGGGGTGTCAGAAGGAGAAGAGGAAGAACAAGAAATTGGAAACTTATTTGATAAAATAATGGAGAACTTCCCCAATCCAGCAAAGGAAATAGACTTCCAGGAAGTCCAAGAAGCTCAGGAAGTTGGGCCCAAGGAAGCACACACCAAGGCACATCATAATTATATTACCCAAGATCACAGATAAGGAGGCAGTTACCTACAAAGGAGTTCCCATAAGACTATCAGCTGATTTCTCAAAAGAAACCTTGCAGACAAGAAGAGGCCGGAAAGAAGTATTTGAAGTCATGAAAGGCAAAGACCTACATCCAAGATTACTCTATCCAGCACAGCTATCATTTAGAATGGAAGGGGAGATAAAGTGCTTCCCAGATAAGGTCAAGTTAAAGGAGTTCATCATCACCAAGCCCACAAATATGAAATGTTAAAGGGACTTATCTAACAAAAAAAAGATGGTCAAAAATATGAGCAGTAAAATGACAACAAACTCAAAACTATTAACTGAACCTAAAAAAACAAGAACAAAGACAAACTAAGCAAACAACTAGAACAGGAACAGAATCACAGAAATGTATATTACATGGAGGGTTAGCAGCAGGGAGGGGGAGGGTGGAGAATGGGGGAAAGGTACAGGGAATAAGAAGTATAAATGGTAGGTACAAAACAGACAGAGGGAGGTTAAGAATAGTATAGGAAATGGAGAAGCCAAAGAAATTATATGTACAACCCCATGGACATGAACTAAGGGGGGGAATGCTGGTGGGATGGGGAATGAAGGGCAGAGGGGAATAAAAGGGAGGAAAAAAAATGGGACAAGTATGATAGCATAATCAATAAAATGTATTTTTAAAAAAACACATTAAGTGCTTTACAGCCAATATCTTACTTAATATATTAGTCCCTGTGTTATGGATGAAGAAATGGAAGCTTGGAGAGGTTGGTGTCATAAAGGTTATAGAACAAGTAAGATCTGGAGCTTGGATTGAACCTACAGGCCAGAGTCTACCTTCTTCCTCATTATTCCAGTGTTATCTAAATTTCCTCAATTTGCACAACACTCACCTACATGCCATGCCAGCTACCACCTGTGCTGTGATTTATATTATTATTTTTTCATTTAATGAACTAGCTATTATTTTCTAATTAAGCTATTTTTAAAGGAGTGTTATGTTGCTATGATAAATTGGGCATTAAGACAACTTAATCATAAAGCCGGTCTAATAATGGGTGGGCCACTTAACCACATTTATGTATGATCCGCATTTAAGGGACACTGTGGGACTTCCAACTGCCCCCTTATGACCTGGACCACTTCTTTCCCCACCATCCTTTCATGCCACCCTTTACCCCAAGTATCCATCACACTAAACCTTCCCTTCCTTGAACAAGCCTGAATATACTCAGTTTGTCTGCCAGGATAACCCTTCCTCACGAAACCCATCCCACACCTTTATTAGTGCTTCAAGGTTTAACTCAAATGTCACTCTTTCTCTAAGAGTTTTCCTCTCGCTCACTGATACAGCCTTCCTTCTCTGATTTCCACATTCTGCAAGAGGAATTATTACTTATTATTAAAATGAGATATTGCATGTAGAGTACTCGAAAAGTATAATAAACCCAATAACTATTAGTTATTGTTATAACACTTAAACACTATATAATTGTTACTTAGTCATATGTTTGTTTCTCCTAGAAGCCTTGAAAATACTCATAGCCCCTAACTTATAGTGTACCTCACTCAGCTTTGAATTACCCCAAGAACAAGAACATAGTAGGAATTCAATAACATGGTTTTTTTTTTAAACACACAAATGCACACAACGCCTTGAGCTAGGTGTGATGGAGGACATAAAGATGTGTGAAATCTTATCTCCACCTCTCAAGAACTGGCCCTCTTGGATGGCATTCATTGTAACGGGACTTCACATTTCTAAGTGTTACGTAGAGTGCTAGCCAGTAAAACAGAAAACAATACTTAGAGAAATATGATCACACATTGCTGATATTCTTCTGGTTTTCTTTAACTCTCTTTAGCTCTGGAGGATCAGAAATGGCTGTTGCATGTTTTATCTCTTCTTTGTATTTCACCTGCATAATTTATAAAAAATACAATGTATTATTTCATACAAGATTTTTAGAAAGTCAAGAATTCTTTATTTATAGCTATTGCATAATTTAAATTTTGTAATTACAACATTAATTTTTCTTCAGTGGGTACACAAATTTTTATTTTAACTGACACTTTCAAGATTCCTTTATATACAGTCAAATAAGTCCATATCCACCTATCCTCCATTGTGGGAGTTTTTAATTAAAGTGAGCAAATGTTGCTTAAGAAAACAAGTTTTATCATTAGGCAGATGCACAAAAAACCTTGGAAATTATCTTAATATAATAATTTATTATTTTCTATCCAAAATGCAGTTTCTATTTATTAATATGTTAGTTACAATTTACCATATGTATACTTAAAGGCAAAAGTCAAATTGAGTTAGCTACAGAGTCTTGGAAAAACTGCTTATTTGACTGAGAGCATTCAAATAATCTAGAATAAGGAAAAAAATATGTGACCATGATAAAAGAGGAGAAAGAGGGAGGTGGAGGTACATGTTCTAAAGACAGAGGCCACTGTGTCCTGACCACTACAGAAGAGGCAGTGGCAGGAGGTCAGCAAGTGTCTTCCACCCACACCATCACCTTCGGGGAAGCCAGCCGATCTCCTGGCTTACAATCCATTGAAAAGCACCTCTTTCAAATCTACTTAGAGGAACATCAACCCAACAAATGGCAATACCAGCACATAGCTATGCATGGGACAAGAAACAGCTCTTTGACTTTGGAAATGATTAGTGATGCCATCGTAGCAAGTGTTACTTTAATATGTCCAAAACTCATGGAAGACTGGATTCAAGAAGAAGGATACAAATATATACCTATATGTGAAAACGTAGGCTAGCATTAAGAGGCACACACTAAAATTTCGCAAATCTACAAAAAAAACTTTTGTAATCACTTAGTAATGCTTAAAGTAATTAAGGCCGAAATCTATGCTGAGAGTCAAAAAACACAGTACCTAAATATCTCAGTATCCTCTAGGTCTCAGTGTCTGTGGACTTCATATGAGTAATAATGCCAATATTAGTCTGGATCCAAAAGAGTTAAATTGCAAGCACACTGAAACAGGCTACCTCTAAATAAGATTCAAAGATACGGTAGTTCTTAGAGAAAGCTAATCGCTAAAAAGGCTTGTACTCTGGAGGTGGGAAATGTCGAGATCTTTAAATGTTAGAGAATCATATCTTGGTTTGACAGATCTAGCTAATCTTGAAAGGGCAACTTTCCATTTGAATACTAAGCAGGAGTTTATGACTCTGCTTCATGGAGATACAGAGCTATGCATTTATTGCTTGCTAGAAGCAGCAGTGGGACACTAGGAGAAGAAATTATATACTGTACCATGTGATTTTTCCATGGGTGAAAAGTTAAACATGACTACAGATGAACATTTTTGTTTTCCATACAACTCTAAACTAATCAAAATGGCTCAGTCATTTCACTGTAGGCAATAGAATTGCATGCTATGGAACATTTATAACATTATATTCCAGTACACTGATGGGTACATTTTAAATATTATCATTTGAAAGTGAAGAAAACAAACATTTCACACTTCTGTGCCAAACTAATTTTTTACCGGACCTGAGTATTGCCTGAGACAGGCTCTCACCGTGGTGGAGCACAGCACATTTACATACCCTCATCATTAGACCCTTCTTATGCTTTCCGCAGGAGATAGCTTCATTCATGCTACAGAGATTTTATTGCCCCGGTATTCTCTAGATTGTTTTTATAAATTCATTTTGAAGTATATTTTACTATAGCATTGATTGCCTTTCCTGCTCTTTCTCCCCAAATGCCAGCACATGCTCATATTCAAAAATGAATGCCACGTAACTATCAGAGTTCCTGACAGATGAGTTGCACCAAGGAATTCTTTACCTGGATTACTTAAAGAAAGGCTCTGCCTCCAAAGGTGGAAGGTAAACAGAAGGTCAAAAAGGGGATTTAAGAAAAGAACCCTTTGACATCCTAAATAAGAAACTAAATATACAAGGAAGAATACCTGTTGAGGTGAGGATAGCAATTATCCATTGTCCATGTCAAGCAATTTTGTTACTGAACCCATAACATTAAGCACCAGTTCAAAAGGAATTGGAAGATAAGTTAATTTATAAATAAAGAGTTAAGGTGTACATTTTTCTTTGAGAGAAGATGGAAGAAGTAGGGGTAAATGAGGCCTTTGAAACCTTCTCTTAAGCCACCAAATAAATATTCTAAGGCCTTTAATCATTCTCTGGGGTAAAATTTCTTTCTTCCAAGTTGTGGAGAGTTACTGAAATTTATCCTTTCTCTAAAAAATTTAATGTAGTGAAAATTCTGTTTAAAAAAATGAAATCTAATCCTAGATTTCATGACTGTACTGTTGAAGTGATCGATCTCTCCTACACTGTGATTTAGCAAGATGAAACACTGCTCTACACTGCACTAGGTTCAAGGGGAAGAACACTGCCGTTCTCCTTCTGAAAGTTATATCTTTGATATTTGATGAAATAGCATGTCAACAAAGTGAAGGATAAAACAAAAAGACAACCAGTTTAGTAAAGAATGAAAAACATTTATCCAACTTACATTTGCTCTTGGAAAGAATAATTAAAAGCTATAAAGAACTTACTGAACTAATATCCTCCTGATTTTTCTTCACTCATTAATCTCTGGAGTATCTTTTACTGCTGTGCCAGTTCCTACTTCTTTCTTATAAAATACCTTTATTATAAGAGGAGCAAAAGAAAAGCTATACACTCACTAGCATTCGAGCCCCAGACTTGATTCTTATTAAAGAGACAATTTCTCAGGTGTTAGAGTAATGAGAATACAGCTTCTGTTTATGAGCACCATTGACATTAATCAATTAGATAATCCATTATCAGAATGAATGTCCAACTTTGGTTTCATATGCCATAATCTTACAAGTAGCTCTCTTATGCATGTTCTAGGGCATGCTTGGTATTTTATATGGCTATAGGTTTTTTGCTCTAAGACTATGAGTTGGAAAATTAGTTTCCTTCTTCAAATATAAATGCCACACAGGTATTTGAGAAAAATCAAAGTGCATGTTATAAAAGTTCACTAAGCAATTGTCATTTTATTCAAAAAGAGCATGAAATTTTAAGCATGTTATTCTCCAAATATAAAGATGCCCTTGTTCTCTTTAAAGAAAATATGGCTCTATCATCAACATCAACATAGTTCAATATTTTCTTCATCTTTCACTTATTTGTTAACCACCTCACACTTCTCCACTTCTACCAACACCTACCCGTTTCAAACATAAAGCAAAACAAAAAACAAAAGTGCTCTTCAAAAACAAAACAAAACAAAACAAAAAACAGAAGAATTATAGGAAAGCCATGAGGACAGAACAAATCCCTCTCTTGAAAGATCATAATCCAGTAGACCCTTGTCAGGCTTGGAAGAGTGCAGCATGAAAGATGTCTTCCTTCAAAAGCTAGAAACCTAGAATACGATGAAATCACAGGAGATAAGGGCTGAAACATAGCCTTTTCTCTGATCCTGCTTTCCAACTGGACTCTACTGCTTAGCACAGCCTGACAATGAAGACCTAGAGGTGCCAGGCCAATACTAGTGCTTGTCACTTTATTAGAAAGTAGAAAATATTCCAGAAGTCATGAGACTTAATAGCATTTTTACTTTGATGAGACCTTTGTTAACTACTAAATGAGCTAATTCTACATTAAAATGCTGGCTGTATGGTTAATTTTTATCATTTTAGAATTCCAATTCATGTCCTTTAAACATAGACCAAATCTATGTCCTTTAAACATAGACAAATTCTATGTCCTTTAAACATAGACCAAATCTCTTAATGATGTTGATACAATTCTTATTGCTCAAAATAAAAAACATAAAAGTTTAAGAATTGGTTAAAAACTAGTAAATTCCTAGCTATATTATCAGTGCAAAAAAATCAATGACTAAGAAGGAAATCACTTCATATGACTTTTTTCATCTTTAAGGTAAAATCCATGTAAAAGATTAAGACCTCTTTCCTGTGTGAAATTTTAAAATAACTGTAGTTTGTACCATAGAAGAAAAATTTGAATTTTTAATTCTAAAAAAATCATAATAAATTATAACTTAAAAGAACATTTGGTGTTCTCATTAAAGACATAAAGATATTACATTTGATAGGAAATTCAAGCAATGCAGCAAGAACTCAGGCAATGAGGGAAAGATAAAATTTCAAGGAGGCAACTGAAAAGAAATAATGGTTACTCACTGCACTGATGTTTTGTTGAGTTGTCTTAATTCTCTGAATTTCAGGAGTATCTGTCACAGTAGAATAGTTAGAAAGCATCTTCTCTGCTTCATCTTTATATTTTTTCTAGAAATGTAAACAGTTAATATCAATCTGAAACTTTGTATGTGCACATACATGCACATGTATGTGCACATAGGAAAGAGAGACAGAGAAAATGAACGTGATACCACTTCCAAGTCTGCAATACCATGTGGCTGTAAGTAACATCTTAGGACTCCAAGCAGCTGTTCATGCAACCGCAAAAACAAAGGGAGTATGCAGAGTAAGCCAACAGTGCCGGGAGCTGCCTCACCTCTGCTCGGGCAGTGGTTTCCACCCCAGTCCATTCCACGGCTTTGGGAGGGCTGGGCCTCTGTGCCACTCTGTTTAGAACCTATTCTTTAAGGAGCAGTCCCATCCCTCTTCAAAGTTGCCCCACAGTTCCTACAAAGAACCTGGCTCTCTATTACTTGCTTCCATGCTTCAGGGTTTATGTTCTGCTTCCTACTTCAAATAAAGATACATTTGATTAAGGCAAAGATATTAATATTTTTGTACTTAAGATAAAAATCTCAATTTTTTAATCTACTAAATGTATTATTATGAGCTCTGATACAAACTGGGTAATATCTAGTACCAGCACTTACATAATACTTACTATGTAATAGTTATTGTTATAAATATTGGACACATATTAGCTCATTTAATTGCCCTACGGATAGAATCATTATTTCCTCTTACCGATGGGGAAACTGTGTCATTAACCAAGAAGTGTCAGAAGTAGGATTAAAACCAGGCACTCTAATTCCCAAAGTTAACCATTAACCAGTAATTAAACATTAACATTAACCAGTAATGTTAACCATTATGGCATACAATTACTTGTTAGGAAAGGTAAATATTGTTCATGTTGAAATGCACCATAACATTATCACATCCTCTAGAATTCCACTGTATGCAAAATAATTAAAGTTCCTTAAAATCAGATGTATCTTTGTATCACACTAAAAATATCAACACTGCTAAGTTAAAAGAAACATTCTGATAGCCCATGCATCACCTCTTCTGGATAGCCTTTACTCTTGAATCCTTTACTTTCTGGTAGAGTATATCATGGTTTGTAATACTCTACTTGCACAGTTATCTGATAATTAGGTTGGCCAGTAGCTCCCCCAGAGCAAAACCATATCTAATTCTGCACGTAAACAGGTGCTCAGGAAGTATTTGCTGAATGAATGAATGAGTTTGGTATTCTTAAGACAGCAACTTCCCTCCATTGACTTAAATACCTATTTGTCTGGTTTATGTATTTATCTAAGATACTACTTCCGCTGATACCGTGAAAACCAATTTCTCCAAGTTCACATGCCATCATGAGACACTGAGGACAGATGAACATGCACATCAGGGCCACCCCACCTGCTGTGTCATCTGAGGATGTGGAACAGCAGGCAACTCCTCTGCCATTTGACTCCGCCATCTTCATACTTACATTTTTTAGCCACCAGATATTTAGACTCCTTCCTTATGTTTTAATCAGAATTTTAACAAATTTGGACACATTTGGAAAAAGTTATTTTCAGCATAAACCCCATTAACCAAATTTAGTTCCTTGGTCAATTTTCTATGACCATTTTCCCCTTCAATATTTATTTTCCATTGGGATTCATTTTTTTCCATGCAAATTTTATAGCAAGGAAATATTTCACTAATGAATTTTTGTTCAAATAAGATTTTAATTCTTCTCCCATTAAATATTTTCTTTTGTGATCATTATTTGCTCCATATCAAGTTTTTCTAGAGGATAAACTGGCAAGTTATACCTTACTAAGAAAACTTAGTTCTTAATTTTTAATTAGTTCTCGCTTTTTCACCTTACATTTTGTGCAGTTTTATTCATTCAGTTTTAGTTGGAGCTGATCATTTTAATGATAAAATTCATTATAAAATAAGTAAAAGACAACTTATTTGTAATCTTGTTTCTGTAGCGTCGACATTAAAGCCACGTATGCAATAGTTCTTGTTTTTTTGTTTTGTTTTGTTTTGTTTTTATGGTCAAAATGTCCTTGGGTGCAAAACAGGGGCCCACAAGAGAGCTCTGACAGCAAATAACATCTGCTGAATTGGACCTGCTGCAGTTACCCCCTTCATTAGGGAAGTTAATTAAGTTTGGCCAGTGGTCCCTTTACAATAGAGCGCACTGACTTTGAACTCATTACCCTCAAAAAGGTCTCAATCATAGAAATGCACAAAATACAAGGTGACTGGACATTAGAATTCCTTGTTCTAAGCAACTCAACTCTCTACCAACCTGGCTATAGATTTCAGATGCCCTCTTGGCTCGAAGCATGTCTGGAATGTCCATGCTCACTTGCATCCCTTTCCCTTTGATTTCATTTTCCAAGTCTTTCTTATACTCTATCTAAAAAAACAGAAAATAATCTTCAGAGCTTTGCTTAGTCTTCCATAACAATGTAGATATTTATGTGTTTGAATCTCAATGCCGCACATGTGGAAATCCCATTTATGCTCTTTCTATGTACAACTCAACGTCTGTTTTATTTTTTAAATATATTTATTGATATTTAGAGAGAGAGGAAGGAAGGGACAAAGAGAGGGAGAGAAACATCAATGTGTGGTTGCCTCTTGCACATCCCTTGCTGGGGACCTGGCTGGCAAACCAGCATAAGCCCTGACTGCCAATCAAACCAGCGACCCATTGATTCACAGACTGGAGCTCAATCCACTGAGCCATACCAGCCAGGGCTTAAAAAGGTTTGTTTTAAACTTGGTATGTCATTTGTTTCTTACCTGGCTGGCCATTTCGGATGCTTTCTTGGCTCTCTGGATATCAAGGGTGTCTGCGCTCACTTGCATGCCCTTCCCTTTAATTTCAGTCTCCAGATCTCTTTTATAGTCTTTCTATAGAAAATAAAACATGCAATTAGAGCTCTAAAATAATTTGAAAAACTTGATGTCATTTCAACGTCAGAATCATGACTTTTGGAGATACGCTGGACCTTCCTTTTATTTCTATAGAACTATAGAGTTTTGACTCGTGGTAGAAACAGGAACTGGAATGGCTTTCAGGAGGCTTTCTTCTACTCACCTGAGTTAAGAAAGAAAACATAGCCCAGGGGAAATTTTATATTTCAATATGATAAAAATCATATAGTAATATATCACTCAGTTAATGAATATCAATAAAGTGGAATTGTAAAACTGTTGCTCTGTAGGGAACAATTGCTGGTTGCTTCCCTGAAATCCGACCCTTCTTTTCCCTTCTTTAGTTCTCTGACTTACCGCTGCTCCCCCAATCTGAGCCACTCAACTTGGGTGAAACGGAGCAGATGCATGGGCCCTGCGGGATTTATATTAGTCATTATACCCTATCCCTGGCTCTTCATGTCTGGTTCAAGGACTGTCCATTCTTTTTGCATACAAGCTTTCAAAAAACATTTTTTTTCCTTCTGGACATGAAGGAACTAGCCCCAGGAGCTGCTAGATGCTTCTCTGCAAGCAGGAGAAGAAAACCTAAGAACTAAAAGATAGAAACTGAACCTGAGTTATATTGTTTGAGTCCTAGAGCAAGCTATGTCTAAAAATTCCTCTGCTGTTTGGTACAAGAACAATAAATTATCTGCTTTTTTGAGCGAGTTTGAGTTGGATTATCTGTTACTTACAAAATATCAAAATTACATGCACAAATACCTTAAGAGATCCTGGTCACATTTTAAAACTAATGATTATAAGCCCTGGCTGGTGTGGCTTAGTGGATTGAGCACTGGCCTGCGAACTAAAGGGTCACTGGTTCAATTCCCAATCAGGGCACATGCTTGGGTTGCGGGCCAGGTCCCCAGTTGCGAGTGCACAAGGGGCAACCATACATTGATGTTTCTCTCCCTCTCTTTCTCCTTCCCTTCCCCTCTATCTGAAAATAAGTAAAATCTTTTTAAAAAATAAAACTAATGATTATAAAATTCACAATGCTGTACACATATAATTGTACACTTTTCTAGATGCATGCTATTCTTCAATGAAAAATTTTATTAAAATTAAAAAAACTATTGACAATCTCTAATTATATTTCTTCCAAAACAGTTATTTCCCATTGTGTTGACATACTCTTGATTTGTAGATTCTCTGTTTTAAAGTAAATGTTGCCTTGCTTATTTATGATGTTCTAAATTCAGAGAAGTTGTAAATAAAAATCTCAAACTCAGAGAAATATATTTTTCCCATCTTCTACTCATAAATCTGCCTATTTTCACTTGCTTAAAGTCTGTTTCCCTTTTCTGAATAAAAATTCAAGTAATAATGTTTAACCATCAAAAGAATAACACTAAATTATTACTATGTCTATAAAAAGCTCTAAGTTTTTAGTAAACTTCTTAAGACCCCAAAACAAAACACTTCATTTGAAGGAGAATATATGTAGGAACTGAGTCACTAGTCATAGATGCCACCAAGGTCCCATGGTAGAAGGTACATCATTTAATTTTCCAATATGAACTTTCAAATCTAAAAACATTTTCAAGTCCATAAATAAACTACACAGGACACTAGTTACATCAGTTATTTATCGGTCAATACTAAAATACCCTAAACTAGAAGGCTTTAAAAACCATGAAGACATCTACATTTCAAGAGAGCACTTCCTTTTAGAGCCTCTCCCTGAGTCATGTTTATTTTTCCCACTGGCCAAAGAAAATCACATGGTCAAGCCCTTAGTTTCTGGAAGGTTTGGCTATTGGGAATCACTCATTCATGTATTGCAACAATATACCACATTGACTTTACTTTAAAAAAATAAACCTGACACTACGGCAATGTCCCAAACTCTTATTGAAAAGGATTTGAGAACCTGTCAATTGGACAAAATGGGACCTGGCTATGATTATATGCAAATGAGACCTTTGGATTGCAAAGGTAACAACATCACCAAAATTGGTTTGGGCTACATGTAACCACAGTACAGCTGACTCCCCTAGGCCTGTTTTTACCCTGGGTTCTTAATAACTAAATAGGTACCACTTTCCTTTTATACAAGCTCAAGGTATACAAAAAAATCTAAATCAGCATATTATCAAATAAACTGATCTATTATCCACTAACAAAAGACATGACATAAAAGTAATAAGTCATAGAACCCTGTTCTTAGGTAACAGTGTGAAATACAAAATTTCTGTTCTTTCCACATTCTTTTCTCCAGCAAAAGGATGCTTTCTCTTGGCTTCAACGCTCAGTCCCATGAGGATGTCTTTGAAAGCTCTTCTGCAGCCCTGACTTCCCCTCGCCCCATACTCCAATCTAGTACCTTGAACTAGCACTGGATGTCACCCCCTGCTCAACAGAACAAAACTTTCAGAGAATTATAAGAAGTGATTGGATAGTTACTGGATAGTTAGTTACTCAGAAGCCCTAGGAGGTCACCATAAGAAAGTACTATTAAATCTAAGAAATGAATCACAAGAAAAAGTACAAGAAAGAGCCAACCATGCAAAGACCGCGTGAAGGAATTTCAGGAAGTCACCAGAGCTGTACAGAGACCCTACACCTGTGGAGGCACAAGCTAGAAGCCTGTGAGGCTGGGGCATAAGAACCAAGGGAAGCTGGGTGCGGGATAAGGATGGCCAGGAGGGGAACCTTGAATGCCAAAGCAAGGACTATGACATCATGCTGGACATGACTGGAACCCACTGAAAATTTTAAGTTGGGGGAGTAACATAATTTAATTCTTTAAGGACCCTTCTGGATGCTAGGCAGAGAATGGATACTAAGGGGGCAAAATTCTGGCTAGGATCCTATTGCAATAAGCTAGGTGACAGAGATGGTAGCTTGGACTAGGGTGGGGAGAAGAGGATGGCTTTAGAAAGCCATTGGGGTACAGTCAATGAAACTTTCTGAATAGTGGGATCCAAGCGACTTCTGGGATTTCACTAATGCCATTTACTAAGAAGGAGGTGGAAGAAGGAAGTGGATCCGAGGAAAAATTAAGGGTTCTGGTTTGGGCATGTAATGTTGAGTCCCTGTTATAAAACACTGTATATGTTGCTTATATGTACTAATACCTATGAGACATCAAAAGGTAAATGGTTGCATATTCACATCCATGTTATATAACCCTAATTTTTCTGTAAGAATGAGGTAGAAATATATGGAATGACACGGAAAAGGGTCTGTAATATTAAGTGAGAAAAGCAAGCACAGAACAAAGTACATGGAATTTAAGTTTTTTTTAAGTCTGTGTGTGTATAAATGTATGTTTATCCATGTCTACATAAATATAGATCTGGAAGTCTCTACAACAAATTTATAATGCTGGCTGCCTCTCAGGAGGAGAAAAGAATTAGGGTCAGGGTGAAAGGAGGTTTTTAAGACTTGTTCAGCAGGTACCTCTCCTCTGCCATTTCTAAATAGAACACCTATTGGCCAAGAATTCTATGCCATCCCCAGCTTCTTTATGGAAATCCCTATGGCCATCCCACTGCCCTGGCAAGTACCAAACCCTGGCAAGTACACACCAGTAACTTCCCTGGCACTGAGTCCACTACTTCCCCCCTCCAGATACACAGAGAGGGAGTCAACCGTGAGCCAGCTCTTGTACCTGGAGTGACACATTACAGCTCTCAGAGCAGCCCCACTGAGGCATCCCAGCAATCAGCCTCGAGATGAGTAAGCAGCACCCCTTAACCGGCACCCCCAACTTCCTCTTTATATACGTTTCTTATAAAACCATCTCTTCCCAAATACTCTCCACTCCACTGACCCTTTTATAGTCTGGAAAGATTGGGGGTAAGTTCAAGAGGTATGGAACCAATTCCAGGGTACTGCCTTTGAAAAGTGCACATATGGTCTGACTCCTACCATTTTGTTAACTCATATCATAGTATCTAAGCCAAAACTTCTAAATTAACATCCTGTCATCACATGTATTACATGAAGGGGAAATGGTATTAGACAAATGAACAAGGGGAAATGGACATGTAATACCTCAACCCCAAATGCCCACTCTGGAGAAATGACAGGCATGGTATTGAGGTCAACAGAAGATATTTTGAGAACACGCAACCAAATCACACGGAAATGGCTATCAATGCCACATTAGGGTCTTCATGTAATTTTCAAGTTCTGCTCAGAAAGTTGGAAACACAGAAATGTCAAGTCACACATGATCCATCCTTAAAGAAAAAGTAGTATGAAAATACTTATCATAGCTTAGATTAACATGAAATTCATTGCCTTATACGATAAGGTGTATATGTGTGCATGTGTGTGCACGCGCTGTAGTAAAACACCTTTCCCCAAGTTTTCTTTGATATATTTAAAGGAACTGAGCAAAGTAGAAACTGTAAATTTTCAAATAAGCATATGATTTGAAATGGTTTCCATTCCAACTGTTATACTTGTCACAGAAAGTTTTGGAAAATTCCATGTGATAATCAAGTTAATAATATGACTTATTAGGCTCCAAAATATGAATCTCAAGGTCTGCATCATTTACTCTACTAACCTCTGAAGCTATCTCTGCAGCTTTTTTGGCATGCTGTATTTCAAGTGTGTCAATGCCAACTTGCATTCCTTTACCTTTAATTTCTGACTCCAGGTCTTTCTTGTATTCTTTCTGTAAAATAGCAACATTTTACAACATTCAGATAGATACTCAGGGACAAACATATATCTGTATTCAATGACACAAAAATGGCCAAGCGTATTTAACAGGGAAAAGAAGAAGAAAAAAAAACACACCTTACTTTGTGCTATGAATGATCATTGAGAACTGAATTTTCTAAATTGCTTAGAACTATAATCACTGTTCTCACTGAAGAGAAGTATATAAAACTCCAAAAACTTTTACTGTAAGGCAATTGCCAGGTGAGATTCTTCACTGGCAATTGTGTTGGGGTCTGGAGGACAGGAAGACAGGTTTCAGTGAGTGGGTGTTGTGGAAAGAAGACTGACCTTCTACAACACTAAGAAATGATTTATTGCTGCCCCCACCACCACCGTGCCATTCGGCTGCATCTACCTACACTCTGCCATTGACAGTTCAAGACAAGTTTTCCAAGTATTACTGAAAGTGACTACAAAATTTGTCTGTGCATGTATAGTGGATGTCACCATAATAGGAGAATTTGTAGAAATTTTCTAATGTGGAACTATATAATGACAATATCAGCCAAAGATCATAGTGAATGTCTGTTGTTTTTGCCTGAGCATCATCCATTCCTCCTCCTTCTGGCAAAGACTTCTACCATTTTCTTTTCAGGAATTACCTTTAACCCCTCTCAGGCTATATACTTTGGGTGGGTTGATTTCCCTACTTCCCACATGGACTTTTAATTTCACTGAAATGCTTTTAATGTTCCCTTTAGTTTATTTAAAGAACATGAATATGGTCAAAGATGTATGTAAATTTTCTTAAAACACATAATAACTTAGAATATTTCATACTTAAAACATGGTTAACTATATAAATGAAAGACCAGGAGAACTATCCCACCTCATTACACCCTCCTGCCCCCAGACACAGTGACTGGGTCAGGTGAGGGCACAGGACAGAAGGTGATTCAATGAGATTCAATCTTTGGATTTAAATTACAACTATAAGATAACAGATGCTCATTTCCCACTAAGATTACTGGCCACAGACATGAGTCACCTTAACCTTAAGAGGGGCCATTACTTCGAGACAAGCCTCCCAAGACTGAAGCAACAGAGAAGATAAGAGAACTAAGAAATGAAAAACAGAGACATCATTTGAATACCAACCTGAAGGAAACTTGATTTTTGGACTTCTCTAGTCATAAACCAAAACAATTCCTTTGTTGCTTAACCCAGTTTGAGTTGGGTTTCTATCATTTACAATCTGACTAATAGGGTCACCATCATCATCATCACCACCACAGTTTAGTAACAAATGGGTATAAAACTTTGAATTTTTTCACTGCTAAATTCAGCTAGAGTCCCCTCAAAACACAGTGCTGTTATTTGACATCAAAGTAATGATATAACACAAGAATTAAAGGACTGAAAGCATTTTGGAGGCATTTCATTCCATCTTACAATGTCATGTAAAGTGAGGAGTGGCAATTTTCACGTCATAAAGAGATGTAACTAGACTCATGCAGCATCTTAGGCAAGCACTGGGAGATTCAGCTGGGTTGTGAGCATACAAAAATACAAGCTGCCGTTACCAACAGACCATGATAACCCAGCCTCTTAATATTCTGCCTTTTACTTGCTTAAAAGGTCAAGTGACATCTCGTAAACTTATTTTGGTTCATAATATAGATTTGTCTCTAAAATGGGGAAATGGTCATTGTTCTCATATCACATTAAAAAGAGCAATGAGCATCATTTTTTAAAATTGATTGGGAAAGGACTACTAGGACATAGCTTCTCATAATCATCTTACACATAAAAGTTGTGAAATATATCTTATAGATATATTTTACCTATAAAATATCTATTATATTAATGCTTGTATCTATTAAAAGATACAAAATCTTTGGGGAAGATTCATAGAAATGTACACTTATATATTATCTATAAAATATATTTGATATATTATATTTGTATCTATTAAAAGATACAAAATCTTTGAGGATTGACAGATTAAAAAATCAGCTAAATATTCATACACTCTCAGTTGTTAAATAAATATACTCACCTCACTAGCCATTTCAGATGCTCGTTTTGCTCTTTGAATATCAAGGACTTCTGAATTAAGGTCCATTCCTTTCCCTTTTATTTCATTTTCCAAATCCTTTCTATATTCCTTCTGCAAGACAAGAATATTACAATTTGAAATTTACTGGGAAACTCTATAAGTTGTATACTGTTTTACATATTTTCTAGAAACCACAGAAAGGAGAAACCTTTTTTAGAAAGGAATGAATCAGACTCCGGGGCATTCACACTCTTTATTTCCTACAGAAATTTTCTCTTTTAAACATGCTTAGAATGGCTTCCAATATTACCGGTCTTTTCCCTTTCATCCTTTCTTCTAATATATTTTGGTAGCATATTAGTGCATTTTAAAAAAGATGTCTTCCCTTTAAATGGTGAGGAAAATCTTAGGAATACATGCTTCTTTATTAATTATTTGAAGTATTGCTTTGAAAACTGCCTATAAAATATGAATCAACAAAAGAACACAGCTGAAAAAGAATGGAAAATTACAAAATCAGAAGGACTGGTGTAACCAAAGTTTTACAATAAGTTTCCATTTTATTCAAAGATTCATAAAACCAAATAACTTCCTATGGGTCAATTATATATAGTTTGAATTTCACCTATTTTAATATTATATTTTAAGTATTATATATCCAAGTGACTTTACTAACACATGTATAACTTGAGTTTTTTGTACTCATGAATTTCTTGTTTTCTTAGTAATTTCATTATAAAATAATATTTCAATCCAATTTGACTAAGTTGCACTTATGACTAACTTGACAGATGAAAGATGAGACTTCCTTTAATGATAAGAAATCATGTTCCAGTTAATTCTAGAGTTCATTTCATGTTATTCTCTCTTTGTCCAGGATAATTAAACTAGCTAGTCCTCTGCTTAACGAATAGTCTACAAGACATTGTAATGACCTGCATGTAATTTTGGAAAGAGCTCTAGCGTCAAATGACCTGGAGGAGAGTCAGAGCTCTTTCAATAATTTGGTCACACAACCTTCAAGAAGGCCTTAAGTTAACTGAGCCTTGATTTCCATACTGGCAAAATGAAAATAAAAATACTCTTCTATTAATGTTTAAGGACAATTGAGGAAATAAAATGAAGCATAAAATGATATTTGACCATCTAAATGGCCACATAAATGTAAAACTATAATAGAATAAATAATGCAAAAACTATTTAAAGCTAAATGCTGACACTTAGAAAGGGAAATTACAATTTCATTAAGTCACTAAGAGTCCCCTTTTAAAATGAGACATCTCTATAACTTAACTGAAAGATTTTAAATCATAGACTTCTGGGTCTTTTCTCTATCCTGTTGTATGCATGGTGAATCAATAAGTCTAAAACAAATACACTCAAAAAGGAGAATAAAATAAAAAGGCAATGGTATTATATTAAAGCCATTTATGGATCTCAAAATAGATCTCATAATATTATTTGTATGTAAATAATGAAATGATTCCCCTTTTAAAAATTCACATAAATAATGTATATTTTTTAAATAGAAGTCAATAAAAGTAGGAAGTTGACATTTGATTAGCCTTCAACTTCAAAATACTTTATAGGAACAAAAGTGAGAAGAGATAAGGTAGCAAAAACACTGTTCCATAAATTATATGTCTATTTTCAATCAATATATACTACAACAGTGAATCATATTAAGTGTATAAAAGCAGTTAAATGATAAAGGCCAGTTGGCACTTGGTTTTTAAAATAATGCACATCTATGTAAGTATTTATTTCACTGGCTAAGACATTTCTTTCAGGGATAATTTCTTCAGTTCAAAATTCAGGATGAAATAGAGTTCTTTAATGCTTTTCTTAATGTAAAGAATCTATTTAAACAGAGAGCTGGAAAAGCTCCAACTTACTTTGTAGGCATTAAAAATAAAAAAGAAAACTTTTAAAGGAATGGATGGTGAGCATGATATTTTTAATTGTTAGATTTGAGGACCTTAATGCTCAATAAATGTAATACACTAATTGTGAGCCTAAAGAAATCCTGATGAGAGTAAAATAAAAAACGGACATGAGTTCCTATGTTCTATATGCTAAATATATTTATTCCCTACTGTACTTCGAACACAAACCACTTACAAATAATGTACCATTTATCCAGACCTTCACACAGGAGCACCTTATTTCTGATATCAAATGTCATGAGAATGCTGCAGGGAAGTTTAAAAAAATACTGGTTTGAATAGGAAAGTGAAAAACTCTGTTACTAAAGGTCAACATGAGGGAAAGAGAATGGATTAATGTCTGAAACTCATTGAATTAGTTGAAAATTGTTGTATATACTTGTAGGGCCACTTCTTCAGTTTTTAGTTTTCTTTTCCACTATTGAATGGTAAATAGAAGGATCTTACCTCCTTCAGAAGGTTGGTGATGTACTTTGCATGTAAAAATTCTGGAGTCTTGTCTAAATCCATTGACGGCCTTCCTTTAATCTCTTTCTCAAAATCCTCTCTGTAAATTCTCTGTTAAATAAGACCACATAATTTTTAAACTAGCAAAACTAGTGACTGTTGAAAAGGTATTTGAACAAGAGTCCCCAGAACAAAATTGATATTTTCTTTATGTAATTCTATCACCCCACAGTCTTCTTATTAGCAGGAAAGCCAGTCCAACTTTACCATATATTTTGGAATTCTACCAAACAACAGCAAAATCTTCAAGTACCAGCTCCCTTCTGATAAAGCCTTCTGAGTGAGGTTGCTTGACATCTTATGGTTTGCTATTGTTTCACACTAGCCCACTTGGGGAGGAAAACCAATAAAGTTGGCTATGTGATTGGGTCACCTGACTGGTTCACTCAGAAGAGTGGATCCATCCACTAGAAGAAAATCTGGCAGCAGAGGAGCCCATTTCAATCAAAGCAGTATTAATATTCATGTTTTCATCACCCCTCACACTGCCTGTATTTTGTGAATTCAGGAAAGACCATTTCTAAAATGTAATGGTGGCAGGGAGAGAAGAGTTTCCTTTAATGAGTTGGCATTGCGAATATATCTCTACCATCTGTGGCGTTTGATATCAACCAACCTATACTGTGTGGAAAATCTTACCTTGAACCTGATAAATTATTCTTTTTTCCTTTAAAAAAAATTATTGTTCTTTAATTACGGTTGTTCCCATTTTTCCCCCATTATTCTCCCCTGCCCCACCCACCCCCCCACTTCCCACATTTAATCCTCCCCCACCCCTTTTCTTTGTCCATGGGTCCTTAATACATGTTCCTTGACCTGGCCATTCCCCTTCTTCCTCCCGTTACCCCCTCTGTTCTTCCCTTTGATGTTCTGTAAATACTAAAATTAACAAAGTAAATCAATAAGTTGCATTGAAAACATTCTGAATTAAAGGAGCTATAGGCACACTGAAGAACAATAATGAGAAGTTGTTCTATAGGGCTGAAACTGGGACATTTCCAGGCCAAAAATGACTCTTTAAAAAAGTGAAATATAAATATGTGTGTATTGATATTGTCTCAAATATTTCACTTCAAAAAGCCTTTCTCCTCTAAAAAAAAAAAAAGTATTTTACTAACTTAAGTTGATTATAAGTAGACCTGGTCGATACCTGACTAAGAGGGAAAAAACTCTTTGTAGTTTTTTGTTAGGGGAGCTCTATTTGTGAAACAGAAGACAAAGAGCTTTTCAAAACCATATTTAGAGATTTCTTCTAGGATTTAGAGATTTCTTCTGGTGAGCATACTGATTCATCCTATATCTGTCAGTAGAAGAAAGCAAGAGAGGCATAATTATAGGCTATAACCAAAACATGAGTGGCTTTTCCGTAGTTCATCAATACTTAGCTTTACTCATAGGAGGCTCCCAAAGTAGCTTCTGGTCAAGTTTACCTCTTACAAGGAAAAACCACTTCTTTGTATCCACTTCATTGGTCTTGCATGTAAATACATCTTTCATATCTAACGTTATCTAAGATGTTCAGACAATTTATTTTTCTAGCATGAAATTTATATACTAAATTACATAGTATAAATCTTTATAGTGTAAATTTGGCCCGAAGATATTTTCTATTTGAAGATTTCTTTCTCCTCAAGCCCTGTGAGCAGAAACATAATGGCAGGCCTAAAAATCGAATTGTCAATGACTATGATTGAAGGGAAGCGTGTCTTAGTTTCTGTAAAGGGCAATTCCTCCCTGTAGCAATACCAGAAATTGGAATAGCAAAATTTGAAAGCCAATATTAACAAGAGGTGTGCACAGGCCCCACTGTAAGTGAATTCTTGATCATATATTAAATACAAAACTACAATTAAACATTAAAGCTGCTTTACACCTGATGTCAAAACAGCCAACCAACAGCAATGAATTTTGACTGATTTATTTATTTATTTTTGGGGGGGTGGTCATCTCTCACCATTTAATTTTCCTTTTGTTCTGTGGGGCCACCGGGATTAGAAAAGCCAAGCACTAGCTATCAGGCTTCAAGACCTGTACAAGGAGACATGCCACATAGAATTTGTAGCGCTTTTTCAGTGCTGAGGGCGCCTTTGAAGCCCCTGTCATCTGTGTAGGGAAATTTGTACTCTGGGAATTTCTTCTCTTGTCAGGGCCCCTCACCGGAGAAAAAAAGTCGTCTGAGCAATTCATGTAAATAAAGACAATTTAGTATTTTTTGCCCATTGATTCTTTGAGAAGCAAATATCTGTATGTTCTGGGGAAGAGGGGTTTAATTGGCTTAAGAAGATGTAAAATATAAAAACATAATTATTTTCCCTTCTCTTGCTTGGAGAAAAAATTAAACCGTTTAAGATTATTCAACAAGCCACCGTAGTGCCTGAGAGCCCTTTCCCTGAGAAGATGAATTACAGTAGCTCAACAAATAGCACATTTAATGTTTTTAAATTCCAGTGAGAGATTTATTGTCCAGAAGGTATCATTTCTCCTTGTTTCCCTGTTGGTGGTGGTGAACAGGAACGGCCTTGTCCATTGAGCCTTCCTGGAGTGGTGCACCGGCGTAGTAATTGGCCAATACCGCTGCCCATTATTTCTAATCCTTTGAAGGAATAACCTGGTTGTATTTACAGAACTGGGATGTTGGCTGCAGACAAAACTTTCTGTGTCTGGCATCTCTTCCCCACCTCTACCCCCAAGCAAACCAGAAACAGAAGAAAGTTTACTGGGGCAGAGCAGAGCCAGTGTGGTGAATATGTGGATGTGACTTAGTATTGTCCTAAGTTGAAAACACAGTGGGTAAGTGGAAAAAACAAAACCAAAACCAAAAACTGATGACTTTGCCCAGGTCCTAAAACACTGGCATTTACTGGATATGTAATTTCGGGTAAAACAACTACTTTCAGAAGAATCAGTTCCAATCTAAAGATATCTACCTGGCATCATTGCATTACCTTCAGAGGATTAAATGAGCTGACATAGTTAAAATACTTAGCATATTACTTAATACAGATTACTTAGCAATACTAAATAAATGTTAACTTTATTGTCATTGCTAAAAAATAGGTAAATAAAGCAATTAGTTCTTTTTTCTATTCATTTTTTATCTACTCATCAAAGCTTTTACATGGACACGCCTAAAAGTGTCAATTTTATAATCACAGAATATGGGTGCTGAGAGGGACGTTAAGGGTTCACAGGGCCTCATATCCATACTTGCCAAATAGGAAAAACAAAGGGCCAGAGGATCCCAATGACCCAGACAAACTGCCTGGCTCCAGACTGTGGATTCCCTGGTCTTCCTGTGCAGGGTCCTCAAGACCCACTAAACACTCTGAACCCCTTTCCTGATTCCTTTCAAGTGATAAAACATCAAATATGTGTTGAACAGTTGATAACAAATCAAAGGAACTCACCTCACTTTGCATCTTCTGAGCCTCCTTTGAAGCTTGATATGATGGTGTCTCAACAAATTCAAGCATCGATTTCCCCTTATTTTTCTCATATTCTTCTTTGTACTTAACCTTCATGAAAAAAAAGTATAAAAAACATAAAGCTCACAAGCCCTTATCCAAATAGAGCAAAGTAAAATAAATATGTCCCAAATTAATCATCCTGTTTTCTTCTATTTAGTTATTTTTTTAGATTTTATTTACTTATTTTTAGAGAGAGGAGAGGGAAGGGAGAAAGAAATAGAAACATCAATGTGAAAATGAAACACGGATCAGTTGCCTCTCTCACACTTCCCATCCAGTGACAAACCGCAACCCGGGCACGTGCCCTGACCACGAATAGAACCTATGACCTTTTGCTTTGCAGGACAATGCCCAACCAACTGAGCCACACCAGTCAGGGCATCACCCTGTTTTCTAAAAATCACATTGTTCTGGCCATTGAGGTTGATCCCTAGGTTCCCTGTAGTTAATGACATACAAATAAAGTAAACAGGAAATATATTTTAAAAGTTTTTAAGAAATAAAAACAACTTAGAACTACTAAATAATGTAGTTCTAGGACTTGAATAAGCTGGGATATATAGAGATATATTATATACATGAGATAATAAATGTATATACACATGGTATACACATATATAAAGAGAGAAGCGGGGGAGAGAGAGATCCCTGTGATAGCCGGAATGTCTCTCAGTAAATCATGAACAAGAAAGAAAACATAGTTGTGATTCTCCATCTCTCTGTCAAAGGAAGCACAGTGTTCTCTGGGACTGCTGAATTTTTCCATAGACATTAAGTAAAACTACATAGAGCTTTTATGTAATTTCTTTCAGTTTCACTAGGCATTATTTAATAATATCATGAATTCTTTATTTCAATTATAACCAATCCTTATTTTAGTTTATAAATTGATTGATATTTTCCATCTACTAATAACAAAAATAGTTTTAATCATGACTCATTTCACTCAAAAATGTATTTTCATTTAAATTCTTATATTTAATAATTGTTAATAAAATTATTTTTTTAATGTTATTTATTTATTTTTAGAGAGGGGGAAGAGAGAAAGAGAAGGAGAGAAACATCAATGTGTGGTTGCCTCTTGTGTGCTCCCTATGGGGACCTGGCCTACAACCAGGCACATGCCCTGACTGGGAATCAAACCAGTGACCTTTTGGTTTGCAGGCTGGCACTCAATCCATTGAGCCACACTAGCCAGGGTATTATTTATAAAATTATTTATTAGGTGGTATAATAATAATTATTTAATGATAATTAAATCCAAAAGAAATTTTCAATACTTAGAATTTTATGGCACCAGGAAACAACAAATTTTAAAATTCCTATTTGTAGGTATATTTTTGTTTCAGAGAAGTATGACAGAGCGATCAACGAAAGTGTTTGAATATAATAATATACTTCATTAGGGTAAAATTTTGCAGGAAAAATAAAATAAAACTAAGAGCACAAAGAGAAAATTTAAAAAATGGTCCATCTCCAGACATTAAAGGAGAGCCATTTGTGTATTTTTTAAAATAATGAAGGTGGCTGTTAAATCAATTATCAAATGTATGTTCCACAGGATACATTTAAAAGAGTGATGCAAAATTTGATTTAATAGATGTTTGAATGACATATTTTGAAACTACTGAAATGCAGAACAAAAAATATATAGATATCAACTTTAAAGTGTGCAAAGGAGGAAAATTTTTAATTTGTTTTATGTAGAACACAGAATTTCATAGTTGAAAGAAACAATGTAGAATACACTGGTAAAATGGTTTCCCCATTTTCATAACACTTACAATTGAACTGAGACACTATAATAAATTTTGTGCCTGGAAAATTAATATTGCACAAAATGAAAAATGAAAAATGTACAAAATGAAAAATCAGTACACTATAAAAATTGAAATCATCATGAAGTTTGATCATTTAATTAACTCATATAGTGCAAGTTTTAAATTGTGTGACGTTACCGTTATCTTACAAAATACTTTTACATTAAAACATGGTCCAAGTTTCCCAAACTCAAAAATACTGAGAGAATAGTGTTTGAGATTTTTGGAAGCAACATTCACTGTCTCTGCCCATGCTTTTCAGCAGCTTCACATTCTAGGACAGGTGCACGGCAGTGAGCGGTTCCACGGTCCAGGCAGGGAGGGCACACACCTGACTCTGGAGAGTGGCATTGCCTTTGTGGTGCAGGTGTTCTGCAGCGTCGGCATCAAAATGATACGTTCCTTTGTTTTCCTCAAAGAGTTTCCTATATTCTCGCTAAAAAAGAGAACATGAAAATTTCAAATTCAGAATAAAAGAGGCAAATCAGAGGAACTAATATTTAGGAATGCAAAGTGAAAAAATCAAGCCAACAAGAGCTGTAAAGTTGCCATCCGCAGTCGACTGGTGTTTCTATCAGCGAGATAACTGAGAATACAAGATAAACCAGCTCTAGGTGGTCAATGTGAGTAGCATATAAAACACCCACAAGAAGCAGAGGGCAATTAGTTGTAAACACAACATAAAAGACACTCACAACGCTGGGGAGTGGCAACAGAAAAGCTAAGCACAGGACTAGAGTGTATAGGTAAGGTGGGCAAAATGGAGGCAACTTGTCCCACCCTTATCCTAGAACAGGTAGGTGTGTAATTATGTCTCCAAGAAGATGAGAAAGGAAAGGAAGAAAGAAGAGAGGAAAGTAGGAGGCAGAGAGAAAAAAAGTTGTATACAAGGGCTCAGCCATGCAGAAGGTGGATGGTCATAAGGAAAATGAGAGAATGAGAAACGATCCACCTAATATTCCTAAAAGGAGAGGTTGGGAGGTGTGTGGGGGGACAAATTAAGGAATCTGAGCATAGTTGGTTGAATTTTTAAGGTAAAGAAACTGCACTAAAACTACTTAGACACACAGACAAAAAGGTGAATTTGGAAGAGACCAGAATGGATAAGAATGCCAAATTTGGCAACTATAGGTGTTTAAGTAAAATAGTCAGCAATAAGACAAAACTTACTTTATAATTTTGATAATTGGATATTGGACACTTAGTTATTTTGCCCTACTTACAAAAGACTTTTAGAGACAAACAGTAACTCTCAAAGACTTAAGGCTACAGAGACAATCTGCAGTTGGTTGTTCATCAGGCAATAAGGATTTCAGTGACAATGGCCATTTTGTGCAGAGTGGAAGGAGAGGGAGAGGTGAGCAGCACTCGAAAGGGAGCAGGAAGGATCTGTCATAATGAAATTGACACTGGGTCTCAGCAGATGGCCCGATATCTGAGAGTGAAATAGGAAGAAGCCCCAATGCCAAGGATGGAAGGGGTGCACGTGAGAACTGCTATACCATGGAGTCAGAGCAATGGTCCCCAGAGGTACTTCCAGGCAATTGGAGTGATATGTGTCTCCCAAAGCCCTAACCAGAATAAAGTAAAGAAGAAAAAGGCCCCAGAAAGTGCATGACAATGTTCACGTAGTATACTTTGACGGAAGAGAACAAGTTCTAAATTTTGGCTCCTCTGTTAATTTAAAAAAATAATAATAATAATATCAAAGGACAAAGCTGTACTTAGAGACTTTATATTTTGATTACAAGTTATGTTATATGTTCATAAAATAATCATGAATTGAATGCAACAAGCTAAAACATATTCCAGACTGAGTTAGAATCCAGAACTAATAAAGTCTAGGATATTATGTCTGCAACAATAAATATGTCCTGGAAAAGGCCAATAAATATTATCCCCAAAGCAATGATCTATTATAGTTACATAGGGTTTCAGAAACTATGTTTAAAAAATAAAATAAAATAAGCAAACAAAACCTATTTGAATTAAGATCTGCAAAAGAACTTTTACTATTTGCTGTTCCTTATATAATAGTCTCTGTTGCCTCCTAGTGGGAGTTACACAGAATAACACACAATATATAGTTTTAACTTACACAGTTATGAAAGAAATTATAAGCTATTAAGAGCTCAATTTTCCAGCGATAAATGTTCCCTCAAAAATTTAATTAGTATAGCTCAAAAACTCACAAACACTAATTTCACTCTATACACTATGCATTAAAATAAAAAATTATGATTTACATCAAAGACATTTAACAGCCATTTATAACAAACTGACAACTAATTCTGGCAGAATGTCTTTTTATTAAACATCTCTTGTTGAATATTTTAATAAAATTAATTTGCCTTTATAAATCTACAAAACTCCAATTCTCTTTACATTAAAATTTTAAAAAATTAAAAGGCAATTCTAATGTACAATAAATCTGAGCCAATATATTATCACACAGCTTTAATAAATAGATACCTCACAGTAACACACTTTTGAGACAAACTTTCTCTCCCATGAAGTAACCACTAAGTCACAATTCTACTATGGGGCAAAATGTCTATAATCAATCTAGGCAAAGGCATCACTTAAACAAATATTTAAACTTTATAAATGGTATATAAAATAAATTTATATATAACTTTGCTGGGTTTTCTCTGTGGAAAAGATGATAAGAAACAATTTAAACTATGATTTTTCACCATTACTATAAAATAAAGGTCAATATTCTTGAAAAGAAATATTGCCTATGAGTGGCATGCTTTCTTTCAGCTACCAAATTTTTTAATTACTGCCAAGATATTTTTATTGGCTTATTTACACATGAATCCCCACATCCTAAGGAAATTTAACGGAAGTGTGGGTGAGGGATAGTCAAAAGCAAAATGCCAGTGCGAGGATCGAAACTGGACAAAGGCCATATGTGAATAAAGACACACATTGGATTTAAGAAGCCTACGTATGAGGTACGGAGGAACACCCCAAACTGAGACAGACGCTCAAGGAACAGAGGGATGTGTGCAGAGGGTCAGAGACGGCACTGGGACAGCAGGACAGCAGGGATTAAGTGTCCCGGGACGAGTCTAATTCTGGGCCTGCCAGCCCTCTAATTTCACTCTCTGCTCAACAGGCTGGACAGAATGATGGGCTGCTTTTCCTCCGCAGAACAGCGGTAAAAATTAATTAATTATTTAATTTAAACCTCTCCAAGAGTATGAATTCTCTACACGCATAGTGCATTGCAAGAAGGACGGCAGCAGTGGCGGTGAGGGAAGGAGGGTCACAACATAGTGAACACAAGTTTCAAAACATCGAAGCCAGGGGTAGATATTCTCGCACCTGCACTGAAGTGACACTTCATTATTTAATAGTTTGGGAACCAGGTTTTGCTTACAGGTTGTTTGGGTTTGTTTGTTTGTTTTTTTGACCCACAATTGTGGGACACTTCCTGAAGACAACTCTTCGCACTTTTCTGCAGTACTTGCCCAACACACTTCCATCTGCTCTGTAGCTGGCCCAAAGCAGGTATTCAATAAATTTGGGTAATTTTGAGTGAGTAATTATTAAAATGGGCAGAGAAATAACCTGAGGTCAAATTAGAGTTCATCACCACCATGGGGTATTCTGGGATGCAGGAAATGGAGGGACAGGTGAGCCAGAACATCAGTTATAAGCATCGACGATGTCACTGAGTGTTTGAAACAGCGTCCCAGGAGGTGAGTTCTGATGGAATGAGCCACTCGGCAATGCATTCAAACATTTTCGGCAGGACGTAAAGAAATCACCCTCCCTTCCTAGTAGCATTGCAAAAAACAGAGGAACCTTCACAAGACTAAAAATATAGTGACGACGAAAACACCGTTAGAACTCATTTTAAGAGAAAATGCAAATTAGACTAAGACCATTTTTTATGTTACAGAGGCCTATTAAATACCAGATACTCTGCCGTGGCCTGCATAAAATCAAAGATCTCTGACTTAAGAGCCTGAACTTTGTTCTAAAGCCTTGAACCCAACACGGAAGGAGAAAAGGAAAAAAGAAAGGCAGAATGAACACACGCCCAAACACTTTGAAGAATAGTTGTTCAACAGATAGTTTGCATTTGCAAGATATTAAAGAGTAGGCAAAAAAAAAAAAAAAAAAAAAAAAACCTTTTGTAAAGCAGCAGCTTTGGTGGGATGTAAATGAGCAGTCCACTACTTTTCCACGAGTTAGTTTTTCGGGGAGGACTGACGCCCAGGCACGTGCCTAGGGAAGCAGGTGCGCCCAACAGCACTGCAGGCGTAGCGGCTGGAGGGAGGAGCCACACGACAGCGACAGCTGCCATCAAACAACCCACTTACTCCGCTGAGCATTTTGCTGACTTTCAAAGCATGGTCCAAAAACAAGGTTGGGAGATCTGAAACTGGATCATGCATATTTTGGATGTCTTTCTTGTACTTCACCTAAGAAAATAACATGAAACAAAATACTATCTAGGAGGAGAAAATACTATGCTTTGGCATTATTGCCAATTACCATGTTTAACACACCATAAAGTACTAGTTAGTGGTAAATTGACAGATGAGTATGCAAGTAGCCACTAGATGGTGCTCATTTACTATTGAATACATTTTTAAAAGTTCTAGGGAGTTGAAAATATTTTGATACTTTTATTGTTTACATATTCAAAAGCAGTGATGTTAGCACACTTGAGTAATTTTAACAGAAACTCTGCTTTCAAAACATAAATGGAAATGTATTTTGATTATGCTTTGTGGCAATTTGGGAGCTTTTGGTATTTTTTATGCTATTGCCATACAGACCTTATTTTACCAACTGCATTGGAAATTTAATAATATCAGTAATTGTAATTACAAAATATTAATAATAGAAAATATACTGAGCACTTAATGTGTGCCACCCTTCTAAATACTTCATATGTTTGGAAAAGTGCCACACACTTTTCTAAATGCTCCATAAAAAACCCTAGTAGGTAGATACAATACTTTAAGTATCTCCCATTTTACACATGAGAAAACTGAGGCATAGAAAGATGAAGATATAATATTAAGAGAGAGAGCAGGGTTCAAATCTAGACAACCTGATTCTAAACCTTGTGTTTTCAGCACTATGCTTTAGGTTCCTTTACACATACTCCAACTCTATTTGCTTTACGTTTTACCCACACCCAAAAAAGAAATGTTAAGAGAAGAGAAGGAAAAAGGGAAGGGAAGGGAGGGGAGGGGAAGGGAGGGGAGAAAAAAATCATTCTGATACTCCTAGTGATCCTAAACAACAGAAACAACCATTTCAATTTCTGGTGATAAAAGTTGGTAAATGAATACAAATATCAATACCTTCAGAAAAATAATAAAAGATATATGCCCCAAGATGTGACAGAAGTTGAAATGTTTAAATGACCTATCAAAGCAATAGTTCAGCAATAATTAATCTTAATACTTGAAAAGGTACTCTATACATTCTGTGACAAGAGCAAAATGATAAGTTTTTTCCCATGTTTGTTTTTGTACTCTAATTCTAATAAAAATTTAAGGCATCTTTTCTTGTACATTGAAACTTGGTTATTTTTAAACACACTTAAAAAAACAAATCTTGTAAAGAATTATTACATCATTTACATAATGGATAAGAAAGAAATTGTAAGTCATTATAAGTACAATTTCCGAAAATTTCTTTATGATAAACTACCATGTACCAGGTAGCACTTTACAATAAGCTTCATTTTGTGGGTATTATTGTATGAGTTAACTACTGTCATAGTCACTAATTGATGACACTACACAGTACTTTTCTGCAAAACTGTAACCTACTTGTACTCATGACCAGATATAATAGTTTTATTAGCAATATTATCCTTATTTATCAACTAATTAGTAACCATTAAGAGTAAGTTATAATAATACATTTTTCTCAAAAAAAAGCTTCAGGAAAATATACTTCAGTGTTTTCAACTAAAACTGCTTAAAAATTACATGATTTTGTTTAATTACAACACAGCCAGTTCTGAGGCAACAAGAATCAAAAGATACTGAAAGTAATTTTCTATGAATTATAAGTCATGAGACACTAAATAACTTACATTACTTGCCAGTTCAGTGGCAAGCTGACTTTGCTTGAAAGAAACACTTTCAAGGGGATTATAGTGATGTTTCTTATCCTTCATTTCATTATCAAATTTTTCTTTGTACTTAATCTGTCATAAAAGAAAAAGATAGGATAGATTTAGTACCACATTTACTTTTAAGCTTTTGAAATAACACATGTGATTTGTAATTAGATCAGATAAAAGCTACCTTAAAAACAAATGATAGCAAAGTTTAAAATTCCTGGTATTTTTCACCCATATAAAGTTTAATTAGGCATAATTTTTTATTTAAAAAAAAACCTCTACTTGAACATTGATCATAAATGCAATTAGGCATGAACTCAAATCCTATTAACAAGAATTATGCACTAAAATCTCAGGATTTTTATATGTCACTTTCCTTTTCTGTGTTCCTATAATCTATGATTAATTAGAATTTTAGACCATAAGTGAATTAGTTTTTCACATTTAGAAGCCCCAGAATTTGAATATAAATTTTCCTGAGGGATTATGCTAAATACAGGACATACTTTGTACCATGGTTCTTCTCATCATTTCCCATTTGTTAAAAATTCATATTTAGGGACTATATTTTCTGAAGTATATTGGGTCTATTAATGTCATTTTTTTGTTCCTCCGCTTTAACTCCACAGTTGTATTCAGCAGAAAAACTATGTCTAATGTTGATTCTAAATTATTTTTCTCTTTTTTAAATAAGTAATCTTAAGGCAACCAAATAAAGGATTACCAAGTAGTTTATAGAACTGTATTTTTCTCCATAGATAGAGAAATATGTGAATGGACATTATGATAACTAACTGGAATAGAAAGTTCTTTACCAAAAATAAACAAATAAACAAACAAAAAACTAATTGCTTGACCCTCACATCCCCTGAGTGCTGTAGCCAGGAAAGGATACACAGACTTCAAAAGCAAAAGTAGGCTGTTTTGTTCCCTTATAATATTTTTTACATTATAATTCTTATAATATTGTTTTCTTACAACATCCTCATAATGCACCTTTATTCAAACATATTAAGGCTATACCTTAAAGAAGTTTTTATTAGAGGGTGGGGCAAGGGAAAGTGGTGGCAGAAAAACGGAGACAAATATATTTGAACAATAAAAAAATAGGAAAAAAGTTCTAATGGAAAAGCAATTTATGGATGGCTATTTATTTATTTACTTTCCCTCTCTTATTTTATTGTGGGGAGGGGGGATGGCTGGTTAACTGAGTGTGTATTGGGTGACCGTCTCCCACAGGAATATGTGCCTGGAAACTACAGGAGAGAGCTAGTAAAATTTCTGGTGGGAATATATTTGGAAAATATTTCAAGATGGTTTACAGGAAATATTTTCGCTCGTGGCTCCATCTGCTAATAACAACTTTCTGATACCCACATTACCTTATAAATTCAAGCAAAACCTCATTTATTCTAATTATTTGATGAGGTCTCTCAAAAACAAGAAAAATTCTGATTTAAAAAATTATTTTATGTCTTGAAATCAGAGACAGTATCACCAATGGAATAAATTTAGAGCTTGTTCACTATTTTCCACAGGAGCTGACCCCAAAGCAAAGGTTTTCGCTACCCAGCCCTTCCCAAAACACACAACTTCACTGCCTTTGCACACTCTACACTCCTCTGCTAGGGAACTATACAAAATATTTTAATTGATGGTTTTGTTTCTCTCTAGCTGTTTAGCACCTAAAGGCTATTCAATGGACAATGACGGTGGGCCAGCTTAACTGTCTTCTGCTTGAATGGAACTCCTGACTCAGCCAGGCTCACCAACGCGCTCTACTTACTGAGGAAAACATTCTGACTGAGGGCCACAGTGCCTTAAACACTCTCGGCTGGTAGCTGTTGAACTAATCAACTGATCCTGCTACGTTCTGTGGCCTTGCACCAAGCATTCTTTCAGTTACTTATATTCTCCAACCTCAGACACCATGACTGTCTTAGTTATGTATTAGCTAAATGGCAAATATAGGTTATATAACCTTGTGCTCACAGAGCCCAACGTACTGTCTCTATGCACCCTATAGTCCCAGCACAATTACACTAGTAGCAGAGGCAACAGGGGGGTGGGGGGTGTTACTTGAAAATTAACCTGACAAATTTTCATCTGTCATCAAACCTGGCACTCGCCCTTTCTGAGTAAAGCATATTTCTGAAAAGCAATAATCAATTCAAGTTGTAATGCTTCTTTCCATCCTCTACTCATTAAACATTAAGCTGGTGTTGAGTGCCTACTATGAGGCTGGGAACAGTGATATGACCCAGACACACTCCGTCAAGACTGGAGTCAGTAATCTCTTTCCAAAGCAAATCTGATTGAATCACACACAAAATGGTTTAGAAGTGTGTGATTTCTGCCTCTGCTGGGTATGTTGTAAGCTGCCTAAGAGTCAACTGAGTTTGTCTTTAATCCTGTTTATGCTGGTTATACTTACTATAATTACATAATGTTATTTAATATTGTGAACACTGACAAATTTACTGTAAAAAGAATATTATTATTTCTATGAAAACTATGTTATTTCTCTGAAAGACTTCATGAAGGCAATTCCCTACAAAGAAATTGTTGTCAAATTAAGAGTAGTCAAGACAACCAGAAATGTTGGAAAGGGGGTATAAAAAATCTAGAAGGTTCTAGAGCTCAGATAGATTAGCAATAAACCTTTAACAAAATGTCTTTCAAAATGTAAATCATAAACAATGCAATGGGAGTATGGTTTGCAAGAAAAACAACACAAAACTCCAAAAAGATTCATTTGCCAAGAAAAAGCCTTGTCACTACATCAAAAAGTTGGTGAATAAATGGGCACATATGGTTTCTACGTTAAAATAAAATGTTACAATAGATCTGTAATAGATTTTAATGAGAACTTTACACTTGAAGATTTCTACCACTGTTATGCATTAGGCTATACACCTTAAAATTTGAATTTTAAAATGCTGTCTAACCTTTCTAGGTTATTTCTGTAGTGTGAGATTAATTATTTAAAGTATATCTGTCATTTATATCCTTATAATGAATGTAATAATGAGCAAAGTGTTGTGAAATTTATCTTACTCTAACCTTCAGCACTCTGCGTGATTTGATTCAAAAGTGCCTAAGAAAGAAATATGCAAGAAATTCCCTCATTAATTAACCTCAAAGTAAAATAACTGCATTACATTAAAAAATACCTTTACCAGACACTGACACCCAGCTATTTCTTACTCTTTCTGTAAAGTTTGCACATAAGTAAACTAAGGTAATAGCCAAATGATTAAATGGCTCCTATCTATCACCTTCTGACTGGTTCACTCACAAATGATATACGAGTGCACCCAACGTTCTCTCCTATTTTCAACCCACAGTTCACACATCTGAGTGTCTACCTCTTCAGGCACACTCACGTCTCCCAGGGGATCAAGGCAATGCTTTCCTTTGATTATAACTGGTGACTCGATCATGGAACAAAGAACCTCCAGTTTTAAGACCACTTGAGAAAGAAAGAGGTGTTGGGTGACTCTGCTATGGTTCTAAGACACAATGTTGCCCGTTGTATCCAAATCAATTATTTCAGAAACAAGTAAAAGTGACACCTATGACCTATTTTATTTAATTGGTGAATATCATGTCTAATGATCCTGATATCTACCAATTTTTTAAAAAATATAGAATAGTTTAATTTAATATCCAACTCCTAAGTTTTATAAAAATGTTAACGGACTTAGCAGGACTTTCAGAGGCCCACCCTTGGAGAAAACACTGAAACTGTTAAACAGTGATATAATTTCAACTAGTTCCTCTGCGCTGCCTCTGGACAGGGCGGCGGTGGTTCGGACAGACTGCTGCTCCCAGTTCAGAGCTTTCACCACAAGGGGAGCCGGGCCGCGTGGCAACACCTACAGCTCCGACTCACCAATAGCCGGAAGAGGCAGGAGAAAAGCGGACCCTGAACAAAAGCTTTTCATTCATGGCTATGGAAACAAATGTTTGAAAAGAGATGGAAAATTTGGCAACTATACCTCAATTATCAGTGAAAACAAAAAGCGCAGTGCCACGTATCTATAGGCATCAATTCCTTCCAATTCTGGATAAAACTGCATTAAATTCTGCCAAGCAAGAGAGTAAGACTTTTATATAAAACTAATTAGAAAATCAGTAATATTTTTAAGTCTGAATTTTAGACAAAATATTATCTCTGTTCTCATTTTCATAACAAACTAATATCTTACTAACTTTGCACCCAATGTGGATGATCTAGAGGAATCTGTTTAATCTATCTATGTATATTTATTGAATGGCTAATCCGTGCTATTTTATAATGGTGGATTAAATGCATATAAACCCTGTTCCCAAGGAGCCCGCTGTGTGGTAAATGAGGTAGATATTTAAAACATGCATATACATATGCATGAATATTAAACATTGGGTTAAGAACTATAAAGAAACAGATATAAGAGAGGCAATTTAAGTGGCGAATCAAGGATGTAACATTTAAGCCAACACTTGAGTGCAAAAAGGGTGGTGGGCAGAGCGCTTGCCAGGAAGGGTGAGTGGCACGCTCTCTGAGTGAATTAATACCCCTTACAATTTAAAAACAATGCTTATTTGTAAGTGTTAACAGCTAAGTAAAATGTAATTTTTAGGTTTAAAACACATTCTTATTGATAAATCAAATGAAATTTTAGAACAAATACTAATTATTATAAATACAAATTTTTCCTGGATATTACAAAACTAAAGAATCCCATTCCTCATATAGACAAATTCTATGAAATAAATTAAGATGATATATGGATATATTAACAAATTAACCACTCTTACAAGAATTTTTTAAGCTGATGATTTCAACAGTTACTACACTTACGATTGAGATACTTACAAATACATACACCAATCTCTTTATCTTGGCACATGAAATTTGCTTCACTTTTTACTGATTTTCTTTTAATTATTTGGCTGTAATTTTATGTCCCTCTAGGTTTTAAAAAAGGCAACATTACGGGTACGGGAGCAAAACAATTGCACAAGGTAACATTGGAAGGGTTTTGTATCTATTTCCATTGCCTTTTCTGGGTCCAGTCCCACAGAGCTCAATTTACAGGTAAAAGGGGAGAACTCTGCCCACTGGCTTCCTCATCCTTTCATCAGACAGGCCCCATCATCCCGTGCCGTGAGCGCTGCCTCACTCGTCATCACCTTCTCTCTCACAGGCCTCCCGGCGCCTTCTCATCTTTTCTTCCTGCACCCTGCCCCCACTCTTCCTGCTTCCCTAAATCACTTCCTCTCTATGCACGTATTTGCCTGTGAGGGCTCCTGCATTCATAATCTGTGAAAACACATTTCTTACCTAAAAGGAGAGGCTACTTGAGAGATGACAGTTAAAATGGTGAGAAGTGGCGCCAGGGACTCCTTCTCTGAATTCAACTCTAAAAAGCTCCCCATTAATATATCCCGAAACCACTTTCTTTTTTAGGACACATTATTCCTACTCCAGCCTGTAAGTATGGCCTGTAGTCCAAAGGAATAGAACACTGCCCATTTATCATCACACAGCATTGCCACTCCTCCCAAACTTCCACGTGTATTTAGGACCTGCATCTCTGCTCGGTCATCTGCCTCTGGCGTCAGATCTCTCACCTCCACCGTGCACGTTCCCAAACGTTTTGGGGGGTCCTCCTGGGAGCACAGCTTTCTAAGTGCAACTTAGCTCAAATCCACCTCCTCCACAGACCTCTGTGCTTATCCCCCACCTCATGCATGTCCTCTCCACACTCCCAGAACGAGATGGGTGTAAACAACACTTTGTTTTTATGTTATTGCATTTCCATTTCTACAAATAAATATGAGCATCTTTTCCAATGTTTATTCTCTATTTATATTTGCTCTTTTGTGAGCTGCCTCATCACCTCCTTTGCTCATTTTTCTACCAGGCTGTTAGTGCTTTTCTTTTTAATATGAAAGAACTTTTGTGTATTCTAAGTATTAAAATGTTGTCATCATATGCATTACATATATTTTTCCAAATATTTGAAGACCACTGCTCTTCTTTTTATATTTAAAAAGTTATTCCCAAACACTTTATTTTCAATATAAATTCTATCATTTTATGTTCTTCAGTTATATTTTATAGTTTTACTCATTTATATATCTTCACTGTGAAATGTAATTAGGACTTTGCAACTTGGGAAAGGGACATTTTTGAAGTTGAAAACATTTTAAGTGTATAAAACTTACTGTTTGGTATCATTATTGTTAACTTTGTAAATGTTATTTTTTTTCCATCAAAATAGTTTTAAATTTTTACATAGTCAACTATATCTAACTATTCTTTTATAGCTTCTGCATATCTGGTCTTATTTAAAAACAACTCTGTTATCCCTGTTTGATATATATAGTCTCTGGGATTTTCTTTTTTAAGATTTTAAAATTATTTTATTGTTTACATTCACATAAGTAATCCATCTGGAATTCATTTTTTATATGGCTTAAGATTCAGGTCCAATTTTATTTTGACCCTGATGGATGACCAGTTATGTCAGCACCATTTATTAACTAATTCAGCTTTCTCCCACTGACTTGAACCAACACTTTTATCATATACTAAGTTTTTATACATATTGGAATTTCTTTCAGGATTCCCTTTTCATTCTATTAATTATTTTATCTCTTACCATACCAATTCCATACTGATTTAATTTCAGTGGTTTTATATTATGGTAACTCATAACTTAAGTTCTCCTTCACTGATCTTCATTTTTGTACTTTTCAGGGCTATTCTCAGGCATTTCCTTTCCATTCAAACTCTAAGATCATCCATATTTATCCATATTTTTTTTTAAAAACCGTTGGAATCTATTCAAAATTACATGACATTTATATATTAATTTGGGGACAACTAGAATTTTTATCTACTGAGACTTTCAACCAAAAACATGCCATGTCTTTATACTTTTTCAGATCTTGTTTTATGTTCTTCAATAAGACTTCAAAGTTTTCTTCATTTTCATCACCCTTCTTTAGTTAATGGTAAAACTAAAGCATTTAAAAATTAAGAAATTAATACTTTTATTACTAGTTAATGTGTGTGTGTGTGTATAGACAGATAGATTAAAATCTAATTATTTGGTATGACTACTACTAAATTATAGAAATCCTGAGAAATGTGACAATATGGCTAAACTCATCAAAAAAGGTAGGATTTGAGCTGACAGAAAACTTTGTTTTATGCTTAAATTGGACTTATTTTTTTCCATACTGGAATTTATAATTACTGCAATCCTATCTAAAATGGTTTCAGAAACATTATCTTTGCATACCCTTGCAATTAAAGATATTATCTAGAATAAAATATTTTTTTGTGTGCTGCTAGAAACAAAATCTCTGAATAAAATCATTGTGGAATCATCACTAGAGTCTTACTTGACTAGAAAGTTTAGAAGCTTCAACAGCATGTTCAAAATCTGGTCTTCCAATTACAGCAGGCTCTTTATTCATTGCTCCTTGCCCTTTCTTGTATTCTGCCTAAAATGAATAAATGAGAGAATGTTAAATATTTCTACTTTCCAACGAAGAATTACACTGACATCAGCCAAAATAAAATATAAAAAACCCTTAGTCCATAAAAAACATTCCCTTCAGCTCACCAAACACTAAAATGCTGTCTACTAAAGCAGGAATTAATTTTTATAATAAGGCTATTTAAATAAACTCAACATTTTTGCAGTAAAATAATTACTAATTTTGAATCATGAATCCAATCATCATCATCATCGTATTTATGTATAAACACTGGAAAAAAATCAGAAATTTATGGATAATTAAGACTCTGTCTTCTGCATCAAGATAGCTTTTAGGGCTTTGTTTAGTCTCAAGAACTGATCTAACCCTATCTAATTAACACACAGTAGAAGTTAGAAAATAATTACTGATTTTTAATTTTTAAAGTATGTATATCCTATGTTACTTAAACATTTGGTTCAAATTAAGACATCATTTTAAACCAGGTATTAGGAATGTTAAAAAAAATGATATTAATCCAGGAGGATGTCAGAGAAGAAAAGAAACAGCTATGATGTATAGGAAACCTGTGAGGGTAAATGTTGGCAGAACAGAATCTGCAGAATCAACAGCAACAAGATAAGAACAAAGACAAGTGAAATCCCTTTGGACAGGGTGAGAGGTAAGAGATAAATAACACAGGGCCAGATGACTGACAATGTTCACTTTTAAGCTGGGACATTTGAATGTCATCTTATACTCAAATATTATTTATCAAACTAAAAGTATGATAATACTAGCCATAGTCAAGTTTAGTTTGGGCAGCTTCTGCAATACCCAAATAATTTACAGAGTCAAATGAATAATTCAGATATTAAAAAATTGAAATAATTCAGATTTAAAAACTGAGATGATTGATTTCACTCATCAAATTAACCACCCAACAACCAAAGCCATGCTTTGTTCCTGCAAAAGTAAGAAATCATTTCTGCCCAAGATAAGAAAGAGCGATTACATTGCTTATGATTTTGGAGAGCTGCGTTGCCATCTTGATGTCTGGTCTGTTGAGCTCTGCATTATACACATGGGTGTCCTGCATATCTTTTCTATAAGAAATCTGATCAAAGAGACAGTTTTGATTTAAAAAAAAGAAATTAGTAATTTCATATAGTCACTAGCCTTAATGTCCATTATTTTTCCTTGTCACAATCAACTCAGAGAGCCAACTGACCATAAGCTATTTATTTGGAGATATATATATATATATATTTTATAATACCTATGCCTCACTAACATTATTACATATCCACTGAATTTATACAACATGAGAAATTTATACAACGAGAGCTCAAGCCCTCAGCACAAAACCCATCTTATAGAATTTTATGTACAATACCCTCATAAGCATATCATTGTGTGGAAGTGTGTATGCGCATATTCACAGAAATAATATCCTCATCAAGGGCTTTCACTTGCCCCTCATACAGTCTCTACCCCAGTGAATACAGGATAAGCCCCAGCACATGAACACAGAAAATCCCTTCCAGGGGTGAGGGTGTGTGAGGCTCTGTGACTCTCCAGCTTTCACTCTCCCGACCACACCTTTCTCTCCCTTTTCTGACTGGACACTTCAAATGCCCACATCTGGAAATCCTAGCCATGAGTACTGACAGTTTTATTATCTAGCAAATCATTACAATGACTTGACTCCCCCAAAGTAAAAGCAATTGTATTAAGGAATATTCATCCTCCAAATACACATTTGACATTATCAAACCAGAGCGGAAAACAGAGATTTTAAAAGAAAAATACATGTAAGTTTTGCCAAATGTACTTTAGATAACAGCAGTCACTTAAATTAATTTGATTGACAAATTGGAACAGACCAGAAGCAAACTACTATAATGTCCAATGGTCAACATCTCACCATTGAGATCTGTCATGAGCTGAAAGAATATTCATCTATGTTCCAGATGCAGTTCTATTGGCAATATCACCAAGTGCTGGTCAACTTGTCCATTATATTATATTCTATTAAAGTTATAATGCAAAGGATATGGTAACGGTTCTAAAATTGGAATTCATCTTGATTTTCTCAAGGCACAGAAAGGTAGAACACAGAAATATACAACTAAATATCTGTATAAATGCACAATTGACTACATTTTGTACAAAATAAATATGTCTGATATTGCCTACAAAGTTCCTGCAATAGCATCATCTGGGATACTTTTTAAAATTTAGATTTCTGAGGTCCATCCCCTTTGTAATGGGGCCCAACAATCTGCATTTTAATGAATTCCCTAGTTGACCTTTAAGAATGAGTCTTCTAGATAATTCAATGTATCTTATTTTCTTTTCAACCTTGCAGAATTTTAAAAATTGGTACATTCTTAGTTCTTTCAAAAATAATATCAAGTGAAGGAAATGATAATACATTAAGACTTTAATAGGCCTCCTATACATCATATAATTTTATTTCAGTGAAATATTTATATACATTTCTGTTTACTTTTTAAGAACTTGCGTGTATTTCACCATCAAGACTATTTTTCAACTGTATTTAAAATCATGAACTTATCTGACAAGTGAACAACTTAAATACAATTAGCATAATTTCAGCAAGAATCTTTCTTCAGTATTCCTATTTTCACAGGCTTTCCTTATCAAGTAATTTCAGGTAGGTTTTGTGCATACAGGTACCAAAAGAAACATAAATATAAGCTAAAAATGGAATTATTTTGTTGGATAGATTTTAAATCTTTCGGTATTTAAAATAACCCAGTTTTCTTGGTTTCAAAACGCAACACACTCACCCACAAAATATGGCCAATCAACCTCAACCTGCTCTGAGTTAAACACAAGCTGTGTAAACAAAAACCAACTCTCAGGTGAAAACAAACCAAAATTATTACCCACATACAAGAATAGCTGTTTCTATGTTACTGCATTCATATCAAATCCATGGGGGGGAGTAGTCTTTTTGTTTAGAATAGAATGAGGGTAAAATGGAAACCCTTACTTTCTGAAAAGAGCTGCAACCTTTCTGAAATCTAAGCTGTACGTGGGCTACCTAATTATATGCTGTTCAGCCTAATGATGGAGTGAAGAGAGGAGAACAGCACAAAGGCAGCAGGAGCAGGACTCTGAATAGGGCCCCATCATCCACATAAATTGCAAATTAGAGGCCAGCATAGGTGACTCAAAACAAATATTAAGATTGACGTGAGCTGCTAATTCAAACAAGCGGATACCCCAGAGCCACACAGGAACCTGGTCACTGGTCAGCTCTTCCAGAATATTGCTGCCTGGGGAGAGCCCCCAAGAACAGAGCTTACGCTGAGGAACACTTGAGAGCAGCAAGCTCCTGGTTTTCTCTATCTGCAAGGATCTCTAAACATAGGCGGATGACAACATGGGCCATTTTTCTAAGCTATTCCTTTGTAGTGGACATGTGTTCACTGTTTTTTATCATCTGGAAACTGCCCCCCTGCCTCACTCCATGTAATCTGGTGGGGCTATTGAATGCAACCACCTTTCCTGGTCACAGAAAGTGGCCGTGTGACAGGCTACCCAATGAGATGCCCCATCCCTTTGGAAGCCAGGACTAATAAGAGAGCAGACAAAACCCAAGCAGGGCCAGAGTCATTTGGAGGATCCGAGGCTGGGAGAGAAAGAGCTGCTGTAAAGATGATTTGATTTTGAAAACCCCAGCTCTCATCTTGAGATCACCTAACCAGTGTCTGAAAAAGAAGTTGCGGAGGCCGGCAGAGCCAAGAGACTGGGAAGAGGGGTGGGGGGCGGTCCTGGTGACACCGAGGAGCCTCTGGATCCAGCTATGCCTGAAGGTAGCCTGAATTTTCCAATTATGCAAACCAATAAATTCTCACTTTTTATATGAGCTAACTTTGATGGATTTCTCTCACTAAATCCAGAAACTGCTGACTAACACAGCCCCTGCTTCATCTGTTTTTCTGCAGTGTCAAATTGGCTCTTTAGTGCCTCCTATTAAAATTTTAATTCTATCATTGAAATCTGTCATTGAATTTCTTCCTTGTCTCACCATGCTCACTTCCCCCCTTAGCTTCCTTTTTCATCTCATTTTGTCTTTGAATCTCATTTCATTCTCTCTTTATAAGCCTTCTACTTCCGTTTCATAAGGCTCAGCTTTTACATGTTTCCTGTGGTCATGCAGTATCCAATGTGCTAGGCATGTCCTAAATCTTTTACACACTTTGATTCATTAACTCCTCATGCCGGCCCTGTTGTGCTGAATTATCTGCACTCCACTGGGCTCTAACCACATACCCTCCCAACAGAACTAGTTATCCAGAATCTTCTTCATTATATTGTTCTGGGTAAGATTTGGCCAAAAAGAGACTCATTAGACTTTGAAAACAGAAGTGAAATGGATGCTGTTATTCTCCATGTCAAGCCAGACATGTGGGCAGACAGAGAATTCCCAGTGACTTTGCAGCAAGCTTTTAATGTTTAGACCACCGTGATCTGAGATTCTTCAATAGGAGAGATCATAGAGGAAAGCAAAGATTCCACCAAGATTGTCCTTACACTGAAGTTCAAGCACTGGGAGACAGGAAGACTGTGAGCTGAGGGATGGCAGCCACGCTGGGAGCCACGGAGAGACACCTGCTGGAGCTGCGGGCAGTGTGCACAGCAGCTTAAAGAAACCAAATCCCACTGGCTCAAGACCATTCATTCCCTTTGCCACTCCGTGAAAGGTTCCATGATTCTTAGTGAGAAGGAACTCTAGTGGATATGTATCTTTTAAGTTTGTGGAACAGAAGTGAGTAGTGTAACCTATGTTTAATTACAAACTTACACCACCAGTTGTGATTCTCAAGAAATACTTACATTTTCATCATAAACTCTCACATAAGCAAAGCTTTCCAGGTATCATCACAGTGGCACATGCACTGGAAATTCTATCTTAGGCTTATTTCTGTCTGGGCATACTGTATCTAAAGAAACACTAAATTGTTAAATTATAAATATTATTTTATAAGAGAATATAAACATTTTAAGTATAAGTAAATGAGGATCTTATATTCACCAGAAAAAAACAGTTTTCAATCTTCTATAAGATGAAGTAAAACACAGAGCTGTATCTAGAATAGTTATTGTTATTACTATTATTATCATTATGTATAAGAGCATTTTAGATTTGATAAAAGTTTTCTTATTCATGTTTTAATTTTATCATCACCACAATCTTGTGAAGAAGGCAGAGGAGATATTACTAACTATTCTGCCTTAAAGATGAATAAATACTAATACATCTATTTTAATACTAAATCCTAAAGCACTATTATTATAAGTCACATCAAGGAACCACATAAATGTTTTCCAGTATCATTTTACTGATTTATCTCTAAGCTTTTTCACTTTCTGATGAAATAGAAATTCTGTCTACTGATAAGTTTTTATTAACATTAAGAAAGTACATCTATCATTCATGAAAAGAACATTAAGACTCTTGTTTTCCCTGCCGAATACTTCTTTCTAATGCACATTGAATTGATTATCAATATGGTGTTTTGGAAAAGTTTACCACTCTTATTTCATGATAAGTCTATACAGACCACATTACTTATAAAACTGGAATGGCAGCTTAAAATTTGTTTGACTTACTTCAGAACTATTGGAGTTCATGCTCTGGTGAGATTGATGAGAACTAATAATGTTACTGGAGTTTTCATTACAAGTCCATCTTTAGGGAAAAGCAGCAGGATAGAAACCTCCAGTTTCTCTAATTACATTAGAAAAATTTGGCTGGGGTACATCCCTTAAGATACAAAAGGATTTAGATTGGCTCTTTTTAATCATGTTTTGATTACAGTATCACCAAAATAGGTAAGTTATATGGGTTCAGGAACCCTTTCAATATGCCCTTCTGACCTAAACACTTCTTAATATAAATTTCCTTTTAATTTGGATTTTTAATGAAATCTTACCTCTTTAGATTGTTTGGAGTTAATTATGATATCGCTGGAAACTCTTAAATCACCCTTGAAAACTGGAGGGGGACCAAATAGGACTAATATTTTATCAAGTGGCCTTTCTGCAGAGTTCTTTGCATATTTTATCTCATTTAACACTTGTGGCCCTAATGAGATAAAAATCATTGCCCCAATTTTAAGATAAGAAAGTTGGGATTTGGAGATATTAATTACTTGTCCAAGGTCATGCAGGCACACAAGTGGCAGAGCAAGCATTTTAACCCTGGCCTGACTCCAAATTCCTCTTCTATTATTATGCTACAGTGGAAGATATTCTGAGAAATATTTTTCCCTTGTTTCATTGTCATTGAACTGGGGGTGATAAAAGAAAGTCACTGCCCCCCAGTACTCTTCCCATTGGGAGTCTCTGTTATTTGGAGGTAAAAATGCAGTCACAAAGAACCCCCTGTTCATCCTCTCCTGCTTACTCACATCTCAAAAGATAGAGAAGACAAAAAAGTTCTGAAACAAAGAAGTGTTCCCTTTGGCCAATTGATGAATGCTTTAGTGAAAGGTTTAAGTGAAAAGAAGGCAGAAATTAAAAGCTTTGAACTCTCATTGTCCCAGTTTCTTGGGTCTCTGATAGATGTTCAAAAGCTGACTTGATTTGGATGGAAACATTAAAAAGGTAAGCAAAGATGCTGACTTGCATTGTTTCCAGGTAAATCAGATGCACGTGTGACAATGCATTTGATTTTAAATTAAATCAAATCATTTATATGCTTAGTGAGAAGTGATAGTCCATATTATGAAAGGGTAATTCTATTAGAAATTCTCTGCAAAGGAGTTTCATTGGACTGAAGAAGGCAGGGTTTTGTCTCTCAGGGCAATGCTGTAGCTTCACCAACTGAACCACAAGATAGATGTACTTACTCTCCATGTGGCTTTCAAGACTAACGTTTAAATTTCATATTGTAGGGACAACAAATGTATTATTCTAAATGCCTTGATGCTAGAGGAATATCAACTACTTCACAGATAGAATACAAATATCCTTCTCACTTTAAATCTGAGTAAATAGTCTTAAACACTTCCTAAATCCTATTATATGTACAAACTTTGCATGTAAAGGTTGAGCTGGTTAGGCAGAGGAGTGTAAGTAAATACACCCTTCTCCCATAAGTACACAGTATTGAATGGAGAAAAGGGCTTTATACTCTATTCCCTCAATCCCTCAATCAAAGACCTTTTAAAAGAAAAGGCAGACTTAAAATAATAACCCCAGTTCTATGATAAGGAACTTCCGTATTTGAATTTCATTGAATTATAGAGTTAGCAAGGCCCCCTGAGGATCTGTGTAATGCCAGCCCCTCCCCACCCCACCACCACCTTCTTTCCTGCAGCGCACGGGAGCTGCGATCTGAATTCTATGATAACCTATTTTGCACCCATTTTAAAAGTCTCATTTGAAATCTTGACCAGTAACCAGTGACCTTTAAGAGGGAGGCAGCAGGGCCTGACAGAAAGAGCAAACTCAGGGCTTTGATTCTTTAGTCTCATTTTCCTCATCTACGAAAGGGGAACCGGTGCAGGGATTTTGTGAGAATTGGAAATGATCAAAGTTTTGGCACAGTTCTGGTACACAGCAGTGCTGGCTAAGAGGGACCTATTATGATCATTTTGGTCATTCTATAAGCACACTGTTCTTGTAAAGCATCCCCTTAGGATGACCTTGCTGGTAATAACAGACATGCAGTTTCTTCATCTCTTATCAATCTCAAACCATTTTAGAAAAGTGCTTTGGTATTGTCGTATGTTTATACATTTGGATTAAAATGTTAAACCTCACTCAGTTTTCACTTAAGGACTGACCTACTACAATATAATATCAGATAACTGTTGCCATTCTGCAAGGAGACACCCTCACGGCTGGGGCTCTGGGGGCACAGAGTCCACAAAGCACCATTAGAAACAGAACTAAGTAGGAGGACAGATCCTGTGTGAGATGACAAAGATGTTTCAGATACTTTTCAAAGAAAAGGAGTTTCTTGACCCATCTGGGACAGACACTTTATTCTAACTGATTCTAACCCATAAAGAATGTGATAAACAGCTCCTATAGGCCTTCTGGAGGAGAGAGAATTCATGACGGGGAAATGAATAAGCCTTCCCTGCGATTTCAGGGAGAAATATTTCTTCTAGCCCACCAGAGAAGAAATTCATTTTCCACAGGCTCACGTCTTCTCATTTGGCCTCTGCTTCTAAGGCATCTATTGCTTCCCTATTCGCTATGGGTCTTAAGTTTGGTTCTTTGTTCCCCACAAGCATTCCAAAAGAAACAGTAGTGGAGTACAATCTCACTAGCGTCTGTGAATGATTCTTCCCTGGGCCACTGATTTGCAACGCTCTTTCTCCCTGTTCTTCTGCAATCCTCGACGGGAAACCATGGGAGCTTTGCCATCAAGTCAAGGAATTTCTAAGAAATGCTAATAACCCAATAGATCCAAAGGATCCACATGTGTCTTGTCCAAAGCAGATTTTCCAATGCCTACAAGTGCCTGATGTTTTAAAGGCATTTCACAAGGTTTTAATAACTGTTGACAAAATAATCCTGATGTCTTTCTGACTGAACACAGAGAGATAAAAATAAAGTAAATTTTAAAGCCATTTTTGAATAGGAGTGCAATAATATTGAAATTTCAACAAAATATCCATTAGCCTTGATGTGGGTTAAACACAATTTTCCAGAAAATCATGAGGAACGGCTTCCTTACATTGCTCTGGTGTTTATTGACCTCAATGGCATGTTTGATCTCAGGTGGCTCCTTCATATGGGCGTAATCTGAGAATCCTTTGGCAGCATCATGTTTCTGCTTGTAGGCAATCTTAAAAAAAAAACCAACAAACCACACACACAGAGAGAATAAACCATTACTCTCATTTAGAGGTGTATTAAATTCTTACCTGTTAAATTTCAATGTTTTGCTAGGATTTTGCATATTTCAGTACTACAAATGAAGGTTAAGTTTGCCTGAGCCTCTACAACAAGACAATATACATAACACTTTAATTTTAGTGCTTCAGTTTAGACTCTTAATTCTAAATCTTTGTCACTTATTTCCAAAGTCCTTAACCATAGACTGGAATCCCAAGTCTTACATTCACCTAGTTTAAAACTCATCTGCAGTTCTGGGAAATATCCTACACCCAAGAGCTCTTAGGATTATAAATGTACAAGGTTTAAATCTAGGATAAGCAACTGAAAAGTAGGGGAAATGATCAGATATTTACAAGTGAATTGTTCATTTTTAAATTAATTGTTATGATTGTACGTAGACACAGCTATAGTATTTAAATGCTTTAACCTTTGGAAGAAAATATAAGGTAGGTGAAAATCTCAGATATGTCAAGCTCTCTCCTCTGTTAAAGAAAGAGGTATCATACCAACACCATCAATTACCACCAAGTTAAATTTGTTCTATACTGGGATGGAGAGAAGGTATGAGCATGATTGCTTAGGAAGCAGAAGCAACCAAACTCAGCCAGAGAGTTCAAAATTAAAGAAAATCCAGAGGACAGCAAACAAATTATCCCCTTGCTCTCCGTCTATGCATTACCCTATTTATTTTCTTCACAATTTTTAATTACTTTGTCCAATTATTTCTTTTCTGTCTGCCGTCACTAAAACTTAACTGTCTGGTTCACTGAAGGCTCAGAACCCCTAATAGAGCCTGGCATAATGTAAGCAGTAATAAATATTTGCTCAAGTAAATAAATAAATAACTGAATGAATGAGAACAGGAATAAATCATTTCAAAATTAATTTTCAATAGATATCAAAGGTTTAATAATAAAAAGATAGTAAATGGAGTTAAAATTACTTGACCCAAGAGAATAAGCTCACCTTAAGAAGAAATATTAGAACAGTGTTTACCAAGAACAATACAAGATCTAATTTTCAATAAAAAAGAATACAGTTAAACTTAGGGCAAAACTTTTTACCAATATGATCTCAATGAGAGCTATGCCTGTATTGTACACATCTTGTAATATCCTTTGCCTGTCTTAGCGCATGACAAAGAGTAGAAGTGCAATAACTGTTTAGTGAATGAATAAATAAATTAGTTTATGAAACATTCTCATGAACTTAAATCCCTTATAGGCTTTAATAAACAGAATTAACCACCCATTTGACTTAGATAATATATTGAATACTTATCTAAAGGATTAAAGTGATAATTATAAAACTAGTTTTTAAAAATTAAAGAAAAATAAGATCATCAACTATAACCACAAAAAGAACCCATCAAGTACAACCATCAATGTTTAACCCTTCTCTGCTTCCTCTATTGAGTTTTTATTAAAAACTAATAAAAGAGAACTCAATCTGGGGTATCATAGTCTCTAAATTTTGAAAGCTGTGATAGAAAACTCCTCCTTCAGTGAAACCCAAATCCATCTGACCAGAGCTGCCTCTGGTTGGCCATATAGGCGGAGTCTAGTCCAAAGGGCAGAACTTTAACATGGGAACATAGCTGCCAGTGACTTCCCTTCTTTCAGGCTGTCTCTGTGGGTTGAGGCACTGATCCCCTAAACTCCCTAGCGGTGCTCCTCAGTGCAAATTTCAATTTATCCATCTCTTTCTTAAGGTGCCCACAATGCTCCAGATATGGTCTGACCTATCTTAATTGGAATTATTCAGTTTAATCCAGCCTGTCATCTCTCATGTGTTATATGTGATTAATGCATCCATAGATCACACTGTTTCCTATTGATGGTTATGTTGAGATTTCTGTCAGCTAAACACCCTTACGTCTCATTCAGTCCCACCCAGCCCTGATCCCACATCCAATCCTGCATGTATGGCTGATTATTCGGGCTCATATGCAGCACCTCACATTAGCCCAAGGATAATTCATCTTGTTAGAGTCTGTCCAGTTATTTAATCCATCAGGATAATCTTCTAATTAACACATTTTTGCATTTTTTACCAATTAATTATGTTAAACAGGAAACCCATTAAGAACCTCCTCTCGGGCTGAGAAAGTCCATTATCTCAGTTCCATTACATTCTATACTATATCTTTGGGGGCAGGGAGGAGTTTAATGGGGGGCCAAGTCTATTAAGCCAGGACAAAACTTCGATGAGCTATGTTCCTTCTACTTAAATAAAAAGAGAGCTAGGTTGTACCTTTCTCCTTTTTTGCTCGATGCTTGGTTTATTTTTAAATCTTAGACTGACTATCATACTTGTGACTTTATAAACATAACCAATGCAGCTGATCATCTGGTGGTCTATCATAGAAATGGTGAGTCATCAAACACAATTTTAAAAAGCACTGTTTAAAAGGCTATATAATTTCCTACTTGGAGCATTAAAATAGTCAATTCATTTATAGCTTCTACGAAGCACCACTTCAGAATTAAGATTATATCAAACTGGAGGCAGCTGAACTTTATCATATTAATTTTCAGCCTTAAAAAAGCTAATGGAAATTATGTCAAACTAATAAATTTCCTGATAAATTTGATTTCCTAAGATTTGTCTTTATTGTGTGACATTTCCCTAGATTAATACTTGTTTTCTTCATACCCTGAGAGTTAAGTTTGCTATGGTACTGGACACCTAACTAATGGAGGATAGTCTTATAAACTTTATATATGAATATGTTTACGTAAGTAACATATATTTATCTTACATATTTGACTGCATAGTATATCTTTATATCTCATATATAAGATGCACATATATTTCTAACTTACACTATATTTTATAAATACTATATAGGTAGATGTGCTTCTAATCCATAGCAAGATGCCTCTGGTGTTCCTTGTGGCCACTTTAGGTAAAAACATAGGCTCTTCTAAACCTCCCCGGTGCAGATGCCTGAATAGCCTGTTACTACTTCTGCAATAAGGGATTATTTAGGCCCTATCAGAAACAGCCCTGGGGAGAAGGACTTCACTGCTACCCAGCACAATCCATTCATTTGCAGTAGCTTTTCTTTGTGGCCTGTGTTTATAAAGTTTTTAATGAGGAATATCTAATAAAATGACTTCCTAAAATCTCTACATTTCTCTCTCTCTCCTCGCCCTCTCTCTCAAAAGGCATTTCTTTCTATTAGTCATTTTCTATAAGGAATATTAAACTAGCCAACTTCACCTTATCATTCTAGTTTGAATGTAAGCATCTGAGAATGTTTGCAAAATGGTTTTAATATAATAACTTGTTCCAGTGTAGAAAGTTTAGGAGATATTTCATTAGACCCAGAATGCCATTAAATTTCAGATTTGGCTAATACTCTAATTTAGGTTAGCACAAATCTGATACTATTTGGACACAGTAAAAGGTTAGCTTAATTATCACAGACATTGTCAAATACTTTTACTTTCTTGATTGTCTTATTACCAAGTAAGCTTGGAGGATTGCAATTTTAACAGCAATAAAGTTGATGTATGTTAGTCTAAAGAAACATTATAATAATTACATACATTTTGAAATAGACACCTAACGCCGTGTCCAGGGTTTTCCTTATCAACAAGTTCAGTGACTAATTACAACATTGGGCAGTGCTGCCCCTTAAGAGCACAAACACAGCTTTCCCAGGGCGCGCGGTCTGCTGCTGGATACCACGTATCCACCATGTGAATGATGACCTATCCTGGCACGGAAATGAAACATAATTTCCAAACATACAACATGGATTATTTTTCATGTTAAGCTTTCTGTTGCACATATTTGTGCACTATAAATCTATTAAATGCTATAAAAGGTGACAAAACTTGTACATTTCCAAAGCAATAAAAATGTCAATAGCTAAAAAAGTTTTCTTCCCAAGTAAATATAAAATTTAAAATAGATTTTTTCTTTTCCTTCTTTATTGCTTAACTGTTGCCTGTCACATATCAAGTGTTATTATTTCCTTTATAAAGTAGTCCCTACTATCAGCAAGCGGCTAGGTGACTGATGTGAGTAGCAAAAAAAAAAGGAGAGGGACATTTTAGTCATGGGCAGCCACGCGAAACTTTAACATCAAATATTTTTAGCCTCAAGTTGCACAACTGAGATTACTGTTCAAGTTGGGTACACAGTGGACATTTAAATTTGTAATAATGAAGGACTAAAGAGGTTCTGCCAAAGATAAGTATGCGCAGTGTTTTTCAAGAGCAATATATTTTCAGACTATTTTATAATTATCTAGGTATCCTCTATTTAAAGATACAACAATTCTGGAGCAAAACATAAACTTGTTTAATAAGAAAAAGCAGGGTAGAGATGGTAAGAGACAGATGGTAAAATGTGTGGTTAAGAAACCAGAATCCAGAGCCAGATAGTCCGTGTTCATGAGCTGGCTCACCCAGTTATTGGCTGTGTGACCTAGGGCAACTTACTTAACCTCTCTGTGCTTCAGTGTCCACATCTCCAAAATGGGGATATTTCATACAGTTGCTTGTAAGGATTAAATGACATAAATATTTGTGAAATGCAGAGAATAGTACCTGACATATAATAAGCATTTCTATCTGTTTACTATTATTTTTAACCTAAAATGCAACATGAAGAATATAAATTATGTAAAAACATTTCCTTGGAAAGAAAATCAACAAATTGAATAAAAATCCACTTTACAAGTATTTACTGAACATTTCCTATATACCGAGGACTGCTCTAAGCACAGAGATTTGCTCTGCACTTAACCCCTTCAGGGAAGAAGACAGATGAGGCCCCTGCCCTCATGTCACTTGGGAACCAAGTAGCAGGTTAGTGAAGTTAAAAAAAACAACAAAAATTACAACACCAGATTGTGCTATGAACAAAACAAAACAATGAGTGAAAAAGAGGGGAAATATTCTATTTTAAAATTCTATTTTAAGAATTACAACAAATTAAATGCATTAAGTATTCCCTATGTGTTGATGTACTATAAAGGGAAAATTACTCCTAAACTCCTGTGGATTCAAAATGCGTTTCATGCTGACATTTCTTAAATTTGTCTGTAACTTGCAATCACCAAAATGGACTTCCACCTGATGGAGGCCCGTTTTTGATTGTCTGCGGTATTCTAAATGAAAAACACAATGAAACTTTCATGTTTTATTCGGCAAGTTATACTCAAGATAAATAACTTTTAAAACGCTGAATAATTTATAGCAGGTTATATGTTTAATCTACACAATTATGTAACAATTTAGGAAAACCACACCTCACTTTGAAGCTGTGTCACTTCTCTTGCAAAGACACTGTCGATTGTGGCTGGCATCTGCTTATAAAGGGAATTGGTAAGGTCCGTCTTAATGGTGCCTTTGTATTTTGCCTGGGGAGGGGGAAGGAAAAAATAAACAAACATTACTCCTTTACCGTGAATATTGAAAGAGAATAAAAAGAAACTTTCTTTAGAAACAGAATTAATTTAAAAATCTGAAGAGCATTTTAATCTTTGACACTGGACCTGATGAACATATTTTGAAGAAAGATAAATCCAGTTTATCATGAGAAGGCTTTAAACTAGACACACAAGAAAAAAATGACTATTTTTCTTATTTAAACCCATGTATATTTCTAAAAGTAAATCTATTGGTGTGTATTAATGGTTCCATATGTTTGTTCAGCAAAGAAAACTCTGAGAGCAATGGGACATTTGAGTTGTTTCAGAAAATACAAGCTGTTAGAATGTACTGGCTAACCTAATGCAGAGGACAGAGCGCCTTTATTCATCTTGTTAACCTCCTCCCACCACGATGAGGGGTGAGGTGCTTTTTGCTATTTCTGCGCCTTCACACCTCCAGTCGGCACTGTTCCTAGGTGACCTCAATCATTACTCCTATAGAGCAACACTCATTCACCAATTCCTCTTGGGAAGATTAGGTTCAAAGAAACACAACAGATTGCTCACTCCCATGTTTTTGCTCTGCAGTTAACTCCTTCAGGAAAATGAATCAATTGATAATTAAGAACATCAAGAATTTCTCTGCACGAGAGAAATAACAGCTAACTCAAATAAATACAACCATGTTTTTCCACATTCTGTTGGCAAGTCCCTGATGTGACTCCCACTCAGAAATAGATTTGAGTATGTCTCCTGTTTAAACTTTGCATTTCTGCAATTCTTTAAGTTTGGATACTTAATTTTAAAAATTGACCAATTTTCCTTACAACATTTTTGTGTTAGCAAAAATAATCCTGAGACTATCATGTTGATCTTTTTCCAACATATGAAACACTAGAGGTCAGCCATTTTATTCCTTCTCTTACCAAGTTTATCTCTTTTAAGTGATCCATTCACAGACTACAGAAATGCCTCATTACCAAAATCACTGTTAACTGTTCTTTTCAATGCAACACACTGTGGTCACAAATGCTCTCAGAAGGACACTGCATGATTTTTCAGTTGGAAAATAAATGTAGTGCATTTCTCACTCTGGTTTCATAATCGGTATCTCCACTGAGCCAATCCTATTCAAAAATAGTTTAAATTTATTTAAAATTAATTAACCAAAAGTACCATATTTTATGGAATCAGCTGGTAAATTTTACTTATTTTCAAAATTATATTCAATAATTTATAACTAGTTAGTCTGTCAGAAAATAAAATATGAAACCTCTAAGACTATTTTGTTAGTACTTTCTACTTATTGAATAAAAATATCCCCTTTCAAGAGTAATTCTATATAAATAAGAAAGGTATGGAGTCAAAATACAGGCATACATAATAAAGCACAGCCACCACAGACAGTAGATAGTGCATAGAATTACAAAATTGTATACATATTACCAACATTCAGTGGTGTTTTTGAAAATATTACTCAACTTTAATGCACAGACTTTTATCTATATAAATATAAGAAGAAAATGAGAGCCATTTTGCAAGTTTTTGATATCTTACCTCAGAAATAAAAGCACCAATATTTTTTACATGATTTAGCATAGGAGTGTCTGTCACAAATGTACACTTGTCCTTAGACTTTTTATACTCCTCTTTATAATGAATCTAAAAGAGAAAATAACTCACATAAGAGGAAGAAGAAAAAATTTCAATGATCTATTGCTGAACAGAAGGATTAACCTGAGAAAACCAGTTTTCTGAAGTAAATACTCAAATGTGGAATGATGCTCAAAAGAAGCCAAATTACATAAACTGATATCCAGCACAGAACAGCAAAAATGATAAGGGACAATAAAGAAAGCCTCTTCTTTAGATAAATGAGGATCCAGTTACAGTCAAGGATCATGTGTGCTGGACCCATGATTATGAGTCCTGTTGCCAGGTTTGTTACTTTTAAGCGAATGACCTTAACAGTTAAGCCTAAAGTCAAACAGAAATATAGCTGCCTACTTCTAGATTTAAAGGAAGTAGTCATCAGGACAGATGTAACCATTTAAGAAGTAGAGGCAGAAATTAAACAAATGAAGAGTATTATTACATTAGCATCATTACCTAGACCTGCTAGATTAGAGGAAGGGGCTTAAAATTGTGGCCACCATGGTCTTCCTGTTACCAATTAATTCCACTCAAATCAAACTTATTCAGTTTATGAGCACCCACAGGCATCCCATGCTCCTCCCCCAACAAGAGTAGAGCCTGCCGGGAACGTTTGTCATACGGCTAAGATCATTTCAGAATGCCCCCTTGCTGTGGGGAAGCAGGTGAGCAAGGAAAAGATCAGAGAGGCTTTGCTGAGCATGCTCATTTCTCCCTTGAATGCTCTAGTGAAATGAGTCACTCCTTTCCTCTTGGGAAAAGGCCAGCATTGTTATTTTGAAGAAACACCCTGCATGGACACAGGAGCCAAAAAGAAGTTAGGAACTGTGGAGAAGGAGCTAAAATGGATTCCCACTGTCACACTAATGGCAGCCCAGTCTGAAAACTGAGGAGGCAAATTTTATGACTAGCTGAGAAGACAAAGGTATTTGCAAAAGTGATATCACCCTGTAATAAAGTCATGTTTCTCTACCCAAGACTGTAAATACTTAGGCTGCAAAAAGGGTCCTAGGGTCTCACTAATTACGATCTAAAAGTAAAGTTTAATTCTATATAGTACCTGGTTCTTAAAGGATATGACTAATATTGATGTTACACACATTGCGTAGGCATTTTCCCATACACAAAGCTGATCTGAAGGGCATTATTTGACCATAACCAGACACAAACACACTAAGTAACGTTATTTCAAAATACCGTATTTCACCACTGTGACTCTTAGATATTATATGCCTGCCACATTAAACATTTGCTTTATTCATGAAATCAACATTAGAACATATTTATCTTATCTGTGCAGTAAATTACTTTTTTTCTTCTCAGAGATTAGCCCTAATTTTAGGCCTCTGCAAATCACCCTCCTCAGTCACTAGTAATTAAACTGTTAGAGGCAGCATGATAAATAGTAGGCTATTTTGATCATAAGGTGGGGGGAACATATCCCCATTATATAATAAGTGTGAGAGAAAATAACCTATCATTAGGCTTAAGTCAGCCTCATTATTTTTATCTTCTGCCACCATCTTTTCCCTTTCACATTCACATTCTTCACTGCAGTGGTATGTGCTGGGGCCACAGGCCTCCTGATAAGCTCTAACCTGAGCAGAATGTTCAGGAAGGGAGCAGGGATAAGGGTGAAGTACTTACTTCCTTTGCTATGCAGGCAAAAGGTTCATTCTTAAGTGGGGTCTCCATTCCTTCCTTTGGTCTTTATTTAAAATACAAACACACACACATTTCTAATTTCTAATCAATTATACAGTATGAATGGCAATAGCACATTATCTTAAATTTGTATGCAAAAAATGTCACCTATTACTAGGTTTCCTATACCAGAAGAAGGCAGATGAAAGGAAACCAATGACTGACACAAAACTTTCAGTAAAATGAAAATTGCTGAGTAGACAGCCATTTCCTAATACAACAGTGTATGTATCCCAAAGACAACCACAGCTCTATCTCTTAGGTGGATTGCCTATCCAACCCCTCTTTTTCTTAATAAAAAAACCCACATGTATTTATTAGAGTAGCCAGACCCCTCCCCCAGCCCCAGAGGACCAATTGCTCTAAACCAGGCAAGGTTTTCTCATGCCCCCTGGCTAGAGATTGGCCTGGGGAGGCCAGGTGCCCAGCTCTGGTCACGAGACGTTAGTGGAGTCTTCTCAGTAGTGTCCTGGTGTTTCTGTTGTACAGGGAGAGACTTGCTGGCATAGCCCTTTGATACTTTGCCCTTCCACTTTTTTTCCTCCCCAGTCAAAAGATACAGCAGCAATGATGTCGTTTAAAGGCAATAAGCCATCAAACTAATTTCGACAGAGCAGAAGAAAAGGAATCTGAGAAACTAATAGCATCAAATATGCCAAGACTGGACCCCCTACCTGAAGGCTTCATGTATGAAAAGAAAAAACAAACTTATGTATTAAACCTCTGTGCCAGGGTTCTCCTGTTACGTGCAGTACTCATAACCAGTACACCATGCCAGTTATGTTCTGATTGAGAAAAAAAGGGCCAAGTTGATGACTTCATGATCATTAAGATGACCAAAATATTTACTTTCTGCTTTGACCTCGTCCGTTGATCCCACCATGTCTCTAGTGCAAAGAGAGTTCCCTTAGATCATTAGATTGCAGGCACTTCCTCTTCCTCACCTAGTTTTTTTCACTCAGTGTGAGATTAGCAAATGGCTGGCAGTGGGTGACAGATGTAGAAATGTTTGAGGATATTTCCTTTTACAAGCTCTCTTAACCAAAAGCGCCTAGAAAGTCTCCTCACAAATGGAGCCACATCACTAAATGCAGTAAACCCTGGAAGGAAGAAGTGGGGCTCCACTCCTACCTGCTACCTGGGCGCTCACAGCCAAGGCTGCGCCCCCAGGCTCTCTCACACATTCAGAGCTCTCCCTGGGGGGGTAACCACGAATGTAATGTTTTCAGCATTGTAAGGATCTACCCACAGCACGCAATGCTCATTACCTGAAAAATGTTCTTTCTGCTGCATTGCACATGAACACCCTAAAAAGGTTTGAACCAGGACATTGAGTCAGAGGTGCCCTGCAGATGTGGCCAAATTTGCTCTGCAGAGACTTTATGCCTAATTTACAGAAACATACAAACAATTATCTTTAACCGCATATTTTTATGACCACCTGACAAAAGGCCACTAGATCCATGATTCTGACCGCTAAGTATAGTCAATAGGTTTGATTTATTCAAGGGGTTGCCTAGAGACTTGACTAACAGGATAAAATAGCCGAGAGGGATTATCTGGGGGAAACTGAAAGCATGACTTGATTAACAGAAAAATAAAAAGAGGTTGCGCTGCCTCCTGGATCGGAAGTGAGTTATGCAGAGGGAAACCCTACATATGGGCAGGGCAAGCGCAAAGCAGAAACTAGGTGGGGCAAGAAAACTTGAAAAGTGCCTCATTCTGATCCCCAAAGTGAAGCCACCTGATCTGAAAAATGTGCAGTTCCAAAGGGTGCAGGCCTGCCAGGACTTCTCTCTATAGACCAACATTATTTAACACTTTAATAAACTATCTGGCAAGGACATGATACAGCAAGGTATGCAGGTCTGCTGGTGACCCCAAGCTCTCAGGGAGAGTGAAATGTCAAACTGAAAGAGTTAAACTGGGGAAGCTCTCAACGGGCCATGCCAGAGGACAGATGACTACAGATGACATCCGTCCCTTGCAAGGTGAAAATCATTCAAACTACGATTAAAAGTTGATGAGCCCTAAGTAATCAGCTACAAGTCAGAAATTAGGACTGAAAATGTCTGAGAAAGATATCCCCCAGAGCTTGATCTAGCTCTCTGCAGGCCCCCAGTCCGAGAAACTCTAACCATCTCCAGAAAGGGTGTGTGGAGCAAAAGGGAACATCATCCCACCCCACCCATGACCACAGGCCATCTATGTCTGCACTGCTGTGCACAGATCCGGTTAGCACACCCGACAAAGGCATGCCCAAGGTAGGAGAGGTCCAGAGAGGAACAGTGAGAGTGATGATGGAGGCAACGTAGAAAGGCTGCTCCATGAAGAGAAACCCACAAAGCTACTCTTTTCATCTCAAAAAATGGAGCAGAGTGACAAGTGGCTATCATCCTGGCTCTGAGCTTAACCAGACCTAAGCCCAAATGTTGCCCCCACCCCTGTCTAGCCAGTTGGCCTTGGGTTGCACCACCTCTGAACTGAGGCTCACAGAACCAAAATCACAGAGTACAGTGAGGTGTGCGGAGGGCCTCACTCACGGCAAGAGGAAGGACATCACGGTGGCCAAGGCTTGGGAATCAGACCATGGTTCAAATCCCAGGTCTGTGGCTCATTAGCTGTGTGATTCAATCCACAGGATGTGAGACTGCTTCTTAAAGCTTCAGGACATATGACTTTACTGAGGAGGCAAACAATACACCAAATTTTCTGGGTGACAGGTTGCAGACAGACTGCCTTCAAACAAAAAGCCTCAGGTAAACACATGGATGCCCCTTTGGGATATAAGGAATTAGAAAACAAAACTAAGGGACTTAAACGTGTGTCTTTAAATTGAAGTTTGAGAGCAGGGAGAAGACAGGCACACTAAATTAAATTAAACGCGGACACTGACAGATGGGCACTGTCAGAGGCCTAATGGACCTGGCTGGGACTTCATCTAACTCGGGGCCGCAAGTCATCCCTTCTTATACCTGTTTCAGCTCTGCGATTATTGATGCAACCTCGAATATATATTTTAGGCTACCATTTAGTCACGCGAACAATATAACAGAGATAACTTCAAATTTAAGTTCATATTTTCTGTATGAAAATGTTCGTAGTGTTACTAGTACTAATGTTAGTGTAAAAATGAATAACAACGGTGAGATAACCTGCACGGACATCTACAGCAAGAGAGAACACAGTGGTGTGACTAAGACAGAGTGCTTTCTGTGTAAGCCCTATTCCCCACTGCTCAACTGTGCAACCCAGGAAAGTTACTTAGCCTTTCTGAGCCTTTGTTCCTCACCTCTAAAATGGGAAAAACAATAGAACCTACCTCACAAGCTTCATTACCTAGCACATAGTACTCAATAAATCTTAACTATTGTTAATATTATTATTGTTGTCATTTCAATATTATTATTAGTTTATAATATTCAAATACAGTAGCTCATAACCATTATTAAATAATAGCACAAAGAAATACTTAATTTAAAATTTAATTACATCACATGTCAAATATACGGAAAGGGGTATGATTCCCACCATCCTTTGACTCTTTGTGATAAATCTTTTTCACAAGGCAACTCTCTCACAACTCTTTTAATGAGAGCATCTCAGTTCTCATCCCTAGTGAGCAATACTTTATGCTTCTAGAATTTTAGTTTACTTATTTACTATAAAAATATATGTTAATTCTATAATTTTAGGATTCCTTTGAAATATAAGCCAATCCTAGTTAATGAAAAAGTCACAACACAAATGCTCCTTTTCATTCCTATCATCATCATCATCATCATCATCCAGTTCACAGTTCTCAACATACAGTTCAATCAGCCACTAATTCTAAATTGAAAGTCGGCATTATGTGTTCATAGTGCTATATGCATTTTTCTCTGGTTTGCAAAACTCTCATCAGAGTTCTCAAAAGGTTCCCAAAATGTTTTTCAAATCATTCATTTATCGAGATCCCCACAAAACATTTTACATCACTGTACAAATTAAAATAGGCTTTGGGTTCTTAAAGGAATATGTTCTGAATTCAATGTTTTATGATTTCATGCCAGCGTGATGGTGAAATCCATAGCAACAAGATTCTGGATTGGGGACACAGATACCTGCTCCCACAGAAATTCTCTGTGTGGGTGACCTTGGGGAAATGACCTAAAATTTCTAGACTCAGTTCTCTGGTCGAGAAAATAACTGTGTTTTAATAGATGGTTTTAGGGTTTTCTCTCCTGTTCTATGATTCTATGGCATAATATTCTACAACATGCAATGCAAAATGAGACAAAAATTACTTAAGCCACTTACATCACTAATGAGTTTGGTGCATTTTCTGGCCAATTCCATGCTCAGGTCTTCAATAACAGGCTTAAAGAATACCTGTCCAGAAACAAAGGGAAAGGAAACACATTTCTAATCAACTTAGAGGAACAAGCACCCTTCTTCCGCAGGTGCTTGCCCACTCACCTGGTCTTCTTCATTTTCTTCTTCCTCTGTTTTTTCCTCTTCAGTTTCATCTTTTACATCCTCAAATACAGGGACCCTCATTTTTACTCTGTATGTATGTGTGTGTGTGTGTGTACGTGCGCGTGTGCGTGTGTGTGTTTATATATATTTATATATATATGTATTCTTTTTAACTCACTAGTGTAACATCTGTTTATGTACTACAGCACTCTTGAGATCTTAGCATCTCTGGCATTCTGGCACAAATGACCTTGCCCAGCCCTCCTCTCTATTTAGCTCATACTTCACTCTCCTTATCACAACTGTGTGTGAGTGGATGGAACAGGATCCCGGAGGCCAACCAGGGCTAGCCTCCCAAGGGGAGATAACATTTCAACGAGCAAAATTCACTTTTATGAACTTTTAAGTCGGCATTTTTTTAACTTGCTAAGAAATTCAAAAGAGACAATTTATTTATATTTCATTAATTCAATTCATTCATAAGAGAGTTTGAAAAGGACTTCAAGATTCTGGGGAAACCACTCAGCTATAACACCCAAGATAGCACAGTCAAAAGCTTGTTATCTTAAAGAATTCCTCAACTCCTTCTAAATAAAGCTTTCACTGAAATGTCAGACATACCTCTGACTTGGTATAGTGAATCTGGATTATTCAAACTCATTTCATTAACCTAAGTTAAATTTTTTATGAGATATAAATGTACTTTTCACATTCTAAAAAAATACTCACTTTATATTAGCTGATTAAAGTCTAGTAATTTATTATGAAAAGCTCTTTGAACCCTTCAAAAAATCTATTCTGAGTTAATTATAACTGTTAATCCCATATTGCTAGCATATTATTTTAATTGTAAACATCATTAAACATGAGAAGTTACAATTAACACAGGTTGATATATCATTTAAGAATTCAAAAAAATACTAGTCCTCTCTTTCAATTCTTCCCATTGTGTCCATTTTTTACTAATTTGCTAGTTATTTGTATATTCTTCAAAGTATACTACAAATGGAAAAGTTTGGAAAAATAAACTATAACAGTACTTATAATGTGGTGTATGTCATCGGTTACATAATTTAACTATATTTCTCAAAACAAATGTTTCATGTAAACGTAGGCAATCCTAAGACTCTATCCAACTCATAATTCAATCAGGTTATTTAAATCCTAGGGTAAATTAATATTTATACAGCCACAGCTCATAAGCATTGGACATTAAAAAACACCCTATGGTGAATAATTTAATTATATAAAATACAACTTTATTCAAAATAATACATCATTCTTAATAGCTGAGTGTACTGCTGTTTTCTCTTGATATCCTATCTAGTTTTAAATTTATTTTTTAATTGCCTTGGCCTTGCCTAAACTAAAAATTCTAACAAGAAAAATATCTACATCATCATCATGTATAGATAATTTCTCAAATTATGTTCCATGAAAATAAAGTCCCACAGACAACTCTGAAGGGAAAAAGGGGGTTTCTTAAACAAACATGTTTGGGGAAACCTGTATGCTAATCTTTACCCCTGCCACTAGAGATCCACACAGCAATGACACATTAGAAGCTCCAAGAAAAGTATTTAAATTTGCTTAACCCAGCACTTCCCAAACATGAAATCCTATATATCTAATCTAACATACTTACCTAACTACCTATTTTTTAATGATATCTGCTACTCCAGAAAACATTTTTCTGTGAAATATTACTTAGGAAAACACTGTTCTATTCTGAAAAAAAAAATGTTGTGTTCTCAAAGAATGATTGGTCTTCTCATGAAACAATTTTTGATACAGGCTAACTTAATGGCATCACATATCCTGCTTATGATCAAAATACCAAAGAGAAATGTCCCAAGGGTACTGAATTTGGAAAACTTAACTTTAAAATAACAGCCCTGTCATGTCAGAGAATTCTACAAGGAAATTCTCCTTACATTACAGTTGTTCCATAAAAGGGCAGAATGTGTGGGTTCTGACCGATTCCCTCAAGTCCTCTGCCAAAAGACTATTCTGTAGAAGATCTAATCCATTACCTTTATTTGGAAATAGCAAAGAGCATTTTCCATAATCTTTTCTTGCAAACATCTAGAAGTGTAGGGAGAAAATATTGCCACAGCTGCTTAAGATGAACCTGATGGCTAATGTTTAAGGAGACGGTACTTGCGTTCCTCAAGTTGACATCTATTCTCCATGGTGAATTACCTTCATCAGACTTCAACGGCTGCTTTTTCTCATGTTCCATCATGTAATAAGTTCTTATTGACTTTTCACTGTACTGGAAAAGATTATATACAAATATTTTGAAAGTATAACCAAACACCATAGGCAATGTGAACATAAATTTTCCATTTGCAATTTTAGAATCAAAATTTTAAAGCCATAGGTATCCTTAAGAAATCAATCCTAAAGTCCTCTCTTTTACAGAAGGCAAAATTATGGTCAAGAGAAATTGATTATGTGTCTTATTCACAGAGTTATTCAATGGAGCACTAGGATCAGTATTTAGCTAGAGCCCTATGTTCATGCATTCAAACAAGTGTTGTTATGCCAGGCACTATGCTTGGTGTAGAGATACAACATTGAGTAAAGCATACTTAGTGCTAAGATAAGGTAGGAAATAAAAAACTCATCATTCAAGACTTGCTGAAGGAACTCCTTAATGGATTGTTTGGCAAGCTAGACACTTTATTACTTTCAATTAAATGCATTTTTCCTTTCACCTATAGGTATAATACAAAATTCATGTAAAATTTTCTCTAAAACATTTTAAGCCCTGCACTTCATCACAGAAAAGCACTTTTGTCAATAGCTCCAAAATGTGGCTTAGAGAACAAGAAGAAAGTGTTATTCACAGACAGGTAATCACATTTCAAAATTCCCTATCATCTTCTTTTTTTAAAAAAAAAGTTAAATATTGTATTTTAATACTTATTTTCACCTTTGGAAGCCCCAAAAGGGAATTTCTGTATAGCTGCTAATCCCTTTTACTTATTGAGCATTTCATTTTATGTTATCTACTCGTTGTGTTAGTACTCTCTATCCATGCTGATTCAGAATAAGACCAAGTTGGCAACTATATTACTTGCAACCAACCTCCTACTTCCCTTAAAAAATAGTAAAGATCCTTAAAAATACAAGCTTTCAACTATCCAATAAAGGTACACAGTTCCAGGAAAAGCATTTGATATGAAAGGATCTTCTCATTTCAAAGGGTACAACTCCATATCATCAATATGCTTTTAAAGGCCGGAAGGGCCTCATACAGCATGGCTAAAGATAAGAGCTGATTTGCCTGTTATAATAAAGAAGTCTTTGGTCTTTTTAGGGTTTGTACTTTTCCAGAGAAAGTAGAGTCCTTCCAATAATTCAGGTCTCCAGGGATACAGCCCCTGGCCAAGGAAACACTTCTATACTATCACAAGTCATGTAGTATTTGAAAATCTCCGTGTTGTTAAGGTCACATGAGACGAGAATGTCTTGTGTTTTGACAAATGTTTCATACTTATTTTACTTTTCCTCTTTTCTTTTCTTGACAGTGATAGAAGATATGTTTTCACCCAAGATGGTGATGAGTATCTTGCAAACAAAAATCAATAATAAACAATTGAAATACATTGAGATTCATTTCTGAGTTGAGGGAAACTTGAGATAAACTGATCTTTTATTTTAAAATGAACTCAGCCTTCTTATTATAAAACAGTCACCCTAAATGGTTAGGTGAGAGAGAAATGAGTTCATTTGACTTGTTTCCCTGCTGGGGGGTATTTTTGTTTATTTGTTTTGATTTTGGTTTTATTGTTTGCTTGACTGATTGTTTTTCTTTTCTTTTTTTTTTTATGACTGTCACCCAGAAGGTTCTCAGTTGAATTCCTGGTCATTTTATTTTTGCTTCATGTATTTCCTTATCATTCGGCATCTGTCCAAAAAAGAACTTTACTAATAGATGAGGGAGAGGAATCATTTCTTAAAACAAGAAATGTAAGCTCTCTAGGGCAGCTTGTCTTCTTTATAAAAGAGTTCTGCTTAATATTAACCCCCTCTATTTATACAATTTACATTCATTAAGCTTATCTTCTCCTTTTTAATGGCTATTTCATTACTGTTTGTTAATTATAAATCAAAAGAATATAAAGCAACTTGAATAATTGTCACCCTTACCAATTATGACATTAAAATAAGCTTTAATAGATTGTTTTTCTGTGTTCCTACTCCCACTTTCACAAATATAGATCCTACTCACAAATGAAAACCATATATCTAGACTGGTACTGGAGGAGCAGGAGAACAAAAATCTGTGAATAACTTGTAACACAATTTCCAAGTTGGGATGCCAAAATTAAAAATATGTACTCTTCTAAATATACTGATAACAAAAAAGTATTCTTATTCAGAGTCTACATTAGCATAAGCACCCAGCAAACTGCAAGACCAGTTTAATTTGCTACTTACTTGAGAAATTAGTTTACTTTTAATAACAATGAGGCTGACACCACAATCACTTCTACAATCCTTCAGCCTAAAACAAAGAAGCTCATGGTCTGAGTAGCCTCTATGTGGCCTGTCACCAGAACTAAAGGATTATGTGGGATCAAACAGCTTGGCTCTCCCGCAAAGCATCCCTTGTCTGGAGTTCTGTGTGAGAAGTCAGGAAAAATTGTGAAAGACTTTGACACTGGCAAAAAAAAAAAAAAAGAATTAGAAAAGATTACCTGGTGTCTTATCTGGGTGTTACCTTCTGGCTAATATGGCCTTTCACTGTCTTTGAGCAATGTTACAACTCCATAAATTGTAGAAAACTGGTAACAATGCTAATGATGCATTATCCACACAAATGCAAGTTAATTGTTTTCTAGGGAAAGCAATTGATTATTGCCTTGTTGACAGACCTTTTGGATATCTATTTGTGAATTGATTTCAGCATTCCTTATTACTCATTTATGTATAGTCCTTCAAATTTACCTTTGAACCAATTGTAGCATCTTACTAGTGCCCTCATTAATTAATGAGTTAAAATCTTTGAAATGTGTTCATTTTGTTTTGTGAGAATGATTTCACCATTTTTTTTTAATCTTTTCAGGGATACTACTGATTTAACTATCCTCACTTCTTTGCTTTGACATTCAAACAAAAATAGAAAGGGAGAAGGCATTGCTCAATAAAGACCAATTCTCTTGATTATAAATGTAGCTGCAACAATTCTTGGTGTTTATTGAAATTAGCTTTTTGTTTTGTTTTGTTTTGTTTTCAGGTCTGATCATATTTGACTATTGGCAAATGCCACGTGTGTGCTAGTGTATGCGTACATTCATTCACAGACATGCACACACACAGAACACACACACACACTCAAGCACAGTTAATTCACCACAGATGCCAGTTCCCTCTTGAAAAGCACACAAGGCTTCAGTAAATGCAAAGACATAATTGCTTCTCACATCTGGAAAAACTTAAATATGAGAGAGGATTTATTGAAGAGGCTCTTTGCTTGGCTGTCAACACCGTATCAGGAGCCAGAGAGAGAGCAAGCTTGATCAGTGCTGGCAACCCTTTAACCCTTCAGAGAGAGATGTTCTACTAATTAATTCATAACATGTCCTGCTTACATGATTTATGAAGTTTCTGAAAACACAAGAAAGTAAATAATTTCCGAGTAACTTAGAAAGAAAAGCTGTTTTTGTCATGTTTCCAGGGGCAGAGGGGAAATTGTATATTGAAATTTGAAAATACTGTGAAAGCCCTTATATTCGGGGGGGTGGGGAGGGGGGAAGGAAAGGCTTTGGGGTTGTAGAGTATATTGAAAAAAGCCATTAGAACAATAACTTATGTAAATACACACAAAACTAGACAATTCAGTTCTTTATGGAGAAAGGGTAATAATGTTTCTAAAAGGGAAGTAGGGGAGTTATATGAGCTTATAGCAAGAAAAAGTTTAAGAGAAACTAAGGAATGAGCAGATCTTTCCCTAGAGAGGATATTTAAGCTGGAATTAGGCAAAGTGATTGGGGGTATTGGGAAGGCATCCAAAGAGCATTGATAAAGACCCAGAAACAAGAGTTGGAGGAGCCCAGCATTCAACGTCACTGGTGCATACAATGGAGAGAAATGAGGGCAGCAGAGCACCAGTAACTAATGACCTCAGGGAGAGCTTGATGAAGCCAGTGTGAACCATGAACCCTTTATAAATAACACAGTTCCTGGTCAATTAACTATGGCAACAGAGGATCTATACCTACTCTACCCCTTCATATGCCTTGAATTTAATTTTTACTCCTTCATTTTATCACTAGCCTATTGAAGTACTCCTCATGTATCTTGGACTTCATGAAAATTCAGAATGAAGAAATTGTTCCCAGGTTTATTAGTCTAGTGAAGAAAGAAGTCAAGGGAAATTCATTTGCTTTATGTATATCCAGAAATAAATGGAATTTACATTAAGTATATTTATAACATATATTTCAGACTTCTACGCAATTATAATTTTATTATTGAAATGCACCTATTTTTTCTACTTTTTACTAAATAAATTATATTAACATTTCTGCTTAAGTGACCAATTACTACACCTAAGTTCATTAAGGATTTCTTCTATCCTGAAATCATGATGTCATCCTAGTTTAAGCTATGGGAAACAACACAACTGATGTTCACAAGTTCAGAACTTTTGAAGCACTAATTCCTGTGTATTCTATCAATTGTTTCCATTGAGTTTTTTCATATGTAACTCAAAATATATGATAATATCAAAATAAGAGAATAATTAAATGTGCCATTAAAAGAGCTATAAAGATGTTTTAAAATAATTGATGAATAGTGAAAACCAGTTTAACATGTATCGGTAGTAATTTCTCTCTAGGGACTCTCTTTTTTATTATTTAATAGGTGTGTGTGTCTATCTTCATTCATTCATTTCACAAATATTTCTTGTGTGCCTTCTATGGACCAGGCACTATTTTAATCTCTTCAGTTTATCCATGAACAAAAACCAAGAAAAATCCTATCTATCTCTCCTATTTCAATCATATATTCATTCATCAAATATTTATTGAGCATCTACTTTATGCCATGCACTATACTAAGCTTTGCATCTCCAGCATATTGCAGATACTGAATACACATAAGTAGTAAAATAGTCAGTATTTACTACTTTATTCAGTTAAAAATATGTATTTTCTTAGACTATGATAAAATTTGTTGGACTAATAAAAGCTGCATTTTCAAAAACATAGCAGCATGCTTTGTGGAATTTTTATGAATGTTCAAATTTTGTAGACATCAATTTTTTATCTTATTTTATGCCCTAGTGTATTTATAGACTGTTTTCTCCATCCATCTTTTCTCAAATTGTGTATGCAAGATTTTTCTTCATAACCCCAATATGCTTGGCATATTTTTAATTTGCTCATAAAGTGATATCCCCCAGGCCACATCTATCTGTGATGTTTTACTCATTTTAGAAATCACTTTCTGGAGCAGCTCTGGCCAGTTGACATATAATATGAGCCACATAATATGAACCACATAAGTAATTTTAAATATTTTGGTTGCCACATTTTAAAAAATGATTGAACTGATTTTTTTTGATATATTTTGTTTAGCTCAATGTATCCAAAATATTACCCTTTCACCATGTGATCAGTGTAAAAAGTATTGAGATTTTACATTTTTTTAATTATTAAATCTTTGAAACCCAGTGCATTTTAATTTTACACTCACAGCATATCTCAACTCAAAGAAAGCATACTGGATAGTGGCTACCACAGGGGGCAGGGCAACTATAGAGTGATAGTGTAAGACTGGAAATCACTGGCTAGTTTTCATTTTGATTGTATATACCCGAAATGTAAAAAATACATTTAAAATTAAACTTCTTAAGATGAGAACTTCAGAATCCTAATAATAAGGAAGCAACAAAGACTACAATCTATTTTATTTTCCAGATCTATCTAAATCAGAATCTTCTGTATAGAAATGTACTTCATTAAAGGTTTAAATTGTTATTATAAATAATAAATTAACTCTTTAAATTGTTTTTTAATTAATTTCACCAAGGGTACATTCAAAATGCTATCTTGTTTCATTAATGAAAATGACATATTTAAAATCCCAGCAGTTTTTCAGGATAAACATTCACTCTTTAATTATCCATCTAATAAATAGATAATTATATGCATGAGTAATAGGTATTCACTCTTAATTTCTCAATCTAAATAGCAAAAAATTCCAAGCAGTGAAATATTCTCCAGTGTTACTCCCATTTTTAAGTCATATAATCCAATTTAAAACACACCAGCAATTTGCTCATCAATTTGGCTAGGTAAATCCTTTTAAAGCCATGCTGTAAAACAATGTCACAGTGAGTTATGAGACTTTAATAAAGAGGCTGATGGATCATTTTAAGGGCCTAAGTGTTTCACTGAAATGAGGTTTTTCTATTAAAAACCTTAAATTTTTTGAAATAGTCAACAGAAAAGAGCTTCAGCAGTGAGGGGAAACATACCTCATATTTCTGTTCCACAGACGATTTTGCTTATTTCCTTGATGGAGTCAATAAAATGAATGTTTTTTTAACTGCAAGGATTTTTAATAATAACCAAATGCAATAAAGTGCTTTTAATCTAAAAATACTGTTACTAAAAATGACCTTTAAGGTCTTAAGTTTTATTTGTGTTATCTCTTTTCCAAGCTCTGCTGAAAATTTTGGAGAATGATGAAACCATATGTAAAAATGAAGGAAGGCATTCAACAACTCTTAGAAACCCCTTCTACAGGTCTCTACCAGGTACTGCAAGAGGGAACAAAAGGATGATCACTGTGCATACACCAGGCACTGTGTCATGGGTTTTATATATATACACATGCATATATAAACCCCATTTAATCCTCACAACATCCATTTCACAGTGATTCTGGGACTAAGAGTGATAACTTGCCCAGGTTTTCACAGTAATAGATTTAAACCCAGATTTGTACTGCTTCCATTTTGTGCAGAACCTGAAGCATGGAGCAGCAGAACACTGACTATTTCTTCCCGTTAGTGATATTATTTTCTATCATCTTTTTCAATTTCCAGCTTCAAAGGACTTGTCATTACAGATGTTTATTGAAAGAAAGAGTACTCCTTATGCTATGGAGGCAATTTGGTTATTATGATTGGCAAAAACAAGACCCCCAGGGGTTAGAAGCAAGGGTAAAAGCAGACAATAATGAATGGCCATCACCTTATTGAGAAGCTGTCCTGTTTATTATTTGGCCAGTACTTTTCCTCCACGGATCACCAGATACCAAGATCATAAAGTTTATGTTTGCGGTACTCTTAAAAATGACTCAGATGCACGCAAGACATTGCATACACAAATGAAGAAACTGGAATGGAAAGCAATTTAAGGGGCAAATTCTATCATATCCAAATGGAGCCTGCCCTTTCCACATAGCTGCCTTGACAACCAAATAGATCTGGAAAGATTTCTTTTAATTATATTTAATACATAAAAATTTAGAATATAACAATACATTGAAAATAGGTGACAGTGGTGACTTTTTTAGTATGCATTCTCTAATTTACTCAAAACCAATGAAGATAATTTACCAAAAAAACCTTGAAGAATTTTCTAGATATAGTCTATAACATTAGAAATATTTCATTCCAAAATACAATAGCAACAAAATATAAATAGAATACTGCTCTTATATGTACTTTGAGCTAAAAAATGAAAATTTCATTTAATAATGTGAGTAATTTTCAATGTATATACTCTAGCCATTTATTGTAAATCTACGATTTTTAGAGCAGAGTAGCTACTTTTAAGGATATCTATGACAAACTGTGCCTAAAAGTGAACATTTTATATATTTTATTTAATCTTTATTGTATTTTTTTCCATTACCATTTAGGCCCCTTATAGCCCCTCCCCACAAGCAATCACCACATTATTGTCCATGAAAAGTGAACATTTTAAAGAGCAATCATACTATGAGAGTCTTTTTTATGTTGAAATATTTATGTAAGTATTAAGTTTGCTGAAAAAGAAGTAACTTTATTGTCACATGTTAATGAAGCAGCAAGGACAACTTTTTTCAAGATTTGAATTAAATGTTGACACTAGACTATTATTATCATAATCCTATGAAATTTTTTTTTCTATAAAATATCACTACATGTGCGTTTGATCAAGGATGTACTTGGTTCATTATTTTAAGATTTAAAATCACCATACATGTTATTTCCTTTGACAATTATTTATGGTATTTGCATTACTTTCTCTTGTACAAATAGCCATGAGTTAGAGAAACCTCAGCTTTTAATTTAAGCAGGCAAATAGACAAATTCTATAATCCCATCTTCAACAAAGTACTCATATGTATGAATTTTTGAAAGCATAAGAGCTTTAGATTTTCTTCAGAAGCTTTACAAGATCTTTTGTAGAGGCTACCTGACTGCCAATTAAGTGTGGCCACCTCAAAAATACGAAATTCCCATAAAGGGGTAAATTATCTGTATTATAAGATCTAATCTTCTGGGATAGAGTTGAAGAAGACTTTAAGAAAAATTACACAGTTTTATGCTTTAACTAGTTCTTTATTTAATTCATCTTTTTATTATACTTTAAGTTCCGTATTTTATTAAACTTTTTCTATTTTTCCAAAACACAGAAATGGCAAACATCCTGTTTAAGCAAACCATCTTTCTTTAAATATTTAAAGGTTTAAATCTTATGATCTAAGGGCTAAATATTTTTCAGAACATCATCGAAATGTATATTACAGGCTTTTCTGTTATTTGTATTTCAGAGACAGGACCAGTGATTGCAATTGGGGGTGATGATTTGACAAAAATTATAACTGACTCATGAACTACATTATAATGGGGTGTTTGCTCAAACTCTTCATTATATTCAAAAAATAGAAAACATGCATGACATTACATTCCAACTGAACTGATATCTGAACTTTATTCTATTTTCAAGCCAGGCACAAACTCTACAATTGACCAATAAGAATGACCAAGAACAGAAGAGACTGGAAGGCTGCTAGATCCTCTGAATGAACTGTAGTCATAGAGCCATCATTTGGAAAAGACAGACTCTAAAAGTGACATATCTAATGTGGAGCATGGAAAAAGCACCACATGAGAAGGAGTCCCAAGACCTGGGTTCAAAACCTCACTCTACTATTGACCTGCTATGCTGTGGCAGGTGGGTCACTTGAAGTCATTGGTCCTTTACTTGCTAATCTGTAAATAATGAAGCCAATTTTTCTAGTTCTAAGATTGTATGGTTACCTGATTACCAAATTTATCTGGTAATCTGCTAATTATCATAGTACAAAGAGTTCCGAAATGAAAACATTTATCAGCAAACTATTTTGTCAAATCACTTGTAAGTCCTTTCCGTATCTTAGCTCATGGCATACTCATATAAACTCTCTAAAAAGTAAATACTATCAGGATCCCCAAACTGAACCTCAAAAACAGTATAGTAATTTGCTTTAAAGTAACATCCACATGACTGAATCAAGGTCTGTCTATATGTTTATGTATCACCTCACCAAATATACCCATTTTGATATTATACAGCTGGAATCTACTTTTAAAACCTCCTTTTGTATTTTGAACCTAACCAGGGTTATTGAATGGCTCATAAAGTACAGAATGTTTATGAAGCCCATTCCATTTATATCAAAATGTTTTTAACTCTACATTTTGTTATAAAGACACAGCCTTTAAACAACTATAAGGACATTTTCATGGTCTATTCTAAAAACTAGAGAATTTAACTCCAGGTACAAATATAAGAAAGAATAAGTGGTTTCCATGTGTATATAAAACAGGAATGTACTCCCAAGGAATGGGAAATCGTCGATGATGTAGCTATGCTGCGTATATTCATGGCTATGTGTTCCAAAATCGATATAAACATAATCAGTGGGAAATTAAATTTTGCTAGAGCCAAGGTATGGCTCTGAAAAGCTTTTAGGCATTTATCTTTACAATGATCTCATGGGGAGTTCAAGCTTGCTTTCAAAAATGACACTGTCCAAAGATCTAAAAAGCAGATATTTATCATAGCATTCAATCTGTTGCAAGAACATCTTGGCAAGTCAATGCAAGAAAATATATAAGAGTATAAGAAGTTCAATATAAGAATATAAAGTTGTCATGTCATCACAAATGGGAAAAAACTATCTTAAGCAGTACCTTTCCTTATCCCCCAATTTAATTAACATTCTCTCTCACAGTTACAGTAAAAACTTTTATTGTTCTTCACACTAATATTTTAGTTGTTCTGCAAATATGAATGCAAATGTGCAAAAAGCAAAAAAAAAATTGCTTTTTAAAAACAACATAGATGACCAACACAGCCTTATTTTGTATTAGTGCTGTTTTGTATTTTCAGTTGTATAATCCTCTCCCAAGGAATACTTGGAGATTGTGACTTACAAAAAGAGCAAATCAATGGTATTGATATATATGAATTAAAATTGTATACTGCTCATGTATATATTATTTTCAAATAATTCAGTATTTGATTCAAAATGTCAATATTTGAACCACTATGAATAAGTGACTATGTTAGGCATTGCAATAAATATGAAACAATAAAATCTAGCTTTTCATACACAAAGAGCTTAGACTCTGTGGGCACAGGTGAAGCAATTAGAGATTGTAAGTCATTAGAAGAACATAGAGTGCCATGAGGGCTCAGAGGATGAAGAAAATCACAAATATTGGGGAGACTCTAAAGTTCCATGAACATTGCTTTTGATCTGCACATTATAAAAATGAGACTGTTTTTTATGAGTGAGAAAAAGGGGGTTAGAAGGCACAACACAAGTAAAAACAACAGAAGAGCCTACCATGGCCACCATGAGAAGTCAGTCCAGGATGCAGGGAGAAGGCGAGGAGGGAAGAATACACAGAAGGCAGAAAAGAGATGGCTTCAAATGTCAAACTACCAATTTCCTATATCATTCAGAGATACTGCATCACAAAGTTTTAAGCTGGTGGGCAACTGATAAATCCAGTATAGAAAATTAATCTGGCTGCAATGTTGGTAGGATATGCTGAAATGGAAGGAAAAAGAATACCAGAAGAATACAAATAGTCCAGGCAAGAAATAAAGATTGACAGCAGGGCCATGAAAGTTGTTAAAAGTAAACATTTGGAATACACTACAAATGTAGGCTAAGTGAAAGATAAGATAAGAAGAATCAAAGAAGAAAAGCCGTTCCAAGGTACTTTGAGTTATTTGGATTGAAGAGAGAAATGGGCCCAGGACCAGCATGATGAATCTAAAATTGAACTGTTAGTGGAGTATCAACCATCAGTTAGTTATGCACAGTGGTCTGTTTAGGGCACTGACTCAGCACCAGGAAAGGAGTCAGAATTGATAGAACCACAAGCAAATGATGGAGAAAGAGAGTCATTTTCAAAGGCATCGCCTAAGGAAAAGCAATTCACCCCCAAAAGAATGCGTATCATTTGTACTGTAAATAGAAAAAAGTACACTCCTAAAACAAGTTCTCCCATGAAACAAAAAAAAAAATTCTCTCTATTCTGTTTTCTTAACAATTCTCAAAACTAGACTATTTTAATGGGATATTTCATTTAAAATATTTATTAAGACATCATTAGATGTCTTAGGAACTTGAAATGCAAAAAAATTGTGATCTGCACTAAGGGGCATTTAAAACCAGGTGCTTGTCTGATTATAAAAATAATAAATGTCCACAAGTTACTGGAAATAGCAAAAAGCATAAAGACCAAGTGTTTAAAATATCACATTGAGAATTGTTTAATTTTATCAAATGCTTTTTCAGCATCAGATGGCTTTTTTATTTGACTTTTTGATCCATATCAATAGCATATTCATTTTATATTATGTTAATAGGTTTCCTAATATTGAACCATCTTTGCATTCTTAGGTTAAATACTACTTCCTTTTGATAAATTATTCTTTGAATGAATGTGATTTTATAGTTTTTTTATATAATAATATGTAGGTAATGATGCACAGTTCATAACTAGAATGTTTATGTTCATAAACTGGAGTTTTCTTTTGAAGTTCTTACCTCTTTTGTGCTCCATGTCAATTTAGGTATGTTTGAAATGGTTCTTCCCTGAAAATATGAAAGACCCATTAATAAAGCTATAGCAGAAATGTCAATAAACTTAACTATGTAGACCATGCTCAGGTCTCAGGCTAAGAATCACATGAACAGACAGACTAGGAATCATGTGACCTGACTATCCAGCTCCAACTCATTAAACCCAGAGCAGACACTGCACTTGGAAAGAGGAAGTGCACTGGCCATTCAGTGACCAATGAGAATGTGTTTCACGATTCTGAACCAAGAGACATTTAGCTGTAGATAATCAGATGATAGTTAAGTGCTGGGGTTATAAACCCATATAGAATCAGGTGAGTAACTATTTTTCAACTATAATCTGATAAGCAAGCTAATACTATATTCAGAGAAGAGCAGAGACAAAGAACCACACAAACCCTAAAACACATGGTAAAGGAGATTTGCTTTCTAACAACTTCCCGGTTCCCATTAAATTCAGTCTTACTTGTTGGAATTGTTTTCTATGAGATCATCCTACATTCTTGCTATAAATACCTTTTTTCTTATAGCTATTCCTTGGAATTAAGCATTCCTAAAACACTATCAGGGACAGAAGACTTGCATAACACTAATTATTTCATATTTTTCAATGTTTTCCTTAGTTACTGCATAGCTCTGCTTTTCTAATTCCTCTAGTGTTAATTTTGGTAGTCTGAATATTTGTTTTAAAAATTCATTTCATTTATACTTTTCAGATTATTAATATAATGTTCTCTTGTGGGTTTTGAGTTTAATGATAATCTAATCAGACTCTGAGCTAGAGGTAACTACACATCCAGACAGATGACTGAGTAAAAATTGCGGAAATGGAAATATTAAATTATCAAGACAACTTTAATAACAAATTTAATATATTGATGACATTAACTGTCAAGATTTATTTTTTGTTTACTTTCTTACTACTAGTTCTTTATAATAAAACATGAATCTAATAAATAGAAATAAGTAAGCCTATCATTAAAATAATATTTTACCAACAAATACTTCTTAGACATTTATATATATAAGAAACGAGGCTTTAAAAATATTAATGATGATGTTTTAAATCAAATTTGCAAGCTAACAGAACATATTTACGTCCAGTTAGTAAATGAACATTCTATTGAAAACATAATAATTAAAACTCACTTCCAAATGTTATCATAAACTTATCAGCTAGTTATATAGTATAATAAGGCATAAAAGATTGTCTTTTTATGACAAGTCCTTATTAACTAAGTCATTCCCCATTTCAGAAATAGCTAGCCTTATTTCCTAGGTGAGAAGTGAAACATAATGAATCAGAAGGTAATTAACCAGTCACCTAATGTGACTAGATGTCTGATAAGTACAGTTTGCTAACTGTCAGAGCCCTGCAACTGCAGATGAGAACTGTTGCCTGTGCAGTTCCACATTCTTTGTCTATACAACCCTGCGATGTAACTACAATGGAACAACTACAGAAGGGGAGAGGGTGGCAATAGAAGCAAATTATCAGTTTAAAACATAAATTTAAAATATAAAGGAAATGCAACAAAAATATATTTCAATGTTCCAATTTAAAATATAAAAAATTTAAAATGTAGACACATCTAGATTTTATTATTAAGTTTTCCTTAAGCAGCTCTGAAGAAAACAATTTAACTTTCAAATAGTCCCTTGATAAAAAGCTTCTACCTTTTTTTAGGGATAAAATGTGTCCCAGCTGAAGCTACTCAAGACAATAGACTGCCTTCCACTCTGCCTCTAGAGTAACAGACAAGTCAGTGATATTTGAAACAGTCTACATGCATCCTGCACTGCACATACAGGGAAAATCATCCACAATTTTTCACTCTTAAAATTTAAGAAAGAAAACTTAGGTGATGTATGGGTCCACAGTAACATGTGTATGTGATTTATAAATAAATATGCTGGGGAATGAGCTCAGACTTTTATTTACTAATTGAGACTGCATGGTAAAAAAGACAAGTTCAGTGCACTAATTACAAACCTCTTGATGGCAGGAATTACCCTGGTTTAGCCTCTTCTTCCATGTGTACCTGGAACAGAGCTAAGTTAAAAATCAGCCTGTGAATCCAAAGTCTCCCATTTTGTTCTCCCCTAGCACAGAGACGCCTGAAAAACAGCACTTAAAAATGCTGCCAGCAAAACACTGTCCTCTCCAAGACTCACTAATACTGTAATTTCGCATTGGTCTGATACATTTAATTCAATTCATCTCTCTCTTCCCATTGCATAATGACAATAAAGTTTTCATCTTTCTTACCGCTGTGCCTGTTGATGTCACAGCTGAAGTAAATAAATAGTGGATTGTGCATTGTTCGTTGAGCCAGGCTGACATCCAGGAAATGTCTATCTATTTTACTTGTGAGTGCACATAAAGCTCCAAACTTGTGAGTGCACATAAAGCTCCAAACTTGTGAGTGCACATAAAGCTCCAAACTATTTATACTTTGGCCACACATCACTCTCATCAGGTATGTCATCTCTAACTCAGAGTTTGGGACAATTTGAATCTAAAAAGACAGGAAAAAATCAAAGTAGTTATGCAAATTTTGTTATAAACAAACTCGCAGGAAGGATGTCCAGTCAACATAGGGAAATAAAGTTTCTAACATCATGGCAAACACCATGAAAAGCAACCATATCTATAAAATTAATGTATTTTTCTGTCTCACATTGACTGGGCCTCTCCATAATTATTCCATTTTATTTTCAAGATACATTGTGCAGATACCAACATCTTATAAATAATATCTGAAGGAAAAAAGTAAAAAAAAATAATGTTAACTCTCTCTTCTTACAATCTGGTATAAAGCAATTTAATTGTGTTAAAAGGTGACATTATAAATAAATGTAATATGATCATTGAGGAAACAAGGATGAACATTCTGTTGAAATATTAATAACAGACTATAAAATGATATACCCAGGACACAGTGAGCATAGTAGTTAAAAGATAGGCACTGGAGTAAACACATGAGTCAGATTCAAGTTCCATCATGCAAAAATCTATCTGAGGTTGGACAAGTGATTTAGCTTCTCAGAGCCAAGCATTCCTCAACATTAGTACTGAAATAATAAAGACTGCATCCCTAGATGGGTTTTCTGATAACTAAATAAGGCAATTACCTAGAGCACTTTGATCAGTGCCCTTAAAACCTTAATATAATTGTTATTCTCTCAAAATTGTTTCCGCTTAACAAGATCATAAAAAGGCAAACGATTATCCATTAAAAAATTCTGGAAAGAACTGACCAAGATATTACCATATATTTTGAGGTCAGTAGTAGGGTTCTTTTCCAAATGTTCTAAAATTCATGTATTCTAATTAAAATAAATAAAGTAAATCATGCTATTTTAAAACTGAGAAGATATTTTGTGGCAAGAGAAAGCATCCAACCTGAGTCTAAGTCCTTGCCAGATTAGTCACCTGTATTTTCTGAGAAAATCATGCAATGTCTTAGTTGAGAACATTGCAGACAACATGATAAACAACATAGAAAACCCTATAGGCTCCACCAAAAAAATACTTGGCCGAATGAGTGAATTTCTCATAATAGTGGGATACAAAGTCAATATTCAGAAATCGAAGGTATTTTTTACACTAACAATGAAATACCAGAAACTAGGAATAATACCCCATTTACCATAGCAACAAGAAAAATAAAGTACCCAAGAATAAATTTAGCCAAGGAGGTAAAAACCTGTACTCAGAAAACTACAGAACACTGAAGAAAGAAATTAAGGAAGATACAAATAAATGGAAGCATACACCATGTTCAAGGATTGCAGAATCAACATCATTAAAATGTCCTTAACCAAAGTAATCTATAGATTCGATGCAATCTCTCTTAAAATACCGATGACATACTTCACAGATTTAGGACAAATTTTTCAAAAATTTATATGGAGCCAAAATGACCCCAAATAGCTTCAGCAATCTTAAGAAAGAACAAAGTAAGAGGGAACACAATACCTGATATCAAACTATACTACAAGCCCTCTGTAATCAAATCAATCTGGTACTGGCATAAGAAGAGATACACAGATCAATGGAACAGAATAGATATTACAGAAAAAAAACCATGTCTCTATGGTCAATTAATATTTCACAGAGGAGGCAGAAGCATAAAATGGCATAAAAATAGCCTCTTCAACAAACAGTGGTGGGAAATCTGGGATGGCACATGCAAAAAAATGAAACTAGACCACCAATTTATACCATATACCAGGATAAACTCAAAATGGATAAAAGATTTAAACATAAGCCGTGACACCATAAAAGTCCTAGAGGGAAATGTAAGCAGTAAAATTTCATATATCCCACGCAGCAATATTTTCACCAATACATCCTCTAAGGCAAGGAAAATAAAGGAAAAATTAAAAAATGGGACTACATGAAATTTAAAAACTTCTGTCTGGCTAAAGAAAACACCATCAGAATGAAAAAGGGACCACCCATATGGGAAAACATATTTGCCAACAATACCTCAAACAAGGGTTTGATCTCCAAAATATATTAAAAACTCATACAACTCAATGCCAAGAAGACAAACAATCCAATTTAAAAAAGGGGCAAAGGACCTGAACAGACACTTCTTCAAGGAGGACATACAGAGGGCCCAGAGACATGTGAAAGGATGCTCAATATCACTAGCCACCAGAGAGAGGCAAATTAAATCCATAATGAGAGACCACTTCACACCAGTCAGGATGGCCATCATTAACAAATCAAAAAACAAGTACTGGCGAGGTTGTGGAGAAAAGGAAACCCTAGTGCACTGTTGGTGGGGGTGCAGACTGGTGCAGCCACTATGAAAAGTAGTATGGAATTTCCTCAAAAAATTAAAAATGTAACTGCCTTTTGATCCAGCAGTTACACTGCTGGGATTCTACCCTAAGAGCCCTGAAACACCAATTCAAAAGAACCTGTGCACCCCAATGTTCATAGCAGCATTATTTACAATAGCCAAGTGCTGGAAGCAGCCTAAATGCCCATCAGTAAATGAGTGTATTAAAAAACTATGATACAGTTACACAACAGAATACTACATAGCAGAAAGAAAGAAGGAACCCCTACTCTTTGTGAGAGAATGGATGGAGCTGGAGAGTATTATGCTAAGTGAAATAAGCCAGGTGGCAAAAGACAAATACCGTATGATCTCACCTATAACAGGAACCTAATGAACAAAACAATTGCGCAAAATAGAACCAGAGGCATGGAAACAAGGAACAAACTGACAGGGACCACAGTCGGGGAGTGAGGGGAATAAGGGAGGAAAGAAGGGGAAGAGTCTAGTTAAAGAACAAGTATAAATGACCCAGGGACAGAGACAACAGGGTGGGGACTGAATGTGGGAGTTGGGGGGTGCGGGGAGGCAGGGCAGGGGAGAGCAATGGGGGAAAATTGGAACAACTGTGATAGAACAATAATACTTAAAAGAAAAGAACATGGGTTGCCATCCCACTGATAACTGGGTGATCTTGGTTGAGTCTGTACAACGTAATGCCTAATAAAAATAGCCTATTCAAGGGGTTTCTCTAAAAATGCTCCATTTCAAATGTTATGTTTTTTGTTTTTTATTTAATTTTCATTTTTTTAATTAATTAATTTATTTTTTCAAATACATTTGTCTCTGCCTCCCCCCGCCACTTTTCCTTGCCCCCTCCCTCCCTTCCTCCCTCCCTCAACTCTTCCCCTTTGGTTTTGTCCATGAGTCCTTGCTATATGTTCCTTGACTTTCCCCTTCCCTTCCTTTTCCCCCACCCCCCAAACACAGGAATCATGTCAGTATGATTTTTATTTAAAAAATATTTATAACACATATTATAAAGCAACTATTATTAGAACTGTGTGCTACTGGAGTGTTAGTCCATAGAAATAGATAAACAGTCCATAGGTGACCCAAGTGCATATGTAAGGCCATCCCAGTCAATGAGGAAAAGGAAGATGCAGTAATAATGCTAGAACAACTTAGGAAACACATAAAATAGGATCCACCCCACAAATGTCACACCAAGATAAACTCCAAATGAGAGCGAAATGTAAAATATGAAACCACAGAAGAAAATATAAGCAAATTACTTTATAACCTGGGAGTGAGTAACCATTTCTTAGAATCTGGAATGAACAGGGGAAAGAATGACAACATAAAAATAAATTTGACTGCATATAAGTAAAAATTAACAATAACTTAGAACTTATACCCAAAAAGAAAACACTGTAAACAAAATAAAGATAGTAGAAGAGAAACTACAACAGATCATGAAGGAATAATAGCCCCAATATGGAAGAAATTTCTAAAACACAGATGCAAAGGTCAACAAACAAAAATAGACCAAAAATGAACATACAGTTCAAGAAAAAGAAATTCAAATGGTCCTCAGCATAAAAAAAGATGCTCCACTTTGCTAATAATAAGAGAAATACAAATTGAAACAACATGATATCTCATTTTTTACCTTTCAAATTAACAAAAATTCCAAAAGGTTACAACATACCCTGTTGGTGAGACTACAGAAGTTGGCCCTCTTATATATTTCAGTTGGGAACACAAAATTGTTCAACCCCAATGAAGATGAATTTGGCAATATCTAGCAAAATTACATATGCATTTTACTCTTTGACCCATCAGTTTCTCTTATAAAAAGTCCACCTCCAAAAGTACTAGTAAAAAAATATGAAATGATATATGTACAAGACTATTCATTTATAAAACTAATAACAGCAGAGGACTGTAAATAACCCAAATGTCCATTAATAAGGGGTTAATTAAATAAACTATAAAGTACAGCCACACAAGTGAACTGTCTGATCCATAAGGCAGATAGATCTCAACAGACTGCTATGGAGTGTTCTCCAAGATACTTCAATAAAGAAAAAAAGCTGAGTACAGACAGTGCCTACTGACTGTTACCATTTTATTTTAGGTAAGTAAGGAAAGAATAGGTACTATATAAATACAGCTACTTACATATTCAAAAGGAAATAAAGGAAGGATAAACCAAAACTAATAAAAAGGAGAAACACAAAATTTTTATCAAGATAGGGACAGAACAAGAAGGAAGAAATGGAAATAAAGGCAAGATCACACACACTCCCAATATACTTCATTTTATTATTTTGATTTGGGAAAATCATGTAAAGACTTCATATAATTAAAAATATAACTCACTCAAAGAGAAAAAAATTAAGCCATCTCTAAAATTCATCATCAAACTAAAATTAATGGACTTAACTGTGTATCAATTAAGTAGTATAACCACACAGATAAGAATCTTTTCTAGTATTTTGATATGCTGCATTCAGTATATCTGGTATTAATAAGGTCATTTAGTAAATACTATATTTTTCTCTTTCTAAAAAAAATATGTTTACTAGCTCTGTCCACTGAAAATGTCCAGCAATAATGACAACCCAGTAAAAATGGAACCCAAGTAGTTAAAAGATTATTTTCAATCTATCTCCATGAATAGCCTAAGAAAGTGAATTTATATCTTCTTTTAAATTCAGAAAACAAATATTGATATCTTATCTAAACTGTTAAGAGAATACAGAGTACTGCTGATCTGCAGCAAATTTTTCAGGTCTAAGGTGGAATTAGAAAAATAAGGACAAATTCACATGGATACACACACATTGCTATATCTAGATACCCACACATGTTTATATACCCACAGAGACATATACATGAACATGTGTGTGTGCACATGAGGTTGGCAATAACCCTATTAGGATTTTATGTGAAAATGTAGTTTTCTGGAAGGGAAAACAAAGTAATGGTCCTAATTAAGATGCCAAAATTGTTTTTTATTTTTTGGCTCCAAATCAAATGTGTGGACACCGTATGACAGAGCAAGCCTACAAACACAAAGTTGCATGAGGGTCAAGAGAAAAGAGCGTGAACCCGGAGAGACGACAGCCAGGAATGGCGTCTCTGCTCTGCATCAGCCAGGCTGTGACTCTGGGCCAATGACTAAACATCTGTGCCTTGGGGAGCCAAAGAAGGGCCTCACCTTCCTTACAGGACTACCGCGAGGCTCCAAATGCACCAAGTAATTCAGAAACATTAAAAGCATGAATAAGATATAATTTATTGTTTATCCAGCATGTATACAATGATACATCAATAAACCCATACAGCGTCTTTCTTCATCCCTCTCTCTCCCCATCAAAAAGCAAACTTGTCCATTTAAGAGCACTCAAGACTGATAGCATGAACTGGACAGAAAAATCCAGCCTATTCCTTCTAATCAGCAGGACTGCATCAAAACCACTCTGGACAGATGGGTGTTTTGTTCTATTTTTAAAGATCTCCAGGGAAGGATTCCTACAAACTGCTTTGGCAGCTGACACGCCAATGCACTGTAGGATCACTTATAAATACAAGAACCTTGAGGAGAGTCTCCAGACGCAGCTCAGCATGTGCATGCACCACAGAACACTGACACACAGCCAAGGACTATTCTGAAAATTCTAGCCATCTCTGATTGTTCTTCCTCCTCCTTTTCATTGTAATTGATCCTTTAGAAAGAAAGTAAATTAAGTAGGGAGAAAAGAGAAGACTTTGTGTTAATAAGTAAGATTCTGAATACCATAAAATAAAATGATGCCACCAAACACACAGAAATAGAATTCATCATAGAGATATAAGGGTGGGGTGGAGGAGAGCTTTTTCCTCCTGGCACATGGTGGGTGCTCATAACATTTGTTGGGTGAATGCATCTGAGAAGTATAGTCTGCCCCTTATCCACATGAATGAGAAGTATTTTCTTGACATGCTATTTGGGAGTGACCACAGCACAGCTGATTTAATGTTGAAGTCAGATCAGTCTTTCATTCCACCATTTCACATGGGTACTGGCTCCAAGAATCTCTCATTTACCCACTCAGGTAGACTTCTGGCCTCCATTCCAGGCTGTGGGAACTCCTCAGATTCCACAGGAATGACAGGAGGGGACATATCAAGGAATGAAATCCAGCCTACACTTCCTTCCCTGGCCCTCTCCTAATTCACCTGCTCAGGGGAGCATCCTTTCTAATTCTGTACAAAAGCTTTCAGAAAGTCTTGCTTTGCCCCTACTTCTAGGTCTCGGAGATTTGAAGACTTATCACTCAAAATAGAACAACTCTTGGAGACTGAATAGCAAATCCGAAATTGCTCCAAATAAGTGATTGTCAGTTAGGGCAAGTTAGGGGATACGTGGCAATGCCTACAGACATTTTTGATTGTTCTGACTGGGGGTTCATGTTGGCATTTAGTAGGTGTGGGCCAGAGATGCTGCTAAGCCCCCTATAATGCGCAGGACAGTGGCCCAACAACAAAGAGTTATCTGGCCCAAGTTGTCCGCAGTGCCAATGTTGAGAAACACTGCTAGATTAGAATCCCTCCTACAGTGTCTCTGGGGCCAGGAAAATTTTACCTACGACAATATACAGTGAGCAATCTGCTCAGGCACCCACATCTTAACTTACTGATGCAACAAATATTTACTGAATGCCTATAGCTCTCTAGTAGACATTCAAACAAATAAAAGAAAAACTCAGGAAAACTAATAAGCTAGTTGGAAAAGAAAGTGCAGAACAGGCAGTACTTCTTGGGAGAAAAAAAAAAGAAGGTATTCAAGCATATAACTGTCATTTCTGATAAGATGAGTAAGAATGTGGATGGATAGGGCCTCCTGGAATAAGTCTACAAGGCTTTTTTTTTTTTCTTTTAAGGAAGGTAATAGGCATAAAATCTAGAGAGAAAGAATGGAGACAATTTAGTTTAGCATGCTATCTGGAACACTGTAGAGTTTTCCCCATAGAAAAAGATTATAAATGGTAGTTCAGCTCCAGGTCAGCTCAGAAAAGCTTATATAACCATAATCCAGCTGAGGAAATAAAATGAGAGGAGCCTTGGAGTACAAGAGCCCTGAGCTTTGTGACTCAGAAAAAAGAAGGACAGAGAGATTACCTGTCCCCTCCAACTTTCACCCTCTCCCTCCTCCTACCCGACATCAAGTTTCCCCAGGGTAAGAGTAATCCTAGCACACTCCTGACTACTTCCATTTTTAATTTAAAAGTAATGTGCATAAAAATTCAAACCATACTCCCAAAATTGCAAAATCCTATCTCAGACGCAGTTCCCCAGGCTCATTTCCCAGAGGCCACCACGGTTACTGTTTATCGCCTTTCCTCCACAAATACTCTCTGCATGTATTCATACAAACAAATGCATGCATACATATATGCATATATAACCTGCTGAATTTATATACAGAAATGGGAGCATACTATACAGTCTAATTTGCACTTGTAACCATAAATCTACCTTGTTTCTTTAATGGCTGCAGAATATCCCACCATATGGTTGTACCATTTGTATCCACATGAGGATGGCCCCTAGGAATATCTGGAAACAGGCAGAAGTTTATCTTTCCCCTCTTACAACCTAGTGCCCCTAAACCTAGGGTTTCCCTGTCCTCAGCTCAGAGCTGCCCCAACCCTGCCCTCTCTGCCCACTGATTTCTGCTCAACCCTGTCTCCCAAAGTGTCCACCCTCCAAAAGCAAGGGCTTCTCCCCACCCAGCACATTTCCCTTCTTTCAGAGTCACTGGCCTCACTGACCTTATTTTGAAGGAAGTGGTTTGAGTCACACTAATTATTACATGAATTGCCAACAAGTCCTTAACCTTCACTTTTAGAAAGTTGAAGGTTGTTAACTAAGTTGAACCCAATTATTGGAATTTCATGGAGAACAACAAAATTTAAAAACAAAAAATCAGGCAGAAGCTGTCAAGAGTGCACAATTTTGAGGGGTTACCATGTTGACTATTGACTCATGTGAGAGAATCTAGACAGAGAGCTCTTCCTCTAACTGATGATATTTTGGGCAGTTTCTTCTTCTCGAGCTAAAAGTCCACTTATTCTTCACAAGTTCTGAGCTCTTTCATGAAAGCCTTATTCAGGAGGGGGACTGGGCGCTGGGGAGGCCACTGTCAGTAGGTATGAGTCACTCGTAAACAGGTATTTGTAACATAGAGACCCACCATTCTGAGACTTGCAACCAGTAAACTGAAAAAAAACAAAAAGGAACATTTTGTTTAACTAAATTCTCCATTATAGCTCTTAGGAAATCCTATACCCCATATAAAAATACCAATATCTCTTCATCAGATGCACAAAAAAATTGCCTGAGTAGCTACTGGCATCTTGTTGCTACATTATGGACAGAAATAACTGTTCGCTTTTCACCAGGATCAAGAGGGACACAGACTCATTTCTGAAATTATATCCCATTTGGAGAGAGATCCAAAGCAAATGCTGAGGTAGCATGGTAACATGGAGCTCCAGGCATCATTTATATTAATGGCATTCTTTTGCTATCCTTATGAAACCTGACCGATTTTTTCGAAGAGGACTTAAACAAACCTTTGATTGGATTATATAAAATTCAGCTTCTTTTACAGTCCCTTTTTAATTTTTCTTTTTTTTTTTTTTGTTTCCTATTGCAAAGCGCCCAATGCTCTGCCTATACATCTATATGGAAATTATCCCCAGTTTGTCCCAAGGTTATTGAGTATTAGATATCATATTCTAGGGGTTTCTACCCAATTCTATTCCCCAGAGACACTCTACTAGTGGACTTAGACTCCAAGTGGAAATCTGTCCTTTATTAGCTGTAGTAGGCAGTAAAGGGCTTTGTTGGATCCAGGTGAGCTGAGCGGCACGTGGGTACAGCATGCAGCCTCATACCCAGCGAGGGCCACAGCATCATTGCCAACTGCACATCGGCTGAAGAGTGACGCTGAGTAAGCCTGCTAACAGGACTAGGGAGTAAGAAAGAAAAGGCTGCACATGAAAAGAGAAATACAAAAACTCAAAGTCCAAAGAGACAAAGGTCCCGCTCCTGAAAGATGACAGGTGAGTGGGGAAGATGAATGAGTGAACAATCACAAGTGATTGGGAATGAGAAGAAAAGTTGGAGATGTTGAAGGACTGAACTAAGCAGTGGCAGTGGGTAGAAAAAAGAGATGAAGGACTGGAAGGACTTGGAAAGTCATGTCAACTCAACTGATAACCATGCTGGGTGATGGAAGAGCAGAACTTGAAAATGGCCAAGGCTTCTGACATCAGCACTGGATGTGCAGCAATGCCATTAAATAAGATAGGGAACAAAGAAGAGGAATGGATAGTGAGTTCAGCTTGGGATATACTGACCTTCACATGTTCCTGAAAATTGTGGTTGATCATAAACGTCAATGTAACACTTTAAGTTTTATATTAACTTTAAGTTATTCCCATAAAAATAAATAAATCTTTTCTTTACAAGGATTCTTAATGAAAGCTTAACAATCTCAAGACAAAAACAAGAGTTTCATCAAATATGGAATAATGGACTAGACGCATGCCAGCACTCGCTGATAGCAGATCCAGCTCACAAAGCAAACAGTGCTCCGTAAGTAATAAATAAGAAACTTGAAAGAGTTTACCACTAGTTTTTGAGTTCAAGGACAGGGAGAGACCTAACTATAAACTGTGTGCCCTCGTTTAAATCAAAGCGAAGTCAGTAACAGTACATTAAGAGCATACCCCAAGAATCATAATTTCAACCACTTGAGTTAAAAACCAAAATTCTGCTTTCAGTGTTCATGTAAATATCCTTTGCTAGTGTAAACACAGAGTAACTCCAGAGGGGAAAAAAACATACACAATGACTTCCATGTGGCACTCGGTCCAGGGCACAGCCTGCAAGCAGCCAGAGAGCCAGGGTTCAAATCCCACTTTTGCAGCCTTGAGACCATAAGCAAGTAGCCTCAACCCTAAGAAGCCCCGTTTCCCAAACTGTCACTGTGTGGTGAGACACAGATTACTCCTAGATGGGCGTGACCAAGTGTATACCTAAAATTCAAGCTCTTCTACCAGGCACAGCTCCTAAGACAGTGCCACTCAACAGAAATGTGATATGAGCCACATATTAATTTTAACTATTCTAGCAGCTACTTTTAAAAGAAAAATTTTAGAAATCAAGGAAAAGTAACTGAACAATATAGTTTAACTCAACATATCCCAATTATTATATTTTATCATGTAATCAATGCAAAGTTATCAATGACATGTTTCGTCTAGCTAAGTTTTCAAAATCAGGGTACAATTTACACTCACAGCACACCTCAATCCAGACACTAAATTTTATCAGAGATATTTGGTATAGTTGAAAAGCAGATTCACATACCTGTATTGTCCTAAGCATAGTAAAAGTTTTCCAATAACTGAGTAAAGTATCAATTTTTAAGTTAAATCAAATTAAATGTTTGATTCTTCCATCATACAGCCACATTTCAAGACCTCAGTAGCCACTCGTGGTTGCTACACTGGACACCCCTTCTGCCTTTAGCTTAAATAGATGGCCTCTGCCTAGAGGTGAACCGAGTAAATACCAACAAGAAAGAAGTGTCCTGGACAGCTCAGCACTCAGGTAAAAGAAAACCTTGGAGACTCACTCTGAGCCCGCTACGCCCTTGCCAACAGAAACCGACAAGAGGATGTGGACTTCCACAGGGCATGTGGCTGAGCTGAGAGGGAAGGTGTGCAGAAGCAATTCTTTTCACTTTTTTTACAATGAACAAATGTTGGTGGTTTATATTTACTGACAGGAACTATAGTCGGTCCTTGCTTTGCACAATTTCAATACCCACAAATTTAAGTTATTATCATGGTTGAAATAACACTACTTCCCCAACACGATGGTTCAAATTTCAGTCAGCACAGCAATTTCATAAAGTACAAACTTTGCAGCTAGCTCATTACTCCACAAATCTATATAAATAGATAGATAGATAGATAGATATCGGATGGCATTGTGATCAATAAGCAATCGTGGCATTTCTTTTATTGATTGATGTTATTGTTGTTCTATTACAGTTGTCCCAATTCCCCTATCCCCATCGCTCTCCCCTGCCCTGCCCACACTCCGCCCTGTTGTCCACGTCCACGGGTCATTTACACTTGTTCTTTACTTAGGCCCATCACCTTCCTTCCTCTCTTTCCTCCCTCTCCCCTCCCCTCTGGTCCCTGTCAGTTTGTTCCTTTGTGTTCCCGGTCAGGGCACACGCCTGGGTTGCTGGCCAGGTCCCCGGTTGGCGCATGCGAGAGGCAACCAATGTTTCTCTCCCTCTCGTTCTCACTCCCTTCCCCTCGCTCTAAAATAAATAAATAAAATATTTTAAAAAAACAAAGCAAAGAGTGGAAGCAACCCCACTGTCACCCTCTTACCTTCCAAGACCCACTGCAAACCCACTTGTGACTAAATACATACTTCTTCTTTCCCTCCTGGCACAACGGGAGAGAGATTCCTGCGCCCTATCAGAGGTCAGCCCTCCGCCTGTGCTTCGAGCGTCATCCCCGCCGTCCTCCTAGTCTCAGCCCTCTCTCTCCTGCATCACCGAGGAACTGGTTCCAGCCATGCTAATTCAAATATGCTTTATAGTTCCCATATGAAAAAACAATCAACAAAAAAAGACAAACATAACAAAAACCTTTTAACCATATATTTACCGCCTCCTTTAGTCTCCTCTTGGCTGCCCTTTAGAGCAAAGCATTTGAACAAGTTACCTCTATTCGCTATTTCCAGGTCATCCCCTCCCGCTCCAAGCTGAGCTTCCTTCCCAGCATTCCTCTGAAACTACTCTTGCCAAAGTCAGCAGCTCCCTTGATGGTGCCAAATGTAATAAGCATTTCAAGGTCTTCCTTTTATTTGATCATGACTCAGTAGCATTTGCCAATTGACCACTGTCCTCCTTTCAAATGTTTTTCTCCCTTGGTTTCTGTTTCCTAATTTACCTTAATTTTCTGACATCTCACTAGACCCATCTTCTCTCATTCCTCCTTCCCTCCAGACCTCTAAGGGTTGGAGAGCGTAAGGCTTGGTCCTGGTCCCTCTTCTCATCTCTACGCTCTCTCCCTAGGTAACTTCAGCTGACGCCAGGGTTGTAAATACCACCTAGGCGTTGACGGTTCTCTGAAATGTACACCTGCTTTCCTGCTGTCTCCTGAGTTTCATCTTGTAGAGAGAACAGCTTAATGGTGGCCTCCACTTGGATGTCCAACCAAACAGAATCTCTGCCTCCCACTTGTTCCTTCCTTAGTCTTTCCTCATTTAAGTTATTGCCACACCATTCACCTCTTTCTAGAACCAAAATTCTGGCATATATCTTTGTTTTGCTTGTTTCCTCATTCTCAATATTGATTCTTCAGCATGCATTTAACTACCTTCAGAATAAAATTTGAAGCTGTCCTCTTCCTCAGGTCCATTGCCACCAGCTTGCTCCAAACCACTATATCTTACCTGCCCCCCATAATTATGCCCTGTGTTCATCCCTGGCCTCATGCAATCCATTTTCCCCCCATGAGTCAAGGTAATCTTTTGGAAAAAGTAAGTCAAATTACATCACACCCCTAATTTTAAAACTTACAGTGGCTTCCATTGTAGTTACAGTAAAATCCCCTCTTTATCTTGTATCTTGCTCTTTCTTCCTATATCCTATACCACTTTCCTCTTTGCTCACTCTAGCTTTTCTCCATTCCTGAAACATACCAAAGTCCTTCCTACTGCAAAATTGCTACACTGGAAACCCCTGCTGCCTTTAGCTTAAATAGATGGCCTCTGCTTGGAGGTGAACCAAGTAAATACCAACAAGAAAGAAAAAACCCTCTGTGCAAATGGTTCTAAGCTTCCCCCAACACAGAGAAGCATATGTGACCCAGGCCCCCAAATTCTTTATCTGAGGGCTTGCCTACAATAATGTAACTGGAAAATGTTCAAAGTAGGCAATACTATATGCCCATCAGAGATCTGGAACACTTTAACCAGTCATCTCTGTGACGTGAATAGTGACAGTTTTGCCTTCCACATATGCAACACAGGAACAAAAACCTGCAACTTCACCCACTTAATTTTGGGAAATAAGTACTATTTGGGCTTTGAGGAAGGACAGTAGAACCCTAAGAAAGCAATTTCTTTCAAATTCACACCTAAGTCACTGATGATCTTCTCCACCCTTCCTTTCCCATAAGAAAAAAAATATTTTCCTGGCACTTCAACTTAAAATCAGCTGAGCAAAATTTTACTGGAAAGATGTTGCTTAAGTATGACAAAAGCACTATAATTCTCAATCCCTTCCAAGCAGCTGGTAGATTTTAAATTCCTAACCAATAGAATGTAAAAACAGAAATCTCTCGCACATCTTCAAACTGTAAAGCTGATATTTCAGAATCAACCCTGTTTACTTTCGGCCTGCCATAAACTGTTAATGTGGGAGACTGAAAATTTACCAACAAATAAGTTTATAAATTAAGAGAAACACTTTGCCAGGTGAACCTAATGAACAGACAAAGCAGAGTTAGAAGTAAAAGGGACTGAAGACATATTCCTCTAGACTAGCAAAGATACGGGCTAAGGCCTGTAAGTCACCAAGCAGTAGAGCCTGTCAACCCTGTGCCTTGGAACAGTGACCTGGAAATGTCCAGCCCTCCTAAAGGAGGCTCCCTCACTCACCTAGGAAGGCTGGACCCCAGATACCAGACTTCCCAGCCTGGAAAGATTCCAGAAGCCAGAGTCACCTGAGATGACATGGACAAGCTTATTAACAGTGACCATGAAGGACTTGAAATGAGAATCCCTCCTCTCTCCCAAACTTTCCCCCATTCTGTCATTTTCTACGTCCTTATATGTATCCTTTTAAAAAGGAAGGCAAAGGAAGCCCTGTACTGACTGAGCCAATTATGTCTAGGGGTCAAATTCAAGCAAAAAGAAATAAAGAAACAAAATAGTTCTTACAGGAATTATTTCATTACTAAGAGCATGTTCTTGTGCTGAAAATATATTAGAATAAATGTTCTTATTCTAACACACTGTATATTCTAAAACACTGTTTTCAAAAAGTCGCATTGCTGATTAAAGACATGTTATTCACATCTATTAAATAGAGTTTAATAAAGCCATTTTATTTATAGTATTATGTGTGTGCTATTTCTCTGCATGCCTTTTCTAGTCAAGAAAATTTTGTCAAAAGGACAAAAGTTGAAAACTGTAACCTCAGCAATCACTAACTTTGGGGACTTATCCCCTGGTACAAATGTTCATGCATATGCATATTTTTATCACATACTCAGACAGATGCCCTTGCATTGATTTGAATACTTGCATAAATATTAATGTGTACAAATGCTTGCATGCAGAAAACCCATTTATGAAATATCCAATTGCATAAATTAGGAACATTAGATACTAAGTGTATTAACACTTCATAAAATACAGGCACAAGTTTGCACGACAAAACAAAAGGGCACAGTGCACTGGGAGAAGCCAGATTCTCTCAATGTGTCTGCCCGTCTGTAGTCATAAACGAGGGATTTGCACAAACATTCTGGAGCCTTTAGATTACTCAGAGTTCACTATTAACATGACTCTCTCCTGGTTTGAGAACTAATTAAGTGCTTTCCTTAGAGTAAATTTATCAATTGTGACCTATGACACTTCCAAAAGGAATTTTTTTAAGTCACCATATGGCCTCAGAAGCTAGCTTTTTCACAAGTATGACTCAAAAGTAATTTTCAGACAAAAGCTCTGATAAAGGGTTAATATCATAAATATACAAGTAACTCATACAACTAAACACCAAAAAAACCAAACAATCCAATTTAAAAATGAGCAGGGGACCTGAATAGACAGTTCTTGCAAGAAGGCATACAAATGGCCAACAGATATATGAAAGATGCTCAACTTTGCTAACTATTAGGGAAATGCAAATCAAAACTATAATTAGATACCACCTCACATCTGTTGGAATGGCTATTATCAGCAAGACAAATAATAACAAGTGTTAGAGAAGTTGGTGGAGAAAAAGGAACCCTCATTCACTGCTGGTGGGAATGTAAACTGGTACATCATTATGGAAAATGGTCTGGTGACTTCTCAAAAAATTAAGAATAGAGTTACCATATGGCCCAGCCACCCCTCTTCTGGGCATCTACCTAAAAAAGGTTGAAAATATTTATTTGCAAAGATACATGCACCTCTGTGTTTATTACAGCATTATTCATGGTGGCCAAGACAGGGAAACAACAAACTATCCTTCCGTAGAGGACTGGATAAAGAAGAGGTAGTGTATATATACTGTGGAATGCTACCCAACCATAAGAAAAGATGAAATACTGCCATTTGCAACATGAGTGAATCTTGAGAATAGCATGCTAAGTGAAATAAGTCAGACAGAAAAAGTCAAGAACCATATGATTTCACTCATATGTGGGATATAAAACTAAAGGCAACAAATGAACAAACAAGAAAAACAAAACAAACAAAAACTCACAGACACAGACAACAGTATGGTGGTTACTAAAGGGAAGGGTGGTGTGGGGGCAGTAAAGGGTAAAGGGGGCCCAAATATACAGTGACGAAAAAACAATTTGACTCGGGGTGGTAGATGCAAGATGCAATATCCACATCGTGTATCATAGAAATATACACTGAAAACCTATATAATTTTATTAACCAATGTCATCCTAATAAATTTAATTTTAAAAAGTACTTTTCACAAAACATCATCTTTAAATACCTATATACCATTACATTATATGCCTGACTCAATCTCAGGAGTGGTAGGTGAATGTAAACTTTTAAAAATCACAAAAGATAATACAGAAAAGCCCCACAGTTAGTAAATTTGGACACAACACATGTGGCAATTGACAGCTGGCTGTCCTCCACCCCGCTGCAGTTTCAAATGGGGACAGGCCATAGTTCTTATCTCGGGGACATGGTGTTTAGGAAATAATTTCCTTGTGACTCTCTGCGGCTTCTCATTGCAGTATATGGCCAGCTAAACACATTGTAGGTTTCACTTTCTTTACTTTCATACTTTTTGTGATGGAACAGATTGACTGGAAAGTTTTTTTCATTAAATTTGAAAAATAATCAAGTCTGTATTTTACACTTTAACTTTCTGTACCCTGTTTATCATGTTATTGCAAACTTTCACCACCCACTCTAAATTGGACATCGGCCTCATCAGCAGCTGCTCCAGACTTAGGAGTCACGTATACAGTCAAAACAAAGGAGAGAGAAAAAGAGCTCTCAACCCAAAGTATTACTCACACTATAGAGAGTGTCTATCTCCCTCCAAAACTCAAATTCAGCTCATATGAGAATAAGCAAGCATCTTAGAGGCTGAAAGAACTCACAAAGCATTTGGCACTATTTCTGTCTGGCCTAGAAGGACAGACTTTTGATAACAGTGTATGACAAGGGCTGACCATGGCCACCAATACCCACTTTTTGTCTTCCTCCTTGACATTCAATTCTAGCCTGTAGAATATGGATTGGTGTATATGACTCCCAGACCTAACCCTAAAACTTCTCGCAATCCACCATGGTTCCTCTCTCTGTTTGACTGCATGCCAGATGTAGTTCATCCAGTGGAGGATCCCAAGGCCCCAGGGAGATCAGAAACACCAGACAGGCCTGGATCGCTGAACGACTGCATGGAGGAGAGCACCTACAACCCTGTCCCTGCTACCAGCCTGCACTGGCCTGTGATGCCAGAAAAAAGTAAACCTATATTGTGCTCAGATCTGAGAATGGTTTATTTCATCAGTTAACCTACTCTGACTAATATCAAGAGCGACCATAGCACCTACAACGCACCTATCTTTCCTTTACAGACAAATTATTAAGACACTGCATCACATCTCTGCTTGGAGTCAAACAGGAGGAGAGGAGATCTAGGTCAGGGCCTTGTAGAAGTTTCGAATGGAAATGAATCCAGAAATAAATTTGCATACTGTGCAACAATGAAACCAAGTGCTGCACAATTTAATTTATTCATTAAAACATCTATTGGATGATAATTCACGCCTAATTCAGGGACTATGTCTGGTGCTGAGGTTAAAAATATGACTGGTCCCATTTGCTGAACTCAAAGAACCACAGTCAGGAGGGCTGGTGAGAAAGAAAGCAAAGCAGTCCTTTGACACTGTGGGAAGGCCCCTGAGGTAGCATCTATGATCCCCAAAAGCATCTTTAACAAAGATCACAGAACACATTTATTTCAGGATAACAAATAACAGAAAATTTCACCTGCCCAGACGGTGCTAAAAATGACAACTTGTTACTGTGAGCATATAAGTCATACTAATATCAATGGACCCTGTAGATGATTATCAGCATCTCTTTATGGAAGTCACTGAGCAGTGCATGGAAGAACACAGATAACAGAACTGAGAACACACTGACGAGTCAGCCCACCTGGTGATACACCCTAAAACAGCAATGACACCTGGAAATCGCCGTAGACATTAACAGATCTCCTCCTTCAGATCAGAGACCAAATCAGGAATTGGTGTCTTTTAATGAAACAGAAGCAGAATTTAAGAGTTAGTTAAAATACAGAATTCCAGCAGAAATATGGATTCTCCTCCAACCTCCATCCATCTCCTCCATCCTCTTTATAAGCTGGCATTTCAATGACCTTGCACTTACCACAGTGTTTGTGAGGAAGCAAAACATCATTAGGGATTTGTCTACAACTCTTAGGGTCCCAAGCCTAACCTGGGAAACAATTCACTTGTGAACGTATAATAATATATGTTGCACCAAGCTGCACTTATCAAAAGAATTTTTTTCACCTTGAATGCATGAGAATCATTACATCAGTATGCTTATTCTCATTAAAAGGATTGACTCCTACTCCCATCAATGAAAATTCTTTAGTAGCTATGAGCCCCCAGGAAAATTTTCCAACCTTGTTTAATGAAGATGTTTTATACAAAACTATAAGGGACAATAATTTTAATTTTTTAAAGTTACTGTGAGACAGTCCAAATAAATAAATTGTATAAGTGGTAATAAATTTTAAGGCTGGAAATGCTGCTACTTTTACAAATCAAAATGAAGTAACTGTTTAAAAACATTTTCATGCCAGTATCTTGTCTCTCTTTCCAGTTTGTTCCATAATAAGAAAACTACAAGTTATTGAGCATTATGTCCATTGTTTCATAAGAGCTAATATTTAATTCTCATAATGACTCTGCAAGAGTAGTGTGTTTTATTTCCATTTTACAGATGTGGAAACTTAGATACAATAAAGTGAATGAAGCAGAATACCTCTATTTCCCAGAATAACAGGTAATAAAAGGAGATGCTGGCATTTGAATCCAGGTCTTGCTTGCCTCTAAAATCAGCTTTAATGCCCAAAGTTCTGCTGCAAAAATACCTTAGGAAATGGGGTTAGTGATTATGAAATTGGAATAGCAGAATGCAAGCTTGAGTCTTGTCACTTGGGCCCATGTCTCTCCTGTCCTGAGTCATGTAGTAAACTGTGTCTGTTCCCCACTTCACTTTATGGTTAGAACTGGCCTAAGAGCAAAAATTAAGTGAGAGCTTAAATCTGATTGACAGCGTCTTCTCTAGCTCTACCAACACTCCAAGAAGCAGAAAGCCAGCTGCCTCTCGCTCAGCACGTTCCCACTGAATCCAAATAAATAATGCAGTGTTTTCTGTTTTAATTTTCTTTAGGATTACTGTTCATTATGGTTTAATTTCTGCCTGTTCTAATTATTGCCTATCCTGTCCTTCAAAATGACTTTGTAATCCAACATTGTTCAATAGACTTGAACATTCTCCCAACTTATAAATAAGGTTAGGTTGGCTTTTTTTCAGGGCCATATACATCAGATCATCTCAAATACTCTTCAAAAGACCAAACCATAAGGAAAAAGAAAATTAAAGCTTGCAAAAAAATATCCTTTTTGCCTATTACTAATCCCCATTTCAAAATAGAACATGTTGGAATCCTCTGGAAGAATTACCACCACTTGGCTTTGGATGTGTGATCTGGAGGGATTGAAGAGAGCATCTGCCAAGTGCAGAACAGCCCCGCTTTCCCCTCCTCTGCAGCAGGCGCACGCGTTTCCCTGACTCTCCCAAGCCAGACTACACTGCTTTCCTCGTGTTTCTCAACTACATTTTAATAAAATTGTAAAGGGCCAAACAGGAAAGCCAGTCATCCCTCTGTGTATCTATCTCCATAGAGAAAGCTCAATTTCATATTTTTATTTCATGGTATCTTTCTTCTGTGTCACACAAAGGGCTTTTCCACCATAATTTCACTGATCCTCTCAACTTATAATAAGCATTAAATACTATCGTTCCTATCTGAGATGTGGGAGAAAAGGGGCATAATCATTGCGCTATAATGCTCTGCCTAAACAGGTCGTCTTAAGAGTTGAAAGAGTCTTTATCATATAATCCACATATGGTAGGAAGTTATTTCTTGTTTCTTACCTACATATCTTGCTACAATTCAAAACTAACTTCCTTTGCTTTTAACTAAGATCAAGTCCTCAATTCCTTAAACATACAAAAGTAAGTCATTCAAAACTATTCAACAACTAGGATTTTGTTCCTTTGCATTCTGCCTTTAGGAGTCAAAGGAAAATAATCCCAGACAAGCGCCTTTGTAAACTGCCAATAATGATTATTTCCAGACAGTGTTCTGAGGACAACAGAGACCCTGGGTCATTTCTTGGACCATTCACTGCGTAGTGATCTGTGCTGATTGATGGCCAAGATCTTTGGCTTGTATAATAAGCAAGAGGAAGTTCATTTTTTGAGTTAAAGTTATCTGCCCTCTGGTTTGTCATCTAACTTTTGGAAACGCTGTCAATAAGATCAACAAAGGCTTAGGCTTAACCCTTATTGTAATACAAATATAAGTTTACCAGAACATCTCCCATTACAGACAGTTCAGTTAACTGAGATTTTTCTCTCCATATTTGCATGGGACTAATGTAGCATTTGCATGCAATGCTAAAGGCATACATATTTATGCAGGTTTACACTCTCAGACCTGCCAACCTGACATTGTGTCTGAGACTAGCCATCCCAGGCTTGTATCACAGTTGGGGCGTGAACACACCACTGCCCTATTTACATACCATACAGACACCTGTGCTCAACATTTGTCATTCAATTCTAAATCCATGCAATAAAACTGTTTAAGTTTTTTTTAATTGGCACAGCTTAAAAATACAGAGATACAAGAAATCATGATTTTTGTTTCTTTTGTTCCCCAAAAGCAGGCCCCCGCAAATACTAGTGCTTTAAACATGTCAGGCTCAAGGGCTAGAAATAAGAGGCCTCAAGATCCCATGGCGAAAATTACAGTGAAATCCAACCCATGGAAGGGTCAAGTTGACAGAAGGACTAGATAAACCACTCTCAACATTTAGAAAAACGATGACCCTAAAATCCAGGGTCATTTCCTGACACTGGAGAAAAAAAAAAATCTTTAAGCTACTCCTCAAATTCTTCAGGATGAAATTGGTATTTGCATTTCCTCAAAAATACCATACACTTTCATTCTTGACTCCTTCTATACATAGCTCCCTGTGTGGGAAGGTTCTTGCCACCCACCACTCACCACTACCTCTTCCTCCTTTGCCTCTATCTTGATTCATTCACAGACTCTCATCTCACGCCACCTTCTTCTGTAAATCATTGGTGACCAGCTAGGGCTACGTGCCTGTCTCTGTACTACTCGAAACCTCATTTCTCTCCTAACACATTTATCAGGTTAATTGTGCGTTCTGGGCTGAAAGAGAACTGTATGTACTTAGATCTTACATCCTCAGTTGCTAAAACAGTGCCAAGCACACAGTAGGCACCTACAATAGAGGGTAGAACAAGAAAGGTAAGTGTATCCTAAAGGAGATTGTGCATTAAACCTTAGCATCAGGTATCACATGAATAAATCCCACTGTCCGGGGCAATGTGAAGCCTTCCCGTAGCCCAGCACATAAAGGAACATTTGAATGGGGCATTCCACTCATGGGTGATAAAGCCCTGTTCTTGGTGTTAAGAAATTTGGAACTTCTACTTTCGGTCCTAATATCACTATGTGACCTCCAAAATGCCATTTAAGAATAAATCAACCTCTGCACCAACAAAAAGAAGCTCCTATCTGTGACATTTGCTCTAGACACAAGGGTTCTGGTTATAACATATAAGAAATGACACCCAAATTGTGGTGTAGAAGAAAAATCTTGCATTTTGAAGTCAGAAAAAAACCTGGACGCCAAGTCCTGATCTGTTCTTCATTGGTTGTGCGTATTTGGGCAATTGACTCACCCTCTCTGAATTTGTTTCATCTGTGATATGAGGATTATGACAACTATCTCTAGGGACTGGTGAGACAAACACACGAATAACAAATGTGAAGACTGTGCCCACCTGGAGCAAGCCCTTCATGAACGTTTGTTCCCACTCCTCCCTCTATCCAGACCACAGGTGTCACCTAAGTACAAACAGAGGTGCACAATGACAGTGACGCAGTGACTGACATGCTCATGCCTGAGTTCTGAATGAGGATAAGCCCTACAGACTGCACATGCTTTAATGGACCAAGAAACCAATGAGGTTTTCTGCAAAATTTGTACATTGTTTCTGTATATGGGAACTGGATTTCCAAATTCTCTTTTCATCATTTCAGTATAAAAATCTGTGTTTTCAAAATACAGTGGCCATTGCGTTACTGGTAACTAGTCAGGGGGTGAGTTATAAACACAGGGGCCCTCAAAGGTTTCCAAAATGCTCTATTTCTTAAGCTGGTGGTAGGTACATGGATGCACATCTTATTATTCTTTAAACTGTGCATGAGTTCCTACAGACTGTTTATATATGTGATATATTTCATAATTTAAAATAAGGGATAGTCTTCATATTAGGAGACTAAAATCCGGCATCCTGGGCATGGAAATCCCACGGGCATTTGGTAAGTACAGGGTCCGGCACAAATAACTCCTCATTTTATTACAAAATCTTTTATTACACAATCATAAGCATGTAATTCTGTAACATAACAATATCACAGTCAAGCATACCATGTGACATTTTAGGTGAAATGTTCAAATTAAAACTCTAAGTTATTACACCCATGTTCTTACCCTACCAACCACACTCAAGCAGGCCCTACTTCTGCCAGACCCTGTATAAAACGTTAATATTTTGTCCACTGGAACTGATACATTTTTTGAGCCATTAATGATGTTTCAGAAGACTTACATGTTAGTATGTAGGAGGCCTTTTTGAATACCCCTTGAAAGTGTTTTTGAATGACTGCAAATTTCAACAGTGCCAAAAATGTGACTCAAAGAGTCATGTGTCCAAAAAGAAAGGTAAACCAAATTAGAGGACAGAAGACCTCGGTTCTGGCCCCAATTCTTCTACCAACAGTATGGCAGAGTTTCAAGCTAACTTCCAGTGTTCATAAAACAGATTTAAGATCAGGTAGTACTTTGGCTAATACCGTCACACAGGACAACTGCAAACGATAGGCTATTTTAAGACAGGCTAAAAGCCATCATACGGATACTGCTCCCATCTTCTCGGGCCTTCTCTCAGGACATTTTTTAACCCCCGTTTTTTGGTGTACTTATGGCAACAAGTTAAAAAACAAATAATTTAATTATTTTTCCATGATATTATTAAAATAATCACAGTAATAATTGAAGGAGCCATCTACAAAAGTAAACACAGCACTGATCAGTTCAATAGCACTACAGTTGTGTCACGCTTTACCATTTACAATCACAGTCACAGACATTTGTCCTGAGAAATCACACACGCACACCCACACCCACACACAAAGTGTCAGGAGACAAATGGGTAATAATACAGGCAGCAGATGGAAGGGCTGTCTCATAAACAGACTGAGCACATGCTTCACACATAAGCAAGGTAAGGGGCCCCTAACGAAGAGTTTTATGAACTTACCCAGAAGCCAGCAACCAGAAAAATCTAACAAACTACTAATTATTTTCTGTTTATCTGTGTGTTTTATGCTTTAGAGTTTAGTGTCATTGCTGTTGATTTTTTAATTCATTTCATTTAAGGGAAAGCATCGTAATCTTTGTAGAATTTAGAACCTTCAAAGGTTATCAAGAAACCCTAGAAGCAGAAATAGTAATAGAATAGAGACTGAAAGCAATGTAAATAATTTTAGCCATCTGTTCTGCCTCTTGCTAGATATTTCACAATTTTTTGACCAATAACATAAAGCCTATGATCAGAATGCAATATGCTATTAAGTTTACTCTAAATCAGTTTACCAGAGGTATGGTTTATTCCATTGTATAAATTACATTAAATTAATTTTATTAGTACAAAAATTGGTTTTTCTCCTTAAATAAATAAAATCAACAATCACCTACTCTTCACCGTACTTAGTAATTTAACATGTCAAATACATTATCTGGCAAAACATAAATGTGAAATAAAGTTATGAAAATGTTTATAAAAAATATCCATGGGTGGACTGGAGCAACATTTAGAGAAAATGAGGGAAATAAATGGTTAACTGCTAGCACACTCACTCACGCTGGAGGACACAAAAAGGTTCCCAGCAGTTGTTAAATTCATTTAGAGAAACTCACTTTATTTTTCCAACAGAGCTCTCACCAGCTAATCTGTATTACAACCTGCAGGAGTCTTAATACTCTCAGCAGGATCTAGATTGGGGCCACACTGATTCGGCTATTTAATCTTGCAAGAGAACAATATTTGGCAGGAAAAGACCCCACAGCACTGAGTGGGCGTCCCAGAGGTTCGTTGTCAGCACAGGCCGGGCCAAGATCGCCCAAGGTGGAAACCAAACAGCACTAAGCAATGTTTATCATTTCCTTTCAGTGGCTCTCGCTCAAACACATCTGTACACTCTATGTGTGTATGGGAAACATAGTCATCATATGTGCATGTATGGCTCTTGCAGACACGTGTATGTTTTTTAAAAGCAAAATGTTTTCTCAACATTTTGGACCAGATTATAAAAAAATTTCAATTCAAAATTATCACCACAGAGGTTGGGGAAAGAGATAAGAAAAATGACTAGCTTTATTTTCGAAACCCTTCAACTTCTGACGTACTAAAAACCAAAATAGAGCATACAAATGAAATATTAAATATATGCAAAAATTTATATAGATCTTTTTAACCATCCTGAAATTAATAAGTTTGATGATCAATACTCTTTTGTAAATGAACATTTTTATATATAATACTATGGTTTTGTTAATTTCAATGAGATTTTTGGGAAACCCATGCTGACAGGTAGGGAATAGATAAGGAGAAAGGCAAACTTAAAAACAAAATTGATAGTACCAATTTACAAAAGAACAGTATGAATCACTACTCAAAAAAGAAATGATTCAGTGAAATTCTTCTAACACTATTTTCAAATAGCCATAGCAAGGATTTGATTCCTTTATCTCTCATATGTGGTTAATTATCTTTCTGATATTAACACATGTTTCCCCTATCAGGCACTTACCCCTCTGTGCAGCAACAACCTGCTCTCCTGTTAAAGGATAAACTGCAAGCTCCTTGAGGCCAGAGGTAGTATCTATTTAATTTCTCATCGTTTCCCACTCTGCCCGCTCCAGCAAAGTGCCTGGCACATAGTAAACACTGAAAAATGTTTAAGTCCAACAATTATATCCAAAAGTGGTTTCTTTTAAAGAATGTTTTGGGGATTTATAGATTCCAAAAATATGCACATTGGAAAATATGATACAACTCTTTCAACAATCTTGCCTCAATCAACTCTCTCAGCACTCTAAAAAGTAGCTGTTGGGTGTTCCTAACCTTATCACATCCCTTCCTTCCTTCCCTCACTCGTTTCAAAGCCATCCTCTCCCTCATAGACCCCTTTAGTTTGCACTGAGGCTCTCCTTCATGAAAACCTCTCCCAGCCACTTCACTTGTTTTAACATTAGCATAAAACCCATGCAAAAAGTAGCTCCTCTTTTCTCTTTCTTTTCTTTTTCTTTTTGCAATCCACAGGGTCTGGTGCAATGTAATGTCCACAGCAAATGCTTAATGAGCAAACACCTGTGCACATTTAAGGTAATTGTGAAAGCCAATTTTACTTTGATCTTATTCTTCATAGTCAAAGCACCATGTTCTGAAGGATTCAAACACAAGCAAGAAATGTCACTTGCCTTCAGACACCTCATAATAATTACAAAACAAAAGAAATATGTAAATCACTTTGGGAAAATCAATTCTCTCCATCAAAAATAACAAGTTTTAAGAAGAACAGAGTGATTTTAAAGGGTTTTTTTCCTAAATCTATACTCTTTTTCATAGTTTGCTAAAGACAAGCAAATTCTGACACCTGTGAAATTTTAAGACCGTAATGATACAGAAGCTTAATTCAAGCAAATTAAAGGTTGACTTTGTTACAATTAATATAGAGGGAAAAGCAATCAGAAATATGAGCAAACAATGAAAATGATCATAACTTCTAGCTTCTTGTCCTTGGAACCAAGTCTGTAGGCGATTCACAAAAACAATAGGTTTTCAAACAGAAATTTAGAGATATGCATTCACCAGCAACATTACATATAATTTTGTGCAGAGGAACAAAAAGGCTGCAAAAGCAGCCCTGACAAAAGTAAAAGAAAAGTGACAGTAGAAAGTACAAGCAAAAAATAAAGAAAAGCAATATCCATAACGTAGTTCTTCTAGGAAAATGAAATGCAAACTAGTGAACATATTTGCATATACTTTTAAAAAAATGATTGCTTCTAACTTTCAATCATGCAATTTCCTTTAATTGTATAAACTTGGCTTGGGCTACCAATGGGTTTTAATTAAACCTCTGCATGTCTCTCTCAATTCATGACCTCCTAATATGATGCAATGACATTGACTATTATACTTAAAACTTACCTCCAAATAGCCACTGAAATTATAATTATGTAGCATAATTATTAATGATAATCACATTTGGAGACTTCACAAATATATATGTAATATTTCTGATTTTTCTTTAACATTCAGTATGTACTCTCTGTAGGTATGTCCCAAAAGGTATTACTAAAATCTGATAGAAAAATCTGATACTTTTTAAGTTTTAAATCTGTATAATGCACCAGATACTAAGGCTTTTTTTTTTTTTAAGCTAGTATGTATTAGATTTTCCCCTGTGGCTTAGGAATATTTCTTTTCTATTGTTACACTTCCTCCCTCCTTTTTCTTCACACCTGTCCAAGCCTGACTGACTGCACAGGATATATAAGTGACCTACATAGCTCAGTGGAGACCTGGAAAACTTAAAAACATAATTACTATTACCTAACTTATCTTTGTTTCTATAAATGACTATGGCTCAAAAAAAACAAGAAAGAGGCTTGAAAGGGCCAATAAAGATTATTGGAAATAAGACCTAGGAGAAATTTTTTTTTCTTAGTTAAGATTGTTTGGCTTGAAATTAGAAAAAATTAAAAACTGATTGTGTAAGTTTTCCTGGAATGACAACAGGTGGTATTATCCCCCTTCACCAAAGAAACTGGCTGATGAAAGTAGCTCACTGTCACAAAACACATGTTACTTCATTATCCCCAAATTACCCTGTGATACAGGCAGATCACTTCTCCTTTAGTCCTGTTACGATCTGAATTATGTCCCCCTACCCCAAATTCAAATTTTGAAGCCCTAACCCCCATATGACAGTATTTTGAGATAGAGCCGTTAAGAAAGTAATAAAGGTTAAATGAGGTCATCAGGGTCAGGTCATCAGGGTGGGGCCCTGATCCTATTCAATTAGTGTCTAGACACTGGAGATCTCTTTCTCTCATGCACACGCATCCAGGAAAGGCCATGTGAGGGCACAGCAAGAAAGCGACCCTGCAATCCAGTAAGAGAGCTCTCACCAGAGACCACCCTTCTTGACTTGAGCTGGCACTTCCAGCCTCTAGAACTGTGAGGAAATAAATTGCAGCTGTTTAAGCCACACAGCCTGTGGTATTTTGTTATGGCAGCCAGCGGAAACTAATGCAAGCCCATTTTTCTCAGGTCCTGAGACACTAAAATGAATTCCCTGGCTCTGACATTTTAAAACAGGGGCAATCCTTGCATTTCTAATACAATGTAATTTTTAGAAGTCACATTTAGAAAGCCATTGGTCCTGCTTTACTGAGAGAATACTGGTATAATCTTTTGATGAAACTACAGAAATATTGAAATAAAAATAGGAGAAAGTGAAAAATAGGTGTTTATCAAGCAGCACAAAACAAATAACAAGTTCAAAATAATTTTAAAAGCTAACTCTCTTGCACAGAGAAGTTTCAAGACAAAGGATGTGTAAAATCAGTCAATATTTTAAATATTATTGCCTCATTCATTTACTCAGCACACATTTACTGAGTACCTGCTATGTGTCAAGCATTATTCTAGGTATTAGCAATTCTGTGTTGAAGGGATTGATTAGTTCCCTACTGTACTGTGGCTTTATCCAAAGAAAATTTTTATTGGCCTAGACTTAGATGGATGGAAAGGGAGACTTTTCCAGAAAAGAAAGAAAAATAACTTGAGAAAATAAAAAAAAAAATAACATCCTTAAAAGAATTCAATCAATCATTTATTAGGTAACTCCTTCATGCTAGAGAATGATGGAATGAAGAAAAGACCTGGGAGTTAAGGAAGAAAATCCATGTGATTTCTACATAGGTCTTAACAGATGTTTGATTTAAATAAATCTAGAGAGATTAAAACTCCTTGTAATAATCACCATTATAAGGTGAAATTCACACAATGTGAGGGTGATTCACCCCTCAAAGTATCAATACAGGTGTTTATCAGGGTTGGTCTTGAGTGAGTCCCAGAGCTGGCAGCCTTGCTTGGGCAGAGGGAGAAGCCATGGGAAGATTTGCTGGCGCAAGAAGTCAATTCATTTGTTTATCAGTTTTAGCTCTGTGCTAGGCCATGGGGTTACAGAGAAAAAGACAGAGCCCAAATCTTCATAGAGTTCGGTCTAGGAGGAAAAAAGCTCATAATGCAGCTATAGAACCAGGCTCCAGGCTGAGGAGGGGAAGAGCAAGGCTAGGGAAGAGGAGGCAGCCTCTGAGCTGAGCATGGATATGGAGAAGGTAGGGATGGCCTTCTAGCAGAAATTTGAAGTGGATAGAGCTCAGGTCCAAGACAGACACCCAGGCTATAGACCTCAGCTGGATTAAACCCAGGACAGCCTCGCACTCCATGCTAATGGTTTTGCATTTTATCCCAAAGGCAATGGGGGGCCATTGAGATTTTAAGGATAAAGTGGCATGATTAGATGTGTGTTTTAGGAACCTTGCAAGAAACCATGAGAAGAATAGCTTGGGAGGGAGAAGAGGCAGTGCTTGGCAAGTGAGAATAGTCAAGAGACATTCACACAACCCAAGGAAGGGATAGAGAGGGCCTAAATTAAGGACATGACAAGAAGGGTAAGGTACAAAATGCCATGATACGCATTCTTGGATATAACAAAAAAAATAAATTGAAAAAGACATGAATAATCTTCATCTTCATGAATTTAGAGAGATTAAACACATACCACGTAAAATATTGAAACCAAAATGTGGACTTGATGTGTGAAATGAGTGGCGCAGATAAAAGTGCTATCATACAAAGCACTACCGTGATTCAGGGAGGCTCTGTAGCTGGGTTCTGAGTGTGTGTCTGGAATCAGGGGGTGGGGATGTCATTCACACACAGTAAGATCGTTCCAAACAAGAGGAATGACTCATGTGAAAGCCCAGAACAGAGCAAGTTGGCCAAGCCTAAAACAAATGAAAGAATAGTGTTGAAGGGCAGTGAAAGATGAGGTGAAAAATAGTAATTTAGGAGCAGATAGTGGAGCGTCCTTAGAGTCAGAATTAAAGGGCTTAGGGTAGGCTTTATCCTCCTCAAAGTGAAGGTCCAAGGAAAAACTTTTAGTGGATCATAATTAGGGTTTTGATGAAAAAGAAATTTTGGAAACAGTCATATGGTGACAGTGTTTAAGATACAATGGAAGGAGCAGAAAGGGGCTGGAAGGCGATAAGGCCAATTAGGAGCCTCCTGCAACAACTCAGGCAGATAAGGGCCTGAACACCGTGGGACTGAAAAGAACAGAGTGGGGGAAAGGGCCCGCGCAAGAGACAGATCATCAGAAGTCATTTTCTGGATCCTTAGTCTTTGTTTCCAAAAAGAAGTCGTACATGTTAATTCTTTGATTACGGGTGTCCCTCCCAAGCCTCCCCTTCAGACAATGCCATTTTATAACCACAACTCTTGTACTTGCCATGCACAAGTAATTACTGGTCTGGGATGTATTTGTTTCTTTAACTGACTGTGGCTAAAAAATTGAGGATAAAAAGAAGAGATCAACCTTTGAAGTTCTGCCCTAGGTGGAAAAATAAAGCAAAACCAGGTGTTAGGGAAACCACAGATTTGGAAATGAGAAAGGACTACGAGGTAATTTTCCGTACACTTTTCTCAAGAAAGTATACGTATTCCTCATAGAAATGCTTTCCCTCAGGAGAGGTTGTTCAGAAGCTCTAATTAGACTGGATATGTCAAAGTGTTTTGAAATGAATAAAGCATTCATACATGTGTTAGGTATTAGGAGGAAAATACATGTTATTGCCCTATCACTTTCTCTGACATAAAATAATGCTGACCCACTATTACCTGAGAATGCATCGGAGTCACTGGTTGAGATAAGCTGGAGATAACATATGACCCATTAAAGTAGCATATAAATTCTGTCTGTGAAAATAATAGATTTCAAGAGCTTAAATCTAAATCATTGGCCTCATCACCAGCCACTGATGTTAATCAAGACAGTTATGAGTTATAACAAAAACACTATTCCATTCTCCTTTCAAACTACTTAATGTACTAGATTTTACTACTCAAAATTAGAAGATTTCCTATAAATTTTTCATGAGTTATAAAACTATTATGCTTTTTATATAAAGGATCAAAATTGACAAATAATTTTTTAAATTTCAACATTAAATGACTTTCTAACTTTTACCTTTCTCCCCTTAACAAAAGAACCTTTTTGTATGTTTGCTGCATATTAAAAGAAAAAAAATCCTACATCAGTTGTTCAGGTTCATATAAGACCTAATTGCTTCATACACTCTAATTTTGCCACCAGTTTATAATTAGCGTGCATTTCTCATGCATGAGTTGACCCAATTACATAACAAATTTTGCCTTTGGGGATTGCTCTTGACTGCTTGTCTTCTGTCCACCATACAACTCAATTTCACACCGTCAGCATCCTGAACATGGCCGCGGTCGGTCTCTGTCAAAATGATTTATTTAAATTACAAACAGAGACCAGATCCCTAGATAATCATCCCCACCTTCAAGCTCACCCTTACACACAACCTAACTTTGAATCAAATTTTTTAATAGTCCACAGACACTGCTATTCAATTATTAGGCCAGGTTTACCTCCAATAATCTAATATTTTTGAACTTAAAAGTCTCAGGGAACTAAATCAACAGTATCCACTTGAGCTTATTAATGGGCATATAATTTATTTTACATTCTAAGAAGTCAGTGAAAAATTATGTAGCCACATCAAAAAACTAAAAATAATTGCATTTCAATATCAAATTAAAGAGACACTTGTTTTTCTATAATTTTTTAAAGACATCGATCTTAGGTTTGGTTTTGTTTTTTGTTTTTTTGGTAAACTATGTAAGCATTTCTTATGAATGAGTATGCAAAATTGAAAATGGTAGCAAAAGGGGTATTTGGGAAACAGGAGAGATAACCAAAATTATAAATACTGATGGAGTAAGGGAAAGGATATAGAGCAGGTTAAAATACTATTGTCTGTGTTGTCAGTGATTAAGAAAAGGGGCTCTAAAGATTCCCACAGATGCTAACACACACAGGCGCGTGCGCACACACACACACACACACAGATATGCACAATTTTTCCTCTGCGAGTTGAGGACAGGAACAAATCTTGACAAATCACACATGGTACACTTACCATTCCAGTCAGTATGTAAGACATAAGCTTTGTCATCTGGGTTTTTTCCTTTCCCCTTCACAAATTGTTTCTATGCCACCTGAAATAAATTTGAAAATAAACATCTAAATTTTATCTACAGCACAAAGATTTTAAAAAGCTTCTTGGAGTTGGACTTCACCATTTCATTTCACAATTTATCCACAGACTGTCTCAACTAATTGAAAATGCAGTTTATATTAACGTGAAAGCAGGCAGAATGAAATCCATCAATAACCTCTGCTAGGCTGGGTGAGTCCCTTGGATGTCTGCGGTGATTCTGCCTGGCTCTCCTGCTGTTGGTTCCCTGAATGAACTACTTATAAATGTGAAGGAGGTAATCACCTGAATTAGAAACAGCCTTTACAATTACCCACACAAGCGAGAGCTCTAAGGACAACAGGGAAAAAAAAAGTTTTTAAAAATGTGCAAATGCACAGGAATTCCTCAACTCATGTTTCAACGTTATCCTTTAAAAAAAATTTTTTTTTAAATATCACTAAGCAAAGAAAATGTGGAGATGTGCTAGGATAGTTCTGTCATTTGTGAATTTATGCCCTAGAATTAGGCCGGGAGGAGAGAGGGGAGGAGGCAATAAGACATCTTCTGGAATTTCATGGGAAAAAAAATATTTATTTGGCAATCAGTTCTGTTTCTTTCCAACCACTCAGCACATTCTGTAATCTGGCCTCTTTTCTTATTCTTTCTGCAGCTCCACCAAGTGAGTAACATAGCAGAAGAATTTTAAATCGCAGCATTTAATAAATCTCCCAGGTTCAATATGTTGTCATTATAGACCCCAAAAGAAGGAAGTCAAGGCTAAACCCACCCTCCCCCTTTCATTACACACAATTTCAAATTTACAGCTGTATTTTATCCACACCTCGCAAGCATATGCAGACTGAGTGGGCATTTCCAAATGATTTCAAATCCCAGACAAATGATTATGGGAGTGTGAGAAAAAAATTCATATAACTGACAGACACAAGCAATCAAAAATGCCCATTCATCCATAACATATTAACCAAAACACATAAGTTGTCATTAAATCCCCTGTTTTAATGTCTTTATACTTTCTTTAGTCCAAAAGGAATTAAAGGGAGCTTAGAAAGATCCAGACAACATTCAAAGTTAAATAAAGTAAAAACAAGTAAGAAAATGAAGCATCGGAAAAATAAAGGTTGTAAAGACCCTGGCTATATTCACCCACCAACATCATCCTATATTAAACGTGGAGCTCAAATCTCATATCCTTTACGGTTTCCAGGATGAGCATCCCAGAATCTCCTGCAGAAAAAGTCTGGTGCCTTTCCAGTCTGGACATTTTCTCACCTTCTTCATCTCAAAGCAGACACAGTCCAGGCCACTGTCAAAAATATCTGTGTCTGGGTTTGGCCAATATAGTTCAGTGTTTGGGTTTATCTGAAAGTAATGTGGAAAACTGAACTTGCCAAAATACCAGCTTTCAGATTAACCCACGTTTCTTACAGAAAAAAGATCCTTGGATAATATGGAAAACCCCATGAGGTCACGGAAAAGTTCATAAAGTTGCAGCCTTATAAATCAATAATAAATTCACTAGACCTCAGAATACTTAACAGCTTCCTTTCTTCAAGAGTAAATCCCTAACAGTAATATTAGGAAATCTGTATTTTTTTATTACTATCCAAATATTAATATGCCTCATCATACTAAAAGTACTACTTGCAAGGCTGCTATGATTGCTAATACCAAGACAATTGCAAAGAAAATATTAAGAAACCCAAATTATATGCTTTTAAAAATCAGCATTGTCTAAATTATAGGTTGAATCTAAATAGTATTTTATATACTGTTATGTATATAATAAATATAGGTTTATACATACCTGTGTTATAAGGGTTTTTTGCATAATGAAGAATGGATCTGCAAACAGTCTCTGGTATTGAATAAAATGTATATTCCTGCTAACGATAAAGGTTGGTGAAATAATCAATTCTTTTCTTATTAAATATGAATATTGAGTTAATTTGAATATAAATTAAAAGGCTTACCTTTGAATCCACTGTAATCCTTATGTTAGCTGTCACGTGGATATCTTTAGCAGAAATGTTTAGCTCTTTTTTGAAATAAATTTCTGTGATAGTTGAAGATTTATAGCTTTGTTTTGTGAAGCATTGTTTTTGTTTTTAATAAAAGTTACCCAACAATAATACAAAAAAAAAGAAACACTACTAAATGTAACTTCCAGTGAAATATATGAGTATGTTTAATTTGCATTCTTAAAAGCAAAAATAGGTTTTTAATTTAAGGAAAGAATGAAGAAAAAGACAGATGAGGGGCACAATCTTCAGTTCTCATACTTGGAGTGTTGTTGAGATAGAGCAAAAAAACTAAGGAACAACAGGCAGGAACCCTTAAAATTCAGCCTTTTCTCCTCAAAGGAAAAAAGTCCTTACTAAGATAAAATGTCCATTTAAAGAGCAAACAATGGGTAAACATTAGAGGATATGGAAAACAAACAAACAAACAAACAGTATTTACTCTGCCTCCTCTCACTCCCTAGATGTTTTTTAAATATCATCTGTTTCAGACCCTTTGACAAATAAAATTCTTTCTCAAATTACATACTATGACTCTGTCTGCAAATTGTCACTCTACATATAATTATGATGGCCCAATATCAGTGAGTTTAAAACCATTTGCTAATTAAACATTTCCTGGAAATTAAGACTACATCACTTACAACATTTAGATACACAAAATTTAGTGACTCTACAGTGACACACTAAATAAATTTCTCATGAAAAATGCATATTTGCACATACTTTTATATAATGTACACAGTGGTTGATTTTCATTCATATTGCCTGTTGAATACCTTGCATTGAACTAACTTTTTTCAGAATGAAATACATTTTACCAAACTTTATAGAATTCTTCAGAAGAAACATAACAACACAAATTACAAAAAGTAAAAATAGCTGTTTATCTGCCTTTAGTACTGAATTAACACTTTTCAGTATCTAATATGCTTTGAACTTGTTAGTCTCAATTTTCTTTTTCAAAAAATATATTACTGAATAAGACGCAGCTTTCAAATTCAAAGCAACCTCATATGTAAGTGTTTATTTTAAAAATTAAATTTAATACTCTATTCTACAAATATCTAAAGTGTGAAATCTTATATATACATAATTAGCAAATAGGAAATTTCTCAAGATGCTTGACCTTATATGTATATGTTTTGCATGTTTACCCACAGGGAAAAAACCTTTCAGGTTTTTTAACTTAACGATGAAAGCCCTCTTTTGGAAGAATTCAAGGCTAAGAACCATTCAAAACGGCATAAGATGTTAAATTACAATAGCTTCTGAAATACAGCCATTGCTATTGAAGTGTTAGGCTCTAGATAACTGTGATGAAATCAAAGAGAAGGAATTTCACAGATGAAGTTGGCATATTTTATGAGTACATCGAGTACTGCTTACATACCAAAGCAACAACACCACTTTCAAATCACCCAATCTCACTTTCTCATCCAGAAACTCAAGTTAGGACCATCACATCACTGAACAAACAGTCACCTACATTACTGATTTGTTCCTGAGTCCTCTTCAGCCTCTGAAGTTCAGGCGTGTCAGTAACGATGCTGAAGCCCCTCCCTTTGCTTTCTTCAAAATCTCTTTTGTACTTGACCTAACAGCGGGGGTTGTGAGGGGAAATAAAAGAAAAAAAGAAAAGTAAACAGAGGAATCACAAATCCCTAAAAAGCTGCTGAAATTGGAAGCAATGCCTCCAGACACAGCTCTATCAACGAGTAGCAAAGTGGGAGGCAGGGGCATAGCCAGACTGCCTGGTTTACATTCCAGCAACTCCACTGACTGTGTGATCTTAGGCAAGTTACTTAACCACTCTGTGCCTCAAGGGTCTCATCCATAAAATGGCAGAAAAAACAATATTTAAATAATGCTATTTAATAGGTCCTAAGGATAGGATCAAATCTACTAATACCCACACCTAGCCAATAGCAAGCAATTAAGTGCTCCATAATATTTATTATTATTATCATCAATAGTTGTACTACTGCTCCGATGCCCATCTTGTCAGTGGCAAACCATCATTTTGCACCTGGACTGCACTATGGGGCAGAAAGACACACAAAATCATCAACAGCTACCCCTGTCCTTACAAAGTTTTCATTCTAGTTCATAAAGAAAAGCATGTGGATATGATTATACACTGCTATATTGCTAAATGTCAAGTATGTAAATGCTTATGAAAGTATTTATAACATAGACCACATCGAGAGATTGAAAGGCTTTAAGCACATGCCCTTAGCATACTGTGTGCTGAGGTACCTAAGATTTCTTTTTTTCAGTGTTTAAATATATTTCTTTTCTAATTACAACACAGTGAAGCTGACTTTTACAGTTCCCTCGAGGGAGCAGAATAGCTAATGCTTAATCTTACTAGAGCCCCATCTCCTATTATTAGCATAATGATAATAACTGTCACACCAGTTAAATATTCTGCTTGTTAATGACTGAGATGCTTATATCACTCTGACTATTCTTATTTCTTTAAAGGCCTAAATACTAAGAAATATGAAAACACATTTTTGATAACCTGTTTTACATTCATAGTTACCATTTTCAAATTAAAACTAATATTAATAATTAACATTTAGTGTAGTTAATAAAAAATACGATTCTGTAAGTATAACTTTCAGTATAAATTTTAAGTGTCCTTAGTTGAGCATGGAAAGGCTGTTTTTGTATATGTAGTTGAATATTCGGTTCTCTCAAGCACTACTGTCCTTTAGACTACTAAAAAATTTCGCTTTGCCAGAAAAACTTGATAGAAAAAATAATCCCAGGTGAAAACAAATAGAAAGACATAGATACTCTCATTACTTTAAGCTTTAAAATATCTAATTTTCTCTATATCTTTTTATTTAATGTATCAAAGTATTAAAACCCTTACTTTATTTTCCTAAATAAAAGGCCTTTACCACATTATTTTTCTTTCACAGAAAATGCTTAATGAAATTAATCTTCTAACCCTCAACCTCCCAGCATGTGTGAAATACACACACCAGTATATTCATGGTGTTTTATGCCTAACTAAGCAGGAAAGCCATTTAGCTTAGCCTGAAGTTAGCACTAGGGCACAAAACAGTAAACTAATAAAAGTAAGAAAGATGACAAGGTTATAACAGCAACAGGCATGAAGAAGTAAGAAGAAAAATCTAATAGCCAAGTTTTAACATCATTAATGCCAGTTTCAGAGAAAGTACAATCCCATATTCTTTCTGTGATTAGTTTGGGGGTTTTTTAAAATGGTAATTTCCAAAGAAAGAACTGAGAAAAAAAACGTTAAATCCCAGAATCATAGGTTTTAAGTTGATAACCATTTTACAGCCCTTTCCAAATTCCCAAGACACATAGGAGTCCTGATTTGGGCTTGCCTCTTATATACTGAAGAGGATACATTCAAAATCCTAAATGGTTTGCAGTATTTTAGAAAACATGTAATCATTTTTAATGGCGTGATCCACAACCAAGCTTCATACAGCCTCAGCACCGACTCAAACACCAACTCACCCAATCTTTACTGCATACAGGGAGCCTTGTAGACATTAGTCAGTGGCTCTCTTTTCCATAGTCCCACTCACTTGAGTCCTAGCTCTCTACTAGGTCTAGAACACATGGAACTTGATAACAAGGCCAAAATCCTATTTATCTTTGTAATCTCAGAACCTAACATAGCACCTGGCCCATGGGAGTTGACTAATAAATGATTAAGAAAGGGAAGAAGTGAGGGAGAAGGGGAGGGAGGAAGAAGAGGGGTGGAAGCAGAGAGAGAGAGAGAGAGAGAATCTGGACCAGTTCCAGATACAAGAGAGGGATCTCATGTTCAAGGACTGAAAAATGGAGCCATTTGACTGCAGCACTTGGTGAAGGGGCAAGACCCAGGAAGCTAAAATCACAGACCTAGGCCAGATTCGGAAAGAATTGCTGGCCATAGTCCCTGCCTTAGTCCATGCAGGCTGCTATAATACAAATGCCACAGACTATATGGCTTACACACAACAGAAATTTCTCCCTCATAGCTCTGGAGACTGGGAAGCCCAAGACCAAAGCACTGACAGATTTGGAGTCTGGTGAAAACCCTCTACCTGATAAACAGACCTCTGTAACCTCAAGTAGTAGGAGTGAGGAAGCTCTGTGGGGTCTCCTTTAGAAGGGCATTGATCTTATTCCTGAGGTCTCTATCCTCGTGACATAATTACCTGCCAAAAGGCACCCTCCTCCCCCTAATACCATTACATTGGGGATTAGGTCTCAACATAAAAATGTGAGCGGGACACAAACATTCAGCCCATAACAGGTGCTTTTATATACAAGCATTTAACATTAATGCAACAAGTATTCATTAAACCTCATATAAACTCCTCTTTCCTCAGTAAAAATGCCTTTTCTTCCCTTATGTTTCAGGATTGGATACAAAATGATTATCTCTGGTCTCTTGTCTCCTCTCCCATTAAATAGTACTTCTTGATGATCCCACGAATAACAGTGGCAGTATTCTCAGAACATTCTCTGGAATCTCCTCCTCATATATTCATTTATTCAATCCTTTGTTTATCCAAAAAATACCTGTTGAGCACCTACTATGTGCCAAGAACTATTCCAGTTGTGGGAACAATGCAGCAAAGAAGGGTCAATAATTCAACCCCTCACTGAGCTTGCATTACAATAAGAGAAATAGAAAAGACACAAGATCTATATAAGTTGAATAAATGGTACGTTAGTGGTAAGTCTAAGGGAAAATTAAAACTAGAAAGGAAGTGAGAAGGGTCAGGAATACTGCCCTTTTAGATAGGGTGGTCAGGGAAGGCCCCAATGGAAAGGAGACATTTCAGTAAAAGCTGAAGGAGGTGAGCATTATACACAGAGCAGCAAGATCTATATAAGTTGAATAAATGGTATGTTAGTGGTAAGTCTAAGGGAAAATTAAAACTAGAAAGGAAGTGAGAAGGGTCAGGAATACTGCCCTTTTAGATAGGGTGGTCAGGGAAGGCCCCAATGGAAAGGAGACATTTCAGTAAAAGCTGAAGGAGGTGAGCATTATACACAGAGCAGCAACGTGGCTGACTTCTGGTTTACCAGGCTCTTTCTGACCACTGTATTAATCAACTGGAGCACGCAGGGCAGAAGGAGAAGACCAGTCAGGGACAGACAATTTTCGTTCTCCTTCCCCCGCTGTCCACTACTGGAGAAGCATCATGGACCAAACAAGACAGAGAGAGTCCTTGGGCCCAGCCTCAGACCACAGCCTCACCAGCCAGGTGAGCTGCACACTCTTGTCAGAGGCGGCCAGGGAGAACACAGGAGAAGGGAGTACAGAATCAAGATGCCACTGTGAGTTCAGGAAGAGAACATGCTCTACCTGGGAAGTAATGCAATCTTCATTTCTTATGTGCTTACTCCTTCCAAAATGAAGAAAGGTACATTGAAATGCATTCTTAATGTAAATGTAAAAAATATACACAACAGGCTGTATGATTTACCATATCTTTCTTCAGAAGTAACATAAAAATGTATTTCAAATACTGAATGCTATTTAATATTGCCATGTTCCATATGTATGCATCTGTATATGAACTCACGCACATACATATTTATCTTCCTGTACTATAGATTAGAACACCAAGTCAAGAGTCAAAAGACCTGAACTTAAATCCTAAGTCTGTTCTGTGATGTTGATTTGTTCAATTTCTCTAACAATCCTGATTCCCCAGCTATACAACAGAAAAAGAAAAGCAATATGCTACAAAATGTTTGGCGGGTTAACATAAAGGACATGTGAAAACATCAGGCAAGGACATGCCCTTAGTAGGTCATTAGCAAATATTAGTTCCCTCCTTCTTGCTAAATTTAAAAAGTGACCTTTGTTGCTTAAATATGACCATTTCTGCCAATGTATGCTTGCTCTGTGATATTTTGTTTGGCGTCATCAGCAAGTAACACTCAGAAGTTCATACTGAGGTGGGAGCTGGAAACCAGGATGCTTCTAGCCCAGTGCAAGAGAAAGGTTCACAGTGATGGAAAAAGAAGACACAAAAGGGTAAGCAGAGCTGCACACCGAATTATTTGCTAGTCGTGAGATATAAGTTCTCTCCCCCAAACACTGCAAGTACCATAATTATTATAACAATATAAATAAATGTAGAAAATGAAAACCACTAAAGAAAAAGGCCGTTCTTAAGCAGAAAGCCACTTTTTAATTAGTTTTTAATTTATTTCTTATTATATTGTTTCCCATTATCATTTGTTCCCTTATACCCTTCTCCCCTCTACAATCACAAAGAAGCCAATAGAACCACAGACTGGTAAACTGTTGAACAACAGACTGAAAGGAGAATAAATAAAATTCAGCAGTGAGATCAAAGATGGACACATCTTACAGCTCAGTGGCTCCAGCCCCAACTATGCTCCTCTTGACCATGAAACTCTGACCATGAGCATGTAGAGACATAGGCCAGTATGTTCATAATAAGACTTTTGTATTATCAAAAAACCTGGAAACAACTGAGACATACATCCACAGGAGAATGAACAAATTATTTTCTCTTCATACAATGGCCTATTATCCAGAAATAAAAATAAATGACATACAGATGCATGGGTCCATATGGATGACTATCAGGAACATTTTGTTGAAGGGGGAAAAAGCAAGGAATACATACATATGTGGTAAACAAATGCGGAGAGCGGCTTGATAAGCATAACATCCAGAGAAGTGGTAAGGCCTGCTCATTGAAGGGGATCTGCTCATGAAAAAGAGGCGCCACTGTTCCCAGTGATGTTCAAGCTCTTTAAGTTGGAAAGTAGGTACACATATGATCCTTTTAATATCATGCTGTAAAATTTTCATGTACACTTCATATATTCTTTTGTACCAATCAAATACTTTACAATCATTTTCAAAGAAAGCATGGGCAGAATTTAAAACACCAGATGGGGAAACTAAAGCACCCAGAGGTTAAACCAAAATCATAAGCAGGAGAATAGAAAAAGATGAGAACCAGAATTCAGATGATATTTTCAGTCAGCTGAAGACAAGACTTGGGTTTTCTGTACGTGGCAAGTGAGCAAGCCCATGGACATCCCTATGCAGAAAGTTATATCAGCCTCTCTAAATTTCTTCATTTTAATGAAGTTGTTTGACTATATTGGCAAACACTGAACTGAAGCAAAAAGGCAGGAAAAATAAGAATTGCAAGAAGATGAAATGGTGTTGCATAAAAGGTTCCATACATGAAACAGTGAACAGTAGCAGCAGGAGGGGATCCTTGGCCAGTCACCATAGACCAGGTAGCTAAGAAGAATCCAGGGCCACGGGGTCAACAAAAGCAGAATATTACTTAGCTGTAAAGCAGCTTACCTCATCAGTATATGTTTAATAGGAACCCAACATCTACAGACATATTTACTACTGATTCGTGTTATTCTCCCCTTTATTTCGCATAGTCTCCACCTGATACCATGAAATCAATGACCAATTTTATTATCTTGATGGATACTTTACATTTTTTCAAGGAAAGATTATGAGGGTTGTATCATTTTTAAACTACATGCAAAATTCTTAGTTTGATCTGTGAAATTTAGCGCTCAATTACATAGTTCAGTAGATTTTAAAGTACTGGACCATATGCTTCTTTCTACCTCACTGCATTTTGCTTGGTGCTTAGCAGGTATTAAAAGCTTCATAACTATTTCATGATTGATTACTATCTAGTTTTGTATTTTTAATGTCTAAAATGCAGAAAATTGGCTAATCTTGCAGTGCTAAATGGGAATTAAACAACTACAAAGGAAAATCTTATTAAGGACTTTTTTGTAAGGTGAAGTTAATTTGAACAAATGTTAAGTCAAATAAGCTCAAAAAAGCGAATTTGCTTTTGTATCAATTAATGTCATAATTTGTAAATTTATGGTTAATTAAATAAAATTAAAATTTTAATTACCTTTTGAAACATAATTAAAAAGCATTAAAAATAATTTTCATAGATTTCTAAGCCTTAAATTAGCCTTTCACTGCATTTGCAGAGGTACTTAGTGATATATACAGGTTTCATCAGTTTTCTATGTTTATTCACAATCCAACTTTATCAGATTTGAAATCTCTTTACTTTTAACAGAATTTTTTTCAGTTAAAAACCAGTAAAGTCTCAATTGTATTTGAAACAAGTACTCTGAATGGATAATAAAGCATATCTTAATTAATTTCTCAGTAAGCTAAGATAATTAAAAATGACCCCTAAGACATCGACATGTAGCTTAGGAGTTAACAGCTCAGGCTCAGAATTTGACAAGCATTGTCTTGGGCTTTGGTTCCATCCCTTACTAGCTGTGTGACCTCAGGCAAGTTGCTTAAACTCTCTGAGCTTCAGTTTACTCGTGTACAAAATGAACATAATTGTAGTACTGTACTAATAATGCTTTTGTAAGAATTAAATGAGATAACAATAATGCCTGACATCTATTAACTGTCTACTATATCCCAGGCACTGTACTGATAGTATTTAGAGAATACATCCTACCACATGAGCCAGCAGTATGTTTACTGCCCTTGGGAGCGCCTCCAGTCTTTTGGGGATTGAAATAGAATATAAATTTAAAAATTAAATAAAAATTAAAATTTTTTTACCTATGTTATCTTCAGACAACTCCTAGCAGGTATACATTTTATTGGCCATTTTATTGATGAAGGAAAAGATTCTGAGGAGGTTACCGAGCTAATAGGGGACGGAAGTCTCTCTCTGACCTCTCCCCAGACATTATCTTTCAATTCATCTGACAATGAAAAAAATTGCCAAAATGAAAAATATTCAACTGAACACAAATAAGATATAAATAATGTCATGTAAACAAAAAAGAAAGTGCAATCAACTGAATATTTCTAGGTAGAGGATTCCAGAAGATCTACATAACTTACAATTGTAACTAATTCATTTTCTGTAATGAATACTGTGATGTCACATAAGGTACAAAAACTATCACCGAAAGAAAAGCTTAACACAGCCCACACTTTTCATTCGAAATGTGTTCCCAGGTATTTCTTTGGAACAAAACTACTGTTTAAATTTTCATGTTTTCATTTAGTAAAGATCAGGCCAGAAGGCAGAATACCATTGCTAGAACTGTAATATTGGTGAAAATATTGATTCAAAGCAAAACTCTTACTTATGTTAATGAAGAAAATTGGAGCCTAAAATATATATACATATTGCATATTTTCACTGAGAATTTCATAACAGAAAAAAATGTAACTAATCCACCAAATTCTTCCAATAAGTTATAAATTACTCTGCAGAGTAAATTAAGTATTTGGTGATGATAATTAACTTGTCTAGGAAACTAAAGGATCATCCAATGAACTATTCAGGTACTGCAGAGGCAAAAAATTAATATTCTAATACCTGACATAGTCCTGAAGGATAATTGACTCACTGTCTATTGCTACTACTTTATGTTGCCATGTTACTTTTTAAATAATATTTAATAATTCAGATGATTTATGAATTTTGATTTCTAGACACGTGTTCTCTCAGCTATTAATGCTTTAGAGAAAGTCAGCCTCATCCCATTTCATGATTATTATTTTTAAATATAAATACCTTATTCACACACAGAATGGAATATGTTGAAATTATTTTGAACCAGAAGGTATCATGCAAGGTTAAATTAAGGAGAAGATAATAAATTACAACAGGGAACATATTCCTGTGTGCCTAGCCTGAATTATAAAGTATTAAGAAATGGGTAATTTCCAATTAGGAAAAAAAAAGAATTAGGGAATTAGTAATTCATTTAAAAAGAAAGCTATATCCAAACTTCACTAAAAATAATAATAATAATAATAATAATAATAATAAGGATAAAATCAAGAATTCAGCAAATGTAAACAGAGCTGAACTAACACAAAACAGCCATGCAAGTGAAAATAACCCGTCCTTCATCACAGAGTCACAGCTGAAGAAGGTGACAGATGATTCCTCCCTGTTCTTACATACGCCTGCTCCCTAACAGATTGATGATGTCATTAAAATTGGTCCTAATAACCCTCCTACACCTCAATGACATTATCCATCAGGCAACACCAACTGGTTTGCCATAAGAAAACACTTCTTCCTCTTCTACAAAACTGAAAAAGGAAAAATGAAAGCTGTAACAGAAAATGCAAAAGAAGAGTAAATCTAAATGCACTGTACTTAATATACACACACTGACACCAAGATTAGCTTCCATGATAGGCAGCTTTTACCATACAGAAAAGCCCATGGATCTCAGCAAGGCATTTAATTCAAATTTTTTTAAGATTAAATCCTTAATACAATTTTGTTTTAGATTGTATTTATTTTTATAGAGGGGAAGGGAGAGAGGATGAGAGGGAGAGAAACATCAATGTGTAGCTGCCTCTCGGGCGCCCCCTACTGGGGACCTGGCCCACAACCCAGGCACGTGCCCTGACTGGGAATTGAACTGGCAACACTTTGGTTTGCAGGCTGGCACTCAATCCACTGAGCCACACCAGCCAGGGCCTTAAAACAAAATTTTATTTAAAACATCAATCTCCCAGACATTTCAACAGGCTATTAACATATCTTTGTTACAACTAGAAACAATGCTAATTCAGGTCTTACTCAGGGAAGAAACTATTGGAAATAAATATATTGGAAGTATTGAAGAATGAAGTGGAAAATTATGGCTTCTCAGGCTTCTTAGTTAACAGCGAGAGCTTCACATTGACTACAGGTGTGAGTGTTGAGTAATGCTGGCTTGTTGCCTCCCTGCTATGTAATGGCAGCTATGATTTATTAAAGAGCTACAAGGTATACGACGTTATACTTAGCATTTGACAGACTAACTTGCTTAATCTTCAAAACCACTCTGTAAAAGAGAGATCGATTTTACCCTTTTTACATGAGGAATATAGTTTCTCAGTAGTAAACCTATTATTTGCCCACCCAAAACATTATCCTTCTCAGTAACAGTCCCATGCCTCACTCTCTCCATTTAGGTTCACCCTAGAGGTGTCATTTTTCTACATAACTCACTTGATTAACCAGCATTTATTGGCCCCATAGGTAATCAGTAATCTGGCCTTAGCTAGTCTAAGTAAAGATGTTCTGGGGATTTGGGAATGGAGACCCAAAGTGTAGAGTGAGTCAGTCTCTCTCTCTCTCTCTCTCTCTGTCTCTCTCTCTCTCTCTCTCTCTCTCTCTCACTAAAACTCTATGATTTACAACTTGGGAACTATCAACAGCCAGGTTGGTCACTACCAGAATACAGACAGGCAGAGGGCGTCATGGCCTGGTGGCATTTGAATCCTGATTCCCACAGTTCCTGAAGCTCAAACAAGCACGTTCCTGCCCTTGGATTTTTGTACTTTAATACCCTCAAAAAACTATCATCTTGTTCTCAATCCCTTGCAGCCAAAAATCCTAATTAATATAGTAAACTGTGGCTTCTTGGTTAAAATGCAAGCCTAGCATCACTTTCTGGTGAGCCTCAGAGACAGGATTCAAACCCAGATCTGTCCTGAAAGCCTTTGCTCCCTTCTACCCTGTCATGTTAGAAGATGGTAATTTAAGCATTTTGTAAACTTTAAAGGCCTTCACTTAGAAGGAAATGTAATTTTAACAAAAATATATACTTATTTCTTTTTAAAGCCTAGATTTTAAACAACAGTGTAAAGAAAGTCTGAAATAACTTTTCAATTGTCTTAGATGTTACATACATTAGCAAGAATTGGATCGCTAATGGTTACACATACTACCAATTAGATGCTCAATGGGTATTTATCACATGAGTGAGTAAAAATCTAAGGTATATACTTCAAAATGAAACTTTAAAATGATTGCCATCCTCAAGCACGAACTTAGAAAAGTCTGTAGGTTATTCCGTATTTTCACTTTTAGAATAACTCTGATTTCCAACATGAAAAATTAGATACTAAATAACCTAAGAAAATCCCAAAGTTAACTTAGTACTATAATTAAAAAAACTACTGCATAAGCCTACACAATTACTATGTTATCTAGGCTGCATTTCTTTGAAGTTTCAAGTTCCATGATTTGGTGTAACGTCATGGTGCTACACGTGCAATTATTATATTCTTCCCTTGCTGACCTAAAAGTCTCCCCTTTGGCCTAAAGACATGAACAGGCTCTGGGTGAGTCCATTTCCCGAAAGAACAAATGGTCTTTCTTTTCCCTCCAGAATAAACATAGCAAGAAGCAATAGCATTTTTTCCTTGCAGTGTGAAAATAAAAAACTGGGTTTCACAGTTACAAAGAGGAAGAAGAAAAAAAATGGGACTCTGAAAGTAATGGAAGTAGAAAGTGAGGGGTCAGTTTCAATTGACATGGATAAGTGTTTTAATGTCTCTTAATAATCCTAATTTTGGAATGTTGTTCTGCCTGGGCCTCTGAACGTCTCACTTATATATATATCACAGTCTGTGAAAGTACAGCTATTTGAGAAACAGAAATCAATTGGCATCGCCAAAGAGCCAGGTGGTTCCACTGTTTGGAAACCATCTGGTCTGAGTTTTCTCTTTGTCAGCACCACCAATACTTCAGTAGCAAGAGCTATTATAGAGATTGTGTGTGTTTTGCTGCTTTAAATAAACTCAAACAAAACTATCCTGGATGTAAATTCATTATTTCTTTGAATTGTGCTTACAGAGTACAATGAAACCCCTGTCAAGATGAGTTACACTTGAATACCTACATTCATTCCATAATTTCATGAAACTAAGTGGGAAAATACCAAAAATGTGTCTACAGCTCCTGTAGCATCTCTTGGTCTTGTCAACCACCAATTGGGGTAACTACTGTCCAACCTACCACCAGCAAATGAGAAATCCTCTGATGAGCTAGATGCCAAAGCAAAGCTATATATTCTACGTGGGCTGTAAAAAGATTTAGATAACGTGAAAGCTCAGAGGTGTTATTAATTGACCAATCAAGAAAGAAACAGAAAGGCTCAAAGAAACTTAAATCTCCTAATCCTAGGACAACATGACAAACCAATGAGAGATACTTATCACATCAAGGCTGGGTTGCAGGACACAGGGAGACAAATGTATGCAAAGCACTTGGACCCTACCTCCAATCTGCAGAAAGGAGCAGAGTTTACTAAAAATATTAGGCTCTCGGTAATCCATATATGTAAACTGCCACTGGCATGGATAAACCTTGTTTTCTACACAATCTCAGCTTCAGTGGAAGATAAACTTTCCAGGCCCAGAAGTCCTTATCAGGACACCCAAGTCAAATCCCCGTGACTGCCCGCTTTTACCCTCCGGAGGCAGGCATCCATGTCAGTGCCCTGTAGACGGAAGCCGGAAGTCGCTATGTCACATTCATTTAAGAATGGACTAGTGAAAGAGGTTAAGGTAATGGGCTAAAGTTAAAAAGAAAGAAAGGGGGGGTGAAGAGATTTTACTTTCTTCTATCTACAGGTCATCCGTGCCCTGCCACCCCCACCCCGCCCCTTGCCCTGATGTGTGACTTGTCAGAATTGCTTTGCTGCATCTACACCTTGTTACGGAAAGCCAGACTCAAGACACGATTCAGGGAACGGAGTAAGCCTTTATTCACACGCGCGGGCTCAGAGGAGGCAGTCTCCAAATTCTGAGCCCCGAATCGGGGTTAGATAGGGGTTTATAAGCCCTAGCATTCCGGCAGGAAACGGATGGGCTTCCCAGGTGGGGGAAGGGATTAGCATTCAGGTGGGAGATTGATGAGATTGATGTGCTACCCAGGTGGGGGAAGGGATGTGAAAACGGGCTACAGGAACAGATTAGCAATGATTAACAGTTAACCTGGGAGGGGTCTCTGGCTAGGCTGCTCCTCCCAAGTCATCTTGCCCTTATCATTCCCCCCTTTGATGCTAGACGAGATTGGCCTGAGTCTTAGCATCATCACACAAGCCACGGTGGTCACTCTGTTGGGGTGGGATCAGGTCTCTGGTTCCTCGGGTAGACGGCCCACTGTCCTTCAGTTCTCTTCAGCCGGACTGTGGGGGCTCCCTTCGAGGTGGAGTTTCGGTGGCTCCGAAGTCCTGGCTCGTCTGGATCTGCTGCTGCCTTGGCTCGAGTGTAGTGGATCCAGGGGGTTATTCCTGTAACTTTAAGGGCAGTAGGGGTGGTTAATAGTACTAGATATGGGCCCGTCCAAATGGGTTGGAGTGGTTCCTTTTTCCAATCCTTTACCCATACATACTGGCCTGGACGGAAGGGGTGTGCTGGCCTCCCTCGGGGTTTGGGTTCCTGGCCCAATTGGGCCCCGTAGATCCTGTCTAGGGTCTTACCCAACTGTTGTAAGTACTGGGTCTGCTGTAACTCCCCCTTCTGTCGAAGGTCATTGGGACTTCCTATTCTAGTTATAGGTGGGGGTCTTCCAAAAACTAACTCATAGGGAGTATACCCCGAGGGGTTCGGGGCATTCCTAACCCGTAGCAGGGCTAGTGGTAACAGGTCTGTCCATGGCAGGCCGGTTTCTTGATGGAACTTAGCTAGGGTTTCCTTGAGAGTTCGGTTCATTCGTTCCACTTTACCAGAGCTTTGGGGCCGATAGGCCGTGTGTAGCTTCCAGTCGATGCGCAGGAGCCGGGCGACCTCCTGAACCACCTGGGCGATGAACGCCGGGCCATTGTCACTACCAATGGTGAGTGGGAGCCCATATCTGGGTATAATTTCCCTGAGTAGGATTCGGGTTACTTCCCGAGCTTTCTCAGTTTTGGTGGGGAAGGCTTCTACCCAACCCGAAAAGGTGCAGATCAGGACCAGGAGATACTTAAATCCTCGGCTGGTCTTGACTTCTGTAAAGTCAATCTGGAGGTCCTCGAAGGGCTGGGACCCCTTGTGTTGGACTCCCGGTGGGGGCTTCCTTGATGCGGGGCTGCATTGTTCCTTGCACAGGTAACGCATTGAGCCGAGGCTGTTGAGCACAGGGTTGACAGGTTGGGGAAATAGAAATACCTTTTGAGCAAGTTTTCCAGGGAGGTCTTACCCAGGTGGGTCAGATGGTGGCAGTTTCTGACTAAATTGCTGGCCTGGCTCTGGGGCACATATACGTGCCCATCAGGTAACCTCCAAGTTCCCTCAGGGGTTTCTTGTCCTCCGGCCTGTTGGGCCCATTTCATTTCTGCTGGCTCATAGTCCCGACGGTTAATGGGGTCCCCCAGCAGGGGTCCGAGAAGGGAGGGCTGTACTTCTGCCATCTCACCACATACTGCGGCAGCCTTTGCTGTCGAGTCCGCCTTCTGGTTCCCGCGGGCCGGTATGGTGTCTTGTTTGGAATGGCCTTTGCAGTGGATGACGGACACCGCAGTTGGGGCCCACACTGCTTCGAGGAGACGCAGGATTTCTGTCTTGTTTTTAATTTCCTTTCCTTCTGCTGTCAGCAGCCCGCGTTCTCGGTAGATGGCCCCGTGGATGTACAGGGTGGCGTAGGCGTACTTGGAGTCAGTGTAGATATTGACTTTCCAGTCCCGGGCCAACTCCAGTGCTCTTATTAAGGCCCAGAGTTCCGCTCTCTGGGCCGACCAACCAGAGGGCAAGGCTTTGGCTTCTACCACCTGGTCAAGCGTGGTTACTGCGTACCCTGCCACTCGGACCCCTTCTCTCATATAACTGCTGCCATCTGTGAAATAGGTCACGTCAGCATTGGGCAGAGGCTGGTCCCGCAGGTCCGGTCGGCTGGCATAGACCTCCTCAGTAACCTCTAGGCAGCAGTGGTCTGGGTCCCCTAGTTCGGTCGGCAGGAAGGTTGCAGGGTTTAATCTTTTTACAGTCTTTACCTGGACCCGAGGATTCTCTTGGAGTATGCCCTGCTCTAGCCTCAGGTCTGGGGCTATGGTCACCAGATTCCCCAGAATACAACTGGTATTCTTCCTCTCGTGGCAAAATGAGGGCCATGAGCCTAGGGCCGTCCACTTGCAGTGAGGCCTCCCCTGACTGCTGGAAGGTGATTCGAGCTCCCAGCTTTGATAAGAGGTCTCGCCCTAACAGTGGGACAGGGCATTCAGGTAGGTATAAGAACTCATGTCTAATCCGGTGGCCTCCCAGATCAACAATTCGGGCCTGGCAGAAGCGTTTTGGGCTACTTGGCTGACCAGTGGCCCCTACGATGGTGACTTCTCGTCCGGATGGGGGAGCTACAGGGGTGGTGACGACCGAGTGCTCTGCCCCGGTATCTACCAAGAAAGAGAGAGTCTGGCCCCCAACAATCGCTTCGACCATGGGCTCATGGGGGCCTAGATTCAGGGAGCCCGGTCTTCCTCATTCTGAGTCTAGGCCCGCCAGGCTAAAGATGGTCGGCGCCGGCTCAGAGGGTGCCAGACCAGCCTTCTTTTTCCGGTGCGGGCATTCTCTTTTCCAATGTCCTCTTTCCTTACAATAGGCACATTGGTCTCTCTCTACCTTGGCGTGCCCTTCCTGGTCTTTCGGTCCTCCTTTGCCTTTTGCTGCCGGCTGACTGAGGGCGGCTGCTAGCAGTGCGGCCTTTTTCTCTAATCTTTTCTGGGCTGCCTTCTCAGCGGCCTCCTCCCGGTTATTGTAGACTTTATTTGCTACCTCAACCAGCTGACTGATGTTCATGCCTGCAAAGCCCTCTAGCTTCTGGAGCTTTTTGCGGATGTCAGGGGCCGATTGGGAGACAAAAGCAGTGTTTACCATTAGCCGTGTATCTGGGCTTTCTGGGTTGAAGGGGGTGTATATCCGGTAGGCCTCTAGGAGCCTTTCTAAGAAGTCCCCGGGACATTCATCTGGCCATTGGACAACACTGGCCACCTTTGACATATTGGTCGGTTTTCTGGCCCCAGCTCTGACCCCCTGGAGGATGGCTTCCCTGTACCGGTCCAGGGCTGCTCTTCCCTGTTCGGTGTTGTGATCCCAGTCGGGTTGGGTCTCTGGGGCTGCCACCCGAGCGTACTGGGCTGGGTCTATTGTGCCCACTGGAGCATTGGCTTCTAGATATCTCTGGGCCTCCTGGAAGACTCTGCGCCTCTCTTCCGTATTAAAAAAGGGTTAGGAGCAATTGGCGGCCATCATGCCACGTTGGCCGGTGAGTTTGCATAATGGACTCCATTAGGTCTACGAGTGCCTGGGGCTTCTCCGAATATGAGGGTGTGTGGTGTTTCCAGTTCAAGAGGTCAGTCGTGGTAAAGGGCTGATAGTAAAACACGACCGGTCCCGGGTATAAGGTCCCATCAGGCCCCGCTCGTGGCGGGCCCTGGGTCTCCCGCAGTGGCATCTGGAGGGACTGGTGGTGTCTTAAGCGGGAGGCGATAGGAGATTCTGGGGGCGCTGTTGCCTCGGGCTGCGGGGGCGAGACTGAAGGGGGCGGTGTTTCAGGCGCCTCTGCCTGACCTCCCAAGTTCCTAGCTGGGTAAGGGGGAGTCTGCACCGGGGGTCTTCCTCTGGCGGGCCTTGATAGATAGGGGGTCTCGCCACTGGTTTGGCAACTAGGATGCGGGTTACATCCCTTTCCTTTGATCGGGAGCAACAGTTCCGGGCTCCCCTGGCTCGCCCTCCCGTAGCGCCTAGGTGACGAGGTTTGACCCCCGCACACTTCCGGAGCCAGTCGGGCATCTCTTGCGCTAGCTCCTGCCACTTTTCTATGTAGAGGAGTTGGTTCGGGTGTCCTGGGCTTCCTGTGACTATGAGATGGACAGCCCTAATTATGTCTAGGTCAAGGGTTCCCTCAGGAGGCCAGCCTACCCCGAACCTGGGCCACTCAGCGGAACAGAAAATTTCTAATTGCCCTGGATCCATATCAGGCTGCTGGCCCCGGAACCGGTCGAAATTCCTTAACATGCAATCTAAGACGGTAGACTGTCTGCCCCCCATGATCCCTCCCGAAACGGCGCAGACAAACGGGGGCAGCAGGGATACTTTCACTTTCGCCCGCCTGGCCTCTCCTCTCGCGAGGGACTTGGGTCTGTCTTAGCTAAGGCTGCCCGAGTAGAGTCCGGGTTAGCTTCCCAGCCGTTATGCCGTATGACAGACCGAGGACCCGCAGGTTAGGGCTCACTCAGACTCCGTAGGCTCGGGGGAACACCGCTGGCCTGTGGAGCCACACAGTCAGTCACTCACTCAATCACACAGAGGTTAACACTTTCCCTCCCGACAGGGAAACCATGCCAGAGGCCGGTAGGCCTGAGAGGTGATCAGCCTCCCCTTCCACCACTTATAGGTGGGTCTGATTCGGGTCTGGTCCCCGGGGCACTTACCAGTCTGGCGCCTTCAGGTAGGCTTGGGTCCGCTCCCCGAGTGCCCGGGTTATGGAACGGCCCGAGGTCGGGGCCAAGGGGAGCCCAGCCCCTCGGGACCCGAAATCACCGGGGCACGTGCTTCCCTCTGGAGTCCGGGCTCACCCGGCCGACCCCAGCCGTCTTCACCGGAGGCAAACGGCCTGCTCGTGTGAGTCGTTTCCCGGTCAGGGAACCAAATGTTACGGAAAGCCAGACTCAAGACACGATTCAGGGAACGGAGTAAGCCTTTATTCACACGCGCGGGCTCAGAGGAGGCAGTCTCCAAATTCTGAGCCCCGAATCGGGGGTAGATAGGGGTTTATAAGCCCTAGCATTCCGGCAGGAAACGGATGGGCTTCCCAGGTGGGGGGAAGGGATTAGCATTCAGGTGGGAGATTGATGAGATTGATGTGCTACCCAGGTGGGGGAAGGGATGTGAAAACGGGCTACAGGAACAGATTAGCAATGATTAACAGTTAACCTGGGAGGGGTCTCTGGCTAGGCTGCTCCTCCCAAGTCATCTTGCCCTTATCAACCTGAACTCTAAATCATTTGGCAGGCACATAACCCTATCAAATTGCCAGTTATACTAAGAATAGAGGTAACAAACCATAGCCACTGAAATTGATAACAGTTCGCATGGCTGTGATTGCAGGAGAGGAGGGAACTGCTCTGTGCCCCCTGGCCTGGAAGCCCAGAGCGGGAGGAGTCAGGGGAGAGGGGAGCCTGAGCCAGATAAAGACTAATTCAACCAAAGCCAGTCACTGCTCCAATTCTTCTGCCTGAGATTGAAGCAACCAAAGGGCCCTTCTCCAGGGGTGAAAAACATTGTGAAATCAGTGGCGTTTGTCTGCTCCAACTAGCATTTAAACTTGAAAGGCAAATGAAACAAAAGCATGAAAATGGTACCTTTGAAAGTTCCCTGTCAACCACCGTTTGACCTAATATGTCGTCGGGTTATGAAGCACCACTTCTTAGTTCAGCAGTGCAACGCCGGGAATAATATCACACCCCTGGTTTCATCTGGAACTCAAGCTGAACCTCCCTCCTCATCTCTACTATTTGCTCAAGAATAAGGAAAACAGTATTTGCTCAAAAAGAATGAAATAATATATTCTCATGAATTTAATCTTAAATCACTATATGATACATATATCATTTTTAAAATGGTTTTGGGGGGGTTTTCCCCAGGTCTTTTTGTTTGTTTGTTTGTTTAAATAATCTGGCTCCCAACATTTCTTGAAACACTGAAGAAGAAATTAAAAAGCAAAATATGAAAATATATGTGATCAGCTAGGCAGTCCCCCAGTTAAAGGACAGGCACAAATTAAGATTTAAATTTAAATTTACCCAACCATAAATTTCCCAGCTTCCTAAACACCCCTGATTTAAAACCTTTTAATCCCAGTCCCAGGAAAGGCTCACCTAGGATTAAATTCTCTAATCGGAGCACCAAATCCTTTTACTTTTCTAAATGAAGAATATACAGGTTATTAGCATATGACTAGATCTGTGAATTTACTTTATTCATGATATTGTTATGTAAAATTAACAATTTCCAGGTTTCCAATTTCCTCTCATTTCTTTTCCTCTATCTCATCCTACCCAACCCCCAGCTGAAAATGCTAATGATTTTCTTTCCTTATTATCTCCAATCCAACTGACTTTCTCCATTCCCCTCACCGCTAGGACTTTCCGGCCACCACCAGTCACTCATTCAGAGGACCACAGTACCTTCCTATTAATCCCTCTTCCTGTCCTTTTGCCTCAGGAGGCTGCCTCCACAGTGAGCTTTCAAACTGCAAACCTGGGGGCTTCATTCCTCAGTGTGAAATGTGTCAGTGCCTCTGCCCTCCTCTTGGGTAAGGTCTGGGACACCAAAGCTTTGTTACTGGACCTTTGTGGGTCTCTCTGGTCACATTCCTCCCCTGTCTCTGTCCTGTATTCATGCTCCCCAAAGCCTCTGCAAACTGTCATCAGGGGCCACTAAAATGGACAGAGCCTCTCAAACCTCAAGGCCACTGTGACAGCACGGCCCGCGCCACCCTGAATTCTAGAAAAGGCCTCGGTAGAGGTTCTGCAGGGTGATCACTGTCCCAGCATCTGGCTCTTCTTGCTGCTTTTGTTAACAATAGAGTCATTTTCTACATAAGTAGCAATACTTCTTGAATCACCTTATACACACAGGGCATACTTTAAATTCATTATTTCTCTATTCCAACAAGCAAGAATTTAATATTCTTCCAAATATAATCAGAACTATGCTCAAAACATTCCATGAAAGCCTCAGAGTCATCATATATTTAGTCATAGTTCCCTCACTAAAATCTGGGGGTTTTACCGAGATACCCACCAGTTTAACACACAGGTGATTTCACTCACTGTTGTGCAACATCGGTACAAGCTCAGGATAGATGAAGACACATACAGTTCAAAAGTAGATATACTAGTTCCACATTAAGTCCTGGTAGAGGGACACTCAGCCCAAAGCTATTCATACACTAATGTAGGCCAAAAAACAAAAAACAAAAAAACAGGCATTTTAATGCTGGCTTCATAAGCACAGGAAAATAGTTTGTTTCACTCCCTTCCTAGTATTATGAAATAAAGGATACCACTGCATTTCATAATACAAGGTCAGACACAAATAACGCCCCTTTTTATTACAAAATCTTTTATTACAAAATTATAAGCGTGTAATTCTGTAACATAATAATGTCACACTCAAGCACACCATATGACATTTTAGGTGAAATGTTCAAATTAAAACTATAAATTATTACACCCATATTATTACCCTACCAACCACACTCAAGCAGGTGTTACTTCTGCTGGACCCTGTAAATATAAAATTACAAAAACAATTATAAGGTGGAAAACACTAAACATCGTCTATATTGCAACAAGCAATTATTATTCTTGGACCACCCAGCATCCATCAGCCCTTACTTTGGTATAATACCCTGCCTTTCTTTTGAAAACTCAGGCCTCTCAACTCATTCCAGGGTGCATAATGTGACGTGGAGTTGGCCGGACAGAGAGCTGCATTCCCCTAGCTCAGTGATTCGTTCAACTGTGGACACAACATCCAATCAAGGCAGAGAGAAAGAGTGACATTTTTGGTGGGAGGGAGCCTCTCTGTCACTCAACTCGCACTTTCAAGGATGTAAGCTGAACATGTGGCAGCCATCTTGCCGCCTCAGGAGGTAAGCCAGCCTGAAAATGGGGTCCACAGAGAAGACCCAGAATTGAGAGATGGAGAGAAACTGAGTCCTGATGACATCCTCTGGGTGCATAAAGCAGCCCTGCCCTAAGACCAGTTTTACCCCTGAGCCCCTCAGGCCCCTAAATACACGATCCTAATGTCAGATAGGACTGTGTCTCTGACATTTGCAACAAATGAAGTCCTAATTGGTACACTCATATACATTTTCTTATCATATAAAATATCTAACTGGGTTTTAGAGCCTTCCAGATTGCTTTCCTCTCCATATCATACCTTTCATCTGTAGGGCTTAGATTTAACACAGCTGTTTGTGATCAAAGCTCAATTACACACACTAACAGAAAAGTGGTTCAGATAATCTTAAACAGTGGATGCTTGAAAATCATTTGCATATGGTTTGAGAATCTGTCATGTTATTAAAGAAACAAACAAAAAATAAAATAAAACATCAATTAAACATTTTTTAACAACTCCTTAGATGGGAGTCGCCTTCCCCAAATGATTGCAAATAAGTATAGAACAGTTAGACTTGAACAAGAATTCTGTTTTCCAGAACTTTCTGGGTTGTCACTATTCAAGCTGCTGGTGATAACCACACTTAATTAAGCAGAGTAAACAATAATATAACTAAAATGTTACTTAAGATAATTTTCAAAAGAGGATAATTACACAAAATGATCAAAAATAAGATAACTGTGACCCTGGCTGGGTTGCTCATTTGGTTGGAGCATCATCCCATCCACCAAAAGGCTGCAAGTTTGATCCCCAGCCAGGGCACATACCTAGGTTGTAGGCTCAATGCCCATTTGGGGGCACGTACGGAAGGCAACCAACTGATGTTTCTCTCTCATCCCTCATATCTCTCTCTCTGTCCCTACTTCCTCTCCTTCTCTGTAAAATCAATCAATAAACATATCCTTGGGTGAGGATTAAAATTTAAAAAAAAAAATAACTGTAACTTAGCTGTTTATACCCACTGTTTCTGTTGAAAGGTGTTTTCTCCATTAAAATTATCACCACATTCCTAAAAATGTCAGAAAAGGAACTTGAAAGCTTTTATATCCTTTTGAATGCTTTTTAATACTTAACACATAATAGGTATTCAAAAGTTTTGACTATTTCCTCTCAGCTAAAAAAATCTTTCCATCTTTTTCTAGCCATTTTGATATTTTATTTTTTAATCATAGTTTTGTTTAGAAATGCCCATATAAAGAAATAATAAATTCTCATATCAGGACAATCATATCTTAAGAATGCCAAATTTTACATTCATTTGAACAGCTATACAATAAACTTAAAATGGATCACAGTAATACCTCAGAACATTGACTAGAATGTTTGTCCTATTAGCTAATTTTAATAAAGAAGGAAAAAAATGCTAAGGCTGAAAGCTGATATCCTCAGTGAAACCCCACTACGTGGGAACAGGGTTTAAGGTGGGTCAAACTGGTAAAGGAGCCTGAATTCTGAACTTGGAGCTGAGTCTAACACTCTGTGTAACCTTAGCAGGTTGTCTGAGAATCGTGTTTCTTCACTTTAAGGTGAGAAAATTAAACTTGATGATCTCTGTACATTTCAGAGATGGGAAACATTTATGATGGGTTCTATAAAATTATCTAGAGAATTAACCATGAAAGACAGTAAGAACAATTACTTTGAAACAACTTATAATATAATAATCACCAAATAAAAATAAAATGAGTATGCTTCTATTCTAATGTGAAATTGTGCACTGAATTTTGATATATTTTAGAATTAGTTTAAAAAATCATCAGTAAAGTAAAGGGAGTTTCCTGATTAACTTTTGGCTGACCATAACGCTGAACTTGGGAAAAACCTTTCTTTCCTTAATCATTGCAGTTCTCTATAGCAATAAACATATCAGTTCTCAAATTGCAAAGATCTGCGCCAAAAATATTTGTTTCTAAGTATTCACAGGTATCCAGTGATAACTGGTGCAGTCTAATGCATACAGGGCAGAGAGAAATTATAGTAATTGGCTTATCCAGGGATGGAACACAAACCTTGGCCTCATTAATAAATTGGCTAGGCCAAATGGGCAGCCCAGCCACAAACTAATGACATATATGCACTTATGTCTGCTCTTAAAGGATTCAAAAACAATGCTACACTTGATACGTACAGCAAGAAAAAAAAATCCCTAAACATATGAGATGCTAAGAAATGCTGGTTTCTTATGGTTGACTATAAGTTATACTTCAGTTAATCAAGTCCCATTTTCAATGTCTCAGGGACCTGGTATTTAAAATCCTTTGGCAGTAATTACTTTCTTAAAGAGAAGGCAATTTACCCTAATTTGTCTATTTTGTAAATCTATGTTGTTTATCAAAAGATGGAAATATTAAATGGCTCACCCAATAATTAATTTTTAATCAAAACCTAAAGAGGAAAAAAGCACTTTCTAATACTGAAGATTTCCAGGCAAACATTCAAAATCCAACAAGTTTAGTTTAAAGAAAACTCTATAAACTTCTAAAAAATTAAAGATCATATTAAAAACACATACACAACGTACATACCACAAAAATCTCATATCAAACTTGTTTAAACTACATTAATTTCTACCACCATTGTGAATCAAACTATCATGATGTGTTCATGATATTATTTCACCTTGATAACAAAATTATTTGTTTCCAAGCTATCTGAACAATGTAGTTGTCAGTTTATTTGATAACGTCCAAGAAACAAAACTAAAAAATCTAGTGGAATGAAATGTTATTTATGTTTTTTATATAGCACAAAATAAAATATTTAACTAAAACTATTACTTCAAGAGAGAAGGCAAACTGCTAAAAATTTTCAGCCCAACGCAAAAACATCTGTGTTTCATCAGCTTTTGACCCTATAATGAGAAGTTTTTACCCTATAAAATGTGAATTTAACTTTTTTTTAAGCTAGAAAAGAGAGCACTTGGGTACATTCTGTAAGTCCAGGACTCTACTTTCTCTCTGGCGTTTTCAAAGCACCCTGGAAAATCAGCTCCCATGCGCTGCTGAGGATGTGTCCACTGCAGCCCTTCCCTCTCTCTAAAGAAAATACCTCCCATTTCTAGAAAGCCTTCAGTCTCCCCCCTGGATCCTGGGAACTCCATCCTCACAGCAAATTGTGCTCAAAAAAAAAAAAAATTTTTTTAATTGAGCTCTGGGACATTCTAACAAAATTATCACCACATAAAATACCAGCACATGCATCAACTTTATTACTATGAAATTTCAACCTAAACTACTAATTAAATATCAGAATATCTTCAGCCAAATTTCTCCCTGAATCCTGCCACTCACTTCGGTAAGCCAGAAATGTCCATAGTGGTAAAAATATACAAACGAACAAAATAAACCCACCTCCCAAACAATTTTGAATACCCATCTATGCTAAATTGTAACAATATTCAGGGTAGAGAGCGGCCTTGAATAAAAAGATATATGTAAGCTATGATTAAAATTATGTTTTTAAAAAAAACATGCAAACAAATACAGAAGGCCTAGAGGAAAATAAAAATGTTGATGCATTAGATTCTTAGACAACGGGCCTCTGGGTGATTTCAGATTTTTATTTCCATTATTGCTGTTATAAAATAATTTGTGCAATAGATTAAAAGTATAAATGCACATCTCTTCAGATTAAGGGTTTTGATATATCCTGGATCCAGTGACATTACAAGCATGGAGAATGGTTCCTGCCCTTCAGGGGAAAGTGAAATACATCCAAACAGGCGCAAAATGCTAAATGAGGGGATACCCACCAGAGGCAATCATACATCATAATATGGTGTCCTTTTTTCCCAAATGAGTAAAAGATAACCATATCATAAGTCAGTCATGCAAAGCAATCCACATATGTATAATCCATATAATAATAGACAGTGTGGGGCAAAAGAAGGTTTACAGTTGTTCATACAGAAAATATAATAATTAATGAGTAATAATAATTTAAGAAAAAACTCTGCATTTCACCTATTCACACTGTAAACCTACTTTTGCCCCACCCTGTATATAACCTGTATATAATGTGTATAATTAATACAAAACAGTTCTACAGTTCCAAAGTTGATCAGCTCTTGTAATAACCAGACTAGCCTACTCAAAAACAAACACAAACTTTAAAATAGGGCCAACAGTAATGAAAATGTCACATATCTCATTGACCTAAGCAAAATAATTAAGCTGAATGCAATTCAATGACTATTCTCTTCTTTTCAAATTTTCCAAAGTATATCCAGGTTCCACCCTGACAGGGGCTGCACCATGTTACAACCAGCCCAGCCAGCCACCTTCCCAACGGTGCCGGCATGGCAGTGGTGTTCCCTCCCCTAAATCACCGCTCTAGGAAGATTAAACCAAACAATGTCTAAAAGCTCTCTCAAAAATAAATTCTGCAGTTCTGTAGTTATTTTGATATATCAAAGTACAGATACACGCATATAATACAATGCACTGGCTCTTAAATATACCAGCATCAATATATAATGAACAAGTCAGTTAGACCTAAAATGACCTAAAGCCCTGTTTTCTCTTGATTATTAAATTCTATGATATATCTTAGCCAAAACTTATTTGAAAATTTAAAAATGAAACCAATGAGAATGAGAAAGTAAAGTCATACTTTTCAAAGCACTAAAAGGAAGAAGTAGGATAATACGTCAAAGCACATACTTTATATTAACAAAAACTTTTTATCTCATTCAACTTGTCCCCCGAAAAAGATGTTATTGACCTACTATATTGAAGCCCTATTTTAGCCAGCCCAAAGTATAATAATTTATTTTTAATATTAAAGTCATTCCTGATACTATACTTTAAGGTATTGGTAGGACTAAATGCTGATTAAATGGATAAAAATCAGTCTACGTTTTCTAAGGTATCACACCATGTTGCTGAGACTGTGTATACACTATCTGTAGGATGGTTATTCCTGTAGCTATAAGGGCAATCACCGCTTCCTTATGCAGGCATCCACTCTTAATAAAACACTCATACATGGGATTCATCATAGCCCAACCCTGGCTATCTCCTACAGACACTGGTTCCCATGAAGCCCCTCAAGTGACGGCAATATTTATTCCAGGACCTAGGAAGTGGAGTGACTGGCCATGTTACTGCCCATTGCTGCTTCCAGGTTTTTCTCCTTCTCTCTTCCACCGCTCTCTTCAGGCGCTTGCTGCTGGATAACACACCCACTACACAGTGATCACACCAGTCACGTTGCCTCATTTAACCACTGGCTCACTACTTCACCTGCTCCTTCCACTCCAACATTCTTAGTGGCCTCAATGCATTCGACAGCCTGGCCCCTCAGTCTTTGACCAACTCTTCTTTGTCTTTCACTCATTTCAGCCTCCCACTACTTTGTCAGAACCTAGAGCTTATTGCCAACAGCTGTGCTACCTCCTAAGTCTAACTCAAGCTTCCCAATCAATGACCACCACTTATTAAACTCACTCCTTTTAATACTTTAACTCCAACAATTCTCTGGCCTCTCCAGGACTTCCAATCCAGTGACCCTACTTACAGCTTATTGCCCATCACTCTCCATGTCTTCACTGACTCTGTATATAACTTAGATTCTATGGTCTATCATCATGATCACTCTCTAGCATTTACCCTCAAATACTTTTCTCCTCTCTCCCTCTGTTGTACTCACCTGGCAAAGCCCAGCCCTGGTAAAAACCCAAGACTGCCTACTCTGAATTACATCCCAAAAGCCCAATGTGGTAGAAAAAGCACACAACTATGCTGTCTGACTCAGTATAATTTATGATCATTTCAACTAGGTCCTCAACCCTGCGTGGCAGCGCCACAACTTGTCCCAAACCCATCGCTTTCACACTGACCAGGAAAACTGTTTCCACATTCTTCTCTCTCCTCAACATTCTATACCCACTCCTTCAGTCATTTTCAGTTGACAACTTTAACTTTTATTTCACTGTGAAAATGAAGCTACTCAGAATAAAGCATCACCATCTTCCCACCAAATAATTTACCAATCTTTCTGTATCTGTGCCCATGTGACTCTGCCTTCCCCCTGATACAGCAGGACAAATTGCCCTGGCTCCCAGATAAGGCAACCCCTCCATTTGTGCACTGAGTTCTATCCCCTCTTGCCCAGTCAAGCTCTTTGTTCAAAAAATTATTACCACTCCTCTCCATCATCAAAGTTTCCCTCTCTGCTGATCATTGCCATTAGCTTGCGAACATACTATACCACCTAGAACTCTATTTTCTGCTCCTTTTCACAGCAGCAACTCCTCAGATAGTTGTATAAACTCACAGCTCTTACTTCTCTCCTCGTGCTCAGTCACATTCCAAGCAGACTTTTGTCCCACCACACCATGGAAACTATTTTGGCAAAGCCACCAGTAAACTTCATAGTGCTAAATCCAGTGGGCAATTCTCAGTCATCAATCTTTCTGCAGCATTTTGACAGAGACGGCTTCATCTTCCTTGAATCACTTCCTTCCCTGGGCTACATCCTCAACACCTAGGGAAGTGCCTGGTACATAGTAGGTACTCAATAAACCTTTGCTGAATGAATAAATTAGCTAGTCCATTTAAATTTATACTGCTCAGCTGTTTCATACTAAATATTCTCAGTATAAAGTTACAATAAATGTCAAAGATATGATTGCCTTAAGAATTTTAGCTTCTAAAATATAGTTTATCATTTATTTAAATAAATTGTCGATTTTCTGGTGACATTTTTAATGCAAACAAACAGAAAATTTGTGATCTTGACAGATATTTAAATATTAAGTACTTGTCTCCTGAGACAGCTAAAATCTTCTCAAAAGAACAATTGTCCCCAAATTACCTATTTTAAAAACATGGATTTAATTAATTACATTTTTCTGCAGGAAAGGATTCCCAAAGATAATTATTCACAACATGTTTTACTGTTATTTAGAAGTATGTGAAAATCCAAAACCAAGATGATGTACCATCTTCATGAACTGGAAAACTCTATAAATATGTCAATTGTTCTTCTAATTGTCATATGAATTCAATGTAACTCCAATCAAAATCCCAGCGGAATATTTTTTAGAATTTGATCATTTATATTGAAGAACAAAGACCCAAAGAAGCAATATGCTCCTGGAGGATGGGAAGGTTGGGGAGACTGCTTGTCTTTCCAGAAAGCAAAGATACTACAAAACCACAGTGCATACTGACACAGGGACAGGTAAACTAATCAATGGAACAAAACAGAAGGAGCAGTCATAGAACCACATTTGCAGAGACACTTGATTTATGATCATTATATCTGAGGGATTCTCCTTCCATGAAGGGTCACCAGATGAATGAACATTCACTCCATCCGTTGGAGCAAGGGGCCCTTACTCTTAGAGTGGGCGCTGGGCCATGGATGGAATTTAGGGAGTCAGTGAACTTAGATGGGAGAAAGACATCTTCATTTTTAATTACTTCTAACCAAAATTTAGGACTTACACTAATTATTAATGCAGTATTAGCAAAAACTGACTTTACCATTGATAAAAGTCAGATATTTTCATATCACATTAGAATTGTTGCAGATATCCTAAAGTATCATTTAGATTCATCATTACTTTAAAATTATGGTTATTTAGCACCTTGATAAAAACTACATATTATTCTATTATCCATTTTTTCAATATTTTAATATCATTTATTTACTTGTAATTCATTGTATTTTGTGCAATTTAAAATATATTTTTCTAAAAGGGAACCAATATGCTTACCCAAACTGCCAAAGATGTCCATGGTACAAAAAAAGTTAAAAAAAAAAAAGAAAAAGAAAGAAAATCGTGCTATGGAATGTAATAGTACTGCTATGGGCTGAATGTTTGTGTCCCCCCCCAAAATTGATATTTTAAAGCCCTTTAAGCCCCAATATGGTTCTATTTAAAGGTATAGCCATTTTGGAGGTCATGAGGGTGATGCCCCCGTGAATAGAATTAGTGCTCTTACAAGACTAGAGGGCTACATCGCTCTCCACCATGTAAGAATACATCAAGATGACAGCTCTCTATAAACCAGGAAGTAGACCCTTCCCAGACACTGGATCCGCTGGCATATCGATCTTGGCCTTGCCAGCCTCCAAAACTGAGAAATAAATGTTTGTTGTTTAAGCCACCCAGGTTGTGGTATCATAACAGCGGCCTGAGCTAAGATACTTGCCTTCAGGCCAAAGAAATTTTCAGAGTACTGACACTATGTGGACAGAGAATTTACAAAGTTAAAATTCCTCACCAAATCCAGCTAAACCAGCCTAGCAAAGTGGTGGTCTTCTTCCTTTCTTACCCGCAGTGGGACTTGCTCACTAATCTCTGGCCAGAGAAAATACTTGCCACTTTTTACTACATGAGCACAAAGTCCCTCTGTTCCATGTTACCCGTCTCCTCTCTAGTTTTCTAAATAAACAGTTTATAAATACCAGTCTGACTGCTCCACCCTGACCAGATTCTGTGGGCTCCTCCAAACAGCTCTCTCTTTGCCTCCCCCCACCCTGCTTCCTGCCACACATCGCATGCTCCAAACCTGCTGTCCGTCAATTACAGCACCTCCACACAACGCATTAGCATCCCTCACACCAACTCATGCTTGACAGCTTTTCTCTACAGGGACAGAGAGGCTATAATTTAATATCCAAGATGCAGTGGGGGTTATTTCCTCTTAGGTTCATTTGAGAGTGTTCTCCATAGCAAATATAATGTTCTCAACATCATTCCTATTACTAAATAGGGAATTGGGTCTCTGACTTAATAAACAGTTTATATAGCAGATTTTAAAGGTAGATTTATGACTTTCAAGTCCTAAAGGAAATCAAACAATGCTGTCAGCTTGATGGAAAAGAAAAATGTTGAATTAAGTAAAATTGTATTAAAAAATGGATGGTTCTAAAGTTTGTGAATTTTTTAACCTGATATAATGAACACTGCCATATTGTGAAACTGATAAGCTAGTTTAGTCAAGTTGATTATCACAAACTTTAAGTAAATGGAATCTAAATCGATGAGATTTTGATGTAAAAGAAAAAAAATGTACTTGATATTTGCTTTTTGAGGGTATTTTAAAGAAAGTGCCCAGGTGAAAATATACAAGGCCAGAGTTCTGCTGGGGTTCTTTTAATACTAACATTCATTTTTTTAAAAAAATTGAATAAATTGCCTTCATTTTCACTTTTAAAAAATTATTATACTAATTAGTATTAATTAAAGGCTGTTTTAAAATAGATGTTATGGAGTCATACTAGTATTTCAGGACTAGTATTTCTGAATTATATTCCTATATTTTCACGATTTTCCATATTTTAAGTCTTGCTTTCCCATGGTAGAAGTTACAGCCTCTTTTGCAGTAGGATACAGGCATGTGACCTAGCACCGCCAATTAAATGCACCCAGAAGAGCCTTATATTCAGAAAAGAATATACGGAAACAGAAAGAGTAATCTTACTGACAAGGGTCATGACAAAGGCCCCTGGCCTCAGGGTAGCCGGGACATCGGTGGAAGAGGTCCTCGGGTCCCGTAGCGCATTAGGGCAGGAGTTGTGAGTTGCAATCAGCAGGATTAAGAGGAGCCTTGCTGACATGGTCATGGTGCAACCTGGGAGCTCTACCCCTGGCGGCTTAACTTCCAGACCTATCTGTCCCCCTTTACCTTGAAATACCTTCCTTGAGCAACCTCTCATCCTCCACAAAACTTATTTTCTCCCTAAACTACAGTGAAGTTGACTATATGTAACCAAAAAATCTTTTACAGGATTTTAAAACATCACTTAAATGTTCTTTTTAAAACAATCAAAAAAGCCTACATAAAACTTAAAAATATGTAAAATCCCCCAATAGCATGATTAAGTAGGAGTGTCTAATTAAATTAATTTTTAAGAAAATATAGTCATGCAACCTCTGGTCATGAAACTTTGCCAGCAAAGGACATTGCTGCATTGCAGCCAAGGACACTTTTCACTTAGTTATAAACAACATTAATTTCTTGATAGGGTGGGAAGAAGGATCTGAATGTAAAAGAAGCCTATAAGCCCAAATAAAATGCTTACAAGGGTGGGGACTTTTTTTAGGGTGCACATCTATGAGCTATTTCCACAATTATACTGCAGGACAAGCTCTCCCAAAAGTCAGTGACTTACAATCACAAGCATTGATGTTTCTTGCTCACAGATCTGCAAGTCAGTTGTCACAGTCTGCTTGGCTCTGGGTTTCAGATTGAGTTCACTTCTGTTCCATGTGTCTCCACATTCTCATTAGGCCGCTAGCTACTCAGAACATGTTCTTCCCATCATGGACAGCAGGCGACCAGAAACCAAGCCAAACCACACAAGCACATGTACAGTCTCTGCTAGCGCCATGCCTGCTGACATGAGTAACATGTCCACACCCAATATCAGTGAGATACTAGTACCTCCTCTAATGGAAGGTCCTACAAAGTCATGGGGCAAAGGTGTGGGCATACAATTCTGAAAAGGGGAGGTGAAGAATAAGGAAAAACATGTGGCTAACCACAGAAGGCAACTTCTCTCTCCTTTAAGGGCACTGCCACCAGAAATCTCTAAAGAGCAAAACACATTGGCTCATCATGGTTTAACAGGCTTCAGCCACATATCACCCACTCTTACCATAGCTGCTGGCAATGCATATTACGCATAAAGATTGGACCAGCACCTTGTCATACTAAACAATACCCACATAAACAACTGAAACCATCGCACAATAAGTATTACATATCTCCAATTACCAAACTTCACAATGCAAAGTGATCCTTCCCACCCAGTAATCCAAACTGTCTTTCAGTTCAGCCAGCTAAATCATGTTTTCTCACATTTTGAACTGTGCTGACCTAAATGAAATATACCTTGTCACTGAGTCATTTATTTGATGTCATACATAATTGCTCTCTTTAGTCCCTCCTTGTGTAGTCAATTTATCAGACCAAATGTATTTGAACTTGAAACTGACTCCATGTAAGAGAAACGAAAGGCAAAGTAGCTGACCCATCTCCAGAGGGATCTGTCATTGAATTTAACCTATCGGATCCAAGAAGAGTAATTGCACCTACAATCTACATTAATCCAAGCCCCGAAAATCACTGCAGTAATTGATAGATATGAAGATTATTCAAAGGTAACTAATTCAGTGTCTTTTTGCCCTCAAATTTTAGACTCAAAGACCATTTGTCTTAGTGGCCATAATCTAAGAAGCCAATAGTTGTACTGTTATACCAAGTTAACTCCTAAAAGTAATTAGTAAGCAGTGATGCACTTACAAACACCTCTCCTGGTAGTCAACCACAGACACCCATTTTGGGTTAGAGGAACTTGAGAGCAAGGGGAACCCCTTACCTTTGAAGCAAAGATCAAAAGTCAGGGCAGGGAAATGCAAAAGAAAAATGTTCTTGAAAAGCAATGGTTAGCCCCCTCTTAAAAAAAAAAAAAAGGCATACATGGCATCCCAGTCACGGAGAACAAGAGTGCAGGGCTGACTGGGCCTGCAGTGCAGACATCAGAAAAAATGATGCTCACGGTCCCCAGGGGGTGGGGACAGCAAGCACTGCCTTCTTGGGAAGGAAACACACTACTAATTGCACCAGATGTGAAGGTAGCTGTTTGACCATCGGACTATCCTGCCATCCTGCCAGCCACTGAAGGAACAGATCAGTAGCTATCATTTTCATGCAAAATTAAAGCAGCTGCAAAGAAAAAGGGGCTCTGAGCTTGAGCAAGGCCTAAAAAAGTAAAGATTCTCGAGTTCAGTGCAATTACGAAGGGATTCGCAGCAACACTGCCTGCTGAGGAATACCAATGAGCGGTGGTGCTATGGTAACCAAGGAGACAAATATATCAGGAAGATAAATAGGAAGATGCTACAGAAAAGAAATGAACTCCCAACTTTACTCTTCTATATTTTTGTAAACTGTTGCTAATAACCCCTCCATATCAAAACATCCTTGATTTTTTTTTAATTTCCCAAACCTACTTTTATGGTTTATCCTTGAGCAATTTTCACACATTCTAGAGCTGACGCAGCTGTTTGGGAGCTATCTCTGCCAAGGCTGCTCAGTTTGAAAATAATTATTTCTGAGTGGATAAGGCTAGCTATGAGCTGGATGCTGTGAGCAGCAGTTCTTACCACTGTCTCAACCCACTGACTCTTTGTGGTACTAACTCTTTTTCCTCTACAGTGTATTAAAATAATCCACACTTCCATTTTTAATCTTTAAAAGAGAACACTTCTTCTTCCATGGCCAGCCTCCTTGACACAACTGATCTCTGCCGGCAGGTGCATTAGCTGTTCACTCTGGCTCATAACTCAGTCGATATGAACAGGGCGTTCGCGGGCCACTCACAGTCATGAACCTTGGGAGGCTGAGGCTTCCAGATGCCTCTTTCATGGAGTAATGCAAAATCTGTTCATGTATCACAGTGCACCATCGTGGCCCAGAGTTGTGGGATTATTAGGAAACGCACAGCCTATTAAAGGTATTTCCTTCCAAACATAGACTGTTTTATATAAAATCTACCAAAACTGCTAGGTCTTCTCACAAAACAGAGATTCACTGTTCCAAATTTTTTAAGCAAAAATATATATTTTCGCTTGATTATTTTATCAAAAGAGTATGATTTTCAATCTTGTTCTTGGTTTAGGCCACTGAAGACACAAAGCGAAGCTAATATATTTTAACAATCATCTTTACAATGCTTTATAATTTGTCAAAGGTTTCCACAGATTTAAAAACGTTTATTTCTTTTTATTTTATTATTTTTTTTACTACCTCTTTAAAATGCCACTAATCCAACAACTCACCAAAAAGTAAGTAGATGTTCCTCTATTAAAAGGGACAGTGCAGGTCATGAGAAGTAACCGACTGGTTCATCTTTACTCTAATCACCTCTCCTGAGACTCCATTAACATTCCCTAAACTCTCACATTACCATTGTCCCTTGGGTATTTTCCATAGTAAATTAATAGATTATTTAAGCATGCATAATAAGTTTCTTAATAAGTAATGTCACTATTTTAATAAGTCAACATTTCATTAAGCTTTAAAAATATCAAGTAATATCTTTTCCCCCTTTGTAAATTTTGGAAGTAGTAGCACCAGCAACATTTCAATACGCCCTCTACGATCCCAAGACTCTGGCCCGGGCCTAGTTCCCCCACTTCATTTTCAAGTGCTTTGCCCTCAAGCTTATTCCCCAACTCTATCAGATTTCTTCGAGTTCTTCACACCCATCATCTCGTGTGATCCTTATACCATCCGTGTGTGTGGCTACTGTATTAGACATTTTGCAGAAATGGACTCAAAAATTGAAATACGTCCCAAAGTCATGTAACTAAGGGACACCAGTATTTGCGCCCTGTTCTGAATCCATGTTCTTTTCCCCAGCCTCACAGGTTCTCCATACCATGCTTCAGGGCAGTGCTTTCCCCCAGGTGAGGCCAGCTAACAGGCTTGAGGGCGTGATTTCCAGAAGGCATTCTTACTCACAATCCCCACTGCACTTCCAAAAATATGGGTAACAGCCATCATTTTCAAAAGTGATCAGTATCATTCTATGGGCACTGAAGTAAAATATATAGTAGCCTTGAAAAAAAACAAGTGAGAACAGTGAACATTTTCAAGGTACATGCTCTGTATCAAGACCTGTACTAGGCCTGCTAGCTCGATATATGGTCACCAACCTCACAACAACCTTTTAAGTGAGAGAGAAAATCACCATTTTAAAGTAAAGAAAATAAGGGCTTAAGAAACTTGTCCAAGACCATATAGCATGAGGTGGTGGAGACAAACTGAAACCCAACTTTAACTCACTCCAAAACCCTCACTCTTTCCTTCACATTCCACTGGCTCTCAGGGGCTTAGACTGTATAGCAGCCAGCTTTATTAGCCAAGCTATTAAACTGCATAATCTACCTTCTTAAAAGTGTCATACTGATCTCTGTCAAAAAGTTTTACAGGGGTTTTTTTATATCTCTCAATATCAAGGCTAATAGCAAAGCTAAACCAATATAAAGAGCAGCCAAACCCCCAAGACTAACTACTTGTGTGCTAAGATATTTCTCGGCCCTCTTTCTTTCTCTGAAAACCCTAGAGCAAATTTTGAAATGTGTATTGCACTCAATCACTGTCTGGGCCATTTTGAAAAACAAATGTGCAAACAAGACAACAATTCATTATATGCAATCTATAATCCATGCATCATAAATGTTTTATTTTCAAAACTCAATCTTTCTGTATTTCAGCTGAACATAGTTTTAGAAAGCTTTAGTCACTAATAATTGGCTATCTCCTGAATGGCACCGTTTGTCCGTCAGTATGAAAATGAGTACCTCTTAAATAAACTCTTTAAATCCATGCTAATCCTGAACTCAATCATTCTTTCATTCAAACATTTACAGTTGTGGGAAATTAGAGACAATGGCCCCTTGACCAACCCATCTCTGACCATAGGCATGACAACAGTCCCAGCTCTCTAGTCCTAAAGCCTCCATCAGTCACATTGGACACCATCCCTCCAGTAATACCAACAAAACTGTCTGGAGTGGGGAGGGAAGTGGCCACAATCTCCATTAGGCACTCCCTCTCCATAGCAAACCATGCCAACTCAACACACAACCTCAGTAAAAATAGCAAGCTTGCTGCGTGAACACAGCATCCAGCCACTTTGCCTAAGTGCCCCTCCCCACTTTCCAAGGGTGCCTCTTTCCCAGCTCGCTCTCTCTCTTCCTTTCCATTCCCTTGATTATCTGCTTGATTATCATGCACTTTCATTACAGCAAACATTTCCTTACTTGACTTTCTACTTCAAATCTCTCCCCATCCAATCTATTTTGCTGCCTGATAAATCTTTCTGTAGCATCATTTTCGACAAATCACTGCCCTGCCCAAGAACTTACAGATCCCCCACAGCTAAAAATAAAGCCCAGTCTCCTTAGCATGCCATTCAGGTCCTCTACGACCAGCCTGACCTCTTCCGGAGTTTTCTGTAGGGTCATAGGTCCACTGATGGTCAATCAACACATCTATTGCATTCCCAACCCCACCACGCTATCCTGGGCCCTAACATCTCCCCTGCCACCTGTCAAAGCCCTACTCCTCCATTAAGGCACTTCTTCCTCTAAAAGGCCTTGCTTTCTTATTATCCTCATAAACACCCTGTAAGTGTTTCCCACGTAAGGTAATCTTAAATCCTCTGGCAGCAACAGAGCACAGGATAAAGATCACATGTGTGTGCAGGCTATCACACAGGCATGTGGGCACACATACATGGGAACCCCCGTGAACCTGCCCAACCCACGGCACTGAGGTCACCCTTCTCAGAGCAGCTCTAGTGCTCCCTGCCGACCTCACTCAGAAGCTGCTAGCTGGGTTAACTTCTCTCCTATGAAACTCTGTGCTGAGCAAAGCCAGAAACCACAATTCGGGCTGCTCAGAAGCACCCAGAGGAAGCCCATTAGCAGTCCTGGAGTGAGTGAGTGCTCTGGAGTGCTCGGTTGTCTCTGGAGAGAAAGACAAAGGATGTGATGAGATGGGCAACACCTTTGGCAATAAAAATTAGCTCCTCAGAAATTTATGAGTAGCAAACTAATTCTCCAACACACTCTGTATGGAAGTGTTTAACCAGTTTCTTGCCAAACAAAATAAAGCACACTGAACATCAAATTTCCAACATAACTGGAAATCTTCTATGATCAAAACTACTCTTTAAAATGTTTTGAAATGTGAATAATTTACCCTTGTTTTATTGTTTTTGCAATAAGTGAAATGGCTACTTTGATTGGTAGCAATAAGTATAGAAATAAAAAAGTCTAGCCCTGGCTGGTGCGGCTCAGTGGATTGAATGCCGGCCTGCAAACCAAAAGGTCACCAGTTCGATTCCCAGGCAGGGCACATGCCTGGATTGCAGGCCAGGTTCCCAGGTGGGGGCACATGAGAGGCAACCACACACTGATGCATCTCTCCCTCTGCTTCTCCCTCCCTCCCCCTCTTTCTAAAAATAAATTTTAAAAAATGTTTTTGAAAAAAGTCTAAAATTTAGATACATGAGATATGAGTCTATATAGAATTAGAATTTTAAAAATCCATAAACTCAGAAAACACAAGACATTTGTTCAATAGAATTATAAGTAGATAGCCCTGGCCAGATGGCTCTGTTGGTTGGAGTGTTGTCCCTGTACACCAAAAGGTTTCAGGTTCAATCCCCAGACAGGGCATATACCTAGGCTGCAGGTTTGATCCCAGGTCCAGACACATACAGGAGGCAACTGATTGATATTTCTCTCTCACATCAATGTTTCTCTTTCTCTCTCATTTTCTCTCTCTCTCTGCCTTCCTCTCTCTAAAATCAATAAACATATCCTCGAGTAAGAATATAACAAAATTTTTTAATGGATAAAGCAAACAAAACAGCAGAACTATTAAAAATGACTAAACTGGCTAAAATCATTGATATGCAAACGAAAAGGCTATTGCACAACAAATAACTAAAAGTATTAACCTCCAGCAATAATAACAATCAAACTAAGGACCAAAGTAACCCAAAAAATAAATGAAATAAAATAAGGCATTTACCAAAAATTACAATTTTTAAAAACCCAAATAAAAATATTTTACTTCATGAGAAGAATGTTAAACCTCAAATACCATAGCACTGCTATGATACAGTATTGAAATCACAAAAATGGCATTTATAATGATGGCTACACTGAGATAGCCTACTCCAGTAAGGAACACCTCAGGCTTTGGAGTCAGGAAGACCTGGGGCCAAATGCCATCAAGAGCTCTAACTACCTGTGTGACCCCAGGTAGTTTACACAGCCTCTCTGAACTGTAGCTTCCTCATCTACAAAATGAGAATAATCATGTCTACCTAAGAAAGTTATTGTGAAGATTTAATAACATATTGTACAAAAAGCCCTTGGCACAATGACTGGCTCATCATAAACCTGCACTAAATAATGTCTGTGTCTGTTTCCAATCCTTTGCTCATTCATTCCTCTGGACTCTAAGGAGAAAACTAAGAGGAGGTATCCCTCCTTGCTGGAGCTCTCACAACACAGGCATTTGGAAACCACAGGCCCTGACTGCTGCAAGAACTGCACAGATTAAAGAGGGCAGGAGAAACAGTAGAACAACAAAGTGCTATATCTAGGTCTCACACTGGACATCAGAAAAAACCTATTGGATGGCTGTGAGGAAAAATAGAAATTACAATAAAGTACACAGCATTAATACCATCTACCTGTATATTACATTCAAAGTACAACTGGCTTTGCTTTTAGCATGCTGCCACATGTGACCCTGATACCTCATAAAAGCCACGATCTGAATTCACAACAAGCCCTCATCTAGTCCCTCCATTCAATCAGTTCATTGAGTGACTCCTGTCTGTCCAGTATGCAGGTCAGGAGGATGGCGGCACAGGATGGGCAGGACAACAAGGATGGGCCCAGGAGCTGGTCATACTCACAGCGGGATCTAAGAGCTGACAACAAGGCAAGGTCAACTGTCTGGAATCAGTGAATGTGCCAGATACTCAGGTCAGAGCCAAATAATCCCAAGAGAGCAATAACGCTGTTTCCCAGGCTGATGTTTTAACTGCCTATCCTCCTCTATAGCGCTAAAACATTCCCATTCTAGGACTGCCTGAAACCATACAAAACGATGGAGAAGCCCAGTGAGAGGGCAAGGAAAAAGGGAGGGGGGACGATTCTGAGTAATGACTTTTCCAGTTTATCTCAACAGTCATGTATTGATTTCCTAATGCATGTTAGAGCCTTGAGAAAAACTAAGAATGATGAGTGATTCTGTATTCTCCTCCCCTGCCCCCCAAGAAACACACTACAAAGTGACTGTCTAGCCAGGATTTACACACCCAGGATTGAAAAGTCCAAGTGCTTTGCCTGCCATGTTTCAGAGCCGCGTCAAAGCAATGAGGCACCACGGTTCCGTGTTCTCTCACAAACTTTCCTTTAACAGCCTCTGAGGCCGTTAAACTGTTCACATTTACTGAAACATAAACATGAACATTTCCCCTTTAATGTCTTCTTTCTCCCATAATAATCTGTACTCTAATTCAAAGAAATGCAATTTCATCGTTGGTTCACCAGGACGAGGTTTGAGAAAAGATCATGTGAGGCAAACCATAATGACTAAGGAATATAATGAGGACGACACGGGCAGATGATTTCAAGCAATACAGTCATTTACTAGAAAGTACTTCCCTGATGAAAGATGTAGAAAAATTAAGCTCTAACTGCAGCCATGAACTGTTATATTTTGGATGGATGCCTGCATGTACCAGTATCACCTTCCTCATCATTGCTGAATGTCTAACTAAGAAAGGACTTTGGCCAGTAGGCAGAGGGGGCCGAAAGGGACTGTGGCCACCACGACAGATTTACTATTGTTGTGCTGTGAAGTGTTGGTTTTGCCCTAGTGTGGCCACATGAACCCCACACAGGGGGCCCTAAGCTACAGCTGATGGGCGTGGTTTGACTTAGTACTAGATGCTGCACTACCGGGGACTCTGGTTTGACTTATGTCCGCAGTCAAAGGTGACGTTTCCTGGCCGAAGAAAATCTGTGGCTGTCCCCATCTCTGCGGCATTGCAGACTGCTGACCTTCTGCACACAACAGAGGTCTCTGGAGAGAAGCCTTTCCTAAGTAAACATATTAAGCAGAACACCAGCATTTGCAAAGAATGGAGCAAAACGTCTGCATAAAAAAATCAAGTGCATAAGAACCTTTTTCGATCTAAACTTTGGACACTTGGAAATGGAAGGGTTAACTACTTATGTAAACAGAAGTAAGGGCCCTGAAATGAAAAAGTCATATCCCCAGGTGGATTGACATGACTGAAGGCCTTGGGTGGAGCACAGGACACCAGATCATGTATCTCTAGTCATTCTGGGTACCCTGCCATTTGGGAGACAGACAAAGATCTGGAAGAAAGCTCATTCACTGAAGGGAAATCATGTGTAATGAAGGAGGAATGGGAAGGCCGTGGTCAGATGGTTATGAGTGGCTGCAATGGGAACCAGGCACAGAGGACAAGGACGGAAAGTCAAGGGAGAGGCGGGGAGCCAGCAAAGGACCCCATTATTACCCTCTATAGATCCCACTTTCTCTCCAAAAACTAGCAGGCAAGATGTCAGAGAGATGGCAGTCATCAGGAAAAGTAAATTAAAGTCAGACCTGGACACTAGATCCTACCCCACTGGGACAATCCAGCTGACTGAAAGCTGATATAGGCTGGCCGCCACCGTCCATGGGGAGAAGGGGGACTTGGTACAAGAGGAATATTGGCGCCTGTGAAGACTGGCACCTGTGTCGTCCAGACAGTCCATGGAACGTGCCGGGGCCCCTGTAGCAGCTGGCAGCCATGGAAGGCACAGAGTGACACGCAGCCCAAAGATCTTCCTACCCAAAGGTTTTTCCACATTGTAAAATGGACATCATTTCACAGTTTCCCAAAATCAGTGATTTGCAGGGTAAGGTATGGCATTATCACAGAAATCCCAGGGAAACAAAAACCCAGGAAAATAATACCATTACTGGTAAAGCCCAAATTTCAGCAATTAGGAGGTGACTGACTAACTTAGCACTCCACACGTGAACAGATTGGAGAAGCTTAATGTTTCTTGGCAACTCAACACACCCTTCAAAACTAACTCATTTTTTTTTCTTTTTAATAGCCCTGTGTTTTGTTTTCCTAGAAAATAAAAACTGGTTCCCTTGTTATTAGGTAGCAATTTGATGTACCCATTCTCAACACCCACTATACCAAATAACCTAGCAGCTCCTCTGTTTCCTAATATCACTATTTCTCAAATATGAATTGATCTCAAAACATGCACAAGAAAAAATAATAAAGCCAGTTCTTTTCTCCACAAGAAGTAATCCAAAGTGATTTGGTTTGGTTAGTCAGGTTTTTCTAACTCTATTTCTTTTTGTCCTTTCTGGGGAAAAAAGTCCTAGCTCAATGTAAATGCCAATTTTTTTTTAAAAAGTTGGTACATTTTAGACAAAAGGAAAAATATCCCTGATATAGGAAGGTGGGACGTTCTTTTATGTTGATGAAACATTGTTCTTTTAAATGTTAATTTACAATAGTCTTACTACCATGAGTCACAAAAAATTATTCACAAATAATTATAGCAGAGCTTTGTATCCTATGTAGGAAAAAAATGTCTTATACAATAGCAGATTACTTTGCAAGATAAGCACCAGAATGTAGTCATCTGGCAGTTATTTACCACCTACAAAGGTGTCCTGAACTGTAGACTGTTAACAATGTCAAAGATCAGTTAGATAGTATTTGTATTTTATTATATAAGTGAATTTCTAAAATCATAAACACAGAAAACTAAAGATTTAAAAAACAGTTCATCAGATTTGCTTCCCACCACAAACCATTTTTTCTCCCCTAATTTATTATGTCTCAGGTTGAACCCACCATGAGGAGTTTAATAGCTTCACAAACATTTTCACTATATGGCTTAATTTGTTTTCCAACTTAACCCTAGAATCCAATTTTCTCCAAAAGTAACTCTTAGTTTTACCTGACTATTTTCCTTGCCAGCACCCTGATCCAGCCTTCTAACTTCCTCACACTGAACTTCTTTAATGGCTCCAAGCTTTGCATTTCATAACATCCCCATGATTTTTTCAACAGCTTTTTCAGTACCCTGATTGAGGACCCCATCACATGTTTCTAGAGCTTCTCCCACCTTCCAGACTTGCCTGACTACTACCCACGCCATCCAGCTGACATCTTACAGATGGAAACAGCGTTACGAATTATATGCATGCCTCCCTCATGTCTTGTTCCTGTTCAGATGCTTCTCTGCCAACTCATGCCCCTGCTCTCCAACACTTCCCCTGGCCCACAATCACACCTTTCACGCTGGTTTTCTAGGATTTGTTGAAAAGGTCTTTTGTTAGGGAACCATATCATAACATGAACATTTGAACTACTTCCTGAACTCGATTACTCTTCAAAGACAGACCTGGGACTTTTCTTTCTGTATCCCTTGTTGGTACCTAATACATGGCTCTGAAAACAACTCTACTCAATCGATGATTATTGATTGAGGGATGATGTCATGAGTTTCTCGCATCGACTTGGGTTATATATATCCTGCTGTGGAGATAAAATGTTCTCAGACATGGCCTTTCTAATCAGAATAGTGCTAAGGTTGTTGCCTATACAGGCACAATCACATGAGGGATGTAGGAAAAGTCACATAATTCTGCTTTTCATGTGAACTAACCTCTGCTTCAGTTATTTTGACATTTTAGATAAAAGGGTGGGGGAAGAAATGCGCAAAAGGGGATAAATCTTAGATATCTGCAAAACACTTTCAGTTTTTATCTCTATTATGAATATTTACAAGTAAACCAAAAGTCATCCAAAGAATCAAGAATTCCAAAAAATTTTTAACATGTGTGCAAATTCCAGTTTAGCTTCTGTAGTTACAAACAAAATGTATTGTAACCTGAAATTTTCTCTTATATGTGCATGTATAAGTACATATATATACTGACTCTGTTAGGTGAAAGACCACCAGACTGTTGATTTTAAAAACCGTTCTAGTATTTTTCTGACCTACACTGATTTCTTTACATTCAGAATAATGTTGTGTATGTTTGGCAGTAATGGTTTTATCTGAAAAACTTTTCATAAAATCCCCTCTAAAATATAGCCATTATTAATGAACAAAAAGATGAAAACAGAAAGTCATTTAAATATCCAAAAACTTTTTATTAGAATATCTTTTGAGTTAAATATCTTAAAATTGAATGAAATCACCCCTTCACTTATCTATATCCCCTCGACATGGAACCTGAGCGATGGCAAACGCTTTCAGCAGCCTGTCACAGCAGTGCAGGACTGCAAGTGGTTACAGAGCAAGTCAACCCTATGGGACACCAGTGAGTGTAGACCCATTTCCAAGTGGCAAAACATCTAAGCTTTCCACAACCATTTAAGGAGTTCAAGGTTATGGAAAAGTCTTAATAAAATTCTGGCGGGGAAGAGGACTGCCAGGAGGGCTCATTATTTGAAATAAAAATTGGTGGAACTGGCTCTCAAATATTAGTGTGCATAATTACCTGGGCACCTGATAATAATGCAGATTTCTGGGCCTCCCTCTTAGTGGGCCTGAGGCCAGCCCAACAGGTGAGCTTTTTAACATGCTCACCAGGTATCTGTGATGCACGAAACCACAATTTTGAGACACACTGATCTGCAGGAAGCACTTCACACTTCTTTCTCCTCTGCAGTTTCCTAAAATTCCTTGTGGTACTATCCTCCCTCAAGATCTTTGGGCATTTTTGAGGAAAAGTTGGAGAATTAGCCAATAGGCTATTTAATCAAGCAAAAGAAGAAAAATCAAGCCCTCGCTCAAAACAAAGTATTAGGTTGTTACTAACGTGAGTGTAGCACCTACGCTCTCCATCTTACATAGCCACAACCAGCTAGCCGGTTAATAACAGACTGAGGCCAAGAAACTCAAATGCAGCTGCAAACACAGACACACGCACACATACACACATAAATACACACACATAAACATCTTAGTTCTTTGGGTACTCCCCAGTACAAAGCCTCGTATATGACATAAAGTAAATACCCAATAAACATTTGGTACAAGAATAACTTTAGAGCAATAAGTCACTGAAGATCCATCTAATAAGTCAGCAAGAAGGTCCAGGCTGGTGAAATTGGCTGTGCAAGCCCTTCCGAACTGAACTGCAATGCTCAGGCATTAATGACTATAAAAAAAGTAAAAATTTTAAATACATACTAGGTCTGTCCAGAAAGTATCCAGCTATGCACTATGAAAAATAGAGACATCTACTGAAGAAGATACAAGATACAAAATACATTGCACAAAGGACAATAATGCCTCAGTTCCCTTCAAAGTAGACACCTTGGGACCTCACACAGCTCTCCCAGCACCTCTTCTACTGTTCAAAGCACTCTGCAAAATCCTTTGTTGGAATTGCCATCAGCTGCCCCCTTGTATTTCCAGAATCTCACGGGAAGGTCTGTGATCTCTTCCTTTTCAAAGGTGATTTTAATTTGGGGAAAAGCCAGCTGTCACAGGCTGTCAAAGCTGGGCTGTAGCAGAGCTGAGTCACCGGGGTGACTTGATATTTTGCAAAAAAAAAAAAACAAAAAACTCTGCAGGAGACGTAATTCATGAGTGGGTGCATTGTCATGATGAAGCTGCCAATCACCAGTTGCCCATAGTTGCAGCCGTTTTCACCATATTGCATCTCTCAACCAATGAAGAACATTGAGGCAGTACTCCTTATTAATTGTTTGGCCTGGAGGGGAGTACTCATGATAGACAACACCTTCCCAACCAAAAACACAGTTAACATGGTCTTGATCTTGCTGCAACTTTGCTGTGCCTTCTTCGAGCATGGAGAACCATGTGACTTCCATTGGGACAACTTCATTTCAGATCATACCCATATATCCACCGTTCATTTCTGGTTATGACCTTCCTAAGGAAATCTGGTTCATTGATAGTGGTTTGAATCAAGTCATTAGCAACTGCAGCACAATGTTCCTTCTGCTCTGGTAGCAGAAACCGTGGAACAAATTGTGCCACAACATGTTCCATGCCAAGATTCTGTGTCAAAATCTTGGACACATTAGTTTTTGGAATCCCCAGATCAGTTTCTAGTTCTCACACTGTCAGTCGCTGATCTTTGTTGATTGCAGCCCATACACGTTCAACATTCTCAGGTGTTCTGCTTTTTGCAGACCTGCTAGAATGAAGATCACTTTCAACAGATTCCAATCATCTTTGAAGCATTTGTGCCACATTTTTATTTGTGTTGTACTCATTGCATTGTCCCCAAAAGCCTCCTGAATCATCCAAATAGTTTCCATGGAGTAACACTCAAATTTAATGCAAAATTTGATACATATTCATTACTCTACTCACTCATTTTGAATGGCGGCCACACAGTACACATGCTCATTCAATGGTGTCTACCGTCCCCATTGACTAGTACAGGGAAGTTGTCATTGTTCACACATGTGCCTTGCAGTCCACTCTTCTTGGCTGCCAGGTTACATCGATATCACATAAACCATTCTCATTATATTAACAATGGCTAGGCTTTTTCAGGACAGACCTCGTATATAATTTTAAATAAATTCATTAATGCCATCACATATGTGTTTTTTAATTGTTGCAATCTTTTTTCACTTTTTCGAGTCATGGATAAGCACCCAGAACCAATGTTAACAGCCTAGTACATGCTAGTCCATATTTTTTCCCTACACATATAATCCTAATTAGATATATGTACATACAGACATGAATATGCATGTGCATGCCCACAGGGAGGGTTTTGTAATTTATACACCTTTATGTATCTGTATTTCTCACCAAACAATACCTCATAGACATGTCTCTAAGGCATCTGGTATACCTTTATTCATTCTCTTTAATGGCTGAATACTATTCTACAGTGATTTATTCTATTATTACCTTGTCAATGGGTTTTCACTCTGTTCCAGTTTTTTACTACTACAAACAATGCTCTCCTAGAGATTCCTGTGCACATGCCTTACATGTTGATGATTTAGTTTCTACAGGAGAGGTTCCCAAGAATGAAAGCACTAGATCAAAGAGTAAATACATATTTTTAACAGTTGGTGCTAGATTGTTTTTTTTAAAGGCAGTAACACTTCATATTCACAAAACAGTTAATATTTTAATCAAGATAAAATAAAGTTTTGCTTAGAAGATCAGGAATCCATCATTTTTCTATGACAATCCTCTGGCTCTAACAGACCTCTAAGCCCAGCTGGATCTTCTTTGCTGTTCCTCTCATGGGCCAGCCTGACCACCTCCCCTAAAGCTTGGGACTCAAGCATTCCATGAATGGCCTTTGCTGTCCTGTGAACTCCCAGCAATTATGTTCAAACATTGGCATATTTTTGCTTTTGTACTTTTTCAAAGGAGAAGTTCAATGGCTTTCATCAAATTTCCAAAGAGGTCCATGACCCAATAAAGGTTAGGAGTCACTCTCTGGAGTCTGGAGGATAACAAGAGGATTGGGATATTACTGATGACATGATTTGATTTTGCTGATGATAACCTCTCAAAAAGGTGAATTTTATTGAAGAAGCTTTCCTGTGTCCATGAAGCAATCAAAAACATTTTGATCCACATTATTTTAAGAAGGGGCAAGCTGTACAAATAGTTTACAGAAGGGCACAGGTGCTGGGGGGCGGGGGAGGACAGAAAAAGCTGTTTTCAAAACGAGCTAAAAGATCATTTCTTCTTCAATATAATGTTTCTCAGAGCAGTTGATATTTGATCTATGTAAAAAGAAAGGCAGTCATTTTGAGCTTCCATTCAAAGGGGTAACATTTCAGTGGAGAATGAGAGGGGAGGGCTAAACAGCGTACAGAAAAAATAACTATTTACAGAATTTGGAAGCATATCTTTTGAGGAGATCCCATAAACGCCTGTAAGCGCGGGGTCGTGCCCTGGCTGTCGCTCCTTTCCTGCACTGCCGCTGGCTCCTCTCCATGCACACCCGCAGCCCAGGAGAGGCAGGTGTCTTACCAAAGGATTCAGTGGAGATTAAGCCAGTAAATAATGGAAGCAGCTTTGTATAGAAAAATTACAGGAAATACAGCAGGTCCTTAAATGACATTACTTTGCTAGTAAAAGTTTGAAATCAAGAATGCCATGATTTTTCTTGATTTGCAATGAATGCCAAGAAAAAAAAACTGGAAAGGCATCTGTCTACCTCTCAAGAAGGTGTTCAATTCTTCATTCTTATAAGGCTCTTGTTTTCCATAAAATTACCTTCTATTGTTCCTTCTTCATTTCATACATTATCACATGATCAAAAGTTATAATATAATGCTGACAATTGTTTAGCATAGTTATTGAATAGTAACTATTAAATTAAATTAATGAGATTTCTAGCCTCTAGTTTAAAATTTAAAACAAGGACAAAGATGAAAACAGATATGTAAAAATATTAAATTACTGTACAGGAGGAGCAAAAATAGGCTTACAGTTGTAAGTACACAAAACAGTGTTTATTCTTGTATTATTATTAATTATTATATTATTTTCCCATACAAACAACTGTAAGCCTACTTCTGCCCCACCCTGTCTTTAGTCATTTGGTGTCTAAAAGTACTGTGTGCTTTGGAAATTAAATCTGTAGCTGAAGATACTTGTTATATTTCCCTTGAAGTGATTTAGAGATTGTAGATTCCCTCGAAATAAAAACAACTCCACATAAATAGAACTCAAGAGCGTCAGTCAAAAGGAACCCAGAATTTCCCTCCTAGTCAGGACCAAATTTGTGTAACCTTAATTTCCAATTGACCATCATCCTGACCCTTGACTTCACCAAAAATCAAGATACAGTGTGGGATGAAGGAAGAGAGGGAAATTCTAATTGTTCTCTTTTAACATTTTGTAATGAAAAACACTCCATTAAAAAAAAAAAAAGGTACAACCAATATTTTTGGAAGCTCAAGTAGAGCTCTCATTTCAGAATACAATACAATGATTGTCCCAGGGGAAGCTTTCTTAAAGGATAAAGCCAATTAGTCATCTTTCTGCACAAAATTCCTTGAGTCAGTTTCCGTCTTTACAAGGCCCCTGCAGAATTCCAGTGGGCAGTCCTACTGAAGTCAGTGGGAAGTAAAAGCAAAGTTCTAAGATAATATGAAATGATAACTAGGCCACATAATTTCTGGTAAAAGAAAACACAGGTACTTCAGGAGACTTGAAACATTCTGTATACCAGTAAGGCCCCCTATGTGTTACTGACTACCCTTGAAGTTACTCCCAAGAGGCTTTTCCTGATTTCAATACGATATTGCAAATTTGGTTTTATTGCCTGGTGTCCTCATGAGAGTGGTTTCAGAGCAGCATCCTCCATTCAAAAACACAGTATTAGAAAATTAAGACAATTAATTAAGAGTATTAAGAAATACTAATCAATGAAATGGGGCTGCTTTGGGTGAGCAACTTTGTATGAGGAAAAGTAGAGAATTACTGAACTGAGCAATACCGTTCTACCCTTGAGCAACTGCTTGGGTCCACTGAATCAGCTCAAGGTTGTGGGCCTCAGCAAAACAAATTACTTCTAGAAAGCAAAAACGGGTGGTAAAAACAAACAGTAGTGCTGTACAGAGAAGAGACCAACTTTTACAGCCCAAAAGCTACTACAATAATTAATCTAAACCATTCAAGAAGAGAATCAAGATGGTGGAGGAGTGAATGGAAGTCACACCCAAGACCAATCTGGAATTACAACTAAATTGTGGGAAAATAACCTGGAATAAACAACTGAACAATAGCAAGAGAGGAGCCTTATAACCTCAGACAAACAGAAGAATCAGCTTTAGCACAACCTAACTGGTAAGGAGAGCACTAGAGACTCGAGAAGGCAGGTGGAGCACCCACAGGCAGCAGCACCAGAAAGATATAGAAATGGCCAGTTGAATCCCCCTGAGAAGAGCAGTGTCTAAACCATAAATGGGGATCTCCAGCCTACAGCACCAGAACCTAAAAAGTAAACAAACAGATGACAGGTAGCTGCGAAAAACAGAAAGGTTGCTCTCTGCCAGAGACAGGTGGCTGGAGACACAAAGAGCCACTTAAAGGGCCAACGCATAAATTTTTATTTGCAGCCACTTACCCTGGTCTCCAGCAAAGGTGGGTACAGGGTGGGTTAGAGACACCTGAGGAGAGACTGGGGAAGGAGGCTTTAGGGAAAGAATTGAGAGAGGAGCTGGTAGGATCCTGGTTCTGACTCCTCCCACATATGGCAGCAGCCATCTGGTTCAGGCAGACCACTCCCCTGAGCAGTAGCAGTGTGAGAGGACCTAATAACAATGCCCTCAGGAGGCACTCTGCCCCGCCCTGACTAAGCCGGCCTGCTGACTGCAGGGTGACTAGTTTAACAGCTGAAGGAGATAGCCACAAACAGTAGACTCCTGGAAGTCTCAAACAGTGTGCCAACAGTCAGAAGGGGCCAACATCTGACATCATCAGAGGCAGATCCAGAAAGAAAAAAACAGCGCTCTCCTATCATAAAAGTTCATACCACAAAGTCAGGAAATCCAGACAGATCAATTTAAGAAGCAGAAGCAAAAGAGAAGAGTCTCGCAAATAATGGGAAGACAAAGAAACACCCCTCACTCAAAGGGAAAGTAGGAATCCCCAGAAAGAGAACTAAATGAGATATAGGCAAGTAAACTATCAGATATTGAGTTCAAAAAAAATGGTTTTAAGGAAGTTCGATGAGCTCAGCGAGCTCAGAGAGAATTACCAAAAACTACAGGGAAACTATGAGGAATCTTACTGCAAACTATATCAGCACGAAAAAGGACACAGAAACTATCAGTAAGAGATAAGAGGAAATGAAGAATACAATTTCTGAATTGAAGAACACAGTAGAAGGATTCAAAGCAGACTAGATGAAGCAGAGGATCGAATCAGTGAGCTGGAGGACAAGGTAGAAAAAAGCTCCCAGAAAGAGCAAGAAAAGGAAAAAAGACTCAAAAAGAATGAAGAGGCATTGAGGGAAATGCAGGACAACCTGAAATGTAATAATATCCATATAATAGGGATACCAGAAGAAGAAGAAAAGGTGGAAGGGATAGAGAGACTGTTTGAAAAAGTAATGATGGAAAACTTCCCTAATTGGGGAAGAAAAAAAGTCACACAAACCCAGGAAGCACAGAGGGTCCCATTCAAGAGGAACTCAATGAGGCCCACTCCAAGACACATCATCATTAAAATGGCAAATAGCAAAGACAAACAGAGAATCCTAAAGGCAGCAAGGGAGAAAGAGGTAGAAACATATAAGGAAGCCCGGACACAGCTAGCAGCTGACTCCTCAACTGAAACACTGCAAGCCAGAAAGGAATGGCAAGAAATAATCCAAGTCATGAAAAGCAAAGGCCTGCAACTAAGACTGCTCTACCCAGCAAGCCTCTCAACTAAAGTGGAAGGCGAAATAAGGAGCTTCCCAGACAAAAGAAGGCTAAAAGAATACACCTCCACCAAACCAGCATTGCAAGATATGCTAAAGAGGCTGCTTTAAGAAGATGAAGAAAAAGAGTCTATGCATACCCAGTTCCTTTCACAGTTGCCAATACTTGATAGTACCAATATTTTTAATACTTATTAACCTGACTGTGACAATGATGTGTTATTTTAATTGTTCCTTTATTACTGGTTGAAACTAAACCTGTTTTTGTATATTTCTTGCCTATTTCTATTATTTTTAAAAAGCTTTAAATGACTTTCTGGTATTCTTTATCCATTTTTTGATTACATGTTTGTAGACTTTTTTCCCTAAAAAAAGAAAAAACTATTCACCCTTTTCTGGATGTGTTACAAATACTTTCCTCTTCCATTACTTGTCCTTTCAGTTTTTTTATATGTATATTACTGTACGGTCTTAAATGTTTAATATAGTCATATTGTCAATATTTTACTTTCTGGCTTCTGGATTTGAATATTTTACTTCAGGGTAAGAAAAATATTATTTCGTATTTTCTGCTAAAACTCCTTAGATGTTACATACTGACTTTTAACTCACCCAAATATTTTTTGTACAATGTGTGAAATAGGGCTCTATATTTGTTTTATTTCAAGTAACAGTGGTCCATGCATCTTATTTGTTGAATAAGCCTTATTTTCCCCATTGATTCGAAATACCAATTTAATCATATACTACATTGTTAGATATATACGTTTGTTCCTAGAGTGCTCATTCTGTTTCATTGATCTACTTGATTATTTCTGTGCTGGTGTCATGTGGTTTTAATTGCTGAGACTTTTAATGGATTTAAATTTTTGACTATTTTATCATGGATTTTGACATTTAAAATAAATAAACAAATAAAATCTGCATTACAAAAAAAAAAAGAAAGAAAGAAGGAACTCCTACCTTTTGCAACAACATGGGTGGAACTGGAGAATATTATGCTAAGTGAAATAAAGCAGTTGGTGAAAGACAAATACCATATGATCTCTCCTATAAGTGGAATCTATTCAACAAAATAACAAACAAAATAAACCACAGGCACGGAAACATGGAGCAGACTGAAAGTGACCAGAGGGGATGGGGTAGGAGGACAATGGTGGAAAGAAGGAGAAGGGACTAAACAATGAACATGTATGAATGACCCATGGACAGGGACGACAGAGTGGGAATGGACTGTGGGAGAGGGGGGCAGGGTGGGATGGGTGGAGGAGAGCAAAGGGGGAAGAATTGAGACAACTGTGATAGAATAAATGTGATTAAAAATAAAAATTTTTTTAATTCAAGAAAAATTTTTAAATAACAAAATTTAAAGAAAGTGAATTAAAATAACTAAGAGTTATTCTAGTTACTTTTACATAGGAAATTTGAAAAATATTTAGGTAGGACTAAAGACAAGACTAGCTGCTATCAAAGAATATTTATTATGACTATTTTTTTTGTTTTGTCCCCTTGTTTAAACACATTAATGTAGCATTAGACATAGCTTCAAATGTGAAACTGATTTGCCCATTAACTTTATCAGACCTATGTGATCTTCCAATGATGACCTTCAACCAATGTCTGAGACTAATCTAGAGTATGGTCAAAGGAAATGGTAGGTCTGATTATTATTTGGCAGAAAAGAAAGTATGATGAAAGAAAAGTTCCTTTTCTTAAAACTCTTTTATTGTGAACTGGACATGTGGTTACAGAACATTTTTGTACTACAATCAAAATCATTACAACTAGAAGGAATTTTAGGGATCATTGAGTTAAACCCCATTACTCTATGCCTTGAAATGTCAGTGCTGCCTCCAGTCATTTTAGTAACACAGGCAGGACTAGAACTCATATCTCCTGAAGCCTGGTCTAGTGCTATATTTTACTAAGTTAAATCAAAAGTTATCAATTTATTTACACTGTATTGAGATGAAATAAGTACATTTTCTTTATTTCCTCTAACGATTGCTATTTCGCACAAGTCCCTATCACACTGAAGTGAGAGGAACTAAATTTAGTCCCAACCATTAGTCTCACCCCATTCAATATTTAAACAATCGACTCAGGTAAATTCAGATTCCCTCCTGCTTCCTGGCTTCTCTCAAAGATGGTTTCTAAGTGTATACGAGCAGAGATGGCCTGTGACCTCAGAGTGAAAGAAGAGGAGAGAGTCAGACCCATGCCCATTCTCTCCTTTAACTCCTATGTCCTTGGTGGCATCTCCTTGTCTTCTTGACCACTGGGCGTCCTGCTAGTGGCTGATTCTGACAGTGGTGGCTGGTGACCTCATAGTGCATTCTCCCCGGATGCAGAAATGGCCTGGTGGTATCCCTTGCCAAGCCTGTCCTTCCCTCCTACTCACTGAGGTCCTGCAACTACTCCCTGCCTGCACCATCCCCCCTGATAGCACCCCAGCAGGCAGCCTTGCTATCTCTCCACAAGGTGCCCCAGAACTTCCATCACCTTTCATGCCACATGGACACTAAGATACTGGGAAACGGAACTCATGGTCTCCCCAGCCCACCATGCCGTGGAGGCCCCAGGTTCATGCTGAGGTGGGACAGAGTTCCGAGCATAACATGCAGAGTGGTCTTCTCTGCTTCTCACTCTCCACCTGTCTAAAGCTTCCCCATCTTCAGTCTCAAAAACTTCAGCCAGAAGAGAGGGGTAGTCATACCTCGCTCTCTGATTTTTCTGCCTTCTTCCTGAAATCTACCATGGCCAGAGGAGTGACAGGCATTCCCCTCCACGTGGGACCACATCCCCTCTTTCCCAAAGTGGGGTTCGCTCTTCTTTGTTTGGGCCCATGGTGTGGGGTAGTAAGGCAGAACAAGATTAACAGCAAAGAAAGAGGAAAAACACATTGACTTAATGTTTTTAAAATAGTCTCCTCATTGCAGCTGTTATATTCATGACCCCAGAGCCACAACATCGATAGGCTGGTCATTCACATGCCGAATTCAAGGACCAGTAACCTGACTCTGGCCCATCGAATGAGAACAAATAGCCCGTAGCCTGCCTGCGAAGTACAGCACGCACACCCTCCACAGTGAGCTGTGGGAGTGATGGCAAGGGAGACAAGGCGAGCCAGGAAGGCACCAAAGGCCCACAGTGCCGGGACTCTGAAACAGATGGGAAGAATATGGGTCATTTCAGGTGGGTGAGAAGCAGAAGGCCAGGACTCCTTGATGAAAGTCCCTAAAACCTTGTCATGACACTGCAAATCAAAACATCTTGATTATTGTCCTATCTGTCACCACTGGCATGTTTGTCTCCTGCATCATTTTATCCAGAAGTACAATAGGAAAACAATCGGACTTATGGGAAATTATGGAGGTTAGAGTTAACATCTGCACAGCATGTTATGTTCCCTGAAAGAAATGTGCCACATCAAGTGAATTAATATTTCTCCTTTGAAGTTCTTATTCCCATTCAGCCCTTCCGATATGTGAAACATAATCTCTCATCATTTTCCCTGCCTCACAACCTTGAAAAGAAACATGCTGAAGCTTCTCCTTGTGAACTTTTACCTTTCCATACATGAGAAAGCGCTTATTGTGGGAAGGAAGAAGCATCACCGAAGGATCAGAATACAGCATCAAATGGTGAAAAATCAAAAGATGGGAGCTATAAAGCTGCCAAAATGAGGTTCAAAGAAAAGGGAAAATTAAAAGGCAAGTATGAAAAGCTTCTTGTGCAAGAGCAGTGGAATACAAAAATTACCAACAAAAACTATCTAGAGAGACAGTCTTCCTGTTTAGAAGTCTGAGGTTGTCGCATGAGATAAGGAAAGGGAAGAGGACCCAGCAAAGAGCAAAGAGTCAACTGAGATCAGGAAATGGGGGAAAAAACAATATGTATTTAGAAATGGGATCCACAGCTGGGCAGGATGCAGCTGACCACTCTGAGATCCCATATGGATCTGTCTGCAGAAGAGTACTCAGACCTCCAACTCCCTGAAAATGCTTTGAAACAATTAAAATACATACAGCTTCTCTCTGCACCTTTTGTCACAGTTTTAATTTTACCTCCTCGTGTTAGTTTATTAGCATCCTCTCCACACTAGACTATAAATCCCCTGACAGGGAGCGCTTTAGCTGGGTTTTCTCACTACAGCATCCCCGGATCTAGCACAGAATTTGGCATATGATTGGTGCTTACTGGCAAATAAAATTTAGGTCAAACTTAGGATAGAGTGGGGCCCTTGGAATGAAGTTTGAATCAGATAGAGGATGCTATCTAAAATAGTGCTTCAATCATCCTTGGACAGTAACTAAAGTTTCCCAGTCAGGGATTTGTTGCTTTAAAGGAAGTCAGTCTTCAATGACACCGATTAAAATGCAACTGCCACCTGAGAAGGGTCTTGCTCTAGGTAATTATTTAACACCTTACTAGGTGCTTAGATGACAGATAACCGAGATGAAAAACCTCCTGAAATGGAACTTAGAATAAGGAAGTAGAGAAAGGTGCCATGGGCAAGCCACAGAGAGAGACTGTATGTCACAGTCTGCCTCCTTGAACTTCCAGAGGTTTATATTGAACATGTGTCTTCATTTCTCCCACAAAGATGTTTAACTATTATGTTCCCCATAAAAAAACCACATTACCTTCTCACACTTCCTACTATCTTATATCATATTCCCTATGAGCCATGTTTTTTATGCCTCCACAAAAATGTGAAAGATTAAAAAAGAATCAACACAAATTACAAAATGAAGACTCAACGGTTCCAGAATGATTTGTATACTATCTATAATCATTTTCAACCTTTCATTTTATAGTCCTCATAAATTACACAAACTCCGTTCAAGAACACAGTGAGCCCAAAATCTCTGTTATTTTCAGCATGATTGCAAACAGCTAAGCCAATCCCATAAAAAACTAAGTGGGAAGTAGCTAACATTTCATCCTCGTTTTGAGCAGTTCTTTTCAGAACTCTGGCCTTTAGAGGCTCGGGTTTACTAGGACAGTCAGCCAGGGCCCTGGGAATGGGAGGCTGAGGAGAAGCAAGGAGAACATGCAGAGGGCAAGGGTTTGCTTCCCTGCTCAGCCACAACAGCCCCACTTTTCTCTCTTTCCTGTGCGGACCTCCACTCCAAATTCCATTTGAAGAGCCATTTCCGCAGCTTTAAGAAGTCTGCAGATCCTGATCCAGAGTACTCAAAACATTTGTGCCTTTCTTCCAATAAAAGTATGCTACACAGCCTTAAAAAAGAAACACTTGCTATAACATAATATTAAAAGAAGTTAAGGAAATTTCTCCCCTACGGGCTTTTCATCTTGCTGAGTTTTTGAAGTTCAGGGGTTCCCCAACTTAAAAAGCACTTGTGTCCCAGAAGTTGTTTGTGAGGCAGAGCCCTGGAACTCGGGGCACACTTTCATAGAAAAAAATATATATATGCGGTGCCAAGACAAGCAATGGAAGCTTGATGACCTACAGGTAAAGGATAATGTTACTACTACTTCTAGAAGTGGCGTGTTCCTTATGCTCCTTGCTGAATGGGCTAATGTAGGCCAGGGGGGTGCCCAACCACCATTTGTTATTTCTTTGAATCAGCTCATCCTGTGATGTGTGATGAAAAGGGAACTAGTGAGGATGGAAGTGCTTCTTCTCTCTCTCCCTTCTCTCTCTGGACTGCCAAGTTTCGGGGCAATCCATGTCCCCACTGCAGTCAGAGGCTGGCCCAGTGTGCGTGCATCAGTTGTTTGCAAGCTGGATAATGCCCGTAGACCACCGCCTATCTCCAGTTCTGAAAAGCTAACTCAGGTTTGCTCGTTTATTCTATAATATTTTGTACCACTTTATTATGACAATCTGGCACCTAACACAGATGCCATCTCCCCACCCAAAAAAAACCAAAAAACAAAAAAAACTCTTGAGAGGGTATAACACCGAAGAAAAAAAATAAAATACTGGTTGTGCTTATAACCTTCTGAGAGAGAGAGACAGAAAGAGGGCAAGGAAAAGATAACATGTACCTATAAATAACTTTCTTGGTGGGACTGAAAATTAATTTTTGTTTTTCCTTCATTTTGGCTCATTTGGGAAGCTAATGAACTGAAAGGAAAAAATTAGCTTTAACCAAACAGTTCTAAAGGATTTCAGAATATCAAAACTTGGAGTCATGAATGGATTTGACTCATTTAGCACCACAAGTTATCAAAACAAGTCAATAAAATATTAATAGTCAATTTTCCACCAAATCTGTTGAGCTGTTCAGAATTCTTCATATCAAAACTCTAATGAAATGCTCTACCACAGATGCAAAACATTTAATATGTTAAAATTAAATTGACTTCCATTAACGAATATTACCATTAGGATAGATATCATTCCATACCTTTGCAAAAACAGAAGTGCTCTTACAGAAGGGCTTCCGTCTTTCACCCAGAAAAACAATAATCATAATAATAGTGAGAAGGAGGACTTCTTCCTATGTGTAACTTTTGTACTGTCTGCAAAATTTTACCTTTCTTTACACACTGCTCTATCACCTTGTACAGAAATTTTTCACTTACAGATCTCCTTTTCTAGGTGTTTCCTGAGTAAAGGGGCCAGAATACTGGTTAAGAGTATGGACACTGGGGGCTCACAAAATTAGATTCTATTCCAAATTCAACTCCTTACTAAGTTTGCAAGGCCAAGCTACCTATATTCTCTGCAGGTTGAGTGTTTCAGCTAAATAGAGATGATGATAAATACATGTCTCGTAGGGCCGTTTGAGAGTAAGTGAAATAATACATGTAAAATTCTGTGCCCTGAATACAGCAAGATTGATGGTGATTGTGACGTGGCGATGCCTTTACATCCCCCTCCCTAGTGCCTTGCCAATTCAATACATGCTTTTTGAATTGACTTGAACTTCCCCACTCGGTCTGCCTGAGGAAGCTCTAAATTTCCTAGCGGAGACGACATGCATGCGAAATCTTTAAGAAAATCTGATGCCTTCACCTGATCACTGCTTGGAGACCCCAGAGCACTTGTGCATACCTCTGCTGGCTCCTGTCCCACCAGCCTATCACATCTGTTTACGCTGCCTCAAAGCGTGCAGCTTTTCTACATGAGTAAGAATAAAAACAGCCATTTATAAAACAGTAAGCTACTTTTTTATTTGCATTTCCAGAATCTGGCACAAAGTAAGAAAACAATAAATGCTTCTCCCTGGGCCAAGCTGAAGGCACCAATAGTCACTGACCAGACCCAAAGGGAGCAGTGTGCCTTCCAAAGGAAGGAGACAAGGGTTCAGATCAGATCCCTTCTTAGGCTCCACTCAAATCCCACCTCCCCCAAGAAGTACTTTCCTTTCCTTTCTGAATCCTTAATGTAAAGTAAACATAGTCACCCTTGGAGGGTGTGGGAGGGTGTGGGTCCTCAGACACCCTGTGAGCTAATTATAAATTCTTTTGCACAGAACAAGGATATATAATAGGCAGGAAACAAATATTTGATTGCTTGATCTAGTTCTGTTTTCCAATGTGCTCAAAGTACCTCTGCAGAATTATCTAATTAATCCTAACTTGATGAGAAGAAAGGCATATTGGATCTGCACAGACTGCAGCCAAGCCCTGGCACCCTCAGCGGTGCGAATGAGCAAAGGGCTTTCCTGCTGGCCCACAACAGTGCCTCTCTGGCCAGCACTCAATTTTTTGAACTAATGGCTTAGCACACAAAAATTAGCATTTTACACAAACCAAAAACTAACTGCCAACCAAGTCTTCACAGCATTGTTAACCAACAGTAAACTCTACTTTGAGTTATATTTCCTCTAATTAAATGAACTGTGAAGTGGTCTCAAGTGCCCCAGAAAGAGGGTGGTGGGAACCACCATCTCCCCTGTGATCAGATAAACCTGTGTGGAAATAATTAGATCCGGTGCAACTGAAAGCTAACTACCCTCATTAAGAATAGCTACGGCCTGATGTTTTCAAAGAGTATTAGTTAGACATCTCTTTCCTTCACACATTCGGCTCTTTTCCCTGTTTCATAGCAAGGATTTTCAGGAATAGTAATAATAATAACAATAATAAGCCTCCACGATCATATAACATTTTTTAACTTTCCAAAATGCGTTCACACCTATTTGATATTTGCAGTCACCCTCAAGACCCATACAGAAGATAAGACAGACCGTCTCACTTTACATAAGCACAAAGAATCAGAGTGGCTGGCCCAAGGTCCCCACCAATGAACGGCAGTATGGGGACCATGCCCCAGCCTTCCCTACCCCCTCCTCAGTGTCGCTGCACTACAGGCAAACCTCTGAGATACTGCAGGTTCAGTTCCAGACAACAGCATGAAAGCAAATATAGCAATAAAGAGAGTCACAAGAATTTTTTGGTTTCCCGGTGCATATAAAAGTTATGTTTACACTATATTGTAATCTATTAAGTGTGCAATAACATTATGTCTAAAAAGAACAATGTGTATACCTTAATTTTAAAAAATATTTATTGCTAAAAAGTACTACCTATCATCTAAGCCTTCGGTGAGTCATAATCTTTTTACTGGTAGAGGATCTTACATTCAATTTATTAAAAAAAAACGTAATAATATCTGCAAAGTGCAGTAATTTGAAGTGCAATAACATGAGGTATGCCTGTGCACCATCAACCAACAGATTGCAGTGTTGTTACTGAGAAGCTTCCTACTCCATGGCCGGCAAGGCCTGAGGCAAAAAAACAACTCCTAAAGACAGCACCCTGGGCTTCTCAACAAGAGATTGGAAGTCCCTGCAAAAAAACACTGCTGTTCAAATCCCGGGTCTTAACCAATGTGTTTCGCCATATTGAAGGCAGGTTTCCAACCAAAATGGTTGACTGGGAGCCAAATGTGGTGTTCTAATCTTTGTTCATGCTGTCAGTGTGACATATGAAAGAAATATGAATAAAGTGACAGGATGAAAACAAAGCTAGTGGCTGGTGTGAGATACACAGACAGGGTGTTAGCCCCACATGCACTGCAACTGGGTCAAGTTAACACCTCTTTTTCCCCTACATATGCAGTGTGGGAAAGCTATTTATAAAATATTTTTAAATATTTAGGACCAAATAAATCAATATTGTTGGGAAACACTTACTCTGACCAGAACTCGTTTACTTGCCCTAGGCCCATGTGAATAACAGAACCGAGAATTTCAGGATGATCCAAGACCAGGAACACAACAGATGTTCAGCAGCTCGCCCAGAACGCCCACCCAGGCCTGCTTTCCATCTCCACCACAGCCAGAGACCCGGAATGAACAGGACGATGACAGAAGCTCCAAAGAGTGGCTTCATGAATATTATTTAGTACCAATGTAACAAAAATGAGCCTTCTAGAAGTTACCTGACTCTGCAATTCACTTTGCTGCTTCAGGCGAAGATTTTCGGGTGTATCTGCCACAGTAGTGAAGGACTGCTTTGGGTAGTGTCTGTGGAGAAAGTTTTTTAAAGGACATAATTAAAATACTGTCACAACAGAAAGAGGTGTCTCTCCTCTTAGTTCGGGTCATCTCTGTATCAATATTCTGGATCCCACCCCCTCCTTCACTCCCAGGACCCCCTGTCACCCAGTTATTTCCACCACCTCCCCAAATTTCAACCTCAGCTTCTCTATCCTCTTAGCTACTTCCTATCGGCATCCAAGTATGCTCAAGGCCCTCCTACCTTTACTGTCCCTCCCTCTGCCCCACACACCATTCTAACATGTGGTGGCTAGAATCTATTCTCTCCTTCAGCCAAACTTCTTTAAAAAGAGGCCTAAGCTCGCTGGCCCTGCTCATCTCCTCTCCAACTCTATGCATTCTGGCTTCTAGCTTCTGTTTCCAGAAGTTTCTCTGGTCAACGTTATAAGACTTCCTGTTTGTCTTTTGGTCTTCCTCTTGTGTGGCCTCCCCTCCATCTTGAAATGTCTATTCTTGGTTTCTATGCCACCATACACTCCCAGCCTGGCTCCTCCCCTTTCAGCTGTTCCTTCTCTGTCTCCCATAGGCTCCTCTTTGTTGATCTTATTCATTTCCACAGCTTTGGGCATCCCCTCTATAAATGCTAATTACTCCCAAGTCTGTATTGCTAGGCCAGTGTTCCCTCCTGACCTTCAGATCCAATGGCATTTCCGATCATGTGTATCCCATGCCCACCATAAAACCAACCAGTCTGAAACTCAACTGTCCACCATCCCAGCCCATCCCCAAGACAAGTTTCTCCCCCAGTACTCTCTCTTTCATTTATTAGTGCCCAATTGCTCAAGCCAGAACCCTGGGAGTAATCTTGACTCCTCACACATCCAGTCAATCAGTCACCGAGTCTATTGCTTCTATCTCCTAAATATGGCTCAATTATATTTACCTTTCTCCACCTCCACTGCTTTCTTTTCCACTGTAGGTCACATTTATCTTTCAGATAACAACAACACTTGCCACTCTTATCTTTCCTATCTGAACTGTCAAAATGAATGTTTTAAAATGCCAGTCTGATTACCTTATCCTTCTGAGTTGGACCTCTCAATGGCCTCCCATTGATCTGAGAATAAAGCCCAGCCTACCATCTTCCCCCATGATCAGCCCTCTGCAGACACCTCACTCACCTGCCACGCCCTGGCCATGGAGTTCACCCCTCCCTTCCCACCTCTTTCCCCATATGCCATTCCCCAGCCCTGGAACACTGATTCTTCTCCCAATCCACCTCTCCGGTGAGCTCCTCTTTATCTCTCTCTTTTTTTAAAGATTTTATTTATTGATTTTTATAGAGAGAGGAAAGGAGTAAGAGAAAGAGAGAAACATTGATGTGTGAGAGAATCATTGATCAGTTGACTCATGCATGCTCCCAGCCAAAGACCTGGCCTGCAACCCAGGCATGTGCCCAGACCAGGGAGAGAACTGGTGACCTTTTGGTTTGCAGGACAAAGCCCAAGCCACTGAGTCACTAAGCCACACCAGTTAGGACTCCTTATCTCTTAGGCCTTGCCTTGGATGTTACTTTCTTCAGGAAGCCTTCCTGGTCTCTCAAATGTGCCCTGGAATGTACTTTCCTTTCCATTATAATCCTTATCATATCCATCTGTATGTTCCTGTTGACGTGTCTCTGTCTCACAACACAAGGAAAGTTCTGTGGCAGCAAGAACAGGCTGTCCTGTCCTTTGTCAGAGCACACTCAGCACCTGCCAGTGTCTGGCTCATAGTATGACTTCAATAAGTATTTATGAAAAGAAGAAAAGAAAGAGAGAGGGACGGAGGGAGGAAAGAAGGGAGGGCGCAAGAGAAGGGGCAGACAACAATCAGGCAAAGCCTGAGAGCACAGGTCAGGCTATAGTAAAGTCTCACCATGTTCTATCATATGTGGACATACACATAAACACACTGGCCCTCCTGCTGGTGAAGTGAGGGCACTCACTGCCACGTGTGGGTGACGACACAACACTGATCAGGGGTCCCTCCTCCCCGTGCCCAGCCAGCACTGCGGGTACACCTCTAGCCGCTGCGACTGTACCACCACAAAAGCTGTGGAACTCAGAGCAGTTCTCCAAAGAGCCCCCTACCAGGCCCCTCTCCTTGGCAATGTCCACCCTGTGTCTCTTCCTATGGTTTCTCAAAAATCCTCTAGGTCTCACTGCTCCAAACTCTGCTCTCCCTATAGAAGGTTCTTTTTAGCCTCCCTCTTCTGGGCTTCCTATGAGAAGACTCATGGAGTAATAATTTGTCAATGCAAATAAACTCAGAACAACCTACCAAAAGTACACTAGCCCTTCTGAAATAAGGATTAAATATATTTTGTAGCCCTGTGGAGTCAGATTTGTGGTAGGAGAACATGCATTAATACCTCATTTTGCGAGCATTCTTCAGTAATTAAATGTACCAAATAAGTAAAGTTTCCAGCTGAGGTTAAAACCCTGTAACTTACTAGGCGCATTTTAACTGTTTTAATTAATATTCTTCAAGAACCATTACATAATTTTTCTACACAAACCTAATTTAAACTTTATCATGATTCCTCGGGGTCATCTTAATTGAAATGATCAGATCATGATGTAAAGCAGCCGTGCTTTCAAAGTTTACAAGGGTTGGGACGGCCTAAACCGCACGTGACCATTATGCTTTTACAACCACGGAACTGTCAAGAGATCATTTCTCACACACAGCCCTCTGCTTCTCACATCTTCTCTCCTGGTTTCCTTCTTCTGACCCAGAACAAGACACTAGATAATCAAATTTGTTTTAAATGTTGGTAAAAACTAGAGTTATTGATTCAAAGGAGGAAGCCAAAGGAGACAAGGGCTCTCCCTCTCCTCATGCTCAAGTCGCAGACTTTGTGCCAGCCGCACGCTCGGCGCTACTTCTAAACTGCGCCCCAGACACACGAGCCGTCAGATGGACGACCAACTTCAGTGTGTTCTATAATATGTACAAATCTGTCTTGGAAAGTTGAACGTTACTGGTCTTTAAAACATGGCAACGGCATATGGCTCTATTTTAAAACTAAAATAATAGGAGCACTTTAAAAAAATACATTCTGTGAAATAGTTACACAGATTTTCAGGGGTTTCATGATGTTTAATTTTAAAAATTTACATACATCTTTTAACTGCTTTAAACTTTGCAATTAAAATCTACTCTCAAATGCATTACTGAAAGTTTAGCCCACTGAAACCCTAGTGTACTAACTTGCAAAGTTAACTCAGTCTGGGGACAGAGTTTGGAGGGACAACCTTCTCCTGTCATTTATGTTTAATTAAAAAGTCTGTTCAATTTTAAACAGAAATGAAAAAGTGAATGTGGTGAGGGGTTCCATTTGCAGCTGTTTCTCTGTGAGTACATGAATTTCCTCCGCAGCAGGGAAAATCATTCTATTTTGATACTAAGGAAACTTTACTTACCGTCCCTCCCACTCATTTTGCAGCATCATTTCATGAAAACAATCTAATTATTTTCACCATTTGACTTTACAATGAGAAAATGTGATAATATGAACCTACAAAATATATATATAAATGAAACACTACTTTCATACGTTAGATACTGGCATTCACACTAAGTTCTATTTGGAACAAGGGTTATACTAAAAAATAAATTTTTTAAGCTTCTGCTGCTTTTTAGAAGACATACTCTGCTATCCTGGTGGCCAAGGGAGCAAACTTACTAACAGGTTGAGCAATTACATTGAGATCTGCAAATAGATGGCAATGCTTTGCACTTTTTCCCAATATCCTTTTCAATTCTAAAACTGAATGATTTTGTATTAGTGGTTCATCTGTAAATATCATAACTTCCTTGAAGAGGCATAACAGGAAGATATTATTGAAAATTATGATCTGGGAGGAAAAAGTTCAATTTAGTATCAATAACCAAAATAATAATGCTGAGGGAAAGAAGGAATTCATATTTGAAACTAGGGGTCATGAGCACTATTAAAACCTGAGGCTTTGGAGAACCAAGCTATCTTAAGAGCTAGCAAAATTCAAGAGAATACCGTGTTGGCGGAAAAAATGCCTACCAGTCAAGAGCAAGTGGAATGGTCTCATAAGACTCAGAAAAAGTATGATTACAGAAATTGTAGCTCACATTGCATTAGCTTAAATAATTACAATACCTAGACAAACCTAATTAATTTTGCTGAACTTGATATATCTGAAAGTCCTGGGTTTCTCACTCATGTCCATGTAGCAGTTTTTGTCCAATTCAACACTATTCTTCTCTAACATCACAGTCTCTAAACTCCCATTCACCCACCACCTCATCTGCAAAAGAAAACCAGACACAGAAATAAACTGAGGGGCCGGTGGTCTCTCGTGGGATCCTAAGAACAGAGAACCAAAGCATTTTAAAACTAATTGATGCTACTATACAGTTCATTCTAGCTCTTTCCAAATACTGTACTTAAATGATTGTAGAAGGTCTTGCTAAAATAAATATCTTGAATAGAAATCTTAAGGAAAGAAGATTTGTTCAAAAGCCTGGATAAAGGACATTTCTCACTCTTTAGAGAATGTAGAACAGAAGACACAGGAGCCTGAGAAATGGATGTTAAAAGAGAATCAGGAAAAAATCTTTAAAAGCAAATAAAAGAAGGAGTGGATTAATTGGTACCTAAACGAATTTCCTGGAAAATACAACATAACTGTGAAAATGTCACGTACACTACATTGGGATCTAGTGGAAAGATCTAAAGAATATCATGAAATCTTTAAGCATCATAAATTGAAGTCTCTTTGCTGAAGTATGCAGAATTTGGATGAAATGTATGTAGCAAGACTAGTCTGACAGCTGCAGCAAATCGATTGCCATGAAATGCTACATTCAAAACAAACAGAAGGAGAATCAAGATAGCAACAGAAGACTACATCTGAGACAACTAAGTTAGGTCACGGAAAGAAGACTTCCAACTTTTATTTAATCTCCATGAGATTCAGTTGATAAGAATATAGGAAATGTTGTATGCAAACCCGTAGACCACAGTTGGTCAGAGTGAAGAGCGCAGCGTAAGCAAGTGGCAACCTCCACAGAGGTAGTGATAAGAAAGAACACCACTGTACAAGAGCAAGAATCCAAGGCCGCTCACTTTTTATCCAGAGCCCAGAGGTCATGACAGCACTGGGGTTAAGTCACCCGGGTTTGAACACAGCTCTTCCACCTTACAGCTGCGTGACTTTGGGCAGGTTTCTTAACCTTTCTGGCCTCAATTTCATCTGTAAAATCAACATAATGATAGCATTGCTTAGGCTTGTTCCAAAATTAACATTTGTAAAACATTTCAAATAATGTCTGGCTCATAGTGGGTACTCAATAAAATATCTATTATTAATAACAATACTATTACTATTACTACTACTTTCTCTTTGCTCTACTGCAAAGTAACTTAACCGGTGTCTCATTGCCTTCATATCCATAATGAGGATAAAATACTCCTGGCTCTTTCAGGAGGCTGTTGCCAGAAACACATGAAAAAGCCCTATAAATGGAAACTATCCTAAATGTAAGATACTAGTAAACCACTTAAACATAAAAAAACTAAGATCTTTATGAATTTATTTATTGAAAATCTGTGTTAATACTGTGGTTCTCAACCATCTTCCCCAGAGGACATTTGGCAAAAGGCAACACTGGGAGACATTTTGGGCTGCCACAACGGGGGGAGGGGAAAGGAGGCAGGTGCCATGGGCGTCTAGTGGGTTAGAGGCCAGGGATGCTGCTAAACATCCCACACAGCACAGGACAGACCCCACGCCCACCTCAACAAAGACTCACCCTGTCAAAAAACGTCAGTAGCGCTGAGGTTGAAAAACCCTAAATAATAGATGTAAGTCTCTAACGTTAGAGAAAGCCATTAATTTTAAGACTGATAGCTCTTTCTAACCACCCTCTAAACTTTGTTTTCATGCTCCTCCCCTGACAATGTCAAAGAGCCCACCATTGTCCCCTAATCCGTTGCCATACTGGAGGTCCAATCTTCCTGTCTGAGTCTTCTCTCCCACAAGCACTTAATTCTTCCATCTCTAGTTGTTTTGTATACCTGACCACTGCTACAGTTCCATTCAAACTAAAAAACGTGAGAGCAGAACTCAGATGTCAAAAGCATTTGTTATTACAGCATTATTTCCTTATGGGCTCTGTGCAGAAAAGAGTTCATATAGCAAGCCTGAATGCTATATTTGAAAGGCCAGCTTCCAGAGTTGGCCCTTGGCTGGTGGCCAAGATCCTGGATTTGGGGAGGGCTTCCCCCACTATTAACTGACGAGAGTGGCGCACTGTGCCTAAGCTGTCTGTACAAACAATATGGTTTATGCTGAACATTTGCTTTCCTTCTGGGAGTCCAGAATTTGGGTACCTGCCAGGCAGAAGGTGCCTCTGTGAACAGCCTCCAATAAAAACCCTGAGAACTAAGTCTCTAACAAGCTTTGTTCATTGGCAACATTTGGCACACGTTGTCACAACTCGTTGCTGGAGGAATTGAGCGTGTCCTGTGTGACTCTACTGGGAGAGGACTCTGGAAGCTTGCCTCTCATGTCCTCTGGTCTTCGTGCTACAGACCTTTACGCTTCGCTGATTTTGCTTTTCATCTTTTGGCTGTTAAAAATCACAGCCTTAATCCGACTCTGTGCTATCCTGTGAGACCCCCCAGAGAACCATTAAACCCGGGAGCAATCTTGGGGACCCTCAACATAGGACCCTTCGTGCCCGAGAACATGTCGTTCATTAAAGAAGTGCATTAACATTTTAAAATATCTACTTTTTAAAATGAAATGCAACTTTATCTCTTAACATTTAGAAAGCCAAAGTCCTGACCTCAAGTCACGGAACTGGCTTTTCAGCTCTGCCTCTCTGGGTGAGGTAAAGCCCTGGCGGCGGCACTCCAGGTTGTCCTTTCACGCTCTCACTCCACCAAGGAAGTAATTTTATCCAAGAGCCCAAATCATAACTGCATTGAACGGTGGGAAGAGGACAGAAGATTTAGACATAATTTTAAGAATTTCTCCCAAATCTAAACAACTCCATTTGAAGCAATGACAATTATTTCGAATCATTCAAAAATACATTTAAAGAATAAAAAAAATTAAACATTTTTAATAATAAAAGGAAAGAAAAGCCCTCTCTGTTTCTATAGACTTTTTATCACAGACTCCTACTATCCCATCTCTGAGGTTGCTTACACTTGAGCCCAGATGCAGTGAGGAAAGGTAACAGCAGGAAACTGGAATGGGGGCAGAGAGGCAGATGGAGTGGGAACAGGGAGAAGGACTATGACCCAGGCTGGGATCAAGCATCGCATACCAAACATGAGAAACAATGACTAACACCACAATGAACTTCAGGAAGAAAAAGTACTGAGCCAGAGAAGCCCCCGTGTTCTGCACAGAAGAGTTTCTAATGGCAAAGCTGCAACAGGATCAAACCCAGCATGAGGAACAGAATCCAAGCGTGGCTATGAAGACAGGACCAAACCTGACCTACTCATGAAAGGATGGGGAGCCCAGGGACAAGTGAGATGGAACAATGTCAGACAGAAACATGAACAGGTGTGTTTACATCTATGTTGCACTGTGTTCGCCTTAAAATTCAAATGTTAACAGATTTGTTTAGGGAGGACCTCCTCCAACACCTAGAAAATCTAAACCAAAGCTAGCTCCAAGCTGCCATGGCAAGAATGGAAAACAGCCACACACTTTCCGTTGTAAGTGCTTTTGCTCCTGAGCACACTTTACCAGAAACATCAGGGAAGTTCTCTTACCATTTCCTGTCCCATCTGGAACCCACATCTCAGAGGGCTGAATGTCCAGAAGCCCAGTGCTGGGCTTTCTTCACTTGGTTCCTCAAGGGCCAAGCATGGTGTCTGCTCACATTCCTAGTCTTCATTTATACTTTATTCCCAAAAGAATAGCTTAAAATTCACATTCATTGTATTGGGAAGATTTTGCTTAAGTTAGTTTAAGAGCCATAAAGGAAAATGGCACATTATATGAGAGAAGGAGAAAACCTAGAAGTTTTTTCCCTTTTTATAAAAGTTCTAGGAAACTTCATAACAATTAATAATTTGCAAAACTAATCCTACTTGGGTTATCTTTTCAGGTGTGTAAAATTGTATAAGTTAAGAAATTCTCATTATCGAGTGTTTTAAGACTCAGATGATAACATGAGTAAATGCACAATTCTATCTTATTCCACAGATACTTCGGTTTGAATGCTGCCAGGGGAATAGCCATTTAATAGATAGAGGTATTTCAGGATAATATCTTTTTTACATGTTGGGATCATTCTGGGTGTTTTCTACCTAATAGAGCCCCTGAAGTAAAAATCTGGTGATGGACTATTAGCACTATTCAACATCAGCCAAATAGATCATAATCCTACTCATATTCTTTTGGGATCTCGGGTTTCACATGCGTCTTTCACTATCTTGCCATGGCATTGATGTGCTTTCTATTCACAAATTTCCATCCACAACCATCATCTCATTCTTAATTCTACCACTAATCCTCTTCCCTGTAGCACCTCCATAAACAATGCACATATAATGCTGCCAGTTGCAAAACATCAATTTTTATGATTAAAGAAAAAAGAACAGTGAATTAGTGCAAGTAAATGGGGAGCACTCTTCAGAAAGGAGGCTTATGAGAGCTGCTGGTGGATCACATAAAAGAGAAAAATGGATTATGATAATGCAGGCCTCCCGCACATAAAATACAATCCCCAGCTGAAAGGAGGAACAGAACGCAATCACCCGCTCTCTAAAGGGCAGTCAATAACCTGTCTAACGATTTACCAAATTCTCTCTCTGGCTGGAAGGGTCAAGCAACTTGTCACCTTTTGATTTACCTCCTCGGCAGGACTCCATTGTAACTTCTATCATATATTTACAAAAGAGGGCATTATCAAAGGGATTACACGGTAAACCTGGCCCACCACACTATGAAATGCTTATCAGCTGTTGGAACATGTCACCTAGATTTTGAATTACAGCGTCAAAGGTGAAAAATTAATACACACATACACACACTCAGACCGCTAGATGTTGTTTGAGAAAAACATGATCTGGTGGAGATTATTCCCTATGCCGTTGCCAACGTTGACCATGAAACGCACAAACAAGGAAGTGCGCTGAGGCTGCGCGGCTGCGCGGCTCTGTGGTTTGTGCCCAGAGACACCAACAGCACTGTTGGCTGCAGCCAAGAGGGACACATGCAGACTCGGGGCTCAAGTATCGAAGACATCACTATAGCCTGAAAAGTATTAAAAACAAAGTCTGTATAAACACAGGATATTAGAAACACACAGAAGATCACATTATATTCCTTTGCTAAAAAATAATATGCATGCAGACTGCTAGTCCATGCTCAGTATCAATAAATATACTTTTTTAAAGCCTAAAGGAGAGAAACATTAAATAATCCTATTTTAAGAAATAACATAGGCAAAACTAAAAATGTAATATTATACTCAGCTATGAATTTTAGATAATAATGTGCAGTCTCACAGATGAATTTATGGCTGATAAGCAAATCAAATAAACTGTGGGAAACTAATGATGAATAATAATAATTATAACCAGAACAACTACCACTGGCATAATGGTCTATGCTTAGCTCATGGGCTACCTCCGTGCTCAGGGCAGACGTCACTAATCACACCACTCTATCTGAAGGCCCAGAAAAGGCCCAACATTCCCCTCAGCACTCCAGGGAACCCCTGCCAAACATCCCAGACCATAGCCTAAGCCTCCCTGCCCCCTAGAGACTCTACCTACTTGATAACTTGTGAATCAGTTGTTTCTTAAATTTTCAGACTATAAAAGTAATTTCAAGAAACTAAAACCTACTTAACTATTGGCCTGCACCGTGCAATTAGAGAAATATTCTTATGGAGAAGGAGAACTCTTCAACACACTTTAGTTTGTTCAAATTATATACATTAAATTCACTTAATGTGGTGGTTAAGAATAGGCAGACTGAGGGAAAACAAAGGAAGTTATCCCAGGACTAGCATCTTTCAGCATGTGTTAAAGAGGATGAAATAAATATCATATACAACGTTGCCAACTACTGAGTCCCTCTCTGTCCCCCTTGCCTCTTCAAAGCAGCTCACTGAATCATGTGTCTTTCTTAGGTACCACAAAGCAGAATCTAACCACAAAAGAGATCAACTCTTTTTTAAATGCATTTTTTTCTATTGATTATATAATTAAACTAAAACCCAATAGGTCGACTTCTGCTGTGTTCAGTGACTTAGATCTGGAGAAAGATGTGCAGATTTAAACCTTTTCTATGATAAGTTAATGGCATAGGAAGAAAAGGACTTTGTAAAAGGTCTGAACTAAGTGCCGTACTTTAATAGAAATGTAATTATTATCTTCAAAATTGTACACATTAGCTTCAATATGTTTGCCTTACATAACTTCAATTAAGTTGATTCAAATGGTAAACAAGCATTTCCTTCCCAAAGCCCAGTGGAAATATTTTTAAATGTATACATATATACATATAATAAATATATAAATATACAGAGAGGGAGTTGTTTGTAAGAATAATAGTATTAATGGTAGAGAGGAAAGATTAAAAACACCTTAGTTCAGTGATTTTCAACCCTTTTCATCTAAATCACTAAAATTCTGTGGCAAATGAAAAAATATATTTTTTTGCTGATCTGACAAAAAACAGGTATAATTTTTATTGATTTACAAAAAAAATGCCTAATAGGAATTACCTACTCCTTTTGCTCCAAAGTGGCTTTTTTTAAAAAATCAGATACCAATACCTGTATATAAGGATTACTGGCACCAAGAATTAATCAACCAGATGCAATCTTATTATGTAACATGACCAATAAGATGCAACTCTATTATATGACCTACATATTTATGGTTCAAGACAGGGCATTCACACAGCACAGCTGTTGTTGTGTTGGCTGTTGTCATTCTTTTATTTGACAGTCTAAGGGAAAAGAGGTCAGTGCCCCTGACTGAATAGTCAGGTATCGCATGTTTTAAAAATTCTGTGACATACAAGTTGAAAATCACTACCTTAGCTGATAATCAACAGATAGGGTTAGCCTGATAGAAAAACAGAGTAAATCAAAACTACCAGATATGAGAGGGCTCTGGAAATTTCACCAGAATCACTAGGCTATTCAAAGAACTGCATTCAGATCATGTGGCTCCTCAGACCCCTTGCCTTGTCCATTTACTTCCCATAAAGAACATATTCCACTGACAGAAGAGGTGTTTACCCGAGATAGACACCCGAGCCTTTCTCTAATGAAAGTGATCAGGCTGTGAATAATCCTTTCTTGAGTTGACTTGTGGACCTCCACATCAGACACTGTCAGGGGAGTAAAATATTCTAAAGCACTTAATCCACAGAGTTCAGCCCTCATTGTGTCTATTTATCACAGGAATTTGGGGTGAAGAACAGCTGTTCCCATCTGTGCACCTTAGGAGACACTGGCCTGGTGACACCCGGGCTAGTCACAGTACCTGCAGAAGGCCACAGTCAGCATTCCCACTCAAGGGTGTGACCTGCTAGAAAGTCAGACCTTCCCAACTGCAACAGAGTCCCAATCCAGCTACCGAGTCTATTCCATCTCCTCTTCATCCATAAAAATTGTCAGACAGCCAACAACCCTCAATGTTTAAGAATCCAAAAACAACAACAAAGGGGACAAAGATGTAAATATGAGGGAGAGTATGTGTGTGCACAAAAGAGCAGGGCGAACCCTGGAGGAAATAGATAATTCATGAATGAGAACTTTGAAAAACATTCTAAAGGATATCACCTCATGTTACTTTGAATATTACAACATAATGAATTTTCATCAACAGCATAAGAACAAACTGCATAGGAAAAAAGTAATTCAAAAACACTAAAGATCCACTAGAAGTAAAAAATGAAAATATACTTGTTGAAATAGGTGCTCACATGGGCTTGGTTTGCAGGAGCAAGTTAACTGCAAAGGGGCAACAAGCAAATTTTTTGGAGTGGTGCAGGTGTTCTGTATTTTGATCATGGTGATGGTCACTCAACTAGATGCCTCTATAAGAACTCATAGACCTACACTCCAAAAGGAGTGAATTTTACTCTGTGTAAAATTTCAAAAGTAAACTTAAAAAACATGGTTGTTAAAATATCAATGGGGAGATAAAATAATGGGATGAACAGGCAAACTAGTCTTCTTCAAGATAAAAAGGAGAGGAAAAAAACTCCCATTATGAAGAGCACAAAATAGAGATAAACAATGCAAGAGAAAAGTTAAGAAATCTGTAAGTAAATCCACTTAGTAGGAGGTTCAGAAACAAGTAAGGGAATGAAGAACCACTTATATCTTCAGCTCTAAAGAATAAACTAAGTGCAGAAAAAGGAAGAAAAAAAATTCTCTCTCAAACATACTCTAGTGAGACTTGAGACTTCAGAAGTCTAAAAATAAGGAAAATCTGCACAAAGCTTTCAGAAAAAGAAGTAAAAAAAGTTTGCCTACAAAATTATGAGAGCATCAGTCCTCTCATCAGCAAAACTATGCCTTTGAAATTGTGAGGGAGAATAGTTTTATATCCTCTCAACTCTAAGAACAAAAATAATGACATTTTTCAGTCAAGCAGACTCAAGTTTACAACCTATGTGCCCTATATTTTAAAAATATTAATAATGTGCACTTTTCTATGGTAACAAGAAAATTTAAGATATTCCAAGTTCAGGGGCAGCTAAGGATAACCTAAAACAGTTTTTTAAAATTCTGACTAAAGCCCACTGTAAGAAATGCATCCTATCTCAAAGCCCAGGACACACACAGGTATATAAAACAGAAGCTTCAAAACAATATCTATACTTGTTTTATGTAGTATCCTCTAATATCTTCTATTTTGTTCTAACATGTATATTCCTCTTTTTAATGCTAGTCTTGACCCACTGAATCAGAGTCCTTACCCAGTAATGGGTCCAATCCAGTTTGAAAAACACAGACCCAACAGCAGCAAAATAGGGAGAAAAATGAATAAACAAAAATTCTGAGGATCTACTGGACCCAACACTCTTTATTGATTGGTAAAGGTAACAGCATAGGATATTTTTAAGTACCATCTGTTTTTTATCCTCCCAGAATTTCTCCTCCCATCTCCCTAACCTCTCACTCCTCTCCTTTCAGAGTTCCAGAGTTCACATGCTCAAAAAGGAAGGGGGGCTGGGGAGAAATGGTGGGCTAGTCTCCACTTTTGTGTTTCATGATGCCTAAAACCATTAAGGAGATTGTGCTGGATGGCCCTTGAGAGAAAACATCAGAGAGGAAATGACCTTAAGAGAATATCACTCAGATGAAGAGGAAAGGGGTATAAAGAGAATAGACAGGTGCCTGTGCATCCCTGGGCCAGGCTCAGAGCCCCAAGTCTGGGCAGAAAGAGCCATAGGAAGCCCCAAGAGTCAGTGGCCTTTGCATTCCAGGATGCAGTGCCCTGGTGTGTGTGCCAAGACAGGAAACAGAATCACTAGATCGAAAAGGCCATGCACACAAGGATAAGGGACATCTCAGAGGTGGCTTGTGGGGGCCTAAGATTGACAACCAGACAAAAATGGCAACATGGAGCCTCCTTCGATGTCCTGACAGCACAGCAGACCCCAATAATTTAGCCATGATCTAAGTGAAGAGGAGATAGAACCCCACATTTACTATTAAGTTTTCATGACCCAACCAGAATGAGGGCTTCAATAGAAATTAAGTTATAAGAGGAAAAGAAGGTTCCATTTCTGGTACACTTTAATTTAGGGCTGAGACAACAATTACATTTCCTTCTTAGTGGGACAAACCACATATACAATTCTCCCATGAAGATTATTTCATAAGCTATACTTCCAGTGCTGTTTTTGTAAAATTTAATTTTGTAGAATCAATCTATAAACAAAGCAAGAAACGTAAGCTGTAACCACTGCATAAATGTAAATGTATAAATGTGAAACTTTTAATTGCTAAAATGGTAAATATCAATATAAAAAAACAAAAAGCTTTGCCCTGACTGGTGTGGCTCAGTGGGTTGGGCTTCATCCTGCAAACCAAAAAGTCACCGGTTCGATTCCCGGTCAAGGGCATATGCCTGGATTGCAGGCCAGGTCCCTGGCTGGGGGAGTGTGGAAGGCAACTGACTGATGTTTCTCTCACACATTGATGTCCCTCTCTCCCTCTTTCTTCCTCTCTTCCCCTCTCTAAAGTTCATAAATAAAATCTTTTTTAAAAATGTTTTTTAAAAAAGTTTTTGTTTAAAAGACCAACTTCTTATGCCATACACAAGAATAAACTCGAAATGAATTAAAGAGTTAAATGTAAAACCTGAAACCATACAACTCCTAGAATAAAAGATAAGCAGTAAAACCTCTGACATTTCTTGTAGCCATATTTTTTTCTGATATATCTCCTAAGGCAAGGGAAACAAAAAATAAACAAATAGAACTACATCAAATGAAAAAGTCTGTGCACAGAAAGGAAACCATCAACAAAATGAAAAGACAACCTACTGAATGGGAAAACATATTCACCAGTGATAGATCTGATAAGGTATTAATATCCAAAATTTATAAAGAACTCATACAACTCAACACCCAAAAAAACAAACAATCCAACTTAAAAAAGGGCAAAGGACCTGAATAGACATTTCTCCAAAGAGGACATACAGATGGACCATAGACATATGAAAGATGCTCAATATCACTTATCATCAGGGAAATGCAAATCAAAACCACAATGAGATACCACCTCAAACATGTCAGAACGGTTATCATCAATAAATCAACAAACAAGTGTTGGCAGGCTGTGGAGAAAAGGGAACCTTTGTGCACTGTTGGTGGGAATGCAGACTGGTGCAGCCACTGTGGAGAACAGTATGGAGTTTCTTCAAAAAAATCAAAAATGGAACTGCCTATGACCCAGCAATTTCACTTCTGGGAATATTTATCCAAAGAAAACCAAAACACTAATTTGAAAGAATATATGTCCCACTATGTTCACTGCAGCATTCTTTACTACAGCCAACCTATGGAATCAATGCAAGCGCTTATCAATAGACAAGTGGATAAAAATGCTGTGGTCCATATATACAATGGGATATTACATGGCTATAAATGAAGGAATGAAATCTTACTATTTGTGATAGAATGGATGGACCTAGAGGGTATTATGCTCAGTGAAATAAGTCAGGCAAAGAAAGACAAATACCCTATGATTTCACTTATATGTGGAATCTAAAGAACAAAATAAACAAACAACACAATTGAAACAGAATCATAGATACAGAGAACTGACTGATGGTTGCCAGAATGGGACAGGGGTTCAGGGCTGAGCAGATAAGGTGAAGGGAGTAAGAATCACAAATTGGTATTATAAAGTAGTCACGGGGATGTAAGGTGCAGCATAGGGCATACAGTCAGTAATACTGCATGGCTATGCAAAGTGCCAGGTAGGTACTGGAAATATCGAGGCAACACTTTTTCAAGTATGTGATTGTCCAACCACTATGCTATACACCTGAAATTGATACAAAGCAATATTGACTGTGAACTATAATTGAAAAATAAAACAAAAAAAAAGGAAGGAGGAGAAATTTGAAAAAATTTTAAAGTTTAAAGTAATCCTGAGACCAAAATTATTGAGAACCATTGGTGGAAACCACTGTTATTGAAATATTCTGTAACTTTAAATCATAAATATTCCTAATCAATATAATTAGTCACTGGACAGAAGTAAAAGTTACACATTAAAGAATTCTGAGTTCAGACTAGATTTGCTTACTCATGATATCCAGAAAGTTCAGGCAAGGCAAATATTTGAATGTCCTTCTTTAAAAAAATTCTCATGATTTTCTGTCTGAATTTTCAGATTCTAAATCATTGAGGTCCAATTTAATGAGGGGGTACTTATTAACTGAAAAAAAATAGTGTTTAGTATTAAATAATTTAGATTTTAATCTTTACTTATTATTATTTAATTTTCAATAACTTAATTTCCCTCTTCCCCCAAACCCTAAAGTCTCAATGGCAGCCTTTCGAGTCAGTGTATATTCAGATGTCCCTTTTGGACTCTAAATTCCATGCCAGCTTCGTTCTAAAGCTGCAGATGCTCCCTGTGTCAAAGCTCATTTACGCGATACTCTGGCATCAGCACTGCAATCGCTCTGTGAAGACGGCATAAAGGCGATGCCAACCTTGCCAATAAAACTGAGGGAAGAGTCAGGCTACGTGGAAAAAGCCATGAAGAAAAGGGAGAATGTTGAGTTGAAAGAAAAACTGATTTTACTTAAAATAAAAAAATATTAATAAAAAGGTTATGTTAATTTAGTTTACAGCCTCTTATTACCAACGTTCATCCAATTCTTAAATTCATTTCATTTACAATAACTAGGGTTCTGACACACAAAGCCTTATTGGACTCCCTTTACTATAAAAGATCAAACAGTAATAATAACTTACATTTATTGAGCACTTACTGTGGCGCCAGGCACTGCTCTAACTAACAACTTCTATTCAGTATCTCATTCAATCCTCCCAACAAATCTAAAAGGTAGGTGCTGCTCTCACACTGCTAGGAAGTGTAGGACACAGAAACCTAACACGGTGTGTCCCACCAGTGGGGTACTGGAGCCAGCTCATACTGGCTCGTGAGAGCAGGTTGTTAAATCTGAGGGAATTTTGTGAGCAAGTTGCTAAATACAATCATTTTAAAAATTAAATTATATAAGCTTTATTTAATTATAATTAAATAAACCATATTATAAGTAAAGGTGATAAATACTCAAATCTCATCGTTTCCTAACTATTCTACTATATTGTACCATAATCTACGCTCTTGCCGTTATTTCCTATAAAGGAAAACACTATATAATGCATGATACTGCATATCTCTTCCTGACTCCATGTTCCATGATGTCAGGTTGGTGGCTAGAAATTAACCCTGGTGGGAATATTTTTACCACAGAAAAAGGCAAACACTGTAAATCGGGCCTTTTGTTCCCCCAGAAAGCTGGCTGTTAAACATTTACCAGCACGGCCCTGCAATCTTCCTGTAGACCACAAGCTCTTCACTGGACAATTTTCTCTTTCACCTCTTAAGCATTATTCATTAATTTTGATTAACAAAAACAAATGGTTTCACAGGAAGGTTCTGCTTTTATTTACATAATTAGACCACATGAAAAGTAAAAAGTAATTCATGCCGTTGAACCATTTAATTAAGTTCTCAAAGAAAAACCTTTCTGCATTTCTGGTTCAAAAATAACATCCCAAGAAATAATGAGGGGGAAAAAAACACTACTCTGTAAACAAACCAGAAAGGACCGATATCTTTCTGTAACTTACTTACACAGTTTCTGGTAAAGATTTAAACCTGACAGAATAAAACCTACTCAAATATAGTAAATTTCGTACATTAAGAAGGGTCTGAGATTCGACCTCAGTATACCCTCTCCCCACTACACGCTATCACCCTTCCATCTGGTGCTTCACATCCAACAGATGGGGCCATTTTGGGTGCTTTTCTTCTTTCAATAAAATGGAGCAACACCAACCAATTGTCAGTCAACAAAAAGGCAGCAGTTGATATTGACTAATTTAGGAGCTGCCTTGTCAGAAGTTTGAAGTCTGCAATCAGAAAAACCCAAGATCTATACTGTGCTTTCTAGGCACAATGAACAAAACAATTAGCTCCTTTCCTTGAATACTTTACAAAACTGCAAGATATCATTCTCTAAAATTTAATGTTCTCTATAACAAAATAACATGAAGTGACTCATCTGTGAATATAGACACACATACATGATTAAAGGAATTATCTTATTAATTTATTTATAAACTAGATACTCTTGTTACTTGGAAAGAATTATAATGGGCCCTGACCAAGGTGACTCAGTTTGTTGGAGAATCATCCCGTAAAGCAAAAGGTCGCAGGTTCGATTTCCCGTCAGGGCATATACCCAAGTTGTGGGTTCTGTCCCTGGTTGGGATGTGTACAGGAAGTAACTGATCAATGTTTCTTTCTCACACTGTCATTTCTCTCTCTCTCTCTCTCTCTCTCTCAATCAATCAATAAACATATTCTCAGGTGAGGATTAGAAATATTATAATGGGAATATTATAGGTAAAAATATTTTAATATTATCATTTGTCCTACTGAGAAGGTTATGTGTGTTGTTAACTCCTCAGTAAAATATCTGTGAAGCCAGAACACTGACGTCTCTCATACCTACATTCTTTCAACAAGCAATTACTAGGTATCTAGTAACAATTTCTTATATATGTTCAGCATAGATGTACTAGACTACCTAATTATATATAGGATTATGTATTTGTCCTATTATCACCAATCAAATATCATAAAATAGAAAGTTATCCAACTTCGAGTGGGAGGAGAGAATTACAGTAGTTCCCCCTTATTCTCAGGGGATCTGTTCCAAGTCCCCTCCCCAGTAGATGCCTGAAACCACAGATAGCACCACACCATATTTTTTTTTCCCTATACTTACATACCTATGTTAAGGTTTAGTTTATAAATAAGAAAATCTCATGAACAGAAGATCTATCCTTAGCATAGAACTTAGCAAACTCAGCATATGATATTTTTTCCTTTCCTTATTATTGAGGACTTTCGCCTTTTCACTTAAAAGAAGCACTTTATGGCTTTCTTGGGCATATTTGAATTGCCATCATCACTACTTTTGTTCTTTGGGTCCATTATTAAGTAACAGAAGGGTGACTTGAACACAAGCAATGTTTACTGGACAGTGGATCCCATCACAAGACAGCCACTAATTGGCTAAGGGGTGGGGAGCGTCTCAGCCTGGAGACACTGGACTAGGGGATGGTTCATGTCCCGGGCTGGACAGAGAGGGCCGGCATGAGATTTCATCACACTGCACAGAACAGCAAGCAATTTAAAACTTATCATAAATTTTTAATTTGGGGATTTTCCATTTAATTTTTCAGACCAAGATTGACCACAGGATAACTGAAACTGTGGATAAGAGGAGATTACTATACAAAGTGAGTTTTACACACTCTGACCCAGTAGCCTATATCACAATGTATGTACCACTACCAGAAGCTGCTTTTCTACAGAATTGCTTGAAACAAAGGTAAGATATTTCTTTAAACAGAAAAGTGTGGTTGGAAAATATGATTGCAGACCAATGTTCCCTAAACAATGCTTCATGGAACATAAATTCCATAAGATGTTAAAAAAAGATGTTGTTCAGAAAAACGGGGTGCTCTGTCATCAGATATATTTGGGCAATGACGGGGTCAACAAATCTAAGCAGGACTTCTCAGAGTTGGCCCTCTTTGGCCAGGAACACCTTCCACAACTATAATGTATCTTGAGAAATGCTCATTGACCAGCAGGTTAGACTAAGTTGGAAAGAAAAGTTTAAAAGAATAGAAAATAGAATCTGTGGACATGTGACTGTCCACAGATTCTTTCCTCAGCAGTGGGATTTCCAGCTTAATGTGTTTGCTTTTGGTTTTCTTTGAACGCGCTCTGCTTGATGGCTGAATGATCAGCACCTCCCCACATGCTAAGTGAAATAAGCCAGCCAGAGGAAGATAAGTACCATATGATTTCACTTATATGTGGAATCTAACGAAGAAAATAAACAAACAAACAAAAATAGAAACAGACTTATAGATACAGAGAACAGACTGACAGTTGTCAGAGGGGTGGAGTTGGTGGGTTGGGTGAAAAAGATGAGAGGATTAAGAAAAATAAAGAACCTCATAGACAAAGACTACAGCATGGTGACTACCAGAGGGAAAGGGGGTGGGGGAGGTAGAAGAGGGTAAAGAGGGGATTGACGGTGTTGGAAAGAGACTTGACTTTGGGTGGGGAACATACAATACAATAACAGATGATATATTATAGAATTGCATACCTGAAACCTATAAATTTTATTAACCACTGTCACCCCAATAAATTCAATAATAAAAAATTTTTAAAAAATGAACTAAAAGACAAAGAACCCATTTGGAAATAATTTTTTTTTAAAAAGGCAGGCAAACAATAGATTTAATGCCACCTGAGTTTTAAAATCACAGATGTGGTAAAGATGTAAGTAGTTGCTGTATTAGTCAGAGTTCTCCAGAGAAACAAAACCAATAGATAGGTAGGTAGGTATATTTTAAGGAATTGGCTAATGTAATTGTGGGAGTGGGCACATCTGAAATCTGCAGGCAAGTCCAGCAGGCTGGAGGCCCAGGGAAGAGCTGCATTTGAAGTCGGAAGGCAATTCTAGAAGCAGAGTTCCTCTTCTTTTGGGATCTCAGTTTTTTTCTCTTTAGGGCCTTCAGTCGATTGGATGAGGTCTACCCACGTTATGGAGGGTACTCTGCTTTACTAAAAGTCCACAGATTTAAATGTTAATCTCATTTTAAAAAAAACCCTCATGGCTACATGTAGACTGGTATTGGATTAAAAACTGGGTGCTATGGCCTATGCAAATTGACACATAAAATTAAACCTCAGATTTGCTTTTCACATTGGAGGTATGTTTTTCACTATGAAGGTAGCTACTCTCTGGCAGGCTCAACCCACCCAGGGTCTAGGACTCTCTGCTTTGCATTTTCAGAGAACAGATTTTACCAGTTCATTGGGGATTCAAGTGACAACTTTTCATAACATGATCATAACAATTTTAAATACCCTAACATCAGTCTTCACAAACAACATGCAAAAGGTCTGTATCATTTCCCCCTTTTTCCTCAGAAAACTCAAAGACATGAAATATTTTGCTCAAAGTCCTAAAGCCACCTGGTTTCGGGGCCTGTCCTGTCCCCAGGACACAACACTGCTTCTCATGAATTCCCAGGTCTACACACCAGTTTTCACTGCCTTCATTTGAATTTGGCTGCTTCCTAATAATATGAGAAGACCATTTTAAATCTTTCTCCTTTTTCTTACTTTGAATCACATGTGGAAACTGATTACTCAGGAGGGCTTTCTTGGTAGGGTGGCCAACCATCCCGCTTTGCCAGGGACTAAGAGGTCTCCTAAGAAGCGGGACTGTCAGTGCCAAAACCAGAGAGCCCCAGGCAAGCCCGGGTGGTTGGCCATCCTATTTCCTGCAGACCTCCAGGGCTAGTCACTGCATGGGTTCCTGTTTGCTTTGGTCCCAGACAATTCCGGTCCTTAACTTTGATGACTTGTGCCTTTGACTACTATGCTCTACTCCTGGATTTGGCCACATCTACTTGTAGAGACTCCAGCCAACCATGAGTGGCATATAATCAATTTCCTTCTTCTTTAGAAGAAATCACCCCGAAAACCAAGCCAGCATTTTAATTAATTAATTAATTAATAGGAACAAAGCACCAGCCTGGTGTCTGGAAGTAGGGATGTGCTATATGAATGCCAGCCTCAACCTGAATGCAATCCCGTCATTCTCCTTATACGGGAAAGCCCTTCAGAGTAAGGTGTGTGCTGGATTTGTTGAAATAGTAAGATGGGGGAAAGAAGAGCCTGGAAGTTAAAAATTCAGCTGACCATGGGTATGCAAAAGTCAGACTCATATGACCAAGCTTGAAAAAAATTTGAATACATAGGATAAAGTTCTAGAAGGTTGTATATGATGATAAAAGGCCGGGATATTAAGAAGCTATAACATGATGTGTTTTTTTTTTAACTTTAGAAAACACTATATAAACAGTCTCATTTACTAAAAAACATTTGTTTAAAGAAAGACTCATTTAAAGATTGATTTAAAGGATGGCTCCATACCCTTTAAGGATTTGTATTTAGAGAACACACTTGTTTTTAAATATTTAATTTAACTGAAAACTTTACACATGGGGTGAAGGCAAAATGGCACCCACAGTGCAAGTGGACAGTGGGGTTTTTTTCTGACAGAAATTTCAAGTTGCAGTGAGCCATCATCAGCTGTAGAGCGGTTCCGAATTGTGTGGCTGGACACTGCTGTTAAGTTGTTACTCCATGAGACAACACTGAGAAGAATGAGCAAATGAATGTAAAAGACTTACAGATAATAAAGAGTCAGGCCAAGTCTACATTTCACTAACAGAAACCTTAAGCTTCCCATCTCAATTTTCTAACTACTTCGCAACTTTTCTGTAGTAAGAATAATGGCAGCTAAAAATAAAGTAACTAAGGCTTAAGAGAATCTGGCAGCAAATAAACACCCAGAAGTCAATCTAGTCTTGCTCAAGATCCACGAAGTAAGTGGAGGCAAGAACTCACCCCTTCCCCCCATAAGAAAATTCAGTCAGCAGCTCAGTGTCACCAATTGGTCACCTGCATATAGCAGTTCCTGGTATTGTACATAGGGCAAAGTGCGTAGAGACTGTAGAACCAAGTTAAAATGGCATTATCTTGAAAGAATATGGATAATCCGTGAAATCACCAACAATCAGGAATAGTGGTTTCATTCCAGGCCTCACACCACCTCTCAAGTTCTATGAGAGGTGGAGCCACAGCAAACGTGGCAGGACTAGCATTCAATGAAGAGAGGAAATGCGCAGGACCCATCTGTTCTGGCCTGTCTTCCAGACTCCACTAACTCACCTGGAATCAACAAAGAATTCACTGACACTTCACCCCCACCCATCATTCTTTACCCCCAACCATGCTGACCGCGGACAAAGCAAGATTTTTCGTTTGGAGATGTTTGAGGTAAAAAGAAGAGGTTGGTGTATTAACCTGACTTTCTGATTATAATTTCATTTCCCACTTTTTAAAAATTACGGCTATGCTTCTAGGTGGTTTTCTGTGTGTCCATGAGCACTCATACATACTCATAAAAGTCTAGAAGAAAATAACACAATAATATTAACAATGATTATTTCCAGATGATGGGAATTTCAGGTAGTTTTTTTCTTCTTTATTCCTTTATATTGTTTAAAACATTTATAATGAGTATTAATAGGGGAAAAGATGGTAGAGCCATTTTTACTTTATATATAACAATAAACTAATCCACACTGTGCTGCCCATCTTTCTGAGCATTGACAAACTCAGCAGCATGGGGAAGGCTACACAGTCTTTCTATGTTTCAATGCCTCTGTATTTCTTTTCTTTTTTCTTTTCAGTGGTCTGTTTCTGTGAGCTGCCTGTTTATATCCTTTGGCATTAAAATTTTGGAGAACAAGAGTTTTTAGTAAGTTTTCTCACTGAAAACAACTACTATTATGTATTATAATATAATACATGCCCTTTATCTGTCATTTAAGTTGCATAGTTTTTCTCATTTTGAAAATATGACTTCTGACTTTATGTACAAACTTTTTCGCTATTCAGATAATCTTAATGTTTACATAGACAAGTGTTTTACTTTTAGATTTGGCATTTGTGTCTTGCTTAAAAAGATACTGCCTACTTTGAAATTATAAAACAGAATTTCTGCCAAAAATAAATAAATAAACTAATCCTTTGGATGCTTATAAACCTCACCTAATGGACACTCATTTTAATTCCCAAGGAAATGTGCAAATGCAACATTCAGCATTGCACTTTTTAGGGTATCCCTAAGACTTGAATTAAATCAATATGAATGGTTTGTGTGAGCATGGCAGAGTGGGGCTTAACCAATATGCCAAAACACTCAGGGTATCAGGGGAAAATGCGCAAAACCAAAAAAACGGAAATTTTTGCTAAAATACTGTTTTTCAAGTAAGCTTCTGTCTTGTGATAATACAGTGCTGTGACCAATGAACTCAAAACAGTGCAAAAGGTTGACTCGAATCTCTGATATTTTCTCTTTTTCATGCTGTTTTTGTTTTCTGTTCCTTTTCATTGTTATTACTCTTAATGAGGAAAAGCGAAAGTGCCGCTTTAACGGCTGTTTTTCCTGGTTCGTTTTGTGGTCTGCAGGTAACTGGCTGGCACTGTCCCCGGCGGTGCAGGGCTCTCAGGCAGCTGCGCCCCTGACCGCGGTCAGCGGTCAGGGCATTGTTTTCTCCCTGGCTCAAGAACAAGCTTTTTCTGTTTTCTTTGAAACGTGAGAGATTCAAAGAACCTTTTAAAGTCCTTTTCAATTCACATTTTACATTTAAATTCTCTTGGATATAGATGAAGAGAAGGACCACAGCACAAGTATATTTTTCCAAAATGTTTTAAGAATTTTGAAAAACTATGAACATGCCAGGCTCTGCCTGAAATCCCTATTAATGTCATTCATATTAATTGTACTTTACTGAAATTCGGAATTAAAAGAAATGTATGACTTGGCATTTATTTCAAGTCACATGGCACAATTATGGTATCCAAAATGCCCAAATATTTCAATGTCATGAAACTTGAGAGTTAATTACCCAGGCACCGCAAGATAAATGCTTTATAAGCACTAAGACAGATTTAGATGTCTTAGTGTTAACCTTATTTTTAAAAGCTGTTTTTTAAGAGTTGTAACTTCTAGGCTGAAAATATAAACTAATGAAGTTTCATTTCTTTTGAGAAGGAGATGAACTACTATGCTGAAGCAGAAAATGTGTCTGGTTAATTTCAAAAATCAACATAGTTCACTCTCTCATTGGTACTGAATTTTTGTTAAGCTCCTACTATTAAAAATCTTTACAACCACATGCTTTCTTAATTTTATCAGAAGCATTATAACAAGTTACAATCTTGACCTAAAACTAAGAAAGTGGAAAAAAACCCAAGCAAATCTTTTAAAATCCATAATTTCAGGAAAAATATTTACAATTCAGAGTACTAGTAAGACTTCTCTCTCAAGAGACATTATAAAGAGGGTGATGTTCAGCTGGTAATAATTTTTGTAGCTGGTATTAACTTTTTGAATCTGTTGATTCGTGCACCAAAAAGAAGCATGGCTGGGGGTGGTAGGGCTCCAGGGTCAAAGTGACAGCACTTTGGACTTTGATATCAACGCTGAATTGACAATCATTGGGGCACAAAATGGTTGTGTGACATAAGTGAAAATCCACTCCCCTGTTCACTAGCTCAAAGAAACCTTTATACACCTACCAGCATCACGGCTCTAACACCCACCAGCTCTGTCCCTTGGCCATGTTAGTTCACATTTCTGGGTGTCAGTTTTCTCGTCTCCAAAATGGCAGCTATAACACTATGCACCTCACAGGCTTGTTATGAGGATGACATGAATTAACATCTGTAAAGTGCTTTGAGTAGGTCTGAAGCACAGTGAGTGGGTTTGTGTTCAATGAACTGCAATTTTTCACAACTGTTTCTGCCCTCCAGCTCTGTGACCGGCCTGTAGCCAGGTGATCCAACCAAAAGTGGCCACAATTTCCAGGAGCGAATTCAGGGGGCTGCATCATGAAAACAAAAAGAAACTATCCAAAATGACTCGAAGCGATGCACCAGGGTGATGCACACATGAAAACTGGCCAGAGTAGTTGGCCGCGAGCTGCCCTGCAGCTACACAAACAAATGCTTTGTTTGTCCTGAGGCTTAGTTGTCTCTGGGTGAGTCATCACACCACAGACCAATGAACCATGTTCAAACATCCTGCATTAACACACTGGAGCTGAGTTAGACAGGAAGCATACAGCAGCCAGTACTAATTGAACTCTGACGTGGGCTGGACACTATGTTAGTTGTCTCCACATTGTGACGTAGAGATGGTTACCTGTTTTTCACAGTAGAGAACATGTTGTCATCATAAAACTAGTAAGTAATGGGCTAAGCTCACAGCCATGTCCCTGATTCTAGTTTGTGGATTTTCTCCTATATAGTGTCCCCTTTGGTTCATAAAAACTACGACAGAATAATTCAGAGAGGAAGGGAAAATTCACTCAGCTCTTGAATACAGTATTTCCCAAATTTGTGAAAGATTCAATGTTAAAACTAGAAATAACAGAGAGAACTATGAGGGGGGACCCAAAAGAACCCCAGAACTATCTTCTGGATGGTAGTCCCTTTGTAGTACAAGTACAGGCTTCCCCCAGTAGGTGAGTGTTCTAGGAACCTATCTGTATCAGCGCACCAGCTGGCTGGCATTGTTGTGAGAGGCTGAGTTCGGCTTCAGTGAATTTTTTTTAACACTCTTTCAACATGTTCGCCCATTTCATGATGGCAAACAGGTGACTGGTTCTTCTACCATGACAACACACCTGCTCACACCTCACTGAGTGTTCAGCGGTTTTTGACCAAAAAGGGCATGAACCCCCATACTCCACCCTCCTTATTCATTCGATCTCACCCCAAGTGACTTTTATTTTGTTTTCCCAGAAGAAAAAAGTCCTCAGAAGGAAATGTTTTGCTGATGTGGAAGGGGTGAAACAAAAAATGGCAGAGGCACTAAAAGGCATCAAAATTGACGAGTTCAAAAACTGTTTTGAGCAGTGGAAAAACCATCTTGAAAGGTGTATTACAGCAAACAGAGAGTACTTAGTAAGTGAGGTTTAAACATTTAAGAATAAATACACAATTTTTAATAAGTAAATTTTGGGGGTTTTGGGTCCCCCCTCATATGATGACTATCCTCCAGGTACTTCAAAAGCAGTAGAGAAAGGTTTGGGGGCAACACAAACAAGTGCTGCCAGTGGGAGGAAAAATTAGTACGACCACTTTGGAAAACAAAATGGCATCATACTTAGAACCTGAAAATGAACACAGACCCAGCCACTCCACTCCTACCTATATCCTCTAGACTTGCAGCCCTAGCATATTTACACCAACATTGTCATATCCAAAATCTGGATACATTCTTCCTTTTTTTAATTCTCACCCAAGGACTTTTTTACTGATTTCAGAGTGAGACAAAAGGAGAAAGAGAGAGAAGAATGTCAATGTGAGAGAGGAACATCTATCAGTTGCCTCCCATACACACCCCAACTGAGGACCGAACCCACAACCTAGGCATGTGCCCTGACTGAGTATCAAACCTGCAATCTTTGAAACCTGGGTACATTCTACACCGGAGGACTATGCAACAGGCAAAATCACAACAGTGATGCATAGCAACCTACAGCACACGGATGAATCTACAGCATAATACTGAGTGCAATAAAGCAAGTCAGGAAAATGCACACAGTTTTATTCCATTAATTTAAAGTTCAAGGAGCTATAACATCAAGAAATACATGGTTTATAGAATCAACCACATGTAGGTTAATCATAAAAGAAAGCACAGAAGTTATAAACACAAAATTCAGGGTGGCAGTTATTCCAGGAGGGAGAAGAACATGGTCAGGGAGAATGTTTGCTCCGGATGTTTGTGCCCCTCCCTCCCAAAAAATCACAAGTTGAAATCATAATCTCTAAGGTGATGGTAGGAGGAGGTGGAGCATTTGGGAGGTATTAAGGTTACAATGATGGAACCCTCACTAGTCGGATTAGCGCCCTTATAAGCAGAGACCCCAAAGAGCTCCCTCACCCCTTGCACCATGTGAGAGCACAGCTAGACAACCATCTATGAACCTGGAAATGACCCTCACCAGACACCAAATATGCCAGTGCTCTGATCTTGTATTTCCCAGCCTCTAAACTGTGAGAAATAATTGTTTTGTTGTCTAACCTACCCAGTCTATGATACTTTTGCAATAGCAGCCTGACTGGACTGAGACAGAGGACTCCATGCAATACTGGCAGTCTTTCTTAAGCTCAGTACTCAGATGGTAATTTCACGATTTTTCAAAATTGTGAATTTAATTTATAATCTTTTGCATGTATATTTTTAATAAAGTATTTTAAAAACAAGTAGGAATGATCAAATTTCCTCTATTAATTGATGAAAGCAATACAGTCATAAGCAATAGTCAAAAAAATAAAAAATAAAATGAGAGATGGAAAGCTGACACTCCCTGAGTGGCTATGTGCCAGGTCCACACTGGGGACTTTCATGTCATTAATTTCATAAAATAAGTACAAGGATTATATGGATTTCAGAGGAAAGAGAGATGACACCTGGTTGTCAACAGGATGTCCTAAAGAGGGTTGCTCTTTGACTTGGCCGTAGGATTGGGTAATGCATCTGGTAAGTAGTGTTAGGGAGACAGGAAGATGGGGCGTCTCAGGGAGAGGAAGCAATACTCCAAAAGAGGGCAGCAGAGGGGCACTGGGCATGTCCAAGGAACACATGTCTAACTTTTATCTTGCTTAACTCTATGCAGTGAGAGGTAACGGGTGATTATGAATCAGTTCCCAAATCTGAACTCTGAAGAGTCTGATGACCTCTAATAGCCTACTGAAACCCCCAAGCCTGCACTGTTAATTTATTCATAACTTAATATGACATAAAAAGAATGTTTCAGATCAGACTCATTTTGCTTCTCCAGAGTTCTTCAGCAAATCAGATAATCTTGAATATCAGCTTATGCCATCACTGAAGGGGAAAGTTCTAACTTTAAATCTATTTGTACGGGAAGATACATCAATTAACTGAAAACAGGGCAAACTTCAAGTCATTTTTGCTGTCAACTGCAAGCAGTTTTGTATTTCCTCAGAAACATCGCTAAGAACAGCTATTATCAACAGTAATAACATTCCTTCTGGAGGTTGCAGGACCCAGCTTCTGTTGCCACAATCCACAAGCTCTTTCCATTCCGGTCAAAAGCCAGGATTAGTTCAAATACGTTAAACCTGTCTTCTCTCATTTTGCCTGAGATCCTGAGAGCAGCCCATTTTCTCTGTGCCAGAAGAACACACATAAGATCCATTCTTGCTCTACCAGACTTTGGGAAAGTGTTTTAAGCTAAACTTGACATTAAACTACTCTATTAGAAAAAGTTTCCCAGTGAGTTCTAAAGTGATCAAACAAAAATAATTTCAAACATACACAAAACAACTTCAACTACTTATAAAGATAAGGCTTAAAAATATGGGGAAGTACAGTAGGGAAAAAGAAGGAGGGAAAAGCTATGTATCACAAAATTTTGTGCTTGAAAAAGTACGAACCAAAAAGTCCTTTGGAAATGACAGCATGCATAAGGTTTTATAAAGCATTTAAAAAATAACTTCTTCTAAAAGAACCAACATTATTTTATGGCATGCTTATCAAATGCAACATTAAACACAAAATTATCTCAGTCATCAACCTCAAGCTAACTCTCTTACAACTTCACAAAGCTATAATATCAGATTTGCATCTTAAAGACAATTCAAACATCCTTTAAACATTTGCCAAACTGTCATTTGTTCTAGAACAAGATTTGGTTCACTTTAGAACCAAAGATTTCCTTAACTATGAGTATAAATCATTTGGACCAGAACTCGGATGCCCTACATTTTAGGCTCGATTCCTGCACTTACCAGCTGTATGAACATGGGCAGGTAAATGTTCTAAGCCTTGATTTTCTATCTTGCTCTGCCATTATATAGGAAGTTTAGTAGGATAAAATAGATGGATAGAAGAGTAACTGAATATAAACATGTGAAATCTTGCCCTAGCCAGTGTGGCCCAGTTGGTCAGAGTGTGGTCCCCTGCACCAAAGGGTCGCCAGTTCAGTCCCTAGTTAAGACACATGCCTAGGTTGTGGATTCAGTCCCTGACCAGGGCCATATGGGAGGCAATCGATCAATGTTTCTCTCTCACATCCCTCTCTCTCTCCCCCCCACCCCCAGGCCCCAGCCCTTCTTTTTAAATGTGAAATCTTGTAATATATTATAAAGTATTGAAAACTATCATATTTTAGAAAATCTCCCCATCACTGTTCCCCATTAACTATGCTTACCACTGACCACCATGCCCAGCAGTCAGGGTTAGGCCACCTATCTGAGCAGCCAGAGCACCTGTGCCTGCATCTGTCGATGCTCTCATGACAGTGGATGCATTACAAAAGCTGTGTGCTCAGCCGTAGGCCCCAAGAGACCCTGCATCACCTGTGCTGGTGGATTTTGAGTGGATGCTCCGGGGTGAAAAAGTTAACAAGTGACATCAGCACATGCAGAATAAATAAAATCCCAGAGTACTAAAAGGCAAGTCTTATCCCAGATTTCCTTAGACACGTTCAGAAAAACTAGGAAAATAACTTCCTAGTACAAAAACGCAATTCAAATCCTTCCTGACTACTTCAAAGGCAGTTGGAGAGGAAGTCCTCTTGATAAATGTAAACCTCAGAGAGTACGGGATATATAGCCTCAATAATCTCCTACTTTCTATCAAATAATGAACAATCAATATTCTCAAATTAAAGCATAATTCTCTGTGCTAGGCAACTATCTGTTCACACCAAGTTATTCTACTAAAACTGTTTTGATTAAAACTTTTTCCATTGTCTCAACATTTTTCAGTTCTCTAACATTAGAGAAATTAGAGTAAACAATGATTGACTTGAGGAAGAAAACACAACTATCTTATTGGAATCTATATTTTAGAATAAAAAGTGAGTCAAAAGAATCATGACATTATGGTGATAACACCAACGTACAGCTACAATTTATAGTGAACAAAATAAAATTGTACACAGGTCAGACAACCCAAACTGGAGATTTTACTCTGGAAGGGTTTTAATGGAAATACTGTACTAGGTCATATTTTACATAAATTTAATATATAAAATGTGCTATAATAGTATTTGGGTATCAGGACATTAATTTGTTGTACAGTGTTTGAGTCCTGTCAAATACAAATATTTCAAGTCCCCATGACACGTTCTTCACTCTGCCAGGGTCGGATGCAGGGTCATCTAAAAATAGCAGCTGGAGATGCAGTCAATCTCCCAGGCAGTGCTGAAGAGGCACCTTTAAATGGCAGGAATTGTAGTTTAAAGAGACAGTACAGCTTATTAAAGCCCTCAGATTAAAGCACAGATGGAAAGCTACCATTTCCCCACGGCACGACTGCCTGTGTACAAAAACTGTGGTCATATTGCATCTTAACTCATTCTTTATGCGCACATTAGGCAATAGCCATCGTTCTAAACAAAAGGGGGGTTCATATTCAGCTAAGGGGTAAGATATATCACAAGACACAGAATTTTCGGGACTCCTAGAGATCACCTGGAACAGTGCTTTTAAATGTGGGCATGTATCAGAATTGCCTATTAGATCCCATATCCTCTTGCCTACACAAAGATATCACTCTGAAATTGTCCCTCTTTTCCTGTAATATTTTTTCCCCTACTGGTTCATTCACGTCAGCATATAAGCACGCTGCTATTTCTCCCATTGTTTTAAAAATTTTACTTGAACTCTGGTCTCTCCACTGCCACCACCCCATTTTTCTCTTGCTCAAATGCAGAACTCCTCAAAAAACTGCCTATACGTACTTTGTCTAACTCCTCTGTCTCCATTCTCTCTTGAAATTCTATCCAGTTCTCATCCTCACCATTGAACGGAAGCCCCTCCTCACACAGGCACCAATGCCCCCACAGACACTGCGCAATCCAATGGCCAGTCTCAGGCCTCATCTTGTTTGCTCTGTCAGCAGCATTTGACTCAGTTTATCCACCCTGCCAGCCTGATGCACATTCTTTAGTCGGCTTCCAGAACACCATGCGCCCTTGGTTCTCTTACTACCTCACTGGCTGCAAGTATTGAATTGAGTCCTTTAAAAAAGGTATGTTGAAGTCCTAACAACCAGAACAAAGAATGTGACTTTATTTGGAAGTAGGGTCTTTGTGGATTTAACTAGGTCAAGATAAGGTCATTAGAATGGATTTTAATTCAACATGACTAGTGTCATTATGAAAGGGGAAATCTGGACACAGGCAGGCAGAGAGGGAAGACAATGTACATATGCAATATGAACTTAGTGAAACACCTACAAGTCAAGTAATGCCATGGATTGCGAGCAAACACCAGAAGCTAGAAGACAAAAGGAATGCTTCCCCGCTAGAGCCATCAGAGGGAGCCTGGGCCCGCTGACACTTGGACTTTAGATATCTCACCACCAGAACTCTGAGACAATAAATCTCTGTTGTTTTGAGTGACCTGGGCTTTGGTGCCTTATGATGGCAACTGTAGGAAACTAATACAGTGGCTCATCCTTTTTAGCATCTAGGATGGCTTCTCGTCTCCCTGACCTTGGGATGGCTCAGGGCTCAGTCATCGTCACTCTCTACTTTTCCATATATACCCTCAACTATCGATCTCAACCAGTTCATGACTCCAGCCCAGATCTGTCTCCTGATCTCCAGACTCATGTACCCACCTGCCTGCTTGACACATCTTCTTCTATTAGATGCCTCATATCTAAGGGCCCACCCCAAACTCCTGATTCTCCCCAGAAAGCCTGTGCCTCCTCCAGTCTCTCCCATTTTGGTAAATTACTACTGACTGACCAATTTTTTAAGAAGTGATATTTGATTCCTTGCATTTTTATACCCCACATGCCAAAGGTAAATGCTGGTGGCTCCACCTCCAACATATATTCAGAACATGGCCTCTTCCAATCTCTTCCACTAATATTACCACCATGGTGCAAACCCCACCATTTCTCACATGGATTACTGCAATAGGCTTCTAATGGGTCTCCCTACATCCACCCCTGCCTCCTCCATCCTCTTCTCAACATAGCAACCAGACAGAACTTTCAAAACATAAATGAGATACCATCAGAGTAAAAACAAAAATTCCTAAAAATCACCTAAAAGACACTCTATGATTCCTGTTTCCCCCAGCCCCACATTTCTGACTTCATCTCCACTTTTGCCCTGTACTCTCTCCATTCATTTTCCTTCTAACTTTTTTTCCAATACACCAACATGCTTTACCTCCCACCCCTATTTGCTCTTCCCCCAAACATCTGCAGCTCAACCCTCACTTCCATCAGGTCTCCATTCCAGCAACTCCTCATTAAAGACCATCCCTGACATCTGCATAAAATAAACCCACCCCTCAACCCAGCATTCTCTTTCCCATTCTTATTGTTTCCATAGCATCCATCATCATGTGACAGATGAGCTATTTACTCATTAAAAAAAAAATCCATCTCTCTTCACTGCAATGAAGTTCCACGAGAGCAGGGAAACCGTTCTATCCCCAGCTCCTAAACTGGGCCGTGCACTTCATAGGCACAGGATACATATGTTCTGAGTTAATACATAAATTACAAAACAGGTAGAGATTCCTGCCATAAAGGGAAATTTGCTTTTTTATAGAAACAACATTTTCACAAGTCCATCTACCCAAATTTCTCCAAAGTAGGGAGAAGAACCACTCCCTCACCGCTCCCTCTCAGCATTGCAAACATTGTGGTCATAAAAAAACATTCAGAGATCATGTAAGGAAGTAAAATTCTTCAGATTTTTTTTAAGAAGAAAAAAAAAAACAGTAGGCTAATATCATTCTCCCTTTAAACAATGTTTTTGCCCCTAAAGATGCTGGGTCTTCCTCAGCCTCGCAGTCCTGAGGGATTGCGCCACCTAAATAAAATGATGTTTTTGGCATTAGTTTCACCCCTGCAGGGGTGGTTCCTGGGTCAGCTCTGTCCTTACAGTAGCAATGCCATTATGGAGACAAATATCTGTAGATTGTCACACTTTGTGTGAACAGAAGCTACAGATGCAATCACACGGCCATAGGAGTCAAGTATCTGCTTCTGAGGAAGGAAATGATAATCCTGAAGTTTATTTTCCTACTTCCCACCATGCAAAATGCAAGCATGATACAAAGAGTAAGGTGTAAGACGACAACATTGAAGCAGTCAGTGATGGCGGCATTCTACATGAACACCACGGCAACAGTTCGTGAGATTTAAGTTTATCGGACTGACTTCAGTTTCATGTGCCAAGTTTTTTTCTGTTAGGATTTTAGCAGGTGTGATGTAATGAATCAATACAGCTGAATTCTTAGCCACTGAGCTAAGAAAACTCCCTATCACAGTGTGTCAGCGTGAGAGACAGCTGAAGTTGGGAGGAGGGGAAAGAAGCAAAAGGCCGTAAGGAGGAGGAGATGAAATTTTAGAAGGAATCTGTTATGTATGCCCAGGAGTGCTGTTAGAAATTTGGTTCCTTTGTTTCCATAGCTGAAGGATTTAGAGATGTGTTATATGGCCAACCCCTAAGTTCCCCGCCCATCAACACAACAGATTAGGACTTGAAATGGGGTCACTGAAGGTAATAGCGCTGTGAAATCAATTTTTTAAAATATTTTGAGCATTCAAGAAGGGTATGTACTTAACAGGAAGAGACAAGGAATAGGGTGGCTGAGGCTAAGGAGATGAATCCAAAGAGTGATTTTGCTTCAAGGAGGCAAAAGGAAAAAAAACTGTTGCACAAGAGCCCCCAGATATACAGAGGCCAGAGTGATGTCAGTCTGGTGTCACCTGCGACATCACTATAACCTGCCCAATTGCTCCAAGGATTGAAAACCACAGCAAAATCCCTGGCATTTAAGTGGGACTTTAAACCACACACATAGCTATGATTCGCTCCCTCACACCTTTCAGACTCATTTCCGACCTCTGCTGCCCATCGCTCACACGGCACATTCACGGCAGGGCCCACACGTCGCTCCACGCACACCCCCGAGCGCAGGAGCTGCCTTCGGTGTGGCACCCACTGCTCTAGATTTGCAATTAATATTAAATCAGAAATAGTCATTAGTCACCTAATATTTTAGACTAACATTAGAATAACATATTTAATTAAATTTAATAAGCAAGTAATAATGAGTAACATGGAGCTGAAATGCCTCTTTAATGAAATCCATGGAAACATGGCAGAGATCATCCAAGTTTTCTATTCAAACCTAGAGAAGCAATGTTGGTTATATTTTCTTTCTGGTTCCTACTACCAAACAGAAACACTTTTAAATGTCTCTACAGTTAATGGTTTGCTTTGTTTGTTGTTTAAAACTCTCCACAACGATGAAGGCTTAAAATAGAAAACTAGCAGGTATTTAAATATATAGCAGAGGTTAAAAAACAATCTGAATTCAAATGAATTTTCTAAAAATATATACATTTCCTTTCTGATTTCTACAGATTTCTTCACCTTTTAAAAACTTCTGTGCTATTTTGGGGTTTTACTGCACAGCCAAGATAAGCACCCTTGTCAGTCTGGCAAGGGCGTTTCCTTCTCAGCAAACAACCCAGGTCGGAGGCCACAGTCACCGCAAACACAATGGCCAAGGAGGGCGAAAAGGGAAATTCATGATTTCACACTCAGGACGCAGGGCTCTAACTCAACCTCAAGAAAAAATTAACAATGCACACAAACTCCTTTAGAAGTCTAGTTTTATTAACCATTTAAGGCAACTGAAAGTTTTTATTAACTTTCCTAATTAAACACATTCTGCTTCTTTATTAAGCATTATTGATATTTTTAAAGTAATTATCTTGAAGATATGTTTCTCATTACTATTTCTAAAATTATTACAAACCATGTTTTCACCACATCAAAATTAAGCAATTACCTATAAATGCCCGTAATTGGAAATGTGATGTAAATTCTGTTCTTACAAACCAACCCGTTGTGTTGTAAAGATAATTAGAAGGGATACTATTAAACTGGGTGCTATGGTGATAGGTGCCATAGAAATATAAAGACAGATTTTTTTAAAAAATAAATAAAAGCAGCCTAAACAAAGAAATTAAGTAGTTTGTGCCAGCAAGCAAGAAAGAAAAAACAGAATATCTTTAAGAATGAGACAGGCCAAAGAAGGGAAGATATTAGGGAGCAAGGGAGCTTTTTAGTTGGTATTAGAAATGTGTGTTGGAATAAACATTTACTATAGGTAGTACACCTTATATATCTGAAAATGCCCAATAATGAGTCATCTTGACTTTTTACTGAATTGAAAGGTTTTTTTCCTCTTCATAGCACTGGAAGAAAAGGCTTCATAAATATGAAAGCAGATTTAAAAAACAGAGAGAAACCTCTTTGAGTAATAAGAAAAATCTGACATACAGCATATGTTTTAGTTAAGAGGGATACCCTACTCCTGTATTTAAATCATAAAATTGGCCATCATTTTCTGTTTGACACACTCTGTTTAATGCAAGTAAATAAATGTGTTGTTTTATTTTCTTCAAACCTGACATAATTTGGGAGAAATTGAGATGACTAAAAAAGAAAAAAAAAAAAAAGCAAGTGTTAAGAGCAAAAAATTAGGTACACAGCCTCAACTTCATTTAAAAAAAAAAAAAAACACTAGGATTGTATGATTGTTTTTCTACACACAATGCCTAAAATGAATTAAGTACTTAGCAGGTGCTCAGAAAGTACCTGGTTAAGAAGAAAGGTGGGAAGGAAGGAAGTTGCTTAGTTCTCAATCGTACATAGGTAGAAATGGTTCTAAAACACTTAATGTCTTAACTCATGTTTCTTATTGCAAAAGCTGCCCCATCCACTACTAGTATCTTCACTCAAATCACTGGCATTTATTGAGCACCTACTATGTATGAGAATTGCCCCTTTTGTGTCTGTCATTCACTATTAGTCTTTAAGCCTGCAGCTGAAAAGCCTCAGGGGCAGTGAGCAGATGGGACTAGTAATAGTCTATCACTCCACCCAGCAACACTTTCACTCCACCTGGCACATTATCCCTGGACCAGTCACTGGAAAACAAATTGCACTAGGTAGGAATATTAACAGAGGCAGGGTGATGGGTTTCAGTAGCAATTACATGTGACAAGTAGCCCTTCTGCTCTTAGCATCAGCATCTGCACACCTCTCTTCCACTCACTTATGCTAGCTCTCCTTTCCTTCCACATGCTCATCCTCAATTCCTCCTCCTCTTAGATTAATAGTTCTGCCAACTCAGGATGCATCAATCTTTCTACATCAGCATTAAGCTGTATGGAAACTAGAAGAGAAAGTGAAGTCAATCTTCCTAAGACTCGGGCTCACATCCCTTCACTGCCATAAACTTAGAAAACTCATTTAAAGTCCACTTGGTTTCTCCTTCCTATCTTGTAGGAAGTATATGCTTCTTAAAGATGCCAAATTCCCTTTTTCACATCCTTTTACAGACCAGACATATTATATGTTAGAGTCACTGAAAAAAATGCCAATTATTAGTGAACTTGATGTAAAAACAGTAATAATCTAAATAAATGAATAAATTTGCTACTCTTCCTTATAAAGATGATAGCAATTCATTGAGGATAAAATTTAGTCATTCTAATGATTATAAACCAAAATAAAAGTTTAGAATGACAACAAAATTTAGTGAATAAAAGAGATCTAATCTAAAAAAAGAAAACCAGGAAATGGAATGATATACAGCTACCTTGTCTAAGACAAATGTCTGAGATAGTTATCTATAGGAAAGTGACACCGATCCAGAAATGTAAGCAATAACACCAGCAGACAATTATTAATAAAGTTTTATGATAAGCCTCTGAATGTCCTTTAAAAAGCCAAGATTTTAATATTCCTTGCTTGGATTTACCATGCTAGAAAAAAAAAAAACAGTAGCACAAGACAGAACAATGAGATGGCCTTTCTTAAGAGTTCATTTACTAGGTCAAGTGCATATTAGAATCTTAATTCTGATATACAAAACCATTGTTCTCTCAGAATTTAACTGAACATTTATATTCATGGACTATTTAAGGACACTTCAGAATGATTTTTATCATGCTCCATTTGCTCTGTCTTAAAGAATTATTTGGAGCATATGCCAAAAAAGTATAAAGGCCTACATTTCTAAAATAATTTGATTTTACTTTTAAAATTGAATACATAAATGTTTAACAGTCCTAATCTAAAAATTCACTTTCGTGATAAACTCTTTATATTGAGCCCACAACCAATTCATAAAGAGGCATGATAAACTTCTAAAAATAAGTTATGTGGCCAACACCATCATGAAAGTGGAGAGACAGAGTTCTCTGATGATGGGCACCTGGAGGTTTTCTTTATGTTACTAAGAAAAAGCAGGCAGAGGGAGAGGAAGGTGAAGGGAACAGAAAGGGGGAGAGGTATGTGTAGCCCAGAGACAAAACGGAATCTAGAAGAACAGAGAGACTACAGCTGGGATGGATTAAATTTACTCCATTTAACTCCAAAGAGCAGAAAAGGGACCATTAGTAGTACAAAGGCAAGAGAGGAGGGGAAGAACTTTCAACTTCACATGAGAAAGACTAACTTCCTATTGAAAGGGAATATACTGCCTTATGGAGTAATAGAAACAAGAGCCCTAGAGGAAGTCAAGCAGAAGCTGAAAGACTGCCTAGCAGGAACACTGAAGTGAATTTCTCTGCTAGGTAGGAAACCAGACTAGGAGGCCAGCTCCATGAGTCTACATTTTAGATGGTTAGAGTCAAATGTGTTGAATGAACCCTTTTATAAAGTCAAGGAAAAAAGTGTAGGTCAGCACTTTTAAATAAATGCATGGTAATTTATATGTCCGTGACAGACATCTGCGTTTCGGTTGCTCTGGCATCCATTCTCTTCCTCCTGGGAGCATCATCTTGCTCTCTCCTTTGGCAGGCACCCAGTACCTTTGGTGTGCGTGTAGCTGGTCTATCACACACCCCAACAGTTTGTGCCATGCTGCTGGTCACAGAGATGGGCATGTGACTAAAATCAGCTGAAGCCAAATAATCTTAGAGTTTTCATTCAAACTGTTGGGGAAGGAGAATTCTTTCTGCTGAGCTGGCTAGGATGCAAGCCTGCAACTGCCAAAAAGGCATTTTGCCACCACAAGGCAAGAGGCTTACCTGGGAAAGAGCTGAGAGAGGGAGAAGACCTGAAGCCAGATGATAACCCCTGGACCCACTGACATCTAAGTTTTCAGGTTGTGTTGGGTTTCTGTCACCTGCAACCAAAAAGTCCTGACTAACGTTAAAGTAGGAAATAATGACAACAGGAGCTTGAATGTCTAAATACTGCCTAATGGTCTAATTCACTGTGATTTTCAACCTTGGAAACATGAAATAATTAGGGTATCCCCCTGGTATCCTTGGAACTTTCTCTTCCTCATTATGACAATTTTCCAATCTGTATTGAACCCACTGTTCTCCCAGTTTTCTGCTTTGTGTCCCTTAATCCCTCAAGAGGTTCTCCCTTGGTTTCTCTTAATCTGCCAAGGGGGCGGGGTGGGGGAGCGCGGCGTGCCTGGGGCACTTCCTAGAGTTGTAAGCAGCTCTGCTCATGAGAAGCAGCCAACTCTTCCTCTTGGCATTGCACTCACATGCATCCACTGGAAATGCCTCCTGTCTCTAAGTGGACACACTGTTTCAAAAAACAGGATTCCAGAAATAGTTGGTCAAGCTGTCCAGTTTTGCTGTTATGAAACGACTTTGTAGGCCAAATGAACCGAGCCTTTGCTCCCCGATTCAGGGTTTTCTCAATGAGCCTCAAGCCCACTAACCAGGACATCCTGACTCCCATCATTCCACACTTAAGTCTTCTGCATTTTTGAGCATTTTGAAATCTTTATTTACATTTTCTTAACAAACTAAGAAGTGGTTCAGTTTACAAATTTTTATATATCCTGGTATGGGTCATTCATAGCTAGAAATATCACTGGTAATTCTTGCTAAGCTTCTACAGAACAAAATAAGGTACAAAAAAGAAACATACAGATTTGTATCCCTATCTGATCATTATCTAATTTTACTTAATAATATTAGTCCTAACATCATTTATTATGAAATATGAAAACAAGTTTCCAAAAGAATAAATCTTCTGTAATTTTCCCGATAGTGCAAGTCATGTAAATATCCCCTACCATGTACTTAGCAGCTTAGCCGAAATGCAGGCACTCACAATAGAAATGAAGCATCGGATTTGCTGCACACGGTGCCACCTCCACACAAAGCCTCACGCATTGGGACAGGAAGGGAAGAATAATACTGTATCCACTGGTAGCTGCAGGGGGACTTTTCGGGAGGCAAAATGGCTTTACTGGAGTTGGAATTTGGCCAGGACACTGGGGCTAAATACCCGGACTCTTATGAAAAGTGCCCTGGGATTGTTAATGCCCTCGAGTCGTCAGGACCTCAGTTTTGTGTCCTCTATGAAAAGAATAGCTGATTAGATCATTTAAGTAAATCTCTCGGCGGGCTTCTCTAGCTTCTGATTATCTCGATATGCTTTAATCACCGTCAGATTGCCCTGGTTAAAATTAATGACAGATTAATGTGAGGCACTCCAAGATATCAAAGAACCAAAATATATACCTCAGTAATATATCACATATATATTTTTCCATTTGTTCCCCCGGGGATTAATTTAGAGCCCCAGCAATTCCTACTTGGACTAAATCATGCTGTTTTAAAGAGTACATAATATCCCAATTATCCTGTTGCCCTTATCTTTATGAGTCTCCAAAGGAGGGATAACCTAAGTAGGGTGATTAGATTTAATGCCACATCTCTGAAACCAAGGTCCTGTTTCAACAGACACTCTTTTTTTCTTAAACAATTACACCGAACATTAAATCTTCTGTGTTATTTACTAAAACACTTACCCATAACGAGACTTCAAACACAATTATTCATTTCCTTTGCCACACAGAAAGCTAGACTCTATTCAGATTTCTTAAAAAGAATTTTTAAAAAAAACAAAGAATCTTCATTTTAGGCGATCATAAAATTCATAAATATTTTAAACCGGCATACATGTCTAAGAAATAAAAAAGTTTCTCGCATTATGTAAACAAATGTTCTTTAAAAAACAGGGTGGAGGAAAATATTAGCAGGTGAGTTCTTTCTCCTCCTTTAAGCACTAGTGTCTCCAAAACCTAAAAACAAAATGAATTTATTCATTTCTTTTCCTTCTTTCCCTAAAATTTTACTTGACAAGCACAGTGCTTTGTCTTCCTTCAGTAAGCTATTTTTCTCCTTCCCATGCTTTACAAAGGATTTTACAAATTTCTCCTTTGGACCACGAGGCAGATTTGCTAACTCTGGATTTCCTATCTGTAAAATGGGACAGGCAAAATCAATCAGTAGTTCTGACCTAGGCCGCACATTAAAATTGCCCAGATCTCCTTTTAAAAATATTAATCCCCCTGAAATTCTGATTCAGTAGGGAGAGGGCTCCAGCAGCCAGCCAACGTAGAACCAGCGCTAAAACTGACGGAACTGGGCGTCTCCAGGACTCCCCCAGGACTAACGCTCTTTGTGTCCATCTTCAATTTAACGACCATTTAGCTAACATATCCTGTACACTGTATGTGTTGGTTTTCTAGGGCTGCCATAACAAATTACCACAAACTGGGTGGCTTAAAATAACAGAAGTTTGTGCTTTCACAGTTCTGAAGGCCAGAAGTCTGAACTCAAGATACTGTCAGGGTTCGTTATTTCACAACGCCTGAAGGAGAATCAGTCTCCCACCTCCCTCAGCTCCTGGTGGCCGCCAGCATCCCTGGCGTTCCTTGGCTTACAACTCCATCACCCCAATCTCCACCTGCGTCTCCACAAGATCTCCCCCTCTGTGTCTCTGTGCATCTTTTCCTTTTCTATCTCTTTTAAGAACATTTGCCATTGGATTTAGGGCCCACCCTAATCCAGGATGCTGTCATCTAGAGAACTACGAAGGCCCTTATTTTAAAGAGGGTCACATTCTAAGGTTTGCTGGCCACTATTCAATCCCCTGTGCTGGAGGTGCCACTTTTATCAGAAGCCAAAACCAAAATCTTCCAGAACAGGTGCTAGGACAACTGACAGGCACACTGCACAGAGGCAGTACAGGCCACAGGACTTTGGGCTGCCAGAGAGGGAGGCAAGGGACAGAGGGAACACACAAAGGTAATGCCAAGGTGGCTCCAGGCCAAGGCCCACAGCAGCTCAAGACTCAGCTGTCAGCCCATCTCTACTCTAGTGACAGAAAAAATGGTCAAGAGAGAAGCAGGGCTCCACCAGTGCCTACTTTGTGCTGGGACAGAGACTGAGACAAACAGGTACACGTTGTGTGGCCTTATAAGGAGGAACCACAGGGTTTGGAAAGGCCTACTGTGACCTCTCAAGATGTTGTATGTTCCCCAACCCTGGAAAAAGGCCTTCATTCACTCTATTCAATAGTCGTATTGCTTTTCTTCCCGTTACCACACGGAAGAAAAACAAATCCACAATACCTAATGAATTTCCTTGAATCCTGGTATACGTAGCAAGGAGGAAAAGCGATAATACTAAAAATCCTTACTGCAACTAAATTTTGTTGTTATGCCCACCCACATGATTCCCTTCTTTCAAAATTATGCTCAAAATTCCCACCCTTGCACAGTATCTCCCCAGCCGTAGGCCTGAGGGTCATCCCAGTCCACATCCATTAGCATAAACATTTATAATTTTAACTGTCTGCTTGTATTTATAAGTATGTTTTCCCTCACATCCCTAGGCCCAGTGGGCTGACAGCTCATCACAAGCAGAAGTCCCACCATCAGCTTCTATGGGATTCCTCCCAGGCACTAATTTTGTCCTTTTCACAGAGGACACTGTTAACTGAGAGACTATTATATTAATGCACCTGTAGTCATGTGTCACTTCTCATAGACTCATTTAATTTTTTCAGGATTATAATCCAAGAAAGAAGAAAGAAGAAGAAAGAAGGATAGAAGGAATGTTTCTTTATTCTGAAATAAGAGTGGCATACCCATGGTCAAAATATAATGGTATCGTTTTTATTACAAATCCATGTCAGGACCTAGCAAGGCCCACTTACGTAAATGCTAGGGGAGAAATCACCTCTCAAACACCCCTCCGCAGTTTCATCCTTTCTTTAAAATGGCTGGGGACTGACTGGGCTGTGTCTGGCTGAAAAGAGGAGAGTTGTAAATGGAGAGCTTGTTTTCCTTCATTAGCACCCTGAAGTAACAAGACCTCAGAACTGCTCCACCATTACTTGATTACCTGGGTCTCATGAGGTTACACCTGCCATCCGTGATGTTACACCCAATAGCAATGATTTCACACAATTGACTATCAATGCCGAGGGAAAGAGATAGCAAGAGTTGTTTTACCCTTGCGGGTTCAGTCCTTCCAAGAGCACAATACAGTTGCCCAAAAGTGGAAGATTCGGCCCCTGCTCTGTTGCATGGACTATCTGTCTAGAGTGTACCTTTCATTTTCTTCAAACCTGAGCTCCAGCAACTGTCTACAAAGTCACATCACAGGATGGTACATATTCTCAAGCTAGGGCATCATCCACTTAAATCACCAATCCTCTTAAATATAACTACCTTTAGAAAATATTGGAAAATCATTTATCTGATAAGGGATTGATATCCAGAATATACATGGAACCCCTGTGACTCAACAACAAAATAACAACAACCCAATTTCAAAAGCGGCAAAAGACTTAAATGGACATTTCTCCAAAGAGAATTTACAAATAGCCGATAAACACATGAAGAGATGCTCAATATCATTAATCATTAGGGAGATGAAAATCAAAACCACAAGATACCACTTCACAGCTTTTAGGATAGCTATTATTTAAAAATAATAATAATGCATTGGCAAGGATATGGAGAAATTGGAAGCCTTGTACACAATTGGTGGGAACATAAAATGATACAGCCACTGTGGAAAACAGTATTGCAATTTCTCAAAAAATAAAATAAACAGAACAACAGTATGACCTAGCAATTCCATTTCTGGGTAACAACCCAAAAGAACTGAAAGCGGAACTCCAACTGATATTCACACAACCATGTTCACTGAGCAGCATATTCACAACAGCCAAAAGGTGGAAGTAGCCTCAGTGTTCATTGATGGAAGAATGGATAAAGAAAAAGTGGTACGTACATACAGTGGAACATTACTGGGCTTTTAGAAGGAAGGAAATTCTGAAATATGCTACAGTATGGATGAATTTTGAATCATACTAAGCAAACTAAGCCGATCACAAAAGGGCAAACATGGTATGATTCCATGTATATGAGATACATAGAGTAGGCAAATTCACAGAGACAGAAAGTGGAATGGTGGTCACCAGGGGCCGAAGTGGTGGGGGAAGAATGGAGAGTTATTGTTTACTGGGTACAGAGTTTCAGTTGGGAAATATGAAAAAATTCTAGAGATGGATGGTGGTGATGGTGGTACAGCAATGTGAATGTACTTAATGCCACTGAACTGTACTTTTTAAAGTGGTTAACTATTATACCTATTTTACCACCCAAATCCAAAAGTGATGTATGTTATAGTACTAATTTTAAAATGATGTAAGTTGCCTTGGCCAGGAGACTCAGTTGGTTGGAGCATCATCCCATAGACCAAAAGGTTGCAGGTTTGATTCCTGGTCAGAGCACATACCTAGGTTGGGCGTTCGAGCCCTGGTCAGGACCTGTATGAGAGGCAACCGATTGATGTATCTCTCTCACAACAATATTTCTCTCTCTCTCTCCCTTCTTCTCTCTCTAAAATCAATAACATCATATCCTCAAGTGAGGATTAAGAAATAAATGAATGAATAAATAAATAAATGAATGAATGTGAGTTGTTAGGGTCTCTCTTGCTTTTTGTTCTGGAGTACCGAAAAACCATGCTTCATCTATCTTTCTTTTAAAAACAAAAACAAGAAGCAAAAACATTTTCCCTCATTTATTCCCCTCATATTTGCTTCATTGCATGGTAAGTTTTAAAAATAGCTTTTGATAAAAAGCAAATGGAAAAATGGAAAACTGGCAAAAATCGTCATTTTCAGAGTTAGAATTTAGTTGATGCTCTGTTGGTTCCAGCCCATATTTTTAGCCCCTCCCTCGTTTTCTGTGCTTCACTTCCATCTCATTCACAGAGCCCCTAGTGCGAGGCCCTCTGACCCACATACCCTCAAAGCAGGAGGAAATCTCTCCTGGGGGGTTAACGTCCTCTAGGCACAATGAAACTGATAAACCTTTTAGCAGACCAAGCGATAGACTCCCCAGTGCCATTACTGACCACAAGAAAGAGCTTTAGCTCTTAGCAAAGCAATACTACAAACAGCCAAATATCAAATAAAATAGATACTCCAGAGTCAGGGTCATGAAAGGGGCACTGAGACACTAGCTACAGAACAGCGCCTGTCAACACTGGCACTACCCTGAAAGCCACATTTTGTAAGGAGTGGACGGGAGGGTGAACATAGGAAGAAGGGAGAGCCTTCTATGAGACAGAAAGAAGAAATGTAATGGGAAAAACAACAATCAAAGCTAGGAGCTTATCTCACGTTTTACATCTAAAATTAGACCTAAAAATGAACACAGCAGCACATGTACAAAAATATATTCTCTTCTTAGTGATAGAAGAATGAACCAGAATAGGATTTCTGTATGTCTTCAAATCTTAACACTTCCTGTTACTTACAAAGTGTTTAATAGCAAGGAAAATGTACTGTTTTTAAAATAGCAAACCGTCTTAATTATTACAATGAACACTTTTACAATCAGGAAAACAAACACTTTAAATAAAAAATGAAAAGATCACAGGTTGTAATAATATAAATGTTATCTATCCTAAATATAGTCATTTGTGTTATCTATACTGTTTACGTTGTCTATAGTATTTATCATCCTAGGTCTTCAACACCCGTTCAATGCCCCTTGAAATACTTCTTGAATCTAAGTACACATAGATCCCATACTTAGGTTTTTATAAATGGCCCATATACACATATAAGGAGATATCTATTTCCATGATATGCTCAGTCAGGCAGGACTTCAGTGGTTTTGATGGCTTAATAAAGAATAATCAACTATACAAATTTTGTAACATGTCAGAGGAAGGTTCATTTCCCAGATCATTCTCTCTATATCCATCCAAGAAAAATATACTTTATCTTATTTTGAAAGAGAGAATGAGACTGAGACAAACAGCTTGGGCGAAAGCACTTCAAAATTTGCTGCCTTAGTGTTTCCACTTGCTGATTATCCTGGTGCCACTTGGTGGCACTGTTGATTCCAGTTTGCTCTCTAATCCAGGGGATGGGTAGTCGGTTGATCCAACCACAATAAGCTTGTGTCTCCAGCTCCATGAGGAACTTCATTTAGCCCTGACAGCCTTAATAGAAACATCAGCATGTCTATATTCCTATCATCTCCAGCTCGAAATGGTAAATTCTATGTCAGTGCACTCCTCTGAGAACCGCCCCCTGCTCTTTCTCCAAATACAGAAATCCAACCTTTCCTTAAAGGTGCCTGCCTTCCCTGTTAACTCCAGCCAGAGACTCCTGGGAGAAGGGCAGTCTGAGAATGCACCATGGGTGCCGCCCCAGGAGAGCGACAAGTGGGCAAAGACCAGGAAAGAAAATGAGTTAGTGAAAAGAAAGTTGTACCACTGTCTTGAGATTTTAAAAAATACAATATAAACACAGGGGAAACAATAGTTGGACAGACTTCCATTAATGGGATTTATTTGATAGGCACTTTGTTTTAAACCTCCCAACATACCTGCATGAACAGCCTATTGGGAACCAAAGTGGAAAAAAGTGCTTAGGTATTAATCTGCTCAAAGGCAGGCACAGAGTTTGTGGGGACAGGACTGGAACCTCATCCTCTTCTCCAACTCCCAGCACCACACCCTTGACATAGCGGGAGCTATAAAAGGGCTCACATTGTAAGTGCATGGAGACCCAACAACCTCTAACCCAAATGAGGGAATCGAAGTGGGGCAGCTGTAAGGTCTACGGTTCTTGTCTTCACTTAGCCACTCCCCACCTACCCCCAAAACACACAAAGACACTTACTTGGGCTGCACATTCCTTCATGTCTTCACCTGTTTTTCTCTTCCTTCCTGATAGCCAAAGCTGGTTTGTTTGGTTGTTGTTGTTGTTGTTTTTGTTTACTTTCAGTTATATAACCTTTTGGAAAAAGGATCCTATATAGACAGATAGGACCTGATTTGTTCTCTGTGCCCCTTGAAGTAGCTCTGCATCTGTTCTACATTGATTTTTTTCCTTTTTTGTATAATAAGGGGATGTGACAGAAGCCTTGAACACTGACAACATAGAATCCTCAGGGAAGGAGCAGAATATGGGTATTTTATACCAATAATCATGATGTTCTTGCTTTGAACATGTATTATATTCTTTAGTGCTGACAATAGCATGATATGATATCTCAGCTAGTTCAGATCATAAATCAGCTCACTGAAGTATAAAACATGAGATATTTCTGATAGTTGTGATCTTATTATCAGCATTTAGTTTATGATGCATATAAAATGTGATTGACTAAAGTAATGATGCTGATCCTTTAACAAAAACCACAACTCTCATATACAATCAAAGAATGCCATCACATCTTATAAGGCACTTGAGAATATCATATAGATATTCTTGAGACTTCTCAAAAGTCTGTGAAAATTCCCCTTTTGATATTGCATTCAGTGTCTGAGACATATACTTTTGATTCTGCTCAGTTGTGGTAGATATTCAAACTTTGAGGGTGGATTTCATTTTCAGAAACAGCTGAGTCACTTGGAACTAAGTCTGACATATAAGCTGAGGAAAACTGTTTGAATCAAAAATAAGATTCATTCATTGAATTATTCAACACATACTGCGTTGGATGCTACACAACATAAAGTTAGCCTCAGCTCTTAGGGGCTCACAGCCTAGAAAGGAAAATGAGAGTATAAATAAATAACTTTAATAAAAGTAACACAATTTTCCCAAAGATATTTAAGCAGCATTTCACCATTTTTTCTCTTCCTTCCTGATAGCCAAAGCTGTTATTTTTTTTTAATTACAGTTATATAATCTTTTGGAAAAAGCACCTTTAAGAAGGACTATGATAAAAGAAAAACAAGGCTGCGTTTCTGGACTGGATTATAAGGTGGCTATAAAATCAGTTTCAGAAGGAGGTGTTCCAAACCCCCGCAACAGCAACTTCAGGGGAATGAGTTTGCAACCTCCCAACAGGGCTATTCCAACAACGGATGCTCTTCCAGATGGTAGTTACATTCTCGTATATATTACTTTTACTTTGTTCCAGTGTTCCTTTATAGTTACACCTACTGACTGATACAGAACTGCACTCTGGGTTAGGAGAGCAAATGATAAGAAATCTTCCCGCTTTGTTTCCGAAGCTGTCCTAAAATCAATGTGGCCGTTAAAGGTGAGGAGGGAAACTGTGGCCTGGCACAGGATGGCAGAGCCTCCCGGAAGTGTGTGGAGGGCAGCCAGCAGCAGTGGCACCAGACTTGTTATAAACTGGAGGCTTTCGTCAAATAAGTAAATATATAGAAGATGGTAGGAGCCAGGTTTTTCAGTCAGAGAAAGAAGTTATAAATATAGAAAAGGAGAAAACTGGAACTGAAGGTATCAGTGTGAGCCCATCGGTATAGACATTAATGATACTATTTTCTAATAATTTCTAATTTCTAATAACCCAAAGCAATCTATAGATTCGGTACAATCTCTACCAAAATTCCAATGGCATTTTTCACAGAAACAATACAAATAATCTTAAAATGTGTATGGAACCAAAAAAGACCTTAAGCAGCCAAAGTTTTGAGGAAAAAAGAACAAGGCAAAAGGCATCACACTCCCTGATTTCAAACTGTATTACGAAGCTATAGATATTGAAACAGTATGGTCTGGGCATAAAATCAGACTCTCAGATCAATGAAACAGAATATAGAGCCCAAAACAAACTCACATACAGGGTGGGGCAAAAATACATGTATAGTTGCTCATATAGAAAATAACACAGTAATTAATAAATGATAATACAAGAACAAACTGTTTTGACCACTTACAACTATAAACCTACTTTTCCCCCACCTTGAATATGATCAATTAATTTACAACAAAGGAGCCAAGTATATATAATTGGGAAAGGACAGTATCTTGAATCAACAGTGCTGAGAAAACTGGACAACCACATGCAAAAGAATGAAACCCAATCACCATCTTATACCATACACAAAAATTAACTGAAAATGGATTAAAGACTTGAATTTAAGACCTTACACCATAAAACTCCTAGAAAAAAAGAAACATAGGAAGTACTGTGTTTTTGATGATGATGATTTTTTTAAAGTCTGACACCGAGCAAAAACAAATAAGTGGGACTACATCAAACTAAAAAAGCTTTTGCACAGCAAAGGGAACATCAACAAAATGAAAAAGCAACTTATTAAATGGGAGAAAATATTTATAAATATATATATACAATTAGGGCCTAATATTCAAAATATATGAAACACTCATACAACTCAACATCAAAAAGAAAAACAATGTGATTTAAAAATGGGCAGAAAATCAATAGACATTTTTGCAAAGAAGACATACAGTGGCCAACAGGTACATGAAAAGATATTTGACATCACTAATCATCAGGGAAAGGCAAATCAATTGCAAATCAAAACCTCACATGTGTTAGAATGGATGTTATCAAAAAGAGAAGAAACAAGTGTTAGGAAGGTTATAGAGAAAAGGGAACCCTTGTGCACTGTTGGTGGGAATGTAAGTTGGAACTTCCTTTAAAAATTCAAAATAGAACTACCATATGATCTAGCAATTCCACTTTCAAGTATTTCTCTCGCGCGCGCGCTCTCTCTCTCTCTCTCTCTCTCTCTCTCTCACACACACACACACACACACACACACACACACACACACACACACACGAGCTCATAGATACTGGAACAGCATGATGTTTGCCAGAGGCTGGGGTTGGCGAGTAGAAGAAGTGGGTCAAAGGGGTCAAAAGGTAAAAAGAAAAAAATCACAACCTCGGGAGGTACGAGGTGGTGATACATGAAATAAGACTAGCCCTGAGTTAATTGTTGAAGCTGAGTGATATTAAATTGGATTCTTTATACAATTCTTTTTTTTAACAGAATGATTACATTTGAATACACAATTCTTTTTTAAAAAGAATAATATTTCACATACACACATATAAACACATATATTTCCTAGCTCTGTCTTCTGAGAGGTTCTGGAAGTGGCAACACCCCAATAGCAACCAGCATGCCAAAGCCCTAATGCTTGGTTTCTAAGAGAAAATAGGGATCCCTGGAGAAATGGTGATTCCAGAGACATACAGGGAAAATATCAGGTGAGCCTGGAACATCTTAAGGTACCAAAAAGTAAGGAGGTGCCCAAAGAATAATAGAATTATGTCAACAGGACGCAGAAATTTGCTTATAGGGGTCCATGCTAACCAGATGTAGGATACTTGATGGATCAAAATAAGTAATAATAGTGATGAATGGACAGAAAATCATAACTACACATTGATTTTTAAAAATGAACCAATTAGGCCCTGGCCAGGTAGTTCAGTTGCTTAGAGCATCATCCTGACAGGCCAAGGCTGCGGGTTCAACCACCTAAAAGGACACATACAAGAAGCAGCCCATGAACACATAAATAAGTGGGACAATGAGTCGATCTCTCTCTCCCTCTTTTCCTTTCTCTGGCTAACATCAATTTTTTAAATGAACCAATTAAAAGTTTGATGAGGACTAGGATACATACCCAGTCTCAAAAGAATCTCAACAAAGTTTGTATTCATTACAAAGGAAAAACTGTAATTTTTACAGTGGAGAAGCCTGGCAGGCATGTCCTTAATCAAGTGGTCAGAGTGAACATCATCATTAATAGGACAAATCGAAATGTTTGTCACCTGGAAGGATGCAATGAAAAGAATACAGCACCATGCACATTAAATTCCTGCCAACACCATCTAATCTGGATATAATCATGAAGAAACATCAGCCTGACTCAAACTGAGGAACATTAACTGGCCTTCGAAAGTGTCATGAAAGTCACCAAATGACTACGGAATTGTTCCAGGCTGAAGGAAGCTAAAGCAACATGACAACTAAATACAGCATGTGATTCTAGACTGGAAGCTCCTGCTCTAAATGATATTATTAGGACAGCTGGCAAAACTTGATTGGGGTCTGAGGACTATGACAGTGATAAATTAACATTGGCTTCCTGATTTCGATGGTTATACTGTGATTGTGTAGGAGAATTCCCTTGCTTTAAGAAATTCACATGAAAATATGCATTGGTGGTAATGAGGTAGCATGGGACAACTTACTCCCAAATGGTTCAGGGGGAGAGAAATGTTCTTTGTACTGTGCTTCAAAGTTTCCGTAAGTTTAAAACTTTTCCCCAAAAAGAAGGTTAAAAGAAGAATGTGTAAAAAGAGTAAATGATTAACTCTGCCACAAAGCCATTTCCTTACCCTACTCCACTGCCCAGCTGGATCCTGTAACAGTGAATGAACAAATGGAGGGGGGAAAAATACTATACCTGTCAAAAAGAATTTAAATAAAATACATTGATTTACAAAGAAAAAAATATGGGAGATGCAAGAGAGATGTGCCCTTTTCTTGTTGACTCTGCTACACGGACCAAGGACCACAGTGATAAGAAGAAACATTAACACTTGCCAGAGGCCATCCGAACATCTTTGGGTGGAAAGGCTTTAGAGATTCTCCAGGGCCTATGGGGGCAGAGTCGGGGCAGCACAGCTTCACCCCAGGACAAGCAACAGCCTATTTCAATTGGTTTCACCCATGGGCAAAAAGGAACTACGTAGCTAATGTGTTTGACTGTCCAGGGAGATTCTCTGCACCTTCTGGGCATAGATGCTGCCGTGCCCCCAAGTCCCGGCACCTCACCATCCTCAAAATAGTGCTCTGTTTCAGGGATACACTGTGACCCAAAAGAGCCAATGTGAGTTCTTGCTGAAACATTCATACAGTGCTGGAAGGAAGATCTCTCTTGGCGCCACGGTCACTTAGCTCTTATACGATTTCAATGGATACTTTGGTACCCTTGAAGAGCACGTGGTCCCATTCTTACTAAACCTACTATAGCCTGGTTTCTCTCACTTGTCCCAAGGAGTCATGACTAATACAGCTGTCATCTTGGAGAAAGACAGTACCTAGTGATAAATAAGTAACCTGAATTACCAGCACCAGGTCCCACATGTTTATGAACCATTAACCAGTTTCCAGGCCCTTGCCACCTGCTAGATGAACTGGCCACCGAAGTCCCAGATTGGTAGTTAGGAGATTAAATCCTGGAGTCCAGAGAATGCAAGTACCCTTGAGGTGTCCTCAAATTTGTCTGCCCCCTTAATTTAACCATAAATGGCCAGTTCTGCACAATGCATCCACTTAGGGTCTGAGTATTGAATGCAGCTGTACACACTGTGGTCCATTCCCCAATTGCCTTGTTTGTAAGGCTGGTCTCCACAGTTACACTTTAACTAATTTATGGCCAAGAACCTAGACTCCCTTTCCCTCTCACTGCAAATCACTGAGTAAACACTCAATAAGCATGACTGAATATTTATCACAAGTATAAAAAAAAATCACGTTAAACTCAAGGCTCTGAGCAAAAAGTGAGACTAAAGATAGCTAAAGAATTTCGCTATAAATTCACAGTGCCTTATTCAAGATAGACTGCCAAGAAATACTGAATGAATGAAGTAACCTTGCCTTCCCCCTCCTGTTAAATCACCAGCAACATTCGAGCCAAAGCACAGAGGTCATGCACACCAGCACAGGGTGAGCCTGCTTGCTGCCAAGCCTTGATGTGACTCTACCACCTGGTCTGGTCATGGTTCTTGGTCAACTCATTAGGAAGCCTGGTGGGGAGTTTATGCATGGCTAGCCCTGTCTTACATGAATGCTTTTTAGAAAAGAGACCAGTGGGTTCGTGCAGAAAAATGTGAAAGGGTTATGCCAATCTGATCTCCTCTGTCTTAAGGCAGTGTCACTGTGCTTGTCACACTCACTGTGCCTAAACAGCTTCTTCCTAGCCATGAACATTGGAAGACAAATGACCACGGATGTGGAAAGAATCACTTTCTAAAGCTGCTTGACTTTCATGTTAGGACCCATTTTATTTCTTATGCTACATCACATGCTATTCTTGAAATCTTTATTGTTCTTCCAAAAGCATAATGTACTTCAGAGACTTTATTAAGTCACATCGGCTTTATTCTCATTGTTTGAGAAACACGGAATTTTTACAATGACGTATTTTTATTTTTTTATTTTTATTGCTGTTCAGTTACAGTTGTCCCCATTTTCCCCCCATTGCTCTGCCCTGTCCCATCCAATCCCGCTTACACATTTAAAACAGCAAAATGCAAATGCTCCTTTAATTAATAGAGTAAAATCATTTTTTCCATTAACATTTAAAAGTTTATATTTTTTAAAGTCAAATTTTGTTCTATAGGAATACATATATATTTAGTTTTATGTTCATATGCTATATGTAATATAATAATAATATATTATATAATAATAGGCAACAGCATGAAAGGAGGCAAAAATATTTCTTCCACCTTGGCCTCTTACTCTGCAGAGTAAACAAGTCACTCAGACATCATGAATAAACATAAAAATATTTTAGATATATTGAGGGGGTGTGGAAATCTGCATTTTTCATGTAGGATTTTCTTAAAATAGGCTACATCTGTGTTTTGCCTTATCTTCACAATATTTCTTTGATAAGATGTGTTTTTCAAGAGTCCATGAATATGTTTCTACCTGGCAGAACTTAGTATTGTACTGGTGCACTGACATAGAAAACAGACCAGTACTATTGGTTGTGCCTCATCACAATTTTCACACGAATTCAAGGCTTCAATACTATGCTATTTAACAGCAGGCCCAATATAAAACAGAGTTCTCTTGCATTTGTGATTAGCAATAACCCACAGTAAATACCACCTTATGCAAAATTGCACAATTTATATAAGGAGAAATCAATGACATAAGAGATTCTTAATTTTTTACCAATTGCCTTAAGGCTCCATAACTGAAACAGAATGATGTGATTTCCATCAGATTATCAATGTTCCTTACCTGTTTTCTCTCAAACATGAAAAAGTCATTCTTTAAAATACAGAGGCCAAAGGATGGCCTGGAGAATTTTGTTTCTGGAGGTAAAAGTTAGAAATCGAACTTCTGGTGAAACTAAAAACCGAGAATAGACACCAGCCTGCTGAAGAATCCAGTTACACCTTGTGTATCTGCCACCATCAGGGTAAATGACAAACCAACCTCATCACCCTTTAGAACCTACCCGTCCTCTCCTCATCACATGTTTTCATGCCTCGGCACCTTGACACTCATTCTCTGTTCTCTGCTTAGAATACCAATGAAACAACCCCAATCCCATCCAACTTGTTTATCTGCTAAACTATCCATCTAGGAAAGTCTTTAAAAAGTAGGGGGAGGGATCTTCCTTAATCCACCATCCACCCTCCTTCACCAAGAACTTACCTGCCTCTCTCTTCTGAGCTTCCAGCCTGCCTTCTATACACTTCTCCAGTGAAACACATAACACAGTGTCACATTCATTTATTTTTTCTATTTCTGTGACCTCTTGGAGGACAGAGATGACATCTCTTTGCATCTCCAATGACAGGCAATCTCTACTGTCTTCGAGACTAAATGTTTGTTGACTGAAAGAATGAATGAATGAGTTTTCTGAAAACTAAAGCTTACAAGTTATTCTCATTTTTCCTTTTTATCGTTAACCTTTGTAAGATGACCCTGCTTTATTAGGGTATAATACATAATTAAATTTTTATCTTGATGACTCAACTTTATCCTCATTTTGTAATATCTCACTGTGCATGCTGCAATCCCAATACCTCCCCATGGCAGGGCACTTACGAAGTCTTAAATTACTTCTTAAGTTTCTCTCTCTCCTTTTTTTCAGACTTTCTCTTATCCCCATTTTAGTAAAACTGCCTTTAATAGTACTTGAAATCCACCTTTCTTAATTGGCAACTTTTAATCTATTAAGGGCACAGGAATTTGATATCTAAGCTTGTTAAACTTGTACAACTAAAACTAAATAGTCTTTGAATTGGTGCCTATAAAGTAATAATGTCTTGGGACTGTGGTATTTGGAATGTGTGACAACTACTTTGGCTGTTTAAGTCTTTAAAATTACCTGATGGGTTCTCTGCCCTAGCCCTGACCTCCACATAATTGAGATTTTATAATAATTAAGTACCTTAGATATGACTTGCTCTAATCTATTCTTAGAAAAAAAAAAGGCTCACAGGGAAATTACTCAGAAGTTGAAAGTTTAAAATATATTAAATGGTTCTTGGTACATTCTCAGATAGGCCAACCAATTTCTGCACTGATCCTGAACATTTGCAAAACAGAAAAAAACACTAAAGTACTGTACATAGGTTACTGTATCTCAGTCAGGACAGGCTTGATTATGCTGTTGGCACTAACAACCCCAAACTATCAGTGTCTTCCGCTGACAGTGGTTTTGTTCTCGCTCATGCTACAGGCCCATCATGAATCACCTAAGGGCCTACATTCTCACCCTGGGACCCAACTCTCTATCCCAATATCATCAGCCTCCTGGCAGAGGGGAGGAGATGCCAAGCTACACATACTGGTTCATAAAACTTCTGCCCAGAAGTGATACACATCATTTTTGCCCTCATTTTACTGGCCGAAGCAAGTCACATGGCCCATACTTCACTCAGCCAGGCAGGGAGGTACAATCCTCCTCCAGGAAAGGGAACTATGGGAAGCAAACTGGAATATTTGGTAAACAAATATAATCGAATACCATTACTATGAAAAAAGGGTGTAGATATCTGGGGTGGGTTCATCAACAAAGAATAATGACAGCACTCCTCACAGAGGATGGACTTCACCTCAGGGTCTCTCTCATCCCAATGCTCCGGACGGCCACTATAAATTGACTGAGCTTGGCAACCAAGATAAAAAGTAGTCACCAACCCCTCTACACAGAGTCAAATAATCCAATGTGCAGGATTCAGTGAAGGCTTCCTAGAAGGAATATCTGAGGTGACGACGAAGCCTAACCAGGAGATAAAGAGAGAAAGACTGGTTGAGGCAGAAGCAGCGGTACATGCAAAGCTCTGCAGGTGAGAGGATCACACAGCACTCTCAGTGCCTGAACTCAAGTGGTGACACAGGGGAGTGAAAAACTGAGACACAACAGGTGCTAGCAGGTCAAACTGATTTGACTGAATCATATGAGATTTGAAGGAAAAGTAACAGAAGCTGACATTTGGGTTTCTGGCTTGAGCAGAGTCTGGATGATGCTGACATTCAGGAACGAAGCACAGGAAAGAGGAAGAAGTCTATGGGGAAGCATGAGGCCAGGCCCAGCTGTGTGGAGTTTGAGTTGCTTGTGGGACATGAGTTTAGACGTGTAAGTGGGGCCTGTCAAGGGCACAGCTGGAGAACTCAAGGTGGAGATCTCCAAAAATGGATATGAGCATCATCAGCTCTGAGAGGAAAGTGCTGGGTCTAATGAGACTGCTCAGGGAGCAATTAGAGTGAGATGCACAGGGACAGGTCAGAGCTCGGAGGGGCGCCACTGGAGGAAGGAGGCTGGTGGGTGTGGGGAGGGGAAGACGGCGCAGAGAGACCCAGGAACGCCAGAGTGAAGAGCCAGTGAATTTAACCACAAGGTGGGGTACTGGTGACTTGTGAAGAGCAAGGAAGGGTCCAGAGAGGTGCAGACAGGAAAGGAGCAGCTTGCAGTGACTGGAAGAGTGAATGGGAGGTGAGCAACAGCTTGCTTTCACACCCTCCTCCCTCTGCTTAGACATAGTCCAATGTTCTTCAAAACAGACATCCCCATTGGAGTTAAAATAAGATAAAAACAGTTGTGTTTTTCCTAAAAAATACTTACATGGTTCTAATATTTAAAAAAATCTTTTGCAGAATTGGGTCTTCTTTTAAACTAAAAAACGATTACGCATCATCTTTTACATTGTGGCAAAGATACAAAGTGTACATATCGCCTCTACGTTGATAATTCCCAAATTGTGTTGCCAGACCAGATCTCTGCCCCAAGTTCCGGCTGTGGCGCTGAATGTCCCACTCTCTGCTCACAAGGAACCCGGCCACGGCTGACCACTGCGCTCTCACCTTCCTCCAGGCGCACTGTAAGCCCCGGGAAAACAGAATTCCTGCCCAGGCAGACCAATGTGGCACTGAAGCTGATTAAGGGCCACAGGCTCCACAGTGAATTACTTACAAAACAGTACTTATCACCCCAAGAATCTCTGTCTAGTAAAACAATAAATGTAGGTTCTTGTTATAAACAAAGATATTGTCTGTCTTCTAAGTCACAAGTACAAGTATAACCCCTCCTTTGGTTTTTCCCCTTAACTACAAGAGTGTGTTTTTAATAATTTATTATTTTTCAATTATAGTTGATATATATTAGTTTCGGGTATACAACACAGAGATTATACATTTATATACGTTATGAAATGATCACTTCGCACCAATAAATCTAGTACCCACCTGACACCGTGCATGGTCATTACAACGTGGTTGACTATACTCCCTTTACTGTGCTTCACATCCCCATGGGTATTTTGTAACTGCCAATCTGTACGTCTTAATCCCTTCTCTTTTTCACCCACCCTCCCAACCTACCTCCCTTGTGGCAGCCATCAAAATGTGCTCTGTATCTATGAGTTTGTTTCTGTTTTGTTTGTTCATTTTTTTTTTTTTTTAGATTCCACATATAAGTAAAATCATATGGCATTTGTCTTTTTCTGTCTGTCTTATTGGACTCAGCACAATACTCTCTAGGTCTACCCATGCTGTTGCAGATGGCAAGATTTCATTCTTTTTTATGGCTAAATCATATCCCATTGTATATATGCACCACTTTTTATTCAGGTATCTACTGATGGACACTTACATTGCTTCCAAGGCTTGGCTTTTGTAAGCAATGCTGCAATGAACAAATGAATGCATATGTCTTTCTGAATTAGTGTTTTAGGTTTCTTTGGATAAATACCCAGAAATGGAATTGCTGGGTCTTTCTTTGTCACTTGTAATAGCCTTTGTTTTAAAGTCTATTCTGTCTGGTACAAGTATTGCTACCCCAGCTTCCACCCTCCTCCCCCTCATTTTCATAAAGTATCTTTTTCCATCCTTTTAGTCTGTGTGTGTCTTTCAATCTGCAGTGTGTCTCATGAGGACAGTGTATGTAAGGGTCTTCTTTTGTGATCAATTCAGGTGTTGCATATTTTTTTTATTGGAACTGTTAATCCATTTACACTTAAAATAATTGTTAATAAATATGTATTTATTGCCATTTTATTATTCATATTTTTCAGGGGTTTTTTTTTTTCCTTCTTAAAGAAGTCCCTTTACCATTTCATGTAATAATGGTTTGGGATGATGAAATCTTTTAGTTTTTTTCTAGTCTGGGAAGATCTTTATCTATCCTTTGATTCTAAATGATAGCTTTGTTGGGTAGAGTAATCTTAGTTGTAGGTCCTTGCTTTTCATCACTTTGAATATTTCATGTCAATCCCTTTTGGCCTCAAAGTTTCTGTTGAGAAATCAGCTGAAGCGTTATAGGAACTCCCTTCTAAGTAACTACCTGCACTTCTCTTGCTGGTTTTAAGATTCTCTCCTTATCTTTAATCTCTGCCATTTAATTATGATGTTTCTTGGTGTGGGCCTTTTTGGTATTCTGTGCTTCCTGGATTTGTGTGTCTAGTTCCTTCACCAAGTTAGGGGTGTTTTCTGTCATTATTTTTTTTAATAGATTTTCAATTCCTTGCTCCCTCTCTTAGCCTTCTGGTACCCGCAGGATGCAAACATTGGTACACTTGATATTATCCCAGAGGTTCTTTTTTTTTTTTTCTTTTTTTAGATTTCTCTTTCTTTCTACTGTTGTGATTGGGTGTGTTCTGCTTCCTTATCTTCCCAATCACTGATTTGATCCTTGGCCTTATTAACTCTACTGTTGATTACCTGTAACGTATTCATTTCAGTTAGTGTACTGTTCATTGCTGACTGGTTCTTTTTTTCATGGTTTCTATGTCCCTTTTTATGCTGTTAAAGTTCTCACTAAGTTCCTTGAGCATCCTCATTGCTTTGAACTCTGTGTCAGGTAAATTGCTTGTCTTTATTTTGTTTAGTCCTCTTTCTGGAGACTTCTCCTGTTCTTTTATTTGAGCATGTTTCTTTATCTCTTCATTTTGGCTGCCTCCCTGTGTTTGTTTCTATGTATCAGGTAGAGCTATTACATCTCCTGGTTGTGGCAGAGTGGACTTAGGTAGTGAGTGTCTTGTGGAATGCAGTGGAATCACCCTGGTCATCTGAGTTGGGTGCTCCAGGTGTGTCCCTTATGTGGGTTGTATGTGGCTTTCTTTTGTAGTGGAGACCTGACTGCTCTGTGGAGGAATTCACCCTCAGGTTAACTGGTTGTAACATCTGGCCATGACTAAAGTAGAGGAGTCATTGTTCAGGGGTTGACTCTATGTAGGAGGACTCGCTTTAGTGGGGTCCCAGAACTTATCAAGTCTGCCCTTTGAGTGAGGCCATTTGTGGAGATGGTTCGGTGGTGCTCTAGTATGATCTGAATGAAGCTGGCCACTGGTTATGTTTGTCCTGGGGCCTCTTGGGAGGTGCAGACCAAGGTCAGCTTCTGCCTCTGCCATGCCCAGAGCTCCCTGGTATGACTACAAAGTAATCTGCAGAAGGTTGGCACCAGTCCTAGGCTTGGAGGTGTCTGGGAGCAACTAAGCTTAGACCTAAGGTCAGCTGCTGCTAGTGCTGGAGTTGTGGCTGCTTAGCAAAAGGTATGGGGCATGCTGAGACCAAATGCTGCTTATTTGGGGTTTGTGAACCTTTGGGACATTTTACAAAAGTCCACAGCATGAGCCAAAACAGGCCATTTATATGGAAAAGCCTCCGGGAGCAGTTTGTATGGGCCCGCAAGGTGGGTGGGATAGAGTCTCAGGGAGTCACCAGGGCAGAGCAAACATTGTTAGCCAAATTGATGGAAACTCAGATGTGGCACCAGCCTACACCTTCAGGGTGAGGGCATAGCAAAGGAACAATGGCTTGTGCCAGCGCTTCTGACTGGGAATAAGCTGCCCCTCCAGCCATTGCCCTGAGGTTAGACGATCCAGTTCCTCCCCTTATGTCCCTGGCTGCCCCAGAGCTGGAGCTCAGAGTGAGTAAGTCTGAGTAAGTTCATGCACTGGCCCTTTAAGAGGAATACCTAGGACGTCAGCAGCCCTCCATCTATCTCAGCCACAATCTCTGCTGGTTTTCAAAGCCAGAGTTATGGGGACTTCTCTCCTTAGCATTGTAACCCTGGGCTGGGGGTGTCTGGGGTGGGACTGGGACCCCTCACACCTCAGGAGGGACTTTTGCAGCCAAGATATCTCTCCCAATTTTTAACCACTACATGTGGGTGTGGGGCCATCCCATTCTGAACCTCTGTCCTTCCTACCAGTCTCAATGTGGCTTCTTCTTTACATCCTTAGTTATAGGACTTCTGTTCAGCTAGACTTCAGAGAGTTCTCAGTGATGGTTGTTCTGTAGTTTAGTTGTAACTTTGAAGTGGTCATGGGAAACGAGTACAGCATTTACTTGCTCCACCATCTTGACTTAAAGCTCCAAGAATGTATTTTTATAATGAACAAACTAGTCAAACAATATTTTTGTTCTGGTCCTTATGCACCTCATTGATCTGTGTTACACTAGGTCACTTGGGGCCACATGCCAGCTTTTAGGAATTAGAAAGCTGAGTGGCCTCCCTGTCCCCACCCAGCTTTCCCACTAGCCATTTCCCACTTGACTCAGAACAGGTCACTCATGGTTGCTGGTCCCTGCTGTTCACTTCCTGCTGTTCAGTCTAAATACATTTCTCTACTGAACTTTACATATCCAACTGGTTAGCACACAGATCCACTCAGACGTCCTGCAGAGACTTCAGACTCAACGTGACCAAAACCAGGCTCATCACCCACTCCATAAAAAAGTCTCTTTCCTCCCCAGTGCCCCATGACCATCCAACTTCGGCACAATGTTGACTCTTCCCTCTCCTCCACAACCCAAGGTCAACTCCACCTCCTGAATCTCTCTCAGACTGTTCATGTATTTCCTTTCCTACCACCACTTCCTAGGTCCCCAGCCACCATCCTTTGTTTCTGGGCTTACTAAAATAGCCCCTGACTGGAAGCTAGGAAAGAAGATAGTGTTGCACAATTAGCTAAGACTTGCAACATCTACAAACACAATTCCACTGTGATTGGGGCGGGGGTGGGGTGGGTGGCCCCTCATAATATGTTACAATATTTTCCCATCTGAACATTTAAACTTAAATCCTTATTTTATTCAAAAACATCTTGAGAATTTAATGTGGTTGTGACATTTCAATAAGTGAAAGAAAGGATAAAGGATCAAGGATCCTAGGTAGGTTTTACGTTTTTCTACTGCAAAGGAATGCAGTATGGACAATTAGGCAGCCTACAAAATACAGAGTGTTCCTACAAAACATAAACACAATTAACCTCTTTATCCAGTTAGCTACCAGGTGCCTTCAAATTTTTCTCTAAAATTTTTCCCAAACTCAGTTATGCTCTCCAGCTCTCCAACTGAAAGCCTTAATATGCTGTATTTAGATTGCTACCATAGAATACTTTTTTTATCACCTTATATTTGCTACTGATAACTTTTCCATAATTAATTTAACCCTATATCATGTCATTTTTCCAATTTGTTAAGGTCAATTTGAATTCCTTCATGTGTTACAGAGTATGAGCCCCTCCATGAAATCTGTAAACTTGATGTCATGTTCCCCAGTTCTTAATCAAGTTACCTACAGATATATTAAGTTGAATTAGTCCCTATGTGCTATCACTCCCTTGTCTGTTTAAACAATGATTTTAAAAAGTGATAAATGGAGAATCAAGATGGCAGAAGAGTGAGAGGAAGTCACACTGACCTCCTCCCAGGACCAACCTGGAATTACATCTAAATTGTGGAGAAATCACCTAGAACAAACAACTGAACAATAGCGAGGGAGGAGCCTTGTAATCTTGGAGACAGAAGAATCGGCTTTAGCGCAATCTAACTGGTAAGGAATGCAGTAGAGACTTGAGAAGGCAGGTGGGGCACCCATGGGCAGAGGCACCAGAAGGATATCGAAACAGCCAGTTGGATCCCCCTGACAAGAGAGGGGTCTAAACCAAAAGCAGGAATCTCTAGCCTATAGCACTAGCGCACAAAAAGTACACAGAAAGCAGCCAGCTGCAAAAAGTGGCAGGGTTGCTCTCTGCCAAAGACAGGCAGCTGGAGACTCAAAGAACCGTTTAAAGGGCCAACGCATAAATTTTTATTTGCAGCCACTTACCCTGGTCTCCAGTAAAGGCGGGGGCAGAGTGGGCTAGAGACACCTGAGGAGAAACTGGGGAAGGAGGCTTTGGGGAGAGAAATGAGAGAGTAGCCAGCGGGATCTCAGTGCTGACTCATTCCTCCATGCGGCAGCAGCCATCTTGCTCAGGCAGAGACCACTCCCCCTGATCAGCAGTAGCGTCAGAGGACCCAATGGCCCTGCCCGCAGGTGGGATTCCACCCCGCCCTGTGCTAAGTCGCCTGCTGAGTGCAGAGTGGCAGCCACAGATAGTAGATCCCTGGCTACAGGGGGCACAGAGAGGTCTGGAGACACTTGAGAAGAGATTGGACCAGAGGCTTTGGGGAGAGAATGGAGAGAGTAGCCGGCGGGATCCTGGTGCTGACTCCTCCCCTATATGGCAGCAGCGTGAGAGGACCAAATAACCCCGCCCCCAGGAGGGACTCCACCCCGCCCTGAGCTATCTAAGGCGGCCTGCTGAGTGCAGAGTGACGAGATTAACAGCTAAAGAAGACAGCCACAAAGATTAGGGTACTGGAAGTCTCAAAAAGACTGCCGAAGGTCAGATAAGGACGACATCTGACATCATCAGAGGCAGATCCAGAAAGTAAAAAAAACAGTCTCCTACCATAGAAGTTCATACCACAAAGTCAAGAAATAAAGACTGATCAACTTAAGAAGCAGAAGCAAAAAAGAAGAGTCTCACAAATAATGGGAAGACAAAGAAACACCCCTCACTCAAAGGAAAAGGAGGAATCCCCACAAAGAGAACTAAATGAAATAGAGGCAAGTAAACTATCAGATATTGAGTTCAAAACAATGGTTTGAAAGAAACTCAATGAGCTCAGTGAGCTCAGAGAGAATTACCAAAAACTACAGGGAAACCACGAGAAACTTACTGCAAACTATATCCGCATGAAAAAGGACATAGAAACTATAAGAGACAAGAAGAAATGAAGAATACAAGTTCTGAATTAAAGAACACAGTAGAAGGAATCAAAAGCAGGCTAGATGAAACTGAGGATGGAATCAGTGAGCTGGAGGACAAAGTAGAAAAAAGATCCCAGAAAGAGCAAGAAAAGGAAAAAAGACTCAAAAAGAATGAAGAGTCGTTTAGGGAAATGCAGGACAACCTGAAAGGTAATAATATCCATATAATAGGGATACCAGAAGAAGAAGAAAAGATGGAAGGGATAGAGAGACTGTTTGAAAAAGTAATGATGGAAAACTTCCCTAATTGGGGAAGAAAAAAAGTCACACAAACCCAGGAAGCACAGAGGGTCCCATTCAAGAGGAACTCAATGAGGCCCACTCCAAGACACATCATCATTAAAATGGCAAATAGCAAAGACAAACAGAGAATCCTAAAGGCAGCAAGGGAGAAACAGGTAGTAACATATAAGGGAGCCCTGATACAGCTAGCAGCTGACTTCTCAACAGAAGCACTGCAAGCCAGAAGGGAATAGCAAGAAATATTCCAAGTCAAGAAAAGCAAAGGCCTGCAACTAAGACTGCTCTACCCATCAAGCCTCTCAACTAAAGTGGAAAGTGAAATAAGGAGTTTCCCAGACAAAAGTAGGCTAAAAGAATACACCTCCACCAAACCAGCACTGCAAAATATGCTAAAGGGACTGCTTTAAGAAGATAAAGAAAAGGAGTCTATGAATATCCAGTTCCTTTCACAGTTGCCAATACTTGATATTACCAATATTTCTTAATACCTATTAACCTGATTGTGACAATGATGTGTTATGTTAATTGTTCCTTTATTATTGGTTGAAACTAAACCTGTTTTTGTATACTTCTTGCCTATTTCTATTATTTTTAAAAAGCTTTAAATGACTTTTTGGTATTCTTTATCCATTTTTTGATTACACGTTTATAGAATTTTTTTCCCTAAAACAAACCATTAACCCTTTTTTAGATGTGTTGCAAATACCTTCCTCTTCCATTACTTGTCCTTTAACTTTTTTATATGTATATTACTGTACAGTCTTAAATGTTTAATATAGTCATATTGTCAATATTTTACTTTATAGCTTCTGGGTTTGAATATTTTACTGCAGGGTAAGAAAAATATTATTTTGAATTTTCTGCTAAAACTCCTTAGATTCTACATATTGATTTTTAACTCCCCTGAATATTTCTTGTATAATGTGTGAAATAGGGCTCTATATTTGTTTTATTTCAAGTAATAGTGTTCCATGTACCTTATTTGTTGAATAAGCCTTATTTTACCCATTGATTTGAAATATCAACTTAATTATATATTTCATTATTAGACAGATATATACATTTGTCTCTAGAATGCTCATTATATTTCATTGATCTACTTAATTATTTCTGTGCTGGTGTCATGTTGGTTTAATTGCTGAGACTTTATAATGGTTTTAAATTTTTTAATATTTTAAAATTAACTTTGACATTAAAAAAATATATATATAATCAATCTGCATTTAAGAAAGAAAGAGAGAGAGAGGGATCTCCTATCTTTTGCAACAACATGGATGGAACTGGAGAATATTGAGCTAAGTGAAATAAGCCAGTTGGTGAAAGACAAATACCATATGATCTCACCTATAAGTGGAATCTATTAAACAAAATAAACTAATGAACAAAATAAACCACAAACATGGAAACATGGAGCAGACTGAAAGTGACTAGAGGGGATGGGGGAAGAGGACAATGGTGGAAAGAGGGAAAGGGACTAGACAAAGAACATGTATGAATGACCCATGGACATGGACAACAGAGTGGGAATTGACTGTGGGAGCAAGGGGTGAGGGTGGGGTGGGTGGTCGGGGATAAGGGGGGAAAAATTGACACAACTGTAATAGGATAAATATGATTTACAAATTTAAAAAATTAAAAGTGATAAATGTTCTATGGATGTGGCATTCATTCATATGCCATTACTATAGTCAAAATTATCAGCTTACTAAAGTTAAATTGAACACAGCTATTTTTGTTCCATTATTTACCTGGCCTTTTCTTCATATATATTCAATGCAAGGCAGTTAGATTAGCCTAATGTCATTTAGTTTATGCAAAACTCAGTTGGTTAACTAGATTCCTCTAGAAATGATAGTCAATTATTTAACAATTTATCCTGATATCTCTTCATGTGTTTGACTTGGGGCTGTTGTCTAATTTCCATGGTCAATGTATTTGGGTCTTTCTTTTTTAAGCTGGTCCCAATACGTAACATACTTTAATTCTCAGGGACCTCTCTTTATCTCCATAGTTCAAAAATAATAATAGTAATGACTCGCCATGACAGTGGCACCCACCAGTTCCTTCAGTACGCAGCGTGCCTGACTAACACGAATAGTTCCCATTCTTCAAAGCACTTTTTAACTCTTTTTCTGTTTTGACTCTCTTTATTTTCATCAAAACTGGGAACTGTTCCAGCCCCTTCACATCTGATATCTCTCATGAAGAGCGAATTGAATAAGACATTAAAAGCCTCTGCCTTTTCACCAGCTTCTGTTATCGGTTTTCCCGGCCTGTCCATCAGGGACACATGCCAAGCAACTGGTGAAATTATATTACAACAAAGTCTTTCTGAAACTTGCAGTAACTAGCCCACATGGACAGGGGCCAAAGTGGACTCAAAGTATATTCTCTCTGATCTAGGAAACGTTTATGACAAGAGAATAAGAGAGAATATAGATTGCCTTTTTCAATTTTTCAATTTTATTTTTTCTCAGTCTCATGTGCTCCTTCCAAATGGAAGGAAAAAGAAGAATTTTTTTAAGAGCATGTCTATTCATTTAAAATCAGGTCATTTCATTTTTCATTTTAACACAGGCAAACGAAGATTCAAGATTTGGTCTTTTCTCATCTGGCTGTGCCTACCTTGGTAATTCGGAGAAGTCTTTGGTAATGATATGCATGGTGGTGCCAGGGCCTGCTGGCCCAGCATGTTCAATGCATTTCCTTAGAGAACTATGAGTTGGACAAAATTTCATAAGTGGAAATGAAGGAAGTCAACAGGAAATGGTGGCTTTCAGTCTCTCTTGATTTGCTTCTCTCTCCTCCTCCCATTACACAGCACTCTGAAAGAACCAGGTACCCAGAGCCAAGTTCATCAGCCCCTCCACCAGCAGTGAAAAAAACTCTGTTGGTGTTTATCCAGCCTGCTAAGCCCGTGAAAACTGAATAACATTTCCAAACTGCCACTCTTGCCAAGAAGCTGAAACAGAAGAAAGAATGTGCAACTAGATGTGGTCAAAATGTTTTAAGTACTTCCTTCAAGATTAAAGAGAGTTGCTAGAAGATATGTAGGGCCTCCTTGGCTCCTGTATCCATAAATCTCTATCTTGATCAAATATGTCTCAGTTCACCCACTAGAAGAGGAGAAAAATATTTTATCCTGAAAAATCTACTGCTTCATACACAAATCATTACACTTGTGAAAAATCTTTTTTTTTAAATGTCCTAGACTAGTTTCCTAAGCCTCCACCGCATGTGTTATTCATACTCCATGAATCACACCAAAGTTCTCACTGACCTTCTTTTGTACAGAGGTAATTTTTTTTTTCCTTAGAACCAGGAAACATTTTGTCATCTTTGTGAAAGACTATTTTCCATTCCAACCTTTCCTTAGAAAATTCTATTTATCTGTGATTTGACACTTTAAGCATCATTACTCAATTTAATTTGTTCTTATGAGTTCTTAAGAGTCTAAAGAAGGCCTGCAGTCAGCCACTGTTTAAAACCTGCTCCTTCTCAAGCGTCACTCTTGGTAGTAGCATGTGTTTTACAGGTCCCAACAAATAGATGACAAAGTAAGGTCACCTCTTGTCTCCCAAGACTCACATCATTGAAAGTGGATTTCACTGAACCAGATTCACTCGAGGATAACAGTACTGTAGAAAAGACTGGAATTCTTCACCCTCAATTATTCTTAAATGCTGGAGAAGAGAAAACTAGGGCCAACAGATAGAACCAGTGGCTGCAATAGCACAAAAATAATTAATTAATTAATTAATTAATTAATTAATTAGAGCTCCCTACTCTAATTAGGTAAAGGGATCCAAACTATAGGTGTCCCTATGATTTATATTAGTGCATCCAAAATCTAACACCATTAAGCAATGTAATCTATGGACCACCTGCATCAAAGTCAATGAGGGTGTTGATTTAAAATACAGTTTCCAAGGCCTTGTCTCAGACCAACTATAGTATCAGAATCTAAGAGGCAGGGTCCAAAAACCAACTCCCTGGATTATTCTTAGGTCCACTAAAGTTTCAGACCCTCACCCTAATAGATAGGTCTTACAAATATTCTACCCAACAGGGTTATCACATGGACGATAAAATGTGGGCACATTTGTTCAGCTCTAGCCTAAAAAGAGTAGGTAGAAGGAGTGATAAGGGGATCAAGGTCAAAATGCAAGAAATTGATAAGAAGGAGAGATGGCCCAAACCAACTACAAGTCCCCCTAGATGGAGAAATTTTTTTTTAAATTCTAAATCAATAAACTTTTGGAAAACGCTGAGTTAAGGGTATTTATTACTCTATGATATTAGCATAATTCTACCTTTAAAAACCAAACCCACTAAACTGCTATTCAAGTTAAGGATTTTGAAGCAAATCAGATTATTTAGAGTGTAACATAAGTATGTGATATGTGGATCATAAATTATGGGAAGAATAACTTGAATCAGAATGGCAATTTTCTCTTAAATCTTGAACATTTTGTATATTAATTGACCTCAAATTGAGTTTAGAACATGCTGTGCTCAAAGACAGAAGCATATCCCAATGGTGCTTGTCTCTTGGTCACCAGTAAGCTTTGTTCTGTCTCAGTCAGAAGTAATCTATTGACAGTGATTTTGAGAATGTGACAGGAAAGCCTCGGAGTTCGCTCTTGCATGCTTTCTTCCCCACCAGTCATCACTACTTTAAAAAAGAAGCCAGAACTGGAATGTAAGAAAGCATGCTGTCTCCACTAACCCACTTAACTAGATTGGATAAATCATTTAACCTCATAGGGTAGAGCTTCCTCACTGGTACAATGAAGAAGTTAGACCACATTATCTTCTGGCTCTCAAATTCTAAACTTAACATTAAACACAACACTGATGCTATCCTTTTTTGCTTAAAATAGGAAGGAACCTATAGGCCTCTCAACTTATTTTCCCTCAAAGAGAAATGTATGTGACAAAATGATGCTGTTGTTAATATTGTGACTTTGCATAGGAAAACAAAGAAGATTCTGTCTGAAAGAAAAAAGTAAAATCTACTTTGGGCTTGAAATTCTGAGACCCTCCTCTTAATCTTCCCTCCACCTACTGTAGCTCTCTCCTCCCTATCCTGATCCTCAGTCAGCAGACTATTTTATCTAGGCCTGGGCATAACATGATTTGCAAAGAAAACTTTCTCTCCCCAAAAAAAACTTTGTTGAGGGCAGTATCTTTGATTAGTGTGAAAAGGTTGTTTAAATGCTCTGAACAGGTCTGTAAAGAACAGAACATTTATGCAAGTTTGTAGAGCTCCTTGATTTTCAGTGTATATTTTTAACAGAGATTTGGGTTGGTTTCATCACATCAGTCTACCTTTCCTTAACTTGTCTTACTTCCAGCCTCCCTGAGCCCACCTATTTCATCAGTTCCTCTACCTTCCTTACTCACAGTATCAATACTTTGCAAGCTGTTCTTAAAAACAAAAGGTAATATCTCTCATCTTATATTCCATTTAAATACACTTATAGGAGTTTTAACTTCTCAGATACCACTATTTTGGAAACTTTTGCCCATACATTGCCAATTCCTTGCTGTATACAAATAAAACTTACAGTATCTTTTTGTTGCCTCTTAACAAATAAAATGAACTCAATAATACAGTGTGCCCCTTCTGTTCCCTGTAGCAATAGGCTTGCCCCCATTTCAGGATTGTTTATACTAGTCATTTTATGTATTGTCAGCTTTGGGCTCTGCCTGTCTATTCCAGTTACGTCATTACCAACAAAAGATTTACAGACTGGTTTCCATGGCAAGCAACAAGAACAAATGAAAAAGTCCAAGAGAATGTAAACAGATAAGGCTGAGTCAGTCTCTGATGGAAGTGGAATGCAAAGCACTCAAAAGCAACTACTCTAATCACAACTGAAATTATTGGCATTTCCTGGAAACATGACAGGCACCACACAATAAATGAAGACACCGGACTTTTTTTTATTGACGTAATAATCACAGTTCCATGCAAAAGACTCTAATGACACAGGGGCAGTCACCTCCTGCAGACAAATTCTTTTCCATATTTAATGGACTAGACTGATGTTGCCATTTTAATTCATGGCCCTACATAAAATGAACACTTATAAAAATCTCCTTTTGAATTTTGACGTTTTCTGTAACCCAGGTGGCTAAGTGCTGATACCAGCTATTATTTAAGCATAAACAGTTACTGGAAGATGCAGAAATCAGTAATGATGGGTCAGTTGAAAAGAGACAAAAACATGGGGGGTGTGAATTTATGACAGTGATCAGACTCAATTTGTAGGCCTCTCTCACAGGTCACAATATTACAGCACACACACGGAGTACAGACTCGGGAGGAGACAATTTCATTCATTCACATGAAAGACAAAGGCAGAACTAGGATTTTTCCTCTTTGTCGCCCTAGCCCTTTTCCTGGCACACAGTAAGCAATCAGTAAATGCTCACTGAATGAAAATATAGCACCAAATTCCAAGTAAGGAAACCCACTGATGTTACGTAATCATTATGCAAATAAGACTGCATCACTTCACACACTGGGCGGTGGCTGGGTTTTCCTATTCCTCTTAGTAAAGAGAAGCCACACTACCCATCTCAATACTAGCAGTGGAATAATTTCTTAGTTGTCAATTTCCTCTTTCTCGATAATTCCCTCCCTGCAATCATTCCATGAAAATAAACTCAGGTCATTTAGGGTTCGACAAGACTGTTACAGGAAAGCATAAATATTCTCCACTATGTATGACCATAATTTGAATATATAGAGATAAAACAAAATTTCATAGAGTCTCCCTCCAGCCCATTTCCTCCACGGCCTCTCCTCTGAGATGATTTGACTAATGTTCACCCTACAGCTGTAGCCTTAGTAGAGAAGTCAAAGTGAAACAATTTTGCCTTTTTCATAAACCTATCATAAAAAAGGTTATTATTTATAAGACATGAACCTACTGAGTAAATTATTAAACTAAAACAGAAGAGTATGAATTCAATAATTCCAATTCTTTCTATGTAAATTCAAATACTCCTCTTATCCCCACCCACCCACATGACAGCCTCCTTCCTTCTCCCCCAGTTGCTCTCCAGTCTGGTGCCAGCCTGCACTCTGTCCCTTCACACCAGCTTGCCATTGCTGTCCCGCCATCTGGAGTCAGTTTTCGTATCTCTGTCTCATCAACTCTCCATCTATTTTAAAAAATCATCTGAAAACATATGTTTCCCCCCCACACACACCCCTTTCAATTTCCTCTCTGCTTTTATTTATTTCATCCTCTGACTTCCTTCAGCTCTGGAAAAAACTCATCTGATTCACTTCAGAAAACTGCTCTACAAAGGGCTGTAACTGCATGTGATATGAAAGATTGTAATCTCTCAGGTTTGAAATATCTCATGTGAGTGGTCAGCACATGCTCCTCCATTTTATCTCCATGAAATGAAGGAAAGCGCAAGAAAGAATATAAACCAGGAAATGAGGGCATTTCTAACATTAAAATTGCCTCACATGCTGTGGACCATTTCCAAGCGGCCAGCGTGGCTCTGCTCTATTGCACACGAAGCCAACCCAAGATCATCACCAGAAGTCGCTGTCCTGAAAATCTTTTTAAACACTTAGGACTCAATAAGAAGCTGCTTAACTCATTAGGGTTACCAATAAGAGAAACAGAGGGGAGAGAAAAAAAATTAAGCCTCCCTTAATCCTTTCTATTCCCCTTAAAAAAACTTGCCCAGTAATTGGACAAAATGAAAGAAAAAAGGAAACAATACTCTAAAACAAAGTGAGGATGAACATGCTCTACACACCCAATAGGTCAGAAACCTCCATTTCTAGACTGCCCAGCCATCTCCTTCAATTGCCTCTTCACTTTCTCTAATTAACCTCTGCCGCTGTGATTACCCCTTTTTAATTCTCTCAGCCAGCATTTATTAATCATGTACAGGACGTGTGGTCCCTGATTCTCCAACATCAGCCAATGCTTTTTGCACCAGACTGTTGGCTGTGATTCTTTCATCCTATTTGCCTTTTCTTTCTTTATTCCCCCTCCCCACCGTGAAGAAGCTGCAAAATGAGGATCTCACTCTCAAACTCCACTCTATTGTCAGTTCCGTGGCTGCAGCAGTTCTGAGAGCTGGAAGAATCACTGTTGCTAAGCAACACTTTTGCACCCTGTATAAAGACAAAGAGCACCATGTATGGCTCTAAGGATGAGGCTGCCCAGTGCCCCGTGAACTCAGGGGGGCCAACCTCAGGACAATCCACAGAGAAGTGTCCATTCTATGAACACAGAACCTGGGGAGGAAAGTTCTTAAATTGTCTTTTTCTTTAGATCATTTCTCATTTTCTCCAAAAGAATATGACCTAATAGGCAAAGACATGGATGGCAAACCCATAATTTGTATTTCCAGGATTGATCTGTGCCACAGATTTACTCATTGAGCAGAGCTGCTTCCATGGCTCAGTTTCTTCCCTTTGAAAAAGCGAAAATTAAAATCACCTGCTTCACCCAAGTGTGAGAAATTGATTTTTAATCAGCATTATAATGTCCTCAGCAATGACTACACTAAGTTATTCAATGATAACACATTTCCTGCCAGCCTTCCTCAGATGTCTCTGCAGCAGTTTTTCTTACCAAAGTTTCCATTCTCGCATACTGACTTCCAATGGAATCATTCTGTGTTATTTTGGAGGAAGTATTAACCACCAGAATGTAACTTGAGAGAGAGGAGGATCATTCACACCCTGAAAGAGAAGTGCGAGGGCCCGTGAGGGTCGAAGCTTGAGCCTGCCCTTCAGCCACATCCCTCAAGCTCTCCCCTCTGTGTCACTTCCTGAATGGAGACAAGAAGTGAAAGATTTGATGACATTACAATGTCATGAACTTCTTGAACACTAGTCATCTGCAAGGCTAAAACTCCTGTGATACTTACTTAGATCCTCCCCTGTGACTAGGACTTCCAGTCACCCCCACAAATCTACTCTGCTCTTCCAAGGTAAGACTCATGCCCAGCTAGCTGTGGCCAAGTAACAGCTCTGGGTTAAACAACCTGCACAGAAGCGATGGATGAAATTTTCTGGGCATAGTTTCCATTTCTCCCTGCCCTCCCCCATCCCTTCTTCTTGAAGGAAAAGTAGATATGGTAAGAGCCAAAAAGAAACATCTGGGCAAGGGCAAGACCTAGTTATGGTGGAAAAACAAGAATGAGGCTGGTTCTCTGATGACTTCCCAGAGCAGAGCCACTTTATCAGTTCAGATTTAAATGACAGAGAGATGTACTTCAATCCTGTTTAAGCTGCTATTACTTGGCTTCTCTGTCACTTGCAGACCCTCAGAATTCCTGATCTACCTCAGAGACTTTCCCAGACCCGAGAAGTGTCAAGCATGCCAGTAGAAAAACTTTATGCCCAAAAGAAACTCTAAAAAGTTGAATAAGTGGAAATTGTAATAAGATCTGCCACTTACCAAGCACATCTTTCCACCATACCAAGAAAGTGAAGCAGTTCTCATCTATAATTCAGTTTAGGAAACATCATGCTTTTAACTAACCAGCATCTATTTACTAAGCACCACTGTGTACAAAACACTGTCAAAACAGAGTAGAAGCCACGAAGATGGACAGGACAAGGACATGCCAGTGTCCTGGGAACGAACATTCTCAGGAGAGTGTTATGAGATAAAGTATTTTGATAAGGCTTAACTAAATGATGTGTGACTATCCAGGACAAATCACTTCAACTTTCTTTTGATTAATGTTTGCATGCTATATCTTATCAAACACTTTTACTTTTATTCTACCTGTGCCTCTGTATTTAAAGTGGGTTACTTAACATCCAGCACAAAGTTGGATCTTGCTTTCTTATCCAATCAGGCAAAATCTCCCTTTTTTGGTAGAGTATAGACCATTTACCCTAACATGGTTGGGTTTCGACACCCATCATGTCTATTTTTCCGATCTAGTCTTTGTTCCCTTTTTCTCTTTATACTTTCTTTAGGATTAAGTAATTTTGTAATTCCATTTTGTCTCTTTATTGGGCTATAAGCTATACTGCTTTGTTTGTTTATTTAATGGTTTCATTAGGGTTTATAGTATCCACCTTTACCTTATCACAGTCTACCTTTAAGTTTTTATACCACTTCATATATCATACAACAACCCTGTAACAGCACACTTCCCTTACCACCTCCTGATCTTGTGCTACTATTGACATATACTTGATGTCTACACTACCCCTCATATATTGCTATCATAGAAATCTCCTTTTGTATTTATATTCACATTTGCCTTTCCTGGTGAACTTCATTCCTTTATGTCAATTCAGGTTTTCATCTGGTATCATTTTCCTGCAGCCTGTAGTACCACATTAAACATTTCCTATAGTGATGGTCAACTGGTGATAAATTCTCTCAGCTTTTGTATTTCTGAAAAAGTCTTTATTTCATCTCTGTTTTTAAAGGTATTTTTGCTGGGTATAGAACTCTAGGTTGAAGAGTGTTTTCCTTTCTGTGTTTTAAAGATGCTTCTCTATTGTATCCTGCCTTGCACTGTTTCCCACGTGTAGTAGGCTCATTCCTAGCTTTGTTTTTCTGTACCTAATATGTCTTTTGCCTCTATCTGCAGTTAAGATCTTTTTCCATAACACTGATGTTAAGCAAGTGCTTATAATGTACTTTGGCATAGTGGTCTTCACTTTTCCTCTCATTGGAGCTTGTTAAGCCTTTGGATCTATAGTATTATAGTTTTCACCAAATTTGGACAGTGTACATTTTTTTCTGCATCCCCTTCCCACTTTTCTGTGACTACAACTACAAATATGACAAGGTACTTGCTGTTGTCCCACAACCTACTGGCACTCTATTAAATTTTTTGCCTTTTTGTTTTGTTTGTTTCATTTGGAATAATAATTATGTCTTCAAGTTTTCTATTTGTTTTATCCATGGGGTCTAATCTGCTGTTAATCACCGCAGTGTATTTTTTTGTTGTATTTTTCAACTCCAAAGATTTGATTTGGATCTATTTTATATGTTCCACATCTCTCTTTATCATACTCATGTCACGTTATGCTATTTGAACACAGGCAGTATATTTAAGATAGCTGTTTTAATGTCCTTGTATTAGTTGACTCAGGCTGCTGTAACAAAATACTATACATTGTGTAGCTTAAATAACAGACATTTATTTCTCATAGCTCTGGAGACTAGAAGTCCAAGCTGTTGCCAGCGAATCCAGGTCCTTGAGAGGACCCTCCCCCTAGCTTGCAAACCACCACCCACTCACTCTGTTCTCACCTGGCAGAGAGCAATTTCCCTCCCTCTTCTTAGAAAGCTGTTAATTGCAACGCCAGGGCCCCACCCTCATAATCCCTTCTAACCCTAATTACCAAATTACCAAAGGCTCAGTCTACAAACACCATCACACTGGGGATTAGGGCTTCAACATATGAATTGTTGGGGGAGGGAGCAGTATTTGTGTTATTTCTGCACCTTTTTCTATAGATTACTTTTCTCCTTACTATGTGTCATGGTTTTCTGCTTCTTTGAATGTCTGGTAGTTTCTCATTAGATGTCAGACAATGTAAATTTTAATATGTTGGGGCTGGAGTTTTTACATTCCTGTAAATATTTTTGGGCTTTGTACTGGATGCAGTAAAGTTACTTGGAAACAACTTGACCCTTTCATGGTTTGCTTTGGTAAGTAAGACCTGAAGAGTCTTTAGTCTAAGGGCTCATTTTTCCACACAATTGAGGCAATGTATTCTTAGAACTCCAAATGATATCCTGTATGTTAGGGGGTCTTTCCACTCTGGGAAGTAGAAAAAAATGAACCACTGAGCTCCAGGAGTGACTCTACCTGATTCTTTCCCCGGCCTCAAGCAGTTTTCTCATATGCGTTCACTGAAAACTCTGCAGATCTTTGGAGCTGCCTTTTTGTGTAGTTCTATCCTATCCAGGACCTTACCCTGTGAATTCTAGTGGCTGTAGCCTCTTCAGACTCTGAACTCCATTTCCTCCACTGAGGGAGAAAGCCAGGCTCTATGGTATTACTAAAATTATAACATATACCCAAGGCAGTAAACCGGGGCAATCTCATTTGCTTCTCTTCTCTGAAAGATTACTGTTTTGTGCTAATTGTCTAAGGTCTGGAACTATTGTTTCAAATATTTTCTCCAGTTATTTGTAGTTTTTTAATTTTAGAGGCTAATTCCAGTCCCTTTTCCTCTATCATCACCATGTCTTATCTCTTAAAAGTCTCCACATCTTCTTAATCTGTTTTCTCTAATATCAACTTTGAACAGTCCGTTGAGTATAGTGTGGTAGTTAGAAAACAGGCTCTGGAGTAGACAGCCTGGGATCAAGAAGCAACTTTGCTACTGCTCTCTCTATGATCTTACACAAGTTATTTAACCTGAGTTCACCCTGCTTATTTATAAAATGAGAATATTAGAAGTATTTATCTATACCATAAAGATGTTGTGAGGTTTAACTGAGAATAGTATGTAAAGCATTCAACATTGCTTCTAGTACATAGTAATTGCTCAATGATTGCTGCTTAAAATATTCATCATCGTAATCTCCTCATATGCCCGCTGACAAAGATACCAACCTAGTATTATTCTGACTAATCTACCAACTTCACAGCCATTGTGAATGAAACCTGTGACCACCACAGGCTACACCTGTACTGTCTATACTAGCTGAAGAATTTGTCAAGTTCAATAACTAACAGGAATTTCTCCTCTAGCTAAATGGGATACATTGTTCCTCACTAATTCCTTCTTTGTTATCATTCTTTCTGTAGAGTTTTCTTTCAGTCAGGGTCAAAATATTATCATTTTTATAAATATTTTGGCCTGTCTTCTTCTGAAGGGGAAAAATGTTCACTTTTCATACTCATTCCAATAAGCCATATACATTAACTCAATTTTATATTTAATGTAACAATAAAATTCTGAATACTTGAAAACCTTAATTGAAATTACCGCAAGATAATAGCACAGCAAGCAACTCTGAGCTTCTCTCTACTTAATGTTCGATTGACTTATGTTAAAGTCCTTATTTGTTCTTTATTCAACCTCTAGGGAAAGATTTTTTCCATAACACAACTGATTCAGTATGCATTAAAGTGAAGTTTTGTTACATTACTGAAAAAGCTAATATTTATTATATATATTTAGACACTGTTCTATATACACCATAAGGCAGAACTGTGTTAATCTCATCTATACAGAAGCAGCTTTATTTTTCTAAATTACATGTTATGGAATGAGTCTTAATAAAGCCACTGATCCAGCTTTCCCCCCAACCCCCGCCCCATGAAGGCATATTCTGTACACTGATAAAACACTCGGTGCCATAACTCAGCACAAACTTGTTACATACACCCTAAACACAAAGAAACTTTAAGTTATTATTTTCACAGTCTACAAGCACTTTCACATACATTATCTCACTAACTCTTAACAACAATCCTGTGAGCTAAGGACTCACACCAGAAGAAGGTCAATATCGTGGAAACAAGAGAAAGACTAAGATGTCCAACAGCAGCCCTACTCAAGAAATACTTAATTCCGGATTCTTTGAATCAAGCTCACTTAGTTTATGTTTGTAAATACTTATTTTCAATGGGCTGTGTCATCTAACTCTGCTTAATTCAACAGTAATAAGATACCATATTCTCATGAATATGAGTTTAACAGCTCAACACTTCTCTGCACTATCTTGTCCCTAAAACAAAAGTTTTTTCCCTCAATTTTTTACTTTGAAAATTTTCAAATCTCAAGAAGTTTTCAAAAATAGTGCAATAAATATTCCCTCTATCTAGATTTACCAGTTGTCGACCTTCTGCCATATTTGCTTTATACAGAACACAAATGCATGTATGTGTATATAAAGTAAATATGTACAATAAATTTAATATAAACTATTATAAATATTTCTATATAATACTTATATTGCTATATGTAATAAATATTATCTATTTTATATATTCATATTAAAGTTATCAAACATTATGACAATTGTCATAACTACTTTAATATAAACCTGTTAAGAACAACAATACTCTTATATACCCGAAATTACTGCACTCAGGAAATTTAGCATTGATACAATGCTGTTACTTAATATATAGTCCACCTTCAAATTTCCCAAAATAACCCAATAAAGGTTCTTTATAGCTGTTTCTCTAATCTAGGATGCCATCTGAGAGCACACACTGCATTTAGATGTCATATCTTTTTAGTCTCCTTTAATCAAAAAACAGCTCCCCCAGCTTTTTTGGTCTATTATAACTGACATTTCTTAAGAAAACGAGCCTTCATTTTTTTATTCATCTGACTGTTTCCTCATTATTAGATTCAGGTTAAACATTTCGGGCAGGAATGCTGCCTAAGTGACAGGCAGGGATCAAATCAGTGGGTACCTGCTGTCAATTTGTTTCTCTTTTGGCAATGTTACATTGCCTAAATTTGATCACATGCTTAAGGTATTCTCCATTGTAAAGTGCCCGTCTCCCTTTATTAACAAGTGTCCAAAGGGTGACACTTTGAGAATATTCTGTTTCCTAAAAATTTTTCCCTCACTGATTTTAGCAGCCACTGACCATTCTTGCCTGAATCACGGAATTACCATGGGGGTTGTACAATAAGAACTTTGTCTTCTATCATTCCTTCTATGTTTATTAATTGGCACTTTCAAAAGTATTTCACGATAGCAAAAAAGACCCAGGACCACCTGTATGAAAGGGTTCGAAGGAGAGTGAAGATGCTCATTGGAGAGAGCTCAGCTACTAAGCTCTCCGAAGGAAGATGCGCCTGAGTGGAGTCTGGGGCTTGGGCCAGATACACACAGCTTCGCGTTTGCTGCTATGAAATTTTCTCTACTCGATCAGGTTCAAAGGAATTCTTTCATTGTGTAAGCTGTGGATGTTTACCATGTTCTTTGTTTCAAGATGGTGATGGAATACTGGCAAAGGATCTAAAGGAACTACATTTTTCAAGCTTCATACAATAACCTCTAGCTTCCTCCCTGAAGCAGAGAGAGAACTCTGAAAGCATCAGACCGAGAAAATTGATCACGGCTGAAAACCCAGGAGATCATTTCTAAAGTATGCTTGGCTCTGAAACTCTTTTTTACAGTATACATCAAGCACCCCAAAATTATACCCTTTCATCCCTTGTCTTGCATGGCTTCAGTTCAAAGAAGGAACCAGTATTTCTTCCCATCCCTTTCTACATCTCTTACAGAAAGATACCCTGAGACTTTATAGCCATATAACTTTATAAACTTGGTCAGGCTAATTGTCTACAGACCACTTTAATGCCATGATAATGGGGAACCCAGTGCTTCTCATTCATCCTCTACCAGTGAATTCCATGTCAACAAAGTCAAAAGAGTATTTTGGTTTAATTCAACAATCAAAGTGTAACCCATGAAGACTCTGACAATGAATGGTACCACCCTCGGAAGTCATTTTTAAGTGTTTAAATTTACACTTTCCCAGGTATCACAGAGAAAGCCAAAATTCATGCATGTGTATTACCCATATATTACATAGTAGTAAAAACAAATTACTAAGTAATCCTCTTATGACTCACTATAAAATGATAAAATCTTAATCTTCAGAGGGGTCATAGAGAGCTAGTCCAATCTCCTACCCAATGCCAGGTTCATACAGTATCTGAAATAACAATGACATCTCTGTATAAATACCACAGGTGAGAGATAGCTCACCACATAGCAGTTCATTCCACTAATTGACAGCTATACATAAGACAGCCTGGAGATCAGGGAGCTAAGAGTCAATGTGTTTGCATGTAAACCTACCAGTATACCAGAACAGTACAGTTAGAAAAATGCAAATTTAATAACAGTTATACTTTCAATACTAAGCTTTCCTAAAACATTTAAAGCAAAATTCTATTTATCAAAATTTGACACACCAATGTTAAGCAAGTTAACAGGTAAGGTAGGTTTCAGGCCCAGGAACATGGAGATTTCTCCCACTGTATCACTTGACCTAAAACAGATCTTCCTCAGTACCTTTAAGTCAAAACTCCACCATCTGTGTCTTCCATCAAAGTCCCAAGAGCATCACTTTATTTCCATCTCCCACCACATTTATTCTGCATATTTGGACCCACATAGCTAAAAATATCTTCTATTGATCTACTTACAATCCAGAATAGAGTAGCAGTGGCAACTGATAAATATAGGTAATATGGATACGCAGATATAGTCAATGATTGTGAGCCTGGATGATTAGAACAACAGTGCTACAACAGATGGAAAAAGGAACTTAATCTGGTTGGGTTTAGAGATCTGACGCTTAAGATGATGAGAAAATGCTCAGTATCCAGATATGAAGTCTAGAACAGATATGGATTTGAGTCATCATTAGACACAAGAGTTAATCATATGACACAGATCAATTTCCTGAGGAAAGAGAAATGAAGAATAGTGGTGAAGATACCCACTTATACTCCCATCCAGTATTTCTGCCTGGTATATTGCCTTTTGATTTTCCTATTTTTTTCCCAATGGACACTCTTAACATAATTTCTGTAATGCCAAGAGTCAAGTCTCACACACTTTCTATGTTATTGGAGTCACAGAAGGTACTCAATAAAATCATTTTGGCTGGTTCTATTAATAACCTAAAAATATTTATGAAAAATCTAGTAGCAGTGAACTTGACTTATGCATAATACATTCCCTGGACAATGGAGCCCACCTTCTAAGGGACTGTCATTTACAAATGCCTTTTTGAGGCCAACACCAAAGAATATTCTTCATATTAAATTCATTCATTCATTCATTCAATTTACAAGGTACTGTGCTAAGATGTACCTCTTGGGAGACACAAAGCTAAATAAGACAAGGTCCTCACTTGTGTAAATCTTACAGTAGTACAATCATTTGTGCAAGGTTAAAGATAAGTTTATTCTTTGAATCATTCTAGGATACTCCACTGTATTTGCTAATACAAGTGCTTATGATTTTATAGTTTTCTTTCAATTTTAGCAAACAGTCTGGACTTCTTTTTTTGAGACACAAAAATATTTAATTAACCATTTGCTTATTCTCTTATCTTTTTTTATTGTTGTGCAAGCACAGTTGTCTCCATTTTCCCCCACCACTTCTCCCCACCCCAGCCACCCCCACCTCCCACCCTCGAACCTCCTCCCTTTCGCTTTGTCCATGGGTCCTTTATACATGTATGTTGACGGCCCTCCCCCTGTTTCCCCCATTATCCCTCTCCTCCCCTCCCCTCTGGTTACTGCTAGTTCATTCTTTATTTATATGTCTCTGGTTATATTTTGCTTGCTTCTTTGTTTTGTTGATTAGGTTTCACATATAGGTGAGATCTAGACTTCTTAAACTAGCAAAATATGGTTTGAGTCTAATTGCTACTTCGTGTCTATACATAGAATCTCACATTCTTGCAGTTCTCTAGCATCAACATCGTTCCTACACTGCCGCTGTTATTAACTAAAACACTCACCAAATCTTTTATGCTCATAAGCCCTCCAATCAAGTCATCCTGGCCTTCCCAACGGTTCATAAAGGCTCAGCACCTGGCCCTTTTTTCTGGACTTACCAGAGCCATTTCTATGCCTAAAGTTTTCCTTCTCCCAAACTCACCCTCTGCCCAACCCAAATAATCCAGCCTCAACCAATTTAACATTTAGGTTTAAGTTTCCTTACGTTATTCAATAAATGTTTCATGAAAGATTTTTTTTCTCCCTCTACTAGAATATACCAGTGGGTCCTTGGAGGGAAATCTCCATCTGTGTGTGTGTACATGCATGAGTGTGTGTTTTCACTAGCACCATTTTATGCAATTTTGTACACATAGAATTTATGCAAATGACTGAAATACTTCTAGTATTTATAGAATTCCACAGACTAACTTACATACTTGGTCCTTTGACAAATGCTTTTAGATCATAATATTGCTCACTAGGCCAACATACATTCATCCTACTCATAACCCAGCTCTTCAGGGAAGATCCTATTTTGAAGGAGGATGAAGGGTGATGGGGGCAAATCTTGCACCATATTGATATCACTATTACAGTGCTGTACACTGTCCTTTATAATTTAAGGCAACATTACTAACGACGGTTAGAGAAAAAACGAGTTACGAGTTATTAAAACAGGAATAAAAAGAAGCCTAATACCAAAGTTATCAAAGCTCCTATTACCTTCCCCTTCTTCTGCTGATATGTAATAATGAGACCAGGCCCTCTTCTCCTAGTAGGGGTGCTGAGCTCACACTGCAAGTGGGCGTTTCTTCCTGAGAAGACCCTCATGGCAATTACACACCCACTTTGGGCTCATTAGTATGACCCTTTAAGTTAAGCAGAACTACCACCCAACTATGTCAGGATTCAAAGCTGCAAACAGGACAGGGAATACAGAGTTTGAAAAAGAGTAATGAAAGTGATCAAAAATAAATTGGACAACAGAAATAAAAACAGCATAGCTGTGTCATTCTACACTGAAGTCCAGGTATGGAGGGGCAGCTGGTGGAAGGCAGGGCAAGGTGGACACAAAGGAAACTCACCCCCAGAACAAGCCAGAGGCACTGTCTTGTACTGGTCACAGAGAGGCAGAACTACTGAAAAACAACCTTCACGTCTCTTCTATGATTACTGGAATCTCAAAGTCTCCAGAAGCTTACACACACACACACACACACACACACACACACACACACACACGCACGAGCGCGCGCGCGCCACTGTGCACATGCCTTAGGTTGAAGCTATATTTGCTCATCACCAAGGGGTCCCATCAGATTGAAGTGAAACCAGGAGCTCCTTTTTACAACATAAGACTCCCATTAAAAGGGTGTTTCGTGGTTTTAAACAGTCTTATGAACAACTGTTTTAAATCCTAAAGACACTTATTATAATGGGAAAAAAGGAGAAGTCGGGGAGGGGGCAATTAATGAACTGGGCTGTTTGAGAATCATCTAGCATCAGCCTTGCCCTTTGTCCTACAAAATAAAGCCTCCACATAGAAAGAACACACAGGTTGAAGAAGTGGACACTGCCACCTTTGAAAAAGGTGTATCTGCTAAATGCAAATGAATTTAGAGGGAATGTGAGTTTTGTTTCCTGGCCATCAAAAATAGTTTGAAGGATTTGTGCCAAAATTCGAAATAAAAGCATGCTCTTTTCTCCCTGCACCCCACAGAGCTGCCTTTGAAGTCACATGTGCTCCACAGGACACAGACAGAAACAAAAATCAGGCCCCTCTTAAATGTTATTATATATGATTCAGTATGAGACAGTGTCCTTCAAGCATTTATAAAAAGTCATTTTCAGCTCTTTCTTCTTAGAAATGAGGAGCTTTTGTCTTATGCCCTGGAATTTAAATTCATGCTTCCCTCCGGCTATACCTTCTGGTCCCAGGGACAGCCTTGGGGAGTTGGCCCACTTGCCTGGATCTGGTTCAGGCCCTGCCTGGATGGAAGCTACAGCTCCCGGCTTGTAGGGACTGGGGCTGACTCGGCAGCCACCTGGCCAGGCTTGGCCAGCTCTGCAGCCTTCTGCACTTCCCCGAGCAGCTCACCAGGGCGCCTCAGGTCCTCCTTAGCTCTCCACTCTGCCTTCCCAGGGCTATGGGACAAAATGCAGCCATCCGTTCTCCCTCCCTCATACCTCGCATAGAAGGTGAGAAAAATATCACATTTGGAAGAATAACAACCCTAATGCTGGTATATTTTGAAACCAATTCATCTTCAAAATCAGGGACTTCCTTGGTAAACCTCATTACAATCTTCAGTACAGAAATATTTAATCATTTGTTTTGCTTTCTATTTAACTACTTAGCTTTAAGTGTAGAAGTGACCTAAACTATAGTGACACTCATTAGAGGAAAAGAAACAAGAATATTTCATATTTTCCAATCAATAATTCACTTATTGTATAAACTCTAAAGAGAAAAAAATCAAAGTAGTATATTTTTGGCATGAGATTTTATTGCAGAATATCGTAGAGTACAGCCTTTTTTCTGGAAGGGAAGCTAAAACTAAAAGGAATCTTAAAGACCAATTAATCCAATTACTTAAAGAGATAGAAACTGCTGCCCAGAAGGTAATGGCTCAGACTAACAGACTACTGTCAACAAGACATACAAGCCAATTAGAAGGAGCCGCCACTGGCGAGAGATGGGACAACTTGAATATCAAATAGGATGACTGTCACTGATTCAAACATATCAAATCTATAAAGTCCATGGGTTTATAGTGAGCTGATAAGATGTCCTTCCACCTCTACCCCCCAAAACAGTAGTGAACAGCTCGTGGTAAACACCATTAGAAGTTGCTCAGGCCCCAATCTGTTATTCTGACAACGAATAAATAAAGGCAAGACTAGCCCTGACTTGTGTGACTCAGTTGGGCATTGCCCCACTAATTGAAAGATCAATCAGTTGCCTCACCAGTACGAGAGGCAACTGATTGATGTTTCTCTTTGTCTCTTTCTCCCTCCCTTCCCCTTTCTCTAAGATTAAAAAAAAAAAAGAAATAAAACATTTTTTAAAAATGGCAAAACTAAAGTACATATACTGCTTTTCCTTTTCAAACAATATTTTGGGATGACCAAATAATTGATGATAAAAATATTTATTCATATTTTAAAAAAAAAGCCAACTAATAAATGCAGGAATAATGATGGAATTAGAAATTTTCCATTTTGCAACTCCTAGGTAAAATCATCAGTAGTTACAAAATCCATTAAGTAAAAGGTCAATAGGGAACTTTATACAGCATGGATTAGGCACAGAGCTAAATCTTCTCATCAATCTTAATAGTACACCTAAAACTGGGCCAGTCAGACATTATGTCCTTCCTAAGGTAATGCAAGAAGTAGGCAGCACCACCTATGAAGTGTTCTTGCCAGGAAAAATAAATAAATAAAAATTGAGCCAGACTCTTATGAGGCCTCTTGCTCTGACTATGACTTTACAGAAAATACAGGGATAGAGACACAAGTTAAATGACACTCCAAGAAAGCACTCAGCCAAACCCAAAATGTGGGGCATTCTATAGGGTAAATGAACTTGTTTCTCCAACAAATAAAGGAAATTAAAAGGGGGTGAGAGGTACAATTATAGATGTAAAAATACTTGCTAGACAAAACAGTTAAGTCAATGAACATACCTTGTTTGGTTCCTAATTTGACCAACTATTTAAAAAACAACCTTGTCAGAGATAAGCAATAAAATGTGACTATGGACTGTGTGTCAGAGAAAAAAATCATCATCACAGGTAAAAAATGTGTAACCATGTGTAGCGATAGATGTTAACTGACCTTGTCGTGGTGATCATTTTGCTATACGTATATCAACCAAGTTGTTTTGTTGTACACCTGAAACTAATACAATGTTATAGTCAATTATATCACAATTTTTTTAAAGCTGGTCCTCAAAGTCCCACTCGACACGCCCACTCCCAATCTTTAATGAACAGCATGTACAGAGGACTGGGATTAAGGCTGATGTTGGTCTAAACCCAATGTCAGATAAGCCCCATGCATATTAACTAAAAAGAAAGTTTCCAAAACAATGACAGCATGTATCCTCCACAGTTAGGTCTCAGTGGGCTGTACTTTGCTCCCTATAGGGATTCTCTCTGTCAAAATACATAAATAAGCAGAAGTTAACAAAATCAAACCAAAAACAAAAAAAAACAAAAACCCACCATCCTAGCCAGAGAAAAGCACAGCACAGCACAAAACTGATAAAGGCCAGTGTGGAAAGGGTCAACATTACAAAATGTTGTTGTTTTGTAATACATCTGGAACCTCTGAAGTGTTTGGTAGGTTATGATATGAACATTGACCTTGAGATTGGAAAAGAAGTGCCATCTTTTTTTTTCCCCTCCCACTGAACCAATCATTTCTTCCAACTGCTAAATTTGACAGAGTGAGAAGAAAAAGGAAGTTCATTTGGGAGAAGCTGGACCCCAGTTTCTCTTGGTTCTCAAAATGAAGTTGGTAAATTTCCTGCTGTTGTATCTTTTGAATGGTCCATAGTAACTTTGTTTCCTGATTTTCCCAGAAGGGTAGATAACAGTTTTCTTCTGTTCCCTTTTTTGTTTGTTTTTGCATGGATATATTTATAACCTAAGATATAATTCTAATACCATAAAATTCAGTGGTTTTTAGTATATTCTCATAGTTGTACAACCATCACCAGTATATAATTCCAAACACTTCCATCACCCCACAAAGAAACCCTGTTCCCACCGACAGTCCCTCTCCACTCTCCCCTTTTTCCAAGAGCCTATGGCAAGTACCGATATGTCTCTATGATAATTTGCCTTGTCCTGAACATTTCATATAAATGGAATCATACAATGTGTGGTCTTGGTGTCCGGCTTCATTCATGCAGCTTAATGTGGTCAAGGTTCATCATTGTTATATCATGCATCAGAACTCTATTTCTTTTTTGAGCTAAAGGATGTTCCGTTGAACAGATATACCACATTTGCTATCCACTCATCAGTTCGTAGACATTTCTACTTTTTGGTGGATTGTTTCCACTTTGTTGGCTATTATAAATAATGCTGCTGTGAACATTCACGTACAAGTTTTTGTGTGGACGCACACTTTCAATTTTCTTGGGTATATATATACCAAGGAATAGAATTATTGGGTCATATGGTAACTCTATGTTTAACTTTTTGAGGAACTGTCAGACTGTTTTCCAAAGTAGCTGTACCATTTTATAGGCCCATCAGCAATGTATGAGAGTTCGAATTTCTCTGCTGCCTTGCCAAGACTTGTTATTGTCCATCTTCTTAACTATGTAAACTTCAGTGGGTGTAAAGTGGTGTTGCACTGTGGTTTTGATTTTCATTTCCCTAAAGACTAAGACTCTTTTCATATGCTTATTTGGCTCTTTGTATATCTTCTTTGCAGAAATGTCTTTTCAAATCTTTTGCCCATTTATAAAATGGGTTATTTGTCTTCTAATTATTGAGTTGTGACAGTTCTTTATATATTTTGGATACAGGTCCTTTTTGTGATTGCCAAATATTTTCTCACATTTAGTCAAGTGTCATTATACTTTTTTGAGAATATCCTTTGAAGCACAATAGTTTTTAAGTTTTTATGAAATTCAATTAATTTTTCTTTTGTTGCCTGTGCTTTTAGTGTCATAGACTGACAATAAAGCCACCGCCTAAACAAAGATCACAAAGATTTATGCCTCTTCTAAGAGTTTTAAAACTCTTAGCTCTTAGATTTGAGTATTTGATCCATTTGAGTGAATGCTTTTATATGATATGAAGTAGGGATTCTACTTTATTCTTTTGCCAGCTTTCTTTTTGTGACTTGCAGTCTGTTTGTAAGACTTGTAAGGCTGCAGCCCTCACATGATTTACCTCAGTACAAGTTACAGCTTCAAGTAAGAAAAGCAGGTGCTATAACAAAATTACTGTGGAGGCAGCACACAGGGCAGTGGTAAAGAGAACAAGTTCTGAAGCCAGGGTCTATCTCAATTCTACTATTGGCAAGCTGGGTGACTTTGAGTCCAGTTTTTCTCTTGTCTGTACTCAGATCCTCCTTATCTTAAAATGAGGAGAGAAAAAAAACAGAGTGTCCTCAGAGAGCTGTAAGGATTATATGACTTAATACAGGCAAAGAACTCAAACAGTGCATGGCCCCTTGTGAGCACCAGTATATGTCAGCTAATCCAATATATTAATCCTAGGGCTATAATTTCCAAAGAAATATAGGTCTCAAAATAATAGCAGAGTGAGCCTGGATGGGTGGTGTGGCTTCCATGACAACATCTCTGATTTTTCCATATAGTGTCTTTGTGTCCCAGAGCCCCCTACTGGGAACAACTTGATGTTGATGGTCATCTTTGTTCTGTGTACAAGTCACTCTTTATTGTTGTTGTTGTTGTTTTCTCCCATACTTGCAAGTTTTCTAAACAGGTGCCAAATTTCCATGCCACAAAAAAAAAAAATTGTCTTAAATTTGCTTGAGTAATGCTCTATTCTCTTAGACTCAAAGCTGTGTTATAAGGGCAAAGAGCTTGTGTTTCCAGGTCATTTGAGCAACAGCGCTAGAAATAATTTGTAAACACTTGAGTAAGAGGGTAGGATTAATATCCTCAGTCTCAATTTTTTTTTCACAAATTTCCTACACACTTCATAAATTTTAGGAGACCCATTCAATCCATGTAAATCCACATCATAAACAACTGCGTCCCTCTTCCAAGGGCTTTCTTTTTTACTGTCAATCTCTATCTAGGTTTGGCCAAGTTTCCATTCAAAGGTGATTTCCCATCCGTTAGAAAACTTCTGAAATATCTTCCTTCCTCCCCTTACCACTATCCCAACAATTAGTGTGTGTTTAGCAACTGCAAAGTACTTTTAATATTAGCATATGCAAACATAATTAGATGCGAGACCTTCTGGGATCAAATCATGGATGGGGTGATTACTGACTTCTGACACTGTTTTAACAAACATCAGCGTTTGTTCATCCAGAAGAACACTGTCCCCCTTTCACCCAGAAGGGTGGCCATTCTGATTCTACATTTTGGCTTAAACAGGGGCTCAGGATGCCTCTTAAGAATTCCTTTCAGACTCTGTTTCTCTTCAATGTACATACACGTCAATATGTGACACTTTTTTTTAGGGGATGTAAAGTACAGCATAGGGAATATAGCCAATAATATTGTAATTAACTATGTGTTGTGTCCGATGGGTACTAGACTAATCGGGGCGATCACTTCATAAGTTACATAAATGTCTAATTATTATGCTGTACACCTGAAACTAATATTGAGTGTCAACTGTAATTGAAATTATTTTTTAACTTTTAATACTTGATACCTTTTTTAGAAACCAAAAATGGGTTTATTCATCTTGCCCATTCGCCCAGTCCACCATCAGTTGAAGGCAACACTTTGTCCAGGTTCTAGTGCGCTCATTCATTTCTCCTTGGACACCCCTTGTGAGTCATTTTAGTTCAAACAGAGCTGTGTCTGTAGGCCCTATTTCATCCCAGAGCCCCAGCTGAGAGCAAAGCAGCCTGAACTCCACCCTCGGGACATTCCTCACTCAAGAAAACACATTTTCCTTTTCCAAACTGACTTCAGAAAGAATATACTAGATTCTCTCTCTAAGTGAATAAAAGAGTAGAACCACTGGGTGAGGTGAGGCCACAGGGCCTCTGCCAACAGGACAGCCCGTCCTCCCTTAACCTCTTTCTCTGGTGTTTCCCATCCTTATCCTCCCAAAGGGCTGTTTTAAGATCTAATTTCTGCAGTCTCAATAAAGCCACATCCTAGTTATAGCCTCGGTGGAAACTGGGGGCTGGGGGGAGAAGGCGGAGGAGAAGGAAGAGGAAGAAGAAGAAGAAGCAGCAGCAGCAGCTGGCAATGCTATTGGCATAATAATATTTGACAAAAATGAATCATTGAGAAGTTACTTCGAAGGCCAGATGAGGCTACCTGCATTCAGCCTCCTACAGCTACAGGAAATGAGCCTCAAGAGTTAAAGACACTAAACCACAAAGGGCTTCTCCATTTAAAAAAAGGGAACAGAACCCTGGCCAGGTGGGTCAGTTGGTCGGAACATCATCAGTGTACCAAAAGGTTGTGGGTTCAATCAGTCAGGGCACATACCCTGGTTGCAGGTTTGATCCCCAGTTGGGACGCGTGCAGGAGGAAACTGATTGATGTTTCCCTCTCACAACTTCATCTCTCTCTCTCTCTCCCTCGCTCCCTCCCTCTCTAAAATCATTAAAAATATCCTCAGATGAGGATTTAAAAGAAAACTGATACATAGGACATAGTACATACTTGTTGCACTATTTACCTGGCCTGTGATGCCATAGCACAGCCCTTCTGCATGCTGAGCAGTTACCAATGGGTCTACACAGTGAGGGCTTCTATGCAAGTGCAGTGGCCAAACATTCCCGTTTGCCTGTGACTGTCCCAGTTTCAGCCCTGATATCCAGAGTCTTCAGTAGCCACACTGCCACCATCAGCTCTCTGCAGCCAGCTTCCTCTTCCTCTTTCACTTTACCCCAAACCAGCCAGGACAAGAGATGAAGCCAAAAACTAGCTAAGAGGTAAGGAAGATGGCGTGGCCAATCCCTGAGGCAGAACTGTCTCGATCTTCAAGACCTTTGACTGGTTATATCCAGCACTGTCCTCAGAGGGAAAGCCCCTTTTTTTATTCAAGCATCTTCAGCTGTTCAGCCAGGGAGCCCATACCCTCATAGAAGCCACCAGACCCTATTCTGGGTCAGGTCATAAACATTGTATTAGCTTTATGGAAGACTCCAACCCAAAGTTTCCAAAAGTTTGGTCTTCAGACCATCTGCATTAGAATCACCTAGTGAGGCTGATACAATCTCGATCTCTGGGCCCACCCCACACCTGCTGGATCCATTCACTAGCCGTAGACTTCACAAATCTCCATTTCTTAGGAAAGCTCCAAATGGGTCCAGTGAATACTGAAGTCTGAGGGCCACTCTCATGACTGCTCTTCTCCCACACCCTCACCTGCACCCTCACCCTGTTACATGCCAGGGCTCAACGAGCATTCCAGTAACAGGAATCCTCAAGTTATGCAAAATTAGAAGAGAAGTGAATTTACTTAGGGACCTGTGTTTGTCCAGCCTTCTAAATCCCCTCTGTCTCCCTCGGCAACCCATTATGTTGTGCTGCCCTATGGCGAGCCAATGCTCACCAAGGCCTTCCCTATTCCGATGACTCTCTGTGTTCCAAAAATACCTCCAATTTCTCTTCCCTCAGTCATCGAATCTTTTATTCAAAATTACACTGCAGTATGCTAGTAGGAAAGCAATCTGGATGAATTAATTCATACTTAGAGCAAAATGACTGATATGTCTTATTCTCGAGAGGAGAAGTTACTTATTAATTAATGGATAGCTAGAGAAAATATTTTTGAAGTTGATAGGGTTCTACCTTAAATCAGTGCTTTCTGCCAACTTCTCTGACTTGCATAAAATCTCCCTGATTTGGCAAGGAAAAACCCTAAGATATCTATTACATCACTCCTGATAATATATGCCTACAGGGAAGTGATTAAAGCATGGTCTTTGGTTGTAGGAAGACTTGGGCCTAAGTCCTGGCTCTACCACCTACTGGTCATGTCATTCTGGGCAATGTACTTAACTTCTTGCTCATAAAACATGTCACTCTGGGAAAAGTACTTCACGTCTTGCCCTGGATGGTGTGGCTCAGTAGTTTGAGTGTCGTCCCACACACCAAAAGGTTGCTGGTTGGATTCCCAGTCAGGGCACATGCCTGAGTTGCAGGCCAGGTCCCTGGTTGGTGATGTGCGGGAGGCAACCAATCGATGTTTCTCTCATACATCAATGTTTTTCTTCCTCTCTGTCTCCTTCCCTTCCCTCTCTCTAAGAATAAATAAATAAATTAAATCTTTAAAAAAACACACATTAAAAAAAAACCCTGGAGATAATTACAACACTTACTTCAGAAGGTTGTTAGACTTCAATGAAACAATTTTTTTAAGTATTTGGCATTTCATACTTTACATATAATGATTATTAGCATTATAAAAGTGTGTAAATATTTATCCAAATAATTTTGCTGTATTCAACTACACAAAACTATTCTTGCATGCTTAGTCTTCGTGCTTAATTGTCCATATAGCCCTGGTGTTCATTTACAACTCTGAAAACTAGGAAAAACACTGGTCATCATCAACATGGTTTTGCCTTGGACAAGTAGAGATTTGTAGAATTAGTCCAGTTTACCAAATAATCTTGTTCAGTGTCTAAGAGTACGAGGTTACTGCTACTAATTTCCTCCTGGTTTTTCAGCCTTTAAAATCCATTGAAGGCTTTCGTCACTGAGGCTACTGACTCATTGGCCCCTTCTTATACATAGGTGGCACCACCTAAGCAAAAGCGTAACCGAGCATGTGGAGAGGAGCTGAGCAGGGTGTGGATGCTGGGTATCAGAATTTCTAATGGTCAATGGTCAGCTTCTCTTTGCCAGCCCCACTCAGGGTAATGGCAATTACCATAAAGGACAAGGCTGAAAGGAGAATAAAACTGGCTTCTTCACACAGTAGAAACCAACACATTCTTGCCTAGTTGCAACAACTAATGCCACTGTCCCAATTCACAATAAACACCTAGCAAACGGGTCGATTTTCTTCTGGGAGATTCCAAAGCCAAGAAGAGATGGGCACGCAGAAGAAATGGCCATCTGAGGTAGAAAGAGTTGTGGCTCTTAGGTTCCTACCAAGCTCAACATGTGGTGGCCCAGAAGGTAAACCCAAGGGCCTACCAGAAGACAAAAAGAAGTAATCTTTAAAATAAATGGGCCATCAACTATGGTAGAGACCATTGTTTCAAGGTAAATAAATACACAGTAAGTATGCAAAACAGATTATAGAAAAAACCAAAAAGGGTCAGGGTTCAACAAGATGTCAAAGGGGAGGTGAGGCAGATCAGAGGCAATGAATGATGACAAAAACACAAAATGGAGAGATAGAGAATTAGAAAAGACAATCATAGGACAGAATATCTGCCAAGAAAACAGACAGTGACTACGATTATCCCAAACACTAGAAGTAAGCAAAATGAAATTAAGTTTTCAAAAGTAAATACCACACCACTATCCATGACTTCATGAAATTCTTATGTAAGACCTATTCCTACTTGATTCTTTATATTTGATTGTAATTAAGGTTTCACATCTGTTCAAAAGCAATTCAATAACAAAATTCAAAGGAGAACACACTTTGTCATCTCTAGTTACAATATATACACAGAGCCTGCAGATGTTAAGAGCAGTGGCTGGCCCAGGACTTTTCATAATCAGGTTACACAGCACTAGCGGAATTATTTCTAGAAATCTAAGCCAAGCTCTAAAGGCTATAATTCAAGGTAATATGGAGAAATTAGAGAAAGACATTTTCATTAGCATGGAGCCTTAGACTTGTGGCCAAAGATTTGAAAGGAAATGCAAAATCCAATCAGATAGAATAAAATGACTATGTAATGCTGCCAAGAGCTAAAGAAATGCAGAATGTAATCAAGCAGTGGAGGAAATTAGCTGCAACCTGAATGAGGATGCAGCTGTATGTCTACCCAAATCAGATGAAAGAAGGACATAAGGATATCAATCCAGCAGGCCCAACCTGAAAATCCACCACACATGAAGGGTGTGGACTATCTGCTGTCATAGTAACTATATAGGGCTTAGCCTCCTATTGTCATAGTGATTACAAAAAGGGTCTTATTAGCAATTGAAAGACTCTGGACATATGCCCCTTCAACCCCAAATCTCTGCCAGGTAAACCACTGTATGGTGGCCAGTCACCTGGACAATTAACATGGCAACCTCAGCCTACCTCACATGATAGATTTTTAGGGGTAGTGAGCATGTGTCTCAATAACTCTGGAAAGATTTGAAATTAAACATAGAGATACTGAAGTAAATAAAAACAATAGTATTCATAGTTTTGTGTTAAGTTCAGAATAATATTTGTACATCAGGTATTAAATGGTATAGAATGCTGGAGAATCTGATGTCTTTGAGAATGTACCAGATTGTAACTGATTTTAGACTTGTGATTGAGTAAAAAGCAAAAATATGAGTATTATCAAATTATAGGAGAATGTTCAGGGAAATGAGAAACCCACTCTATTAATAAGTTTAATTTCTAACTTTACAAGGATTATTTAAGTACTTAAAGTGCCATTTGCTACAGTCTTTAGGTTTACTTCAGTAGGCATTTGAAGTGATTTAAAAGATTAGATATGTTAATTTACAAATGCAACTTTAAATGTTTAATGAAATGTGATAAAGTTATAAGCTAAATTTATGAATGGGAATTTAGTCTATCTAAGTTGAATTTGTTGAACATTATTTGAAGCAGACATGCAAAAAACTATTTGTTTTTTTTTGTTGAACATTATTTGAAGCAGACATGCAAAAAACTATTTGTACTATACAATACTTGCTATATTTATATAGAGAAAAATAAGATACTTTAGGTAAAATAAAGGCATAAAATAAGAATAAATCTTGTTTTTAACTTTCATAAATCAATATTAACTAAACAGTAATAGTCATTTAAAACTAACAAAATAATTATGAGGAGACATCAAACAAATATAAAATAAGAAGCATTCTACAACAAAAAGGAATATAGAAATAAATAAAACTGATCAAAAAATTGTCACTGTCACACAAGAAAAGAATGGACTATTCCAAATTAAAGGAGACCAAAGGGATGTAACAATTCAACAAAATGCATGGTCAGAGATTTTCTTTTGCTAAAAATAAAATTATTGTTTCAATTAGTAAAATATGAATGAGGTCTGTAGATTAGATTATACTAGAATATTAATATTAATTTCCCAATTTTGAAAATTGTATGATACTTATATAAGGTAATTCTTTTGTTTTTAGGAAATGCACAGTGAAGTATTTAGGGAGAGAAAGACAGCATGTCTGTACTTATCTCAGTGGCTCAGAGACAAACAGGCCAAAGGATAAAACAAACATATAAAATGTCACTATTTGGAGAATCTGTATGAAAAGTATACAAGAAAGATCATTTAAAGTATGTTAAGCTTTACTCTACTTTGAACCCAAAGTTCATTGCATCCCTTCAGATGAGGGCTCTGATAAGAGCACGGGCAGCCCACAGCAAATGCCTGCCTCCAGGTTTAGCCAACAGGGTAGTCAGGGTTCAGGATTTTTACCCCCACCCACCCCAACCCCTTCAGCATAACTCCTCTGGAACATCTCCCTCTTGACCTAATAGCAAATGCTTCTTGATAGAAGGCAGGTCCCACCCCTGGTATCCACATTTCAACCCTGGCCCAGGCCAGAACTAAGAGTTGTGAATCACTCTTTGTAACAGGACAAAAGACCTTATTCAGTAGGGAAACTTGTAGGAACAGCAATTCTCTTAGCATTCTCCTTGGTAATATAACCCATCATTCCCAAGCATTCCCTATTGGTGGTGTTCCCAATACACAGATACCTGACTTCAAATGTGCCTGGCCCTTTCCTGAGACCATGACCAGACAGACCAACTCAATGCAACTTCACCCTGGTTGTACTAACCCCATCTATTAGCATGACCTGAGCCACCTGTGTTCTAATCACAGGCTCCCCAACTTGCCCTGCGCTGAGGGCACGCAGCATGACAATACCACAGTGGTTCACAACTGCCCTCTCTCTCACCCCATGGTAAGACTACCTACCCAGGGGGGCTCAGGATAGAACAAGAGAAAACAGGAGTCAACACCAGACTAAAGCAGACAAAGAAATTTTCTAACAGGATCAATTATGAAAAATCAACATCTAAGGGAAATTGTGGTTCCCCCTTCTCTAAATTCGTTAAAGTCACTGGAGAATTTTTTTAATCTAAATATTTCAAAAATTCCCATGCCTGAAACCAAAAGAAAAACTATACATGTAACCTTAAAGGGCTTATACATTGTTGAATTTCAGACTAAGGATATGTGTGTGTGCGCGACTGAGACAGAGAAATATACAATAATTACCTTAGCCTTGACAAAGCACATGTTATATGCTTTGTATAATGAATGCAGGGAAAGGAGAGGCGTCCAAAAACATGCAGACATGCAGGTTAAAATTTAAACATAAAAAGTGCTTTATTAACTATAGTTGACCCTTGAACAACACAGGTTTGAACTGTGCAGGTCCACTTACACAAAAAATTTTTTCAATAAATATTGCAAACGTATGTTCTCTTCCTATGATTTTCTCATTAACATTTTCTTTTACTTACTTTACTGTAAGAATTCAGTATGTAATACATATAACATACAAAATGTGTTAAGCAACTATTTATATTATCAACAAAGCTTCTGGTCAACAGTAGGCTATTAGCTAAATTTTAGGGAGTCAAAAGTCACACATAGATTTTTGACTATGTGGAGGGTTGGTGCCCCAACCCCCAAGTTGTTCAAGGGTTAACTGTACTTTGCACAACATTTCCAAGAAATAAGTACTCTTTTAAGTAAACCACCCTACTTGCCAAACCTTATTCCCTATCTATTTGATACATAAATTGAACAAGATGGCCCTTAAGGTCGCTTCCAGCCTTAAAAAAAGATCCAGAATTTCTATCCTAGGATTTAGCCCCATTATACATACATCAGAAGCCTGATCAGGTTAAGAAGAGAAAGAGCCTAAACTAGGGACATTTCAGAAAAACGTTACATGCAGTTTACTCTTTTACACAGAAAAGGAAATGGTCATTATTTAATCAGGAAAAAAAAGAAATGATGATTCAAATGAGGTGCTGCAGAAAACTCAGTAAGAGGATCTTTGTTCCGTCACTCTTGTGATCATTAGGGACAGTAACATTCTCTAGTCTGCAATGCAGAGGCAGCTAAAGCGGCACTTGTGCCCTTGGAAGGAGGAGAAGGGGCACCTACAGGGGCTGTCACTCTCGCCTTTGCATTCAGCCCTAATAAACAAAGACACAGTCATCAGCCCTCAATTCCCTAGTTACCTTCACTTTTTCCCAGTGTTAGGTAACTCCTGCAAGGCTAAGCTGATGGGGCCCTTGGCACCCGGAGAAGCCTATACTCAGCCCAGTCTCCCTTCTGTGACCCAGTGGCCTCTCTCATGCTGCTCAGTCATCCAGCAGCCTCACTGAGATGACCCACCTTCCTGAGCTGCTGAGCCTCCCAACAACCCTCCCTGCTCAAATAAAATCAGACCGGACTAGGAGCCTGGTGCTAACGCAAGTGTCATCGTTAACTGTCAGTGTGACGTGTAACTACCTATTTAATTTCTTGTGTCTCTTACCTCCCCTGCAAAATAAACATTAACATTGCACCTATCATTCAGTGGAAAAGTATGTGAAATCAAATATTTTAAATATATAAAATGTTCCTTCAAATAATAAGAAGAAAACATATTTTTCAGCAGCTAAAGAGGTAGCTTAAAAGGCTAATCACAGAAGAATAGCCAACAAACATTAAAAGATGCTCATTAATTAATCACAGAATTTAAAAGAACACAACTATTTGATACTATTTTTCACCCCACAGATTTGTGAAATTTGAAAGATTGTATTAATAAGAGTGTGGGAAGATGGGAATTCTCATACATGTTGGATGGGAAGGTAGGCTGTTAATGTCTTTTAGAGGGGAATTTGGTAGCACCTAACAAAATGTTAAATATGTATGCTTTTGATCTGGCAAAATTTCTTGCAACTTTCTCCGGATATAAATATAAAGATATGGTCTGTCCAGAAAGTATCCAACCATGTACTATGAAAAAGAAATTTATTGAAGATGACACAAGAAACATTGTACACAGGACAATGACATCCCAGAACCCTTCAAATTAAGCTCTTTGGGACCTCACATAGTTCTCCCAGTCACCATCAGCTGCCCTGTTGTACTTTCCTGAATCCCATTAATTCTCTTCAATGTTCTGAAATCTCTTCCCTTTCAAAGGTGATTTTAGTTTTGGGAAAAGCCAGAAGTCACAGGGTACCAAACCTGGGCTGTATGGGGGCTGAGTCACTTGGGTGATTTGACGTTTCCCCAGAAAACTCTGCATGAGATGTGATGCATGAATAGGCACATTGTCATGATGAAGCTGCCGATCACCAGTTGCCCGTAGCTGCGGCCGTCTGAATCATCCGAATAGTTTCCATGGAGGAACATTCAAGCTTAACACAAAATTGGATGCAGATTTGTTGCTCTACTTGCTTACTAATTTTGAATGTAACTGCCACAGAGTATACATGTTCACTCAACAGTGCCCCCACTGACTAGTACAGTGAAATTGTCATTGTACATGCATGCGCGTTTCAGTCCACTCTCCTTGGCTACCAGGTTACATCGATGTCACGCAAACCGTTCTTGTTATATTAACAATGGCTTGACTTTTTCAGGACAGATCTTACAGATATTCAATGCAACACTGTTTATTTTAATGTTCATTAACTGAAGGGTGGTTTATAAATTATGGAACACCTATACTATGGAATATTAAACTGCCGTTAAAAAGGATTAAGTAGATCTATTTATTTGTTCTGACGTGTAATAGATTATGAAACTAGAACAGTGCCCGGTACATAAGGAGCCACTCAGGAAATATTTGTTGAATAAATGAATACATATATACCTTTTCACAGCACTTTTACATATTCTATCTCATCTACTTTTTAGGACAACCCTACTGTATGAGCCAGGCAGATATTATTGTCCCCAGGGTAAGAACAAGGAAATTAAAATTCACTGTGGTTATGACTTGCCCAAGATCATAAACCTAAGATTTATGGAGCCAAAACACAAGTAGACCCCACAACCAGTGCTCTTTGGTAGCTGATACCCAGTCTGCCAACCTGTGGGTAACTAAGGAAGCCCCACTTTTGCAGGCAGCTGGAGGGTCACTCAGTAACTGTTTGCTGACCAGGGCAGAGTGAGTCCTCTTTTATCAGCAAAGCCTCCCATGAGATGGGGCTTGGCTCTCTGGACCTCTCAGGCCCACTGGCCATCTAACAACAGGTCTAAAAGGAGTTCATTCAATCAAAGGTTGTTATGGAAACCCTCCCCCCTGCCCCTGGAACAGAAAGGAGCTCAAAGTGGGGAAGGGAAAGAGGAGTATTTGTAAACTGCTTGCTATGAGCCAGCACAATGAATAGGAAAAAAAATCATCTGAGCCTTCCTTTACAAATCACCAAAATAAAAGGACACTGTGCATTGTTGAAGTAGAGAACATGCCTGCATCAGTGCTTCATCTAGGTCAGTCATAGCTGCAAAGGAAGTCAAATTCACATGGGGCTCACTCCCATCCCTCTTCCCAGTGCACGTGTCAGACAGCACGGGTCTGGTTACCACATGGCTGCCAAGCCACAGCTGTGCAGTGCCCCCGCCAGCAACAGGTACTCACCTGTTCATGTCAGGAATATGCATGTCAGACACCAGAGAAAAAATTAACTGGCTGATTTGTAAAATGCAAACACCTGTCCCAGATACACTCCAGAACAGCCAGCATGTTCAGAAATTTTAGACACTGTGCTCTTAGGAAAATAGAGCATTTCACTTTTACTCATCCTATTCTTGCATTATCGGGAAATGGTGCTGAGTTTGGGCATTGCTACCTTGGAACTTTCATCTTAATTACAGATGCTCTTAGTTACTGTTGCTTAGTGACAAACACATTTGAAATAGACTTGTTGACTTACAAGATACTCTGAAAAGACGTTAGAGTGAATTCACTGATGGAAAAATAGCAATGGGCTGGTAAAGTAAAATATTTTTAACTGATAAAGTACTCACAAAATTAAGGCATTATCAGGTTCCAAAGATATTATGAAGGTCTACAGTAGTTTCATAATACTGCTCTATTATTTTCAGAACCTCTTCAGATGCAGTTATCTGATTGAAAGGCTCTGTAAGATAGGCCTTAGTCTTTTAGTCAAATCAAGATCCTATACAGCAAAGCAATGGCTTCTGGGTTTCCACAGGCCCGAAATATCCTTCCTGGCACAGTTTTGAACACTGTTCCTCTTCAAAATTTCAGGAAATAGCTGAGGCTTCTGGTGTGTTTTCAAGTCAGAATGAAAAGGCTAGGGAAGCCTTCCCTCGATCTTTCCCAGAATATTTCTTTAGTACCTGTTAATAAAATCTGTGATAAAAGTGGAAACAGAAATGCATTTTAGGATTACGTGCTACACTCATCTTCCCTGAAGCAAAACCCCAAGCCCACACACTCTTCTCCCTGAGCACGTGACCTCCCCCTGACCCTGGGCAAGACCTCATCCTGTGCTCACCACTCCCACCACAGAAGCCGGCACCTTCTGCTCTGCTCTGCTCTGCTTTCACCATCTCAGAAGAACGGATCTTCGTTGGCAGAGTAAATCCCTCCCAGCCCTTGGATCTTTCTGGTTTTTCCCTCTGACCATGCTTCTGTTCCAGTCTCTTTGCTTCCTTTTTTGAAAAACTCAAAAAAGGAGTCTCCACTCACTGGCTCTCCTCTGTCATGTCCCACTCAATCCTCAGTCCACGCCATTTGACTTCACCTTACGATTTCTTCTTCAAGTCACCATTTCTGTTGATTCTAGAAAGACTTTTATTAAGAATAGTGTATTTTCAGAAATGTATTTTTCCAATACATTTGTCTTTGTATTTGCAAAAAATACTGCTGGATATTAAACTCCTGGCTCTACCAGCACATTTCTCCAGTGCCCTGCTTCATTTAGCTCTGGCATGGACTATTACTTCGGCCTCATAACTTACTGTCCTCTTAGTCTACTTGAGGATATGCCAGGCTGCCAAAATTTTCTTCCAGAACACTTCCTAATCAGATGACCTCCCACCTCCGCTCCAAAACCACCTGGGCACTGCGTGGCCTCCAGGAGTCTTCTTCGCACCCTAACCCATCTGCCCAGAGAGTCCCTGAAATTTAACACAGCCCAAGCCCACTTCACAAGGGTGAGAAGAATTAGCTTCCACTGAAGGAAGAATGAGAACACGCACTACGTGGGCACCTGCCCGGGAGACAGTCTATCTGGTTGTGCAGCCCATCCTAGGTTGCTTCGCCAGTCTTGCTCACTCATTCACTTTGGCTGCCTGACCCCATAGGCATTTGAGGCCATGGGTCTAATCTTTGCAGTGGCCTTCCTGTAGCCACCCAGACTCAATTCATTTGTGGGTTCTTTCACTGAACAAACATTTATCACGCCCAAATATGTATCAACATGCCAGGCCTTGTCTATATGCAATGATGACACAATTATAACAAAAAGTAATAATAATACTCTCTAATCTCATGAAGTTCATAGCCTATAGAATTATTCAAATACAGTAAAAATGAACTAAGTGCTATGAAGAACTATATATGGCTATGAGTTTACAACAGAGAGAATGAGCCACATCGGGAAAGGCATTCTGCTGAGAAATGAGAGCTAAAGGAGGACAAGGTATCAGCTGGGCTAAGTTATGAGGTGGGAGGGTCAGCATCATGAAGGTGGTGCTCCAGGAAGAGGAACAACTTGTGCGAAGATCCTGTTCCTTCTCAAATTCTTTACCCAGCAGACCCACTGTTCGGGAGCCTCCCTTCTAAGCTATGTTTCTTTTTTTTAGCATGTCATACTGACTTCCAAATTAAACAAGGGCTCCCACTGCAAAATCAGAGCAACTTGTTTTGGAAAGACTTAAGCTGAAACAACAGGGCCTAGGTTTTAAAACATATTCTTACAAAAATATTTTTCTAGATTTCAATACCCTCATTTGTTCGCAGCTTGCATCTTTTTTAAACTAAGGATTTATATCTGAGTACTGTAAGCATTCACTTCTCATCAACTCCCTGACGAATTCCACTCAGAACAGCTGCTACCATAAAATTTAATTTGCTACTTCCCAAAAAAGTCACTTCAATGTAAAATAACTTTGCTTTCCTGCTAATATTTTACAACTAATTAAAACTGAAATGATGGACTAAGAGTCCCCCTCATTTGGCTCCATCCACAGACCTGTACAACTACAGTGTGTTGGGGGGCGGGGGACACTAAATCACGAGTGCTGGGGAACATACAACGTGTCTCCAAACACTGGCACTGCCAAGAATCGAAACTGGTGAGGATGTTTGGCAAATATAAAAATGAGATGCAAAAACTTCAGCACAATTATCTGTGCAAATCAATTTCCATCTTTCAAAAGTTCAAAAAACAAAGTCATTACATGCTCCTAATTAAGCTTTGTAGTAATCATTGTTTGTAAACTATTTGTACAAAAATCATAGCCGAAGCCAACAGACTGGCAAATCACCTTATGGCATTTATTATTAGCCCACAAAATGAAAACTTTCATCAAATGTTTTCCTAGGTGCCTTAATTGTACAAGAAAATTAATAGGAAGTGGAGCCAGGCCAACCTCTGGCTGCAGAACAAGGTTCCGTTGTCAAAACTCATTCACACCAAGGTGGCACTCTACGTTCAAGAGAGGTGACGGGAATGTTTCTTCAGCCAAGCCAAGGAAAATTAATGACCATCAGTCAGAAATATATGGTCTGTTAGGGCAATGCCCTCAGCCCCGATCATCACAGAAAGGCAGGAAAGAGAGGATGGAATGAGGGAGGGTGAGGAAAGTAATGAGGCCGTCTGTCAGAAATCCACAGGACCCAATCATTCTGCAGGGTTTTTCCAAGTTCCCTAAAGCAATCTAGATCTAAATTGCATTAAGGAAACAAAAATGCTGTTTCCACACATAAAACGACTTGTAGAATGCATCCACCCTGCCTAAGTCAAGAGCAGCACTTAATCACTGATGATGACAGCAACCCCTGGGCTGTCTGTCCCTTTCCGCGGACCCTCCTGTCCTAACAACTTCCAAGAGATAAAACTCCCTCCGGGACTGGGCCTCATAAGAACACTTGATTCATTTTATGATAAAATATATTCTCACGTATGATAACGGTGATATTGCTACACCCAAGATGTGACTGTCCCTTTGACACATACACACCAAAAATAAGTTTCCCTTTCTTGGGGGGAGGGTGTGGGGTTGGGGGTAGTGCCTATTAGTATACTATTTTCACAACAGCCAGAGCGATCCTGTTAAAAACTTAAGTCACAAAGCACATCCCTCCTTTGCTCAACACCCGCAGCAGCACCCCCTCACTCAGTTACGCCAACTCCACAGTCCCTTTTATGGTCTACAGGTCCTTCACAATGCCTGCCCCCACCCCTGTCATTCCCCTGCTCCTTACCCCACCCCCCACATTAGCCAACGAATCTACCACTCTCGTTTCGCTGCACTCCCGGCAGGCTCCAACTGGCTACTCTCCTACAAGCTCCAAGTTCCTTGCATGTCCTGGGTCTAGGACTCCACAGGGCCCTCACCCTCACCTCCCCCAAGTCTTGCTCAGATGTAAAGACTAGATTTCCCTGATCAACTTATTCTAAATTGCAAGCTGCCCTCCAACGCTCCCCCACACCTCTCTGACACTCCATCTTCCTTCTCTGCTTTATTTTTTTTCTATAACACCTATCACTGTCTAATATATTACCTACTATTGTTTTGTTTTGTACATATACTGTCTGCTTCTTCCCTAAAATAGAAGTTCCATGAGGGCAGGGGTTTTCATCTGCTTTGTTCACTGCTGTATTCCCAAGTACTCAGGACAGTGCTTGGTTCAATCAACAAATAAATTCTACCCTTAAATGAATAAATGAGGGAGTGATTGAATGCCCATCATCAGGAAATGGGACAGAGGAAATGAGGCCTCCTGGGCTTGATCAGACTGCAGGCAGAGTCAAGCCCAATTTTACTTCCACCCCGGTCAGCTTCCCAGAAGCCTGGGATTAAAAGACAGTACAATCCAGGGTGGATTTTCACTGGTGTTCATGTTCTGCGTTTGGCCATTCCTCTATCCCCAATGCCAAGCTTCTGGTTACAAACTAACCTTCTGGTTCTCACTCCAGTATGATATTTAAAATCCATTCATCTCAAGAATGCTTTGGCACCCAAAGACCACCTACTCACAGCCATTTCCCAGTGTCCCTGGGCCACACCTCACATCGCAGGCCACAAGGACAGAGGTATCCACTGCTGACAAACATTCAACATTAATCCAGAACATAAAAAGTCAAAAAGAAAAAGGAAAGTATATCATTTCATCCAAACATTTAACTAGCCTGGCCAAGTGTAGATCAGGTAACATACTTGGTTCCAGGCACAAACTCTACTCTGAATTCATGAACCACAGAACATTCATTTAACTTCCTGTTTTGGAGAGAATAGAGATGCATCAAGTGCTAGTCCAGGAATCCAATGACCACAAGTCTTTTCCTATTTATTCTGCTAAAGTGAAAAGTGACTCTGGAAAAAATAAACTGTATTCATTTCCTTGTTTGTAGCACTATGAATAAAAGAGTAACCCAACAGAAAAGCAACACCACTTCATGTACTTAGAACTGAAATCTTAGTCTCAACCTTTTTTCAGCCTTTATGATTTTCTCCAGCCTACAATCCCAGATCTCCAGTCTGCTGGTCCCAAAGTCTTTAACCTGCACTATGCATCTACCAGCTCATTAATGTTCAATGATAATGGGTCAGACACCTTACACGCATTATCCCATGTAAACATCTCAACATTTCTCGGGGTAAATGCCATTATGATCCTTATTTTACATACAAGGGAACTGGGGTTTGCCAGGTGAAGTGACTTTCCAACTGAGTGCAGAGCTCAAATTGAAATATTTGACTTCAAAGCTTGGGTTCATAATGACCCACTATACAGCCAGGTTACAAGGCTTGTATTACCAATTAACTTCTTGAAATAAAAATACATACAGAAATAAAATTTAAGTTTTTACAGCATAAAAGTAAAACTGCATTTATATTCATTAGAAGGTACATGATGTAATAAAGCCACATAAAATAAGCAAAATAGGAAATTCATAATGAGCATATACATGTTTTTCTAGAAATGTTTCACCTTCTTCAGTGTTTTTGAGAATGTTTACTAACAATTAACTTAATGATAAAGAGAACAATTCCCTATTTCAGAAAAGAACTTATATTATTAATAAATACAGAAAATATTTTTCAAAGCAAACACTAACATCAAATTTAGAAAGTGAGTTCTGCATAGATGAGTTATAACATTAAATTTTCCGGTCTGCTGTACTTACAGCCTGTATGGTTAGAAACTCACGACATGAAACAGAGTATGAGAAAAAGCAACACAATTCTTGACACTTTTTCAAAATGCCAGAGGTAATGGATGTGTACTTTCAACAACATTATAAAGTAAATCTTCACAGCTATGAGTCTCTTTACTACGTTCACCATGAGGAAATTTTAAGTGAAAGTTTAAAGCCAAGAGAAAAAAAGAGTTTTGAAAGAGAGTTTCCTCTCAATCGCTCATTCAAAATCTAAATCTCACAGAAAACCTTAAATAATTTAAAGTGCATTCCAATTTAAAGATATATACTAGTACTTTTGGAATCTTGAGTATTGTGCCTATAAAGTTTAACACAAGGGCCAACCCCTGGGCCATTGGCCTGTTAGGAACTGGGCTGCACAACAGCAGGTGAGCAAGCAAAGCTTCATCTGTATTTACAGCCACTCCTCATTGCTTGCGTTATGGTCTAAGCTCCACCTCTTGTCAGATCTGCAGTAGCATTAGATTCTCATAGGAGCATGAACCCTACTGTGACCTGCACATGCAAGGGATCTAGGTCACAAGACCCTTATGAGAATCTAATGCCCAATGATCTGAGGTGGAACTGATACGGTGATGCAAGCACTGAGGAGTGGCTGCAAATACAGATTATCATTAGCAGAGAGGTTTGATTGCACCGAGACTGTAATAAATCAATTGCTTGCAGACTCAGATCTAAACCCTATCAGTAAGTGGCAAGTGATAATTAAGCTGCATCTGGTGGCAGGCTTTATAGTGGCAAGTGAGTTGATGTACTTCAACTGTACAGCTGCATCTGGTGGTAGCTTTAAGTCAGAATCTGACACTTATTTTAGTCTGCATGTGGCCCGCCCATTATTTTATTTACTGTTTCCGTCTGCACCTTTCCCACACTGCACACTTATCTCAGTCAGTTTTGGTAAGGCCACAATGCTAACCCTAGCATGTGGTGAGTTGCATAATTATTTCACTATGTATTACAATGTAATAATAATATAAATAAAGTTCACAATAAATGTAACGCACTTGAATCATCCCAAAACCATCACCCACCATCCATGGAAAAATTGTCTTCTGTGAAACTGGTCCCTGGTGCCAAAAATGTTGGGGACTGCTGGTTTAATGCTTCAGCTTTAAAATTCACACTTAGCCCTGGCCAGTGCGGCTCAGTTGGTTGGAGCATCATCCTGTAATCAGAAGGTTGAGGGTTTGATTCCCAGTCAGGGCGCATGCCTAGGTTTCAGGTTTGTTCCCAGTCTAAGCATGGGCGTGTGCCACTCCCGGTCCAGATGCCTACGATCTCCAGTCCAGACATATATATACAGGAGGCAACAGATCAATGTTTCTCTCTTGCATCAATGTTTCTCTGTCTCCCTTCCTCTTTCTCTAAAGACAATGGGGGGAAAAGTATCCTTGGGTAAATTTATTTTTAATTAATTAATTAATTAATTAAATTAACTTCACACTTAAAACCCACTGCATTGCTAGGGCTCAAAGAATGGCTGCATGTGAAAAGAAAACCAGAACAGCAGTATAGGTAGAGCATTGCCCAGTTCGAGAAAGAAGAAAACAGACTTCACAAGGGACACCTTGGAAAGGCAGCATCACATGGTCATTAATGCTCCCATTTATAGGGAGCTGTGCCCTATTCTTTATAAACACTCATTTTCTCTCCAAATTAATCCCTCTGTAGAGACTAACCCCTGCTATATGATGAGGACAGAGGTGCAGTGGGTCCCTGGCCACCTTCCTGTCTTTGCTGTCTCTCAAAAGCCAGATGGGTAACTATACTATAGTCTCAGGCAGAACCCAGAAATATTGTGTGGGAACAAAGGTTTTTAGAAAAGTTAAAAATGTCCATCATACCACAAGGCTAAATGTCTCAAGTCACAAAAAACAGGAAGGGCCAATAGAAACTACACAGAAAAAAATTCTAGAGGCTTTCATTTATTTGGGGAAGGAGGAATTAGGGTTGCGTGATTGGGGAGAAGTAGCTTGGTCCTTTTTATAAAGGCCTGAAGAGCTTTCCATTTGGCATCTTGTCAATGGGGGTTTAAGCACCGTGCAAAATGCAGCCACATATAAATGTACAAGGAGTGACCAAAAAAATAATTCAAGATAGAAATATCAACAGGGTTTATGAGGCATTGAAAGTTAAGATCTGATTATGAGGATGAAAAAGGAGTGTGTTTGGGATTTGTTTTCAAAGTCAGAGGGCAAGATTGGAGGAGGAACGCTGTTCTCTCCAAAATGCACAGGAACTCAGTGAGTGGATAAGATTTCTATCCGGTAATAAATCTCACCTGGGAGAACAGGCTAACCAGGAAGCCTGTCTACTGCACATAAGCCAGGACCAACACAAGCCTTATCCCAGGATCCGCTTGAGCTGCATGCATGTACACATTCATTTTAGGAGCCCGATACTTACATATAAATGCCAAGGTGACAAAAGTAAGTCTGCTCAACTGACTCTTGAAACACAGATACAATTCTCCATTGCTTAATAAAATGATAAAAGAAGTTTTATGAAAGTGAAGTCATCTGAGAAATTAATAATTAAATTCTGAAATTGAAATATAAGTCCTATATTGTAGAAATGTTATGATTATAAATTTCCACAGCAGAGTCTTTCAGTTGAACTAGAAGTGAAGTCACAGTCATGAGATCTTCCCCCTACTCTTTTTAAAATAAAGTGATAAGAACTGCGTCATTTTCTATGAAATTTTAAACCATATTTCTTCGTGCCTCTTCCACTTGAAACTGAAATTCATTTCCCTATAAATATGTTAATACCATTCTCCTATGAGCAGGAACAATCCATCAGGGAACAATTTCATAATTGTTTCACAAGCTTACAATGCATATAATGTCACAAAGTAAAGGTCCTCAGTGGAAGAGAAGAAGGTAATTATACTCTGAAAATAATAGTGAGGTCTTGATAATATATCTGTCAAGCGAAGAACCAGATATTGTGGCCAATGTGTAATTCAAATGCAGATGAAACTAAGTGCCTGTGGAGGAGAGAGAGGAGGAACAGATTCACCATAAATTTTATTTATGAAAATTAATAGCACTGAATGCCTTTTTTAAAAAATTCAAAGTTCACTGTGTATATTTCCCTTCTCTATACCATCAAAAAATAAGGATAATTTTGCTTTGCTTGACTTTTGTTAGTGAACCGGTTATGGGTTGAATTATGTCCCCCTAAAAAAAGATATGCTGAAGTCCTAAGGCCAGTTCCTCAGAATGTGACCTTCTGTAGAGACAAGGTCTCTACAGAGAAAATCAAGTTAAAATTAGTGAGGGTCTTGATCCGATATGATTGCTGTCCTTATAAAAAAGGGAAAGTTGATCACAGAGAGACACACAAAGGGAAGACAATGTGAAGAGGGACACAGAGAGAAGACGGTCATCTATAAGCCAAGGATAGGGGCCTCGAACAGGTCCCTGTCTCACAGCCCTCAAAAAAAAACATCCTGCCAACACCTTGATTTCAGACCGCCAGCCTCCAGAACTGTGAGACAATAAATTCCTATTGTTTAAGCCCCCCAACCTAGTGCGCTACTCTGTACAGCAGGCCTAGCAAACTAATACAAAAGCCATGAGAACTTTTTATTTTGAATACCCCACAAACCATCTCTGTCCTTATCCATAAGAGAATTTTGCCAGGAATTGATGTCAAATTTATTAGGCTCTAATTTCCACAAACTGTCTCTTTTCTCCTTTCTAAACCTTGGAATATTTTCCCATCTCCAAAACTCTCAAAGCTCTCTTTTGCAGATAATTTCTCAAACAGCATCGTGAGTACAACTAATGCATGGTGTCAACTCTGTGCCAACCATTTGCATAGATTAGCTGATTTATTCCTTGTAGTAACCAGAAGTAGTAAGTACTATCATTATCATTAGCTGAGACACAGCCTCCTCATTCTGCAGATGGGCAAACTGATACTACATCATCATTTTACACATAGGGGAACTGAGGCACAGCACAGTGTAGTAATTGACCCAGCTGAGTGCCTGAGTCTATTCTCTTAATTCTCCCACCACATCTCCTCTCCTTGTTAAGGGTCATGGCTCCACAGTTTCAGTTCCAGGACCACACAGACAGGGGTTCTCAGGTCCCTAAGATGCCATTCATCTGGACCTAGACATTTGAACTTTTTTCATTTCCATGAAGAATGGTTCGATGTCTTCTTTGTATTGGCTCTCCTGACCATTAATTTCTTAGTAATGTTCATGGATCTTTCCTAGTTTTAAATATTTCCTTTTTGGTTGAAAGAATGAAAGCTAACTAGGAATTTAATAACTCTACTTTTTTTCTTTGTCATCTTTTATTATCGTAGCATTTCCCCTAGGCCACTGTTCTTTTCTCTTGTTCCTTTTTCCAGAATTTTTCACAAGCTGTTACTTACATGGGCTTTTAGTTTTCCTGATCCTGTTCTTCGTGCTTGTTGTGCATTCTGGAATTCTCAGTTTGCCATCTTTTAAACTGTGTGTTGTACTAATAAGAGCTTGAAAAGCTCCAGGGGATGTCCTATGTTACTTTTGGTGTTTCGGTTTTTGTTTTTAGAAGCATTCCCCCTTTTCTCTCAAACTGAAATAATTTACATGTTTTTAATCAGAACTTTATCAAAGTCTTCTATCTCACTGAGGCACCTGTTTATTTTTTCTTTTGTTTATTCAGTAAATCTTTACTAAAGGCCAACTGTGAGCCAAGGACTGTTCTAGTCACCAGGCATAAAAACTCGATGTGGCTCCTGCCTCATAGAGTTTCTCACAACCTAGGGCTCCCTGAACACACATGACTCCTCTCGCTTCTCATACACTGCTTTTTATTATTAAATTGATTGGCGTGACATTAGTTAATGACAATATATAAGTTTCCAGTGTACAATTCTATAATATATCACCTGTATATTACATTGTATATTTACCACCCAAAGTCTAGTCTCCTTCTGACACCATATATTTGACCCCTTTACTTTCTTCAACCTCCTCTCTCCTTCCCCTCTGACAACCACCAGAATGTTGTCTGTGTTTATGAGTTTGTTTGTTGGTTTGGTTTGGTGTTCCTTTCTGTTTTATATCCCACATCCTTCTTCTGGGTATCTACCCGAAAATTTTGAAACACTTATTTTCTAGATATGTGCATCCCTATGTTCATGTCAGCATTATTCATGGTAGGTAAGACATAGAAACAACCTAAGTGTCCTTTGATGGGTGATTGGAGAAAAGAGATGTGGTATATATATACAACGGAATACTGCTCAGCCATAAGAAACGATGAAATACTGCCATTTGCAACAACATGGATGGACCTTGAGAATATCATGCTAAGCAAAATTAAGTCTCATGCACCCTTTACAGACTTTCCTAAAGTCTGTTGGGGGGGTTTTTCCACTTCAATGAACTTCATAACAGACCACGTGTTCCAAAATCCTTAAAACTACTACATCACTAACCAATCTTTCCTTATTTTCCATATTAAGCCCAAAGCAGCTTGGAAACAGTAAAACTATAAACAAAAGCAAAGCAAAAAATCAACTGATACCCTGTTCTAGACTTTCAGCAGCTGTCTCGTCGAAGCCACCCTTTACCACGGCAGCCTGCCTCTGCCAGCGTGTGAACTCGGGAGACTCTTCCGTTACGTTTCCCGTCCGCAGGAGCTGCTCCGTCTGCCCTCAGCAGTGCCGTTGCTCTTTCTCCTTCATTTCATCCTCACCCAAGTATTCTCATCATTTTTTCACCTTCAAGATTCCTTCTTTTTATACACAGATCCACCTATTAAACATCTTCTTTTGATTACACAGCAAGGCCTTCTGTTGCCAGAATTTGGTTATCAGCCTGTCTCCACCACATATCGGTGATATTTCTGGGTCTTGTGAACCTTTTTTTAGTGTCTAGGTGTTGGTACAGATGGGTGAGATCATAAACATTCCTCTGTTGTTCTCTTCTGAGGATTACTTGATCCTTCCTCCATTCAGTACTGCTTTTATGTTACCACCTGTTTTCTCCTGCTAGGGAATTAATTTTTAAATCCTGAGAAGCAGACTCTTCAGACCCACCAGTATACACCAGAGAAAGATGCCAGAGTTTGGAGGCTTGCTATCCAATAAAAGAACGCTGTATCCCATTCAGAATAAATGTTCTTTTCAAATCAGTCCACACATGTTTGTTCGGTGTCTATTATAGATACCCATCGCTGTATAAAGAAAAGCAATATGCTTTTCTCTCAACATCTGTCAAACCACCACAATGGAAGGCAGCTGTCCTGTGTACAACTTATAGGTGCTTTCCTACCTGCACAGCCCCTCAGGTACACATAACACAGAGACGCAAAAATAAACCATTCCTGACGCCTGGGCAATTAAACCTCATGTTATGTAACTACCATTTAAACACACACACACACACACACACACACACACACACACAGGCAAACTGTCTGTCTATACAGGATTTTTCTTCTTCAGCAGCCTCTAATACGATATTTCTATTCCTGACAGGAATAACCCTTAATTATTTTATGCCTTAAGCATCTAGAAATTTTAAAAATAGAATTCCACTTAATTTTAAGAAAATTAGAGAACAATGTCGGTGGCAAAAGAAAAGACCTGGAGGGGAGGCGGAGAGCAGGGCATGGAGCGGGGCGGGCAGGAACAGGACAAGGGAAAGGGAGGAGCATAGGCGCTGATGAGTTGTTTTGAAATTCTGGAAATCTGGGGGAAAAGATATTAGCATTGAAGAAAATCACCCAAGAAAATTAAATTCTTCCATAAGAGAATGTAGAGACTTTTCATTAATTCTTGAGATTTTGTCTGAGAAAATAAATGAAACATACTTATTTCCAGGGGGAAAAGTATATGGCTATGCAAGTGAATGTCCATATGGCATGATGTCTTAAACATAGGATTTACTTCTAAGACTTTGATAAATGCCACAGTAACAAAGTGATTTTTACAAACTACCTTTGTGGACCTCATTTTTCTTGTCATCCTGTGTTCAGGAGCATGTCTGTGACCAATAATCTAGCTATAAATTTCACTGTTTCACCTAAACAGAGGAAGTGGTTCATGTGCATTATTCGTCCAAGGATGGCCAGCTCCAGCTGGGATCCCACACAGATCCTCATGAAAAGAAAAGTGTATTCCCTCTTGTTGAGTTCTCTCTCAGCTAAGCACGCCTAAGGCTGAGCTATATCACTCAGATAGCCAAAGGAGCTTGCTGTGCCCCGCCATAAAGCTAGTGGCAATGTACTCTATCCATGAGACATTTATTGAGCACACGGTATATGCTGGAGGACACAAAGGCAATGGGGACCATTCCTCACCTCACAAATGTAATCTGCTGCCCTAGCCAGGTAGCTCAGTTGGTTAACGGCAACATCCCAATAGACCAAGGCTGCAGGTTCAATCTCTAGTCAGGGTACATACAAAAATCAACCAATGAACGCATACATAGGTGGAACAACAAGTCATTGTTTCTCCTCTCCCCACTTCTTTCCTATCTAAGATAAACAAAAAATTGTTTTAAAAAAGAATGTAATTTGCCAATAGGAAAGATATGTTTCTTTATAAAAGCCTAATCTAGAGAATTATATCCAGGATTCTTCCGCAAATAAGTCCCCACATCCACCTCCTGTGTGCAGGCAGCAAACTGTTTATATGTCTGACCCAACTTCTATTGGTTGACCAAATAGATATGGCGGATTTTAGATCATAATTCTTGTCATAATTGGATAATGTCGTGTGTCAACAGTTCAAACAGCACATGTGATGAGGACAGTGAGAAGAACACCTGTTGCATAATAATGAATTTGACCAGCATTTGTCCTTGGTTCCTGGTACACACTCCAAACAGTTGCAATATCCCCAATAATTGGACATACCTTTGTCATTCATGAGTCCTTAGTCCAGACTTGAGTTAGGCTGACAAGATGGCTTAGGATGGGGCTAGGCATTCCAGAAATCATGTGAGTAGAGGGTTGGGGCTTTTAGTTGGGCGATATCCATGGATCTTGTCCAGGGAGGGAATAGGGGAGAGGGGCCTGGCTGGGGATCAGACACTCATATGGCCAATGAGTCATCGTGCCTATGTAATGAAATCCCAATAAAACCTCCGGCTGGATGGCTTGGTTGGTTGGAGCATTGTTTCATACACCAAAAGGCAGTGGGTTTGATTTTTGACTTCAATCCCGGGTCAGGTTGAGTACAGAAGGCAACTGGTAAATACTTCTCTCTCTTTCTCTCTACTCTCTCTCTAAAAATCAATGAATATATCCTTAGGTGAGGATTGAAAAAAAAAAATTCTGGACACCAAAGCTCCATAGACATTCCTGGCTGGTAAACACGTCAGTGCGTGGAGAGAGACACACCCTGATTCCAGGGCAGGGAAACTCCATGTCCAGGACCTTCTCAGACCTCTCACCCTATGTGTCCCCTCTCTTGGCTCATCTTAATTTCTATCCTTTATAATAAAACAATAATCTCAAATATGGCACTTCTCTGAGTTCTGTGAGTTGTTCTAACTAATTATCAAATCTGAGGAGGTGCTAGGAACCCCCAAATTTCTAACCAGTTGGTCAGAAGTGTCATTGGCCTGGGACTCCTAAATGTATGGCTGGAATCTGAAGTGCGGGCTGTCTTGTTCGGGATTATACCCTGAAGTTGCAGAGGTGATGTTAATTCAGGGTGGTTAGGGTTAGAACTGCATTGCAGCTTGGCAACCCCCATTCTCAGTTCCTTAAACACATGTCAGAAATAATCCCTTTAAGAAGCAAAGCTCTTGCAGCGGACTGGACATCCCCACCCCCAACCCACCTCCAGCCCCAGGCTAAGAACTTCCACAGTCCAGTCTCAGCAGGAAACTGCCTCAAAGGGATAAACAAACATAACTGCAGCCCAAGGCAGGCTTTTTGATAAGTGATGTAATCAGGGTATAAAACCACCATGAGCACACAAAGAGAGTGCGCAGTAACTGAGAGATTCAGAATAACTTCACTAAAGGCTGTCACAGCTGTGTGCCTTAAGACGAAGGCACCTTTAAAAGAGTGAAGGGCAGGAAGATATAAGAGCAGCATGAGTAAAGAGTCGCGTCATCGTGTAAAGTTTAGCAGTAACAAAAATTATATCTAAGTTTTATCAGCTCCTTACTACGTGCCTGAAACTATGCTAAACTTATGTGAATAAGTCCTTAATCTCATGGAGTCTATTATTATGCCCATTTTACAGGTGAGGACTCTCAGACTTAGGTTCAGAAACTTGATGAAGGCATCAAAGCTAATGGTCCAGTGTGGCTGAAAAGAAGTATAAATGGAAATGAGTAGAGGAAGGTAGATTGTGAAAGGCCTAAGAGGTCTGTCAGAAACCTAATTTTTTTTTTCTATAGGCAATGAGGAACCATCAGAGATGTTTGTTCAAAAGGGTAATATGACCAGAGCCATGGATACAAAAGATAACTGTGGTGGCAAGAAGAGCATTCAAAAAGAGAAAGACAAGAATAGGGAGACAAGTTAGGGGACCATGGTCAGATCGCTGGCCTCATGTGATAAGAGAGCGTGAACAAGAGCAAGGATAGAGGAGATCAATGCATGGGGCTAGGGATAAGGGGGAGGGAGATGTAGAGGATGACAAAGATGCATGAGGCTCTGGAGCTAGGACGGATGATGGGAAACGTAGCCAGGAGAGGATGGTACCAATAGCCAAATACTGTATACAAGGTATGTCCAGAAAGTGTCCAGCCATGTGGTATGAAAAATACAGACATTTATTGAAGAAGATACAAGATACAAGAAACATTGTACATAGGACAATGATGTCCAGTCCCTGTCAAATTAAGCATCTTGGGACATCACAGAGTTCTCCCAATCACCATCAGCTGCCCCATTTGTATTTTTCTGACTCTCATCAACAGCGTGAAATTTCTTCCCTTTCAAAGGTGTTTTTAGTTTTGGGAAAAGCCAGAAGTTGCAGAGCAACAAATCTGGGCTGCATGGTGGCTGAGTCACTTGGGTGATTTGATTTTCCCAAAAAAAACTCTGCATGAGACATGATGCATGAGCGAGCGTATTTCCATGATGAAGCTGCCTGCCACCGGTTGCCCATAGCTGTGTCCTTCAGAATCATCCCAATAGTTTCCATGGAGCAATGTCCAAGCTTAATGCAAAACGGGAAGCAGATTCGTTGCTCTACTCGCTCAATCATTTTGAATGCAACAACCACACAGTACACATGCTCGCTCAATGGCACCCCCATTGACTAGTACTGAGAAGTCATCTTTGTTCACACATGCACATTCCAGTCCACTCTCTTTGCTTGCCAAGATCTATCAATGTCACGTAAACCATTCCCTTTGTATTAACAATGGCTGGACTTTTTCCGGACAGACCCCATATGTTTGAGTCTCTTCTATGTCCTTCTGTATTGACGTGTGCATTTGCTGCACTGTTCTTGATGTTCCTGCCTGAATTTGGTGAAGTTCACATCCTTGATCAATTAACAGACAATGAAGCCATATTTAAAGACCAAATTCAATACTGGCAAGCAACCCTCAAACTCCACATCCCAGATGTCTGGCCACCCCATTTTTCTACACTCTCTGTGGCTGACTTGCACCTGCCTTGAATGGATAATGAGCATCAGGGGAGCTAATCTAGGATTTTTGTCTAAATGGCTTTTTAGAAAGCTGAGCTGAAGCGGAAGTATGACAAACCACCAGTCTACTTATTGATCCAACATTATTCAAAAGCACACACTTTGTACTAGTTTTCTTCTACCTCCTCCTAGGATTCACCGGGAATGGATCAACAGAGAGTGTGGGAAAGTAAACAGGAGTTGAACACTAAGTCACTCTCTCAAGGACTTCACTAAAACACACAGGTGACTAGAGATAAAGTTAACACTGGACTTCCAGTACTGGAACTAGCTGCAATCCTTGCCCTTCAAACCTGGTCCTTCTCATCACTTCCTGTCTGCTAGTTAGGCCTGGGCCCCATATCTAGGTTTGACAAGAGATGATGCAGAACTGTTTTATTCATAAGCAGGCCTTTAGAATCAAAAATAGTCCTTTCACTAAGTCTTTGAAATGTTCTGGGTACTCAGCTCATAAATATTATTCTGGATCCCACTTATCACAGTGCTACAAGCTTAGGTCTTGTTAATAACTGTAACTGTAGGAGAAGAGAATAATTTTCACTTCCTTTTCCTCTAGAGACGGAGCTTTGAGGAGGTCTGTAGCTTTGGAGGACAGGGTGTCAGGTGTGGGTATGTCTGCTTCTCTCCCACTCCTGATATTCCAAGAATCACCATCTTTTGTAAAGCTCTCATCTGAAAACGTTTAAAGGAGACATACCAAAATGCTCTTACACAAGCCCTTGACACATAATCAATATCCCTTTAAGCACACACATCTATATCTTGCATTAACCTTGCACTTCACTGTGATGTAGGAGATATCTGCTGTGCTTCATCTCCAAATCTTTTCTAATCTGAATCATTCCATAATAGATATGTCATCATAAAGAGAGGGAAACTACACATTGAAGACACCTCTCATACACATTTTTCAATGTGACAGACCTCAGTCTGTGATTTGTAAATATGGTCTCCTACTATGAGTTCAAAAGATACTAAAATTTATTAGATACCATCAATGATTCAGTAAATAATCTGACAATCAAATCGTTTCATTCATGTATACCCTGGGACCTTTTTATTTTGTTCATATTGTCTCCTTCCTTCACTTTCAGCCATCCCATTTTAAGAATAACAAAACTGTCACTATACCTTCATATCAGGGCTATGTCAAGGAGCAAAGGTCTACTTTTTTCTGTGTGGTATAAAACTAAAAGTCAAGCCAGGCATATTACCACTGAGGCTAACTAAAACTCCTACATACCACAATATTCTTCCACAGAAACTGTTACTTTCCTCCTCTTTTTAAGGCATAAATATGAGACAACAACTTTCAATTTATTATAAATAAGGGAGGGAACTAACAATTGGGTACCTAATAGGCGCCATTTGATGTGCTAAGATTTACAAATATTTCTCCCATTTAATTTCCATAAAGTTCCTTTTAGAAATTATTATCCTATTTTACAGGTTACAATTAAACTCAGGAGAAAATAAATAAGTATCAATAAGTAATCCTTTAGAAAGACATCATATTTTGAAATTGAGCCTCAGCGCAATGAGAGGAAGTGGGCCTCGGCCATCAGTGGGGGACTCGACCCCTGGGTGTTCAGGCTCTGTAACCCTCCTCCGCAGGCAGCTCCTCTAGAGCACCCACCCTCCGTCTGCCTCCCCAGAAGAAAGTAGGCCAGGGAGCATTCGGGACTGGGGGCCAAGGCAGCAACCACACTCTGAGAGGCAGCACGACCTTCACACTCACTGACGCAGTGCATCGCTATGAAACACCAAGTGCCAGGCTCCGGGGATACTGGGTGAGCAGGACAGGCACCCTCAGAGCCGCCTTAAACAAGAAGGGATATAGACAGGTAAACACGCGGTTCTTGTGTAGGACCAGGAGGGCTCTGATGGCTGAGCCAAGTCCTGCAGCTGGACTGGGTGTGCGGTAGGGTGTGGATGGTACGGACAGCGTGAAGCAGTGGCTGTCTGTGTTCACAAACTGCCTGCACACTGCTTGGCACTGGCAACTTTCAATGGGGCATTGGAAAGATGAAATTTAACTAGTGTTTCTCAAGCTTTTTTAACCACACTTTCAGTGAAAATATTTTTTTACATCATGATGCGGTACACACTTACACATACAACTCAAAAAAAGTTGCCAAATAATACTATTTTCACTATTCAGATATTCTCTATATTCTCTCTAATATTCTCTAATATTCTCTCTAATCTCTCTCTCCCCCTCCCTCTTTCTGTTCTGCCAACAAACCTCTAATGGGTAGCAACCCACAGTGTAAAAAACACTGGTATAAATCTTTTAATAGGTGTGACTATCATTTCTTTCACATACTTCCTCTTCTCTCTTCCACCCTCTTTTCCTTTGTTAAAGTACCCCTGAGGAATGAGAGTACTTCTGTTTCCTGAGGTCTGAGAGTGCCAGAAACTGGCCTGGAACCTTGACACACACCATCCCACTAAGCCTCACACAGCCTTTTGGGTTAAGCATTACAATTCCCATTTTACAAATGAAGCGTAGTGATCAAGAGACTTGCTCATAGGACATGATGGAGGCAGGATTCAAATCTAGTTCTGTATTGCTTCAAAACTCCAATTACACCACAGGGCCTTCCGTGAGAAGTTCTTAAGTAATTAAAGCTCACATAATAGCAAGAACTTCCTAAGTCCCCTTGAGATAACTCAGGTCCTTGGAGTGTTATAAAACCAGGTTTGGGAGGCCTAAAGAGAGACAAGGGAAATACATGATAGAAAAACTCTCAGGTTTAAGTTTAATTTCCTTAGTAACCCATAGCAAAGTACTAACAAGGAATGACCAACAGAGAGATGGTATGTGAGAGCTAGTGGAGCGTTGGCCTAGATAATCACCCTCAAGACAGGCTGGCCGAACCACACTGACCATTCTGGGTGGCTCATAGTGACAGCGTCTAGCTCAGCATCTTCCGAGCTATTGACAGTCAGTAAATATTCACATGATAGTACACTGACACAAGCAGAGGAAAAGTAAACACAAAGCACAGCTCCCATTGTTTTATTTTTAAAGTCTTCCAAAATTAAAGTAAGTCAAACTACTTGGGGAGAAGAAAACTTATTTGGAAGGACTGCACATATTTAGCACAGATATTTGTGTTCTTTCAGCCCCATAAGTAAAGACACATTTGTACCGATACAAGTATATTAAAGTGGACAGGTCAGGACAAATTTTCAGCTCCCCAAAGATTTCTGCAAAAGTGATGATTTGGGGAAATTATTGGCAAAGTTCTGCTAATTGCATCATTAACTGGTCCCACTCCTGACCTAGAATAACTTGACCTTTGGTAACAGTACATTAACTGTCCTCTCACTGGCATTGTTCTCTCTACGCGGTAGTATTTCTCAGAAAATTTTAAGAACTGATATATTTTTTATAAACACATAATAAATGTAATTTTGACTTTTACACATGATAAATTAAATAATTTATTTGACAAATGGCCTTAGGATTTAAATTCATTGTGTGACTTGTTGGGTAGCAAAACGTTTATAGTTTAACTTGGCATATAAATTCACATACAAATGTGAGCTATGTTTTCTGTCTAATCATCTAGTGTTATTTTCTCAGCACCTCTTAACAATAAAAATATTGCCAAGTCCTCTTTTCTTTGCAAGTTCCGTGATGAAAAAAATCCTGAGTATGCTAAAGAATCCATTGCCTGCTTATGAAACATAAAGACTTATGAAAACATGGCACGTACTCAAGGAGACTAGTTTGTTTTAAATATTTTAATAGGGTGCACTTGCTACACTGGGAACTAAATGTCTATTATGTCCAATATTACATCCAGTGTATACTAGACTTTGATCATTCTATCAAAAGATCAAAATTTAAATATTATGCAAATTATATTTTATACATGCTCTCTTTGCACAAAATCAAACGGCAAACTTGTTTCTTCTCTAAACACATGAGAATATAAACAAGCAACAAATTTAAACTGAAGAGAATATTTATTACTTCATTCCATTCTAAAAATGCCCTCAGGTATCAATTAAAATAAAAGTTTTTATGTTTTCTTAACATAATCCTAAGTGTTTATGCTTTTAAATTTTTAAGCATATTCTTTACATTTATTTTAAAGGTTATTAAGTGAAATATATATTCACAATATATACTTATACTGTGTTATTTTCACAATATATATTTATCTTGTGTTATTTTCACAAGAAATGCTACATAAGTCCTCTTCCTTAAAACTCTGAGAGGTTATATAAATCAACAGAAATGACAGCAGAAATTAGAGAAATAATACTCAATATCCAATAACCAAGAAAAGTTGTCATTTTCATAACAACTACATGTAAAGTATGAACCTTGACTGGATTCTGATTTGAGAAAAACAACTATAAAAAGATATTCTTAAAACAACTGGAGAAATGTTAATATAAACAGAATGTTAGATATTATGAAATTTTTGTTAATTTTCTCAGGTATCATAATGGCTCTGTGGTTCTTTAAGAAAATATCGTCATTCTTAGTGCCTGCATGATGAAATTTTTACAGATGAAAAATCTTGATGTATGAAACTCCCTTGCATGAAACTGACAAATAAGTCAACAATAATAAAGGTACTTGTGTATATATAAATAGATAAAAATATGAAGCAAATATGGCAAAATGTTCATAAGAGTTCAATCTCAAAGAAGAGTATACCAATGGTCATTGTATTATTCTTTCAACCGTTTTGTGTACGTGAAAATTTTTACAATATAAAGTTGCAGGGGGGAAAAGAATAGCCATTTTCACTTAAGCATGTATGTATATTGTACGTATGTTGATACCTGAACCAAACTAGGTGCAGATAAAATACTGCTTTACATGGCCATAGAACGTTCCATTTTTCAGGAGCAGTATGTTTCAGAGAATCAATTTTCCACCATTGACCCAGAGAAATTATGGCAGCCCTTCTGGCCACAGGGAACAGCTGACTGACACACACACCGCCTGAATTAGAGCAGAGGCATCAGGATCCCCACAGGGTAATCCACTCAGACCAGCAAGTTTGCATGGCAACCTGTGCCCTTGGAAAGATGAAGGGTTGAGAACAGGGGCCTTGTAGCCAGGAACCTTCACAGCAGACAGAGCCTACAACTTAGCCAGGTTCTGTTCTCTGGAGATAACAAAGGATGTGAAGTTAAAGCTAAATTAAACAAATTTAAACCATCAACTCTACTCATTCCGCCACTAACAATAAATTCCAGTCTTCCCTGTCTCTTTGCTCACTAAAGTAGATGACTAGGTTCAATATTAAGTAAAAAATCTGAGATACTACCCAAAAATTCAAACAAAACCAAGTAACAAAGTTCTGAAATTATATGAGAAATTTTAGAGAGTAAATCAGTAAGCGTTTGATTTACAGATAACTGAAGTATTAAAAATAAGACTCAGATCTCTAAAACAGTACAGCTGGATGTTTCCTATCTACGAAAAAAGGTGGGGTTTTTTTTGGCGGTCCAAATCTCAAAGGTTCTGCACATTAGTTCACTATTAAGTCAGAATGCAAACCAGCCATCCATGACTTGCTGAAGAATCTGATATTCTTTTTAATTGGACCAAACTGAAACTAAGCAGTAAGCACAGAATTTTCAAGAGGCCCAATGTAATCAAAGGCTCCATGTCAGTTGTACCTCTTTTTACTTTTCTTTTCTCATTCAATATATTTATATTATTTATATATTATATTATATTATATTATATTATATTATATTATATTATATTATATTATATTATTGTTCTCTCCTTTTCTTTCTCTCCTGTCCTTCCTCTTCCCTTCCCATTTCTCCAGGCCTACCCAGGCCACTCAGGCACTGTTATCGCCAGGTTAAATTCCAGGCTGTGGAGCTATAAAGAACCCTGGCATGGCCCATAAAGCCTGATCAAATCAGGCCAGGAGCTGGAACACATACAGGAAGAATGGTTCACTTTTCCTTTAATCGAAGAACCATTATCCTGTTTATGGGTTGTTGGGGGCCCTTTCCCTTCTAGTTACTGCTGCCTGCCTTTGATCTTTAACCAATCACTTATACCTCTCTTTAGGAGAAGCAGGAGACCATGACACTGAAATCTCACTTTGCTCACATTATCCCAGCCAGAGGCATGGATATAGGACAGTTGAAAATATCAATAAGTTTGGGGAATATCTGTAGACTTCACTTATGCAAGAAAGTCCTAAATTCTGTTCAATGTCCCAATTTTCTGATGTTTTCAAAGTTTCTGGTCTATATGTAAGCACTAAGGTAGGACTGGAAGGAAATACAAAGAGATTTTTTTAAGTTCCTCACCAGAGAGGTATCAGCACATTACATTTATTTAACAAAAATTTACTGTCTGTTATAACATACTCCCATGCAAAGCATGAATTAACCACGGGCCCTCCCTCTCCAGGAGACCTGAATGAACCTGCTTCAAAAACTCTAGGGAGAATGAATCGCTGACAACGATATTCCAGCCGAAAGGCTAGGCGGCTCCTCTGCCTCCTCCTGGCCCATAGGCCCCACGGGGAACTGGGACAAAGGTTGATCAATCAGAGCTAAGGGCCCACAGCTGAAAACAGTCTGGATGGGTAGATGCTCACAGGAGTGAAGAAACACATGCCTGAGGGCAGCAGGATAGCTGTGTGGAAGCACTGGCCAATCTTTAACCATTTGCAGCCTCTAGAAGTGATCTGAGCCACTTTCTAGGGCTTATCCTCTCCCGTGCTTCAATATCTCTATCTGCAAATGGGGATAATAATAGTCAAAGGGTCTGTAAAGATTAAATGAGTCAGTATGTATAAAGAGCTTAAAACAGGGCCTAGCACATGGTAAGCACTGTATAAATGCTAGCTAATTGCTACTGTTGTATGCTAAACGTATACCTACAGAAAAGCCTGCAAAGAAAGCTTACCTTCTTTAATCCCCACCAGCAGGAAATACCCATGTCTCAATTCTTTGGTTCCCTGTTTTAGTTCCAGGATCTATAGAGTGGTCTCAGCTAAGACCAAGTGAGCGAGACTCCTTTCTGTACCAGCTAAGTTCAGATATAAAGTTGCTGTATGGCAACATCATATGATTAAAAATGGAAATTGACATGTGATTAAAATAGAAATCTACCTGACATGTACCTCAAAGCCCACACATTTGCAGAGTGCACCTTCTGCAGCTTCTAACAAATGTCCCCAACTCTGCAACACTTGAACCTCAAAAATTAACCTTCTGGTTGAAGACACAAACTATCCTACACATTAGAAAGACAAATGCAATGACCTTCAACCGAGTACATGGACCTAGAGTATGTGGCATAAGTAGGTAATTGGCTGCTGCCACACCTGGGTGACACAGTGAGTCGATTCTTCAGAACAAGCAGATCCGCTCACTTTCATTCACTGATGTTGTGCCACACCCGGCATACCATTTTGACAATACTTACGCATTACAATAGGGCTTCTTTTCATAGCCTTTGTAGTTGTTCATGTTGAGAGCCATCTTGCAGACTTCACAATGGAAACATCCTTTATGCCAATACTGGAAAAAAAATTATTTGTAATTTTAGTACAATGCCAGTTCATTCCAGGATAGGTACAGAAAGGAGACTTCTTTAGCGCATTACAGTCCCCACCTGTACTTGAAAATACTACAACAAAACGATGGCAGTTAACAATGGATTTGTCTACTTTCATTTAAGTAAATAAAGCAGCCAGCTATTAAAATTGAGTTCTAAATGAATCCCCACCACTGTGTCCGTACTCAGATGGAAGAGCTGCCATGGCTCTGTCCATATTGCACTTATGTGAGCAGCCAGAATGGAATTCTGAGCTTGGTTAATGGAGAAATGAATGGAGCCTGTGAAGTGGCTTCAAAAGGAAAACGACTCCAGTTCCAAGTGCCTAAACACAGTGTTTGTAGGATCTCGATAAATAACGGTCCACAGGAAGTCAGGCAACCCTCGGAGGCAGGAGGCAGCCTTGACCCTCCCGCATCTCCGTCCAGTTTCCACTACATTGCGGGAAAAGTGGACTCTGCCTGGAATGACTGTCAGGATGAGGGCGTTCTCTCAGGAGGCATTTTTGACACCACAAGTAGATTTCACAGGGACCGCCTCCGGCTGGTTTCAATTGCCAGGCACCCGGGAGAGCGCCGGGGTCTGTCTCCCAGGCTGTTCAACTCCATCCAAGCCCGGAGAGGGCCTGGAGCAGGGCTGTGGGCGCCCGCTGAGGCCACTTCCTCTGGAATTCCCCAAAAGGGGGATTAGCCCCGGTGAGTCCTGCCCGCCGCGCGGAGCCGGGGCTCTCCAGGGGGATTAGTCTTAGCACTGCGGCAGCGGCCGACCCTGACATATTAATTACCATTTGCCTCTCTACCTCGCAGCCGGCAGGAGAGGCGCTGGGCGGGGGAGAAGTCCGGGTGGCGGCGGGTCCGCCGGACGGCGGGCCCGGGGAAGTCAGAAACAGGAGTGACGGGGGAATGGGGGGTACGCGGCTCGCCGATCGGCCCCTGGGCGCCCGACTAGGCTCCAGCGCCCCGGGCCGCGCTCCGCGGTGCGCGCTCCGCAGCAGCTCTCCCGAGGCCGGCGCAGCCCCGCACCCCATGCCGCCCGCACCCCGACAAAAGCCTATCCCGGTTCCAACAACACCATCGCCAAGCGTGCTCTCTGACACTCCCGCGGGCGTTTTCCTTCGCGTGGCCACACTGGGGCCAAGACCACACAAACACCCAGACCCACTCATCTCTTTCGGTCCCAGATGCCAAAACTTCTCTGAACAGGTGCAGCCCAGTGCCGGCAGGTCCGGGCCGGCCAGGCGCCCCTCGCTCACCTTATCCAGGCAGTTGACTTTCTCTGTGGGATACACGACTTTTCCGCAGCGGGCGCACTGGGGGTTCATTGTCGCGGTTCCCGGGGGCGGCGGCGCGGCAGCAACGGCTGGGGGCTCCGAGGAGCCGCTGTGACATCCCCCGGCGAGCCCCGCACCGCCTCGGGGCCAGCAGGAGGACGGCAGGCGGCAGTCGCCGGGGTCTGGAGTAGGCGCCGGGCCAGGGGCGAGCCGGCAGCGCGGGGGACACGGAGGACGGCGCGGGAGCGGGTGGGCGCGCGGCGGGGCCTGGCGCCTGGGGGCGGCCGCGCTCTCCGGCTCCGGCTCGGCTCCGGCTCGGCTCCGGCTCGGGCTGCGCGCCGCTTGCTCTGCGTCGCTCTCGCTCCAGGTACCGGTGACTCACACATACACTCGTGCCCGCCCCTCGCTCTCACTAGCTCCCCCGCCTCGCCGCAGCCGCCGCCGCGCAGGCCAAACCCATCGGCGCGCCCCAACCCAAGTGGCAGGGAACGAGCACGTCGGGCACTGAGTAGGGAGGGCGAATCCAGGGAGGAGTAGAGCAGAGCCCCGGAGAGTCCGCAGACACTGCGGGCTGCGACTGCGAGACTTGGGAGCGCGCCTGGTGCCGCAGCCGGGGGCGGCCAGGTGGGCGGGGGCGGTTAGAGGAATGGGGGGCCTCCAACCCGCCCGTTCCCTGTTCTTCCTCATCTTTTCTGCCCCGGCTGGGTCACCCCCCACTCCCAGGCTGATGTCTCCGGTACCCAAAGGGCGCGGGGGTGCTCCTGCACTCCTCCTCTAGCCCAGGGACCGCGGGCAGAGGCTTCCTAACGCCCTCCCGTCTCCCGGTCCCGGACGGAGGCGGTCCCGGCGGCGCGCAGCTAGTGCTCAGGCCCGGGAGCCGGGAGACCCGCGAGGAGCCCGACTCCTGTCCCCGCGGCGCCGCGGGCGGTACCGCGCCCGCTCCCAGGGCTTCTACTAAGAGAAAGCGGCCCCCCAGGTGCCTGCGTGAAGTCCTTGGGCCCAGGATAAGGAAGAGCCTTTTCTCCCCCTGCATTTTTTATATCGCTTCTTGGAGAACGACTGGTCATTTTAGGCCAGACTCAAGGCTTTCCTGATTAATAAACGGTCATCGTTAATTTTGCGCTGTGTGTGTGTGTGTGTGTGTGTGTGTGTGTGTACGCGCGCGGGCGCGCGCGCGCGCGTGCACTGTATATTTTTGCAATTAACCACAGGACCTACGAAGAGTTCTCCACCTGCATTAAGGCAAGCAATTCCAAACTCATGATTCTAACCACAAGGGCCAGAAAATCCAACTGAAAGCTGAAAGTAGGATGGAACCACATGGAACAGGCATCGGTTTTTAGTTTCACTAAGATCTCAGGTTATTGAACTTGGTTTGTAAAAGTCGCAAAATGGAGCTAGACTGCCTGAGTTCAAAAACCAACTCTGTCATTTACTGTGCCAACACTTAGCGTCTCTGTGCCTCATTTTCTGGTCTACAAAATGGGGGTAACAGCGCTACAAAACATCTCCTACCCTCCCACTGTGAGGATTAAATGAGTCAGCGGTTCTGAAGTATTTCAATCTGGCTGGCTCATGGTAGAGATAGGCTTATCATAGGTTATAACAAATAAACACATTCCATTGCTAGCACACATACTAAGACTCAGTAATATCACATAGCAACTACTGTGACAAATATTTCTGTCATTTTTTTTTAAATCATAGCTGAGACCTTTCATGAAAAAAGGAAACTTGATTTCTGGGCTTCTTAGGCAGGCTGCACTGATGAAGTATTGTTCATAACAAGGCTGTGCTGTTTGACTTTTGAAAAGAGATAATTTCTTAAAAGGGATTCACCAATGCAACAACCACTCAGTGCTTTGCTTACAAGATTACCTAAAAAGTAAATAAAATAATAATTTGCTGTCAGAGAGGATCAGTTGTCATTTAAAAACCCCTCAGAGCTGTTTAGAAAAGCCTCAAAACTTGGATGAACCTGAAGGACTTTATGCTGTGAAATAAGCCAGACACAGAAAGACAAATACTGCATAGTATCACTTAGATGTGGACTCAAAAACGAAAACATTTTTAAAGAGCTGAACACATAAAATCAGTAAAAAAGAGGTTGATGGAGAGGAAGTGGGCAAATAGGGAGAGGTAGGTAAAAAGGTACAGACATTCAGGGTTTTTTAAATATTTTATTTATTTCTTTTTAAAGCAAAAGGGAAAGGAAGGAAAAACGGAGAGGAAACATCAGTCGGCTGCCTCTCACACGGCCTTTCACATGTTCGGCACCACACCCCGACCCGCAACCCAGGCCTGTGCCCTGACCAGAAATGAAGCCAGCGACCTTTCGCTTTGCAGGATGATGCCCAACTCACTGAACCACACCAGCCAGGGTCAAACTTTCCATTTGAAGATGAATAAAGTCTGAAGATCTAAGCCTTAGATTCTAAGGTATAACATGGTGACTACAGTTGATAACACTGTATCATATAATTGAAATTTGCTAAAAGAGTAGAACTTAAATGTTCTCACCCCCAAAAAGGTAAATAAGTGAGGTGATGGATGGGGGGAATCCTTTCACACTATATGTGTATCAAATCACCATGTTGTATACTTTAAATATCTTACAATTTTATTTGTCAATTAAACCTCAGTAAAGTTGGGGAGGAGAACCTACAGTGGATATTTACCTGGTTGGCCAAAAAGTCCCTTAATCTTTTCCCTACAATGGCTCTAGTAGTGAGTGCTTAGTTGTTTTTAACTTCGTTTGGAACAATTTTATTAGATTGTATTGTGATAGTTGTCATATCAGCAAGCATTGGAAAAAACCTACCAAAATTGGTGACTATTTTGTGTAGCCATTTTAATATTGAAGATAGAAGAAAATAACATTTTTGCCATATTATGCTTTATTATTTCAACAAAGGTAAAAATGCAACTGAAACACACAAAAAAATATTTGCAGTGTATGGAGAAGTTGCTGTTGACTGAATCAAACATGTCAAAAGAAGTTTGTGAAGATTTTTGGTACTATTGACATTTTGGCCAAATAATCATTTGCTGTGGGGCTGTTTTATGCATTGGAAGATGTTTAGCAGCACCCCTGGCCTCTACCTACAAGAAGCCAACAGCGGGAGATAGGCAACATGCTCAAAATATTCTTCCTGATCAATAAACTTATTGGTGAAAATGAAAAAAGAATGTGTCTTTTAGTTTATGGAAAAAAACATAATGGACTTTTTGGCCAACCTAATATTTAAAAAAGGAAATAAATGCATGAAGAAAAAAATATTTATATGGTTACCTGAAAGACTAAGTTTTTTTAGCATTTAGATCTTCATAAGTGTAGATGATAAAGTGTAGTTTAAAAATCCTATTCTCTTTTTTAAATGGTAAGCTAAAATTCTGAGAAAGAATGATGGTTAATTTATCAGACCTTTGAGTATAAATTGTTGGATTTCTTAGCCAACCAGCACCTATCACAATGCCTGACGTATAGTAGATACTGATTAAATGTTTGTTGAAAGACTAAAACAAATGACTATATTAAAATTGTAATTAACTGTGATGTTTTATTCTTTCAAAAATAAACAATAAAATAAACAATAAATGCTCAGAGTTACATTTTCCTCTCATATCTGTTTCTCTTACTATTTTCATTTTCTGCATTAAGCCAGCTTCTAAGTTTCTTGGTGACATTTCACTGATGTAAGAAGAATTTTAATGCCATCTGTCTTAAAAGGACTTCCTTATTTCAAAATTCAAAGTACTATAAACAGAGAATTGGCAGGAACCTGTCATCTGGCCCAGCCTTCCTCCTTCAAGCAGATGAATGATTCAATTATCCACTAAGGAGAACTTTTGCCCTTCTCATGTCTTTTTCACTTGACTAGGCAAGAAACCGTTCCTTATGGAAACTATACCCCAATATCCCCACTTTAATTAAATCCTTTTCTGCTGGCTTGAACACCCACAGATATAAAGAATAACTTATCATCATGCCCCTCATGAAAACATTTATATAGTTATAAATTTAAATTTTTTCTTTAGCTAAAATTCCCATATCTGTTTACTTTTACCTCTGGGGCCTATTTACATAGAACATTTTAAAGACCTTAAAAGCACTTTTGTTATTTAAGCTACATAAATTGAACTCCAAATTTAAAGCTCTGAAGAGTAATTAGTATTACAAAAGACCAAATAGTGGCTTTGACAAACATTGGACTCAGATTGTGATGGATTGTATTATTGGCTCACAATTTTTTGTTCCACCCTGGCAACAGTCCCTATAGGCAGATTGTACAGTGACTCTGAGCTTGGTAGTGTGACTTCCTTTGGCCAATGGAATTCATGTGGACATGAGAGAGGTCCTATCAGAGCAGAATTTTAAGGGACTTACATAGTTTACCTTTGTTTTCTCGCCCCCTTGAGCTCTGACACCCAGCCATAAGAAGAACATATCTCAGGGAGTGGCTGCTTTGTTGACTTTTGTCCAAGAATTCAAAGACCTGTCTAGCAAGTACAACCTGAGTTCAGTAAGACCAGCCATTCCAAGCAGAGCCACAGTAAGCCCACAACCCTAACATAATGGGACTAAGAAATCATTGTTTCTGTAAACCATTGAGATTGGAGGAAGGGAGGTTGATGTTACTGCAGCAAAAGCTGACTAATACACCAATGACGAGAATTGAAGAGAAACGTTTTCTACCTCATCAGCAACAAAAACTAATGAATTTACATACAAGATTCAGTATGGCTGGGGTTGGTTTGTTTTACTTTTCTGAAAAGGCATGCTGTTAGAAGTATAGTGGCCAATAAAGCATAGCTCTTATTATTAATGAACTACTCATTCTCTCTTTATGCAAAACTTTATTATGTTCTTTCTATTGGTCAGACATTGTATAAAACTGTGTACATTTTTGCCAGTTGGCACAAATTCACCATGGAGGAAAGTTTTCCCAGGCAACTAGCTTGATAGGTGAAACTGAATAAAAATGGTACATTTTAGCTCACAGTTTTGATAGCTGCATATGAGTCTTAGTCTAATGAAGCATTTCTCCAAAGATCTTACACACTATAGAGAAATTATCTCATTTACCATTACAGTACTGCTACAAGTCAATGAGAAATGTAAAATTAAAACATTAAGGGGCATTCAAGATTCAGAAGCTGTTCTAAAAACAATTACTTTCATTCATCTATTCAATATACAATTATTGGTAGGCAGGATGTTAGGCACAAGGGGATGCAATGGGGATTAAGCCATGATCTCTGCTTATAATAAAATCTAGCAGAACAGATAAGTAAGCAAAGAATTACAATACAATATGATAAATGCTCTAAAAAGCTCTGCTACACACACTGTGGAAGAACAGAAGAGGAACTTCTAATTCAGCTAGGAAATCAAGAAAGGCTATCCTAAAAATCAACCAAACTCCTCCCTCTCTACCTAACAAACTCTGTTCAGTCACCCAATCCTGTTGACTTTATCTCCAAAAGAAGCTCATAAACCTGTCTCCATACCCTCTGCCACTATCTTAGCTTAGCAACTTACCATGTTTTCCTTGAATTGTTCTGTAACACTTAAGAGGTCTTACCATCATATAAGACATGGAAAGAGGTGGGACTTCACTCTCCCAGACCTGTCTTGGAGATGTGGCAGATAAGCAACTCCTATCTCTGGGCTAGGACTCTCCCCACCAGACACACAAAACTACAATATTATTTTCCAATATAAAAACTAATTCATTAATTCACATAAAGTATCAAACATAGTACCTAGCATTTAGTAAGAACTTAGAAAAAAATATGTTTAATAATTGAATGACTAGAGTAAAACAATAAATAAAATTGAACTAATTCTTTGATATATTTTCATCCAAATCAGATGGAAAGTGACAAGTATGAAGATAGTTATTATTACCTTTTTCATGTATTTTAAGACTGCTGTCCGAATCATCTGCCAAACTTGATGAATATCCAGCTATAAAATTTGAATTAAAAATACTTTGCTTTACATACTCATGAGAAAAAAGTTATATGTTATTAAGATTATAATTTGCCTTTAATATGCTATGAAATGAATTATGTGACCCAAAAATTCATATGTTGAAGTCCTATTCCTCAATGTGATGGTATCTAGAGAAATAATTAGGAGATAATTAGGTTTAGGTAAGGGCATGAGGGTGTACCTTCGTGATGAGATTAGTGGCCTTTTAAAATGAGTTTTAAAGAGACATCAGAGAGGTTTTTCGATGTCTCTCTCTCCCTCTCTCCTTTCTCTCTTTCTCTTTCTCTTCCTCTCTGCCACATGAGGGCAGAACAAGATGACAGCCCTCCACAATCGGGGAAAACAGTACTCATCAGACTGAGCCATGCTAACATCCTGATTTCAGACTTCCAGCCTCCAGAATTGAGAAAATAAATTTGTATTGTTTAAGCCACCCAGCCTATGGTATTTTGTTATGACAGCCCAAGCTAACTAATACACTACATCAGCATGACTTACAGTCAATTAAGAACTAGATCCAAGTTCTGGCGTTGAGGTGGGGAGGGGAATGGGAGAAGGTGGTTAAAGGTACAAACTTCCAATCACAAAATAAGTAAGACATGCGGATGCAATGCACAGCACGGTAACTATAGTCAATAATACTGTATTGCAGCCCTAGCCAGCGTGGGTCAGTTGGTTAGAGCGTCATCCCATAATGGAAAGATCACTGGTTTGATTCCCAGTCAGGGCACATGCCCAAGTTGCAGGCCTGATCCTCATTTGGGATGTGAGCAGGAGCAGCCAATCAGTGTTCCTCTCTCACATCATGTTTCTCTCTCTCTCTCTCTCCCCCCCCCCGCCTCTCTCTCAAATGAGAATAAAATAAACCTTTAAAAATAATAATACTGTATTGCATATTTGAAAGTTGCTAAGAGAGTAAGTCTGAAAAGTTATCTCAAGAAAAAACATTTGTAACTATGTATCGTGACAGATACAAGTTCATTAAGGACACGTCAAGGAAAATGTTATTCCTGCCCAATAAAAACAGTAGAAAAGATAAGTTTTTTCTTAATTCCTTGTAGTAAGTTCTTATAGTTTGTGCACCAAACCTCTGACTCATTAATTAGCATCAATTTTGAATTTCAAAGGAAAGTGGATTTCTAACTTGCTTGGCAAGAATTGCCATTATGTTCAGTGACAAATTTAGGGATCATCTTCCTCCTAATATACACATAAGCAAATAAAAGTTTAACCATTTTAAAAAGTAATAAAGAACCTGGCAATTCCACTGCTGGGATTATACCCTAAACATCCTGAAACACCAATTCAAAAGAACCTCTGCACCCCAATGTTCCTAGCGGCATTGTCTACAATAGCAAAGTGCTGGGAACAGCCTAAGTGCCGGTGAGTAAATGAGTGGATCAAAAAACTGTGGTACATTTACACAATGGAGTACTCTGCAGCAGAAAGAAAGAAGGAAATCTTACCCTTTGCAACAGCATGGATGGAACTGGAGAGCATAATGCTAAGTGAAATAAGCCAGGGGGTGAAAGACAGATACCACATGATCTTACCTATAAGTGGAACCTAATCAGCAAATAAACAAGCGAGCAAAATAGAACCAGAGACATGGAAATAAAGAACAAGCTGACAGTGACCAGAGGGGAGGTGGGAGGGGGATAACAGGGGAAAGAAGGGGCAGGAGCAAGCCAAGAGAGCACAAATAGAGGACTCATGGGCACACACAATGGCGAGCGATTGACTGTGGGAGTGGGAACAGGTGGGGCAGGGGAACAAGGGGGAAAAAAGGTGGGACAACTGTAACTGAACAACAATAAAAATTGGTTCAAAAAATGAATAAAGATGAATTATGTTTTTAAAAAGTAATATCACATTTTGTGGATCAAGATAGCTGATATAAGGTCATTTTAGGTATTAAAAATAAGTACAGTTTGAGTATATTTATTAAATGCTGCATGGACCTAACAGAAGGGGCAGGAATGTACCAACCACTGAAAGCTATTGTAGGGGGGAAAAGATATTAACTCTAAAAATTATGCAAAACTAAGGTAGTATTTCTTTTAGACTGGTTACAGAAAACAGAGAGCCCCTCAAGTTCTCTCAATGAAAGGAGACTCATAGTTACATTCCCCATACACAGGAATACAGGAAAAGTTGAACAACCCAGCTTTAAAAGAGAAGGAATCTATAAAGCCACAAGAAAAAAATCAGACCTGTAATAGAATCAATCCAAAGATCTTCACTTTAGCGATCTTTTGCACTTCAAATTCCGATGTTGCAATCCTAATCCCCAGTGTGATGGTATTAGGAGGTAGAGCCTTTGTGAGGTGAGTAGGTCATGAGGTGGAGCATTCATGAGTAGGATGGGTATCCTTACAAAAGAGACCCCACAGAGCTCCCTCTCTCCTTTCACTATGTGAGGACACAGTGAGAAGGTGCCCTGTGTGAACACGAAACAGGGTCCTCATCACACACTGAATCTGCTGGCACCTTCCTCTTGGTCTTCCCAGCCTCCAGAACAGTAAGATATAAATTTCTGTCATTATAAGCTGCCCAGGTCATGGTATTTCAATTATAGCAACCAATTGGACTAAGATACTTCTCACTAAAATGATCTCTACATGACTGCTCTTCTCTGTCCCTACCAACTCACTCATTGTCACCCTCATCTGTCTATCTTACATGCTTTCCACATATAGGTCTCCCTGTTCACAGACTCTGCATATTCATGTCTTTCTTATAAATTTGACTAACCATGTTCACAAATGGCTCCTATCGCTCCCCTTAGCATTTTTTCATCTTCAGTTCCCATGGATAACAGCCTTATTCTTTCCCTATTTCCAGTTCAGAAAAAAAAAAAATCTAATCAGCCCAACTCATCTTTTCGTATCTGAGTCACTGGTTCACCTGTTGGTTGTCCTAGAGTCAGGTCTAAGCAGCTATGGAGGAAGCGGGGGAGAGGGGTGCAGCTAGATGAGGTAAAGTGTACAAGAACCTGCCCTTCATCACAGGCTGTGGGCATGGTAGGCATTTGACGGCCTGACCCATCGAGAATACAAAGGGAAGCTCAGGAACAAAAACAAGAAAAGAGCTAGGCTCATTTTTTAACTCTGGATATCATTATAGCCCTCAATTTGACCACGGATAAGATGTAGCTACAATGAGGTTTTTTCTCCCTTTTAAATTAAATTTAAAATAAATTAGCAGGAATACAGATACATTTGTCTTATTGCATTGCATGATGCAAAAGTAAATAAGAACAAAGAAGTATAATGATCTCAAAAAAAGCTCTGAACCTTCAGCAGTTAGAAAATGACAAGTTCTAAGCAACCATTTGAAGATCTGTGCATGGGTTGTTCAACAAAAATATAGTGAGAGCTGCAAATGTGCACCACATGTGCCATTGAAAATTGTCGGGTAACTACATTTTTAAAAAGTAGTAAGAAACAAGTGGAAGGTATTTTTAGTAATATACTTAACTTTACCTAATTTATTTAAAATATTATTTCAACATGACCAATATTTTTTATGGAATTTTTTTTTTGAGAGAGAAACATTGACTTGTTGTTCCACTTATGTATGCATTCATTGGTTGCTTCCCGTATGTACCCTGACCAGAGATAGAATCCAAAACCTTGGCGCATTGGAACAATGCCCTACTACACTGAGCTACCTGGCCAAGGTTCAAAATTTTTTTAATTAATGAGATAGCTACATTCTTCATTTTCATTCTAAGACCTCAAAATCCAGTGTGTGTTTTATATTTACTGCTCCTCTCAGTGTGGACCAGCCACATTTCACATGCTCCATAGTCATTGGTGGCCACTTGGACAGCATAGTATTTGTTCAGCCTAAGCCAAGAAATGAGGTACCATGAACAGGGTCAGGGTCAAGGAACTGGTCAGGGGTTAAATTCACTTGTACTGCAGGGCTCCGAGGAGGAGTGATTACCGATGGGCCATTCGCCGGGAACATCACCTTGTGCTGACATCAAAACTGCTGATATCTGTAAGTCTGGTTTTGCTTGTTTTTTTAGTTTGTTAGTTTTTGTTTTATATTCCACATACGAATTAAATCATATGGTTTTTGTCTTTTTCTGACTTACTTCACTTAGTATAATGCTCTCAAGATACCTTCTGTTGTCACAAATGGGTACAGAGAACGGAATGGTGGATACCAGAAGGGGGTGGGGGAGGGTGAAGTGCGTAAAGAAGGCCAAACATATGGAGGGAAACTAGAGTTTGGGTGGTGAGCACACAATAGAGTATACAGATGTTGAATTACAATGTTATATACCAGAAAATTATATATTCTCTTTAATCAATGTTACCCCACTAAATTTAATATTTTTTTTAAAAAACTACTGATACTCTCACCTCTGGCAAGATGGTCAGAATGTGGGGCCAGGCACCCAAGAAAAGAAAGCAATAGCAGGTGCAGATAAATGAGTCACCGTGAGAGGAAGGAAAAAGAAGGCAGAAGATGAGAAAGGAAGAAAGTGAAGAAGGTACAGAAGGAAAGGAGAGAGGGATGGAGGAGAGGAGGGTAGCAACCACAGTGCAAAAGGGAGTTTGAACAGCACCCAAAAGGGCACTGTGAGCAGAACCTCTGAGCCCGTCCATCGGGACCAGAGAGGAGAACAAAGGGAAGGGCCACTAACCTCCGGGAGACCTCTATGGGCGCTGAGCCACAACGCGGCTAAGTCAGCCAGGCCCAGCAAGGCAGTTTATAAAAATCTTGTGCCTGGAAAACGCAACAGAGCAGCCTCAAGGACAAGTGCCATTTATGTAGTTGACAAAAGAAGAGTATGTTTTGTTTTATTTTTTATTGAATTTATTGGGGTGTCATTGGTTAATAAAATTATATAGATTTCAACTGTACAATTCCATAATACATCATCTGAATATTGTATTGTGTGTTCACCACCCCAACTCAAGTCTCTTCCACTACCGTTTATCCCCCATTTACCCTCTTTTACCTCCCCTATCCCCTATTTTTGTTTTCTATCAACAAATCAATTCAGTTGATTGATCGAATTGTGCTCCTGGTAGTGAGCTTCATGCAAAGGCCTCACAGAAGAAGAAAATCTCTGCTAACCAGGGTATTTTTCCATGAGTGAAGAAGAGAAGACCTGCTCCAATCAAAACTGAGCTAGTAATTCAAAAAAGCCAACATTTTTTTCCCTCATTTTCCTTGGCCATAATTATCATTTTTCAATGGACTATGGGTTCAAGTTTATCAGAAAATGTTTTCCTGTTTCGAATACTGCAGCAAAAAATGTCTTGTGGCAAAACTATATGAGAAGGAACTCATGCTGATGCACCGGTCCGTTGCTTTGTAAAGGGGTTTGGGATCTCACTGAGAGATCTGGAAGGTGTTTCTTCCTTCATTTACAATGACTTGTGCAACAAATCAATGTGGCATCTGCTCCTTACCACTTTACAGACATGCATGGTACCAGTTGTGCTCATTAGAAATATGTACCAGAGCAAATAAGTGTTCTTGGGTATGAGTAACATAAATTAAATGAAGTAAATGGAACTGACTACATGGAAATGGATGGAGAAAATAGCTTTCATTATATAATAAAGAAATCTGAGCCCCTGTTGCTGCTACAGCAGCTTATCCAGTAAAAATAGGTATTAAAGCTCAAATAAAACAAAACAGAGATGTAATGTTGTCACTGAGTACCTCTTAAAAATTAAACTGGAAAGGTAAGACATAATGTTTAAAAGCATTTAATGACATGAAAAGGTGTTTCTGATACTTTGTTAAGTGAAAAAGAACAGGTTATGAAAACATATGTTCCCTATGATATCATTTTTGTTAATTTTATGTGAGTAAATGTGCTTCGAAATGTTAGGCTAGTGTACGCTAAAATGTTAGCAGAGGTGGGATTATAGTTGGTTTATATTTTCCTTTATGTCTATATTTTCCAAATTTTCTACAATAAACATTATTTTAATTAAAAAAAACTTTCCTATAAAACATAAAGATGTTTTGATTTTGAGATTGGCATCCAACATTCTCCCCACTCCACCTCTCTGCCCCACCCAGGCTCCTTCTGACTCAAGAACAGCCATTAACAGTGGCGGCTCTACTTGTCACTCAAACAGTCCCTCTTACTCCCTTAGAGAGAAAGGCAGAACTAAGCGGAATTAATGACTAGTTTTCAGGACAGATTTTAGGGTGTGGGCTTTTGTTTTGTTTCAGTCACACTTTAAAGAATGTTCCTGGTAACACCCAAGCTTTTCACCCCACCAATCTTATTCCAGCTGCTAGTAAGAGCCCAAGGGTGTGGAGAGGTCACCATTCCCAGAGACTGCTGAGACCTTCTGGGCAAAAACTGATGGGAGAGAAAAACAGGTCCCACACTCTCCTGGGACTCCTGGTAGTCAGGGGATGGACAAGGGTCGAGCTTCTCAAAGCTAAGCACATAGAATTTCAACTTCTTTCTACTTCACTTTCCTAGGACCCTGTTACACATAGAGGACCTTCATAAAATTCCAGTAGTACGTGCAACAGATTTTGCTGTTTGGAAAATTCTAATGTCTGACTTCGTAGACCTTCCATTTTGTCTTTCTTTTACTTTTCAACATTTCAGCTGAAAATGGTAAATTCCGTTATAACCCTGACATTGCTTGAATTCCCAGGGAAGCTCCCTAAAGGCAGCAGAGATTTGGTCTACAGTGGCTTCGATTTCTGGTGAGAGGACTGTGGCTTTGTAATTCCCATTTGCATCTCTAATTTCTATCATCTAATAAAACAGCAAAGCCAAAGGTGGCTTTTACTTTTTTGTTTTCATTTTTTAAGTTATATTTTATTGATTATGCTATTACAGTTGTCCTGATTTTTCCCCTTTACCCCCCTCCACCCAGCACCCCCCACACCCTCAGGCAGTCCCCCCATCATTGTTCATGTCCATGGGTCATGCATGTAAGTTCTTTGGTTACTCCATTTCCTATACTGAACTTTAAATCCCCATGGCTATTCTGTAACTACCTATTTGTACTTCTTAACCCCCATACCTCCTCACCCATCCCACCACACCTCCCTCCCATGTGGCAACCATCAAAACACTCTCCATACCCGTGATTCTGTCTCTGTTCTTCTTGTTTGCTTGGTTTGTTTTTTAGATTCAATTGTTGATAGATATGTATCTATTGCCATTTTATTGTTCATAGTTTTCATCTTCTTTTTCTTAAATAAGTCCCTTTAACATTTCATGTAATAATGGTGTGGTAATGACTAACTCCTTCAGTTTTTTCTTGTCTGAGAAGCTCTTCATCTGCCCTTCAATTCTAAATGATAGCTTTGCTGGGTAGAGCAATCTTGGCTGTAGGTCCCTGCTTTTCGTGACTTTGAATAGAAAAATCAGCAGGCAGTCTTATGGGAACTCCCCTGTAGGTAACTAACTTCTTTTCTCTTGGTGCTCTCTTTATCTGTAACCTTTGGCATTTTAATTATGATGTGTGTTGGAGTGGGCCCGTTTGCATCCATCTTGTTTGGGACTCTCTGTGCTTCCTGAACTTGCATGTCTATTTCCTTCACCAATTTAGGGAAGTTTCCTTTCATTACCTTTTCAAGTAGATTTTCAAGTTCTTGCTCTTTCTCTTCTCCTTCTGTCACCCTTATGATGCGAATGTTGGACTTCTTAAAGTTGTTCCAGAGGCTGTTCATACTATCATCACTTTTTTTTTCCTTGTTGCTGTTCTCCATACTTACCTTTTGCTTCCTTACGTTCCAAATCATTGATTTGATTTTTGGCTTCCTCCATTCCACTGTTGTTTTCCTGTAAATTGTCCTTTATTTAAATTAGTATATCCTTTGTTTCTGACTGGATCTCTTTTATGCTGTTGAGGCCCTCACTAATTTCCTTGAGCATCCTTATAACCAGCACTTGGAACTCTGTATCTGACAGATTGCTTATATCCATGTCGTTTAGCTCTTTTTCTGAAGTTTTCATCTATTCTTTCATTTGGGCCATAGTTCTTTGTCTCCTCATTTTGTCAGCCTCCCTGTGTTTGTTTCTAAGTCTTAGGTAGAGCTTCTATGACTCTCTGTCTTGGTAGTGTGGCCTGATATAGTAGGTGTTTTTGTAGGGTCCAGTGGCACAGCCTTCCCTATCACCCAAGCAGGATACACAAGGTACATCCTTTGCATGGGCTGAGTATATCCTCCTCTTGTAGCTGAGCCTGGGCTGCTGTTGGCAGATCAATGGGAGAGATTTACCCAGGCCAGTCAGCTTCAAGGTCTAGCTGTGGCCACTTACCACCAACATCTACCCTCCATGGAGGATCAACTGTTCAGGGACAGGGTAGTGGTGCTTCAACATGGTCTGTAGCTGTCCACTGAGTACACTGGCCCTTGGGTTTCTCAGGTGGTGTAGGCCAAGATCTGCCCCTATCTGTGTTTTGCTACTTGCCTGAGCTATAAAGCAATCTGAGATGGCGCCTACGTATTCTGGCTTGGAGATTCCCAGGTAAAGCCAAGCTGTGACTCTAATCTGACTGCTGCTCACTGAGACCAGCTGTTCTTTATTTGAGAGGATTTAGGAAGTTGTAAAGCATAAGCCAAAGACCCTGATTGGGGCATGTGCAAGAGGCAACTTACCCATGTTTTTCTCATACATCGATGTCTCTCTCCCTCTTTTTCTCCCTCCATTGCCCTCTCTCTATAAATTAATTAATTGATTAATGATCAGTTAATTAACTAATTCTAAAAAATAAAATCTGGTGCATCCTTTAAAAAAAAAAGAAAAGAAAAAAATATGCTGTAAAGATCATTACAGCAGGTTAAATAGCAGCACCCCCAAAAGATATGTCCATGTTTTAATAGCCAACATCTGTATGTTGCCTTACTTGGAGAATCTTTGCATGCGTAATTAAGTATCATGAGATGAGGAAATGACCTTGGATTATCTGGGTTGGCCTTAAATCAAATAACAAGTGTCCTAATCAGAGAAAGGCAAAAGAAGTGAAACAAGACTAAGAGGAGAAGACACATAGAAGAGGAGACAACAATATGACCAAGGAAGCAGAATTGGAGCAATGTAGCTACACGTCAAAGAATGCCAACAGCCACCAGAAGGTGGAAAAGGCAAAAAAATGGATTCTCCCCTCGAGTGTTCAGAGGGAGAACGCCTCTGCTGACACCTTGATTTCAGGCTTCTGCCCTCCAATACTGTGAGAGGACAAATTTCTGCTATTTGAAGCTACCATATTTATGGTAATTTGTTAAGGCAGCCCTATGAATCTATTCCAACAATTTAGAAGAATATTCTCCATTGTTTGTTTTTCTCATTCTGCTCAGAACTCTTCCTCACATCACTGCTTCTCACCTGTGGCTGATGCCGAATAACAGCTTAAATCAAGTTACCCTTTTAAAATTTTTCAAAATTCCAGACATCATCCCAGGACTGAGGTGTTTTTGGATAAGGGCAAAAGGGAAGCAATATGCCCTACTAAATTATAAACTCTTTGAGTGATGGGATATTATGGATAATTCACTTTACAGCCCCAGCACAAAGCTTGGCCCATAATAGGCACTCAATATTTGATTATTAATTGACTGAAAAGACAACAAAAGGATCCTATATCTGGTGTCCTCTCTAATTAAGTCAAGAAGTTGGAAAGCAGGATCATCAAGGCTAATTTGAAGTGCAGATGATCCATTTTCTTATTATTGGAAGTGATTGCACAATGTAATTAATCTCTTAATGCAATTTAAGTGTTACCGTCTTCCTACACCAAACATTTAAATGATCATTAGGAACAAAAGATCTAGGGGTTCAAACTGTTACTGATATTGAAACCTACTCGTAGAACATAGATAACTATAATGATGCTTATAGGTTAAAATAAATTGCTAAGTTAACTAGCAAGTATATAAAGCTATATAATATATGTGTCCTTTCTACTAAATAGCTATATTGCAATGTTTGAGAGTAGTGATAGCCAAATGCTTCCAAATTACCTTCTCAGAATTCAACTTCCTCCTTTCTCTGAGGACTGGGAACAGGTACATTTTTAGAAAGGAACTGGGCACTGTTCTCTAATCCTTTTTTCCTTTGTAATTCTTCCCTTGTTTATAATTAGTAATGCTTTTAAGTATTTTCTGTTGATGGAGAAAACTTAAAGTATACTTAAATTAGAAGGATGCAGTTTTAAAGATGTTCAGTTCAGGCACATCCACGGGTACCTCTACACAATTTACCAATTTCCTACCCCAAGCATTCCTAAATCTGGCAGAGGATTATACCTCTGGAATGCTTACGATATGTCAGACTAATTTACTCTTCAAAGAATACTAGTAGCATTATGATTAACCCACTTTACAGAGGAGGAAAATAAGGAGTGTGGATGGTAAGTAACTTGCCCAAAACCACACAACTAATAGGTGCAAGAACCGGAAGTTAAACCCAAGCCATCTGCCTTTGGAGTTTGCATTCTTTTTTTTTCTTTATTTATTTTTCAGTTACAGTGACATAGAATATTATATTAGTTTCAGGTGTACAACATAGTGATTAGACATTTGTATACCTTAGGAAGTGATCACCCCTGGATTTTGGATTCTTACCCACTATTCAATATTGGGATTAGCTGAAACTTCTTTATAGGACCCAGACACCAGGTTAGAAAGTCAGAGCCAAGATTTTTCCCATCGATGAAAATTCTTATCTTTGGAATGTCCTATCCCATTGCCAGGACAACACCTGATATTACTAATGGGAACTTCTGTTCTTAGTTTGGCATAGGTAGGAAAGACCTGTTCAGCAAGAAAAGTACTAGCTCCTAGCTAGTTTCATCTGCTACTAGCTTCCGTAGTCCCATTATGTAATTCCTTGGCTTTATGCCCAAAGTCTTTGACAATAGGTGCATTTTTAAATGTTATTGTTTTTAGCTGCAGGCAGCCTACACAGTGGAGTCATTCTTATCAAAAAACAAATCCCATCAACTTCAAGATTATTTTCCTAGCCCCTCCCTCTGTAGTCCCCACAAGCTTTCCCACAAAACATTCGATGACAGAAAACTTCCCCAACTTGTAAAACGGGAAATTGGGCAGATTTGGGGGCTGCGGAAGGCACTGAAAGAATGACAGGCAAAGGTCTGTAAAGCCAAGTCTTCAGAATTTCTCTTTTACAGGCTTAGCAGGAGCTTTATGGGGAAAGGAGTTATTGATTGCTCTTCTCAAAGAGGCCCCAAGGTTTTTGTTTCTTTAATGACTTATGCAGTAGAGGATGCTTTATATGTAACTCATTATTCCCATGAAGAAATCTACTTCTTCTAAACAATACAGTTTCTAGGCACTTCATTCACTCATTATTCCAATTCAACAAAGTTTTTTGTTTTGGTTTGGTTTTTTTTTGATGCCAGTCATTGTGATAAACACTAGAAATAAAAAGTTATAAGATAAAATTCCTAGCCTCAAGGTGCTCGCAGTCTAAAAACAATGAAACAGGTAAAATACATAAACATCCTCAATACCAATGGCATGGCTTTTCCACAGATGGAAAAGCTTCCCTATTTGCTGAGTTGAGCGGTCAAGGACGAGAAGTTTGCTAAGCAGTCAAGAGAGACAGGGCATTTCAGACAGAGGGAAGAGCATGTCCAGATGTACTGAGGAGATGCCCCTGCTCTCAGGAGGCAGGGAGCAAGCCCCGATGGGAGGCTACACTGATGGGAGGGAAGGGTGAGCTTAGTAAGGGGAGTCAGGCCAGAAATATGAGAGGATGCAGCTGGTCAGCACCTGGTGACCTGGACACTGCAGCAGCCTAGGGATTCAAGGAAGTCTGAGATCCGAGCAAACACAACCAACAGCCAGAAGTGGAGAGAGTGCTGGTAACTGATGACTGCAAAGGATTCAGGAAGTTAGAGGTTGAGATGGCTTTAGGCCAGCAGGGTCACAGCCCATCATGCACTGGGATAGCTTCCATATCCATCCCCTCTGTAATCTCCTGTAGCCCTCCCCCAACCACCCAAACATGCAATCCAAATTTGAAGAAGGGATGGACTTGCTGTGCAAAGACAGTTTCCAGCCAGGTCCTACAGAGCTCTGTCCAACCAGATTGCTTGTCCAAAGCCCTTCTGTAAAAATCCTAGAGCAACCACTGAGAACCAGAAGGACAAAAGGAGGAAAACAAATGGACTCCACCACCTAAGGCTGAGTATTAATTGATAATAATTTTAACTAATACTGACTGAGGGCTTATTTGAGCACAATATCATACATTTTCCATGCATATGTCCTTAAATGTTTACATGATCCTGTAAGGAAGTCTGCATAAGCTGTCACTTCCACTATAGGACTATTTGTTGTCACAGAGATTTTTTTTTAATTTAGCAGCTTTTTACATGCATATTTAAATTGAATATAATTGACATACAATATCCTAATACTTTCAGATATTCATTATGCTGATTTGATATTTATTTGCATTATGAAATGATCACAAGAAGGCTAGTTACCTTCTGAGTATATATCACTCTTAAATGTTCCAGATTCAAAGATAAAATGTTCAGCTATTATATTTTTCCCCATTGAAGAATGTAGGTTCTCAGAACTAAAATATATTCTTAAATATTTAAAACCTACAAAGTTACAAGAAATACTGTCAAATCTAGCAACCATTTTTAATAGAAAAGAAGTTATTGCAACAAGTAAGCATTCATGCCAAAGGCAAGGCGTGTAAATATTTTACAACAAATTATCAAGTAATACAGACTTCAATTTTTTTCATTACTAATTTGGAGCTAATTACTAATTTTTACTACTTCGTGTTCAATAATTTGATTTGTATAACTTTATAGGATGATTTTGGAATCATTCTTGTTAAAGAAATAACATATACTAACTTAAATGATGTTTACTTAAGGGAAGGGCACTTGGTTCTAAGTCTTACAAAGCCATTACACAGACCAGCTGTGGGAGAGGAGCCAAGCATAGAGAGAGAAGCAAGTCCTGTGTCCATCTTTTGAAACCACTTTAAGTCTCCCCTGAGATCTGTCCTTGCACAATTAGTTACATGAGCCAATAAATTTCTCTTTTTTTGCATAAGCTACTTTGGTTGGAATTTTCAATCACTGCCTACCAAAAGGATCCTAACTGTAACAGAGCAACATGATCAGACCAGCAAATTTCACTTCAGGGAAATCAGACAGTAAGCTAACGACCTGTTCAAGAAGAAGAATGGGGTGGGTCACATATGGCAGCACAATGGGGGTGGACTTAACGGGCGGTCAACAGCCAGACTGGAGAGATGGGGCCTGGACAGATAAATAGGACATAAGTGAGGAGGGGAAGGGCGCAGTCTAAACTGACTCCCATTTCTAAGCATCTTTTAGAATTTCCTAAGTTATTAACCAATAACAATTTCCTAAGTCTGGCTTCTTCTCTTTTCTCCTATCAGAATTATTGTCCAATCACTCTAAACAGGCACTCTAGGAGTTTCAGGTAGGTTCAGTTATCCTTATGAAAGGAAGAGCTTCAATTTTTTTTTTTTTTTTTGAGATACATCACTCAGCAAGATTAAACCACAAGGAAGAAAAGCAGACAATAACAAATGAGGAAATACACCTGGCTCAACTTGAGTGGCAGCCATAACATTAACCCTATTTAAATGAGATCGGGCACCCACAGGGTGGTATGGCTGTAGACTCATTAACTGTATTTAAGATGCTTTCTAAGAGCACAGATCTCCAAGTCATCATGATGATGTTCAGAATAAAATTCACAACATATCCAAATATACAACACATTCAAGTAATTAAACCAAATATCTTTCACCAAAAAGGGCTTTTATTCCTTCTGAATCTATGTCATCTATGAACCAGCCACGCCACCTCAAACATGAGACAGGTGCTTTCAGTGACTAGCTAAATGCTGGATGTCAGCCATTTCATTGCATAACTATAATTCTGAGAGTTGAAAAACAAACTCATAGTTATTGTTTTTATATCATGTAACCACATACTTCGCTCCTACTACCCCTAGAGTTTAAAAAAAAATGTTCTTATTAAGTTCTAAACAAATCAATGTTACCAAAATATGCTATAACCAAACGTAAATATGGTGGTATTTGATATCAATTATAAGGATCCTAGAAAATGTCTTTAAAATTTATTTCACAGGGGCTATGTGTACAGAGAGCCAAAATTTAAGCAAGCAATTGAAGTTACACCTATACAAAACCTTCCAGAGACTTTTTATGTTTCATTGACTTTAAACTGACATTACTGATGCTGGCCAATAGCTCTGTATTTTCAAATCTCTCTACTCTGTTGGCCTTGAGGAGACCGTTCGATTTCTGTCCTGTACCAGGAGTCTTCTTAAACAAATGGTTTGAAGGAAAAAAAAATTTTAACCACTCATCAGCGTCACTAACCCGGTCTCATAATTGTGTGTTCTGTGAGCACTATAATGAAGCATCCTTTAAAAAGCTCAGGGTCGTGTTTCAAATTTTTTCTTTATAATCCTATCCTTTCTTTAATACATGCCCAAGCTTTGCTGCTAAGGAAATGCACAGCAGCATTTTCCATGAAGTGCAATTTTCTGGGATGTTATTTCATTTTCTCACATTTCCAGTTAGCAGTTATGATGGCTCTCATACTTACAAACTAAAAGCATGATGAAGCTACATTGGCATAGATTCCTCTAAAAATAATGGCATATTTAATTTTGATCTTCAACTTGTGAAGAGTTATTCTCTTCTGGTGAATTTTATCACACGGTTTTCCACAGCCGTGGCGCCCAGCCCTGGCTGTGCATCAGAATCCCTGTGAGGTTGTTTAAACATACAGATGCCCGAGGTCTTGCTGCCAGAAATGTTGAATCTGTAGCAAACATTTGTAGATTTAAAAGCTCCACAGGTAATTTTGATGGGCAGCCAGCACTGAGAACTGCTGTTCTACAATATGTCTAAGGGCTTCTCTTCTTAGGGAATGGAGTATAAAGATGAAGGAATTTCTAAGTTTTGAAAGCAGCAATTCGCTATTGATATGTATTTTTATGCAATGACTCAAATGGTGAAGGGGCTATGTAAATAAGACATGGATAACGAGGAAACAACCTTGCTGCACTCTAGGGGACTACCTCCCGTGCTTCACGCCTTTCGCCAGCCTTCTCTGAACACTGACTTCTGCCCTGTGGCACAGCTGTGTCCTCCCCAGATGTCCCCAAAGTCCTCCAGCCTGCTGGGAGCCCCTTGTTCTCTCATCTCTTGATAAACCTGACTGAAACCCCATCTTTATCAAAGAAATCTCAGAGACGTTTCCATTATCCTTGGGACATACTGGGAGGATGGGAGAACTTTGCATTTTTCTTAGGCTGTTTGGTTTTCAGGTCCATTCAGGCTGCTATATCAAAAATATCATCGATTGGGGTGTTTAAACAGTACACATTTATTTCTCACAGTTCTGGAGGCTGCGAAGTCCAAGATCAAAGCGCTGGTAGATTCAGGGTCTGGTGAGAACCCACTTCCTGGTTCCTGGATGGCATCCTCTCACTGTAACCTTACCCGGGGGAAGTGATGAGCAATCGCGCTGGGGTCTCCTTTATCAGGGCATTATTAATCCCACTCATGAGGACTCCATTCTTACAACCTGATCACCTCCCAAAGACCCCGCCTCCAAACACCATCACATTGCGGGTTAGACTTCAACATACGGATTTATGGGGCCGCAAAGATATAGCTCAGAGAAGCCTCCAAGTTGCTGTTCCCCTGGATTCCTCCCTTTTTCCTGGTTTTGCCTCTGTGCGCGCTGCCCTTTTCTATGCCACCCAGCCCACTGGATACCGCTTTGGCACCCTCCTTCCCTACAACACCACCATTTTAAAGAGGGACGATGGCAGACATGGGGTGCAGGTTTAGGGCAACAGCGACAGGTTCCACAAGCAGAGCCCAGCTAAAATTCCATTTGGAACATAAGGAATCTTTGGTCAAACAGTCCCTTAGCCATTCTTACCCCAGGATTTCCTCTGTCTCCATTCCGCCACACACAGCCCTTCCCACTGCCACGTTGCTTTTGTGGTCTCCCTCCCACCCACTCCCCTGGAGCGGCCAGCCCCAGCCACCATGGCCTGTTACCTTTCCTGTGCAGAGTGATGCAGCTCTTCCTCTGCGGCTCCAGATCGTCCAGAGCCTGGTCTGCAGTGTGCCCTCCCCTAGTGTTCTCTGAAAACCTGTCAAGCGATAATCCAGAGCGACAATTCTCTCTCTCAGGGACTTTACCAGTCACTATTAAACTAATATTTTCTGTCCATTAAACTTGTCTCCAAACACCTAACAGAGATGGACCTGAATCAATCATTAGATTCTTTAAAATTTGTAAGCTTCTTTGAACTCTTTAAAGATTCATAGAATAAAAACAAAGGAGTCCTGTCACAAACCTCTTGAAAACTCCCCATGCCTTACTAATCTTTGATTCTCTCACACCACAGTCATGTGCTGCCTACAACATTTTTGACAACAGGCTGGGGATGAGGGAGCCTGATTTGCAGGATCTGCCGCGGAGGTAGATTTCAAGCTCTTACGTGGTGTCTGCCGAACACCTAGATGGGAAGAGATGGCACCTTCAGCTCTCTCAGAGGAGCAGCTCCAGCATGCTCTTGGGCCAACTCACACCAATGACCGAATGCAGGGGGACAGAGGCCAGCCCTTTTGCCTCAGTGGGAGCACTCTTTGAGGGGCTGTCCTCACTCCAAAGCGTCTGGTGGCACCTGGGACTTCATTGCACTCCCGTTTCTGCCTCCACCTAGTCCTGCATCCCTCACTGCTCTGATCGAAGACTACTGGCTACATGTATCTAATGGATGAGTCAAAATAGATTGTGTGAAATAACAGATCCTAAGTGTATTTCACAATGACTGTAACTCCAGAGATATTTGCAAGAAGGTACTCACAACATTGAATATGTGGGAGGGCATGGGCAGTCACAAACCCGAACAGAAGTCTGCTGTGGTCAGCCGGCACGCCTGGACCGATGCAGGCAGGTATTCTAGGTTTTCCAGCAGCTGGCTAATTCTCTCCCACTGCAGAATTTTGTTCGCTATGTGAATAGGGACATATACTTCAGCTAGGGTGCCAAGACACAAGTGGCTATTACTTCAACTATCTGCCAAATTCACAATAAAAGAATGAAACTGTGCTTCTCAGAAACAGGTCTAACTAATCTCCTTGACTGTGCTGGGCTCTGTCTCACACTTAATTATGCTGTGAAAAAAGTTGTTCCTGACATAGTGATCAGATGAACAAACAGTGTGATTATTTTCACTTTCCGAGGCAGAATTCCAAAGACCTAATCTAAAAGTAATCTCTTCTGTGGACATCAGAATTTATCTTGGGGCATAACTAGCACATTTATATTCTTGGGTAGGAAGCCGGGGAACATCCAGGTCTTGTGGGTCCTGAAGCTTATACAATTCTTGAGCACTTCTTTAAGGAAAAAAAATACAAAATTATAGATGCAAGGCAAATGTGAACATAAATATGTATTTTCAATATGAAAAAATACTTACAAATTTCAGAAAGTGATAAATACCACAAAATCTATAACTTTTAAGAGTAGTCTTATTAATTAACTGTCTGGCACACGTAAGACTTTTTTCCCTTCATTTTTTGGTTGCATATTCTTGATGGCACCAATTTTGTAATATTTTCATACAAAGAACACTATAAGTCAGTCTTTCCCTTAGCATTGTTGATCAAAAAATGTGTTTTATCATTGATAGTTTAAAAAAGTTCATTTCAACCTCACAAACTGATATTGGTAATATAAGACTGTTACCAAAGTTGAGAAAATAAACTCTATCAGATTTTTTTATATACATTTGAAAGAACATTCCACAGAGAAGCTTGTGGCTTCATGCATTTTCAAACTTCCTTTCCTATCTACAGCGTCCCAGAACCTTGCAAAATCACCCCGTTTCCTCTCATGTTTAATGTCTATCCCTGCATCTTTATTTCATGACACCAGGTAATCAATACCATTGGCAGTAAAAAGAAGTCTGTGAAGGTCACAAAGAGTAAAAAAGACCTGCCTTAGGTACCTCACAAAGTTGTTTTTTTAAATGTAAGGATTAAATGTGAATCGATGTGAATAGCAGTTGATAAATGGTAGCTAACTTTATTGTGTTTATTAAAGTACCATATAAATGTAAGCTTTTTATCATTGTTATCATTTTTGTGAGATAAAAAGAAAATATTCTGGGAATTCCTGTTGCATTATCTGTGATCTCTTCTCAATCCACCCACATTCTAGAAACACATATAACAAAACAATTGTCATAACCATGGACAGCATAGAGTTGATTCACCTTTTCTTTTTTTAGTTTGTAAAGTATATAGTAAAATAAAGAAAATGTTGTCATTTATAAGTAGCAGTATCATTAGCAAATGTGTGCCTAGGGCTATGTATCTAACTTCCTGAGAAGTTTTTGCTCAGACCCCAGAAAACTCCCTACAGACAAGAAATGGCATATTAGAATTAGTAGGTTTTACAATGCATTTATTGGAAGCAAAATTGCATATTCATTTTAAAAATTCACATTGCATGATTGAGAAAATCAGGTTCTTGGGAATAAAGTTCTTATGCTCTTGGAGATTCCTGAATCAACTCATTACTGTAGGTACATTTTTTAAATCTGCATTGATTAACATACTTCTTGTTCTCTTACAACAGGATTTGTGATGAGGAAAAGAATGGTACTGTGCTTCTTCCTCATTACCAACAAATCATCTCTTTCCCAGGACAGCCTCTGTGCAGCCATTATCCAGGCAGAGGTAGACAGAAGCTCCCACATCAGAACTTTAGAAATCTTGAGCTAAGTATTTTCCCTAGAGGATTCACCATCACCTATATAAGTTAGTGTAAAAAGGACTGAGAAATTGCATTTATAAAAAAGTTCTCCAGCTTATGGACTCAAACCCCCTGGGTGTTCACCTGGGCAGAAGAATTTCTCACTCCATTTCTTAATCAGTCTAAGAGTGGTCAGTAGATAATTTTCTATTTTTGTAGAACTGCAGCAAATGCCTTGTCATTCCCTCTGGAATTGAAACAGAAGAGTGGAGCTGAATGGAAAAGGAGAAAATAACATCAGTATTTTATATGCTAACAATGGCTTTCACAACAGGTCTGAAGACAACCTGTTTCCATATCGAGAAAATAGAGTAACCCAACAAAAATATACAGATGACCCCTCATAAAGAATATTTATTGTCCTTTTTGACTGCCTAGTATTTGAACCTCCTTCCTGAGTTTGACAGCCTGAAAACTTGTGACTGTGCCAGATACCTGTTTTTTCCAGCCTCCCTAGCAACCAGTGCACTGGCAGGTAACATTGCCCAACCACCCCCGCCCCCAGGCACTGAGCTAGAGCACAAGAAGCAGGAACAGTCCAGCATGCCCCTTCTCTAATCAGCTTTGTTTTAGGAATAAGTCCCCTGCCCCAAACTACCTGTCAAGTGTATTCTCCCAGAAGCTGACCCTGAGATAAAGATTTGAAGACAAGCAGTTTATTTGGGCCATGCTCTCAGGAAGTGCTGATCAGGAAGTTGGGGAAGGGAAGACAAGAATGTCAAACAGGAAGCCTCAGTGAACAGGTTACCTTGTGAACACCTGAGGTTCAGTCGTGCTGAAACCTCTGGAAGACAGTGCAGAACAAGCCTCAGGGTATCCCTTCTGGTGGGTGAGGGAATCTGAAATAGTTGTCTTCTCTTACAAACTGAATGTTTGTGTGCCCCAGTGAATTCAACAGAATTCGTATTTTGAAGCCCTATCCCCTCAGTGTGGCCGTATTTGGAGTAAGGAGTTAAGATTAAATGAGGTCATAAGGGTGGTGCCCTGATCTGATAGGATTAGTGTTCCCAAAAGAAGAGACAGCAGAGCATATTCTCTCTCTCTCTCTCTCTCTCTCTCTCTCTCTCTCTCTCTGTCTCTCTCTCTCTCTCTCTCTCTCTCTCCATGCACACTCAGGGGAAAGGCCATGTGAGGACACAGCAAGAAGAGAGCTGTCTTCATACCAAGAAGAGAACCCTCACCAAGAACTGAATCAGGCTCACCCTCAATCTTGAACATCCCAACCTCCAGAAGAGAAAAAAATTCTATTAAGTCACTCATTCTGGTATTCACTCATTCTGGTATTTTGTTATGGCAGCCTGAGCAGACCAAGGCATCTTTTGATTCTCATTTGTCCTGAGGTCATTAACACTCCATGACATCCAACCTGCTTCCACTTGAGGTGGGTGTAGCATTGCCAGAACCAGTCCTCCTGTAGAGAATCACAGAAACCCTCAGAAACCAAGATAAGGAAAGAAGCAGTGGGGCTCTGGTGGGGCATTACCAGAGTCTGCTGCCATGCTGAGCATGAAACAATGACATTTCATGTTTTATGGCAGTAGAAGAGATTTTCTTTTACCAGATCAGCTCTGCTCCATCGTTTTCATCACTTTTCCTGGCTACTTAGCCTTGCATCAGGGTTCCCTGCCCTACCAAGGATTCAGAGAGCTACCTCTTAATAAATTACTTTTATGCTTAAATCAGGCAGTTCCATATCAGTTGCTTGCAACTAAGAACGTTCACTGTACACTCCATGTTAAATCTAGACATGAAAACAGGAATTTATTAGTGTCATCTGCATCTTACTACACAAAGTTACAAAAGCAAAGGTAAATAATTCACAACTTTTTAAAAAAGGCAAATTAGTAGATGATTCTGAAGGGAAACTTTTCGCAAAATAAAATTATAATATTTTTATTATATAATTATCTATAATATTATAATATTATAATACCAATATATTAAAGTTATATTTGGGTGGTAGAATGAAGAGGGTTTTTATTTTCATGTTATATTTAGATATATTTATGGCTTCTATAATAAGCATTAATCACTTACCATAATTTTTACATAATAATAATACCTGCTCTACCTCACTTACAGAGATATGGTAGTGTAGGAAACTGGTTATCATTAAAACTTTCATAAACATGCAATGAAGGTAAATGGTAAATTTTCATAGGAGAAGATGCATGAAAATCTTCAAAACAATTTAACAAATAATTTAACAATGCATTGCTGGGGCTACTATAATTAATATCAGCAGGAACAAACATAATGCTAGGATTATACAAGAACAATTAGCTGTCAAGTGTGAATCAATATGGTTAATTCAGTACTAAAAGTACAAACCTAAGATTGCATTCAGCATCAGTTGCAACAAGATGTCCTGGAATAAAACCAATTACAAAAGATCAAAAAGTCCTGGCAAATAAAACAGACACTGGATAATTTTATATATATATATATCAATATATCTCAGTGGATATTATTGATATCATAATTGCTCTTAGCATTTTCAAACCCTAAGGAGACAGAATTAAAACAAGTAGCTCTGGCAGAAGAATTGAAGCAAATGTGTAAATCAAACACTACAAAATTAAATTCTGTTGTCCTGGCAACTCTAATGCTTTGATAAATAAGTTATTTGACATTTTAATAGAATTTGGAATTTATCATGTGCGAGTGAAAATTCAGAAGTTTTCCTTCTATGCACTTGTCATATGGCCAAAAGATTTCTATCTCAAAAATAAGCTACAGTCATGTAGTTAGTCCCCAGGGCCTAAGAGGTGCCAGCGAGGCAGCAACTATGGATTGCTCCTCACTCTTTCTTATCCTCTTGGTTATGGCCTCCTTGCACCTGTAACCTGTGCTGGATGTCCCCTCCAGATCTGCTCTTCTTCCATCTCCACCCTGCTTCGTCCTGGGAGCCTAACCTGCATGGACTGCATCTTGGGCGCTCATGACCTTTGGCTTCCAATTGACTGTGGCCAAAGGGGAGCCCCTGCAGGAGCCCAAAGGATGGGAGAAGGATAAGGCCGGGGTTGTTGTTCCCTCGGTCACCCTCCATGCAGTCTGGCTGCATCCATCAGCCAAAGGTCATTCAAACTGGACAAGCAACCCTCTCCGCACAGGCTATGTGTATCTATGGTGCCTTTGCCTCTAGGTTCTGGAAACCATTCACCACCCAACCCACCCTTCAGATGTAGGGGTGCTAAGTCCCTACTGTTACTAGCCACAGGACACTACATCTTTTGTGGATTCCCTATACACCTCCCATCTTCGTAAATAGTCACCTTATTAAACTCTCCTCAAATTACTTTGTTTCCTGCTAGAACCCTGACTGATCATGCACCTCAGGGAAAGCTAGCCCCTACTCCAATTCCAAGAGACACCACACTTTCTTTAAGCCAATCAGCACTTTCTATTCCACTGGTTGAAGGGTAGATAGAAGACATATGATCCAATAAGAGTGAATCTGAGGATTCTGGCTTGAAGTGTTAGATCTGAAGCAGTCTCTTACAGCAGATAATGTTGACCCCATAGAACCCAACTCTAGAAAAATTTATTTCTTGTTCATATCACATGCAATTAGGGTCAGCACAAGGTGGGAGAGGATCACTGCATAAGGTCAGCTCGGATTCACTCTACTTTCATCCACTGTCTCCACTATTCCCTAGAGTTCTTGCTACAGATATGGGAAGGGCAGGAACATGGATCAGGCATGGAAGTTACATACATAACCTCCATCACATTCCATTGCCAGAACTCAGTCAGACAGCCCCACCTAACTGCAGGGGTCTGGAAGGGTGGTCTAGCTGTGTGACAAGGAAGAAAACAAAATAGTGTGCTGAACCACTGGTCAGCCTCTACTTCACCCCTCCAGCAAAAGGCAGCTACCTCAGTTAAGACTGCATTTGGCAGCATGTAACCAAAACCGAACTATAGCAACTTAACCAAATAAAGACTTTTTATATAACAATGAATCTGAAGATAGGCAGGTCAGAGGTGCTCCAGAAACCAGGCTTCTCCTTATTCCTCTGCAATCCTTAAGCAGTTTATATTCTCCTGGTTGCAAGACAGCTTTAGGCATTCTGCCCAAAGTCCAGGAAGGAAGAAGGGAAAAGACGCGTACGAAGGACAAAAGGAGCACATCTAACAAGTTTTCTGGAGGCCTTTTTAGCAGACTGTCTCTTTCACTGCCATGCTACCATTGAGAAAGCTTGGGGCAGGGTTGCCAGATAAAATGCAGCAAGTTTGTTTAAATGTGAATTTCAGATAAACAAATACTTTTTTGTATAAAGTATGTACAGTACGTCCCTGTTGGGCACCTTGTTTTTGTTTGTTTTTGCTAAATCTGGACAGTTTAAACCTGGAGAAATATGCATTTTTTCAGCCTAATTAACATATATTATTGAAATGCTTTAAAGTTCTTTTCTGAAAAATCAGAATACATAAATAAACCTGAATGGGGTAGGCGACTTATTTTTTATACTTCTACAGTTCTTTTTTTTTAATGATATATGTATTGTTTATCCCTTTTTGTTGCAAAATAATATTCCATTGTCAAATTTATATAATAAACCTTTTGTCAGATTTATCTCTAAGTATTTCAAATATTTTTATTTAAGTTATTTAATTTTTATTTTTCAATTATAATTTATATTCAATATTATTCTGTATTAGTTTCAGATATGTACTAATTGAGTCAGTGGTTAGGCAGTCGTGAACCTTAGAGGAGCCCCCTGACATTTCAGGGAACCACCTGGCCCCATACAGAGTTATTACAATATTATTGTCTACAGTCTCAGTGATGCAACTTACATCTCTGTGATTCTGTAACTACCAATTTGTACTTCCTAATTGCTTCACTTTTTTCATTATGCTCAGTGAAACAAGTCATACAGAGTATGACAAATACTGTATGATTTCACTTATATGTGGAATCTAAAGGACAAAATACACAAACAAAATAGAATCAGACTGATAGATACAGACAGCACCTGACATAAAGGAGGGCATTTGTGGGGCTGGGTGAGAAAGGGGAGATATGTGTATTTTTAAAGGCTGCTTTGCCTTTCTGACAAGAGTCAAGGTTCTGGTGATAAAGAAGAGGGGAAAATAGGAATGGGGTATGACCCAATACTTGCCAAAAGCACAAAAACAGAGGTCTGCTGAGTGTGGCTTCCAGGAAAATTTTGTCCTCTCCTCCTGACACAAGTGAGCATACTTGACTTTGTCCTGAACTATAGATGTCAACCTTTGAGGCCCAGCAGCCATGTTGAGACTGTGAGGTTGCACGCATGAGGACAGAGACCTTACAGGTCAAAGACAGGGGAGCAGAAAGAGGGAAGCACCCTGGGTCCAGAAGGGACTGTTGCATTGCTGCGCCAACTGATGGCCTGCCCAGGCCCAGATTTCTGAAGACACACAACAAACTGCCATCTCTGAAATCTGCTACATGGCTCCTCTTTATTTCTTTCCTATCTCTATTTCTCTGTCTCCTTCTTCTTCCCTTTCCCCCTATTTTTTTTTTTTTTTTAAAGAACACATTTTCAACCGGTACAGCTCTCCTTCTATGCATTCCATGATTGGAGCCAGACATGCAGGTATGTTCCTTTGTCAGGATGAGGGAAACAGCATGAGAATTAAATCAAGACCCAAAAGAGAGTACAGCTGATGGACTAATAAAGCCAGACCCATGCGGCAAAGTGAACTCTAAAGCCCCCTGCCATACTTCTAGTTACTCAAGCCAACAGATGTCTATACTATTTAAGATCATTTGAGTTGCATGTTTTTTACTAGTAGGAAAAACATCCTGATAAAACCAGATTCTTCAGCATAATACATATACTCCTACTGGATTTGACAACATTTATCTTATTGTACCGAGACACAGAAATAAAATTAACATTAGGTGATATAACAGGCATTTTTAAGTGGGAATATGGACATTTTTAAAAAAAAAACACTTCAAAGTAAAAATTATACAATTAAATGTTTGTTAAGCTTTTGTTTTTAACCTGTTACTCTGTGTTTTGGAAGGCTTGTAAATAGATTAAAAATTTTTGTATTAATCACTCCCAGCGGTTTCATAGTCATGACGGGAGTGCTTCATTTTTAAGTTTCAATGATTGGACTCCAGAGACTTACAGAGAGGGATAGCACACGTCAAGACGTCTCATTCAGGCGGGCGAAGCCGCTGCCCTACGTGGTTCTCCGGCGGGCCTGGAGACCGGACGGGGCGCCGGCTCCTTGGCGCAGCGCGGCCGGGACCCTGCAGGCCTCTCCGGCTCGGGTCCGGGCTCCAGCCGCCGAGCCTGCGCACCTCGCTAGGCTCTGCAAGAGCAGGGGTGACAGACTCGGGCGCGGACCTAGCACGGGGCAGCTGGCGACCTGGGCGGGTCCCCTTTCCCTGCTGCCCTTCTTCCCTCGGCCCTAGCCCCCAGGCCCTAGCATGTTCCCCACACCTCAGGCCACAGAGCACCCCGGGGTCCCTCAAACCGGCTTCCTGTCCCCAGCCTGAGGCTCAGACAAGCTACTGGACGAAGCTGCTTGCCCAGCTCTTCGCAACGCTCCGCAACCCGCTGCAGAAGCTGCTGATTTGGAGCCAGCTTTGTTTAGGGTGGGATGATTCTGACCAGATGGCCCGATTTCGTGGGAGGCGACAGCGCCCTGAGAGCCCCACGGGCTCTGGAGGAACCGGCTGTCCCCGCAAGGCAGAAATCTCTGCGTTGCTGCTGCTGCTGAAGCCCTCTGCGGCCGACTTGGCTGCCAGTCTTCTGGAAGGCTAGAGGGGGAGACCCACAGGCAGTGCTCGTACCCTAATCTAGAATTGCAACGCGAAGCCTAGAGAAGAGCCTTGGACCCTGCGGCCCTCGCTTTTCTCCTTGAGCAGCGCTGTGGGGAGTGGGAAGCCGCTGTGGAGTAGCCTTAGAGCCTGGCTGTTTTCTGGCCGGGCACTTAGCCCTTCCTCTTCTTGGCCTCGAAACATGCAGCGTTCAAGCAATTTCAGCGCCGTCACCTATTTAATGAACCCCTCTTATCTGGAGGACCTTCCTCCAGGGGAGAGCCTATCAGAATGGCGGCAGCACTGGCGAGCTAGTTGATCTCCCGACAGTAAGCACAGAGAGCAGCTGCTGGCCTGAGGACCTTCTCATTCCCAGCCTCTGAAAGCAGAGCTCACTTGCTCCACCTGGCAGGGATGGCCACCTCTTTCTAGAGAAGGCCTGCCAGAAACTCACCCTATTCGCATGAAACGGCCGGAATTCCCTCAGCAGGCTAGCAAGGGGCAAGCGTTACCCACCCCGGACCAAGGGGATGATTGCCACAGCCTGGAGGAGGAACACAGCCTTTTCTGAATGGATCCAAAGCCCTGCCGAGATAGTCCGACACAGCACCTTCCCCTTGATGGACCCATTCCCGGAACTGCCCAGGAGCCCACTCAAGAGGTTCCCCCTTGCTTCGGAAAAACGGGGCCCTTCAGAAACCTGTCCATCCTGTGAAATACCTATAGAAAGAGAACCTGGGGCTGGGGGTGAACCAAATAAGTGTAGCTGACTCCTCAGACATAGAAGATGACCTTCCCATTTCTGCCAGACCCCTGTGTAAGGAACAAATTGATAAACTAGATTTGGGGAGGTGCATCCAGTGACCTCAAAACAAGTTCTGTTTCAGGAGGTGGGGACTGGGATGAGGAAGCTGAGGGTGATGGTTTTGATAGTGATAGCTCATTCTCAGAATCAGACCTTGAACAAGAAAGACTCTGAGGGGCTGCACCTTGGGAACTCTTTCTACAGTGTAAATCCTTATAATCCCCAAAACTTATAGCAGCTATTCAGATTGCTGCCAGAATTGTTCCTGGGGACCCTTCCGACTCAGAGAATTTGTCTAATCTCAAGGATTCTCTCCAGACTGGAAGCTTTCCTTAGTCTCCTGACCATAATTCTTGGGAGGAAGATGACTGGGAATCTAGTGTAGATGAAGCAGAGAGTCTCAAACTGTGGAACTCTTTCTGTAATTCAGATGACTCCCACAACCTTTTAAATTTTAAGTCTCCGTTTCAAACGAGGGGAAAATTGGAAAGGTTGCCATGACTCAGAGAGGCCATTTGAGCCCATTGGGACCATGTCTGAGTGCCACAACGTACTTTCCTGTAAGGTGCAACTGTTAGGGAACCAAGGCAGTGAATGTCCAGACGTGGTAGTGGGGCTTTTTTTCTGGAGGAAGACACACGCCTATCAAGAGAGAAAAGGTAACGTTCCTTGACGAAGTTACTGAGTATTATATAAGTGGTGATGAGGACTGCAAAGGACCATGGCAGGAATTTGTACCAGATGGATGCTGGTTCCAGAAACAAATTCAAGAGACAGAAGACGATATTGGATATTGCTTGACATTTGAGCGCAGAGAAAGAATGTTTCATAAACTCCAGAAAACATGCTTCAAAGGACGTGATGTTTGCAGCCATGCTGAGAGGATTTGATAGCCTTTGGCCCTAGCATACACTGATTCCTATTTTCGAGGTTTCCTTTAAAACAAATTTTGGCAGATGTCCTCTGACTTTTTTTTTTTTTTTTTTGAAGATATGTAACTTGGATCCAGCAACCTTGTTTAATATTGTTTTCCAAAATATCCCACTCGGAAAGGTCCAGGTTTGAAGCCAAGCCCTGATAATGAAGAATGAGATGATGTGATTTCTAATCCTCCCCCGTTTTATTTGGTTGAATGTGTTTTTGGATGTTGTTTGCTCTTTGAGGTGAAAAGGGAACCTTCTAAGGTATAATTTTTCACTTTCAAAACTTATTTTCTTGGGAAACAAAATATGATTCAAAGCCCATTTTCCATTTTAATTTAAATTATGTGTACCTGTCTAAAAAGTTTGGGCTCTTTATTTTTTCCCTCCAACATTCTGAAATTAATGGGCTTTTATGTTTTCTCTATAGTTTCTTATTTCAGTGATTTGGCCCTTCTACCTTAAGGCTCAAAAAATAATCTTGTATATGCTACCAATTTAAGGTATATTGTCTTGTGTCACTTTTATTTTTCTTCTAAAAATAGCTTGGGCTGAAAATGTGTGGTGGGTTTCTATTTCTAGGTTAAGTTCTACCTACGATATTTCCAAGGTCTTCAACAAAACCCACATGTATGGTCCTCTCTGTTACTTTGGGAAAGCTTCATCTTCTTGCCAGACTTTAATATCTAATATATTTAATTTCTTTACAAACTTTTTTGGAGTGGGTTCTGTATATGCTATTGTAGTCTCCACTTAAATAGTTCTTTGTATCTCTTAACAGATGGGAATTGTTGTAAAAGACACCAGAAAGTAATAATTATATCATAGGCTTTTTTTTAATACTAAAAGCCTAGAATTTTCCTAGGAAGAAGATAGGCAACATCAGAGCAATTTGGTTTTGTTGTATATGCTCTCAGCAGAAAACCAGAATTATTAATGTTCAGCCTCAGTGCTGTTACTTTTCAAGTCTGCCTGGGTGATACTATAAACTTGAAAATGGGAAGTTCCAAATTTTCCAGTTTGAAATGTAAAACAGAGACTTAAGTGAGAATCCAAGTTAATTCTGTTCTTTTTTAATAAAGAGAGAATGAATAATGAAGAAAAAAAGTCATATTCAATCTACAACATGTGACTGCCATCATCTTCCAACTCAATAAAGCTTATAAATGTACGAGCTATGTATGAGCTACTGTAAGTCTTTAAAATCCTGTAGCTTGACATTTATAGCTACCCTAGCCAGCAGGAGCTCATTTTAGCTGGGTTGCACTTACTGTTTCAAATGTGCCCTCTAGGTTCTTTGAAAACACTGTACTATACTGTGCCGGGGGGGGCCACAAAACCATGATCCATATCCTCAGTAAGGTTTTCTGTGACATGAGCTGTGTGTCCCAGATTGAGTAGGAATAAAGACCACAAGGGGAAGTGGGTGCTACACTAAGTCTCAAGTCTATGTCTGCACAAAGTGATTTGGTAATTCTTATCAATGCCATGTAGGATGAGAAAATCCTGGAATGAAAAAATGGTCCAAATAATTATTTTTCTGAAGTTGACTGATACACAGTCAAAGCCGTTGATGCAGTCTGATCTGAACCGGCTCCTGTGAAAATCTTGCTTCCCTGGTGAGAAGAGCCAGCTAGCCACGGCCTCCCCTCACTGAACGATGCCAAGTCCAGTTACAGCCCTTCAAAAACCTGTCCACATCCTTTTGTTCAGGTAAAATTTTGTTGTGCTGAATGTTTATTATGTTAAGTAAGTTGGCCATTGGCAAGGAACCTCTTTTTGCTAACGAGGGATCCTCAAACTAACGACTATTGTGTTAACCAAAACAGACCCTTGATTCAGTCCCTCGTGGTAGTTGGGAAAACAGAATTTCTCACTGATGCTTAGGACAGAAACCTTTCAGAAAAGACCTTCCAAGTTACCATCAAGTGGAATTGCTCTTATGTAATATTATTTATGCTAGTAAATACATGTTAGTGTTAAAATCACTCAATTCTCTCTCTCTTTTTCTCCCTCCATCTTGTATATTATGTTATACATGTATTATTGTTATATATTATTTTAAATTTTATATATACAGCACTATACAGTATTATCTCTCTGTACATCTGAAAGATAATACTGCATATGTTCTATATATAATAGTGAATACAGTATATGTATAATATATCAAAGGGATAATAATGAATATATTATTTATTATGTTGTATATAATATGCATATATAACAACTTAAAGAACAAAAATTTGTTAATCTTTAAGAAAATTTGTTGAATAAACTGAAGAACAAATATTTCCCAATCAGCACAATCCTTTCCCCAGCTTTCCTTGCAAAAATTTCTAACACTGAGCACATTTTGGGGCGCCCATCTCTGGTGGCCTCCTACCCATCCTCAGAGTTACCAGAGGAAGGAACTAAAGACAAACAATGGCTAAAAGGACACAATGAATAAGCCATCAGCCATCATATCTCAAGAATTTGTGAAACTTTCCAATTTCTACTTCTGTTCCCTTAGCATAAATCAAGGAGGCTTTGGTCAAGGGGATGAAATTGTGTGGTCCTTCAGCTTTGCTTTGTTTGTTGGGTGACTCAGAGACACCTTTAGATTGTCTGCCTCCTAAGCAGGGACCTTTTGCAAGTGCTTTCCTATGGTCCTATGGCTACTGAAAACTTCCACTGGCTTCTCACATTTCTAGTGTAGTTATATTTTTTAAATAGTTGCCGTTTTCCGTCATACCAAATAGCTGGCTTGACTACATTTCTCACTCTTTTAGCTGCTGTGTCAATACTTCAAAACATTCAGTCAGTTAACTCAATTCACTCAAAAATTGTCACAATGTTTGGCATTGTGTTGACACAGCCCATGGCATTGGAGGAAATACAGCTCATTAAGTCCTTAGTGAATCTTTAGCAAGCAGAGCTCCACACTGTAACCAAGCTACAAATAGAACTGGACCACCGTGACCAAAGGGAGAAAAGGAAATACTACTGGAGTGCCAACTCTATGCCAGGCACTAGGGTAGGATTTATCTACATTTTAGCCATTTAATTGCACAATAATACAAGCTGACCATCAACTGGAGTTAGACTGAAAATAATAGTTTAGGAGGGGGGGAACCCCCCCCAAAAAATAGAACTATCTTCTGGAGGGTGGGGCCCTTATAGTACAGGCTTCCCCCACTGGGTGAGTGTTCTAGGAACCCATCTGTATCGCTGCACCAGCTAACATTGTTGTGAGAGGCTGCATTCTGCTTCAGTGAATTTTTATTGAGGACTCTTTCAACACATTTGTCCATTTCATGATGGGTGATTTACGAGCACACCTGTCCACACCACGTTGAGTGTTCAGCAGTTTTTTACCAAAAAATGGCATGACCCCATGCCCCACCCTCCCTATTCACCTGATCTTGCCCCAAGCGACTATTTTTGTTTCCCCAATGGAATAATCCTCAAAGGGAAACGTTTGTAGAAGAGGTGAAACAAAAAAAAAAAAAACGGCAAAAGCACTAAAAGGCATCAAAATTAACAAGTTCAAAAACTGTCTTGAGTTGTGGGAAAAATGTCTTGATAGGTGTATACATCAAATGGAGATTACTTTGAAGGTGAAGGAAGATTAAATACGTGAAAATAAATACACAAAAATTTTTATAAATAAATTCTAGGGTTTTTGGGTCCTCCCTCTTATTATGGAGTTCCTATTTACACACTAATACTCAAAGAACACAGAAGAAAACAGGTTTTGCAGTCAAGTTTCACTGAATGGATTAATTTCCTTTAACTTGTACTTGGGTTTATTGCAAACTGATATGGCTCATTTAAGAAACTGGGAGGCACAGTGTTCAGTCTCAATATATGAGTCACTCAGAGAAAGTGAATTGTAGAGAGGATTAGACACAGAAAGGTGCTGTTGGTTGAGGGAAGGAAGAGGGAGAAGGGGGAGGACAGAGAGACCGAAGAGCCATGTTCTCCTACCTAAAGGACCATACCTGTGAAGTGCATATTCAGAACAACACTATCTGAATGCCTAGTATGCACCATTACAGGACTAACCAAGAGGGTGTAAGAAAACTGGAGGAAACAGTCAGGAGTAGCCAGGGAGCATTAATGAGCCTTTTAGCAAAGACTCTGAGGACTTTGCAATGAAAATGTCCTGAGGCACAGAGCCAGGGCAGAAGGCCCAGGGAAGCCTAAAGAGCAGAGAGTAAACCAGAAAACCCCAGAATCGGTCCTATAGCAGCAGTTAACTGTAATATAAAAGTTTAGATTTTAGATGAATTAGTCTACTTTTACTCCAAACATTTATGTCTTTAGAAGAACAAGTGAAATATCTACACATTATATAAGCAGGTAGGCTTGGCATCGATGTTCTGTGCTCAAAGGAAGTCCCACTCTGGACTGGCACCTGTCTGAGACGCCCTCATGGTTTGTTTAAAAAAAAAAAAAAAAGAGCCTCTCCTTAAAAGCAACCAAACTGCCTCTCCTGGACTTTCATAAAAATATCACCCAGTAGGGGAATTGTTGCAGGCAAAATAGATTTTCCCCACAATTATAAAACTCAGCAGTTTCGTGTCTTGAATGATAATAATCTGGGCAGATAATGAGACCCTAATTTCTGCTTCAGTGTTCTTCAGTTCTCAACAACTAACTGGCGATTTACTCATGAATTTCCCCTTGCGTATATCCCACATTAACACAAAAAGTCAAAGTCAAAGAAAACTCTTCCAATCTTATGTTTTTTTCAAATTAAATTTTTTTTATCTTGCACACAGTTTTAAAAGATATGAAATAGAGCATTCTTTGAAGTTTCCAAAGAGTTGTAAAATGGTAGCAAGCTTTTATGCATTTAATCGAAGGAAAAAAGAGAGGGAGGAAAGGAAGGAAAATTATCTCCCCAGTAAAATCTCAATCTCTCTCTCTCTCTCTCTCTCTCTCTCTCTCTCTCTCTCTCTCTCTCTCTCACACACACACACACACACACACACACACACACACACACACAGGGGACTATGGGCGCAGTGGGGATGGGTCTCCTCATGCTTCCTTTTTATTGCTATTACATTCTATTTACAGAAAGATCTAGTTCTTTTACCTGCCTATTAGTGGCAATAAAGTGTGATCCCCACACGCACCTCCACACCTCTGAGTCACCTCACCCCATCCTGCGCTGATGCCTCCAACCCCACGAAGAGATGTCACTGGCCACTTGGCCAAAGACCTAATCCTCACAACTTGAAGAAGATCAGATCTAAATAATTAAAGTGAAGTTTCAGTTTCTCTGTTTTTACCACACATAAAATTTGGTTAGATCTGCACAAACTGGAAATAAATATTGGCATTGAATTGTCTCAATGCAGGCATTTTGTGGTGTTCATGAAATTCACTTTGAGAGACTCTCTACAGCAGCTGCATCTGGAAAGGAATTTTCACCAAATTTAAAGGACAAGACTTAATTTCTATGGGGCCTGAAGGTTATATAATTGGGGAAAGGGTTTCTTGAAGACAAAGAATACAAAATCATGAATGCAAAATATAACACACAAATAAGTATTTATTCAGAGTGAGAAAGGAATTCACAACTAATAATAAATCTTTTAAAGCCCACAAATAAAAATTACATAATCTGTTCATGAACAGACTGCCCCCCATAATAAGACTTTTCCACAGACTATCCTCTGGCTCCATCGGCTCCTCCGCTACCCACCACCTCTTTGAAGTGCCAGAACTGCACGGCAAGTTCATGTCACAGTTCAGCCTTTGGCCCTACACCCTCATTTCACAATAGCAGGCAAGTTGCCATAGTGGGCGGAAGAGTATTTTGAAACCCATTTCTACACTGGATAGTCAGCAACAGTCTGTCTGTAGGGCCTTGAACCTCATGAATATGTCCCACTAAACGCCAGCTTTTAAATGTATCCCTAACTCAACTTCACCTCAGGCAGGTCCCAGAAATGCCTGCAAGACTTCAGTGCCTCCTAACTCAAGGAAAGTGTGACAAGAAGTCAGAAGAGAAAGACACAACCAACTGTGATTGAAATACTTTACTTTCGTTCACTTTGTTAAAACTACTACTATACAAACACAATGGCCCTGGGGTCATACACTGAGGAACCCTGATGCTACAGGTCGCATGAGCTTCCGGGTAAATCCACTTTTGGCTCCAAGGTGGGCTCACAGTTACTGAGTGCTTTGTACAGCACCCTGGAGGAGCTGGCTCCCCGAGAGAAGCTAAAGCCAGTGAGGGGGTAGTCACCAAATTGGGTGTAGCATACAAAATTTACTTGAGAGCTCCCAGAGGGGAGTTCTGGAAGCTCCTTCCTAAATTGAGAAGTGAGAGTCCAGCCATGTCTTATCAATAGAGAAAACAAACCACACAGGGCCCCCAGTGAAAAGGGCCAACCTTTAAATTACAGGCCTCAATGTGCAAAGGAGCTGCTTCTCACAGGGTAACTCTATATGGTTTGCTCTGGAGTAAGGAGCAGCAACTGTTTATTTATTTAAGGGTGGTGAACAGTTCTCCCGAACATTACCAGGGAGGCCAGCAAATTCTAAATACAAATCGCCATCCTATAATCTGAAACCCTTCAAGTTGACAGGCGCCTGCTGTCGGAAAAGTGCAGGATTGGGGCATCATACAATTATGGGTTCGGAGCCGGACTCTGCCAGTTACTGGCCATATGACCCAGGTAAGTTACTTAGCTACTCAGAACCTCAGTTTCCTCAGCCATGATTATAGGATTGTTGAGAGTCCTGATATTTTGGGCAATTCTCCCACGAATAAAATAAAATTTTCAGCAAAGAGTAGCCATTATTATCAAGTTGTCTTTTCCACTTACTATACCACTGCACAAAGAAATCACCTAAATGGTGACCTTGTCTGTTACAAAAGCAAATAAATACTTACATAGAGATTAAAACTTAGAAACCAAAGCTTCAGTTGAATTTGGGAAGCATGTGGTCAGGCCAGACATTAATATTCCCGTCAGCCTGTGGATGGCCGTAAATGAAACTTTCTAAGGATGTAAGTGGGATGGGGGTGGAGTGAGAACGTATTCGTAACAGGTAATAAGTAAAATGTATATTTTTTATAACTGAATGCTATAATAATTACATAGCAGTCAGGACTGATTTAAAAACCAGAAATTCTGCTACCAACATATATATGTTGGGGGTTGAAACCTACTGAGATTCAGGAGTATCAAAGTATACAAACTTATCTGGTCTCCTAGCCACTGTTGTCATTTTGTATTTCCCTCAAACATGCTCATTTTGGTATTTAAAAAAATAACAGATACAAATGTGCCTGCCTACCCTCCTGAGAACCAAGCCACCTACAGCCACAGTGTGCCAAACTCCCTCTCAGTAAGACATGCCTGTCAGCCTGCATTTCTCTCTAACTGACCAGTGCTTCCTTTCTACTCCTGCTAATGCTATGGGGAACACAGAAACAGAATTTTTTTTTTAACTTTTTAAAAAAGTGTTCAGCAAGTTTTATCAGGGAATTGAGCACTTCCATTTCCAAATGCCGTGAAGTTCCTGGGTTCTATCCTGTCTTACTCATCTTTGTGTTCTCCACCTTTCCATATAAATGTTAAGACACAGAAACCCATTGAGTTTGCATACCTTTTGCTAGTGAGGAATGAGGCTGGCTAGAAGGAGGTAGGGAGCCCCTTCTCTTTGCTCCCCTAAGAGCCTTATATAGAGCCATACATGGAGCCATCTGTGGGCTGTAGTGAACTCTGCCGCACTCTCTTCAACAGGTTTTAGACCATTCCAGTATCTTGAAGTTTACATTTTCAAAGTGTGGACTCTCCACTATCTGAGGTGCTTTTGAACAGCTCAGTGATCTGAAACCAGGTTTAGGTGTCACTCCCACTGTTTTTAAATCCAACAAGGAATTATTTCCAACTACAGATTTTGCTTTGTTTTGTTTGTGCTCTTCAAGTCTCATTTTCTGCTATGAAATCTGCAGTTTACTTGCTGCTGTTACTGGTTAATAGTTTTTTTGGGGGGTTTTTTTTTTTGGTTTTTTTGGCTACTAATACCTTATTGTTGCTAAACCTAAAATTTCTAACCCTGCCAAATCACTGTTTTCTTAAAATATTATATTTCTCCCTCCCACACACTCTCACAGATAATTTCACCTACTTTAATTCTTAGTGCATTTCCCTACAAAATTACTGAAATCCCAAATCGGTAATAATTTTTTGCTGTTTTTCTGGGCAGCCAGATTTAAGTGGGTTTTGGGGGTTTGATGGGTTTTGGGTTTTTTTGCTTTTGTTTGTTTTTGCCAATTGGAGACTTTTTCATCTGTGAACTTAAAAACTCATTTTGGGGACGCTCCTTGCTCTCACTGTACCCTCCCTTGCCCAGGGACCTTTTTACAACTTCTTCCCTGCCTCCGTTCAGCTAATTCCATCTTTGGGGGCTATTGTTTGTTTATAGCAAGAACTCCCAGACTTGTAGGAGTCTTAGCCCCAGACCATTACTCAGTTATATATTCTCTCCTTTTAAAAATCCCATATGGGACATTTCTAATTTAAAGAAGATGAACATTAATTTTGTGTCAAAGAGCTGGTTCTCCTTGTGATCATCGGAAGTGGTCTCCGGGCACAGGAGAGCGCTGCTCTTGGCGGTGTCTGACTTTCCACCCTCTCTGGCTGTAAGTTATCTCCCCCAGGCCAGGCAAAAGCCGTAAGCTTTTCCAAAGTGCATTTTACATACACTCTACTCAAATATCACTAAAGGTCATTCCAAAGCACTTGCTTCACCAGGACACCTAGCGAGAGAACCAGGGTAAAAATGCAAATGTTAAGGTTCACAATCTTAGGATAAACAGTGATTCTTAAAATAGATACCTAAACACTTTAAAGGTAGTTCTGGAATGCTCAGATTTTGTGAAACAGAATTAGAAAAGCAGAGAATGATGGCTTTCTCATCTGGAGAGGGTATTTTGTTCTACTCTGCTTACTTGAAGTTTGAGCTAACTATCCAAAGTTTTTCATGGATATTTTTTTGAATTGGCTAAAGACAATCAGGCTGTCTTGCTGATTTGCAGATCTGTATCCTGCATGGGTTACTCTCTGCAGACAACTATAAAGCTGGCAGTATACTTTTTAAAATTAGAATTGAATGAAAAGCAAAATGACTCTTGAAAATCACTTCCATATGATCAATGAAAAGCAAAATAATTTTTTAAATTAAATACATTCATCACACATTTAACCTGAATCTTAGTTTTCCGTAAGTATAATTTCTAAAACATAACTATATTAGGTATTTTTATATTCAAGATACATAGCACTTTCACCTCATGAAACCTACACCTTAACACCAGGCCTGTGGATATCATTTATTTTGCTCATGGAATATTTCTAGCTCTCTGTACCTCCTGCAATCCCTGTGTTTGGGTGGGACCCATGATTAGTAATGGCCCATGGAAGTGAAATGTGAGACCCTACAGAGTTTTCTTTCCCTCTGTCACAGCCTACAATCCCAGAGTGGGGATCATGATACCATGAGGCAGAGCCCCCTATAAACCCACTGTGGACATATAGTGTGAAGAGGAAAAAAATCCTATTGCTCTAGACCACTAAGATATGGGACCATTTGTTACCACCACATATATAATCTACTCTATCCTGACTGCTACAAGTTCCATATAATAAGATGACATAATAAAATTTCACCAATTTGGAATGATGTAAAAAAAGACAACAACAAGAAAATGAATTAGTAATTCCTCAGAATTACAGGATTTTTAAGAAGAAGATGTTACTTCTGATAACTGTCTGCTACAGTAATGACCCAACCTGATTTCACCATCTACCAGAATGCTCTCAAGTCTCATGTTACAAGAAAGTCAGTGGATATTCTAAATGGTTTTATTCCCAGTTGTTTCATTTCTATTCTGTATTTCTCAAGTAGGTAGAAGGGGCTATATCCAAACGGAGGAGGGTGAGCACAGGAACAGATGGGCCTGGCTTTCAGTCACAGCACTATAACACACCAGCTGGTAACCTTGAAGGTCATGTACCTCTGTATGTAAAATGGAGATGATACAGGCCAGGCCAGAGCCCAGCAGGTGGTAAACCTAACTGGTACATAGAAAATCTCAGATGGTGGCCTCACATCAGCAGAAATTGTTCAGAGCAGGAGCCTCCCCTTTTCTGTCTAATCCACCTTGCCCTGCACAGTGCTCTGCCTGGGGTGGCTACTCTGCAAATGTAGTTGGCAGACAACATTTTTCAAAATGAATCAACTCTTCTTTCTCCAGTTCATGCTTCATCAACTAATTCCATCTCTTGGGTTAGAGATCCCTGCTGTGGCATTTTTAGATGCAAACATTCAATTTCATTTTAAATTGGAATTGTGATAGTCCATAAAAATAATTCAAATAAACCTGTGAGATTCCCACTCTTGTTTTCCCCATGGGAGGCAGTGTGAGGAGCTACAAAGAACATGGGTTTAGGAGGGAGTCAGGCCAGGGGCTGAATCCCAGATCTGCCTTTTACTATGACCAATGGCAAACACATAATTCCCTAATTCTCAATATCCTTATCCCTGAAAGGGGTAATAATACCCATCGTAGAACATGGTCATAAAATGAACTGAACTTGCATGTTAAAGCATCAGACCTGGGATACAGTAACTGCTCACTTTTTAAAAAAAAGAAAAGAAAGAAAGAGAGAAAAAAAGAGAAAAAGAAAGAAATGTCAGTTTCCTTCCCATATTATGCTTCTGAGTTTTTGACATTGTTCATTAAAATTTAAATTACTATGAAGAGGATGGTTGTTTCAAGACTGCTTGTGCCAACAATCTCACTTTCGTAGAGTTCCATTTGTACTGAAAGAAGTCACTTCAACCCCAACTGGATTTTAAACTTAAGGTCATCTGCAAACTGGAAACCAGCAGTAACTTGTGTCAAGAAACTAAAGTATCCCCCAAGCAGGCTGATTTCTGCTTAATCACTCAAACTGAAAACTATTAAATGTTTCCTTAATTTATGTTCTCTCTCTAAATAAAGCAAGGTCCATTGGACAAAGGAAAAGCAGCCGATTCACAATAATGCACAGCCAAAGGCATTCCGTTCATTTATTCATTCATTCATTTTTATTGCCCACTCACCCTATCGCAGGCACTTCTTGGTGGATACAGCAATGAGCAAGAAAGACAAAATCGCTGCCTTCATGGAACTCACAGTCCAGGGGAGGAGAGAAGCAAGTACATAAATAATAAAACAGTGTTTATTATAGAGGTCCTTGTTGTAAAGAAAAATAAAAGAGGATAAGGAAATACAGTGCTGTAAGGAGAGCGATCAGTACGAGTCAGAGTCTGAAGAGAACACAGGAGGAGGTGTTCAGAGCTCAATGATGCAAATGAGCAAGCTGGTGACACCTGGAAAAAGAGCCTTCCTGAAAGAGGCAGAAACAGCCCTGAGGCAAAACAAATTTGCCAAGTTCAGGGACTGGAAGGATGTGGCCAGCTGGAGTAGGAGAGACGGAAATGAGGTCAGAGAGCAAAGTGGCAATTAGACCATGCAGGTCCCCAACCCGTACTACCTAACTTAGATCTGATGTTAAGTGTCCTAGGAAGCTGTTAGAGGTTTTTGAACAGGAGAGTAACTTAGTCCACAGTTTTAAACAATCACGTAAGTTTCTATGAGAGAATGGACAGAAAGAGGGCAGGAGTGAGAGTAGGAGAGCTATTAGGAAGCTGTGGTTGTTGAAGGGAGATGATTACAGCTCAGATTAGAATGGTGGTGCTGGAGGAAATGAAAAGTGGCCATATTGGGGGTATATTTTGAAAATGGAGCCAACAGTACTTGATAAACAATTGGACATGGGATATGAAGGAAAAACAGGAATTAAAAGCAACTCCTAAATTTTGGACCTGAGCAATTGTGTGAAATGGGGTGCCCTTTGCTGAGAAAGATAAAACTGGGTCGGGGGGAGAGGTGAACAAGCAGGGTTAAGTGAGAAAGCCAATTACTCTACTTTAGACATATTAAGTTTGAGATGCTTATTGGACATCTAAGAGATGGTGAGTACACAGTGGAAGATATAAATGTGGAGTTCAAAGAAGAAGTCTAGGCTGGAGATAAATTTGAGATTCACTAAGATTTGGGAGTCACTAAGGCATTGGAACTAGGAAAACCTTCCAGAGAAAAGGTGTAGACTGAGGAGAGTTTGAAAAAGGAGGACTCAACCTGAAGAGCTGAGGAAGAAGGGAAAGAGCCATCAACAACAGAAACAGGCCAGCTGATATGGTAGGAGGAACCCAGGAGAGCATGGGATCTCTGAACCCCCTACCACCATGGGAAAAAAGTATTTGAAGAATTTGGTCTGCCAAGGAAAGCAGAAAATTTAGTACAGAGGCTGAAAGTTAATATGGGTTAAGCAGGGCTGATATCCTGCAGGAGAGCTGAAAGAAAATGCAAGAAAATGGTTTCCCCAATGGGAAACCTCAGCTTGGCAGATAGGGAAATGGGGACATGGCTGAGGTTGGGAGATGATGGATAATTTAAAAGTGATGGCATCGGGGAGCTGATAAAGATCTGGTGCTCCAAGACACAGAAGAAACAAGCAAAGTGCAGACTTCCACCTACTTCCAGCAATTCCACTTCTGAGTATGTACTCAAAAGAACTGAAATCAGTCTCAGAAGGATATCTGTACGTCCATATCCATAGCAGTATTATTCACAATCGCTAAAGGTGGAAGCAACCCAAGCATCCACTGATGGATGAATGGATAAACAAAATATGGCGCATACGAACAATGGAACAATATATAGCCTTAAATATGAAGGAAATTTTGGCACATAATACAACATGGATAAACCTTGAAGACATTACGCTAAGTGCAATAAGCCAATCACAAAAAGACAAATACTGTATGATTCCACTTATATCAGGTACACAGAGTAGACAAATTCATAGAGATAAAAAGTAGAATGGTGGCTGCCTGGGGCTGGGGGAGAGGAAATGGAGAGTTACTGTTTAATGGGTACAGAGTTTCAGTTTTGCAGAACAAAGAGTTCTGGGGAAGGAGGGTAGTAACGGTTGCACAACAATATGTCTGTACTTGGTGCCATTGACCTGTACACTTTAAAATGGTTAAGATGGTAAATATTATCTGTATTTTGCTACAATAAAAAAATTGGAAGGAAAAAAGTATCACCTACTACATCTCTTCCCTGGCTTTGGTTTTATACTACAGTATATAAGAAGTCACCATCGGGGTAAGCCAGATTTGTGAACAGGACACAATCTCTACTGTTTCTGCAACTTCTTATGACTCTATAATTATTTCAAAGTAAAAGTTTTAAAAAGTCACCTACTAGGATGTCAACAAAGAACTTTTTCATCCAGATGTTCCTGTGGCCCAGCTAACAGGAACCTGCTCCTTGGAGCCGCTGGCCTCAGTGCCCTTTCCAGCAATGACACGGCCCTCTCTTCTCATTTTGGGTGTGATGTGGTGAAACTTGCTCCAAAACCTTGACACACTTCTCAGAATTTTGAGACTGTTTGGTCCTTCGACCTTCACTGCTTATAATTTAAGGACTTCACCATCCTAACACACATCCAAAATAAACATTTATCTCCAAAGAAGCTAAACAATCTGGGGAAGTTTTCACTTTAAGGTTGGAAATACAAAGAAAGAGCTACCTGTTAAAAGGGGTGGGGGGTGGATTTGACTTCCCAATGCCATTGTTGATTTGGATTCAGAGAAATCAGATCATTCTTCTCATCGATGGGGTTCAGGACACACTATCCCCAAAATATGTCATCTTGGCACATTGAACATTTTAATCTGATGGAATCTGAGGCATGTGTGGAAAGGACTCCTGCCTGCCCCTGAAGTAGGTCATAAGACCATTATATAAGAGGAGCCTTCCCATAACCCTTAGGAAAAGAGCATCCTGACCTCCAAGATGGAGGGGTGCTGAGAGGAAAACGCATGCACAGGCCTTGCTACATTTTCTGTTTACTACGCTTAGTTTATACCCTTTGTCCTGTTACATTTTCCCATCCTACAACTTTCCACACTTCATCAAACCTAGCATAAAATCATGTAGGTTTAACCATTTCTTCAGGTCTTCATTTCCTAAGGAGACTCCTGAGTCATGTAAAATTTACATTAAATAAATTTGTGCAATTTTCTCCTATTAATCTGCCTTTTGTTACAGAGACCCAGCTGAGAATCTAGAAGGATAAAAGAGATATGTTTCCTCTCCTACACCCCCGTTAAGCATAGACATGCTCGTAACCCGCCCCTCTGGCCTCCCCCCTCCACCCCCACCCCCACCCCACACACACACACCCCGCCCCCCCACACACACACCGGCTCTCACCGCCACCGCCACAATAACCTCTCAGCTGACGTGGATCAGGAATCCTAAATGGAGACCCAGTCAGCTCTAATGGATCCAGAGAAGCCAATTGAATCCACAGGCGTGCCCTCCAGTGACCTGTGGCTCAGCAGCACTCTCTCTCAAAGTTCAGAACACTTGAAATTATCGATTTGCCTGGAGGGAAGTGACAGGGAACAGCTGGCTTCCTCCAGAACAGGCCAAAACAAGGCTTGGCTGTGAGATATAACCAGCACCCGAGGCCCTGAACAGAGAGAAAGGGGCAGCTTACAGAGATCAAAAAAGGGCCACAGAGAGGTCACAGAAATACATCCGGAGGTCAGAACCAGAAGCATGAATGTTTTTAGAACTCAACGATTGTTCTCTAAAAGTGAATGTGTGGCAGCATAAGTAATTCGGGGCAATGGATGAGCTGTATCTACGAACTGAGAATGGCAAATAATAACATTTTGAGTCAATACAATTCTGCCAGATTGCAAGCTGTTAAAATAACATTTACCTGGTTCTCACCTATAATTAGGGATCAGGGCTGTGTCAAGGCAGAAAAAGCATTTTACTACATCATGTATTGATTTATGACACACCTATCTCATCTGAGATGGGGAGATCATTCATGCTTCCTGAAATATAGGTCATCAGTCAAATCTCTCAGAACGCATTACAAAATGGAAAAAAAAAATGACTTTCTTAAAAAAAATGATATATTGCACAGTCTTGTAGCCCTTGTAGCCTTTATGGCAGAGAAGAGTTCAAGGCCACCAGCTTTGACAGTCATAGCCCCCATGGTTTTTATTTAAAAGATAAAATAGAAGTTGGTCCTCGAAAATTGATTTCCTCTTCACCTGTACAAGATTAGCATTCAGTAATTCTTTCTACAGGTGTTTTATATCAGATCAATTCTCATCACCTCACAGTCTCAGTCACCAAAGGGAAATGTTAGCATGGTCAGCAGGTCGGGGCTATGGCTGGAAATATATCAAAAAAAGATTGCACCAAACATTTAGCAACTGAACTTTACAGTGTTGTGCTTCCTGCTGTTTTGTTATTGTGGTACTGTTACTCACCTATTTGAAGAAGAAAAAAAAAACCTTAAGATTTCCCCATTGCTTATCAAAATCTGATGTATTTTAGGCCACAGAATAAACCCCAAATACTTTCTAGTCTACAAAATAAACCCAAAACTCTTTCCAGTCTCATAAACACTTCACTTCCTACTAAACTCCACTAACTTCAACAACAAGAGCTAACACTTTTAAATCACTTACTCTGAATCAGGAACAGTTCCAAGACTTTCACACATCTTAAATAATTTAACTTAATTTAATAATGCAGTGAGATACTATTATTATCCACCCCCTTCCCTTTACAGATAGAGGCTGGAAGCCCCTAGCAGTTAGTGACTTGCCCATGGTCACAGGGTAGTATGCGGAAGAGCTGGGATTTCGACCCAGGCAGCCTGGTGCCTGAGCCTAAACACTTCACCGTTACATCCTTGAACTTGCCTGATTTGTGGATCCTTCTCTGTCCTGCTTTTTTAATACCCTCTTCAAAAATATCTATTGTAGAAATTCTGTCAAGGCCCATTTCAAATCCACATCTTCTCCAAAGCCTTCTTGGTTTCATTTATCTCCATATCTCCTTCAGGACCCTAATTATATTCTACCGTTATTTGTTGGGTTTTTGTCTTAGACCCTTCAGTAGTCTGTAAACCCTGAGCAGAGACTAAAACATTCTCATCTCCACATCCCAGGCAGCAGGTAGCAGAGTCCCTGGAACGTCGAGGTTCCCTGGGTAATAAATGTGTTCAGTTAATGACCTTTCTTCCTTGTTTCTATCCAACTTTTCCTGGTGCACAAAACAAAACTGAGTCTCAGCTCTCAGGGATAATATCATGTGACCGGCCTTGCATTATGTCAACCTCAACAACACTTGGAAAAAAGCCAAAAAAGTATTCACACATTTTCTATAAAGTCATTTCAGGGAAAAGGATAATTGTATGGCTTGGCACTTGACACATAGCCTAGGTGAATGTTGAAATAGTTGCACTTTTTATTAAGAGCTTAAAGACATAATCCAGCTTTGCAACTTCATAAATGTGAGTAAGGAGGGGGTTTTTTTCTCTAAAATAAAAAATGTTGGATAGCAGGGAGGAAGAGGAAAAAGTGGACTTTTTTTTTTTTTTTTTTTTAGGATACTCAGCGCAAGAAAAACTGTATAACTCAGTGGCAGGTGGCTGACTAACTAAAGATGTCGGTTTGGCAGGTTCAAGCTACCAAGAAAAGAAAGCTCTGGTTACCTTGACAACGCAGGAAACCTGGGGCTACATCATGTTTGACTCTAAGTTCCCTTTTAAAGCCTTAGTAGATTTAGTACCATTTTAGCAGAACTACATGACTGAAACTCTTGTTTCTGTCATAGATTAAAACCACACCAAAAATGATTTTTCAGATAAATATATCTTTTGTTTTAGGATAAAGTTACACACCTTTAATAACTCTGATACACCAAATCTCCTCTCGTGAGTTGCCTGAGCTGGTTATCTCTGTAGCCCAAAGTCCCTGCATAACAGTCCCAATTCTGTCTCAGTTTGTCCTGGCAAGATGGCAGAGAGCAATTTTACTTTTTTTTTTTTTTTTTAGCAAACACATTACAATTAGCTGTGGTCTAATGTTCAAATGCTGAATATTTCACTCCTCATTAAAAATAAAAATTCCCCAAAATAGTCATTTGATGAGATCATATTATTTCCTTAGGGATCTAGTCAGTTGCCGTGGTACCACGGGAAGCAGTCGCCCTTGAACATCGGCCCCCGCCTGCAGCCCCGGTCCCAGCTGCCCTCTCACTCCTGCCTTAGCCTTCCCCAACTCTTTACAGGCTCACGGGAAGGGCCTGTTTGCAAGACCTCCAAACCTAGGACTCTGGAGTGCTACTCCCCTAAAAGCTCACGGGGTCCCTTCTTTGGAACCCCCACACTCCACCCCCATTGGCCAGAACCCCTAGGGCCTGGACCCTTCTCCTTTGAATTACTGGAGAAAGCATGATCTTGGTGGGCAAGTCAAAACTCAGGACAGATTTTCCTTAAAAAATGCTGTAAGTGGTAGTTAATATATGTATTCCTGTTGGTACCATAAAATATGAGCTAAACAGAATTTTACAGATTGACCTAACCACCCATCCATGCCTGATACCATTCTTTCTATCACAAACATTTCCTAAGTTTAAACCAGCTAAGTTACAAACTCTTGAAACCTAATATTAAGTTGGATTTGGCCCATATTTATCACTTTTCAATGCACTTTACACATTGGAAATCACTTTATTAATTTAGGATCTTAAAGATTCACTGCATATAAATACAGCCTGAAGAAAATCAATCACTTATTTTACTTTAAAAAATGGTCATTACGTTTGATGTATTAAATATAAAAGCAACATTTAATATCATTACAAGTTTTTTAATTTATTTTTTCATGCTTTTTAAATTTATAACAAATGGAGCTAAAGCTCAGAATTTAGAATATCATCTTTTGGTTTTGGCTAATTTAAAACAAGTGAGAAAAATCTTAAGGTTGATAGAAAACATTTATAACAAAGTTATATTTCCTTAATTTAATGTCTTCTCTGATGCCCCTCCAAAAAATGAGGACCGTCATTTTCAAAAACAACAGAGCAATAAAACAGTATCAGAACACCCCCCAAACTGTCTACAACTTTTGGCCTGTGGAGCCTTTCCTATTGAGCTCCATTTTCTGGGTTTTCACTCTCATATTTTCTGCTTCTTCTGTTGCTTTATTTTTATCAACTTCACAGATTTGTAAAAAGAGAATTTCTTCCCAGATCGAAACATGTTTATCTTTTCACATGTTTATTCCTGGGCACAGATTCAAACTCATGTCTCGATTTTATGTCAGTATCTCTCAAACATGGAATGAGCTCCTCCTTCACAGAATGCAGAAGCTAGAAAACTCTGATGCCAGAGAAAAAAACAAAAACAAAAAAGAAAAAACAAAAAAACCCCTACAAAACCAAGAGAAGCAAAAGGCCAGGCCGGCCTGAGCCAGGCCACCAAGCAGCCTGTGGGCCAAACTTGTTCAGCTCCCAGGTTGAGCTCCTGGAGGCTGTTCTGCTTCCTGCAGCACTTGGAGATATCTCTTCTATCTCAATCACCAAAAGTGAAGGATGCTTTTGCAAAGCAGTCAACGCAGCAATAACTATCGTGGCTGACATTTCTGCCTTCATGGTAGAAAAATTTTCTTAGTATATATTCTTACAACACGTCTGTGACTGACGCTTAATTGTCATGTTCATAAGAAATCATTTACTAGGGGCTGGAAAAGGAAGCGTGGCATACAAGAGCAAGATCCTAGGTGAGGAGGGAAATCAGGTCACAGGGGCATCTGAGTCCAGTATGGCCAGCAAGTTTGTGACAACCCTATTCAGCATTAAAGAGGAATTAAAAGTGACTAAGTCTATAACGTTGTATAAAATCAGACCTGGCCCTGGGATCCCACATCTGTCTCAGCACATCTTGTTCTTTAATAGACCCATATTTCATCTAAGACATGTTCTATCGTACTGGCTGGGGGAGGGGGGATACAACTTACTTGGGTGAATGGCAGAAAAGAGGCATTGTACTAGTAATGCTATAGGTAGTTTATATTTACAAAGTATTTAAAGCATTTCAACAGATCAAATGGTAAAAGAACTGGCTATTGTTTTTCAAGCAAGGACTGGAGAAAGATCTAGTTTGTCCAAATACCTCTATCTAAGGGAGTTGTAAATCAAGTCACAGGCAGAGTGACAAATGGAATGTTAGCAAGGGCTAGGGCAGGGAGGAGAAGAAAGAAAACCCCCTGAGCATGTTGCAGCCTTGGGAAGCCTGACAGGCTTCTTTAATGGCAGGGTTTGAGGAATGCAGCATTTCTAATCTTTTGAGGGTTTCAGAACCTTTGACCTTTGCATTCTCCACCATGCACACCTGAAGGGAATGCGTGATCAGGGGGCCTAATAACAAACTGATTGCCACACTCTGGTGAGTCTCCAGTTAGGACCTGTTATAGCTGCCCCTGTGCCAGGAGTGGGGAGTATCTAGTAAGTGAGATTAAAATCACTGTAGATGTTCATTCAAGATGTCCAGGCCTCTGGTGAAAAAGAAATAACCACATCAACCTACGGGACCAAGCATAATCTAGCTTCTTTGTAGGTGGGCTTTCCTGGATGACTTATCATATTAACATTATTTTTAACAAATGATATGCATTGGATCTTTACAACATGCCAGGAACCATGCCAAGCACTTCACATGCATTATCTCATTACATACTCACAGCGACTGCATGAAGTAGAGGCCACCGCTCTGTCCGTATGTGGTAGAATGTGTGCAGATATCGACCTGTACCCCTTTCTCCATCTGTCCCCCATCTAAGAGCAATGAGCACATCCCACACTCACCCTCCTCAAGGTAAGTGTATCAAAGCAGAAATGCAAAGACAAAGAAAAGCCTATTCCCAGTTTCCAAATACATTTTCTAACTTGAAGAAAATAATCTGAGAGAAAAAGTATTTTTATGAAGATGTGATTTATTTTTAATTAAAAGAATTATAACACTTCCAGTCAAGATGGTGGCATGCATAAACGCAGTACTCATCCTCCCAACAACCACATCAAAAATTACAACTAAACTATAGAACAACCATCATTCAGAACAGCCTGAAATCTAGCTGAAAGGAAGGTATGCAACCAGGGATTTAAAGAAGACATATCAAGACTGGTAGGAGAGATGGAAATGCAGAACTGGCTAGTCCCACACCTATGTGTGGCAAATAAAAACCAGGAGGCTCCCCTCTGAGGAGAAGAGGTCTCAGCCTCATACCAGGCCTCTGAGTCCAGCATTCCAGTGGCTGAGTGAGACAAAGGGCTCTTGAATCCGAGCGAGCTTCTCTTAAAGGGCTCTTGCACAGACTTACAAGGACTCCCTCCCTCAAAGCTCCAGTGCTGGGCAGCAGCTTGAAAGAAACCAGGAACATATGGGAAGAACTGAATTGTCTGGCATTATGGTGAAAGCAGGAGAGACAGCTTTCTGACAGACAAAACTGCTGGCAGAGACCATTGTTTCTTTTCTGAATCCTCCCCTTCCCCACAGAGCCAGCAGGTAGGCTCCATATCTCAGTCTCCATCAACTTGACTCATATTGTTTGCTCCACCCTGGTGATTCCCTGAGACCCCACCCCACATGACCTGTAGGTCCACGCAAGCCATTTCCAGTGGCTTTTCCATACAACTGGCCTCTCTTGTCTGATGCTTTGGACATTCCTAAAATCTCTCAAACAAGCAGCATCTGGCCTCTGGGTACCTTATACCTCTTGATAAGTGGTCCCAGATATGACACTAGTACAGTTGGCCTTGGTTTGAAGTTTGGCCTTTCCTGGACACCTCCAAGCCCAGCCCAAGTAGCAGCCATCCGCAGATCACTCTTTAGCTCATGCCAAGTGGCCTCAGGCAAGGCTCAGGTGGTGGCTGGCCTTTCATTTCCCAGGGGACCCCAGAGCCAGTGCACCTGGTGGACAGCTTCAGACCACACCAGAGTACAACCCTACCACCTCCATAAGCAACACTCACAAGGGGTGGACTCAGTGAGCACCAAAGTTCCACTAAAGTAAGTCCTGCACAGCAGCCCTTCCTGCGCAGTCAAAGCTGGTCCTTGCAGCCAATCAGCCTGAGGGTAAGTCCCTCCCAATGAAGCCACAGCAATCAAGGCTCAACTACAATATGACAGTACACACAGCCCACATGGGAACAAATCTGGAGCACCCAACTCGGGTGATTTGGGAGACTGTGCCACTGGGCCTTAAAGGACACCTAATACACAAGACCACTCTACCAACCCCAGGAGACATAGCAACTCTACTTATTACATGAAAACAAATATAAGGAAGCAGCCAAAATGCAGAGCCAAAAAAAAAAAAACAGGTCTCAGATGAAAGAACAGGAGAAATCTCCAGAAAAAGAACTGAATTAAATGAAGGCAGGCAAACTACCAGATCAGAGTTCAAAACACTGGTTATAAGGATGCTCAAGGAAACTAGAACTTCAATAGCATGAAAAAGGATATGGAATCCATAAAATGGAACCAGTCAGCAATGAAGGATACACTAAATGAAATGAAGAATACATTATAGGGAATCAACAGTAGAGAAGATGAAGCAGAGAATCAAATCAGCATTTTGGGAGATAAGGAAGCAGAAAACACCCAATCAGAACAGCAAAAAGTAAAAAGAATCCAAAAAAAAGATGAGGATAGTGTCAGGAGCCTCTAGAACAACTTCAAGCATACCAACATTCACATGATGGTGGTGCCAAAAGGAAACAAGAGAGAGCAAGAAATTGCAAACTTTTGAAAAAATAATAACAGAAAACTTTCCTAATCTGATGAAGGAACTAGACATACAAATCCAGGAAGCACAAAGAGTCCTAAACAAGATGAACCTGAAGAGGCCCACACCAAGACACATTATAGTTAAAATACAAAAGGTTAAAGACAAAGAGAGAATCCTAAAAGCAGCAAAGGAAAAGCAATTAATTACCTGCAAGGGAGCTTCCATAAGACTTTCAGCTGATTTCTCAACAGGAACTTTGCAGGCCAGAAGGGATGAGCAAGAAATAATCAAAGTGATGAAAAACAACGACCTACAACCAAGATTACTCTACCCAGCAAAGCTATCATTTAGAATCAAAAGACATATAAAGAGCTTCCCAGACAAGAAAAAGCTAAAGGAGTTCACTACTAAACGAGTATTACATGAAATGTTAAAGGGTCTTCTTTAAGAAGAAGATGAAAAAAGATCAAAGATATGAACAATGAAATGGCAATAAATACATATCTATCAACAATTGAATCTAAAAATCAAAATAAATGAACAAGCAGAACAGAAACAGACTCATAGATACAGAGAACACTTTTATTGTTGCCAGATGGGAGAGGGGTTGAAGGAATGGGTGAAAAAGGTGAAGGGATTTTAAAAATTTAAAATAAAACAATGACAACAAAATTAGTAATCTTCTACCCCTCCCATTCTTCCCTAGCCTAAATCTTGATAGTCACAATTTTCAACTTCTTGAGCCTATTCTTATGTTTATTTTCTTATTCCCAAATGATGTACTGATACTGATTTCTCAATATTAAATATTTCCTAATAACTTCCCATTATGGTAGGTGAACACAGAGCTCTCTACACCGGCACCTTTACTCTCCCATCCCCCAGCCTCCCAAAATAATTAAAAGTTTTAGTTAAATCATAAGTTATACTTACACTACTTTGATTGTGAAAATACTGTTTCACTGCATGGCCAAGGAGTATACTGTGATTAAATTTCCTTTCTTGAAGAATTATTAGTCTTTATTGACTAAAATTATGGGGTTTTTCCACCTAGTAGAATGTAGTGCCAAGAGAGAAATAAAGATCAGCTATCAAAAAAAGAAAGCTATTTTTGGCATTACTGAGTTTGCACTCTGAAATTTTATATCCACTCCACCTATTTTAGAGAGAGAGAAAACAATGGACACTTAAAATAAATACCTTACCTAAATTCACTCAGCTGTTAAGTGGTAAATCTAGAATTAAAATTTAAGACTTTTGCAGTTAGTGCCTATGTTCTTATACATTGTTTTTCTCATGGAGATAATGTAAACACCCCAGAGATGTTTTATAAGAGGGCAGGCCCACACAGAGAACCCAGGCACCTTTAAACCAGCAGTTCTGGTACTTTAACATGGAAAAGATCAGAGAATTTGCATTTCCTATCAGCTCACAGGTCAGGTGACACTGATGCTGAGACCTGCTGCCTCTGCAAGTCTCTGAGAACTGCTGCCCCGCTGAACAGGAATTCCTAAGAGCTAGTCATGCCCCCTCTCAGCCAGGACCATCTCATCCTGATGAGAAAAAAGTACATGAGACACTGCCCAGCCCAGCCCCTGACACTGCATTATTCCCCAGGGGCCCCTAACTAAGCCATGCAGACAGTCTGAAGGAGGAAAAAAAAAAAAGAGAGTGATTTCTCCACCCTGTTTTGAGTTTAGTTTTTAGTTAAGAAGAGGTTCAGAAAATCAAAAAACAAAACCTGTTTCCAGTACAACAACTGAATCTGAATAGCCCCTTAATTTCTTAAGGAAAATTCTCACTATAAACCTAGCGGCAAGAAATAAGCCAGAAAGGAAGGCATCAAAGAACCTGGTATCTGGCTGGTGACTCTCAACGAACAATCAGCCACTGATGACCGTTTCAAAACCATCAGTGTCCAATAAGCAAACAAGCTAAGAAAAATGTCACCTCAGTGCCCCCTCATGTAGGGAAGAAGAGAAGTCAGAGAGTTTAATCCCAGGGGTAAAAGGAGGCACCATACCTGCCTCTTTCCAAGAAAAAAGTCCACCACTCTATCTAGGAAAAAGAAGCAGCACTTCTAAAGGTCTATATCCTGAAAGAAAACATTCCAGAAGAAAGAGAATACTAAATTCAACAGAGCAGAAAGCTTAAACATGAGAGGAGACAGTGGATTTGCTTCTGAGAAACATCAGAAAATTTATTGACTCAGACTAGACGCATACTAAACTATTGTACCTTTTATTCTGTTTTGAATATCCCACTGCATAAAGAATGTAAGCTAAATGATATCTACCAAATTGACTATTGACTAAGAGCACTATACCCTAGTAAGGAAGTGGTGGTTCTTTCTTATACTTCACCATGCTTCCTAAACTTGAAAAGTGTCAGTCTTCTAATAACAGACCCACCTGGGAAAGAAGAGCTATATTTCAAAGTGGCAAAACAAAACCTTTCCTGAAATTTATTGTGCTGATATAAAATCATGATTAGTATGTCATCAGAAATCAAGATAACAATATATGAAGTATTAATCATGGAGTAAAGATATTCACAGCAGAGCAAATGATTAACCACAAAATTCTTCCTATTTCCCCAGAAAGTATTTTACTTTTCTCCATTCTGTATCGCCACACCTGCTACATTTGCTTTATCAAAGTAACTTAGTAATGTTTAGGAGAATTGTGCTATATGACCTTGATGTAGTTAGTGCTATCAGCTTTTAATACATTTGACCACAAACTCCCTGGGAGCAGGAATTATGTCTTGTTTACCTTTCCATCCCTGACACCTTGCACCATGCCAGGTGCTTAAAATACAGGGTGGGGCAAAAGTAGGTTTGCAGTTTTTTGTATGGAAGATAAGATAAAAATTAATAAATAATACAAGAATAAACTCTGTTTTGTGTATTCACAACGGTAAACCTACTTTTACCCCACCCTGCATGTTCACATCATATTAAGTGCTGATAGGATGTGAAACAATTGACACTCCACTGGTGGGAATGCAAAATGAAATGGCCCCTCTGGGACACAGTTTGGTAGATTCTTAGAGTAAATGTACACTTACCAAATGATCCAGCAATGCCACTGTTGGGTATGTATCTTAGAATTTTTACGGTCATCCAAAAACCTATAAATATTCAAATGTTTATAGCAATTTTGTTCATATTTGCCAAACACTGGAAACAAATGTCCTTCGATCAGTAAACGGATTAAAAAATTGTGGCGTATCCATACAATGGAATACTATTCAGTAATAAAAAGAAACAAACCACTGATACGTGCAACAATCTAGATGAATCTCAAAGAATTATGCTAAGTGAAAGAAGCCAGTCGCAAAGGTTACCTCCTGCACGATTCTATTTCCTTGACATTCTCAAAAAGACAAAACTATAGTAATGGACAACAGATGCGTAGTTTCCAGGAGTTTGCGGGCAGGATGTGACTGTAAAGGCATGTAACACAGGGAGTTTGGGAGGGCGGTGGGACCACTCTGTATGCTGACATAGTGGTGGTAACATGAATCTATACATATGTTTCAGTTCACAGAGCTGTACAGAAAAAGAAAAAAGGTCCATCTTATGTAGGACAATTTTGAAGCTTGTTGAACGTACGTAAACTATCTAAAAGTCAAGTAAATACATGTGAAGGTGTTTTTCTTAAGAGTAAAGAAAATTTAGGTAACAGGAAGAATGGAAGTAGGGAAATTCCAGGATTGGGCGAGGGACTTGCCAACACCCCCAGTGATATGGGCTTTTTTCATTTTCCTGCCTCATCATGCTCAGCAAGTTGGCATGTCTGCGGGTAGCACTGTTTCTGGTTGCCAGATACCAGCAGCAGTCCATGCAGTTCATTCAGGTACAAGCTCAGCAAGTAGAAGAGAGGCTGTTTCTTCCTTCATGATTCTCTCTCCCTTTTTGTCAATATTTCCTTATTGCAGTAAAATGTTCATAATATTAAATATACCATTTTAATCAATTTTAATGGTATCATTCAGTGGCATTAAGTATATTCACATTGTTATACAACCATCACCACTATCAAGCTCCTGAACTTTCTCTTCATCTAGTATTGAAACTCTTTAGCCATTAAACACTAACTCTCCATTACCTCCTCCCACCAGCCCTTGGTAACCACTGTTTTACTTTCTGTCTCTAAGAATTTGACTGTTGCGGGTATCTCCTATAAGAGGAATCATGCAATATCTGTCTTGTTGTGACTGACTTATTTCACTTAGCATAATGTCTTCAAGTTTCACCCATATTGTAGCATAAGCCAGAATTCCATTCCTTTTCAAGAGTGAATAATATTCCATTGTCTAAATATACCACATTTTGTTTATTCATTCATCCATCAATGAACCTTTGGGTTGTTTGCACTTTTTGACTATTGTAAATAACACTGCTATGAACACTGGTGCTCAAATATCAATTTGAGTCTCTGTTTGCAATTCTTTTGTGCATATACCCAGAAATGCAATTGCTGGACCAAATGGTAATTCTATGTTTAGTTTTTTTAAAACTGCCATGCTGTTCTCCACAGCACTGCACTGTTTTACATTCCCACCAGCAATGTACAAGAGTTCCAATTTCTCCACATCATGGCCAACACTTGTTTTCTGGTTTTTGCGATAACAATCATCCTATTGGGTGTGAAGTAGCATCTCACTGTGAGTATGATTTGCATTCCCTAATGATTAGTAATGTTGAGCTTCTTTTCATGTGCTTATCAGCGACTTGTAGATCATTGTTTGAGAAATGTCCGTTCGAGTCCTTTGCTCATTTTTATAAGCGGACTATTTTCTTTTTTGTTATTGAGTTCTTCATATATTCTAGATATTAATCCTTTATCAGATGTGATTTGCAAATATTTTCTCCCATTCTGTAGGCTGGCTTTTTACTCTGTTGTCCTTTGATGCACAAAGGTCTTTAATTTTGATAAAGTCTAATTTGCTTATTCTTTCCTTTTGTTGCCTACGCTTTTGATGTCATATACAAGAAATCATTGCCAAATCCAATGTCACAAAGCTTTGCCATATGTTTTCTTTTTATGAATGTTATAATTTTAGGTCTTACATTTAGGTCTTTAATCCATTTGATTTTTGTATATGGTATTAGATAAGAGCAGCAATTTTCAACCAGGTGTGCCGCAAGAATTTTTAAAATATGCAATACCTGACTGTTTAGTCAGGGACACTGACCTCTTTTCCTTTAGACTGCCAAATTAATTAAAAAAAAAAAAAAAAGTAAAACAGCCAACAGAACACAAGATGTCCAGTGTGAATGGATCAAAATTATACCTTTTTTTGGTCAGATCAGCAAAAATATATTCTTCGGTGTGCCACATAATATTAGTAATTAATGTGTGCCAGGAGATGAAAATCACTGGGTAAGAGGAAATTCTTGTTTTAACATTTTACTTAATTTTTATTTAGCATCGTTAAAAATATTTCCTGAGTTTATCTAAAACTTTGTATCTTAACATACTTCTCACAAATGATCTCCATACTGAATTACTTGAAAAGGAATTCTTACCTAAAGGGCACACCAATGTATTTCTCCAGGACCTGTCCAATATTATTTTCTTCAAAAATGGAAATCCCTCTGCACAGTCCAGTACAGTAGCCACTAGCCATATGTGGCCATTGTGTAGTTAAAATATGACTAGTGTAACAGAGAAATTGGATTTTTAATTTTGTTTAAATTAATTTGAACTTAAGTATTGAATAACCTTGTGTGGCTAGTGGCTAACATATTGGACAGTGCAATATCTACAGATGATTCTTGAAGTTTTTTTAACCAGAAAGTTATATATTTGGAGTGTATTATTCTAGCTTTTCACACAAAAGCCTTCAGAACCTCAAATTAATAGTGCATCTTTATTTAAGGTTAGATATAAGAAATGCCATAAGAAAAATGTCCTTGGATTTCCTGGAGAATTCCTATTAAAGAAATCACATTTCATCGTCGTCTTTGTTCCCTCTGTAAATGCCCTTTATGACTGAGTCCTCTCATATCCAGTATTTTCAAAACATTTTTTTAATCTCTTGGCAATACGGTGTGTTTCCTTGAACTAAATAATAAGTCCTTATAATCATTCATCTCTCCCTTCTTTTCTTAGTTGCCAAGAAACTCAGGGCTAAGAAGAAGTACTTTTTGATGAATTGTAGTTGTTCCTCTTAAATGTAGTTTTTTAATATAATCACTTTCTTTTCTTCCTCCCCCATTCTATGCTCTCACAAACTGTACTATTTTGCTTGTGATCTACTTTGATTGTAATGATTTGTTGCTATCTGTTTCTTTTATTTCCTTTTGGAGTAAAAGCTAGCCAGATATACAGTAGTGTGGCAATTTCAATATCAACACTACTCAGGTACAAGTATAAAATGTGACTTGTTCATTTTCTATGACAGTTAAATTTTCCTAACGAGTCCCCGTCCTTCTAGGTAGTGGCCAGGGTGGGGAAGGGCTATTTAAACTTGCCAGTTCCAGACACCTTCGCCTCATCGTGTTGAAATAATCCATTTCAGTTAGATCAGCATCTCTTCAGTAAATGTTCAGTGTTTAATTTTTCCTCTGCCTATATAGTAGGTTGAATAGTGCCCTTCCACCCAACCACCAACCTTTATGTCTGGTTGGAATCTTCCAATATAATCTCATTTTTTCTTCTCCACAAGATCTCAAAATGGGGAACAGGACATACAATAAGCCTCTTCAGCTTCTAGCTTCCCTCTCTCCCCATCTAAAACCAGCCCCACATCCGGGATGCTGATCCAAGGAGGGAAGTCAGGACTCAGGCTTCCTGACACTGGCTTCCTCTGCCTCTGGATTCTATATCCCTCGGACTGAAAGGCACCAGCTTCTCCAGCTTCCCACATATTTCACAGCCTTGGCTTATAGAAAAGCCTAACATTCAAGTCTCCCAGCTTTTGCTGCATTAAAGGAAGCTTAAGAAACTTAGAAAACACTTCCTCTATTTCAAAGTCTGATTTTCAAGCCTGGCTGTGAACTCAAACATCCCATTTTGGATATCAAACACTTAACATTGATTCATTCTTTCTTTTTGCATTTCTGTGTAATAATCTTAATCCCCCCCAAGGCAAGGAAATGCCCCTGGCAGAATAGATGGAAATTCACGCAGGCACTAAGGGCAAACAAGACAAGCAGAAATACGTTGATGATAGACAGATAGATAATTTTATATTAGCCACCTTACAGGAAAATAGAAAGAAAATAAATTTCACTCCTTAATTTTAAGTGAATTAGTTTTGGATCTTGTAATTCTTGTTGAGAGTTTTTAAGGAACTGAATTATCCAAAAGTAGTAGGTCCATAAATACTACCCTTGAAGAATGTACAACCTCACTGGAAAGAAAAGACATGAAATGTATAGAACAAGAGAGTCACGCTAAGGCTGCATCAGAGCACATGTAAGTGGCACGTCTGCCTGCCAAAGCAAGGCAGAGAGACCAGAGACTCCTGGGTGTGGGGCGTCCACAGTAGGGGGGGGGCCCGTGTCACAAACAGAGGCGGCTTTAGGGAGGTCAAGTGGAAGTGGGGCAGAAATAATCTGGGCACTGCTGCCTTTTCAAGTCACAGCACACAGAAAAAGAATATTGGCTTGGCATGCTGGGAGAAACTAGAAGAGATTGAGGGAGAGGCCCAGTTATATAGTACTAACTGAAAAAAAGGATTACTTTTAAACCCTAATTATAATTTTAAAAGCCAATTATTAGGAAACATATTAAATATGACTTTGTGTAAATTTCAAATAAATCTTTGAATTTTTAAAATGAGAAATATGAACTTGCAAGAATATAACTTTTTTAATACAAGTTATGTTAATGATGGCAAAACTGACAACTCTTTAAGAATGGTATCTTCAGGCAGGTTCCGGCCAAGATGGAGGCATAGGGAGAAAGGTTTTGCTTACTCGCACAACCAAAAGAAGGATAACAACTAATTTAAAAACAAAAAAAACAACCAGAACTACCAGAAAGTCAAACTGTATGGAAATCCAACAACCAAGAAGTTAAAGAAACATTCATCCAGACCGGTAGGAGGGGCAGGACGGGCAGCTGGGGCAGAGAGGACACACAGCAAGGCAGTGGACTGCATGGGCCAGGCGGGGGCTGGCTGACCGGGTGGTCCCACATTTGCACGTGGAAAAACCAGGAGAAACAACTGGCGAGCAAGACAGACTGTGAAATTCAGGGTTTCAGCACAGGAAACCAAAGCCTTAAAACCTCTGGCTGTAAAAACCTGGGTTTTGGTGGCAAGAGAAACTCCCAGTCTCACAGGAGAGTCTGTTGGATAGGCCCACAGGGTTCTAGAATGTACACAAACCCAACCACCTGGGAATCACACCTGAAAGGGCACAATCCTCTTGTGGGAAGCAAGGGAAGTAGTGGAAAGTGGGGCGAGAGCTGAACAAGCAGCACTGTTCCCTCTCTGACCCCTCACCCACATACAGCACCACAACCCAGCAAAGTGCGTTGCCCTATCCTGGTGAATACCTAAGCCTCTACCCCTTACAATGTAACAGGTGTGCTGAGACAAAGAAATGTGGCCCAAATGAAAGAACCCATCAAAGCTCCAAAAACAGAACTAAGTGAAAAGGAGATAGACAACCTGTCAGATGCAGTGGTCAAAACACTGGTAATCAGGATGCTCACAGAATTGATTGAGTTTGGTTGCAAAATGAAGGAAGAGAAGAAGGCTGTACAAATTGAAATAAAGGAAAATATACAGGGAACCAACAATGAAGGGAAGGAAACCAGGACTCAAATCAATGATTTGGAGCAGAAGGAAGAAATAAACATCCAACTGGAACAGAATGAAAAAACAATTCAAAAAAATGAGGAGAAGCTTAGGAACCTCTGGGACCACTTTAAATGTTCCAACATCCAAATTGTAGGGATGCCAGAAGGAATAGAGGAGGAGCAAGAAATTGAAAGCTTATTTGAATAAATAATGAAAGAAAACTTCTCCAATCTGGCAAAGGAAATAGACTTCCAGGAAGTCCAGAAAGTTCAAGAGTTCCAAAGAAATTGGATACAAGAAGAAACACACCAAGACACATCATAGTTAAGTTACCCAAGATTAAAGATAGGGAGAGAATCTTAAAAGCAAGAGGAAAGGAGAGAGTTACCTACAAAGGAGTGCCCATAAGACTATCAGCTGATTTCTCAAAAGAAACCTTACAGGCAAGAAGGGGCTGGAAAGAAGTATTCAAAGTCATGAAAGGCAAGGACTTACATCCAAGATCACTCTATCCAGCAAGGCTATCATTTAGAATGGCAGGGCAGGTAAAGTGCTTCCCAGATAAGGTAAAGTTAAAGGAGTTCATCATCACCAAGCCCTTATTATATGAAATGTTAAAGGAACTTATCTAAGAAAAAGAAGATCAGAAACTATGAATAGTAAAATGACAACAAACTCGCAACTATCAATAACTGAACCTAAAAAACAAAAACAAAATATAAGCAAACAACTAGAATAGGAACAGAATCACAGAAATGGAGATCACATGGAGGGTTATCAGTGGACATAGATGGGGGAGAACAGGGGTAAAAGGTACAGAGAACAAGAAACATAATTGGTAGGCACAAAATAGACAGGGGGAGGTTAAGAATAGTATAGGAAATGGAGAAGCCAAAGAACTTACATGTACAACCCATGGACGTCAACTAAGCCGGGGGAATGCAGGAGGGTCACGGTGTGGTGCAAAGCAGACCGGGATAAAGGGGAGAAACAAATCAGGACAACTGTAATGGCATAATCAATAAAATATACTTTAGAAAAAAGAATGATATCTTCATATTCCTGAAAGTCTTCATCAGTGAAGGACTCTGCCCAAGTATGTGCTAAAGAACTATTTTTACAATTACCAAAAATGCACAATATTGAAATTGTATTTAAGGACTCTACTATTGATTCATATGCTTTATTAATAAAAGCAACATTTAAACGTCTTGTGATAATACGGAGGGATTTCTAATTCAATCAAACCTTTTTATAAAGACAATTTTAATTTGCAGAATGTGCATGTGTAGTTAGGTAATGAACCAGCAACTGGCTTGGACAAAGATTTACCAGCCAGATGGAGAGAAGCAGCTAAACTATGTGAGGAGGAAGACTGAGAATCACCCCTGGAGCCACACCCACTGGGAGACCCTGGATTCCTCACGCCTTACCCCTGCGCTGCCCACGGTTCAGGCTTGTGCCTTGCTTCCTTGGGGACCTAGAGTGTGAACTGGACTCACCAGGGCTGCTTGTCTACACCAGGCAGGGGCCCACTCTGTGGCTAGCTGCTGAGGGAGAAGGCCCGATGGTAGAATGCCTCAGACACAGAGTGTGCCGTCGTGGATCCATGCAGCACCTACGTCACTGGCGCCTTAGGCCTGGGGGCCTACAGGAGGCTCTCAGACTCTGCTCCTCCCTGGCGCTCTCTGAGGGTCCCCCAAACACATCAACTTGAGTCTGAAGGTGACTCACTGGGAGCTCCAGCCAGACAAACTCCAAAAGTTGAAGAGAGAGAAAGTTCATGGATACACCTGTAACCCGCGAGAGACACATAGGGGAACTAAAGCGAGAACATCACTTTCAAAGGCCAGATATGACAATCAGCTGAGCACATATGTAAGGGATAGAAATAAGATCAGAGATGCTGGGTGGAGTGACCAAGTTTAGAATAGGCGAGGGTACAGTGGATGGATAAGCCAGCCAGATTCAGGCGCTGTGTGTTCCCCAGAATTGTCCATCTAGAGAAGGAGAGGATGGGGCATGTATTCACCTGGTCTTAACTCTCATCGGTGAAGATAGTTCCTGCAGTGTTTTGTTTGTCCATTTCTGTTACAACTTTATTGTGCTTCATTATAATTCACATACTATACAATCCATGCATTTAAAGTGCACAATGAAAAGGTATTTAGTATAATCATAGATTTGTGCAACCATCACCTCAACCAATTTTAAAACATTTTCATCGCTCCAAAAAGAAAACCTATACTCATCAGCAACTACTCCACATTTTCTCCCAACCTCTCTCCTCTCTCCCAGTCTTAGGCAACCACCAACTAATCTACTTTCCATCTCTATGGATTCACCTATTCTGGATATTTCATATAAATGGAATCATATAACATATGGTCTTTTGCATGGGCTTCTTTCACTTAAAATAATGTTTTCAAGGCCCATCCACATTGTAGCATGTATGATTAATCCATTCCTTGCTATTGCCAAGTAATATTACATTGCATGGATATACCATGTTTTGTCTATACATTCATCATCAGCCAATGGATATTTGGGTGATTTCACTTTTTGGCTGTTACAAATAATGTTGCTTCTGTTTTTGTGTGGATGTAAGTTTTTATTTCTCTTGGTTATATACCTAAAAGTAGAATTTCTAGGTCAAATGGTAACCCTATGTTTAACCCTTTGAGGAGCTGCCAAAACAGGTATAGCACTTTACATTCCCACCAGCAGCATATGAGGGTTCTAATTTCTCCACATCTTCCCCAGAACTTATTATTATCTGACTTTCTGATTATAGCTATCCAGTGGCTGTGAAGTGACACCTCACTGTGATTTAAGTTTGGTCCTTCACGTTGTAACTCCCCTGAACCTCCAGGCTGTGCTTACTGGGCAGAAAGCAGAGTGATACGAGGTGTGCATGGGCGTGAGTTGACCTGAATTGATGCTTGCACAGAACTTGCCTCTAGGCTGAGGCGGAAGTGAGATGAGCACGGGGACGTGGGGTGAGATAATATCCGTATGTACCTGAGAAGTTTGGAAAAGAAAAGGGTCATATCAGGTTGGGGAGGCTTGTGAGGGTAGCCGGGCCTCATCTGGGTCTTACAAGATGGTGGAATTGGGATAGAAAGAGGAAGTCAGAGGGCATTCTGAGCAGAGAATAGTGAGATAAAGCATTGGGAAGTGGGCACAAGCATGGCAAAGGACCGCGAGCAGAGGGGGCCTTATCAAAGGGACATGTGGGAAGCAAGACAAGCCATGTAGGCAGGTGCCAGGGGTCAAAATGCCTTCATGACAGGCCCATTGGAATAGAGAAACCAAAGGTGACCTGACTTATGCCAGAGAGCACTTTGGTAGTACTAGCCTTAGAGTCCAACTGCAATGTGTCTAATTTTAGGGCCTCTAAACAACTGGCTAGCTATCACTCATTCATTCAGCACAAATGTAGTGAGCTTTCTATGTGGCAGGCACCATGTTGGGAGCTGAGTGTGCAAAGGTAAGTCAAATGGTGCCTTTGTCTAAGGTTGGTGATGACACGGAACAGAGGTTTTTTAATGGAATGATAATAATAGCATGACACCTAATATTTATGCAGGACCTATTTTGAGTCAGGCACTGTTCTAAGTATTCTGAGAATTTTAACTCATTTAATGTTGCTTCTGTTAACTCATTAATCCTCACAACTACCCTGTGACAGAGGTTCTATTACATTCTCATTTTATAGATAAAGAAATTGAATGTCTAAGGTGTTAAGTAAGTTGTCCAATTTATATAGCTGGTAAGTAGGCGGTGGTGCCTGGATCGAGGCACACAGTCTTAATCACTAGGCTATGCTGGTCCCTTTTTGGAGAAGGTGAGGAAAAAAGCATCTGGGCGGAGGAAGAAATGAGAGCTCGGTCACAGTGATTATAAGTGTGTGCCCTGCAGTGAGCAGAGAGATGGCTAAAGTGACTAGGAAGGTGCAAGACTGTGGTTTCAGGTTGGAAGGAGAGACATACCCTCACTCACTCTCTCTGTGAACTCGGAAGAGGAAGCACACTGCCCCGAAGGCAATTGGCAACCACCTTGCAACCAGGAGAGAAACTAGCCTTGGAGGCACCACTGGAGGCCAAGTAGAAAAAGAGAAAGAAAACCTGCCCTTGGTGAGATCACTGAACTGCTGCATCCAACCAGCCTAACACTGCCTTATGTCTGGGCTTCCCTGTAGGGAGGTCAATGTTTCCTTGCTGCTTAAGCTAGTTTGAATTGGGTTATACAGAAACAAAAGGATTCCTCCATGATCAAGTTCTCCAGGAAGCCCTAGAACTAATCACTCCTCCAAGAATGCAGTCCAGACTTCCGCAGCCTCTGGCCCTCTGAGGACAACTCCAGACAGGAGTGGGTTATCCAACCCAATCTGCTTAAGAGCCACTTCCCCAAAGGCCCAGAAGGCTCTGGAGAGAGCCCAAGGCCCGTGGTGTGCCAAACCTGCTGACAGGGCCTGCTGGCTCCAGACACAGTCTGACGAGCCTTTATTCTATCATTACGTTTTCCATTTTCTTGTTTGCAATTAGAAACATTTCCTCCTAATTTAGATAATTCCCCTCTTTTTCTTTTGCTTGCCTTTAAAATTGATCTGTACTGTGATGCCGCTTTACAAACCACTCTTGATTTCTGTGTTCATTTGCTCAAGCGTTTGGTATGTTGGCAGCCAAGAAGCCTTAGGCTCTGGATCATTATGTTCCTCTGTTTTCCCTTTTCAAGCACTCAGCTAGGCCCATGACGAAACCAGACAGGCAGGGCTTTCAGGCATCCTTCTGAAGGTTGAGCCCTTCTCTTCCGCAGACCAGTCAGCTCGTACTTGTACCTGGTGGCTCTTAATAGAGACAAACGTGGCCCTTCTGCATGCCTTTAGGTCGGCTCCAGCCACACACAAAACTGCAAATCCATCTGGCTCACAAGAATTTTCTTTAGCAATTCTTCCAAAAGCTCAACAGCCACAAACAATAAAATCTTGTAGAATAACTTGCAAAATAGAGAAAGAAACAAGCTCTCCCAGAACTGAAAAATCTCGTAGAGGTGTGCAGAAACACCGTGGTAGACCCTTGGGCAGGAAGTATTTCCATTTAAGTCACTAAGGAGGGACGGTTGATGGTGATGAGCGCTTTGATCTGCTGATCCTCTTATCTGATTTCTTCCTTGGGCCATTCTACTTCTAGGGGATCACAGGAATCACTAATACTTCCCTCAGGTCTTGGCTCACACCTCTTAGACTAAACCCGCCCCGGGAAACGGTGGGTGACTCCAGCAGGAAGGCAGAGGCAGGGGCATCAGGGCAGTGGGAGTTCACGAGGCTCCAGGCTTCCCTGCATCATGTCACTGACGTTCAGTCACAGAGAATTCTCTAGAAACAAAATTATTTTATTCCAGCTTTCGATTAAGGACATCGAGCCTCGTGATGGAACGGTTTTCATCCTGATCACCCTACCTTTAAAATAAAGAGGCAGGGCTGTCAGCTCCCACACGCTCCCATATGCAAAGAAGGAGTCCCACGTGGCCTGCTCCGAGGCGAGTGCCCCTGCCTGTTGCCATGGCTGGCTCAGGGCCGCCCGTCCTGTACCCTCGTTCAGTCCCAAATAGTGTGCCTGGGATAATGAGCGGAGGCCTAGGAATTCTGAAAGCCAAAAGGCCCTCTCTTTTGTGAGACTGCCCCCAACTGAAGGCAGACAAAAAAAAGGGAAGAATAAAATAGAACAGACTTTGTCTTATTAACCTGACACACACGCCTGGTGATCAGTGGCTTAGCTGGCAAATTGCAAAGACCTTGATGGGAGATTCAAAACTCAACAAGTGGCTGTCACTATGGAAACGACTGAAATGAACTTCAAGAATGAAGGATCTCAGCCTGGGGAAAATGTCGAAGGATGGATGTTGCCTAGAATCTGACATCAGCTACAGGCTGCACAGGGGAGGAGGGTGAACGGATGGAACAAATGCCTTTGCGCCCTGAAGTCAACACGAGGAGTTGGCTCCCGGGTCACAGGATTTAGAAACAGGGGATGCTCTCTCTCCTGTAGACCAGGGGACACAGGCTGCATGAATCTTGGCGGCTCCAGGGCACAGTTGGCTCTGGGCCTCTGAAGAGCGTTCACCTTGCAAGGCCCATGGCGTCAGAGCTGGAAAGCCGGGGTGAAAGGAGGAGAGGCAAAATTCATCAAGGACAGGAAACTAAACGGGCGCTTTAACCAATTCAAAGCTGTGGGCAGTTAAGTGTAGGGCTGGACTTCTCTCAGGAAGGGACCAGGTTCGAGATCATATTTTTTTAAAGAAATGTTTTAAAGAAAATTCCCCATTTTAAAGAAATTTCTTGGGCCTTAGCTGGGGGATGGGGGCTGAGAGCCGAACTTAATGACATCTGTCATTTCTTCCAGCCTGTGATTCTGTGATAATTGCCTGAGAGTGTAGTGATTTCCAGTACACCATGATTACAAGACGCTGTTTAAATGCACAGCATAGACATTGTAAATAGCACGTTTGGAGACAATTACCCAGACAGAGATCACACAGACACAATAACTAACGAGGGAGCAGGGGCGCCTCTTCCAGCCTCAGGGCAGGAAAGGCCACCTGAAAACAGTTCTCACAGTCCCTCCAGGGAAATTTTCAGGGGGAGCAAATATGTTTTCTCCTTTGGGTCTTTAATGGGTGCTTTCATAGTAATAACAATAATAATAACGAGGGTAATAATAATAATAGCAATTAAACACTTACTATGTTCCGGGCATTATTCTAAGTACCTTTACATGTATTAACCACTTTACCCTGCGTCCCAGCAGAGACGGCCCAGTAGGGACACAGCCTGGGAGCAGAGGTGTGGAAGGCTGCAATTCCTGCTGCTCTATCTAGATAGTGGCAAGGTCAAGCGGGAAAGAAGGCCCGGGGAGACGGGGAGGTGAGGCTGTTTCCTCCTAGGGTTATCTTCTTTGAATGAGAAAAAGGAAGTTTCTCCACAAGCCCCCAGCCGCCCTCTTCTCCCATCTTACTGTCCAGACATGGACCACATTCGAGGCAGCTCTTGGCCTACACCCCACCTTTATGCAACTTGTAGAAAGATTTCCTGCTTGCTCTCCTGAGTGTGCTCTCAGTGGGGGGCACTGATAGGGATTTATGCCCTAGAACTACATTGTCTAATATGGCAGCCACTGGAAACATGGGTTTAATTAATTAAAATTAAATAAACTTTAAAATTCAGTTCCTCAGTTGTACACGGTGCATTTCAAGCACCCAATAGCTACATGTGGCTGGTGCCTACTGAGCTGGAAAGGTCAGGACACGCGCACCATCACAGAATCTTCATGCTGGAACTCTCATCAGTTAATAAATGCTGGTGGTGTGAATGGTTCCCCTTTAGATGCGGTATCTTTGGGTGGTGCTCAAGCCTGGCCACATGTTTATTCCTAAACCAAGCATTGGCAAGGGGTCAAGAGCCCCGGAATTGGCTTTCAACCAGTTATGACTCAGTCCTAGTGTTCAAAATGCACTGCTCCCACAGTGCAAGGCCACTCAGAACAGAGCGGAAATTATAAAACCGAAACAGTGCCAGCAAGGAAGTAGGGTGGATTTGGGGTATGCATATAACTCACAGGCTTGAAAGAATTAAATAAAATAAAATAACACATCCATAGTGGTCTGTGTAGTGCCGAGAACATACTTACTTAATAATGTATGTTAGCTATCATATCATTATTGATCAATAATTACATCTAAATTGTGTTTTGGCCATTGCCAGAACTGAGCATCTCACAAGAATGAGACAAAACACCATAAGGTTTCCCCGATTCCTGCTGGGAACAACAGAGAAATAGAGGACACTCGTCACCTCTCCCCCCGACCTGGCTTTCCATGAGGGCATTCCCAACAGTGTCTGAGCCCTCTGCCACCTAGGTGCCTTCTGGATCCTCTGAGTGGGGCTGGCCGAACGGAACAGGATGGCAGAAGGCCCCAAGAGCTGGCTCAGGCACCCTGGGCTCCGGCAAATGTGCTCTGCTTCAGCCAAATGACAATGCAAATAAACACGCCTGTCACAGCCACTCCAGGGAGAGGAGCCTGGGTCCACGGCTCTGGGCTCTCCCAGACAAAACCTCGCAGGGGCTTTGGGCTGCTTGGGAAATACTCTCAGTGAGCACAATAGATAGTTGCTTTCTTCTCCTTCATCCCCTAAAGACTGGGCGTTTAATATTCCAAAGCAGGCCAATTTGTCAAACAAAATAATGAATGTTCATGGTTTAAAATGTCCAGCAACACCAGAACATTTTGACTTCAAAGGCTCTATTCACTTTCATTATCAAATATTACAAAATATCAACACATTAGGATGGAGCCCGCAGCTCATTAATGCTGAATATAATTGCATCAGGCTGTCCATACTGGCTTTCCACTGGGCTGAATCTGTTGTTTATCAAGATTTGCTGTAGGGAATATATTTGCATACATAGTGAAAGCAAATGCCAAACAGAGTAAAAAGTTTACCTCCCAGGTGGTGGCCCTCCCTCCCAGACATGGTCTCCAGGAACAGCTCTCTGTTGCTGTCATTAATCCTATGGTCACTTGACTTGCACAGAGCAAACACTAAAAGGTGGTAAGTTCCAGCTAGGAAAATGAGTCAACCTACAAAATTTACTTAAGAGAAAGTTGAGGAGTATTTTGTTTGTTTTCAGATTCTCTACTGTGAATGTGCATGAACTATGGAAAATTAGAGTAGCAAAGTTACTAATGTCGGAAACACATTAAAATATCTTTCTAACCATTATCTCAAACTTAACCACAACTGCACGTATCCCCAAAGCAAAACTCTCTAGAATTGCACTGAATAGTGGCATCATCTGGTGGACATAAGTGATACTGCAACTCCCCTATAAGTTTTTGTCATCTTTCTGTGAAAAATATTAATTTCTTAATTGTGCTAAGTTGCTCAAGAATTGCTGTAAGCCATTGAAATTTCCTCTGTGAAATGCATTCAATTAAGCTGCACATCTCCAAATGAGTGTAGCACTTACAGATAGTTATACAAGTTTGCAATTCAATAGTGCAGGAGCCCGTTTCCTGTCTTTTTCCAATGGTTTGGAGTATAGAGCTTGTCTCATCCCAAAAGATCGTGAACTCTGAGGGCAAGTATTTCCACTCTTTTATATTCCTTATGCTCCCTACTGTCTTAATGGGTTCCCAATAAGGACTTGCTAAGGACTGAGCAATTTACACAAGACATTGGCACATAGAGAACTGAACTATGCAGTGGCAAGTGTAAAGAATTTGGAAGCAAATATCAGTGTTCTTGTTCCAGGCCTTCCCTTTGATAGCTATGTGGCATTGGGTCATTTCTGCAAGTTGGTTTTTGAATCTGCAGATGGACTATACTAATAGCTCCCCTCCCAGCAGTATTTTGAAGAATAAATGAGATCATCTGAGTGAAAGAGCAGTATAACTGTTAAGTCATTGTTGGTTGCTATTAGTGTCCTTTCTATGCATCCTCCTTCATAGCTTAGTATGCATTTCGGCTTTAAGTGACTGTCCTTATATCCATTATGTCACCCCATCAGAAAATTGCAAGATAAGCTCTCCCTGTAAGCCCAGAATCTCCCTGGCCATCTTTCTCCTGGGGTATGCAGAACAGACATCTTTCTACTCTCCCCACCAAAAAACAAACAAACAAAAAATATCCAGGTATGAGAGAGAAGAGATTTGACTCAGGAGCTACTCACTGCAAACAACTTGGGTCATTTATTGATTGGAGGTTTCAAATAATGGTATTTAACAGCCAACCAAATAGCGTGGGGAGTCATCGGATTTTTGGACAAGGTTAACAAAACAGTGGTTTGTGGGGCTGTGGGAGTTCCCCCTTTCGCCCCTCTCTCTGTATCTGCTTTGAACATATCACATCCATGACATGATATGCATCTCTGAGCACCAACCTTTAAAACTTAACCAGGGAGGCCCCGACCAGTGTGGTTCAGTTGGTTGGAGTGTCATCCTGTAGACTGAAAGGCTGTAGGTTCAAATCTTAGTAGGGCATGAACCCAGGTTGGAAGTTCAATCCCCAGTTGGAGCATATATGAGAAAGCAACCAATCAATGTTTCTCTCTCACATCGATGCTTCTCTCTCTCTCTCCTCCCCCTGTCTCCCCCCACCCCCTCTAAAAGCAGTGGGAAAAAATGTCCTCATTGAAGATAAAACTTAACCAGGATGAAGAGTTCAAAAAAGCTGGATTCTTCCTCTGAGGGCTGATAAAAGAGGGAGTTGGCTCTCCCTGAAGGAGAATAAAGACCAAAGGGAACTTTGGGGAAATACATTTCCTTTTAATTTCTGTGTAAACATGAACTTCCTAATAGTCCTGGAGGGAGTCAGGGGAGAGAATTTCCTGGGGACTCCCTCCCACAGAGCTAGGCAGAGGGGTTAAGTATCACAGGGCTGAGAGCACTTGTAAGCCTTCAGGTTCAATCCAATTTGAGGTGCTGGGGTTCCATATCCCAGCCCTGCTGACCTTGAAGAGGGTAAAATCCCTCTCTATGTCCTACAGCCTCTACCAAGAGTTACTCTGTGGTCCAGTGGTAACAGTTCTTCAGAGAAACATGATGAAAACCCACCAGGCAGCAGAGCAGCCCTCAGGATGCAAAATCTAGCCATGCCCTTAGGGGCTAAGACCCAGGAGCTAGGGTGCTGCTAAGTGTTGCTTTGCCCAACCAAGGGGTCTCCCACTATCCGGGAGGCTCACTGGGATGCTCAGTCTATCTCTCCACACAGATGACTGACTTCTTGTCCTTCCTCACCATCACACCTTCCCCCCGTTGCTGGAATTGGCTCCCCACCCCACCCCCACCCACACTCTCCAGCAGATGCTAACAGTCCCCCCTCACATTCCCTTTGCCCACCCTGGCTGTGGAAGGCAGGCTCCAGGACTGTGCCAATGATCCCTACCTTCACCTCTCAATATCCACAGACTTTGTAATCCTCTCCCCTTGAGTAAATTGCTTCTAACCAATAGAATTTGGCAACAACAACACGATATTACTTCTGAGGTTGGGTTACAAAATATTCTCTTTCACTGTGCTAGAAGACTCTATTGCTGGCTTAAAAATCAGGCTGTCAGCTTGGAGAGACCCACATGACAAGAAACTGGGAAGAATCCAGCCAACAGTCAGCAAGGAGCCAAGGCTCTCAGTCCAAAAGCCCTTGAGGGCATGAATCTTGCTCACATCCACCTAAGTGAGTTTAGAAGTGGGTACTTTCCCAGTTGAGCCTGAAAATGAGACCCCTACTCTGGCCAACACCTCTACTGCAGCCTCATGAGAGATGTTGAGAGCAAGGATCTTCAAACCAGACTCTCGACTCACAGAAAGGAGGAGATAACAAATGGGTGTTGTCTTAAGCCATTTTAAACTTTAATGAATATACTGGTTTTCTGCATCTCTCCACCTGCGAACATTCTCTGGCTCCAAGTATGCGCAGCCAGCAGGCAACAATGCAGGAGCAAGCCTCGCCCCCTGCAGTGGACACATTTCCCAGCTTCCTGACCTCAGTGGGACGATTCCAAATACAGAGTGGCACGGTGTTCAGAGTGGACTGGGCCCCAGTTGCTCAGAGAGGTAACCCCCTCATTAACTTTCCATATTCTGGCTTTTCTCCCTTCCCTCTCTCACTTCCACATTCCATTGTGTTTCCTGAGATCACAGCTAACAAAATTACTTGCACCATATGCTTGTCTGTGTTAAGTTAGGACCTAGACTAACATAGGCCTGTTACCTTACCACTTTCCTGGGTTTACCAAAACCTAGAATCTTTTTCCTAAGCTCCAGAGCTCTGCTGTTGTGAGGTTGATCCACATCCTTGGCAAAAAGGCTTCACCCTACCCCAGCTGGTATGGCTCAGTGGTTTGAGTGCTGACCTGCGATCCCAAAGATTGCTGGTTTGAGTCCCAGTCAGGGCACATGCCTGGGTTGCGGGCCAGGTCCCCAGATGGGGGCATGTGAAAGGCAACCAATCGGTGAATCTCTCATACATCTCGTATATCAATGTTTCTCTCCCTGTCTTTCTCCCTTCTTTCCTCTCTTTAAAAATAAAATTTTTAAAAAATATATTAAAAAATTAAAAATTTAAAAAAAAAACGCTTTATCCCACCACAAATCTTCAGCCCCTCCCCCCAGAGTGGCCCTGGCAGCTTTTCAAGTCCTTTCCACAAGCCCCACCTCACTTCCTGTAACTCGTCTGCCCCTTCCTCAGGGAAGCCTCTCCCCACCAAAAGGGAAAAGGGGGATGCAAGTAGCACTTGGCAGGGTGTCGGTCAAACTGTACTGCCCACAGCTTACCTGTTGCGTGGCCTGGGGCAGATGTGATTCATGTTTCACACAAATCCTCATTCAAAACAGTTCTGTCTGCACTAAACAGAGTAAGTCTCATTCTTTACTCATTTTGCTTCAAGTTCTTCTCTGCTTTTATTCATTTATTAACTCTATTAAGCATGTGTTCCACAGGCTTGATGGAGGACCTCAACAGTAAGCATCAAGCAACATCTGTGAGTGAGTTCTTTCTATCTCACAAGCTGCCTAGAGACATCTCAAAGTCTGGAGGAGGGAGGTTGAGGCAGAGGAAGCCATTGTCATCAACTTGCAAATTCTTAAAAACCATTAAAATGTCAGCCCTGCTTGCTTATTTCCACAACAGTGTCTCTGGTTTATAAATCAGCCTCTGGTACTCACTCAAGGTTCTTACAAGTCCTTCCAGGCTTTCCTGGGTACTAGATTCTCAGCTACTCTCACTCTCTCCCTACTTGCCCTGCCACTGTGATTATGTTCTCCTCCTGGCAAGTGGGAAGGCGTGCCTGTCATCAGCAAACACCCCCTCCTCAGCAGCCTCTCTCAAAGGCAGCCACATTAGATGGGTTGCTTTCTTCTGGGGAATTCAGACCCACCATCTCCATTCTGGGTTTAGCTATAAAGGTTCATCTCCACACTTCCATGATTCTGCATGGCCTGTTTATTGTCCTCATCTCCCCAGGAAAGATCCTAAATGCAAATAAGATAGACTCATGTCTCTAAATATGGTGGGTATGTTGTCAAAACCTCAATAGATGGAGCCCTATTCAAGCTGAACAGACAGTGAGGCTAGGCAAACCTGAGCTTCCATACTCTGCCAGCTATCTTGTCTTCGAACCTCAAAAATCTCCTCCAGGAAGCCCCCAGCGGGCCTCCCCACTGTACCTTCCAACCACAGTGCTTTGGCTTTGTTCTAGAACCTTCTGATTGGACAAAACTCACTGTTGGATCATTTGGTGTTGGCCAAGGTCCTTATGCAGACCACTCAGCCCCATTTGAGGTTGTGTTGCTAGAATTCAGCAGTTCGGGGCCTGTCAGCTCCATGATTCCTTGCTGGGGCTGGTAGGTGCTTCCCAACATTCCCCTTTCTTTGGCAGAAGTGTGTGGTTCTCTATGCTCCTACGACAACAGATGAGGAAACTGTCTGATAGCCAAAGCCTTTAACCTGGCCCTGCCTGTGCACAGCTTCATGTGATAGTGATAAGAGCATAATGCCTGGTTCTGGCTCAGCCATTTCCATGGTGTCACACTGTGAGACTTCAGGCCTGTTACCTGATGCCTCTAATGGTAAAAACAGGGTGGCTTTGAGGGGGCTGAGGTTTGTGGCAGGATGAAGCCTTTTTTGCCAATGAAATAATACAGACTATGCACAGAGTGAGCTTAGCTCATAGAAATCTCCTCCTCAATTGCTCTAGGCCTATGCTGTCCAATTCAGACTCCACCAGCCCCTCGTGGCTATTTGCCATTTAAATGTAAATGAATTAAAATTTAGTTCCTTGGTCCAACCAGCCACATTTCAAGGATTCCATGGCCACCTGGGGTGAGTGCCTACAGTACAGGACATTTCCATCACTGCAAAAAGTTTTAATGTGAAATCTTAAGAATTCCCATGCCCAGGCAGCCCCCTAGAGCGATTAAAGCTGAATTGCTCCAAGCAGGGATTCTGCCATGAGGTTTGGAGATGTTCTGGGTTTTTGGTTTGTTGGTTTGTTGGTTTGATTTGATTTTTAGCTCCTCAAGTGGAACCAATGTGCAACTAAGGTAGGGAACCTCTGCCCCAGAGACGTACCCCTTTCCTAAACTCTCTGGTATTTGCTTATTGCACCTGACTCTCAGTTGACACTGAACCCCTTCTTCCCTCCTGCCCATAGGTTTTCATGGCACTGTTACACTGTGAGACCTTGTAGGGCAAGGACCAGGCAGGACCATACCTCCTCTCTGAACTCCCCGTGCACTGGCCTGAGGTCCTGAGCACCTCACATGTCTGTGCCTTCTGTCTTCTGTTAGATGTTCAGCCCCTCAAGGGCAGGACCTGTCTCTATCTTTGCAGATCTCATGGACACTTACTGATGAAACCCATCAAGAAAGTGAGCATGAGTGGAATCAGCCACCCTGGGACAGACCTTACTGTTGTTTGGAAGGCTGGAGAAACATTTAGACTGACTTGCTTCTTACATTATCCACTCAGTAATGAACTAGTTTTTAGAGAGAAACTACAAAGTGCAAAACCCCATAATAGGTGCAAGAAAGAGGGAAGAAATTTGGGGTAGGCTCGATGTCAGGGAGTTTTTATAGAACCTTTTTATTTAATCCTCACAGTAACTTGTAAAGAAAGCAAGAACAGTTGTTCCTGTTTACAGAGGAAGTAACTGAGGCTGGGTGAGTTTTGATAATGTACCCAAGAACCCAGTTAATCAAGGGTGTTGGAATTTAAATCCGGGCCTTTCAGATGAAAAAGTCCACCCTTTTCCTACTGCCCTTTGTAGCCAACATCTGTCTCAGCACAGTGGGGCTGGTAGTGTCAATGAAAAGGTAAGACACACACAGAGAACAATCAATGAACTTGAGGGTATTATTGAAAGAGGTTCAATAAAACAAGATGCTACCTTGGCCATTAGGGCATGTGAAAAGAGTTAGACCTCCTAAAGAAAGCAGCTTTGAATTGGGTCTTTAAAAAAAAAAAAAAAATGGCTTCTATAAAAGGAGTGAACAAGACATTAGAGACAGTCCAGGCAGACTATAGCAACGTGGAAAACCTCGGAGCCTCACATTCAGAGGAACAGAAAAGACAAGTGGATGACAAGTCATAATAATAGCAGGCAATGGTTACTGAGTGCTGAGTGATGCCAAGCACCAGCTACACTTTTCCTCCCACTAATCCACACATGAATCAACCTTATCATTATTGCCTTTTGACCAATGAGGAATCCGAAGCTCAGAAAGGTTAAGTCTGTGCCCAAAGTCACACAACAATTGAGTTATAAATAAATCCTCATGCTGGTTGATTAAAAAGTAGACTGAAAGAATAAGGCATCCACACTCCCTCAAAAGGAATGGATATAAGGTCCCACTGCCTGGCCTTATACCCATTCTCTGCAACCCTAACAGGGATGTAAGTGGTATATCCTTGCACAAGATACTCTCCAGGCCTGCTCTCTCATTTGTAAAATGGAAGTAATTATGGTACCTACTTCATTCGGATGTAGTAGGTATGCAATGACAAAAGGCACATTATGGAGGGCTTCGCTCAGTGGCTAGCAAGCAGTATGTGCTCAGTAAATTTTAGCTGGTGTTATTAAGAGCATCTGCGTGATAATTCCCTGATAGGAAGAGCTAGCACCAGGGAAAATTCCAGTAGATTAGCCAGAATCCTGGCCCCAGAGTCTGTGGAATTGCCCAGTGGGTCCCAACAAGCTCTCTGAAAAGAGCCAGTCTGATCTAGCTGTGGGTTTGGGCTGCTGTCAATGAGGAGGACCTGAACCCAAGAACCCTTATCTGGCAGGGCAGGAAGGATTTTTCAAATTTCTTCTGTACAGTCCTCCTCTGAGGGCCCATAACCTGGACCCACTTCTAGCAAGTTTCAGCTGTCAAATGTCTCAGGGGTCTATGTGAGAATTCATTTGAGTTGAGGATTCTGCTAAGGAGAGCCATAGAGGAACGTAGGGAGGTGAGAACCTTGAAACCTCCTGATTGTACCAGCCCCGCTTCTTTACAGGTTTGAGGATCTGAGGCCCAGTGCGGTTACATGATCTGCCCCAAGTCCCACAGCCAGCGAGTTTTTAGCCTGGGGCGGGGGCGGGCCGTGATCAGAGTCAGGCCAGCTCCCTCAGTGAAGGGGCCTTCCCACCGCACCGGGCTGCTTCCGATCCCGGCCTCCTCCAGGGGGCGCTGTTCCCATTGTATACGTGAAAGACGCCTTGCTGGATCGTGCCACGCTAGGGCCTGACGATTACGAAGCTCAAAGACCCGGGTCCAGGGTCCACTCGGAAAGATCGCAGCAGTGATAAGAATGTCTTTTGTGTGTACTGGTGTTTATATAGGTGGGCAAGCTTTTCCTGTCAAGGCCAGACAGTTAATATTTCGGTTTTACAGGCCATTCGTTTAGTCTCTGTCGCACCTTTTCAACTCTGTCTTCGTAGCACAAAGCAGCCCCAGACAATAAGTAATCAATGTGGCTGTGTTCCAATAAAACTTTATTTATGGTCACTGAAATTTGAAGTTCATTTAATGTTCACGTTATAAATTTTTATATTTTTTATTTTTTTAATTTTATTAAATTTATTGGGGTAACACTGCTTAATAAAATTATATAGGTTTCAAGTGTACAATTCTATAATATGTCATCTGCTTAAAAATATAAAGACCATTCTTAGCTGGCAGGCGATACAAAAGCCGGCAGCAGGCTGAAGCTGGCTTGTGTGCCGTAATTTACTGACCCTGGTTCATATGATCAGTTCATATTTTTGTCTCTCTTGAGCTTTGTTAAGAGTTATGAAAAGCTGGAAGGGCAAGTATAAAACCCACTTCCTACAAACATATAAGGGCCAAAAATCAGGCTAATTTTATATCATATTGCCTAGCCTCTAAAACACATCTGCCTCCCCGGAGAGGCCACAAAGTACCCTAAAGACCCTAGAAAAAGCCAGTTATGAAACAGCCTTCCGCTTGAGGCTACCTAGAACCCAAGCCAATCTTGCAAGTTACCATCACCGAGATCTTTTCCAGGATTTGTCCCACAAGCATAAATCTCTGTGATTCATGTACAGCAAATTAGAACCAGCCTAAGCTCCAGAATACACGGGAAGAAGTCACATGACTGTCTCCCAGGTGTGCAGTTCTCATTTCTACATATAAAATTGGTCATCCACACACTCCCATAAACACCAAACCAAAAAGATCGGAGTTCAATGTTAAGCTTACAGCACAGCCTTAGGTACTAGAAGAACAACATAAATCTAAGTCTATACGGGAGTTGGATTTGGGATAGAGAGCAATGAGTAGGGAGGAAGAATCAATTTCCAGCCTGGAGAGGCACGTAAGACAGATAGGAATAGGGGCAGGGCATATTGGGACAAATGAGAAAGACAGGAGGCAAGAAGGTATAGATGGTGAACTTGGGTCTCCCAGAGAGTCAAGGAGCCCAGACTTAATGTAAGAAGCACTGTGAGGTTTTTATGGAGAGAAGTGATATGAAGAAAGCAGAGCTGTTTTCAAAAATATTTGTTTGTTTATAGAGAGGGGAACGCAGAGAAAGAAGGAGAGAAACAGCTATGTAAGAGAGAAACATCAATCAGTTTCCTCTTGTATACACCCCCACCAGGGACCAGTCCTGCAACCTAGGCATGTGCACTGACCAGGGATCGAACCAGTGACCTTTCACTTTGTGGGACTACGTCCAATCAACTGAGTCACATTGGTAAGGGAAAGAAATGCATTGTAATGAGCCAATATAGTATAAGATGGTAAAGAAAAGGCAGAAATGTCCAAATATTCTGTTAAAGTATTTCAGGGGTGAGTTAAAGAGAGTCTGACCCACAGAGGTGGCCAGCGTCGTATCAGAAGGCCAAGTCCAATTGCCCTTCTGAAGGAAGGTTGGGGAGGCCCAAAATTCATTAGATATGGAGGGCAAAGCAGAGTCCACAGAGACTCCCGCAGATCCAGCCTGAGTGAGTGAGACAGAATGTTGGTAGAAGCAGACTACGTCTTCCTCTTATGAATAATCAGTATGTCTACACTGACTATAATTAACACAAATGTAGCAAGCCTATATCAAAATCCCTAGCACTCAAGTTCAGTACAAGCCCTTTCTTTTTTCTTTTTTAAAGCAACAGTTCTTTCTCTTTTTTTTTTAGAACAGTTTTAGGTTCACAGTAAAATTGACTGGAAAGTACAGAGAATTCCCACATACCTCCTGTCCCACATGCCTACTCCCTCTCACTCTAGCAACATCCTCACCCAAATGGCCCATGTGTTACAATAAATGAACCTACATTGTTAGGATCCTAAGTCCATAGTTTACATAGAGTTCACTCTTGGTGGTGTACATTTTATGGGCTTTGACAAGTGTATAATGACACATATCCCCCATTCACAGTGTCAGACAGTATCATTTCACTGCTCTAAAAATCCTCTGTGTTTTGCCTATTCATCCTTCCCTCTCCCCAACCCCCTGCTAACTACCAATCTTTTTGCTGTCTTCATAGTTTTGCCTTTTCTAGAATGTCATATAACCCTTTTTATGAAAAATAAATTGTCTTATTTTTAAGCTAATATATTCAGAGGTGCAACAAGCAAAGGATATAGTAAAAGAGAAAGAGGGAGGGAGGGAGAGGAAGAAAACGAAAGTTTCCTTCCCTCTTTCCAACTGCCACTCACCCAGTCCCTTACTGCCGATTTCTACCAGTTCACACGTATGCAAGTGTTCAAGGAGGGCTTGCATGTGTGCTTGTGTGTGTATGTGTGTGACTTTCGAGGGGATGTGTTGAAAATGAGGTGCTAGCAAGACAATTAAGTGAAGAGAGCAGTAAACATCTGTGACAATGGAAAAGGAATTCTAAAGACAGATTAGGTCCAAATACGTAGATTTCAGGCGCCTCTGCCCAGGTGACAGCTGGGAATGGATGAGCTCTCCTGGGGAGAGTAGGGAGTGTGAAGGCTGGAGATCCAGGCCTTGGGGAGTTCCTTCATCACCATTATTCCTTAGAACTGCTGTGAGGGAGGCCCTGTGGGGAGCACTGCTTAGGGAAAAGGTGCAGACAAAGCAGAGTTTTGGTCCAGGGGCTTCAGAAAATTGTAAATACTATATGGCCTCACAGAGTGAAGACAGGGTAGAGCCAGCACAAAGGGGATGTCGTGCGTTTGCCACCAGATCTGGAATAAGTAAGACAAACCAAAAGCTAGGGAATCAGGCAGAAAGAGGCATGAGTGAGAGTGATTTTGGCTGGAGCGTGGGAAACAAAGGCAGATAGTGATTTCATAGGGAATGCAGAGTGAATAAATGAAGTTTAGGAGGGAAACACTTGATGATGGATCATAACATTTTATCCAAATTTCTGGAATCTGGATTTCAGAATTCAGACCTTTCTGGATCTTAAAAAGGTAACACAGAGCACAATCTATATTAGAGTATATGTAACACACCCAGCAGAGCCTGGAATAAGACCCCATAATCAAACACATTAATACTTCTGCAGTGAATATGAATATTCACACCCAGCAGGATAGATAAAAATCATAAAGTTTCAGTTCCAGCTTAAGCAAATCTTTTGGGTTTCCAGAGCTTTAGGGTTTCAGAGTAGATAAGAGACAGATAAGGGACCTGAGCTACGTTTCTTCTGAGCTTTTAGTCAAGTAGCATAGGCTTATTTTTATACCTGGTTTAAAGTATAATATTGCCGCAAATAGTGAAAGTCCCTCAAGGGGTTTCACAGTTCTTTTTTAAACCGGACTCTAAGTGGCTTGAAGACAGAATCGAGTCTGATTATCTTTGGATCCTCAGCGAGGGGCATAGCACCTGGCACATGGTGCCCACCCAGTAACTAAGCTGCACTGAATTTCCACCGCTTCTGATAATTCCTCTGCACAGGCCTGGTCACTGGCCCAACTGGGCTCTTTCTGTAGCCCAGCCTCCAGCCTTGTCTACCCAAGCTCTAGAATTACTCCTCTATTGATATGCAGCTGGCACATCCTATTTCTCTTTTTAAATCCAAACTCAATAGCCATCTGTTTGTTCTGGTATTCTAGCACTAATTGCCATTCCTGATTTTGTTTGATATGTTTGACCTGGTATTTTAGAACTAACTCTTAATTGTGTTTTTATTTAATATGGATAGCACATATAAAGCAAGAGCATAAGGAGTGCTATATAAATGCAAATTTTATTGTATTTCACTCCAGACCTCAGAGACTTGCCAAACTTGGTTCTGCCCTGAAGAAGCTTCCCCCTCAAGGGCTTAAGGAAGTTTCCTCTCTCTCCTTAACACAGCTTCCTCAAAGGTGGGCAAATAAAGAGACAAACATCCATCACACACAAGCTGCATCTCAGCAACTGGTCCGGCAACCCTAAGATTCTACTGAGTTTTGCGTAAAATTAACAAATCTCACACTAAGTTACGACTTTTTTTTATCCTGCTCTGTGAATTAAGTGAGCATTTTGCATTAAAACAGGCCACTCTAAGGACTGGGTCACTATGACATTATTTAAAGTTTAAGTATGCAATGGGAAAAGGACTATTTTAATTTTCTGCTTTTTGAATAGTCATTGTTACACAAATGTGCCATTAACCAGTAGATAACTGGTACAACTTATAAGGCTCCACTGAAACTTTTCAAGATAAACTATTCCACTTCCAGGAAGTAGTTAAAGTTATTACTTTAATGAGATTTCAAATCCTGTAAGAACTGAGTAAGTCATCAATTGACATAATAAAGGACTAACTCTTGCCGCTTGTGAATCATCCCATTCAGGGGTCACTGAGTCCCCATGCTCGGTCCCTGTGCTGTAAGCAGCAAAGCTGGCTCCCATGCCACAGAAGACTTTAGCACTTCTACCATCCAGGGTCTTAATTCTGAATTCTTACCCTGACCCATTCCTCAGGCCACATACCATGCAGCTCTCATAATTTCTGGCTTTTTACGTCATTGCTCATTCTTCCATTTCTGGTTTCTCTCTCTCTTCAGACTTGGCCCTCAGATAATCCTCCGAGCTATGACCTTGTCTTTCTCTCAGCCTATCTCTGACTGAATGAATGAATGGATTTTAGTTTTTATTCTTTCTTAGTCACTGATTCCATTCCACTGTGTTCTTGAAACAGTCCAATAGGTTATACATGTCTGCAATATGAACAGCATATTTGTTTGTCATCACTGAAGGCAGAAAATGTCTGCCATTTCACGAATCTTTATTATCTTTAATGGTTTGTTTAATAACATTCTTTGTAACCCAAAGCTGGTCTTGGAAAATTACTAACGTTCTCCATTTGTAAGGCATGGTCTGGTCAAAAAAATGCTACCAATATTATTATGAAGTCTCCTTGATATTATGTGTGAAAAGAATTGACATATTAAGAAAAATATTCTATTATTCCATATGTTATCTTGCATGTGTCACCATGAAGTTGAATATGCCTTTACTATCATTGGCTTTTTGAAAACCAGATGTAGACCACAGCTATAAAAACTGTAGGAATTATTTGGGAAATGAACACACTCCCCATCTTTGTTCACACTGAGGTGGAGGCAGCAGTAATGACAAGTATGGCCAAGAAAGGGTGGCGGGGAGACAAAGGGTGAGGGCCAGAGAATTACTGGAAGTAAAAACCAGGTAAAGAGTCAAGGTTCAAGTAATTCAAGTGAAAATTCTGAGCAGGATAGCATAATGAGACACCAAGAACTGGTAAGGAGTCTAGATGCTGAAGAGCTACAACCAAAAGTAACCAGTAACACAGAAGCAAGCCTTGGCATCCAGGAAACGAGGAAGATGACTAGGAAGTCAGCAGAGGTGTGTCAAGGTCAGGAATCCAGGTAGCCATGAGGACTCTGTTGAGAGAGATGTTAGTCAAGGATCTTGGTTAAGAGTCAGGTAGAGCCTATGTTCATATCCATATATTACATGAGTGATACTGGGCAAGCCACTAATCTCTCTGAGCCTGTTTTCTCATCTGAAAAAAAGTAATATGTACCTGCATAGAGTTGTGAGAATGAAATGAAATAATGCACATAGGGTGCTTACCCAAGCACCTGGCACCTAGAAACCCCAAAATAAATAGTAATCATTACGACACCAGTCATCAAGAGGTTGAAGTAATAACACAACGTGAAAGTAATTGCCATCTGACTTCTTTAATGTTTCACGATAGAGCAGAAATTGGGACCTGAGCCTGAGTGGTCCTGAACCTGGAGGAATGAGCAGCAACATAATTGCCCCTGGTTGAATGAGAGCCCTGTAGCTACAGGGGAATCCGGACACCTGCCTGCAGCTGAGGATGAGAAGAAGAGCTCAGTATTTAAGGAGGACTGTCTGGAAGACAAGCTGGCAGCTTTTTCCTTCAACTAAATGGTCTCCATTTGACTGACTCAAGACCAGACCACCAAAGGTCCATGTGCCTATGTCCTTAGTGAGTTTTTCTGATCTGTACTTTGGAAAGATACCCTTGGCTCACTTAGAAGGATGAGCAACCACAATGCCATGAAACTGGCTACTGAAAATATGATGCTGTAGACTCTGTCCTTATACCGCCTAATGCTCCTTTGTCAGAACCTTTGGGAGATTATCAAAGCCACAATGCCAGAACTTCTCCAAAGTAATTGGTGTGTTACTCTCATGGAAAGCGTGATTTCTCAACATAAACCCAGTTTCCTCTTTGCTTTGACCTTTCGAAACTCCTAACTAAATTTGGATATCTTGGAACAATTATACCGGCCCTTCAGTTATACAGTTCACTATCATATATCTTTGTTAGCTTAATTTTAATATTCTAGGTCTATATCAAGAGTCCCTGTGGACAAACCCAGACTGCTGCCTGTTTGTTGTTCCAGCGAACACAGTGGATAACTTGACTATTGTCTACGGCTGCTTCTGCGGCACAACAGCAGAACTGATTGCTGTGAGGGAAACTGTGTCACCCAAAAGGTCAAAAGTCTGTGCTATCCAGCCCTTTACAGAGAGACTTTGTCAATCCCTGCTCTCCAGACTTATTTTCTTCCAACCTTGTTCTCTTGATTATTACCCTGTTGAGTGTTTTGAAAGCTGCATCAGTTCCACTTTGGGAGAAAGCAGGTTATAAACAATCTAACATTAAAGAGAGGTCACCAGAGGGGAAGTTGGGTGGGGAAGAGGAAGAGGGTAAAAGAGGTCATATACAAGGTGACTGAAGGAGACTAGACTTTGCATGATGAGCACACAATAGAGTATACACATGTAGTGTTATAAAGGTGTACACTTGAAGAAATTCATATAATGTTATTAACCAATGTTACCCCGATACATTTAATTAATGTAATAAATAAATGCCAACCAGCCATCTGATTCACTGTAGTTCTCAACAACATACACACACACACACACAAGATTGTGTGCAGGAAATCCCAACAACTCTCCTTGACGTGTGCACAGATATTCTATCCCATGTATGGAGTTATAGTCAAAGCAAAAGGCATCCCCACATACTGGATTTCAGTCCTGGTCTTAATGATTCCTCTCTCTTAGACCTTATTAAAGTTGCTCTTCTCCATAGCTTTACAAAGTTCCTCCAAATGAACAGTTTTCAGCAGGTCCCACTAGAAGCAGAAAAGAAAAAACACAGGCAAGGAGAAGAAAGGGTGCCAACGGCGGCTAAGAAGCCTGGGTGAGCTAGAAGCCCCGCTCGATCCTTCCCACTCGGCACCAGGCTTGACATGGAAATTGGAGCATGATGATGACAATTATGAAAATTAAAACCTTAATTTTTTTCATAATTAAACCCACATGAGGATTATAATTGCTGTTACGAGTTTAATACCCAGACTTGTTTTTCTTCCAAAAAAGTGAAAAATCAGTCAGGCTATAACTTAGTTCTGCTTTTAAATCTGACTTAATAAGGAGCAAAACATCGGATTTTCCAGGTATTTGGCATTTGGTTCTTGCTAGCTGAACGTGGTTTCACTTTTCTCTCCACACAGGGTATTTCTTGGGAGCCTCTCATCAAAAACAACCACTTTAAGGGTGTGTGTTAATTTTGTGTAAGACTTACATGTTTTCCAAGGTCAAGTTTTAATTAACAAAGCATCGCATGGTCTTATCTAACAAAATCCTGAAAATGCAAGTTGGCCATCAAAGTAAAGTATAAATCAGCATATCATTAAAATTGCACGATGATCTTAGTCTCTCACACTGCCTAATGGCAATGCAAAAGGCTGCATTTAGGAAGAAAATTTATGGCTTGGGTTAAAATAAACATTAGACCCCTGAGAAATTTACTGAAATTTACTGAGAAAGTAACTTTAGGGACTTTTTTCTGAAAACTATTCAAGTCTTAAGCAACTGCAATTATACTTTTAATCTGAGAGTAAATACTGTCTTTATAATTAAGAAAAACATCCCTTGTGTCTCTTCTTTTCAAAGGGACTTTCCCCCATTTACCTAAAAAGAAAATCAGTGTTTTACATTGTCTAGTGAAATTATAAGAAAAACTATGAAAGTATGTCTCTTGTGAAAGGAAAGCACATCAGCATAAAACATCAAATTGGATATTGACAGAATCGGAAAGACAGAGTGCTTAGTTGTTTCTTTAGAACATAGGAGAATTTGAATGAATCACTTACATTCTTGGCCGTTTTTCCACCCACACAGGGAAACCAGGAGGAATGTGGAATCTAAGAGAGCAGCATTCCTCTTTGCCACAAAGTACTCACACTTGGCAAATGGCAAAGGTTCAGGTCATCATTTTTCAATGACTGCCAAGCAGTGAGGAGCTCTGGTGAATACAAACAACAGTCTCCGCAGTCCCTTCTAACACTACGTCGGAGGCATCGACAACAGAGCAAGTTGCAGGGAAAAAATCTAAATTTCTGCATCCGTCGAGGATTCATTACTCAGCTGCACCCGCTTTGACATCATAAGTAGGACAAGAGCCATTTGCTTGGGCAGGACTTTGATGTCCCTTTAAATGGTTTCTGCATCTAGTCCAATAGAACGGTGTGGGAAGTATATTTATTACAACCACAAGGATGTGCAAATTTATTTATAGTATAAACGGTCCTTTCCACAAGTCCTAGCTGTCAGCAACTTATTTTCCTGGAGTGCCTTAGGAGCCAAGAATGTTTTGTTTCTTCAGTTTGGTACCTGGAGAGCTAAAATAACAATCTTGTTAATGAGAAGACAATGGGGCTGACTGCCATTTTTTGCAGGGTTTCCACAGGCCATACCTTTTAATTGCCAAGTGATGGCAACTTAATAGACGGTAATGAGTACATTGTTCCTCTTTTTCGCACACAGCCCCTTAAACTGAGTATGTTGTGTGTACAAAGCAGGGAGACTCTCATTGAACAGAACGGAAGGGTAGGGAACCTGGAGTTTATTTTGACTGGTGAGGTATGTCTTGATAGTGTGCATTCATATGCAAGAAGAAAAAGAGATCAAGTGGATTAGCTTCAATCATCTGGGAGATGACATTTCTCACCGTGTTTGAAGTATTTTATGAATTAGAGAATGGGGCTGATTTTGAAGCCTAAATTAATTTAATCTGTTTGCCTTTGTTTGATGCAGCAGCTGCAGTGACACACCCTGCTTCTTTGAAATCTTCCTCTTCAAGAGTCTCGGCCGGGCAGTGGCTGCAGCAGAGTGGCGCGGCTTCCTTGGTGAGGCAGGGGGTCAGCCGCAGTCTCCCTGGCAGGCACCGGCTCTGTCAGAGAGGGTGTCTCAAACTTGAAGCTGGACGCTCTCACATTTGCCCTTCATGCGTTTCATTAAAGAACTTGCCTGCTGAAGCCAGCAAGAGGGAAAGAGAGGAAATTATTATCCCAACTTTTCCTTCCTAGCACGTTTTCATTAGGAGAAAAAAATCCCTTCAGGGTGAACATGAAAGAGGCAGAAAGGTTCCCACCAGTCATGGCCCATTAACGGTGACTGACACCCAGTTTACCGCACATTCGTCACTTCCCATAACGTATCCAGTTGTGTTTAAATTGGGATATCTTTGGTGTTATAGAAGGGCCAATATGCTCAAGAACTGCATAATAACTATGCACATATGTCCCATAATCTTCATAACTCCACCTCAGAAATAAGGGCTGTATATTTCCTAGCAAGACAGCAAGAAATTGTATTTACAGTAACACTGTCTGAATGTTCACAGGTCAATTTTCCCAAAACTTTTGGTTACTGAAAAGGACAGTAGGTTAACCTGGTTCATCTCAATATCAATCAATCACCAAATCAAGGTTGGCTTTTTACAAACTGATACACTGATGAGCATTAGGCTATTTCGAAGTTGAGAGAGAGAAAAGACATATTAGTTTATGTAATTCACCCCCTGATGAGTCTGCAAGGAAAACAGGCTAGCCAGCTTTAGAAAAGGGAGTATCTGTAGAAATCAAGAAGAGACAAGAGTCCGGGACTGTCATATCAGACTGGACAGCCGCTAGTGGCAGAATGTTATTAAAAGTAAAACAATTATGTCTAAACTTTGCACATAATAAATTAATCAACCCATCAAAGTCCACATGGCATTTATGGATTCACTGTAAGGACGTTCAAAGTTGTAAGGTAAACAGAAACAAAACTCAATGAATTTTCTGATTAGTAACCAATATATCAGGCATTTGCCTTTTAACGCAAGTTAGGCTGGACCTACATTATATGACCTGCTACTGGAAGTGGACAAGAGGCCGCAGCCTGGTTCCCTCTTTCCCACCAGGAGCAGCTGCTTCGGGGTCATAGTTCTGTTCCTTCCACTGGGCCCTGGGTAAACTCATGACTTTACATGAAGTTTAAGGAGGAACCTTTTCTCCAGAGCAATTCAGCTCCTCCTGAGAAGTGCTCCCTGTGAATAATAAACACACCCCATGAGCATCCTTCCTCTTAAAATTTTCTCTCTACATTGCAGAATAGTGTTTAACCTTGACTTTTTTAAAAAAAATCACTGCTTACTTCCTTGAAAAAAGTGAAAATGATCATTTCTTAAAATCAACGCAAATGTGTTGCATTTATTTTCACAGTTTTGTCCTTTCCAAGCTGTACACTCATTCTGGACTCAGACTAAATGGCACAGTACTTGGAGGCAAAAATATGCGAGTGAGTTTTTCTCCATTATGCAACTGGTTCAGATAGATCCACTGGCTCAAATACCTCCACCGATTACGTTTTCAATAATGAAGGGTAGTAGAGTACGTTACCCCAAAATATGACTACAGGAGTTCAGGACACACCACCCGCAAAATATGCTACTTTAGTATATTGATTAGTTTGAACTGTAGGCACTGGAAAAACAGCAAATATAGGGAGAGGTTTTCTCTGAACTCCCCTCATCTGCCTAAAGGCACATCCTCCAAAAGGACCTCAGCTGTCACAGATCCCCTGCCAGGCAGTCTCATCAACCAGGGAGGATGGGCTCTGATCACAGGAGAGGATACCAGAAGTGGACACCACACCTAGACGTGCTTTGTCACAAACGATCAGACCTCCCATCTATTCTTCTAAGGACCCTCATCTTTCCTAAAACTGATTTACTCTCTCCTGAAAAGCCTACTATTCTCCCCACCCCCTTTTTCCCTATAAGGATGGTATTTAGGCCTGACTTCTAAGCCATCTCATGAAGTAACTCATACTTTCCATGGTTCTCTTGTGGTGTGTACAGGTCTACACATTAATAAACTTCCGTTTTCCTCCTGCGAATGTGTCTTTCATGGAGACAGAAATCTCAGTCAAAGAACTCAGAAGGGGAGAGGGAAAATTATTTTTCCTCCCCTATAAAGGGCAGTTTTATAATTCTGTATTTCCGAGATCAAATATTTCTATGCAGGGAGAGTATGAGAATAAAACCAAGAGTAGCAGAAAGAAGGAAAGAAGACCTGGTATGCCCAGGGTACCAGGACCCCAAAAGTAACCAGGAAGCTGAGGCAGGGGATGCTCCTGCCAGAATCTCCTCTCCCAACCTCCCCTCACCCCCTGCCCTGCACCCACCCCTTCCCTCATTCTCTACCTTGCTCCTCTTCCAAGGGACCATTAGAGCAGATTTTCACTTCCAATGGCCTCTATGGCAAGTAACCAGACAGAGTGACTCTCTGCAGGGGGCTCAACCCTAACATGTGGCCAGGCGGGGTGGCACACTCAGTGCCACCCATGAGCCTTGCCCCAGAGCCCTTTCACAGCCACTGGCCTAACGCCACACCACCACAGGTTTCTACTGCAGCTCCAGTGCATTCACAAACAGTTGGCTTTAAAAGAGACTCCCTACAGCTTGCAGATCTTCTTGCCAAGCTTTAGGCCCGGAGCTGCTTCCTCCATGATGCCGAGGGCAGGGCGCACCTGCTCCTGTGTTCTTTCCCCTCCCAGCAGAAGGGTGCACAGTTTTGGTTAAATGCCTCTTTACTGGCTAAGCAATCACTTCATTGCCCAATGGGGCGATTTCTGACATGAATATATGCAGAGTGTTTTGGACTCAGGTTTGGAAAGTTATTCCTGTCACGTGGAGCTAGAAGGAGTCAGAGTCCCTAATTTTTTGCACAGATGACTTGAAACTAGAAAGTTTAAAAACAATTATAAATCTCCTTAAGCCAATTGTTCCCCCATGAGATGGCAAAACAATCCCAAATCTGTGATCAGGCCCTGAGAGGTTAAAGATTGTCCCCTAGCATCAGGGACAAGTCTCATGGGAGCCCAGCAGGAATTCCAGACTATTCTCTTGGTTCTTGTTCCAATTTCCATTTAAATCACACAATCTCTCTAAGCCTCTGTTTCCTCTTCAGTAAAATGGGAATAATAATTCCTACATGACAAGTATTGTGAAGTGAAAGGATTATGTGTAGTTTTTAAAACAGAACTTGGCATTGTTAATGTGCTGGAATTATTGTTACCATTATTACTAAGCCCATCAAACTGCATCATCCCCTTCACTCTGGGAATTTACTTTTGAGGTTATATCTTCTTGTCTTTTTTGTTCGAAAATTATTTGCAAGCAACAGAAGGATAGCCTTAGCCAGCATAAAATGAGAAACAATTCTTCTAGGAATACATATCCTGCCGTCAGTGCCTTTAACAGTGATGCCACATTAGAAAGTAAAGCATTGCTAAGTAATACTCATCCAAGACTGTTGCTTTTGTCAAAATAACTTTTGGGTTCTCTTTGTACGTGTGTTTGTGTGTTAATAATATCAAGTTGTCTAGTTTTTGAGTATCTACTCCATGTAAAATGCCATATGAAATGTTGAAAAGGACACACATAAATGTAGAAAAACCTAACTTAATTCAATCCATTTATGAATCCACTGCCAACATGATACCATCCCTGTACTAGCCTATCATTTGCAAGTGACAGAATCCTAACTGAGACTAGCTTAAGCATAATTTATTAGCTTGTGTGCCCCATTGAGTCTCAGGAGTTTGCAGAAGGAGAAAAGATGCTACCTAGAAAGAAGAGAGATGTCAGTGCTGGTGATACCCCCTACTGATAACATCATCATCATCATCCCATTCATATAAACCACACCAGGAGTTCAACGAAATTAGTACACAAACAAAATACTCTTTTAAAATTAACAAAATGATGACTTTCGAATCTTCAGAAAATTAAAGCAAAGCTGACAAAACATTCAGACAGAGTGGTCTTCCATAGGGCAGTATTCCAGTGCTTCCACTGAGCCTACGTCTAGAAGCCTAGTGCATTTGAACAGATGGAGAAGTGGGAAGAGCAAAGACGCGCTCCTTCTACACACACCACACCCTCGGGAGCTGCCCGCCAGGCACCAAGCTCCTGCAGGCACCAGCTCCAGGACGACAGTTGCTCTGCTGCTGCCTATGGGCCAGAGATTAGGTATGTGTTCCCTGTCAGCTCTCAACAGTGAGCTCTGTGAGGGACAACTGTTGAGTCTGCCTTGCTCACAATTTATTGAGTGCCTATTATACACCTGTGGGGCCAGAGAAGTGAACAAAATAAAGCCCTCCTTCTCATGGAGCTTGCATTTCAGTGTGCACAAACAGGTAAATATACACCGCATAGAAGTGTAAGAAGAAAGTGGAAAGGCAGGAATGGAATCCTCAGGTAGGCAGCTGGAGAGGGCCTCCCTTCCCGGAAGATCTGGGCACCTCTGGGCATGGTGGTCCCAACTGCAGAAGACAGAGGAAGGACGGACGTTTTGGGGCAGGGGGCAGGGCTGAGCTTAGAGGAAAGGGAACATGGGAAAGATTAAATAAAACTAAAAAAAGGCTAAATGAACCTAAAAGCCATTGGAGAGTTTTAAACAGAGAGTTTTTGGTTTTAGGGTTCCAGATATTAATGAAACAGAACAGGACATGCCCCCCCCCACAAAATATGCCACTTTGGCAGAATTATTTTGAGCTGAAGATGTTTGAGTTCCTCAAGTCCCTTTTCTGCCTAAACACACAGCCTTCTAAAAGAACTCAATTGTCACATATCCCTCTTCAGAGAGCAACTCTAACCTCCTCTTCTAGGAAACAGAAGAACCCCCCCCAAAGACATTGTGGCAAAACTATCATATCTCCCGTTTATTCTCCTAAAGACCTATTTATCTTATCACGTGTTCTCCCAGAAGTGCCCCTTCGTCCTTCCTCATTCTCTATTATGATGGTATTTAGGCCCCCAAATCTAACCACCTCTTGAGTCACATTTGTTTGGAACTACCATGCCTAAGAAGGCAACTTAATCTCTGTTCTTCTCTTGCTAATCTGTCTTTTGTCAATTTAATTTGCAAGCTCCAGGTGAAAAACTAGGAAAAGTGGGTTTTCTTTCTTTTGCCCAACTGACAATGTCTTTTCTTTGGATGTCTTCTGTTCCACCACTAGTCCATTCATATTTAGGCTAAATATTGGGAAACAGGTTTGCTCTCAGAATTTGTGAAATGATGATGCTTAAGTATATAAATTCCCACCTAAAAACAACAAATATATATCCTAATTCATAAAAAAAAATCTTGCAAATGGTATGCATCATTTGTTTTTTTTAATTTCAAAAGATTATTATGAAGCCTTGCTACTCATAATCTCTCTCATCTCCTTCCCAGCTAATCTTACGGATGGAGACTGTTCTTCAAGGGGCCTAATGGGTTCTAACTGCAGAGCTGTTGAATTTGGCTCTCTCAGCATGTTTTTCTATCCTCAAAAATAAGGGAACCAGGCCCTGACTGGTTACAGCCCTGGGGGGAGGGCAAGGGGAGCCCAGAGACGTATGAACCGAGGCCAACAGGCCAATGGTGCAGTCTAGGATGGACTTTTTGCTCCTCAGTGAAGAGCCATGGGTAGAATGCTCCTCAATCCTGCACTGTCGACAGATCAGCACTGTCGCATTGCACACCAGTAACAATCCCTGTAAAAATGCTTACACTTTCTTTTTTTTAATTTTTATTTTTATTTCTAGGGAGAGAGGAAAGGTGAAAGAGAGAGAGAAACATCGATTTGTTGTTCCATTTATTCATGCATTCATTGGCTGCTTCTCATATGTGCCCTGACCAGCGATTGAACCTGCAACCTTGGCATATTGGAATGACGCTCTAACCAACTGAGCTACTAGGTCAGGGCCAATGCTTACACTTTCTTAAGAAAAATGCTCAAAGTCCTTTCCAAAGACTCACTGCTTTGTTTCATCTGGGAAACTAGGTATATGGAGACTCTGAGAAGTTACACACTTGACTGAGATACCTAGGTCAGCCACTGACTCAGAAGGGGGTCAGTGAAGGTGAGTCAGTGAGCCTCGTTCCCATCCATCACAGACGTTCCAGCTGGGTCTAAGTTAGGGTTGTCGTATCTGTAACTTTGTTGAGTAAAACGGCACTCTCACTTAGTCATAGTCCCTGCATTATTTATTTTTCTGCTGGGCCCTTTGATGGCTTAATTATACCTGACTTGCCTAGATTTAAAGTTCAGTGAACAGATCTTCCTATGTTCCAAAGAATCCATAGAGCAACACAAATACCAGAAAAGCAAAGTGTCCTGGGAAAAAGGCTTCCCTGATCAACAAATGATTCCCAGAGCATCGTGGGAACCAAGAAATAAGATCTTTCTCCACCCCCACCCCATCTCCACCTGTTTGCTCTAAAAGCCTATTTCTCATTACTTTAATTAATTTGCTAACATCATCCTGGGTAAAGGCTTTGTATTCATGCAGTCTTGCAGAAAATAGTCCAGTCACCCACCTATGCCCTCCACCCTCTCCCTTGCCATTAAAATGTCACTGTCATTAAATGCAACAATCCTAGAATCAAATCCTTACCTGAGGTGAAAGTATCTGATGTGTCCATCCTCTCTTCCTTTTCCTCCTCCTCTTGTTCCATCCTGTTAGGCTTCCGTGCCATACAAGGATTGATTTATCACCTCCCCAGAGCAGGTACAGCTGCACTCTTTTTGCAGAAGCAACTTCTACTGATACCTGTTGCCCCGGTGGCCCAGCCTCAGGAATCACAATCCACTAAGTGGGGTATGGAGCCCCATGGAGCAGCGGCTGGAGCTGGGCCCCTCCACATCCTGCTCCCAGATGGAGCAGAGGCTGCTCCTGGAAAAACATGGACTTGAAAGCAAGCTGCATTTCAAGGCACAACAGTGAATTATCATGGGGAAATCGCAGCTTTTTGCTTTATCCTTAATACTGGTTTTTGTTCTATTTCTGGGACTCTCAGAAAGAGACATTGGTCCAAAGATCTCACCATGTTTTTCTATTCCCCCAAGACAGCAGAGACTCTAACTTTCAGTATAATCCATGAGAAGGTGAAAAAGTCAGCCAGAATGATTCAGCTCTTAAATCTGACCCACAATAATGTCTGGCATTTCTAAAGAACATTCCAGCTTCTGAAGTGTCTTCATGTACATTTCTTTACCAGGCCTGCAAGGCAGGTGAGGAAGTCAGTTTCACCAGGGCTTCCAGCCTCCGGTGCGGTGCCTCTCACACCACCGCATGCTGCTGCAGCAAGGCAGTGTTCCAAGCACGCTTTCATGAGCCAACTTTCATTCTAACAAAATTGTACAAATTACATAGCTACTTTTAAGATTTTGCACACTTCATCCAAATATTTATTAAACCCACATTGTATGCCAGCCTCTGGCTAAGTACTGAGGATACTATTGAGAAGAAACAAACAAAAGGCATGGTCCCTTTAAATTTAATGGACAAGAATCATTATCTGTCATCACACAAAGTAAATGGAAAATTGCAACTTCTCAAGCATACAGGTTGATGACTTAGTCAAGAAGAGCTTCCTGGAGGAAGTGACCCCTGAGCTGACATATGGAGGACTGGGGACCTTCAGGAGAGGAGAGAACAAAACAATATTGCAAGAAGAAGGTCCACTCTGTAAAGGTGCTGTGATGGGCAGAGTATGGATGGCAAAGGGCCCGGGAAGGTCAGTGTGGGGAGCGCCAGGCACAGGAAGCATAAGACAAGGGCAAGATGAGGCTGGAGAAGGAAGGGGGCACCGACATGCGAGGACTGTGAGGGAAGCAATCAGAGCAAGGAAAGGTAACGGGCGTACAGATGATATCGAAGCAATTCAGGTAAGAGATAATGAGAGCCAAGACTAGCGCGATAGGACAGAGAGGAAGAGAAATGGGAGAACTACAGAAATGGGAGGTGAACCCAATGGGAGCCAATGATGGATTGAGCATCAATAATGAGGAAGAGAGAAATGTCAGTGTGTCATTTTCAAAGGAACATTTTGTACCTTAATGATATTCAATTAAAATAGTGAAATACGCGTGCGCGCGCGCACACGAAACAGATGTCTGGTTTCATGACCAGTGCCCCCAAAAGCAGGTTGTAGGCTCTTTCTGTGTGTCATAATGAAGTTCTCAGACCTGGAATATGTGAAGCACTCCAACAGGTTTTGACAGTTTATGGAGTGTGCATTACCCTACGATGTCTTGCTTCTCCTGAGGCGTAATCATATCAGACTTGATGGTTCTTCAATGTTCTAAGTGTTTAAATAACTGACCCAAAGTGATGACTGAGTCATGATACACTGCTAAAGACAGAACCAGGTAGAAACTGAGATATTGTGGCTTAGGAAATTAGGGTATTGTTATTTTCAGACTCTAAAGAGTTCGCTTCAGCCCTGGCCGGTGTGGCTCAGTTGGTTGGAGTGTCATCATGTAAGCCAAAGGGTTGTAGGTTCAGTTCCTAGTCAGGGCACATACCTAAGCTGGATCTCCAGTAAGGGAGTTTTTGGATCAATGTTTTTCTCTCACATTTATGTTTCTCTCTCTCCCTCCCTCTCTTCCCTCTCTCTAAAGTCAATAAGTTTGCTCTTGGGTGAGGATTTTTTTAAAGGGTTAATTTCATGTCAGTTTACAGAGAAGTGAAACAGCATTTGAACAAAAATTCATTAGAGTGCCAAGGAATCACTGTTGAAGGGAAAAGGCGAGGTGCATTAACCACTTCACCAGAAATATTTTTATGCTTTAAGGTATTTAAAGGTACTTTAGGTATTTAAAGCCTAAATGCAGAAATCAACCCCATTGCATGCTGAAGAATAAAAAGTCTCCCAAGTTCAAACAAACATGAAAAAGTTAATACTTTTATTCCATTCAACACATGTCTAGAAAGTGAACAACCTTGGGAAAGTTACTTAATACTTTGAGTTTCCACATTAGTATCCCCTTTGCAAAAGGGGATAATAATGGTACCTGTTTTATAGGATTGTTATAAGAATGGAGTGAGTTCATTTGTGCAAAGTACTTAAACTAGCTCTGGTGCCCGGCTGCCTCTTAAGCACCATGTTGGGCCACTCAACCTGAACTAACTATAATCTCACCACATTTAGCCTTCTTTTCTCTTCCTCAAAGCCTTCCCATATGCATTTTCCTTCATAAGAATATTGTTTCTGGCTCGCTTATATTCATCCTTCACATGTTGTTAGGGCAGTAACAGCAGAAAAAGATAAAAAAACCAAAGCTGACTACATATACACACACACACATTTATGTAAGTCAACAGGTCAGTGCTTTTAGGGGCTGAGGCAGTGTCAGTATGAAATCAGTGTCCCAATAAAAACATGAGCTCTTGTGTAGAAAGTAACCACACTATTTTCCTGTGTATTTACCTGATCTTCTTAAGAATATCTTATTTTATTGTGGTCCATGACATTTGGGGCTTTGTTTTCTTTATTAAGATTTTATTTATTTATTTTTAGAGAGAGGGGAAGGGAGGGAGAAAGAGAACGAAACATCAATTTGTGGTTGCCTCTCGCATTCTCCCTACTGGGGACCCCTGGCCCACAACCCAGGCATGGGCCCTGGCTGGGAAACAAACAATCCACTGAGCCACACCAGCCAGGACTGGGGTTTTTTGCTGTTGTTGTGGGTTTGTTTTTGTTTGTTTGCTTTTCCATGCAATTGTGAATGTATTAGTGAGGTTCCAAAAAGGTGTTAGCCATAAATTAAGACCATGAAAACTCAGTCTTGTGAAGAAAAGTTACAATGATTGAAAGAAAGATGACTAACAGCTAACTGAATGCCTGCCTTTAGAATTACAAGTAGATTCCGTTTTAGGGAATACTCTATCTGTAAAGGCTGGAGTCAGCTTCCTTACACAACAAAACAAATCATTTTTATAACAATATAGTGTGCTGACAACTGGATTCTTGGTATATAAAACATCTAGATTGTCTTCCCTAGAATTCAGAGACTGGCAACCCTGAGTTAGATTTTTGGCCCTCCCACTAAGTATCTTGGTGACTTTGGGCAAGCAATTAATGTCTCAAAGTCTCAGTTTTCTTTTTACCAAATGGAAATAATATCTATCCCATAGGGTTTTTGTAAAGTTTATATGAGATAATCACTTGTTCCTGGCTTTTAGTAATAATTTAGTAAAAGCTAGCTCTGTCAAAGTCGATCAATCAGTATTGTTAAAAACAAGACACCGGGCCCAAAACGGAGTTGCTTCTGTTAAGTGCCACGGCACCAAGCCAAGACTTAATTACAGTTTTGGTTCTTCCAAAATTGGGATCTTAAACCAGTCAGTCAGGAATCACCTGATCAGCCCTAGTTAGGTCATCTGACTGATAGATCCCTATTATCCCATAAAGGAAAATGAGCTTGCAATACACAACCCACTTTTTTTGCCTACTATGACTTCCTTGTTCTTGCTCCCTCTGCCTAGAAGTCTTTCATTTGGTACAGCTCCTCAGAGCTCATTCTATCTGCTAGACTGGATGCTGCCTAATTCATGAATCATTGAATAAAGTTAATAATTTTTAAAGTTTACACTTTTGCATTGGCTGGTGTGGCTCAATGGATTGAGCGCCAGCTTGTGAACTAAAATTTACACTGCTGAATTTTAGGTTTTAGCAGTATTAAGAAATTGTGTTCAAGAAATGCGTTATATAGAGAGAGGGGTAGGGAGGGAGAAAGAGAGGGAGAGAAGCATCAATGTACAAGAGATATATCAATCAGTTACCTCTTGCACACCCCCAACTGGGGACCTGGCTTACAACCCAAGCATGTGCCCTGATTGGGAATCAAACCAGCAACCCTTCGGTTTGCAGGCCAGCACTCAATCCACTGAGACACACCAGCCAGGGTTTGTCGTTATCTTTTAAGGAAAGCTGAACAAATAGAACATTCTTGAGGAACAGGGTAAGTGGCGGTGCCCTGTGTGTTTTCCAGCATGACCTGGACAATGTGTCGGGGCCTGCAGTGCTCTCCAAACCCTGCGAGGGTCCATAGAGCTGATATATCAAAATCACAACCAACGACAAAGTGGACTTATTTCTTTGATGTCAAGAGCATTGTTATGGCAGAATTCATTCCTTAGGTCAAATCATTTATTTGATAGATCTCAGCATTGCAAAGAGAGGGAATTCTCACTCAAGGCTTCAATTCAAACTGTGAGCCTGTAAAATACTTTTGATTTAAAAACAATTGTCAATACACCCTCCTTGAGCAAAGTTTAGTCAGGCTCCTCTGAACCTTCTTCTCAGCGAGGCTTCACCCTTTGAACTTACATATCCACCTCTGCATCACCTAATTTTTGTAAAATTTCTGCTAAGTGAGTTAAGCATGAATCCCCACACGCATCGCCCTTGATTATCTGATCAGATTCCTCATCCTGCCACCTTTGACATCTGATCACCCTAGCCTGCTTTCTGCAAGATCCTGTTAAATCATTTTAGCCAGAATCTTTCCTGCCCCTGATGTTTTCCCCTTAGTCATTTCCACCCCCTGCCCCCCACCCTGCTCCTTGGCTATAAATTCCCATTTGCATTTGGAATTGAGCCCAGTTCTACACTGAGATCTCTCTTCCCCTATTGCAATAATAGTCCCTGAATAAAATTTATTTCCACCACTTAACTTCTGTCTGGCTCTGGTTTTCTTTAACACTTCCCAGCTGATCACTCACCTATTCCCCAGTCTTGGATTTAACTGTTCCCCCATATCAAATACAGCCTCAGAAGATGAAGATTCCCCACCAGTAAAGACCTGTGAAGGTCTGTCTGTATAGTAGTCCTAGAAAATAAAACCAAAAGAGGGGTTGTGGAAAACTCTGCATTGTTTGAACAAATCACCCCTGGTGATTACTTTCAAGGTGACAACTATTATTTGACTGTTTAAATTTACTTTCTTAAAGGTTATACTACTTCATAGATACAGCTCTTATACTCATTAGGTAAGTCACAAATAAATGGCATTTAATTGTTACTGTATGTATTTAGCTAGAAAAAGGGAGCAAAAGGAACTAGACATTGAGTTTAATAAAGTGGGAAGCATAACCTTGCCTGTTAGCTAAAAAGCTGCAGCTTCACAGCCCAGGGCATTACAGCATTTCTCCCTCCAGTACCAGATGAGCAGGTGGGAGCAGGGAAAGGCAGACACTTGTGCAACAGAAGTCAAAATAGTGCAGGGGTAGGCGCTGAACTAGAAATGTCTATCAGTCTAGCCTGGGGAAAGAAGGGATTGGTTGGGAGGTGGACCCACCTAAAGCACATGAAAGTTTGGGAAGTTGATTGGTCATTTTGAGAAAGCTCCGGGTCCATCCCACACCTAGGCTACTATAACCCCAAGGGAACAAAGAAGCTCTCTCTCTCTATCCAGCCCAGGTGACCTGCGCGTGCCCTGTGGTGAGACCGAGGGAGATGGAACATTGGAAACCCAGGGAGCAGCCTCTATTTCTACACAAATAAATCATGCCATACCACCATCTCCTGAGTGTGGGTCCTTGAATGCTGTTCTCATGATTCTGTGGAAGGACCTAATGCCCACCGACAACGTAATTACTTGAATTAACTTGACTAAAGGTCTCAATCTGAATTATCTCCAGTTTTACTTCCTGGCTCACTTTTGCAGATTCCTCAGCCTCTTAATAAAGGGGTTTTTTTGTTTTGTTTTGGGGTTTCTTTTTTTGACTCTTTAGTCTATGACAAAGTGAAGCTCTTTTTTGCAGGGTTCTCCAGTCCCCCTTTCAGGCCATCCATGATCTAAGGAGTTTACTACTATCCTTACTGGTCAAACCCCAGAATCTCAGACCTTGAGTTAGACTTAATACCTCTCTCTCCCTCTCTTTCCTTCTCTCTCCCCCTCCTTCTCTCTCTCTCTCCATTGCTTTCTCTCCACTGTTGAGTCCCTTGAGCTACCCAGTCCCCATTTACAGACCTGCCCCTTCCCAAGCCTTTCCCTCTTGCCTCTATCAGCAGCTTGTCCTGAAGACTGATGAGTAGATTTTCTTTAGTTTCTGTTTGAACACCTCTCTCCCTAACTACCCCATAGGCCTTCACCCTTATCCATCCACAGTCATCCACCCGGGACCTCAATCTCATATCCTAGGGCACCCAAGCCCTAACTCCACTCAATCACTTCTGCCTCCACCCCCGACACCCACTTAACAAGACAATGCACCAGAGACACCATAGTTTTCAACATAACCATTAGACTTTTCTAAACTTAATTTTTTCTTTCCTGTTTTAGAAAAAGGGATATTACATAAGTAATTAGGTTTTAGGTTGCCCACTCTGTTCACAAGATGTCCAGAAAAGGCATTATAGAGACAGGAGTTCCTTTACTAAGTCTTTGAGAGCCTCACAAATGTCAGGCACTATTTTCCGTTCAGGGGGGGCCCTCTGCTGAGTCAGGGCCTCACGCACTTGGCCTGTCGTCTCCCTGGCCTCTTGACAGGCTGCTCATCTATCAGGCATAGCTTGGTCCTGGGAGTCAAGGCCCCAGAAGCCACCCACCCAGTGGGAGCCGCAAAGTATGCACTAAGGTGAGAGGGCTGCCCGTACTGAGTACATCTAAAGACCCTTCTGTTGTTTTCCTGCAAATAACTTCCAAAGAGGAATAACTTAGAAAAATCTGAGAGCATTCAAAGAACAAAGATGTGAAAGGGGCTGGGAAATAGGACCCACGGGGAATGGGGAAAAGATGCTATGATTCTTAGTCTGAGGAATAGAAAGCCTAGAGGCTATTTAACAACGGCCTGCAAGGTTTAAAGGGATATTCCTCCGAGGATGGAGACCAGCTGCTGTCTCCAGCGAGGACAGAAAAAAAGGAAATGAGCTTTAGCTTCCACATGAGTGATTTAAGCTAGAAAATAACCTCTGCCAATGAGGTTATTGGGCTTGGGGTAAGTTATCAGGGTCACCAAGGCCCCCCGTCTGGAGTTCTTCAAAAAGCCAAGGAGCCTGTTTTCCTGGACAGGTCGGGTGCCACCCTGTCAGTAGGCAGGGGCGGGGGAGAGGACCAGTGTCCACCGTCTCACCAGCCGCATGAGTCTCTGCTTTTGTTTTACAAACAGCTGATGCTTTTGTCCTTACATGTGTCCTGTAGTATAATAGATTTTGGACTCTGGTATTTGCAGAATTGAGTCAGGGGAGAGATAAAAGAGAAGGTATGCAAGGAATGAGAAGAAGGAAGAGAAATTGATTCATTTTCCATGGGAGCGGGAAGGAGACACTGCAAATAACTAAACGTAGGCTCTTAGTAACTGTGAATTTCTAAAGTAAGAAACTCTCACTTTTCATATGAAAATTAGCTTCAATACAAATGCACTAGTGGGCTGTTCTTTTCCGTTCCTTCCTTCCAAGTTTGCTAGCATCTTTTCATACACTTCCTTTTTACTTTCAATATTAGCCTGTTTCAGTTTCCTGCACAATAAAAGCCAAAGACATTCTTACTATTGAATCCAACACTTTATGAACCTAAAGCCAAAAGCTTTGGTATAACATCACCCACCTATTAACTCAGACCCAGCACCTAATTCCTAGGTATTTTTCTTCATTTTAATTCTAATTCCTTAAGACCTTTGGGTATCTCTCCAGCCTTCGGACTTCCTCATTAAGTCCAACACTGAGGCTGACTTCTATTTCCCCAGAGCCAGTGTCTGTGACTCAGAAAAGGGTCTAGGGACAGCCACCCCGCTGGGCTCTAATGCCCTGAAACACTCCACCGCCGGCTCCCCGCCCCCACTCCCGCCCCCGCCCACCTCCATGGACAGCAGGGCTACTCCAGGAGTCGCACTCATGCTGTGGCAGTGACACTATCTGTCTCTGGCATCTGCTCCCACTCAGAGCAGGCCCTGGGGAAGACAGGAGGGAAAAGACCCTTGTCTTTGAGTCTCATCCAGGGTCCAGTGGTCTGTCTCCGAAGCAGGCACCCTCAGGACCTCCTTCTTCAGGCACTGCAACTGCAGCTGCCAGGCTGTGGCCCTCACCAGAGCCTGGCCTTCTCTGCCTTGTTCATTGTGCATCCCCAGTGCCCAGAGCAGTGCCTGGCACAGAACAGGAGGAGACGCAGTACTCACAGTCATCGACTGAACAAACAAATGCCCGAGCAGGGATCAGCCTCGGAAACCAGCGTTCCCACCCCTCATTCCAGACAGAGAAAGCTCACCATGAGCTTTCTCATAATCCTTGAAAACCTTTCTGCACTGTCTCATTTCCTCGCTATTAGAAATAAGTACCTTTTCTGATGAATTAGTCTGTGATAAATGTTAATGGGTAAGAATGAGTTAATCTCTCTCTCTCCGCCCCCCCCCACCCCCTTCCTCTCTCTCTCATTTTGCACCAGCCCCTCCCTTGCTGGGCAGTGGGCATTCATCCCCAGATGCAGAGAAGAAAAAAGTCTCCTCCGCAGTGCGCCTGAATTTTTGAGTTGAGGCCAAGAAACAGCCAGCTGGAGCAGAACCGGTTGAGATTAAAGTTTCACACATCTGCCAAGGACGGATTCTCCTGGCTGCCCTGGGAACTCAGCTCACGTAGCCTTACCCTAGTAAGGTGAACACTGAGCCAGCCCTCATGAGAAGTAGGAGACAAGAGAGTGACGCTCAGGGGCCCCAGGGAACCATGGTCACCCCAGCCTGGAACTACCAGTGAGTCCCCCAGGAGCCAGCCTGTGCTGAGGTGAGAGACAGAGTAAAAGCAATTGGAGCAGTTCCAGCTCCCAAACCCGGCTCTGTGAGCTCAGAACCACCTGGGAGCTTTTTAAAAGCAGATCTGCTGTGCCCTGGCCCAGATCTTCCAACTGTGTCAGAATCTGTGTTTTTTAAAAACACTGAGAATTCCAACATCCAACCCAGTCTGGGAATAACTGCCCTACTGGCTGATTGACCTACATTCCCTCCCTACAATTCTTTTCCCATTGGAAGGGAACTTGGCTTGTCAAGTTACACCAGTTGACTATCAGCATCACTAAAGCTTTTCTGTCATTTCCAGGATGTTGTTAGGTCTGTATTCCTGTATTACATGTGAGTAGATATCCTGAAACCAGAATCTCTGCTGCAAAACTGACGTGAGTTTGACTTTTCCTCTATTGTGAGTTAGGAGATGAAAAGCAAGTGCAAAATTTTTTTTTTTTTTAATTCAAGAAACCCTAGCACCCCCTCTCTCTCTCGAAGAGGGCTAGCAAAGATGAGTGAGCCACACTCCTTTACCTCAGGGGTTGGGCATAGCAGTGGGAAGCTGGACATGTAAACGTCTCTGCCAGAGGATGGGATGGAAGCAACAGTTCCTGGGTGGAAGCCATCTTTCTTGGAACTGGGCTCTGGGAGGATTGTGTCCAGTCAGAGCTCTGTCCCCAAGCATGTTCCAGGCAAGGATGCTTTTAAGGACCTCTGAGATCAGCTTTCTCAGGTTTATGCATGGCTGGCTCTGGTGCTCTCTGGTGCTCATTTACCTGGAGCTGGGCTCCTGAATGAGTCCGTAGGAGGGAGCCCTTGGGCTTAAGCCTCAATCTGAGGATCCGAGGTTCCATCTCTTTGTGGCCAAGGCACTGTTCCCATACCTGCCCCTGACTCGTTTCTTCCTTGGCTTCTCTTGCCCCATCTCCTGCCCCTGAATCCTTGCTGCAAACCACACCTGTTGCTTCTGGCTGGCTCTCCATGACCCTGGCCACCTGCCCTGGGAAATGTCACTTTCCCCTGCCACACCTATCTCCTGATACAATACTCTGCCTGCTTCATTCCTACTGTTCCCTGTATCTGCCATTCTCTACTCCCTCAACCCCTCCCCTAATGCTGTCTTAATGAGAACGTCTGATAATATGAATCATTAGTTGAAATTGCCCACTTAGAGGATTTTATATATAAATGACTCAGTGTTTTCTTTATTTACTATTGCTGCCATACAGTTATTGCCCTTTTAGCCAATAATTTATCCTAAAACAAGGCCCTTTTTAATGTTTTCATCTCTATTTCTGTTCCTTAATAATAATAATGGCAGTCGGTGCTTCTTTTAAAGATCTAAAGAGTTAGGCACAATTCATTTATAAGAATCCTCAACCTGTACTGTGCTTACCTGGGATGCTTTTAAGAAACACAGTGTCTGGCCTCTACCTTCAGATATTTCAGTTCAATTGGTCTAAAGTGGGCCTCTGTGTCAATATTTGAAACATACCTCCCAAGAGATGTTAATGTGCAGCCAGGCTTGAGATTTACTGATTTATAGAAAAATCATTCATGATAAATATAAATTCAGATAGTCAATTCCCAGAAGTCTTGATCTGAAGCAGTCAGTGGTTCCTTAACTACATTTTTTGAGGCAAAGCGAAGACTGTAAAGCCCATGCCACCTCACCCATTCCCAATTACCAGTAGGAAAAAAACCTCTATGATAAAGAATTGAAAGGCAACAAACACAAGATTTTACATTCAAAACAATGCTATATATACTTTAAAGGTATGCCAGAAGTTTTATAATTTGTTTGTTTTTTAAATAATTTATCTAAAGAACACAAATTCACTGATAGCATGTTATCAAAGATCTATCCTTGAGCAAATGAATGGTAGGGAAATTATATCATCGTTGTCTTCAACAATAGGCATATGTGTGGATAGCACTGAAACAATAGTAGATACATATATATGTGGATTAAAGACTAGTTACTGAAAATTAATAGGCCAAAAATACTCTTTATGAAAATACAAACCATGAACACTATCACCAGCATCAAACCTCACTCAAACTAACAAGAATTCACTATTTAAAAGCATGACTAGCAGCCATTTGAAATCACAGCCACATAAACACAAGTGACATAAGGCATCCTTCCCCTAGTTTGCCTCTTCAGGCCTTGCTCCATAATGTTACCAGTATTAAATAGCGTGGAAATAAACATCTTAGAATACTGATGTAATGCCATCAGTAAATGTTGGTAATAAAATAGATTTACTATTAAATACAATGATTTTTAATTACTCAGTAGGTTAGTGGTAAGTAGCTCTATAAATTGAACATAAAACTAAAAATTTATGAAATCTTGCCTCATTTGCCCAAAAGAATCCTCCCAAAAGCTCATATTTTAAATTCTGTATCAGCTCAGAGGGAGATCACTCTATGAGGTTCCTAGTTTTTTGAGGAATGGAATTTACTGCTGCCTTTTGAGAAGGAAAAAGTATTTTTTTTCTAATGAACATTCAGGTACAAACGTGACCTGCCTGGTTACAAATACCCTCTGGAAGCAAACATTTGTTATTTTAATGAATGTACTTATTCACCTACTCTTTCAGACAAAAAAAAAAAAAAAAAAGAAGTCTTTAATAACTGAAAAGGTGTACATTCCAAGCAAGAAAAAGAAATCATATTGAATAGAAGATTTTCCAAGGGAAAGTTTAGTGTAGCCTGAATGATTTATCCAAGCCTTGGATGGAAAATTTTTTTTTCCCAAAATGGCAATTTCTAAAGATGGAGAAATTTTTTTAAATCAGCCTTAAAAATAGCAGTATAAACCAATATTAATGCAAATATCCAGATCAAACAGGACCAGTAAGATCTGAATATAAGAAAATCCAGAAAACCTTAGAAAACCTGGAGTCTCTGAACTCCTTTGCAAAGATACTAGAATTTTGAGGCATAGCTGCAATGGAAAAATTAAAGCTTAATCTTTGCTCAGTCCCATTCTCTCAATTTCCAGAAACAAAATAGCCTCCAGTTCCTGGAAATGTAGAAGCTGGCAATTTGAGCATAATTACTTTAATAAGTATAAAATATATCCTAGAAATATAAGACATTTAAAATGGTGCAAATTTAAAACTAAGATGAGAATTGCTATTTTTAAGTTTCTGGAGAGCAGGAAACTCATGCGGTTTTTATCTCAGGACCTTCCAATACCTGGCACAATACTTTTTATAGGTATTTTCAAACATGTATTGCTTCAGCTAACTGATGGGCCTTAGTGCTCGTGGAGCAGGGAAGATCCTAAGCCTAAGCAGCCCCTCCAAAGAGGAGTCTTCCAGAATCACCATAAGTACATTAGCTTGGAAAGGAACCCATCCCTTCTCTTACGTAAGGGACACTCTCAGTCAATTACCAGCACCTGTGTTTAATAGAGCTTTGCCTCAAAGCTCACTGAACAAGTTTTGGGGGGCTCAAGCTTTGGAGGGCTCATCCCCACTACCACTTTCCTACAGGGACCCTGTGGGGCATCAACGGAACCCACATTTGACAAGAATAAGCCTCAAGCTTTCCAAGTTTTTGTTCTTTTTTAAGGTAATCAAGCCCATAGTCTTACCACTCATGAGTGTGTCCCAAAAGTCTTATCTCGGGCTGCTATAACAAAATACTGAAGTGTAGGAGGCTTAAATAACAGGAGTTATTTCCTCACAGTTCTGAAGGCTGGCAGTCCAAGATCAAGGTGCAGGGCAATTCGGTTTCTCCTTCGTGGCTTTCAGAGGTCCACCTTCTCATTATGTTCTCATGTGGCCTTTCCTTTGTAAATATATACAGAAAGAGAGAGAGAGCTCTATGGTTTCTCTACCTATAAAGACACTCATCCTATCAGATCAGGTCCCATCTTCATGACCTCATCTAACCTTAATTAAATTCAAAAAGACCAGCTCCAAATACCATCACATTGAGGGTTAGGGCTTCAATATGTGAATTTTGCAGGGACACAAACATTCAGTCTTTTAACACCAAAGTTTCCCAATGTCAACCAATGATCCCTAATTTGAAGTGCAGTGAAGAAGCAAACTTTATTCATTGCAAAACAACCCGAATGTAATACAGTATAGCTGTTAAAATGGCACGGCTGTAGAACAGCTCTGGGATCAGGTGGCTCTGGAGCCAAGCCCCTCTCCAGCTAGACTGTTCTGCTCTGCTCTGCTCTGCTCTGCTCTGTTCCTCAGTGGTCTGGTCTGCTCCACCCCATTTGCTTCACTGTTTTCTGCTGAGACATCTTCAGCATTTCAGCTCAGCCAGGAAGATGCAGTCTTCATACTTAGGAGTGCTTGGGAGCCAGAGGGGAGCTGGCTTATGTGGACAGAAGTCCACTCCTCTGGTCCCTGATTGGTCTGTCCTCATGCAGATGACTTCTAATCTTTGCAATTTGATTGATCCAAAAGGCACTATCATGATTGGTCAGAATAGAGCTGCCCTAATTGGTTGGAGCTGTGCAGTTCTGATTGAATGGTGAAGCCCAATCCTATTGGCTGAAATAGGATTCCAGGAAACCTTTGTAAGGGCTGGCTCAGATGGCTGAATCACAGCGCAGGCTTCCCTGTGAAGTGCAGTTTGCATGAGAGGCCCCATTGCAGAAATGATTGCTATGCTCTGTTTCCTTTTTATTCTGAGCCCAATTAGCAACCAGGAGCCCTTCTCAGTTGGTGTCTTTCCCCCCTCCCCCCCAGGGTTCACGCCAATCATTAAAGATCCCCTAAAACACTCAATTAAAATAAACCCAAACAAAACCAGTTTCCTAGTACCTGGCGGTGTATGTTCTTATTTCAGATGCTTGAGAAGTAGCTCTGGAATCAGGCAACTTTGGAAAACCCTGACCTGCCTTATGATGTCTGAAGAGTGAGTTGACTTTCTCTCCACTCAGACTCTTTTCCTTGTCCTGCTTCTGCAAACAGGCAGGCTGGGCGGCTTGGACACCCAGTCACACCAGGACTCTAATGTAGTTCAGAGCCAGGAACTGGTCTTACATATGGAGTGGTGAACATAGCATCCCTATGAAGGGTCAGCAGTCTTCCCACGCCATCCAACCTTTCAGTTTTCTGGATGACCTGGAGGAGGCGAAGGGCTAAAGCCACCCTAAGGAAGAGGTGACAGACACTGTTTTGTGTTACTGAGAGGCCTCGGGGAGGTCTGTGGTCCACTAGGATAGGGGAGTTACTGAAACGGCTGCGTTTTATAAAATCACAATGTAAGAACTCTTCTTTTTTATAAGATAAAATTTACCATTGTAACCACTTTTAAGCATACAGCTCTGTGGCATTAAGTATATTCACATTATTGTGCAACCATAGCACCATCCATTTCCAGTACTTTCTTATCTTCCCCAACTGAAGCTCTGTACCCAGTAAATACTAACTCCCCATTCCTCCTGCCCCAGCCCCTGGCCACTATCTCTCCACTGTCCCCGTAAATTTGACTATTCTAGGCACATTACATAAATGAAATTATACAATATTTATCCTTTTGTCATTGCCTTTTTTCATTTAGGATAATGTCCTCAAGGTTTATCGATTTTATGGCATGTGTCGGAATTTTCTTCCTCTTTTAGGCTGAATTATACTCCACTGTAGATATACACCATATTTTGTTTATCCATTCATCCATTGATGGACACCTGGGTTGCTTCTGCCCTTTGACTCTTGTGAAAAATGTTGTTCAAGGGACATGTGTGTGCAAATATCTATTCAAGTTCCCGCTTTTGATTCCTTTGGGTGTATACCCAGAAATAGAATTGCTGGATTATACGGTAATTCTGTGTTTAATTTTTTGAGGAACTGCCCTACTATTTTCCACAGGAGCTACACTATTTTGTATTCTCTGCAGCAATGCACAAGGGTTCCAATTTCTCCACATCCTCAACATTTGTTCTTTTCTGGAGGGTTTTTAATAGCCATTATAATGGGTGTGAAGTGGTATCTTGCTGTGGTTTTGACTTGCATTTCCATAATTACTAGTAAAGAGGTCTTCTTTTAGGGAACAGAAAAAGGAGAAATGTAGCCTCAAAGATTTAGGTTGGAAGCCAGTAGCAGGAAATGGAAGCAAATGTGCAGAATCACAATAGAAGACAGAGAATGATACAGGAATGTAGCTCTACAAATGTTAATCTCCAAAACATTCTTTAAAAATAAATGTATTGTTATCTTAAATAATACAAAGTCAGGAAAGATTTACTGTCCCTCAAGCATAGAAAGAAGTTGAATTGCCATAAATAAGCTTACCATACATAAGCTATATGCAGAATATCAAGAAATAACTACAGCAACATTTCTCCAATGTAAAAAAAGAAAAAGATTCACTTATTCACTTACCACTTTAAAAATTCATAAGAAATGCAGTCTATCATGGGTTCACTCTCATGGTGATGAATCAAGTTGATAAAAATCATCTTTCAGCTCACTAGAAGACAGGATCAAAATTTCCTGTGTCACTTTAAAAACCTAAACCTTGGATTTTGTCAGCCAACATTCTTTGCCCAGATCTACAGGTTTGGGGTTAAGCAAGACGCCCTAGGAGAGGAATCAGGGTAAAGGATTAGCGATGGAAAATTTGGCATCAGGCAAGGGAATGCTGCGGGGAAAAAAATGTCAGTGTCTAACTTCCTTCCTCACATACACGGAAAGGGCTGCACATCCATAACACGACCATCCATAAAACGAACATTTAAAAATGTGATCTAGTTTAACCTAACAGATGGTACTCTTAGCATCAGCATTTGAAAATTCACTTTAAAGGAAATTGAGCCTAATTTTGTACAAAATACAATATAAAAACAGTATATCACAAAAATTTACTGTGATGTACACAAAATTGGCATTATTTTGTGTTGCTTTTTTTATTTCTAAGATACAGTCAGCTTTCAATATACCACATTATTTGGCCAGAAATTTAATTCTCAGGCTTCTCCCTCCCTTCTCAAATTATCTCTAGCAGTAAGAAATAACACCTTAAGAATGTTCTGTGGTTTGCATTTCCTCATGAATAACAGGCAGAAGTTCACTGGAAACATCATAAGCTTTGCGACTTGGTTTCAAGCTGATGCTAATTTGAAGTTCTGTTGAAAAAGCTTGTCCGCTGGGGCACTGGGATCACACACCTGTGATTAATCTGGCTGAGTGCTGGGGCTGCGATTGTTCCCTCACGTGGCTGCAGCTGAAACAGCAGTCTTTGTCAGTAAACAAGTGTAACCCTTGAGTTCCTGGACCAGCAAATAATTGTGTAGAGAAGTGACAATAGGTTAGGACCCTCCCAGTGGTCACTCTAGATCTGGATGAATGTGAAAAGTCCGGAAGAACCAGAGAAACATTGTCCTGAAAAGAAAAAGAAGGAGGAGGAGGAGGTGGAGGCGGAGAAGAAGAAAAAAGAAAGGTCTCTCCTTTCTAGGCAAGCATCATAATTCATTTACCTTCATCAAAGCCAGCATAGTAGTTCTGAGTTCAGCTCCTGATGCATAGTCCTTCCTTCTACAAGCAAGATTTCTGTTGGGATCAACTTCCTATAGCTAATGGTTAATAGTTTGGACAGAGCTCTTTGCATAGCCCTTTCCTCATGCATGCCTCAAATGGTCACTGTTAAAAGATAAATTGGGGTATATTAAAAATTTTAAGAGTTCATTTGAACATAAATCAATCAGAATCTGGCAATGCCAAATCGAAAATTGTTAGGAGCGCTCCTCCGACAGAACCAGAGGAAAAACTTTTTTAGAGAAAAGGCAGATATAAAACAAGGATTGACTATGGGAAAGTCTTTCAATTTTATAACCTGGAGGCATTTACAGGTTTAGTTTTGGTTTGCTTGCAGAAGTCACCATGGCATTGGAGCCACCTCAGTCTAATGGCCTCCTTGTTTAATTAATTCAACATCGCTAATACTGAGCAGTACAAAACAAAATAAATAACGATCCTGAGTGTAGTGTAATTTAAAATGGTAATCATTTGTTTAAGAGCCTATACCTTTATTACAAGAATTAGTTAATAAACTATATTGACAGAGAGAGAGAGAGGAAAGAAGGAAGGAAAAAAGGAACAAACAAACAGAAAGTCAGTGGCAAATGCTGGCAGTCACCCCTCAACCTGGGGTAGGGGAGAGAGAGAGCCATGATCTACCCACCAACTCTCCCTGCATGGGCAGGATGGCTGTTATTTCCCACTGTGGAGATGGACACATCAGATCATCTTTGCTTAACATTATTAAACATCTGAATTATAAAACTAACTCCCCTCATTCCAATTTCTGTGGTCATTAAGCAAATTCCTCTTACAAAACTTTACTTTCCAAGTAGCCTGCCTTTGCTAATGGCCAAAGGCTGCCAGTACTTTGTTCCCCCAGGCCCTTTTAGTAATAATAAGCAGGCAGTCACTTTGGTTTCTCCATCATTCTTTGAGTTTGGTTCATGTGATTCCACCCCTAAGAGACATTCCACTCTCCATCATTCTTGGGTTTATAAATTAGGCTTCTGCACTTCTGAGGCTTAGGAGCACATTTTCACTACGAAAAGTTTTCCAGCGAAATAACAAATTCTCAGACCTCCCGAGAACATGCTTGGCAACACTCAGCCTCACCAACGATGATCCCCTTCCTGTTGAAGCCTCCTCGCCAAGAAGCTGTTGAGGGTGATTGAATCTACTTTTGGTTAAAGGCCTCTAGACCATTTACATTCATCTATAATCAAAGGCCAGAGTACGTTCTGATATTGCCTCTCGTCAGAGCTTGAGTATGGACAGGCCAGACAGGCAAGAGAGAAGGACAAAGGTCAAGTTCTCACATCATCTCTGCTGCTTATTCCAAATAAGGTCGCATCCTGAGGTTCCAGACAGATGTGTATTTTGGGGGGACACCACACAGCCCACTGTACAAAGGAAAAAGCTTCCCACTCAATATCATGTTCCCTCAGGTAGGCCCTTAGCAAACACAGACCAAGGAACCCAGGTTCTCTTGCTTAAATGGTGCTGTGTGGCAGCTGATGCTAAGGGGAGCAGCCAAAGTTTGCACTCAGCCCTGCCAGAACACAGGGCAAACTCCAAACCAGAAGCACCTTTCTAAATATTAAATTATTTTTTAGTCTCTCAAACCAAAAAGTTTGCCCTGAACTTTTACATTTGGCAATGGTGTCAAATCACAACAGAGTTCATGGCAACCAACCTTTTTGTAACTAAGAGCTTCCGCGTTCACTTAGACAGGAGATCGTGACAGTAAAGGCCCTGAGCAGAACAGGAAGGGGAACTTGGCACAACACTACACTCAGGACTCCTGGTTTTAAAGAGAACAGTGCAATGGGCAGCGGGTGGCAAGAAAGACAACAGAGCAGCATCAATATATTGGATGGCAATCAATGACATGAGATTTCAGGGTCTTTCAATGCCAGCTGAGAGGTTGCCTGCCACCTATTCAGACATGTCATTGCCCTATGAAATGCAGTCTTCCACATCAGAATGTTCTTTTTGTGCCGTTTTGCTGTTATCCATGATGAAGAACAAAGAACAGCTAAACTCTTCCCTGGTGCTCATAGTTATCAAAAGGTAATGAAGAAGAAAAACAGAATACGCTTAATGCGATGTGACACTTCTAATTGAATTGTATTGATTTTTTTGCCCTCTCCTGTACCTTTTAGGTCCAGACATCTTGGTATATATAGGGAGAGAAGAAAAGAATGATACTGATCTCTACATCCAGTGACTGCATGCCTTTCCCCCGGTGTATAAAAGCTTTTGTATTTTTAAATCACTGTATTGCCACCAACCTAAGAGGAGTTTTTAGGGGGCCCAAGATGGTGGCAGAGTAGGTAGAAGGTACACGCACCTCCTCCCAGGACCTTACTGGCATTACAGCTAAAATACAGAGCAATTGACCTGAATAACCAACTGAAGACTCGCTGAAGAGTAGTCTTATAACCAAGGATTTACAGAAACCACATTGAGACTGGTAGAAAGTGGAGAGACATGAAAAGGGCTGGCTCATTTCCAAGGGCAGTAGCTGATATTCCAAAGGGATATCTAAGCTGCAAAGATTCCCCCAGAGGAGCATAGGGTCTCAACCCCAAACTGGGCTTACCAGCCCATAGCACCAGAGCTGGGAAGAGGCACCAACACAAAATCTGGCTGTGAAAGTCCCCAGAGAGTCTGTTCACCAGAGAGAGACAGGAATTGGCTAGAGACACAGCTGCCCTCTTAAAGGACCAATGCACAAAATCTCATTTGCAGCCACTCACCCTGGGCAACATCAGAGGGAGGGCAGAGCAGACTATAGTCGTGTGAAGACAAACTGGGGTTTGTGGCTCTGTGGAGAGAGATGAAGGGACAGCCACCAGGATCCCTGTGCTGAGTTACTCTCCCACACTGCAGATGCCATATTTCATGAGTAGAGCACCCCCCTCCATACCACATCAGCCTATGGGAATACAATAGCCCCACCCTGTGGACTCCCTGTTGCCCCACACTGTGAAGCTTCTGTCCTGCTGAGCAGTCATCTGTCTAGTTTGGGGCTTAGAAGTCTGGGAAGACTCAGAGAGTTCAGCAAATGAGTGGTGTGTCTTTGGGGTCAGTGACCACTCCTCCCACTTTAATGCAAATCTGACTGGTGCCTCCCCTTCATAGAAGATCCATAAGCCTCACTCTCAAGACTCCTGGTGGCCTCTCCCTCCAGACTCCTTGTGGCTCCATCCGCTGGTGGTATGGACAGAATCTGGGACAGACCGAAGAGTGTAGCTCTGGGGTGAAGGGCATTCCCCTATCTACCCCCAGGCCTGACCAGCACCTCCTCCTCATGGGACAACCACTAGCCCCATCATCTTAACTCCCAGTGACCCTGACCTGTTGAAATCAGACTCCCGGAAGGATCTGGGACAGACTAAGTTGTGTGGCTCTAGGATGGGGAACATTTCCCCCTTGCACACCTGACCACTGAAGAGCTCTTCCTTCCCATGGCAAAATCTTGGTTTGTTTGGGCCTCATAAACTCTGCTGACCTCACTCTGATGACTCCCTGAGACACTGCCCCACTTCGAAGATGTGTGAGCACCCAGTAGGTGGCAGCTAAACTGGGTATACCTTGGGACATTTGCTGAGTGGTGTTAGACCCAGCACTGTCACCAAATTCAAACCTGAATCAATCCAGTGAGCTGCATTTGCCCCTACCTGGCAACTCACTGAGAGCCTAGCTCATGCAACCTGAGTACCACCAAAGGTTCTTTCAGTTATTGAGCCTAACAGGCAACCAGCAGGCAGAGGCAAATCTTGGGGTGCCTAGGGGTGTTAGCTGACCTGCCACTGGACCCGATGCTGATAAAAGCCAGCCTTGGTATACAACGTGGTCCTTCCCATGCACACCCAGGGCCAGCAGAGGCAGCCATAAACTCTGGATTGCTTTGTAGCTCCAAACAGTTGCCCAGAGCCAGTCACAGGTATTCTGACATTGGTTTGCACCAGAGCCCCTCCAAAGAGGCTCTAGAACTAACATACTCAGTGGCCAGCTTCAGACAACATCAGAGCAGGATCCAATTAGCATGACAAATGGCATATCAAAAGGGAGATCCTGCTAGGCCCCAGACTCTGCTGAGGCAAATTTCACTTCATGTAGTCAGGATTTGCATAGTGGCTCCTACACTGTGGTCGGGTTAAAAATCACAGCAGCCAGCTGGTTAACCCCATGCACAAATGGGCCAAGCAAGGACAATCAAGACTCAAATACAATAAGAGGGTTCACATAACCCACATGAAAGACATTCCTGGAGCATCCAGCTGATGTGATCAAGGACACTGTACCACTGTGTCCTATAGGACACCTAATACATAAGGCTACCCTACAAAGACTCGGAGACATAGCAGATCTACCTGATACATAGAAGCAAACACAAAGAGGCAGTCAAAATGGGAAGACAAAGAAACATGCCCCAAATAAGAGAACAGGATAAATCTCCAGAAAAAAAACAGCTAAATAAAATGGAAGCAAGCAATTTATCAGACATAGGGTTTGAAAAAGTGGATATAAGGATGCTAAAGGAACTTAGTGATAACTGTAACAGCATAAAAGAGGACAAAGAAACCATAAAAACAACTAGTCAGAAATGAAGAATACAATATCTGAAATAAAGAATACACTAGAAGGGATAAACAGTAGGTTGGATGTAGCAGAGGAATTGAATCAGTGATTTGGAAGACAAGGTAGGAAAAAGACACCCAATAAGAGCAACAAAGAGAAAAAAGAATTTTTTTAAAAATAAGGAAAGTTTAAGAAACATTTGGGACCACATGAAGCATAACAATATCCGCATCAGAGGAGTACCAGGAGGAGAAGAGGGAGAGCAAGGAATCAAGAACTTATTTGAAGAAATAGTGACTGAAAGCTTCTCTAATCCAGTGAAGAAAAAAGATAAGTCCAGGAAGTGCACCAAGTCCCAAACAAGATGAACCTTAAAAGGCCACACCAAGACACATCATAATTAAAAAGGCAATGGTTAAAGACAAAAAGAGAAACCTTAAAAGAAACAAGAGAAAGATAGTTACCTACAATGGAGCTCCCAAAAGACTGTCAGATGATTTATCAATAGAAACTTTCCAGGACAAAAGGATTGGCAAGATATAGTCAAAGTGATGAAAAGCAAGGACCTACAACCAGATTACTTTACCCAGCAAGGCCACCATTTAAAATTGAAGGAAAAATAAAGAGCTTCCCAGATGAGAAAAAGCTAAAGGAGTTTGTTACCATCAAACTGGTATTACAAGAAATGATAAAGTGTCCCAAAGAAAAAGACCACCAAAATACCAGTTAAAAGAATAAAATGGCAATAAATATATAACTGTCAATAATAATTTTAAATGTAAACAGCTTAATTGCTTTAAACAAAACACACAGGGTATCTGAATGGATAAGAAAGCAAAACCATATATATGCTGTCTACAGTAGACACATCTCAGAACAAAAAACACACATAAGTTAAAATATGGAAAAAATATTTAATGAAAATGATGATATTTAAATAGCTGGGGTAGCCATACTTATATCTGACAAAATTAACTTTAGAGCAATAACTATAATAAGAGACAAAGAAGAACACTACATAATGATAAAGGGAGCAATCCAACAAGAGAAGATAACCCTTGTAAACATTTATGCACTCAGCATAGGAGCACTAAATATAAAAAGCAAATCTTGATGGACATAAAGGGAGAGATCGATAGTAATACAGCCATAGTAGGGGATTTGAACACCCCATTGACATCAATGGATAGATGTCTCAGATCAACAATCAACAAGGAAACAGCAACCTTAAGTGACACACTAGATCAGATGGATTTAATTGATATCTTCAGAGCATTTCACCTCAAAGCAGCAGAACATATATTCCTTTTCAAGTGCATGTAAAACAAAACAAGCCTCAATAAACTGAAGAAGATTAAAATCATATTAAGCATCTTCTCTGACCATAATGGTATGAAACTAGAAATCAATCACAAGAAAAAAATGAAGACATACAAGGACATGAAAGCTAAATAACATGTTACTAGACAATGAATACGTTGATGATGAGATTAAGGAAGAAATCAAAAGATACCTTTAAACAAATGGAAATGAGAACACAGCAACCCAAAATCTATGGTACACAGCAAAAGCAGTCTAGAGGAGAAATTCATAACATTACCCAAGAAACAAGAATAATCTCAAATAAACACTCTAACATTACATTTAAAGGAACTAGAAAATGAATAACAAAGCACAAAGTGAGTAGAAGAAATAAAATCATAAATATCAAAACAAAAATAAATGAAATAGTCTTTAAAAATACAAAAGATCAAGGAAACCAAGAACTAGTTCTTTGAAAAGATAAACAAGACTGATAAGGCTTTAACCAGACTCATCAAGAAAAAAGAGAGAAGACTCTAATAAATGAAATCAGTAATGAAAGAAAAGTAACAACTGTCACCAAAGAAATACAAAGGATTGTAAGGCAATATTATGAATAACTACCTGCCATCAAATTAGACAATCTAGATGAAATTTCTGGATAACTTTCTAGAAACATATAATCTTCCAAAATTAACTCAGGAAGAATCAGAAAACCTGAATAGACATTACAAATAACAAAACTGAAGCAGTAATCAAAAAATTCCCAATAAATAAAATCCTGGACCAGATGGATTCACAGGTAAATTTTACCAAAGATTCAAAGAAGAACTAACATTTATCCTTAAAGTATTCCAAAAAATTCAAGAGGAGGAATGACTCCAAGCTCATTTTACAAGGCCAGCATTAACCTAATTTCAAAACCAGATGAAAACACTACAAAGTAAAAAAAAAAAAAAATTATAGGGCAATGTTCCTGATGAACATAGATGTAAAAATCCTCAACAATGTTTTAACAAAATAGATTTAGCAGTACATTAAAAAGCTCATACACCACAATCAAGTGAGATTTATTCTGGGGATGCAAGGTTAATATAATATCTGCAAATCAATAAATATGATATACCCTGAAAACAAAGTAAAGGATAAATATCACATGATCATGTCAATAGATGGAGAAAAAGCATTCAATAAAAGCAAGCACCTATTAATGACAAAAACATGCAGCAAAGTGGGAAGAGAGGCTTATTACATTACCTCAATGTAATAAAGGCCATATATTACAAACCCATTGCCAACATTATACTTAATAAGCAAAAATTAAAAGCATTTCTCTTAAGATTGGGTACAAGACAGGGATGTCTGCTTTCACCACTCTTATTCAATATAGTGCTGGAAGTCCTAGCCAGAGCAATTAGACAGGAAGAAGAAATAAAAGGCATCCAAATTAAAAAGAAATAAGTAAAACAGTCATTATTTGCAGGTGACATATATGCAAGGAGGTGCCTGTATATAGAGGACCCTAAATATTCTACCAAAAGCCTACTTGAACTGACAAATGAATTTAGTAAAGTAGCAAGATAAAAAGTAAATATCCAGAAATCAGTTCTATTTTTATACACCAATAATGATCTATTGGAAAGGGAAACTAAGAAAACTACCCCATTTACCAGTGCATCTGAAAAATTTAAAAAAAAAACAAAAAACCTAGGAATAAATTTAACCAAGGATGTAAAAGACCTGTATTTGAAAAATTATAAGACATCGAAGAAGATAAAAATAAGTGGAACTATACACCATGTTCATGGATAAGAAGAATTAACATCAAAATGTCCATACTACCCAAAGCAATCTATATATTCAACAAGATTTCTCTCAAAATACCAATGGTGTATTTCACAGTAGTAGAACAAATATTCCAAGAATTTATGTGCAATCACAAAGGAGCCCTAATTGCCACAGCAATCTAGAGAAAAAAGAACAAATTTGGAGAGTCATGCTACCTGATATCAAACTATACTCCAAGGCCATAGTAATCAAAACAACATGGTACTGGTATAAAAACAGACGTACAGATCAACGGAACAGAATAAAGAGCCCAGAAATAAACCCACAATTTTATGGTCAATTAATATTTGACATAGGAGGCAAGAACATACAATGGGGTAAAAATAGTCTATGCAATAAATGGTGTTGGAAAAGCTGGACAGATACTTGCGAAGAAATGAAACTAAACCACCTTCTTACACCATACGTGAGAATAAATTCAAAATGGATTAAAGACTTAAATGTTAAACTCAAAGCCATAAAAAATCCTGGAAGAAAGATAGGCAATAAAACCTCTGACATCTCTCCTACATTTTTCCTGATATATCTCCTCAGGAAAGGGAAACAAAAGAAAAAAGCAAACAAATGGGACTACATCAAAAATTTCTGGCAGCAAAGGAAATCATCAAGAAAATAAGACAACCCATGGAACAGGAAAACATATTTATGAATGATATACCTGATAAAGGGTTAATATTCAAAATTTATAAAGAACTTATAAAACACCAAAAAACAGACAATCCAATTTAAAAATTGGCAAAATGTTGGGAGAGGGGGTATGTGTGGTGGGGATTGAGGGATTGAGCAAAAAGAAAGGGGGGAAGAGATGGACAAAACACCTGAATAGACCCTTTTCCAAAGAGGACATAAAGAAGGCCAATAGGCATATGAAAAGACGCTCAACATCACTAATAAGCAGAGAAATGCAAATTAAAACCACAATGAGATATCACTTCACTCCTGTCAGAATGGCTATCATCAATAAATAAACGAACAACAAGTGTTGGTGAGGATGTGGAGAAAAGGGAATGCAAATTGGTGCAGCCAATGTGGAAAGCAGTGTAGAATTACTTCAAAAAATTAAAAATGGGATTGTCTTGTTCTGGCCCAGTCTCTCAGTTGGTTAGAGCATCATTCCAAATGATTCCTGGTCAGGGCACATACCTAGGTTGTGGTCAGGAGTGGACTGGAGGCATCCAATTGATGTCTCTCCGTCTCTCTGTCTCTCTGTCTGTCTCTCTCTCTCTCCACCCCCCTCTCTCTAAAATCAATAAAAACATATCCTGACCAGCGTGCCTTAGTTGGTTGGGTGTCATCCCACAAAGCAAAATGTCATCAGTTCAATTCCTGGTCAGGGCACATGCCTGGGTTGGCGGTTTGGTCCCCAGTCACACGCAAGAGGAAACTGATTGATGTTTCTCTCTCAGGTCGATGTTTCTTTCTTGCATCAGTGTTTCTCTCTTTCTCTTTCTCCCTCCCTTTCCCACTCTCTAAAAATAAATAAATAAAACCTTGTTAAAAAAAAAATGGAACTGTCTTAATGACTTAGTGATTCCACTTCTGGGACTATACCTGAAGAAATCCAAAACACCAATTCGAAAGAATATATTCACCCCTATGTACATTACAGTGTTATTTACAATAGTCAAGATTTGGAAGCAGCCTAAGTGCCCATTAGTGGATAAAAAAGCTGTGATATATTTATACAATGGAATACTACTCAGTGTAGAAAAGAAGGAAATCTTACATTTTGTGACAACATGGATGGACCTGGAGAATATTATGCTAAGAGAAATAAGCCATTCAGAGAAAGACAATTACCATATGATTTCACTTATATGTGGAATCTATTGAACAAAATAAACAAACAGCCCTGGCTGGTGTGGCTTGATGGGTTGAGTGCCAGTTTGATTCCCAGTCATGGCACATACCTGAGTTACAGGCCAGGTCCAGTTGGAAGTGTGCAAGAGGCAGCCAATTGATGTTTCTCTCGCATATCGATGTTTCTCTCCTTCCTCCTCTCTTTCAAAATAAATAAATAAATAAAATCTTTAAAAAATAAACAAACAAAATAGAAACATACTTATAGATACAGAGAACAGACTGACAGTTATCAGAAGGGAGGTGTTGGGGGACTGGATGAAAAATGTGAGGAAATTAAGAAAAAAAACTCATAGACACAGACAGCAGTGTGGTCTATGATTACCAGAGAGAAAGAGGGTTGGGGAGAGACAGAAGAGAGTAAAAGGGGGATAATTTACCTGGGGTGTTGAACACACTACAATATACAGATGATGTATTATAGAATTGTACACCTGAAACCTATGTAATTACATTAACCAATGTCACCCCAGTAAAAAAAGGATAGGTTTTTTAACCATTCTTATAGAGTACTTTCTTTCTAAGAACCTAAATATTTACCTCATACATTTCATTCTCATAGCATCCCCAAAATAGAACAAATTATTATCATCTCTAATTTTCAGAGAGAAAAATAAAAGCATGCATTGATTTGGGGTAGGAGGTGATTAAGCTGTAGAGAACAGAAATGACTTGCCCACTGTGATACAGTCAATAACAGAGCCAGAACTCCAACTTGTTCTCTAGGCCAAACTAAAATGTCTACCCAAAGATCTGACACAGAAGAATAAGTTAAATGACACCACAACAAAAAAAAAAAAATCCAACAAACCCAGGATATATTCATTAGATAGGACAGATGACAAGGTGGTATCAACAAATCAATGGAAGAGATGGGAGATGAACACTGATATAGGAAAAAATACACTTACGAGATAAAAGTGAAATGTAATGTGGGGACTTTGTTTGGATACTAATTTGAAAAACCAAGTATAAAAATCCACTTAAGGAATAATTGAGGATATCTGGATATGGACTGACTACCAGATAATGTTAAGGAATTCTTCTTAATTTTGTTAGATGTGATATGGTTTTGTTGTTCTTTAGGAAAATGTCTTTAATTTCTGGCATATAATGATATGGTGCCAGGGCTTTTCTTTAAATTCATTTCTTACCTCGAAAAGCTTCAACAGGAGGAGAGCTGGCCAAGCTGGAGGGGAGGGGCCTGCTTACACTGAACAAACACTGTGGTCCTTCTCTTGGAAGTGACCACATCAGATGGTTATTTTAGGGAATTCACATGCAGGAGTGGGTTTGAAGAGAATGGTACCAAAGAGGTGGGGCCAGAGAAGGGCCATTAGCAAGAGTCTAAATGCAAAAATGAGGAGATCCCAGCCTCAGGCAGGGGTGTTAGAAGGGACTATACAGAGAAAGAGACAGAAAGCCAACAAATTTAGAAGAGAAAAAGAAGAAGGGACTCAAGGATTGATTAGATGCTTTTATGTCTTGCTATCCCGTTTGGGACTTCTGAGTTGGTTTGCCCTCATTCCGGGCTGGCTGATGTCAGTTCTCCGACACATAAGTTCCAAGGTTGCCTGAGTTGTGACCAAGCCAGACTATGAGAAAGGGGGAAAGGGCTGAGTCCAGAGCCAGAGATTTTCTCTAAAGAGAGTGAGTCAGAAGTTGCTCCCAACATTTCTTCAAATATTCCATTGAGTCATGTGGCCAGACTTTGCTGTCAATGGGGAGGGGAGCTGGGAAATGCAGTCTCTGGCAATGCAATCAAGATCCCTGCTGCCATTCTAACTCCAAGCAAGAATTCGAGAATGGAGATTCTTGGACAGCCAGCAGTCTCTGCCACTGTTTTTCTTCACCTAGGAGATACCTTTATGAGTAACACCTGACTCTTTTTTTTTTTTTTCAGAACAAAGGACCCGGCTTATTGCTAGACCAGATTAGTGTTTATTCCAAATTGTAATTAAAATATAAGAACTAATCAATACTTCACTTATATGATGAAAATCACCATTATCCTGTTGGGTGCAACATGTTTCCTGAATTTATTGATGGCATGTTAATACTGAAATAGATAGACATTAATAGGCAGTACATGTATTTCATATACCCTGGTTTTTCTTCTGCTTTAGGATAGTACTTAATTCTTTAAGCATGTACAGGAGTGTGGGATGCAAAAATAGTAAGCTTGTGTAATGATATGCAAGAGAGAAAATAAGAGATTATATTTCATTTATTAGGTTATTCCCATCTATTTTCAGTGGTAGTATACATAAAATAATTTTTTAAGTTATGAAAAACACTTTGATAATGACTCACTTAATTACACTGTAGATTCTTCTCTTAAGGCAATTTAATGTTTTATGTTTTCTTACAGTAGTTCTATTCTCTTTCTCTTATACTTTTCTAATATATTCCAAAATGATTTTCAAGCATAAGATTGCTTTATAAAAATATCTACATACTGTGTGAGATAATTATTATCACTTTTTCTCCACTACCTTCTCATTAAATAAAGAAAGCCAAGAGTGATGTAACAGTCGCCAAAGAAACAAAAGGCATCCTGGTTATTTCTGTGCTGGAATGGCTCAGGGCTTGCTCTTGCTAAAAGCAAATGATATGTATCCACGAAGTTGTGTTGTTGTGGTTTAGTTGGAAGGAAGGTCAGAGGCACATAATAAGGTTCAAGATGACCTTCAAGAAGAGAACAATGTCAGCGACCTGCCAAGTCACACACAAGTCATAAAATGTAGAATGACAGTTAAATCTTTCTTCTCGCAGTAATTTGTGCCACCTGGTCATAAACAGAAACAGTAGCACAAGAAATATCTGTCCTTTCACCACTGGGTATTGCCAGGTCCAACCTGGCTAATTGCTTGAGTTTCTGAAAAACAAGGACTATTTCAGAAACCTCATTATGGGAAAAAATATTCGCAATTTACAGGTCAATAAAGCCAACATCATGCATGCCCAGATGTGACGAGACCTCTGTCACATGAGCTCTGGCAAATAAAACAAGCTGTGTCTCACCTGCTGAGGCAGCTAAGGGTGCCCCCAGCTGACTGCAACACTGGGAGGCCCCACAGCTGACTCTTGGGAAAAGGTTTAAGAACAGATGTGAAAGATGCTCCCTAACTTGCAATGTTATCATTGCGGCTGTTAACAAGATAAAGTAAAAACACATAAACTCTCCATGAACTTAACTTCACAGTTTATTGACTTGAATTCCCTGACAGACCACACTAGGTGCCTGGGATACAAAGATGAAGAAGGCCACTTCAGGGAGGAAGAGAGGCAGACAGATGATGTCTATCTGGGGAACAGTCGAGGCCAGATTCCAGGGAAGGAGCCAAGATATCTGCCTGCAGATCAGGAAAGGCTCCCAGGCACAAATGCTAAAACTGAGCCAGACCTAGAGCAAGGGAATTCTGCTAGCTTACCTTAAGCCCAGAAAACAACAACAATTTGCATGTGATTTGTGAGATAACCTTCTTTTTTTTCTTTTGTTCAGGTTCATTGGAAAAGGTAAATAATGATTATAATGGCTACCATTTAGTGAGCTAGGCACTATGCTCAGCAATATACAGTGTACATATATATATATATTTGTATGTATGTGTATAGTGGGGCAAAAGTAGATTTACAGTTGTTAGTATGGAAAATAATACAATAATTAACAAATAATAATACAAGAATAAACTCTGTGTTTCATGTATTCACAAGTGTAAACCTACTTTTTCCACACCCTATATGTACCATATATTAGTCTACAAAGGCTAAGTGATATACAGAAAAATAAAATACATATATATACATGAAGTCTGCTTGGGCTGCCATAACACAATATCAGAGACTGCGTAGCTTAGCAAGAGAAATTTATTTTTTCATAGTTCTGAAAGCTAGAAGTCCAAAATCAAAGGTTGGCTTCCTCTGAGAACTCTCTCCTTAGCTTGCAGACGCCTACCCTCTCGCTGCCTCCTCACAGCTGTTTCTCTGCTCGAGCACGTCCCTGGTGTCATACCTCTGTGTGTCCTAGCCTCCCCTTCTTATAAAGATACCAGTCATGTTGGATTAGGGCAAATGCTAACAGTCTCATTTTAACTTAATTACCTCTTTAATGGCCTTATCTCCTAATAATAGTCACACTCTGAGGTACTGGAGGTTAGGGCTTCAACATCAAGACTATTGAAGGCTACAAGTCAGTTTCTAACAAGTATGTCATATGTATGTATAATTTAGCCCTGGCCAATTATGTAACTGAGTGTGGCTCAGTTGGTCGGAGCATTGTCCCATACACCACGAGGTTGAGGGTTTGATTCCAGGTCAGGGCACATGCCTGGGTTGAGGGTTTGGTCCCCAGTCGGGGCATGTATGAGAGGCAATTGATCGATGTTTCTCTTTCTCTCTCTCTCCCACTCTTCCCCTCTTTCTAAAATCAGTAAGCAGTAAAATCAGTCCTTGGGTGAGAATAAAAAATTTTTTTTTAATATATAAATTAATCTGCAACAACCTAGAATAATGCTGTTACTTCATTTTACAGATGATGAACTGAAACTCAAAAAGTTTTAGCAACCTGAAACCAATATAAAATAATATTGGATGTCAACTGTAATTAAAAAATTTTTTTTCTTAATTTAGGAAATTTTTAGCCCTGGCCAGGTGGATCAGTTGGTTGGAACATCATCCTGTACTACAAGAGGTTGAAGGTTCGAGTCCCTGTCAGGGCACATACCTAGGTTGCATGTTTGATCCCTGGTCAGGACACATATGGGAGGCAACCAATCAATATTTCTCTCTCACATTGATGTTCTTCTCTTTCTCTCTCTCTCTCTGCCTCCCTCTCTCTCTCAAATCAGTAAACTTATACTTAGGTGAGGATTTTTTTTTTTAAGTTTAACAATTTGTCCATAACAGAGTTATTATGTGTCAGAAACTGTAAACTCAAGGATGGTCTGCCTGCAAAGCCTATTCCTTTAACCTCTATGCACTCTTTTGAAGGGAGAAAAAATAAGTAGCAGTTATGAAAATCCTTCTGCATTACCCTGGAACTATTTTCACACTGAGCAGTGCCGTTAACTGACCCAACATTTGTTGGGCACATACTACACGTCCCAGGTAACAGTGGAATGCCTTGAAAGTTGTAGTTCTTCCACAAAAAAGTTGCAGAATGAGTTGGAACTAATTTTATTATTTATAAGAATTGTGTGCTCCTGCCAGACAGGAAATCTATGGAGAAAAATACAAAATTCTGTCAAGTTCAAGGATCTTCAGAGCTAGGAGAAAGGATTAGCATGCAAAATCTAATCAAAGAATATGGGCTTCTATAATAGTAAGAATATAAAAGACCTGGTAACAACTTGAATCTAAAGAATATGTGGCCACCTTTTTTATACTGTGGAGTCACTGACATAAGAACTAGTCTCAGGTTAGGGTATTCCTAGCATGTTGCAGACATGGATTCTGTTGCGTTCCTCAACAAATTATCTTGAGAAGGTGATCCTTAACTGCAATTGTTCTTTAGTGGGTAAGCGTACTTAACCTTGGGAGGATTTAGAATTAAATATAGAAATACTTGAGAGAATGAAACTTGCATTACTAATATCCTGATATTAAAGAATATGTACATATTAATAGTGCAGTACTCATAACAAGAGAATTTGGTCTGTGAGAGTTATTTGTCAACACTGTAATTTCTATTTGATGTATATAATTGAAGAATTCAGACTTACAACTTTAAATTGAAATTTTACAAAGTTTGTATATAATATTGACACCTACAATTAAGTCTGGACATATTATATGTTTAATTATCAGATTTTTAGGAATGAAGCATTTAGGAAGCTTTAACAGCCAGACACCTGAATTACTTTAAAAAGGAATTAACATATTTATTGGTCATAATTCGCTGTTTCAAGTATGTAAAAGTGTAGCTTTGTAAGAGACCAAATATTAATCAGAGCCCAACTTTAAAGTTTTGAGATTTTCTAGATTTATAAATAGAATAATATTTCTAAACTGACCCTAAGAGAAAGGACTTGATTTTTTTTTTTTTTTTTTTTTTTTTTTTTTTGACATGCTACCCAAGTGAACCATGCGGAGTCAGAGAAAGGAGCTGCAAGGAGAACGAAGGCAAGCATAAGTGTGTTCAGCAGATTTAATGGGGAAGGGGGTACACTTCGAGCAAAGGCAAAGAAACATGACAGCTATGCCTACAAGTGATTCAGCATTCCTGAGTCAAAAATTGAGTGGAAAATGAGCACAGATGAGGTCAGAGGCCAGATAACGAAGGGACTTTTGTCTCAGGGAAAGGTGTTTCTGTTTTAACCTGTAGGCAATGGTGAGACATGGAAGAACTGTCATCAGACTTGACTTGACTTTCCTGTTACAGAGCTCACCCTGGGAAAGCTAAAATAAACCAAGACAAAAAGACAGGGAAATGACTGAAGTCCAGGTAAGAAATTGTGGAAAGTGAGAGGGAAAATGAGGGCAGAAAATATAAGATCAAGCTAACGGCAAAATTAGTACCTGAAGTCCATTCTCTTGGGCTGCACAGACTTTGCTAGAGGTAGGCTGCAAAATTTATCAAATAGAAGGACAAAAGGAAGAGAGGGTGGTGAGGAAGCTGAGTCAAATCGAGGTGGGAGATTATGGCTGGAAGCATGTTTTAGGCGTCAAGAACAAATAGGTGGTAATTGAAGCCATGGGTATAAGTGAGATTTTCCACAGAGAGCATTAGAAGATAGGGGAGAGGACAAAGCTAAGGTTAAAATCAGAGGGAAATTCCATGCCGAAGTTGCAGGAAGCGGAAAAAGAATCAGGTCAAGGTGACTGAGAATGTTTATCTGGGTAGGTAGGAGGAGGTAATCCAGAGAGTGAGGTCTGGTGTCAAGTAAGGAGAGGCTCTGAGGAGGCAGAAGAAAGTGAACTCAGATGGCAGAGAAAAGACCCTTAAAACAAAAACTAGTACTGTGTGGATCTGCTCAGCCAGGTGTATGAAAATCATCCAACCCTCACCTTTGTAATATTTCTGATAAACTACTAAAGGGGAGAGGAGTTTTCTCTGCTTTCAAATTGCCTTCCTGTATTTTTCCTTACTGGCCTGAGAGCCACTGAACTCCTTGACCAACAGTCATTTGTCAATGATCCCTTCTACAGCATTTGACCCGCAGTGGCCACCTCTGATTTAAGACATTGCCCTTCTTTGACTTGTGGAATTTAGCCCTTTCATGGGGGGCAGGTTTTCTCCTTTCTTTCCCCCTCACTTCCCCCACCTTTCTCCTTTTCTTTCTCTCATCCCCTCACTGCAGGCATTTCTCAAGATTCAGTGCTTACTCCTCTGTTGGTCTTGTTCCACACTCCTGGAATAATTCTGCTGGACTGATTTAATTTCCTTCTTCAGTTGTAATTTTTTGGCTGATATTTCCTAGAAACCACAAAATGTTGCTATTGTAGTTGTCCAATACATCATTGCAGGGAAAGAACTGCTAGATGTATATGTCCTACATTCAGAATCACAGATACAAAGTGCTGCACATACCTCATCCATTATTCCCCTATTCTCTTTTTCTATTATTATTTTCAAGTAGCTCTAGGCAGCTTGGTGCTTCCAAGCTTCTGGGACCATTGGCAGGAATAATAATGACTTATCCAACTGCAACAACAAATCCAACCACACGACCACTATTTCTGCAAGTGAGTTGAAAATTATGTATGGTAATGCTTTCTAGACATCACCCTGAGAATATACTAGATCTGCCAAGTAGTCACATTGTCAGCTCCTCCCATGCAAGTGGGTTACACAGCATTGGCTTCTTATTTCTATAAGAAATGGTTATATAGTTTTATCATATTTTATCAATTCTAAGACTTACATACTTTTCACATTATAATGTCTCAGAAATTGAAATGAATCTTACAATTACAGCTAGCAGCACTTTTCTTTGTTATCAGAATATGAAATAATGGTGTGTCTTACAACCTACAGTCGCACAGATTTGAGGAGATTTGGGTATTTGAAAACTAAGATGCAAAAGTAAACTAGTTTCACTCTGGGAGACAATAAGCACAGTAATTAAAAGATGGTCTTAGAAAAAACAGACTGGGCTTAAATTTTAGCTCGGACACTAGCCCTGACAACTTGGCAAAGTTGCTTAATATCTCTGAGTCTCCGTTTTCTAATATGAAAAATTGAACTAATGGACTAGCAATATACACCACATGGGGTTTTGTAAGGTTTAAACATTACTGTGCAATGTGCTTAAACAGTGCCTGGCATCGGGTTAGCACTCAGCTGCATTCTAGTCCTCTTGCTTTTTTAAAAAGAAAAACTGTAAGATGCATAGGAACAATATGGATTCTTATTTTGAATGAACTAGACAAACAACTCTCTCATCACTATAATCAAAGAGAAAAAATATATCATTCAAATCAGAGTTCAACAGAGTCATAAAACAGAGTAAGCAGATTCCCATACTTGTAAATCATGAACAAGGTTTTCCCAGATGATAGATAATTCAATGCTACTCCTTCCCTACCTCACACCATTAACAGACTTATACCATATGTTGCCTATTAAACCCAATTTCACCCTGTAGGAGATCCACATTCCCTCTATGCAAGCCCAGTCTGGCTTTGAGATATCAAAATATTTGGTTTTTGTTTTAAGAAAGAAGTTATAAACTGTATATAATTGTCTATGGCCATACCACCTTGAACACGCCCGATCTCATCTAAAACTGTATATAATATAGTCTGATTTTAGTAATTATAAATATAGTCATAGAAAAATAACTGAAGCCTGACCTGTGTGGCTCAGCTCATTGGGCATTGTCCCACGAAGCAGATCACCAGTTGATTCCCAGTCAGGGCACTGGCAGGCCAACTTCCTGTCGAGGCACATGGGAGAGGCAACTGATGGATGTTTCTCTCACGCATCAGTGTTTCTCTCCCTTTCTTTCTCTCTCCCTTCCCCTCTCTTTAAAAATAAATAAATAAAATCTTTAAAAAAGAAACATAACTGAAAGGATATATACCAAGTTGCTAACTGGATAGTAAGATTATGAAATGTTTTTTGGTTTGTTCTCTTTTCACTCTATTTTTAAATTTGTCGATACAGCAGACCCTTAACATCATTTCTGTTGAGCATTATTTTGTTATAAATTTAATGAAATGCTGTAGGAAGTAAACTTTTGTTTATATCAATTGGTTCATGTAAAATTGTTTTTTTAATACATTTTATCAATTATAGTTATCCTGATTTTTCCCCTCTACCCAGCACCATGCAATCCTCCAGGTGATCCCCCTACCCTTGTTCATGTCCATGGGTCATGCCTGTAGGTTCTTTGGCTACTCCGTCTCCTATACTGTATTTTACATCCCCGTGGCTATTCTCTAACTACCTATTTGTACTTTTTTATCCCCTTACCTCACACCCATTCTCCCACACCCTCCCTGCCATCTCTTTGTCTTTAACCTTTGGCATTTTAATTATAATGTGTCTTGGTGTGGGCCTCTTTGCATCCATCTTATTTGGGACTCTCTGTGCTTCCTGGACTTGCATCTCTATTTTCTTCACCAAATTAGGGACGTTTTCTTTCATTATTTTTTCAAATGGATTTCCAATTTCTTGCTCTTTCTCTTCTTCTGGCACCCTTGAAGCAAATGTTGGATTGCTTCAAGTTGTCCCATAAGCTGCTTACACTATCCTCATTTTTTTGAATTCTTTTCTTCTTGTTGTTCTGATTGGTTTTTTGGGGGGTTTTTGGGGGTGCGGGGTTGGGTTTTTTTTGCTCCCTTATGTTCCAAATCATTGATTTAATTCTTGGCTTCCTCCATTCTACTGTTGTTTTCCTGTAAATTGTTCTTTATTTCAATTAGTGTATCCTTCATTTCTGACTGGATCTTTTTCATGCTGCTGAAGTCCTCATTATGTTCCTTGAGCATCCTTATAACCAGTGTTTTGAATTCTGCATCTGATAGGTTTCTTATCATCTCCATTTCGTTTAGCTCTTTTCCTAGAGTTTTGACCTGTCCTTTCATTTCAACTATGTTTCTTTTTGTCCTCATTTTAGCAGCCTCTCTGTTTGTTTTATGTATTAGGTAGAGCTGCTTTGACTCCATGTCTTGGGAGTGTGGCCTAATGTAGTAGGTGTCCTGTAGGGTCCAGTGGCACAGCCTCCCCTATCACCCAAGCTGGGTACTCAAGGTGTACCCTTCTCATGGGCTGAGTACACCCTCCTCTTGTAGTTGAGCCTTGGTTGCTCTTGGCAGACCAATGGGAAGGATTTACCCAGGCCAGTCAGCTGCAAGGGCTGAGTGTGACCACTGACCACCAACCTCTAGGGTGGTGGTGCTCTAACATGGCCTATAGCTGTCCACTGGGTGCACTGGCCCAGGGGTTCCCCAGGTGGTACAGTCCAAAGTCAGCCCCGACTTGTGTTCTTCCCAGGGCTACCCTGCCCAAGTTATAAAGCAATCTGAGATGGCTGCTACTTGTGCTGGGCTCGGCGATTTCCAGGTGAAGCCAAGCTGTGAATCTAGGTTACTAGTTCCAGGCCTAGATCTCACTGAGGCCAGCTGCCTCAGTTTGAGAGGATTAAGGAAGTTGTGAACCGTGAGCAAAGACTAGCAATTCATATTAAAAAACAATTTGGGTGGGCCCGTAAATTGGGTGGGGTGGAGTCTCTCGTGATCTCCAAGGCAGGTCAAACAGTGTTAGCCAGGTTGATGGAATCTTCCTCTGGCAGCTCTTTCTGGATGAATGTTGTCTCTTTAATTCTGTAGTTGTCGGATTTCCATTTGACTCGATTTCTGCCAGTTCTGAGCAATGGTTGTTTTATGTGTTAGTTGTAATTTTGTTGTGGTTGTGCAAAGTGGTGAGACATGTCTGCCGACACCACCGTCTTGACCAGAAGTAAAAATTGGTTTTGTTATATATATTGTTTCACTTAAAGTCACAGAACCTATTGATGATGTTAAGTGAGGACTTACTGTACTGTAAATGAATGGCATTTGTAAAAAAATTGTTTAAATCTTTCTCTTTTATTAAAGAAAAAAGAAGTAACTTGTTTTCAACAGGATTTAGGAGAAAGTCTCTTTAGCTGATGTCCCGGAAGTTATTTTATGAATTTAAACACACTTAGGACACATGAATTTAGTATTTCTTATGAGGCTATTAGGTAGTCCCCTACAGGCTATTTCAGGATAAACACAGACTGGTGATAACACGCATACTAACTAATGAAAATTTCATTCTAGCAACTCAGAGTACAACAGAGCTCTCTAAACAAGCTTAAGTTTAGAAGAGAGGAAATAATCTCTCGGACACAAGTTGGGATAACTATTTTCTTTTGAAGTATATAGAATTGTTTGGTTGTTTGTTTTTTTTTAATTACTAGCAAGGCAAAGCAATCTTCCCATTTGTCATCCAACATGTGTTATCAAAGAGACAAACAGCAATAATGGAAACCAAGAAATAAGCTTCTTTACTAATCCTGTCTGTGTATTTGTTCATGGATAAGCTAAGCTGCTATAACAAAGAGACCCCAAAATGATGACTCAAATATAGTTTATTTCCTCCTCTTGTTGTTCCCAGAGGTAAGTGGGTGGTACAGGATGGTAAGGCTGCTCTGCTTCAGTAGGCCATCTGTCTCATCATTCTACCATCCTAGAGTGTTGTATGCTCATCTGTGGGGCCAGACTGGCTCACCATCACATCAGCACCCTGCCCTCCCCCCATAAAAAAAAAAAAGGGAAAGGAGAAGAAGTAATAGGTGAGGAATCTCTCTCTAAGAAAGTGATGTGGATGTTGCTCCTGTCACTTTGGCTCACCCTGAGTACTGAGAACTCAGTCATAAAGCCCCACCTGCTACAAAAGAGGTAGAGCATTCTGGTTCCTACCTGGGCGCTATGGTCTCTACCTGTTAAAGCTCAGGAAGAGAGTTGTACACAACTAAAAGAAAAGGGGGCTGGCCCTGGCAGGGTAGCTCAGTTGGTTGGGGAATCCTCCCAATACTCCAAGGTTGCGGGTTCAATCCCCCACTGGAGCACATACAGGAATCAACCAATGAATGCATAAACAAGTGGAACAACAAAAACTAATGTCTCTCTTTCTCTTTCTCTCTCTAAAAATCAATAAAAATAAGAATTCTTTTAAAAATAAAAGAAAAAAGGGAGGGCTGCTAGCAGATAGTTACACTTTCTTCTACAAAGAGCAATTTTTAATAGGATGTTTATGTCTTGAAATTTGGTGTGTTTTTTTCTGTCCACTTACTTTTGAAAAATGATTGATAAACATTTCAGCTGCAGCAGCCAAATTGTGCTGACAGCCACTAGAAGCCAGAAGGGACAAGGAACAGCTTCTCCCCTAGAACCTCTGGAGGGAGCACAGCCCTGCCAACACCTTAGTTTCAACCCAGTGATACTGATTTCAGAATTTTTGACTTCAGAACAAGAAAGGATTAATTCCTGTTGTTTTAAGCCACCCAAATGCAGCAATTTTTACAGTAGTCACAGAAAATTCAGTGTATTTAACACTAATCTTGGACGTTTTTCACAACCATAGCCCTTGGCCAAAATGTTTTGATTCTAATATTACCTATTAATTGGAGTTAGTGATCTGAGTTTAGCTGAACATTTACCTAAGAAAAATAAATCTCTAAATTTCTCTAGGCAAAAAAAGTGGGCTGTAATTGATATTTGGAGTTTCATAAAAACCAGTATCAACATGGGTGCCCTAGTTGGGAAATCTCGGGTTAGGAAAAGGGAAGAAAATTCCCAAAGTTCATTTTCTCTCATTAACTCATTCAGTAAGTATTCATTCATTGGACACCTGCCATAGGCCAGGCATTGTGCTCAGATTGGGGAAACAATGATGTATTAGATAAAGTTGCCCAAGGGACTATGTCAAGTTTAGCTTTTAGTGAAAGAGAGAGAAAAAGAAAAAAAGGCTTAAGATGGAATAAATAAATTTGAAAAGCCCACTTTATTTTAAAAAAATTGAAAAACATGTGAAATACCTTGTACCACCTCTTTAAAATTTTTAATATTGTCTATGAACAAAACAAATGTTTTCTGGAGAAAAAAAAAGGAAGCCCTCCTGAATGCAAGAATCAAACACCTGACACAGAACAAGCCTGCAGGTAAGACACAGAAATGAAACATCCCCAAACACAAAATATTACGAGGAAAAATGAAGGCGGAGCAGATGCATTTGCTTTCTATTATCTCATGTTTGTCAAAAATCATATAAAAGACAAAAACAAGTATAGAGTTTCTTAATTTCTAAAGCTGAACTCTCTTTAGCAGCTGAGTCAAATTAGTTAAAAACTAAATTACCATATTCATCAATTTACTTAAAACAATTTTTCTATATTTAAAGCCTACTGTAATCTAAATTCTACTATAGGTTTAAGATGTCTGAAGCTAACACAATTATCTTCATATATGGAGGGGAGAAGGAGGGTCATTATAATCTAGGGGCTAACCTGACTTGCCCAAGGGAGCTGACAACACAATCGAATTATCCAGTTCAAAGGGCAAGTTGTATAACTCAAGACCATAAAGGAAAAGAAAAGCCCTCCTGCATTTCTCAATAAGTTTTTATGGCTTAATATTTTTGCGTGAAATTGCCTTGAATTTTCATTTTGTTTTGCATTTTTAGACACAATCAGTGGGAACTTTTTCATTGGAAAGTGGCAAAGTGACAAGTAGTCTTGCTAAAGAAATCTAATATCACACATTCTGACAAATCTCTTTGGACTTTCCTCACTTCATTCAGAGATTCAGAAGAGTCTGGCAGACTGGTGGGCAGACCAGCAGGATCCTTATTTGCCTGAGGTTCTGAATAGCTTCCTGGGAAATTCTACCACTCAAGGGAAGCTATCAAAGGTCAGGCACAAGCCTGGCCCAGTAACAATGCCTCCCTGGTCCCAGAGGAAGGGTAATTCTGAGGGCAGCCTGGTCTGGGAATTAGATTTGTCCGCCAGCCCAGCCCCCATGACTCAGGTCAGAATCCTAGGAAGCGAAATAAAAAACTACAATAGCATTTTAACTAAAATTTGCTGATCAACTGTAACATCACTAAAAGGGGTCTGCCAGACATGATGTGTCACTTAATGAGATGCATTAAGAAGTCCCTGTACCTCTTAAAAAGTGTTCTTTTTACACTTTTTACTTACAGTAAAATTACTGTAAGTAATGGCAAACTTAAGAGATATAAACAAATACATGCGTGGACCTTCTTTAGATTCTGATTCAAACAAACCTCTGTACAGGGAGACAATTAGAGAAAATTAAACATGGACTGAGAATTAGATAATATGTTAAGAAATTTTTTTTTTTTTAAGGTATGATAATGTTATTGTGCTTCTATTGAGGAAAGGAGCGCCTGCTTTTCAAAGGTAATGATGCAATAAGGGTAAGATTTTATGGTTTTATGATATCTGGGATTTGCTTTATTTTCTCTACAAAAAATATATTTTATTTTTATTTACTTATTTTTTATTTAAACTTTATTGTATTTTTTTCATTACCATTTAGTCCCCTTCTGCCTACCTCCCCACAACAATCACCACACTGTTGTCCATGTCCATGAGTCCTTTTTCCTTTGTGCTCAGTCCCTCAACCCCCTAACCACCCCACCACTAGTTTTCATCCTGCTCTCCATCTATGAGTCTGTCCTCAATTTTCCTTGTTTGTTCAGTTTGTTCAGTAGGTTCCACATATGAATGAAATCATATGGTGTTTGTCTTTCTCTGACTGGCTTATATCACTTAGCATAATGTTCTTCAGATCCATCCATACTGTCACAAAGGGTAAAATTTTCTTTTTTTTTTTCTTTTTTTTTTTTACAGCTGAGTAGCATTCCATTGTATAAATGTCCCATAGTTGTTTTATCCACTCATCTACTGATGGACACTTAGACTGCTTCCATATCTTGGTGTTTTTAAATAATGCTGCAATGAACATAGGGTGTTAGGAAACATCCCGCCTGGTTTCAGGGACTGCAGCCCTGACAACTAGCAAGAGGACCCCAAGGCTGGAGCTAATCAAGGAGGCTTTGGTAAAACAAGCCACTGAGGAGATGAAACTTGTTCTTCTGTCAGGGGCACAGCCCCTGTCTCCCTCACATCACCCTGCTTGGCCCTGTGATGGTTGGTTGTTGATGACAGGTGAGTTCTCTCACGAGGAGAGACGACCTAAAACAGACATCAGCCGGTAGGGGCAGCGGGACAAGAACTTGAGGGGACATGGAGAATGGGTAAAAAGGCCCGCACCCCTCGGCTCAGCTTGGACAAGGCCGGAGTCCTCATTCTATCTGAAAGAAGTCTCCTTATCTCTTGGTGGCTCTGCCCCGCCCTCCTGGCTCAGGCTTGAAACATAGGAAAGGCAGGTACAGGCCTAAACTGGATTGGGTGGTTCCTGGGGACAATCAGGCCTAGAAGTAAATTCCTCTAAGCATCCCTGTTCTTCCCTCATAAGCAATTATAACTGGCTCATACTGCGAAGGAGATTTACATTATATATAGACCCTGGCCTGAGGCAGATCTCTTGTGTTCCTTCAATTATTATCTATGGTCTCTATGTGTTTTCTGTAAATGTAGACTTTTGACATTGATTGATGAGCTTTGCTGCATACCCCTGTGCATATGGTTCTCAGTAAAAGCCTTTGGATACAGGGGCTCAGGGCCTTCTCCACTAGAGGGAGGAGCCATGTCCCCCGTCCTAGCAAACAGAGAAGTGTTTGTGACGACTCCTGTTTATTCCCCCATCTGTGACAACCTCCGGACAGGACCTGCAGGATTCAGAGCCCTGCTCCCTCCTCAGCTGGCTCTGGACAGTGACCCTCAGATCCATGAGCCCCATGCTCTACTGCAGCGCTCCCCTTCAATGCTTCCTTCCCCACAACAATAGGGGTGATTATGTTCTTTCAGATTAGTGTTTTGGGTTCATTGGGGTATATTCCCAGCAGTCGAATCACTGGTCAAAAGGCAGATCCATTTTTAATTTTTTGAGGTATCCCCATACTGCTTTCCACAGTGGCTGCATCAATCTGCATTCCCATCAACAGTGTAAAAGCATTCCCTTTTCTCCACATCCTCGCCAGCACTTGGTGTTTTTTGATATACTGATGATACCCATTTTGACAGGTGTGAGACAATATCTCATTGTGGCTTTAATTTGTTTTTCTCTGATTAGTGACATTTAGCTTCTTTTCATCTATCTACTGACCATCTGTATGTCCTCTTTGGAGAAGTATCTATTCAGGTGCTTTGCCCATTTTTTAATTGGGGTTTTTTTTTTTTTTTTTGGTGTTGTGGTTTGTAAGTTCTTTAAAAGTTTTGGGTATTAACCCCTTATCAGATGTATTGGTGAATATGTTCTCTCATTCTGTGAGTTGTCTTTTTATTTTGTTGATGATATCCTTTACTATGCAAAATCTTTTTAGTTGGATATAGTCCCATTGCTTTATTTTTTTTTCTTTGGTTTCTCTTGCCTGGGAAGATATATCTGACAAAATATTGCTACAAGCAATATCTGAAACCCTGCTGCCTGTTTTCTTCTAGAGTTTTTATGGTTTCAGGTCTAACATTTAAGTCTTTGATCCATTTTGAATTTATTCTTGTATGTGGTGTAAGATGATCTAGTTTAATTTTTCTGCACCAATTTTCCCAGCACCATTTATTGAATAAACTATCTTTAGCCCATTTTATGTGCTTGCTTCCTCTGTCAAATATTAATTGATGATAAAGGTATGGGTTTATTTCTGGGCTCTCTATTATGTTCCATTGTTCTATGTGTCTGTTTTTATGAAAGTACCATGCTGTTTTGATTACTATGGTTTTATAGTATAGTTTGATATTAGGTAGTGTGATTCATCCAACTTCGTTCTTCTTTCTCATGATCACTGTTGTTATGTGGGGCCTTTTGTGGTTCTGTATAAGATGCATTGAATCTATCGATTGCTTTGGGTAGTATGGACATTTCAATGATATTAATTCTTTCTATCCATGAACATGGTATGTGCTTCCATTTATTTGTTTCTTCTTCTATTTCTTTCTTCAGTGGCTTATAATTTTCCAAGTACAGGTCTTTTACATCCTTGGTTAGGTGTACTCCTAGGTATTTTATTCTTTTTGTAGCGATTGTGAATGGGATTGCTTTCTTAATTTTCATTTCTGTTAGTTTGTTATTAGCATATAAAGTGTAACTGATTTCTGGATATTAATTTTGTATCCTGCTACTTAGCTGAATTCGTTTATCAGTTCTAGTAGTTTCTTGTGGAATTTTTCTATGTACAGTATCGTGTCACCTGCAAATGATGACAGTTTTACTTCTTCCTTTCCAATTTGGATGCTTTATATTTATTTTTCTTATTTGATTGCTGTGGCTAGGATTTCCAGTACTATGTTGAATAAGAGAGGTACAAGCAGACATCCTTGTCTTGTTCCTGATTTTAAGGGGAATGTTTGTAGTTTTTGTCTGTTGACTATAATGTTGGCAGTGGGTTTGTCATATATGGCCATTATTTTTTTAGGAATGTTCCTTTTAATCTTACTTTGTTGAGAGTTTTTATCCTAAGTGAGCACTAGATTTTATCAAATGTTTTTTCTGGGTCTCTTGATATGATCACATGGTTTTTGTCCTTCATTTCATTTATGTGGTGAATAACATGGATTTGCAAATGTTGTACCAACCTTGCATTCCTGGAATAAATCCAACTTAAATAAGTGTATGTTTTTGTTTTTTTTTTTATGCACTGCTGTAGTCAACTTGCTAATATTTTGATGAGGATTTTAGCATGTATGTTCATCAGGTATATTGGCCTATTTTTTTTTCTTTGTACTGTTTTTATCTGATTTTGGAATTAGGATAATGCTGGCTTCATAAAATGAGTTGGGGTGTTTTCCTTTCTCTTGAATTTTATGAAATAGCTTAAGAAGGATATGTGTTACTTCTTCTTGGAATGTTTGGTAAAATTCCCCTGTGAAGCCATCTGGTCCAGGGCTTTTGCTGGTTGGGGCTTTTGTAGATTGGTTTTTCTGATTACTGCTTCAATTTCATTAGGTGTAGTCTGTCTATTCATATTCTCTGATTCTCTCTGATTTAGTTTTGGAAGATTGTATGTTTCTAGGAATTTATCCATTTTGATCAAGTTGTCCAGTGTGTTGGCATATAGTTGTTCCTTATATTTTCTTACAATCCTTTGTATTTCTTTGGTGTCAGTTGTTATTTCTCCTTTCATTTCTGATTTTATTTTTTAGGTTCTCCCTCTCTTTCTTATTGATGAGTCTGATTAAAGTTTTGTCAATCTTGTTTATCTTTTCAAAGAACCAGCTCCTGGATTCATTGATTTTTTTTTTTAAACTCTAATTTGTTTATTTCTGCTCTGATCTTTATTTCCTTCCTTCTACTTACATTTTTTGTTGTTCTTTTTTGAGTTCCCTTAAGTGTGAAATTAGAGTGTTTATATGAGCTTTTTCTTGTTTTTTTGAGGTAGGCCTGTAATGCTATGAATTTCTCTCCTCAGATTGCTTTCCCAGTGTCCCACTGATTTTGGATTGTTGTGTCCTCATTTTCAATTGCTTCAACCTATCTTTTGATTTCTTCCTTGATGTCATTGTTGATTCATTCATTGTTTCATAACGTTTTTTAGCTTCCATGTCTTTGCATGCTTTTCAATGTTCTTCTTATGATTGATTTCTAGTTCCATAGCATTGTAGTTAAAGAAAATTATTGATATGATTTCAATCTTCTTAAGTTTATTGACACTTGTATTGTGTTCTACCATGTGGTCTATCCTCGAAAATATTCCATGTGTATTTGAAAAGTATGTATATTCTGCTACTTTGGGGTGAAGAAATGCCCTGAAGATATTAATTAAAGCTATTTGACCTAGTGTGTCATTTAAGGCCACTTAATTTGCCAGTTGATTTTCTGTCTGGAAGATCTATCCAGTGAAATCCATGAGGTGTTAAAATCCCCAACTATGACTATATTTCTGTAGATTTCTTCCTTTATGTCCATCAAGATTTGCTTCACATATTTACATGCTCCTATGTTGGGAGCAAAAATGTTTACTAGGGTTATATTCTCTTGTTAGATTATTCCCTTTATCATTATGTAGTATCCTTTGTCTCTTATTATAGCGTTGGTTTTTAAGTATATTTTGTCCGATATAAGTACTGCTACCCCAGCTTTTTTTTTCCTTTCCATTTGCATGAAATATCTTTTCCATCCCTTTAATTTTAGTCTGTATGTATCTCAATCTGAGATGGGTCTCTTAGAGGCAGCATCTACATGGGTCTTATTTTCTTATCCATTCAGCTACCCTAAGCCTTTTGGTTAGAGCATTTAAGCCTTTTGTATTTAAGATGATTATTGATAGACATGTATTTAGTGCCATTTCATTTTTTAACAATTTCCCTCCATATTTTTCTTTCTCTTTTTTTTCTTCTTCTTCTTAAACCAAGCTCTTTAACATTTCTTGCGTTACTGGTTTGGTATTAACAACCTTCTTTAGCTTTGTTTTATCTTGGAAGCTCCTTACTTCTCCTTTGATTTTATGTGATAGCCTTGCTGTATAAAGTAGCCTTGATTGAAGGTCCTTGCTTGCCATCTCCTTGAATATTTCATGCCACTTCCTTCTAGCCTGAAATGTTTCTGTTGAGAAATCAGCTAACAGTCTAATTGCTCCTTTGCATGTAACTACCTGCCTTTCTGTTACAGCTTTTAGGATTCTCACCTTGTCTTTAAGCCTTGTCATTTTGATTTTGTGTCTCGGTATAGGCCTCTTTGGGTTCAGTTTGTTAGGGACTCTCTGAGCTTCCTGGACTTGTGTGTCTTTTTCCTTCTCCAGATTAGGGAAGTTTTCAGTCATTATTTCTTCTAATAGGTTCTCAATCCCTCTCTCTCTTCTCCTGCTGGTATTCCCATGATGCTGATTTTGTTAAACTTCACGCTGTCCAAAATGTTTCTTAAGCTCTCCTCATTTTTTAAAATTCTTTTTTCATTTTGCTGCTCTGCCTGGGTATTTTTTCCTACCTTGTCTTCCAAACCACTGATTCAATCCTCTCCTTCATCTAACCTTCTGTTTATTCCTTCCGGTATATTAGTTACTTCAAATATTGCATTCTTTATTTCTGACTGGTCCTTTTTGTGGCTTCTATGTCTTTTTCCATGCTGTGGAGCATCCTTATAATCATTACTCTAAACTTTCTATCTGATAAATTGCTTGCCTCCATTTTATCTAGTTCTTCTTCTAGAGAATTCTGTTGTTCTTTCATTTAAGGTCTGTTTCTTTGTCTTCCCATTTTGGCTGCTGCTTTGTATTTTTGGCCTTCTTTGTTAAACTGATCAGTGATATAGCCTCAAGCTGTAATCAGCAGCCAGGCTTAAGCACTGCAGGGTGGTATAGAGTAATTCCTGTGGGCAGGGCTATTGCTTCCCTACATGGTGATGTCATTCAGAGAGTAGTGCTCTGCCTTAAAAAGATGGCTTCTGCACTATGGGGAATGATTCAGCACAGGGATCTTGGCAGCTGTTCCTTCAGTTCTCTCCCCAGAGTCGTCAACCCCAGATTCTCCTCAATCATCTCTAGTCCACTCTGCCTTTCCTCTGCCAGAGACTAGGGTGAGTGGCTGCAAACAAAATTTTGTGTGTTGGCCCTTTAAGAGGCTCTCTGTGTCTCCAGCCATCTCTCCCTGTCAGGCAGAAACTCTGCTGCGTTTCACAGCTGGATGTTATCTGGGTTCCTTTCTGGCTCTAATGCTGTAGGCTGGGGAGCCCAGCTTGGAGTTTAGACCCCACGCATCTCAGAGGGTACCCCCTGATCACTGAAATATCCCTCCAGAACTTCACCTGCCACCCATGGAAGCCCAGCCAGCCTTCTTGCACCTCCTCTGCATTCCCTACCAGTCTCATTGTGGTAAAGTGGGGGGTTTTTGTGTGTCCTTGATTATAAGGCTTCTCTCCAGCTAGAGTTCAGTTGGTTATTCAGGATGATTTCTCTGCAATTTTATAATTACAGATTGGTCCTGGAAGGAGGTTAATGTAGCTTCTCCTTATTCCTCTGCCATCTTGGATCTCCTGGGATTTGCTTTCAAATATTCCAGTGGAAGTGGGGCAAGAGGAAGATGATGAAGAAGACAAAGGTGTGCAGATAAAACAAGAATGATAGAATATTGATCATTGTTACATCTGGCTAAGATGAGTATACTATGCTATGTTTTAATATGTTTGAAGTTTCCATAATAAAATTTTCAGAAAGTGCTTAAAGCACTATTTTTCCTTTCTACTCTCACCTTCCACTCTCACCTTCCACTACCGGGAAACAGAAACTCTCCACCCGAGCTCTTCTTGCCAGCTCCACAGCTCTACCTTCATTGCAATGTTCTCCAAACTTGCTCCAAAACCTTTTGTCTGAACTGTCCTTCAATATCCAGTTCAAACCCCTGCCTCCTCCTCAAAGGCTTCCCTGGCTGTCCCCAAATATCCTGATACTTTCTCTCTTTTCTGTATTTACATTGCATGTCAAGTCAGTTGGTATTTGTCATAGTTTGCTTTATTTTCTTGGTTAAATTTTAATGTTTTGCAACCCTGATTAGGTTTGAATTACTCATAGAACAGAGCACAGGTCTATATGTTATTATTTTGGCTCAACAGCTTCACCCCAGAATCTGTCCTAAATAATCTCAACTAATTGGTAAATCATTGGGATGTCTCTAGAAAAGCCCTGACCTAAAAAAATAAAAATAAAAATAACACATTAAGACAAGAATCTGGGAACCTGAGTTAGTCCTCACATTACTCAGGGTTGCAAATGACTGAAAATTGGAATGTACTGATTGAAATAACTGGAAAGTTAAGATGTAGATTCAGACACCTAATGGTATTTTCAGGTCCCTTTCCCCTTTCCTCTGTCTCTAAGTTTTCCTGTTTGTGACAGACCCAGCTCTTACCAGCCTAGTTTTGGACACTGAATGAAAGAAAAGTAACTTTTTTTCTCCCAGCATGCATACATACAAACCTCAATGAAAGATTCTGATAGAGCCAGATTGCAACTCAGTGCCCATCCTTTGGCCAACTGCTGTAGCTAGGGGACTGGGGTATTATAATTGGCCAGGTCTGGCTGCACATGACCCCTGTGGCCAGGGGACAAGCAGACCCATGAGAAGTACATGCAGTGGGGCACTGACAGTTCCCCAATAGAAGGGGAAGTACAGTTAGCAAAAGAATGGGGAAAGGCATGCTAGGAAGAACACTTCCACGGCCACCATTACCACAGCCTTAGTTTTTGCCCGGACCAGTGGTCCTAAGCCAGCTATTTAATAATAGCATAATTATCACACTTTGTTGCACTCCTACTACATATCAGATAATGTACCAGTATCTTGTAATATAATTACAATTACAGTTATAAAGTAATATAATATGTACACATCATCTCTAGCCCTCTGAACAATCCAATAAGGTTAATGTTATTAGGCTCATTTTACAGACGAAAAAATAAGTAGGCCAAGGATCTGTGTCTTCATCTGTGCTGCTCTAACAATGTATCATAGACTGGGCAGCTTAAAACAACAAAAATATTCTTCTCACAGTTCTGGAAACTGGAAGTCCAAGATCAGGGTGCCAGCATGGTCAAGTTGTGGTGGGAGTCCTCTCCCAGGTTGCAAACTGGAGACTTCTCCTTGTATCCTCACTGGTGGAGAGGGAATCTCAGCCTGTTTTTTGTCTGCAAAATAAAAACCTTCCATTTCTGATATTCTATGATACTGGGATTCATTTATGAGCTTTGCTATCCCTCTGAGATATGAGGCAAGTTCCTGACTCTGAAGAATGGTCCTCTGCAGCCCCCTCCCTTGAAAGAAGCTCTCTCTTTGACATTTAGTGACCTGATTATACAACTATAGTAAGTCCCATGTATCATTTACATGGCATAAATAATACTAGATTTTTCAAAATACAAATGAAATAAAGGTTAATAGTTAGGGTTTCTATAGAAAGCAAACTTCTACTTATAAATTGTAAATTTAGTAGTATTAATAATCATCATCATCATAATAATACAATGAACAATTACTGAACACTTATTGCATGCCAGGTATTTGCATGCTTTACATAAATAATCTCAATTATTCATCAAAATAACACTTAAGATGATAATGTTATTACTTCCATTATACAGGTAAAAAACTGAGGTATAGATGGGTTAAGAAACTTGCCCAAGACACATGACTAAAGAGTTATTGGACCAAGATTAGGATCATGTTGATGTGAACCCAGAGCCCACATTCTTAACCACTGTGATAGGAGAGGAAGGGAAATGAAGGGCATAAACAAACAGAAAATAGTGAAATATGCTGATTCTTAAATTTATGTGTTATATTTTTGCATGTTAAATTCAATTCAACTATTTAAAATAATAAACAACAGCATTATTTCAATATTTTTTAATTGAATAAAACTAAAATCTCTCATACTTACTGTAATGAAACCAGACAATTTAGAAAAACAAAAATCACTCTGCTGATACCTTAGTGAATTCTAAACACATATTACAAATTAATCCCAGAATAACAGTATTTTTTATAACTATAAAAACACTGTAAATGAAAATACAAAGACTTAGAGAAAATAAAATAGACATATAATTCAAAAAAATACAATGCAAAAAAGTTATTTGTACTTCAAAAATAAGAATATTTACTAAGGCTTATATGGAATAAAATATAGTAGCAACAAATGTATTCAGATAATTTGAAAAATAGAGGAAAAAATAAAAAATTAGGTGATATTTATAAACTAATCATGTAAAGCATCACAGATAATAACACCAGTATTATCACACTGCAAATAAATTTTAAATGTGGAGTTAATTAATCTTACAAGTCATCTATGAAGTCATTTTTAAATTCTGAATGAAATGGGAATTTCAATACATTTTTAAAGGCCAGGAACAACTTTTCATTAATGTATTACTTACAGAATAATTATCTGTAGAGTAGACTTGTGATATAAATCAAAAAGCAAGTTTAAGTATGTATCAGAAGTTATCCTGCCTGATCTAAACTGATGCCCCTGGTTAAATAAAGCCATCCTCAAGCATGTGAAAGGACCCGGCTGAGATTCATAGAACCGCCCAGCCACCCGCAGGCACATTATTGGCAAAATACATAAAAGCTGTGGTGGTTTTACAATATGCCCACACATTTTTGAAGATGCCTCCCTTGAAGAGGTGGAGCCTAATTTCCCTCCCCTTGAGTGTGGGATGGACTTTGTGATTTGTTTCTAACGAGCAGAAGAGTGGAAGTAGTTTTGTGTGACTTTGGAGGGTAGATCATAAAAGACCCTATAACTCTTCCCCTTTCTCTGTTAGATTACTCACTGGAGGGAGGATGAGCAGGAGGGTGAGTTGACTTGTCGTGAGGACTCCTGCATAGCCTAAGGAGAGGCCTGCATGGTGAGGAGCGGGGGCCTTCTGCCCCTGATGATGTGAGGGAGACGCCTTGGAAGCATCCTCTGTCCCCAGCCAGGTATTCAGATGACTGCAGCCTCTGCTGACACTCACTACAACCACAAAAGAGACCCTGAGCCGGACCTGCCCAGCTCAGCCGCTCCTGAATTTCTGACGCACAATTACTGTGAGATTAAAACAAATATTTGTTGTTTTAAACCACTGCATGTGGGGTTACTTGTCATGTAGCAATAGATAAGTAATACACCACTATGTCAGGAAATGTCACACAGCATGTAGAAAAGTAGGGAATGCTAACTAAGGATTTGGGGTGTCCGACAATCCAATTTAGTTCTGACACTTTCTGCTGGGAACTAGTGTCAGATCTCACAATTTAAGGGTGCAGTCCTAAAAGACTACCCTCACTTCAGATGTCAGTAGCAAGTCAAGGTTGTCGCCTGTACTTCTGATCAACCAACTATAAATCGATGTTCCCATGACCCTCTCCTCAGGAATACTTTACCAGTATGGCTAACAGAACTCAGGGAAACAATTACATTCACTGGTTTATTATATAATAAAGAGTATGATAAAGGACACAGATGAACAGCCAGATAAAGAGGTACAGAGAACAATATCCAGAAGACCCCTGTCCCCAGGGAGTCGGGCTGTACCACTCTCCCAGCACGTGGATGTGTTCACCAACTCAGAAGCGCTCTGAACCTCATAGTTCAGGAATTTTTATGGAGGCTTCATCACGTAGGCCTGGTTGATTATTAACTCAGTTTCCAGAACTGCTTCCCCTTCCAGAAAATAGGAAGTGGAGCTGAAAGTGTCAAACTTCTAATCATGGCTTGGTCTTTCTAATGAGCAGTCCCCATCATGAAGCCCACCAGGAGTCACCTCCTTAGAACAAAAGACACTCCTGTCACCCAGGAAATTACAAGGGATTCAGGAGACCTGTTTTGGGAACTGAGGTCAAAGACCAAGTATTAGCAGGAACCAAGGGCAAAGGCCAATATATATATTTCTTATTTTATATATCCCATGGCAGCTTTCTCATTGACTGCCTCACTTTATGCAATACCTAGTCTTCAATCATGCCCACATTCAATGAATGCATGCCCAGTACTGTGCTCATCACTTTATATACATTATCTCACTGTATCCTAACAGAAACCCTCTGAAAAGGAAATTATATCTACTATAAACTAAGGTTTAACAAAATTATATACTTTATTGAGGTCACATAATGTATTAGTTAAAGGATAAGCGAAGCTGTTGAAGTGGTTTAAATAAACCAGAAATCCAGAAGTTGAGAGGTGGATCTGCTTTCCTCAACATGTAACTTCTAGACATGCTCCAAATATTGCCATTGCCCAGCCAAAGGAAAGGGTGAGGAGCAGTGAAAATCGAGTATCATTAGAAGATGATCCAGAAGTTGCACTCATCACTTCTGCCAACAGCCCACTGGTCCAAATTTAGTCACGGCCCAGAGTTAGCTGGGTAATATGGTCTGTAGCTAAGAAACTACATGTTCGGCAAAATCTCCAAAACATGTTTTTGTTGAAAGAAAAAAGCAAGTGGTCTGGGGACAGTTAACAGTCTCAGAAGACCAAATAATATTACATACAGAGCTATAACTGAAACCCCAGGCTGTTTGGACCCAGAACCTTGTTTCTTAATCACATGAGAGCGCCTCTCTCAGCACCTGAAAAACTTTCCTTGGTGTCTGCGATTCCCTCTGACTGTTCCTGCTGAAGCTTCAGTTTCACTTCAGGCCCAAAGGTGGGAATCCCATTCCCTCATCCTCCATTCCCCCCACCCTCTCCCATCCCCCAGGACTATCACTGGCTCAAGTACAAAATTATCCTGTGATTTTCCTATGCCCTGCTCACACCTTTGTAAATAGCCCCTTTAACAAACTCTCTGCAAAGTTCCTGCTTTGAATGTGCCATCTGTTTCCTGCCAGGACCTTGACTGATTCTCTTCCTTCATGGCCCACCCTGCAGGACAGCGGTCAGAGTACAGCCTCAGGCCCACAGAATGAAGTATCTACAAAACTTAGAAATGTCTCCTGCTAACACTGACCTTCCTTCCCCAATAGAAAACACACTCCAGAGGGGCTGTGACCCTCTTTCACTACTTATTCTTAGAGCCCAGCGCAGTGTCAAGCACATAGTAGGTTCAATAAATATTAGGTATGAATTAACACTGCGTCGTACATATGGGAGCTTCACAACAAATGTGTGTCTGATGATTACCTAAATCCCCCCAATCTTATTTATAAGGCTTTAAACAACTCCATGTTGCCATAGAGATTTTTTTTTAGAAAACACTGTGGAATATGCACTTTATTTAGCTATGATGCTCCTATAATCTCAAATCTTGTTGCACCTTTATGAGTTTTAATACTTCCTCTTATTGCAAATGTTCACCAGACTTTTCAGTCCCCCTCTGCAAGGCTTTGAAGTAGAGTCTGATTAAAACACTGCAGTTTGAACTTGAACAAAGTGCATAGTAAACAGATTGCAGACAATTTCCTTCAAATATGATCTTAGAAGCTAAATATACACTAAGCACATCAGAACAAAAAAACTTACTAAGAAAAAGACATGAGATTTAAAATTTAAACACTACCATATTTCATTTAATCTAAGATATCATTGATCTTTAGATATCCTATTATGTACCAGCAAAAAAGAGAAAATGGTACCCATTAAATTCTGACACAATGCTTTCTTATCACTTAGAATTATTTTTTACATGTGGAGAAAAGTCTTCTAGACTGACTTAGTCACAGATTTTCATTACATATCACATTGCTCTTTTTCCACGCTTTTCAGTACAATAACTTTTTGTTTCAGTGCCAAGTCATACTGAGACTATTTTGAAGACATTGTAAATGGCAATTAAATGCATATAACTCAATTAAAGTGACAATGCTGTGAATAGCTGGACCAGATCCCTGCAACCACATCACAACTGTGACTTGGACAACAGTAATTGTAAGATGCCATTAATTGTAAGATGCATATTGATTTCAGAGATGTTAAAATAGGGGAAGGGTGTGGTAAGTGTTGAAATCAATGAAATATGAGACCTAGCCCAGAACCAAGATTCAGGAGCTGTGTTCCATATTTCATTGTTTGAATCCTTTATAAATCTGTATAAGGGGAAGGTCGGGGAAGGCAAGGAGGAATGGGTCAGGGAGACAACAATTGGAAAATGCAAATACTCTCTAGTTTCGAATTTATCTTTAGGAAGTCAGTTTACAAATCACTTTTTAAAAAATCACCCACTAAATATTACACATTAAATATTTGCTGGTTAATAATTGCTTAAGGTGAGGTTGAAAACTGAAGAATGATCAAATGAATTAATAAATAGTCATGTCTAAATCACAGAAATGCCCCAAAATACTCAGTAGGAAATGCTTCATACTTAAACACAAGCCTAAATGTTTCCACAATTAACCCTCAGAAAAGATGAAAAAATTTATATTTGAGTCCTTATGAAGTCTTTCATGTTATAAAATACTTGCTCTATTACTCCATTTTGAACTAAGTATTGTTTGAGAAAGACATATTAGCCTAAGTTTAATTCATACTAGTTCAGATGTTTATAAATATAATGTAATGAAATTGGTTTTCAAAGGGCATAGTGTTATACATTAGTTGTGCTTGGAGGTATGAAAATTATAAGCATTGGAATGTGCTTTGAGGTATGAAAATTTCAAGTGTTGGATGTCATTTTAATTGAGCTCTTAAAAGTCACCAAAGCAACACAGAAAGTAGTTAGGCTATGACCAGCATAGGTGAGTCAGAAAGACAACAGGAGAATTAAAAATCCATTGGCTGTAACATTATTTAAATGGCTACTGATGACTTAGGTAGAATTTTCACTGAACCGTATCATTCATGGATTCAAAAAGTGCTCTATCTCAAACAATTTAGAAAGAAATACAAAGTGCTCTGAAAAACTGTGACCCTGGTAATAATGAAAGAAACAGATGCCAAGATATCTGTAATAGTATAAACTGAAATTCTTCCATTCATATTTCCAAAGTAATGCATTTTCTATATGACCTTATATATTACATTTTAAATATACAATAAAACTAATAATGAAATATTATGAGTATACATTGGACTATTTCATTTATATCCCTAGAACTTCATGTATTCCAGTTGACAAAAACAAAGCTTCTCAGTATATGAAATGGAAATAGCATTGTATTCAATGTTGTCTTATACTTGAAAACATGATTTTTATCCTGAATTAGCTAGATAATTTAGCAAGTTTTTTATTTCACTTTGTCTTGCTAAATGCCCTTTTTCCTTCAGAAATTATAATAAAATATATTAAGTATGAAATGATCGAACAGAAAAACTCTTAAAGGACTCAATTAAAGCTACATCAACTTATCATAGCATAGAATCTACCTAATGGGAAATCTTTTCAAGTCCAACTCAGCTTAGAAATCTCTCTTTCCATCAAAATAAGCAAGAATATAACCTTCTCCCTTGTGCTGTAATGTGAAAAGGACGCTCATTCAACAGCCATTGATCGAATATCCTCTGTGAGCAAGATGCTGGTCTAGATGCTACAGACACAGCAGTGAAGAGGAGAGACTGGTCCCTGCCTTCCTGGCACTATAACATGGGAGACAATAAGTTGGCAACTATCCACACAATAAATTATTACATATAGGGTGCGCTAGGAGAGCATTTGTAGAGAGGGTCAGAGCTTATGCACACATGAGCAACCAGAAAACAGTACTGGGAGGTGGGAGATCACATCTGCCTAGAACTGAGAACACTCACATCACTTTCAAAAGTAAAAAAGATACAGAGAAAAGCCTTCCCTGGAATAATATAGACAACAGACACTTGCCCACACACATTGGAACATGTGTAACAGCTGCAGGGAAGGAAAATTTTCTGCCTATCCCTCTAGGTTCTTTGGCTGGTCTAATAATCAAATTAACATAAGCAGAAGAACAAAAGAAAAACAAATTTTATTACGTACATAAAAGGACCCCATAAAAATATAAGACCCAAGGACAAGTCAGGCAGTTGAGGCTTCTATGCCATCCTGAGCTAAAGAATGGGATAGGGGCCTGGAGCTTCAAAGGGGAGAAGGGTAATTCACAGGGTAATAAGAAGAGCAAATGCTTAGCAATTAAATGTTTGCCCTGCCACACAGATAGGTCATTCAGATAAAAAGTTATTTTTGGTAGTAGTCTTTTTCTGGGTCAGACCCCCCTATCTAAATTCTTTTAGGTAGTTAAGGGAGAAGTATGCATTTTTCTTCTGTATACTTGAAACTGTTGGGGGAAAAACAGCACCAGAATGTTACCAGTGATTGGACCTCAGTTCAGCAACCTTGGTACTTGAGTTCTTGCTAAGAAAGAATTCAGAGCCAAGACTCAAGCTGTAAGGTAAAGTTTATTTAGAAAGTCACAGAGGTAGAAGAAGTGAGCCATGGAGGAAGTGAGCTGTCTGGGCTACCTGGGCTCAGGAAACAAGTTACAGAGGCAAAAGAAGGGCCCTGGGAACTCTGGAGAAAGAGAGGCAAGGGAAACGCACCTGGGGTAAGGGAGTGGGGAAAGATGCAGATGTGCTCCCTACAGAGAGCCGCACTAGGGGAAAAGGTGGGTGGGGAAAGGCATGGGTGAGAGAGAAAGACAGAGAGAGGCTTTTACGGGTGGGGGGTTTTAGGGGAAGTTGCAGGAAAGATCTCAATAGCTTATTCATCAACTTTCCAGGTGTGTCCCTTCAGAGTCAGTGGTCTTCACTGTTTGCTTGTCTTCAAGACAAGGAGTCAATAGTCATTGCAGCTCGTCCTGATATTAGCTGTGGTGTCCCTTCATCTGGTTTTGCTGCTTTTCTGGACCTGGCACTGAAACACAACTGAGGCCTAGATGTTATCTCTAGAGCTTAATGCTTAAGGGAGTGGACATGTAAGGGCTTATATGGGGATCATATGATGTTATTCTCCTACTCCTTGTTCCTCCTCTAAGGGGGTCTAAAACCATGTGACTAGTGATATGCCAGGAGAGAAAAGGTCAGGGGAGGATCTGGACCAAACAAATAGTGGTATGAAGGGTCGGGATTTAAACTGCATGACCAGCTGTATGCTAAGGATGAAGGGGCACCGTGGGGGTGAGGTCCTTGTTTCCCCAGTGTTTCCCATTATTAGGTACCCAGGGCTTTCCGCTCTGGGGACCATCTGTACCCGGCCCAGCTTCCTTGCTCTGCTTATGCCTAACTGCCTACCACAAAACTAATACAAAACAATATTGAATGTCAACTGTAATTGAAAAACTAAAAATTAAATAAAATTTAAAAGTTTTTCTTGGGTCTGCTGGGTCTTGATTGCCTTCAGCTCAAAACAGTTTACATGCCAAAGTGGCCCACTTTGGGGAGACTCGTCTCAACCCCTTCATACCTTTACTCAGTTAACAAGGACTCTGTTATTTAATCTCTAAACTGAGCACTTTTCCAGTATAAGAAGTTCAATTAGTGGAAAAAGAACAGGCCTCTGACTGGATGAAGTGACCATTCCAGTGCAAACTGGTACAGAATGAGTGGCACAGGACATTCTGAAAAGATCAGCCAGCAAAACACAGGACCTGGCCGACAAAAGAGGAGAAAAGGCACACAGCAGAGACCCTTCCCTTAGGCTCACACAGCTAAAGGTTTTACCAAGTCCCCAGGAATGAAGGATTACAAATTAATAGCAGAACCACATTATAGCATTTATAGGTATAATATATAAAACGGTGCTTACATACAGTGCACAGTAAATTGGATCTAGCTCTCCTTCCATGTGTGGGTTTTGGCACCCTTAATTAATGCCTTAATTAGCTCTGTAAAATTCCAAGCTAATGAACCCTCAGATATCATTGCAGCCATATTCAGAGAAAAACCTTAGCTGACAAAGATGGTCCAGATCCTGGTGCCTCAAAAGGGTTGCCCAGGTTATCAATGTCTCTTACCTACAGACTGCTCCCTTAACAAGCTACCTGAGGATGCGGCACGTTACAATTATTCAAAAGTACTTTTCAACTTGTACTCTGGAAGCAAAAGAAGATAGATTAAATCAAAGGTTTCCAGTGCTGCCAACTGTTCAGGAGGAATCTGTCATATTCCAGATCAGAAAAAAAAAAAAAAGAGAGAGAGATAGACAATTATTTTGGTCCTCCCTTTATGCTCCCTATGTCTCTGTTTAACGTGACTTCCCACACACCCCGGTATTCTTTAATGTACATATAAATTTCTCTGACATTCCTCAGCTCTTCAATCCCCTATTCTCATGCAGATTAACCCCAGAAGTCCTCTTCTTTCTTATTCTATCCCTATTTTGAAACATTAAAAAGAACCACCCCACCACTACCTGGTTGCACCAGAAGAGGCAGAGGCGAGCTGACCTTTTGTACATTTTCCATCACTAATTCCTGATCTGATCCCAATATGTTCCCCTAATGCTTCTGCCTGAAATGGTCTGCGGTTGGAGCGTTTTTACTATCCCACCCAATGCCCTCATCAATTCATATTTGTAAAAAAGTGAGATTAAATGTTAATAACTATTGGCCTGGACTCCTGAGTTCCATTTCTGGCTCTGCTAATGATTTCTTTCAAAGGACAGATTTTTGCCTCTCTGATGGTAACAGGAACAGTTAGTCAAGGCTAAAAAACGTCCAAACCTATAGAGAATTTTTACAAGTTTATTTGAGCCAAACTGATGGCAATTGCTGGGAAGCAAAATCTCAATGGATTGAGAAAATGCTCCCTAGAATGGCAGTTTTGCACCTGATTTTATACATTACAATCAAAGGAAGAGGCATAAGGGGGTTACATGAAATCTATTGGTGATAGTTTAGAGGCAGGAGAAAACAGCGGAAAATCTCTGGGATTGTATAAAAAGTAAAATGAATAGACACATACTTCTTTACATTGGTGGGTATGGGATAGCTAACAGTTAACAATTAACACGATAACAATAACAATGAGGGGTTTGTGGTCTCTGCTCTTGTGCAGTGATTGTGCCCTGAAGGGTCTGGAAAAAGGAAATTACCCACACATTCCAAAGGTATGTTATCATAGATGATAAAAGACAATAGACAGGCTCAGTTAAGGTCACGATTGACCTTTGTCAGGGAAGATACCAGCCTAAAACATGACTATCCGCTCTGACTCACTTTTAATAGAGAAGTTTTAATTTCAGACCATCCTATGCAGTTACTTTAGATCTCTGAGCTTGCAAGGCGGGCTGTGCAGGCCTCCCCTGAGCTGGTCAGGTTTAGTATGTGGCCCCTTTGTCATCCACAAGTTATGACTAAGAAACCAGACCAGATTTCACCATCACAAAATAAATAATCTGTTGAGTTTAGTAAATTCATGGCAAAATACAGGAAGTGAATCCTTTATTCATTAGGCAAATATCTGTTGATTAACTATTTTATACCCTATAGGAAATAACACAGATATAGTCCTTATGCTCAAGAAACATAGAATTTAGTATAAAACAAAAACATTTTTTAAAATGTGAATGTTTAAAGGACCATAAGAGTTCAAAGGAGGAAAAGAATTAAAATTTTCTTGTGATTGTGACCTGGCTGGTGTGGCTCAGTGGACTGAGTGCCAGCCTGCAAACCAAAGGGTTGCTGGTTCGATTCGCAGTCTAGGGCACAAGCCTGGGTGGTGGGCCAGGTCCCCTGTAGGGGGCGCGTGAGAGGCAACCATACTTTGAGGTTTCCTCTCTTTCTCCCTCCCTTCTCTTCTCTAAAAACAAATAAATAAAACCTTTAAAAACATTTTTTTCTTGTGATTGCTTTTTTAATGCTTTTTGATTGGCTGCTTAAAGTCCTATAGCAGAATGTGTCACTTCAAAATATGACTGTAAGAGTTCAGGACATGACATTTTGATTATGTCACTTTAGTATACAGATTATTTTGAGCTGTAGGCCCTTGAAAAATGGTAAAAGGAGAGCTTTTCCCTGAACTTCCTTTATCTGCCTAACGACAGCTCCTCCTAGAAGACCTCAGTTGTCTTAGATCCCTTTGCAGGCAGTCTCATCAACCAGGCAAGATGGGCTCTAATCGCAGGAGAGAAGGCTAGAAAAACTTTGTCACAAACCATCATATCTCCCCTCTATTCTTCTAAGGACCCATTTACCTTCCCTGGAAATCACTTACTCTCCCCTAAAAGATCTATGTCCCTTCTCCCCTTTCTTTGTTAAGATGACATTAAACTGAATTCTAAGCCACCTCTGGTAGTTACTTGTTTTTTCCTGGGTATCTCCCATATATATGAAGTAGACATGTTAATAAATTTGTCTCTTTTTCCATTATTTTTCTGTCTTTTATTACAGGGGTTTCTGCCAAGAACTCAGAGGGGAGCGGGGAAATTATTTTCCCTCCCTTACGGGCCCAAAGATGCCAAATTCAATCCAAACTAATTCAATAGTCATCAAAGTCATAACATATCAAAAGTTTTCTGTGAAGGCTACAAATATCATGATGAACAGCAATCACCAAAGCTAGCATTTTAATGAACACTTGCTATGTGCCAGACACTATGCTAAGTACTTTATGTGCATTATCTGAGTTAACTCGCACAGCAACCCTGAGAAATAAAGTAAAGGAAACTGGGAAAGCTGTCATTTGTGCTGCCTGTCACTACCAGAACCAATAAGCAGAGACAAAGATTGAATCTTCATGGGCACGTTATTCAGATGGCCAGTGATCTGTACCCTAACAGATCATCTTACATGTCCTTTCAAGCCAGCCTTTTTTAAGGAGGGAAATGTGTAGGTAAGGGATTTGGAATTCAAGAAAAAAAAAGAAGTGTAGTTAATGTATTTGGAATTCAGGAAAGGGGTTAATCAGATAAAACCTGCAGTCTGGCAATTTCCTAATATACTTTCATCCATTGACCAGTGATTTTCTATCTGGGTCCTGTGTCCTGTGTCCTGGGTGACTTTCTTCATCTGTGTCCTGTGTCCTGGGTGATTTTCTTCGTCCATGTCCCTGGAACACAATGGCTCAGATGCCATCTTGATGGCTTGCAGTCCTCCTTGGGCATGAAGGTGGAACTGCCTGTGGTCTCCTGGAGTTGGGGTGGGCAGTACTTCCAGTTCCTGAAACAATAGCTTTTTACATGCATTAACTACTAGGCTTATTAACTGTTCCCTAAAACTAAAATTTCCCGACTCTTGTGTTCCCCCATCAGAAGTGACTATCCTCATTTTACGAATGAAGTAAAATGAGGTTCAGACAGGCTGAGTAATTTACTCAAGATGGATGACAATGCAGGAATTCAAAAATACTTACCTCTGTTCAAATTTTTATCACTACATGTACTAACTCTTCTTTTCCCAGAAATAAAGTTATATCAAAAAGAAAGAAAATTTTTTTCTCTATTTTCTTATATTTGTGATTGGGAGCCTGCAAATTAAACTGACAAAAGACAGATTTGCCACACACACAAAAAAAACAGATTTTTATTTATAAATGTACACGGGAATTCACAGAAAATGTGACATATTATTATTAATCAAGAACAAGTTCTTACCATGACTAGAACTATTTTGACCTTTTAAAACAAAGAATAGGTTATCCCTTAACAAATGACCCCTTGTTAAATAGTAAACATTTCATAACCATCATAGTTGATTGATTCAATTACACTGGCCTATTTGGGAGCAAAAGTTCTCAACTGGAAGGACCTGACACCTGGGATGTTGGCATCAGTTGTGAAATGCGTGACAAGTTAGTCCCTAACACTTTTTCCAAATATCTCTTTTTTAATAAAATAAATAAGAGCCCTGGCTGGGTAGCTCAGTTGGTTAGAGCATCATCCCAATAAGCCAAGGCTGTGGTTTCAATCCCTGGTCAGGGCACATACAAGAACCAGCCAACGAATGCATAAATAAATGGAACAACGAGTCAATTTCTCTCTCTTTCTCTCTCTCTGAAATAAGTAAATAAAGAAGATAAGGGGAGAATTCTGGGAAGATGATACATTGGAAGCACCAGGACTCTGTCTCCCCACCGAGGCAACAAACGCACTGACAGAATCTGTCTGATGTAACCACGTAAAAACCTACATGGTCAAACCTATGTTGTTAAAGGGTCAACTGTGTCTTGGAACTCTGGAGTCTACTGAAGGCTTGCAACTTCCAGGGGAAGACTTGGATGGAAATTAAATAATGTAATTTTAAACAACCAATGAATCAAAAAAAGAAATCACAAGGGAAGTTAGAAAATACTTAGAAATGAGTCCAAAAAATATCAAAACTTAGGAGACACAGCAAAAGCAGGGCTAAAGGGAAAATTTATAGCTATAAGTGAACACACAACTTTGTTAGAGCTAATAAGTGAATTCAGCAAAGTAATAGGAAACAAAGTCAACACATGAAAATCAGTTGTATTTCTATACACTAACCATGAACAATCTGGAAAGGAAATTATGAAACCATTCCATCTACAGTAACATCAAAAAGAATAAAATACTTAGAAATTAACTTAAGCAAGGAGGTGAAAGACTTGTACAATGAAAACCACAAAACATTGCTGAAATAAATTAAAGAAGACATAAATAAATGGAAATACATCTCATGTTCATAGGTTGGAAAACTTCCTGTGTTCAGTGAATGGAAGATTTGATTTTGTTTAAATGGCTATAATACCCAAAGCAACTTACAGTTTCAATGCAATATCTATCAAAATCTTCATCTTTCAGCCCTGGCTGGTGTGGCTCAGTAGATTGAGTGCTGGCCTGCAAAACAAAAGGTTGCTGGTTCAATTCCCAGTGAGGGCACATGTCTGGGTTATAGGCCAGGTCCCCAATAGGGGGCACATGAGAGGAATCATTAATGTTTCCCTCCCTCTCTTTCTCCTTCCCTTCCCTTCTCTCTAAAAATAAGTAAATAAAATCTTTTTAAAAAATCTTATCTTTCTTGCAGAAAGAGAAAAACCCATCTTAAAATTCATATGGAATCTCAAGGGACCCCAAATAACCAAAACAATCTTTAAAAAAAAGAACAATGCTGGAAGACTCACACCTCCTAATTTCAAAACTTACTGTAAAGCTGCAAAACAATGTGGTACTGGCATAAAGACAGACATAGAGACCAATAGAATAAACTAGAGAGCCCATAAATAAACCCTCACATATACAGTCAAATGATTTTTGACAAGGGGACCAAGACCATTTAATGGGCAAAGGACAATCTTATCTAAAAATGGTGCTGGAAAAACTAGAAATCCACATGCAAAAGAATGAAGTTGGGCCCTTACCTAACACCATATACAAAAAGAAATAGCTCAAATGGATCAAAAACCTAAATGTAAGACCTAAAACTATAAAACTCTTAGAAAATAACATAGGGCAGAATCTTCACAATATCGGATTTGGCAGGATTTCTTAGATATGACACTAAAGGCACAGGCAACAAGAGAAAAAATAGACAAACTGAACATTATAAAAATTTTTATATTTGTGCATCAAAAAACAATATCAACAAGTAAAAAGGCAATCCACTGAATGAAGAAAATATTTGTCAATTATATATGTGATAAGAGATTAATATCCAGAATATATAAAGAATTCCTACAACTCAACAACAAAACCCCATAAGAAAAACTGATTCAAAAATGGACCACGCACTTAAATAGACATTTTTCCAAAGAAAATATACAAGTGGCAAAAAAAAAAAAAACAAACAAAAAAAACAGATGATGATGCTCAATGTCACTAATCATTGGAAAATTCAAATCAAAACTAAATGAGATGCCATTTCACACCCATTAGAATGACTTCTACCAAAAAATTAAATAAATAAGTAAATAAAAAGTATTGGTGAGGATGTGGAGAAATTGGAACTCTTGTGCACTGTGGGAGGTGTTGTAAAATGGTACGACTGCTCTGGAAAACAATATGGAAGTTCCTCAAAAAATTAAAAACAGAACTACCATATGATCCAGCAATTCTACACCTGGGCAGGTACATGAAAGAACTGAAAGGGTCTCGAAGAGATATTTGTATATCCATGTTCGTTGCAACATTATTCACAAGAGATACAACCCATGAATAGATAAACAAAATGTGGTATACACATAAAATAGAGTATTAGTCCACCTTAAAAAGAAAGGAAATTCTGGCATATGCTACCACATAGATGAACCTCGAGGGCATTATGCAAAGTAAAATAAGCCATTCACACAAAGACAAATACTGTATGATTCCACTGTATAAAGTAGAGTAATTAAGATCATAAAGACAGAAGATAGAATGGTGGTTTCCAGGGGCTGGGAAGAAGGGAGAATGGGGAGTTATTGTTCAATGAGTATAGAGTTTCACTTTTGCAAGATGAAAGAGTTATGAAGATGAATAGTGGGGATGGGTGTGCAACATTGTGAATGTGTAATGGGGCGCTGAGCTGGAGGTACCCCCAAAATCCCGAGGTCCCCCCACAATTCCAAAGCCCCCACAGCTATCACTTGGGAGATGAGGGAAGCAGAGCAAGGCCATTGAGAGCTACTTTGCATAGCTGAAGAATTTGTCCAGTGTTTTAGTAATGTTAAAATCTGTGCCCACCCAGGAGCCAGGGAGATGGGTGTGACTCTAATGCATGACTCTAATCCATGAGGCAATGTAGCTGGAAGGGCTTCCGGACCCTGCGAAAGAGGCTTGGAGACAGTTCACTCCTACGTCACAGGGCCATGCTTGCTTGGACTAACAATGGCAGGGAGAAAGGCGGAAGAAACCAGAATACTTGCAGGTATAACCCAGTATGGGAGGAGTCGGAGATGGGGTTACAGAGGAAGATCCACGCCCAGACCTAAAACCAAGCCCAGCAGCCATGTTGTGGGATTTAACCATGCTGTTTGGGAATGGAGAGGGGCTCTCTTGACCAGGCAGTTTAGAAAGAAGCAGCAAAGCAGGGTGTAGCAGCTGTGCAGGACACTTGACCATGCACAGCTGGAAAAGGAGAAGCCTCTTGACCTCGTAGCAGCAGTGCAGGCTCTTGGCCACACAGTTTAAAAGAATGCAGAAGGAATCCCTGGTCCACCATGAGAAAGTGCCATCCATGCAGTTTTAGATTAAGAGTGGGAGCCTAACCAAGCTATGGACTTCTTATTTTCTTTTCCTGAAATACGGTAGCCGTGACTGGCCTGGTTTGGCAAGGGGAGGCAGGATCGTGTGTGCTTGTTTGCGGGTGTTTTAAAGACATTATGGGATTTAATGGTGACATTCTGCCATTATTCTGAACCTGTATAATTTTTGAATAAATAGTTCCTTTCCTTTTTACCAAACTCAGGCATTGAGAGTCACAGTTCTTATCTGCAGCAAGCAAAAAGTACCGTAAATTAATAGGTCCCCGGTGGGGGATGAGGTTGTATTACAAATGTATTTAATACCACTGAGTTAAACACTTAAAAATGGTTAAGATAATAAATTTTTATATTATGTGTATTTTAACACATTGGAAGTTGGGGAGCAAAGAAATTAACTATTCATACCTGTCAGAATGGCTGTCATTAATAAATCAGCCGACAACAAGTGCTTGTGAGGATGCAGAGAAAAGGGATCCCTTGTGCACTGTTGATGGGAATGCAGACTGGTGCAGCCACTGTGGAAAACAGTATGAAGTTACCTCAAAAAATTAAAAATGGAATTGCTTTATGACCCTATGATTCCACCTGTGGGAATATATCCAAAGAAACCCAAAACACTAATTCAAAAGAATATATGCACCCCTGTGGTCATTGTAGCATTACTTACAATTGGCAAGCTATGGAAACAACCCAAGTGCCCATCAATAGACAAGTGGATAAAAAAGCTGTGAAACAAAAGAGCGAAAAGGAATAAAGTGGGGGGTCGGGGAGACAAGAAGGCTAGCAACAAGAAACCAAACCCAACAAACAAAATGCTATGGTACAAATACACAACAGAATACTCCCTGGCCATTAAAAAAAACAAAAAGAAAGAAAATCTTACCTTTGTAATGGCAGGGATGTACGAGTATTATGCTTAATGAAATAAGTCAGAGAAAGATAAATACCATTGATTTCACTTATACGTGGAATCTAAAGAACAAAAATAAACAAAATAGAAACAGACTCATAGATACAGAGAACTGACTGGTGGTTGTCAGAGGGAGGGGGTTTAGAGGGCTAGGTAAAAAAGGTGAAGGGATTAAGAAGTTCACCTTGATAGTGAATAGTGACACAGTTATAGAGTACAACATATAATACAGTCAATAATATTGCAATAAATATATATGGGGCTAGGTGAGTACTTGAAACATTGAGGGAACCACTTTGTAAAATACATGGTTTTGTTGCCATTATGTTGTACATTTAAAACAAATACAGAATAATATTGAATATAAACTGTAACTGAAAAAAATTTTAAGGGAAAAAAATGAGTGAAGAGTCAACATCAGCTCAACTAACTTTAATCTCATCTCACTTATTTGTACTCCAACAGCTTTCTTTGGTATCCAAGAAAAGCAGGGAATTGTAACTATGGCAAAGAATTACACATGTAGTGGGCAGCCAATCTTAAAAAGGCTTAATTCAGTTCATTTGTCTTGTATAAAATTACATGGTGGCCACAGCTGGAGCCTGGGTGCTCTGCACAGAAACCCCGGTGCGGGTCTTCACAAGGTGGCCAGTGAATTACTGATAGGGAGATGTGGTGATGGTCTCTCTCCAGAGATCAGGGATAAGAAAGCTGCAGGTCTTAGAGATGGCATCAAAGGTGACCTTGGCAAAGTTGCCCAGGGTAGCCATGCAGCCCCTGGCCAAGGTATAGCAGTCATAGATATCAGCCATCACCAGTGGCTTCTCGGGCACAGCTCTGAGACGATGGTGGGCAGCCTATCTTCTATCAGTAAGAGGAGGTATAACTGATGGTGAGTATCATTCTCATATGTGTCATTGCCATAAAAAGGTTGGAACCCCTGTATACATATGGCTTTAATCTCTATGCAAAATAAGAGTTTCTTCCCTGACTGGTGTAACTCAGTTTGTTGGTCATTGTCGGCAAACCAAAAGGTCATTGGTTCAATTCCCTGTCGGGGCACACACCCACCTTGCGAGCCAGGTTGTGAGCCAGGTTCCGAGTTGCAGTCACACATCAGTGTTTCTCTCCCTCTCTCTCCCCCTCCTTTCTCCCTTTCTAAAAAATAAATAAATAAAATCGTTTTTAAAAATGGGAGTTTCTCATTCTCAAACACATAAATATAAAGCAAGTTTTTTGAGCTGCTATAAGGAAAAGACAACCTATAATTTAAAAGGTATTAGTACATACTGATGATCACCTCTAAGTGTCTCTGTGCAAGCACATATCCAGCATCTTGATCTTTCAGGAACTTTTTTTTTTAAGGTAGGTGGTGTCTTTTTGAGTGGTAGAGGTTGTGTGTGAGAGTATGTTTTGTGTGCCTAATTTCACCTCTACTGCATGGATTCACATAACCTAAACCACTAGCATAAAAAGCCCCCAGTGACTCCAGCACCTGCCTCATGAACTTTGGGTTTTATGCCTGACACATGGGGATAATTGATGAAAATAACCAGGTAGTCTCATACCATATATCTGTTCGATATACCCTCCTTGTCTTTAAGATTGCATTGGATGTAGCTAGAAGAAAAAGTCGTCTTTGCACCTGTTTTTACCCTCCCTCACTTATAAGGAAGATTCCTTAGTTGCATAAACGTTTAATTAATGAATCACTCATATGACTAGTCAAGATGTAGGGATAATAATACCCTAAATGTGACAGGGTATTTTTGGTTTTTCAGGGGTTTTGATAGCATAAGAATATTCCTGGCTAAGTAAAAGGATAGCAGTAACTACTCTCATAAATCACACTGATTTTTCCCAGGTTGTTTAAGGCAGGATGGAAAGTTCGGCCAGTCAAAGCACCAGGCAGGCTCTCTACTCCACACCTCATAAAATGAGCCCAAGGTACTTTTGCAAGAAAGCAACTTGGACCATACAATGCCTGAGTCACTGGGGAAGAGAGAAAATGTGAAAAGCAAACTATAGGCTTTTTTTTAAAAAAATGCAAATCCAGCTATGTTTGGATTCAACTATTTTAAAATATGACCTCCCAGCCCACTAGCCACTCCACTTGGAAGGAAACTCTTAATTTATTTCTAAGGAGTGGCAGAATTCATTAGAATCACAGTCTCCTCATCTAGCTTTATGGTTTTAAAAATTGCCTCTGGGAACTTGCCTAAAATAACTTTTTAGAGTCTGCACTTCAATAAAGAGTCCTTTGCTGAAACTTGGATCAGATGTTCATTTATTACTCTCACCTCTTAATCAATTAAAAAATATATCTTAAAACACATTCCTTATAAGAGGAAAAACATAGGAGTTATTCTCCTTGCTGTGTTTACAGCGTAATTTTTCTCAAGTGAAAGGAAACTACATATGTGTACTGAGTGTAGAAAATATGCTTGCATCATGGGGTAGCTCTAGGAAATATTACTACACTATCAGAATCGGACAAAAACTGATGGGTAGGAGGTGATAACTTCCTTTTGCAGGTGTCAGAATGAGAGTGGGAGTGGGGATGTTTAAGTGACTGGGCAAAGGGCTAGAAAATCATGTTTTTATTCAGTTTTTAGAACCGAACATTCTCTGGGTAAATCGTACTTTATCTGTCTTAGAGGTGGAATGATTACAAAAGTGTTTATGGAAATGGCTTATTCTTAAATATGCTCTTCTTGGAAAAAAATACTTTTTTTATTAAAGTATAGTTGACAAAAAATACTTATTTTATTTATTTTTTATTATTGATCAATTACAATTGTCTCCATTTCCCCCCCCATTAGTCTCTCCCCCACCCCCCACCTCCCACATTCAATCCTCCTCTCCCCCGTCATTGTCTTTGCCTGCTGGTCTTTTATACATGTTCCTTGACGACTCTTCCCCTTCTTTCTCCCTTTACCCCCTTCCCTCTCCCTTCTGGTTACTGATCTCACCTATAAGTGGAAAAAATACTTATTTTAAAGTTCAAAGCCTGGGAGCTCCTCACCAACTTTCCATTCTTCTTGGCACATAGCTGTTGTGGACCCAGCCAGCTCCCAAATACAATTATTGAGACATATGATGTCACAGTCTAGGATGCACGTTCCTCTCCCTGATTCCCACACACAAACACATACCCTCATAAAGAATGGAAACAGCTCTTAAAATCACATGCTTAAGCATGTTTTGTAAGGTTATATGGCTGCACCCCCCAGAGACGAAAGAAAGATGTTGACTGCGGAGAGAAAAAATGTTATTGTAGGGGTTTATCTTCCCTAATCAGAATTTCCTGCTCTCTAAAACTTAATGAGCTAACCACGAAACAAATGAAAACAAAAAAACAAAACCTCTTGACAATACCTTGACACCTTTTTAAACGATGTCTTTTTGAAGTATTAAATCTCTAGTGCATCTAATACAGCAACATTTTGACAAGTTGGACTTAGCACAACCTCATCCCTCAATGGGGGACAATCCATCACTGAGCACATAATTCTGAATGATACCAATGTGCCTGACGCAGCAACTGGGGCTGAGGGCTTGATATTAGGGAAGGAAAGGTTTCCACTCATAAGGAGTCTATAGTCTAATTTGGAAGGCATGTGAAATAATTCATGAACTATGCCAGATAATATATAATAAGGTGTGGAAGTGTGTTACCATTGTAAGTGTTATAAATTCCATAGACTGGGTTCCTCAGGAGGCAGACTCTGACATAGAGCTTAGAGCACAGAGAGATCTTAGGGAGTGCACATGGGGTCCACCCCTCAGGGGGAGAGGAAGGACTCATGCCTGGGCAGACGGAGATGTTGGGCTGTGGCACAGGCCTCCTGTGGGAAGCTCTGAAGCTGAAATGTCCCTTCAGAATGGTCTACACTGGGCATTTAGGCAGCCCCACACACTCCTACCCATCATTGGTGTGGGATGCCCAGGCAGGTAGCGTGACCTGGAGCAAGGTGGCTCCTGGAGCAGAGGCAGATCCCCAGGTGCACGGATAGCTGGTTGTTCCCCCCTTGCTCTGCAGCTGGGGAAAAAGTTATTCAACCTTAAAGGGAGAAGCTGGGTGGTACATCATCATCTATAGGAGGATGACTCTGGGTCACACTTTCCCCTGCTGTTGGAAAGGTCCCCACTCACAGGGAAGGCCCCCATCCACCTTCAGCTGGGTGATTAATCTAAATCACCTGACTCAAGCTTAAACACTTCAGATTTTTCCTGAGACTTGAAACTTGGCACAGGTGCAGGAAGAAGCAGTTGTTGAAGCTGAGGCTGCGCCGCACAAAATCTAAACATTTCTGCTGCTGAGACCTCTGGAGAGTCTTCCTGCCACCTGGAAGAGAGGCTTTCAGGTCTCTCTTCAGTTCTGTGAGGTACCTCAGGACCTTCCAAGAAATCCACGCTTGGACCTATGAGGCAGAGGGCAGACTTTGTCCTGCAGAGTACACTCACAAATGGGGAAATAAAATAAGTCTTCCCAGACACTTTTCTCAGTCTGCCAAGGGAAGGGGTAGCAGTTCCCTCTAGCAGAGAAAGCTCCAAGCCCTTCTCTTGAAGTGGCTTTTATTGAGAACCATATGCACAAGGGGTATACAGCAAAGCTCCTCAACCAATGTAAAAGTCTATGTTTACAGAAAACAGATAGAGATCATAGATAACAATTGAAGGAACACAGAGATTTGCCTCAGGTCAGGGTCTGTGAATAATGTAAATTTCCTTCCCAGTATGAGTTGGTTATCATAGCTTTTGAGGGAAGAACAAAGCATGCCTAGAGGAACTTACTTCTAGGCCTGATTCCTATCCCCGCCCCAACCCTGGGAATCGCCCAGTTTAGGGCTGTACCTGCTTTTAGCATTGTTTCAAGCCTCAGCCAGGTGGGTGGGGCAAAGCTGCCAAGAGATAAGGAGACTTCTTTCAGATAAGAATGAGGACTCTGTCCATATCGAAGCCAAAGGGTGAGGGTCTTTTTGCCCTTTCTCCATGTCCCCCAAGTTCTTCCCTGACACCCGTGTGGCTGTGCCTGTCTTAGGTTGCCCCTGCCATCGAGGGATCTTACCTGGCATCGACTAACCAGCCATCCTCAGGGGCCAAGCAGGGTGATGTGAGGGAAGCGGGCTGCGCCCGTGCCAGGGGGACAGGTTTTGTCTCCTCAGTGGCCTGTTTTCCCAAGACCTCCTTCATTATTTCCAGCCTTGGGGCCCACTCGCCTGTCAGCAAGGCTACTGTCCCTGAAACCAAGCGGGGCGTTTCCCTACAGACCTATATTCCAGAGCTGGGCTTTGTTGATTGCAAAAATAAAATTACTCTGATTAATAAATAGGGACTATAAGGAGGACTGAAATAATTTATTATTGTGTGATTTTTGTGCATATAATGCCTTAATGCTCAGCCCCATGAAAGGAGGGAACAAGTCTTCCTTATTTACTGTGGGGTTCTCATGTAAGCATTGAAATAGCATGAACATTTAATACTTGGTTAGTGAATAATAAATGAAAAGAGGACTTCTATGTAGGCTAGGATTATCAAAAGATTTCATGAAGGAGATGGAACTTGATCTGAGCATTTTTACATAAAAGAATTTAGCTGAACAGAGAAAGGAACTCTGCCAAGAAGAAAGGAGACAGGAATACACAGGTTAAGGAGGTCAGCTCCTTGGAGCAGAGAGTATAGATTGCAGGACTGGACCAGATTGTGCAGACTTTTGGAACCCAGAGGGAGCAGAGTGAATTCCATATGCTGGGCAATAGGAAGGCATTGCTAGGTCCTGTGCAAATGATAACTAGATTCATTGTCAGCTTCCTTCCTCTCTAGTGAAAACTTACAGAGAGATAATCTAATGCCAAAACCTATTAGAAATTTATATCCATTGTCATTGTCAATGAAGCTGGGTTGAGAAAAATCTAACAAAAGCCGGGCTGAAAAAAACAGTAAGACATGTTATATCTCCTTTGGAGTCTACTCCTTGTCTCAGAGTCTGTGGCTACCAGAAAACTCTGAATAATGAGCTGTGAGACAGCCAGAGTAAGCCCCCCATATGCACCCTGTCTCTCTGCCAGAAAACTCGGGGCAAGATGGAAAAGAGGAGAGCAGTGGTGCATTGCATCCTGGGAGGCATAACTCCCACAAGCAAAATTCTATAGGTCAAACCAGAGTAGAGAAGAATCTGGGCGCCAGTCCATGAGGATTGCAATCTATCCTGTAGGTTGTAGTACCACCTGGGGACCAGGTATTACAGTCATTCCTGTGTGCTGACGGTTCAAAGAATCAAAGGACAAGTGGAGAAGGGGGGTGGTGGGTGCAGGGAAGGCCTCATACCTGAGTACCTCAAGAGCCCCTCTAGGTGACTCTCTCTGGGTACAAAAGTAGAGAGATGAGCCTATTAGTGTACCCCAGCTCTAGACCTAAGAAGGGGAAGTATACAAGTACAGTGAGTAGAGCGAGGGCAATTAATAACAATTAAAAGTCTAATAGCAATCATCAAGTGCACATAAATCTTCCTCTTGTTTGAAGTTCAGAAAACGGAAAGGCAGAAAAAACTTGAAGTTTGTGAAATCACACTTAGACAAAGGAAACATGAAAAATGCTCAGAAACCTCACAGGAAAAAGCCTCCGACTGAAAATGATCCTATGCAAGATCCAGAAAAGAAGTTAGGAAATGGTTTACTATCTTAATACAATGAAGGCAAGAATATGCATGTGATAATTTGTGGAAGTAATAAATACCATCAAGAGAAAACAGATTGAAATGAAGGCAAGAGTATAACTTATATTAGTTAATACTCTACTTGCAAAAAGAATAGTGAAAGCAAAAGAGAAGGGATTTATTGCCAGTACAAGGGGTGATTTACATACCCTAGGGGCAAGAGCAGAGCAAGCGCTCAGGAAATGCTGGAGCTAGGACACTGCGGAGGAAGGCAGTGTGCCCTGAGTTCTCTTTGCCCCATTCTCTCCCCACCAATGGGTATGATTAATATCTTTTATTTCTGTCACAGTGATAGGAGAAATGATACTATCTCATTTTAATATGCATTTCTTTGATTAGAGAAGTTGAGCATGTTTTCATGTTTATCAATATTTCCATTGAGCCTGTGAGTAGGGCTGCTATGAGGAATGAGATGAAAAAATAAAAAAAAAATTTTTTTTTTGAAAACAAATGGAGGCTGCTGTGCTGCTCTAGTTTTGTAAAAAATGAACAGTGGCTTATATTGAATACATATTTCAAATAAATTCTGAAGTTCATCAGATTTCTATTAAAGAAGAGCAATGTGTATGTATACAAAGGCCATTTTAGGTGATGAAATTGCTACCAAGAAAATAAGCACTTGATGGTTAGATATGATAAAGATCCGTCATTTAGTCCTAAAACAACCCACGCCTCCCCCCCAAAAAAGGGGGGGAGAAAAATGGTAAACCTAAAAGAAATATCATGTAATAGGTCATCTTTTCTAGACTGTCTTTGTCTGATTTTTGTGGGACTCTGTTTTCTGCAGGAAAAAAAATGTATATGTTTACTTAGCTCTATTTTCCTCCAGTTCAACCTGGCAAAATAAAAATAACTAATAAGAATTACTTGAGGGGGAGGGGAATATAAGGGGACTAAATTGTTAAGGGAAAAAATACAATAAAGTTTAAAAAAAGAATTACTTGAACCTGTCTTCAGGGTTAGTTTACTCAATACAAAAAAAAGGGGGTGCAATGCCTTCTCAGGGACAGCTTCCCAATGACCTGGTGAAGAAGAGAACTGAGCTCTGCTGTCCTCTCACTATAGGGATGACACAATCCCACATGTATCTTCAAAAAATGTATTTTTCCAATTGGGCATTAGTTTTAGAGTATTCGATTACATATTATTCCCCAGTTGAGACTATGCCTTAACTGCAAACTGTAAAATAACACACCATGTGTTATTGACCCTGGATATAATTACAGGGAGAGGGAGAGAGCAAAAGAGATGCACTCTCACTAAGGACCTTCCGGCGTACAGAGCAGTGTCACTGGGCACCCAGCCCCTGATGGCAAAGAGATGGTTTCAACTGGACAAGGGATTTTTCTTGAGGGAGTAAGTCAAAGACCATTAACATTTTGAAATATCCTGCACAATGATACATTATTATCAGAGAAGAAGTGTTCTAATTATTAAACAAAGGATTGAGCGCCCTGCCTCCCATGGAGGGGTCTGTTCATCTGCACGCAAACATCCAACTGAATGTCTATAAACCTTAAAGTCTGCTTTTATTTTTTTAATCCATCTTCATTTTCTAACTCCCCACCCCAGAGGTATAATAAAGCAAATGGCACAGAGACTATTTCCATCTAGTTCCTAATAGACCACTTATTTGGTCCACTTAAGACACTCCAAAACATAACAACAAAGCATAAACATTTATTTTAAAGTGATTTTCCTGATGGGAGATAACAGAAATAGGATATCTTATTCTAGTTCCCAGATTACTTTTTTATAGAAAATTTTTTCACACTGCCTATAATAGAACAATAAAGGAAACCAAGTAGAATTCCTACACATCTTCCTCTAAAATTGGGGCATTATTTCTTTTTCTTTTTTACTTTTAATTTAAGAAACATTTATTTATTTTTTTAAAGTATATTTTTTGATTATGCTATTACAGTTGTCCCCCATTTTTTTCTTCCCTTTCTCCCCCTCCTCCCTGCACCACCACCCCCCCACCCTCCAGCATCCCCCGCCCCCCGCCACCTCAGTTCACGTCCATGGCTCATACACATAAGTTCTTTGGCTCCTCCATTTCCTATACTATTCTTAACCTCCCCCTGCTTATTTTGTGTCTACCTATTATGTTTCTTATTCCCGTACCTTTTCCCCTCATTCTCCCCCTCCTCCTCCCCACTGATAACCCTCCATGTGATCTCCATTTCTGTGATTCTGTTCCTGTTTTAGTTGTTTGCTTAGTTTTTGTTTATGTTTTAATGATCAGTTTCTAACTTAAGAGGCTCTAGATATAGAAGCTCATAAGGCCAAGTACTCAAAAGCAAGACTCAATATCAAACATGCCTAGAACTACAACACGTACTTTCCAATTGATCTCAAAGTGGAAATACTTCAGTAATCTGCATAAAATTTAAAGGAAAAAAAATGCCCATTCGAGGGGCAGTTAATGGGCATTTTTATACTAGATTTGATGAAGAGTGGGAAGTTGTGAAAAAATACCATAGCACAAAAGGATATGAGCTGCATGTAGTAAATTGGGGGAAATTTAGCAAGACCTAATCCTTCAGGTTTCTCTTCCATCCTTATCTATGGAGATAAGGGTGCTTCCTTTCTCCAGGTATAGGGAAGACAACGCTCGTGTGGTGAGGATCTCAGGACCTGCTTCAGGGAACAGGGGAAATCAGAATTCTTCCTCTTAACACCTCCCATCTCCCAAGTCATTCAACTCAAATACTCACTATGCCAAGGCGCTGCATATGGAGGAGCCTGCCCTGGGCCATGTGAGCCTTAATCCCCAAAAGCAAAGAGATAGGAATCAAGGTATGAAGAAGTATCTGAGCTAAGTGCCTTGAGTGATGAAGAGAAAAAGGAAGGGGTAGGGGAGAAAGTGCAGCAGAGGAGACGCCTCCCAGAGGCTAATAAAGACCACCAGAAAGGTCTGAGGCTTGGAGCCCGGGGTAACGTTACTGTCCATGCGGTTGCAGATGTATTTGTGGGGTTTCATGACTCCAAAGGGGGCCAGGTGTGCACTCAGGCAGCAGCAGACAGTGGCAAGAGGGAGGGAGGGAGAGAGAGAGGGAGGGAGAGAATCTCAAAATTGTGGTTCATTGTGAAAGTTAAATTAAATGATTTGTATTTTATTGTTTATGTTGATTTTATGTCTGTGAGATGTCATCATCTCTGCAGGCTTGGGGGTCTCTAAAAGTCTTAAACCACTCTATAATTACACATATATACATAACAAATTTTTGCACCTCTAGGAATCTAAATTAAAAAAGCATGCAGAGGCATGCCTAAAATGTCACTTTAAAGCACCGATTTTCAACCTTTTTCATCTCGTGGCACACATAAGCTAATTACCAAAATTTTGTGACACAACAAAAAATATATATATTTTGCCAATTTGACAAAAAAAAATAGGTATAATTTTCATCCATTAACACTGAATGGCTATTGTTGTGTTGACTGTTGTCATTTTTTTATTTGACAATCTAAGGGAAAAGAGGTCAGTGTCCCTGACTAAGTAGTCAGGTATTGCATGTTTTTAAAAGTCTTGCAGGTTACCAGTTGAAAATCATTCCTATAAAGTAGAGAAATGAACTGTTGTAAACAGCTCATGAAAGCTCTCAGTATTTCCAGTGGCACTCTGGATATTTGTGAATAAAGTCTTGAGCTGATTCCTCATGTAATCAGCTCTGTGTGTATGTGTGTTCATGTAACCAGGGGTGTTCAACCTGCAACCTGCAGACTGCATGCAGCTTAGGATGGTTATGAATGTGGCCCAACACAAAATCATAAATTTACTTAAAACATTATGAGATTTTCTTTGTGATTACGTGTCTCAGTGTATTTAATGTGTGACCCAAGACAACTCTTCTTCCAATGTGGCCCAGAGACACCAGGAGGTTGGACACCCTAGTGGAAGTATGTACAAGAGGATAGATTTCTTCTATCCTCCTAGGTTCTTCTGGATGTTCTAAGAATTAAATTAACATAAGACAGATTAATAAGAGAAAATAACCAAATTTATTTATGCATGTACGGTGGTTCCATAAGAATATGGGGCCCAAGGGCAAATAGGGCAGTTGAGATTTATATGCCATCATGAGCTAAGGAGAAGTGGGTAGTGGTCTGGGCCTTCAAAGGGGAAGAAGACAATTTACATGGAAATGGAAAAGCAAATGTTTGATAAACAAATGTTGGCAGGGGTGGGGCATGCAAATCCAATGGGACATAGAGTAGACTCCCCACCCATACCCCCACCAAGGGTCCTGGAACAGACCCTTGAAATTCTTGTAGCCAGTAAGGGGGATGATCAAAGTTTCTTCCTGAGTCTTTTGTTTCTTAAAATAAGTCTCATGCCAAACTGGCATTTTGGAGTGGCAAATTTTGCTTCCCTACGGTACACAAAACATGGGTAAGTAAATGTTCTCAGATGGTATCTTAATCTCAAAAATGTTGGCTCACTCAGAAGTGAGACAGATTGGAATATTCTATAAAAAGAATAAGAAACAAAAAGGAAATTGAGTCAAAAGAGGGAAAAGGCCAACATTTTATTGAAGAGGCAAGCACAAATGCCATCAATTTACCACTAGTTATGATTGTTTGCTATGCTGATGTGATGTTTAAAAATCACCAACCTCATAATAATGTACAAAACGGTATATTCCAACATGGAATTCATCATTAACACGTAATAGAAATTTAGGGCAGGCTTAAGAAAAACTTACTGATAAATAATAGTTTCTAGTTTATAGACACAATTTGTGATACTGTAACAGTGGAAAATTGTAACTGGGAATTGTAACCCACCCTGTGATTCTTTTGACATTGTTTCTGTAAGTGCTGCCTCTGACTAATATGTAGCTTATAGATGAACAGCATGTTTGTATAAGAATCCTAGGAACTAACTTCAAAAGGTATGGACACTGACCCTCAGGCATCCCAGCTCTGGGAGATTTGCTGACCTTCAACAGTGGAGCCAGGATGACTAAACCAGGATGGTGCACACGGGACCATCACTTGCCTTATCAGTATGGACTGTGCTCGTCTGCACGTAGAGAACTTTGCAACCCCCTTCCTTGGTCTCTTTGTTCCGTTCCCCTCTCCCTCCTTATAAAAACCTCTACCTCCACTGAGATGTGCACATGGGCTTTGAGACATGAGTCCCCCATCCTCCAGGTGGCCAGCACCTGAAAATAAACCACTTTCCTTTACACCAGCAGCTGCCTCTCGAGTACTGGTTTTCACAGAGGCAGACAGCCGGACCTGCATTCAGTTGCAATATTTTCATTAACCTAAGCTATTATAAAATAGGGCACTACTTTATAATAAGAAGCAAAATTGCAGGGAACTGATTGCCAATTTATCATTTCTAGTTAATGAGAAGGAGTTAATTCTACTTTCTGAAGAGAAGTACAAAAAACCTTTCATTTTGATTGACTTTGCTAATATAAAAATGAAGAAATATAATGTGAGGTTCTAAATCTCATAGACACATTTAGTTCAAAATGTTACGGTAAAGTGGAAAAGGTATGTAGATCTTAGCTGGTTACCCCCAGAAACTTGCGCCTTTTTCAAAGGGCTTTTACACTCCTGATCCTTGTCCATTCCCGTACCAACTCTGCCCGGTATTTGAGTATTAAGTGTGGGGAAAGTGAGCTACAGAGAGGTTGTGTGGTCTGTCCCAGGCATCATAGTCAGGGACAGCCCCACTGCAGGTAATTCCTATTCCCCTTCTGCCAGTTGTTAATACCCCCCTAAAATAGTACAAAGAATATCTACATATGCAACCGAAGAGCTATAGAGACACCCATTGTATTGTGTTAAATAAAGATTTTATGTGAGGCATTCCTCCTGGGGAGAGGGATGCCAATAGGGCAATCCTGATCGGGTGGGTTTGTTCTGACCAGCTGGTGCCCTGGCCATGATAAGTATTTTCATATCATCTGGGATCACATGTGTAGAGGAAAAGACCCTGGGTGGGGGTCAGCAAGGCTGAGTTCTAGTCCTTGTTTTGTTATCATGAATACTGCAGTCATCATCACTAACACTTTCCGAGTGCTGACTATGAATAAGGCATCCAGCTAAGTGTGTCACATGGAGTCTCTTTTAATTCTTAGAGCCTCTCCAGGCAGTATGTAATCTTAGTTTCTCCTTCACTTACGAAAAAACCTAGACCCAGAGAAATGAAGTTAGTTGTCCAAGGATAGGTAACTAATAGGGTGAGCAGCCAGGACTTGAACTTGGCGGTCAAATGCCAGAACGTGTGTTTCTGATCATTGTGATAACCTATCATTCATTGGTTGACGGTACAGGCAATCTCTTAGTTTTTCTGGGTTCAGTTTCCTTGATGATTTAGTAAAAAAGGTTTTACTAAGCCCTTTCCAGCTCCCTGTATAAAACATAGGAATTAGACAAGAAATATAGCTGAAATGCAGCTTCTCCTTTGTTAAACAGTACATAAAACATGCTCTGGACTCAACAGAGGAAACTGAAGGACTTCATAATCCCATCTATTTCCTCCATTTTAAACTTTGCATATCATATTAGGTTATTTTACTTTACTCTTTAGATATGTTCCAGTACGTTGCATATAGAATTTTAAAATCTAAGTGCCAAAATCTGTGTTTACTGGGTGATTAATCCTTTAAAAATTCTATTATGAATTTCTTTGTGTGTGTTGTTCCTAAATTTTATTTTATATTATTTTCAAACCAATTTTTGAGGTATGATTGACATACAGAAAGCTATATATATTTAATGTATAGAACTTGATGAGTTTGTATCATGACACCATCATCACAATCTGTGCACTGTCATAAACTTATCCATCGCCTCTGAAACTTTCCTCTGACCCCCTCATTTATTGTTAGTATTATGTGTATTAGTATTTGTAATAAGAACATAAGACCTACCCACTTAGCTAAGTTTAACTATGCAATACAGTATTGTTAACTATATTGCGACTCATTTATAAAGTGAAAAATTATCCCTTAAAATTGCTTTTATAAAAAAGTTATTTTTATTATAAAGTGCTTAATTAGAAGGGCTCCTATAATTCAACCACTCTTTTACATAGATGTGCTTTTGTTCACAACCCTAAAAATGACTGCAACCTGATGAGTTCAGTCTGATACCACAGCAACCCCTTCTTTCTTAAATAAATTCTCCACTCTCAATTCCATCAAAGGGAAGCTTCTGGTCTATCTGATGATTTTCATTAACACATCAACAATTATTTTACTTGAGTAACATATTTTATGGTGATAGTTTATCCATAGATTAAGGAAACATTGTAATCGAACACATTCCAGTAAATAATCAGGACAAGATTAATGGTTATATTTAATTAAAGCCATCTGTTTTCTAAAGCAGCTTGCTTGCTTTCTTCATTTCATTTTGAATTCCAATAAATTGTGAATGCCTTGAAGCATACTTGAGACAGGCTGAGCGAACGTAATTCTTTGGGAGTAATATTCACCTTTTTGAGAATGTTAACCAATATCCACATGGTTGGAAGGGGAAAAGTATAGTCAACTGACAGGCTTGTTTTGTTGACTTGATGGTTACCAACAGGTCTGTCCGTCAATGTCCCCCCACCCCACCCTACCCCACCCCTCACCACCCACCCACCCTCCGCCCATGCTAAATGAATTAAGTGTTTCTTTGTCATGCAGGCATCATTGCAGAATGATGGAACCCAGGCGGCTAAATTCGCTGGCCTTGTGGATCATATTTTACCCTTGTCCCGAAAGCATGACAAGTCAACCACCATAAAAATTGCATAATTATCTAAAATAAAATAGACAGTTTCTGCCTTGGTGACCTTTTAACCTAATAATTGGAGTAAAATACAAGTGGGAGGAAGCAAAAAAGATTGCATTCCATCTTTTGAGGATACTCCTCATAAGTGAGTGTATGCACTCAAAAAGTCCAGAAGAACATACTAAAAACATTAACAATGGCTATCTCTGGAGGTGAAATTAAGTGATTTTGATTTCTTTTTTAAAGTTGTTTATTTTACTTGTAGTTTCAAAATATTCTTCATAAGCTTTTATTACCATCTCAATAATAAAAGAGAAAAATTTGTTTTATTATGAGCTGCAATCATGTCATTCCCCAACTAATAGTTTGGTGGCATATCTACAGGTATGGCAGTAAATAAGAGATTAAAATTTATATAATTTTAATTTGAAGATTTTTTTACCTTCATTCCTACTCTGAGATAAGGGCATATATGAAGTTTATCTGAGGAAGCCATATTCTATACAGTTACACTAGTGATGAAATCTCTCATTCAACTAAACTCTCCATCATCAAGTGGCAAGAACACAAGAAATTCTAGTTTTAAAATAGATCCTTCTTACACAAAAAACCATTCATCTGGAGGTCATTACCTTAGCTAATGAGAATATAGTCAAGTATCCTGATGATCCAAAAAGACCTCTGAACACTACAAAAAAAATAGAAAATAAAATAAAATATCTTGCTCAAAGAAAGAACCACTCAGGCCTTACTCTCCATTTTTTCTTGCTTTAGACAAATGCGACAGAGACCCAGCATACAGAGAGAAACCAGATCTACTTAATTGACCAGAGTCTGGAAGGGTATTTTGGGGTGACTACGCTGGTCCTCCATGTTCCTAAGGGCCTTTTGAGAACTATCAGGAGCCGTCAGAGTAAGACCCCTCAGCTACAGGGGAGGAGGAGCCCCATCAGCACTCCAGGTATAGTTCAAGTACGGAAGGTCAGACCCAGGCTCTGATGAGAATGAGGGCCAGACGGCAGCACCTGACACTGCTGATAAGAGCCAGCACCCCAGGGACAACAGAGTAAAAGAGAACAAGTGAAACAGAATCTTTATCATTTATGCTGTGCTGACCTTTTGAGAAATAACAAACACTATGGAGGCCAACAGGAAAGAATCATTTTCTTATCTTCCTCTTTCAGTTACCCTTCAGTCCCAAAACGTAATGACTTCAAACAACGAATCATTTATTTCTTCACAATTCTGCACTTCGGGCTGGGGTCAGCTGGGCAGCTTTTCTCCTGTTCTCCACACAGGTAACTGGCGGCGCTGCTGCAGTGCCGGCTGGCGCTGACTGGTCTGGTATTTTCTCACTCACATGCCTGTAGCATCAGCTAGCCCAGCTGTACCTCTCTCTCCATGTGGTCACTCGTCCCCAAAGAGGCCAGCCCACGCTTGTTCCCCAGGCAGCAGAGTTTCCGGGAAGAAAAGGCAAGGTTGCAAGACCTCATGAGACCTAGCCTCAGAGGTCTCATGATCTCTGACACTGTGGTTTCCACCGCATTCTATTACTCAAAGCAAGTTGCAAAGCAGCTTGGACACGAGAGATCAAGTAAATACCCTGCTCTTGATGTAGGTAGGATGTTCCAAAATTACATTGCAAAGGGATTGTGCACATGAGAGATATGGTTCCTTGAGGTAATGATGTAACAATAATGACCCACACTGCCTTAGGGCTACAGTACAATGGAGTATATCGGACATGCCAGCACCTTTGGAATGGTGGGCACCAAGGCAGCCACACACAAGATAAGAGTCTGTGTCCTGGCAAAGAAACAGGCAGTTTGGAAGGTAACTAAAAAAGTCTTTGCTTTTTTTTAAGCCCAAATGGAGGAATTTGAATAAAGTTGGGGTTCTCACAATTATGCAGGTGAGAATTAAGACATCAAAATATCACCTCGTTATTAGGTTGTTTCAATTTTATTTTTTGTTTGTTTTTGTTTGTTCTACCACCTTTTTTGATAACCCTCTTTTCCCCTTGGCTCATGGCCTGGGAAGAACATATATTCTAATAAGCTTGATTTACTGGCTTTCTAGTCCCTAGCAGGTTAAAAGAAGCAAATAGAAGAGGAATGGAAAAACTACTGCTTCTCAGATCTCTGACAAAAGCAAAAATAATCATAGAATGCTAGGCAGAAAGGAAGAATCAGGGAAAGCAAATTTAATATTTCAACAAAGCTTTAACAGTCTGGGTTCATATACTGTAGGGACATTACATGTTTTATCATAGCTCAACTATATTTATAATAACTAAGACCCCAGAAATTTTTAATGGTTTTCAGCATGTTCAACTAAAGAACACAGATGACCGCATATGATAAAACCTCACAATGATGCAACATTGCAAATTTGAATGTAACCTAATTGGTAATTGCCTCCAAAGTGTGGAAGGAGGGGGTTAAAGTGAACTTGCAATCATGTGGGACATTTTCAGTTAAAGTATGATCAATTGTGTATAGTATAATTTTCTTACATTGATACTTCAAGGGGTTAGCCAACCCAGAAAATTCACTTTTATGAATCCCCCACTGATGCCAAACAAAGTGTTACTTTACTATTTTCTGCCAAGTTGGCACTCATTCCAAAAAAACAGAAATTAATTTTTTTTAAATTGTATCACACATTCTTGCAAAATGCATTTTATTCACAAATATTTTCATATTTGATCACTATACAATCTTAAAGGACAGATGTGTTTATTGCCCTTTAAAAGTTCTTATTTGATCACTATAACAATCTTAAAGGACAGATGTGTTTATTGCCCTTTAAAAGATAAGTATATAAATATTCCAGAAAGGAAAAGTAACTTGGCATGGACACGATTAGAATTCACATGTTTTGCCTTGGGTGGGTATCTCAGTTGGTTAGAGCATCATCCCAATATGCCAAGGTTGTGGGTTTGATCTCTAGTCAGAGCACATACAAGGAGTAACCAATAAATGCATAAATAAATGGAAAAACAAATCTACCTCTCCCTCTCATATCAATAAATAAATGGAAAAACAATTTTAATTAAAAAAAAAAAAACTCACTTCTTTTGACACTACTTGAGTTATCAGCCCTGTCGGGGGCATGTTGAGAGGACGTCTAATGTGTTCTACACCCGTTCTGATAGGGGGAGGTGCATCCACCACAACAACAAAGAGTTCTCCCTCACCACCTGGGTGTCCTATAATTCAACTAATTCTGACACTACCTACCAAGAGAAACAGTCAGATTCTACAGGTTAAGGTTCAGTCCTACAAGACTGCCCACCTCCCCAGCCCCTACTTCAGATGCCAATTACAAACCCAGGTTGTTGCCTGTGCTTCTGATGGACCAGCTAAGGAAGGAGTTTCCCCTGACCTCCTCCCCCTTGGGCTCTGATTAATTTGCTAGAGCAGCTCAAAAACTCACAGAAACATTTTATTTACTAGATCAGTGGTTTATTGTAAAAGGATATAACTCAAGAACTACCAAATAGAAGAGATGTGTAGGGTAAGATACAAGAAAAGGGCACAAAGCTCTCCTGCCCTATCCCCAAATCTCCCCTTGTTTACCAACCTGGAAGCTCTTTTAACCCTTCCTTTTGGGTTTTTATGGAGTCTCCATTACATACTTATGATTGATTAATTCGTTGGCCATTGGTGATTGAGTCAACCTCCAACCCCTCACCCTCCTTGGAGGTCAGAGGGTGGGAGTGAAAGTTCCAATTCTCTAATCATGTAGTTGGTTCCCCTGGCAACCAGCCCCCCACCACCCTTAGTTGCTTTCCAAAAGTACCTCATTAACATAATAAAAATACCTTTGTCACTCTTATCACTTAGGAATTTCCAAGAGTTTTAAGAGTTCTGTGCTAGAACTAGAAGGAAACCCAAATATATATTTCTTATTATTAATCACAATATCACAACTTCACCAAAGGCTATCAAGGAGGGCCCAAGAGGCAGTTTAGGAGTTTCAGAAGAGGCCCTCTCTACAATAGGACCCTGTCCACATGAATTGATGGAGATCCAAAGTGCCCTACCCACTCTGCCTTTTCTGTGTATTTGACTTTGATTTAATTAACCCATGGAATCTGATCACAACACTTTTCCTACATAGAATTGTAATAGGAAATAAAAACTTTATACTACTCTAACTTACCATGAACTAGAATTAGAATAAGATATACTAACAGACTGATAAAAAGAACTCACATACTGACAGTTTCTTTGTAAGCATATTACAAGTCCCAGCAGTTCCAGTTTCTGCTTGTATAAGAAACAGCCTTGACCACAACTTCAGGTGACGCGGATCGCCCAACTGCAAGAATTTGGCTGGCACTCACCAGTTCCAGGACGCTGACATTAAAGATCCATACTGTGACCAGCAAGGACCCTGCCTGCATGTTCACAGCCTCTCCCCCTGATTCATTATTCTCCTTGTCCCTCTCCCCCCTTATAAAAACTCCTGCCTGCACTGAGATGTGGACATGGGCTTTGAGACAAGAGTCCCCCATCTTCCAGGTTGCCAGCACCTGAATAAAACTACTTTCCTTTACATCAGCACCTGCCTCTTGACTATTGGCTTTCAAAGCAGCTGGCAGCTGAATCTGTGATCAGTTACAGAATGGTAGCAGGGCACCCAACCCAATTCTTCTTTCATATCATAGACTGGAGATTAACATTTGGTCTGTTAAGCTCCTGTATCCAGGTTACCCACTGCTGCCCTGTACCTCATTTTACTCCCAATCTTAGTAAGAGCAACTCGTAGAAACTATCCTGTTGTAAAGCATGAGACAGGACATCTATATTCTTATATACACATATCTATGATCCATTACAAGTATTTCTATTACTACTTCTTAAATGGACAAATTGTGATAAAGATAATTTGCAGTGATTTGATCAAGTTGGTGGACTAAGTAGATAGCCAAACTAAGACTAGAATCTGAGCCTCATGACTTGTTTCTTTTACTTCTTTAAATCAAAACAGAGAAAGGTAGCTGGAAAAGTTATGTATTTATTTGACAAACATACAGGGTCCTGCAAAAAATAACGCCCTTTTTTTATTACAAAATCGTAAGCATGTAATTTTGTAACATCACAATATCACACTCAGGTACACCATATGACATTTTAGGTGAAATGTTCAAATTAAAACTATAAATTATCTCACCCATATTATTACCCTACCAACCACACTCAAGCAGGCATTACTTCTGCCAGACCCTGTATATTAGACTACTTCTATAGACAGCTATGGCGTTAGCTCACTTACAGATGTGTATGGAGGGCTACCTGGTCTCAAGAGGTTTACAGTTGAACTAAATCTAGGTAATATACATGAGCTTGTCATAGGTACCACCAAAGAGATAAAAATGAATTGCTATGGGATGACAAAGAAAGGAAATATTGCCAGCTATGGGATCAATTAAGATTTCAGGAAAATGTGACCTTTGAGCTGGGCCTCAGCTGGTCAGTTGGATTTGCATATCCAGAATAGGGGAAATAAAGAAAGAACGTTCTAGGTGGAGAAAACTTTACAAGTTGGGGCCCAGCTATGAGGATCCTGGTTCTTTGCTGCCAGGGAGTGTATAAAGGAAGGGCACAGGACTCAAAATTATATTTGCTCATGGGTAAAAATGTGAGTAGGATCATATTTGAGGGACAAAAAAAAACGTTTCTGGGGCCTGGAACAAGTCACCCAATTTGCAGAGCTTAATATCCCAAGCATATGCTGATAGAGAAAATATGGTGGTTTAGGCAAGTAGAACGAATTAGAAAAGTCCAGCATGTAGTAATAATGGCAAGACCCATGGACGGGCCAAACATGGGATTTAGGACCAGCTACCTTGAGAGGCCCTAAAGTCAGAGGGCATAAGTCAGGCAGCAGGAATCCCACGCCTAACCCCACTTAGATTCTCAGTGTGGGATCACAGACTTTAGGAAAGAATTGGCAAGAATGAGCATGTCCTAGTCCCTGAAGGCCTAGCAACTCAGCAAGTGATGAAAGCAGGAACTTGGACACAAGATTCAAAAAATCCAAGAACCCTATCTAGTTGGCAAGCAAGACCAAAACAAAGAACCAGGACACAGGGTATGAATGAGACTGGTGTTTAGTCTTGGTTTTTTGGACCAAGTTTTCTTAAATTCACGGGCTCACAGCAATATTAAAGGGTTTTTCCTACAGTGGATGTGGGGAAAGTGTTAGTTGTCTCATTTGTAGGGACAGAAAGGGTTCAGAACCTGGGAACCCAGAAACACCCTGATAGGAGTAATGGAAACAAAGACTGAGAGTGCTTTATTTTATGTTTATATTTATATGTATTAAAAATGGCCCTGGCTGGTGTAACTCAGCGGCTTGAGCACAGGCCTGTGAAGTAAAGGGTCACCAGTTCAATTCCCAGTCAGGGCACATGTCTGGATTACGGGCCAGGTCCCCAGTTGGGGATATGGGAGAGGCAACCGATCGATGCTTCTCTCACACATCAGAGTTTCTCTCCCTCTCTTTCTCCCTCCCTTCTCATCTCTCTAAAGCAAATGAAAAATATTTTTTTTTAAAAATAAATGTATTAAAATTGTAATATCCTACACAAATATGTTCAAGGGACACAGTTCCCAGAAATATGCCTCCTGAATATATCCTCTCAGAGTCCACAAATCATGAGGCTTCAAGAACCTGGGGTACAAGTCAGACAGACCAGGGCTTCTTCACATACCAGCTGTGTGATCTTGAGCAAGTTATTTAATTCCTCTGAGCCTGATTCTTTTTCTATTGAATGGAAATGATAACAGTGTAGTGAGTCTCTGTTATTTTGGTCTGAGCAGCATCCATTTCTTTAAGGATTTACATCTTCCCAGTCATGTGTCAATTCATAGTAATGACTCAGCAAATGATCCTCTTTATTGATTATTATTACACTAGTAGCTCTATAGGACATTTTTATGTCTCTGCAAAAAAGAAAGAAAATCTACAATTTAATAAATATACTCACTGACTCATATTCTCATAAAATGCTCTCTCTATTCTACATCATGTAAATTCTGAGCTGGGGGGCCTGTAAGGGAAAACACCTCTTATATTGCCACATGGTGTATCCATAGGGCCTGCAGTAAAGCAGTTCTGATTATTCTTCCTGAGAATCCAGGAGTTCTTTTAGTCCTTTGTTTTCATCAAGCATTTCAGTAACTCTCTTAGAGCTCTCTCTCTAATAGCCCCTGTTGCCAGAGGGATCAGATCACATTTAATGGCATATCTGGCTTGCAAGATTATGGGGAAAATGTGGGTGATGGCCACAGTTTAGTCAAAGTCTATATTAATTTCAATTACTACCTGCAGTTATACTCTGCACATACCCCTGTCCTGAGCTAGGACTCCACTGCTTTCCCTTTACATAAACTATGTAGGCATAACCTATAATCTTCCTCCATCTTCCTCATTCCTTATTTTTATTCTCATTCTTCTCTTTCTGCAACTGCAATATTCACGCTTCAAATGCCAGCTTGTGAAGCATATGACACTAACCATGTGTGAGGACACCTTTTATCTTATGTCAACAAGATCGGTTCTTCCTCTTCCTACTTGTACAAAAGTCAGAGTTGAAAACATAAGCATGGAGCACACACCTGAGTCATTCTTAAGCCATCTATGTCCATGGATCTTTTTGTTTTGTTTTGCTTTTTTACAAAGAGGTATTTTTTTTAAAAATCACTAATAATTCTACATTTTTCCAAAAGAGTATTTTCTGCTTTTTCGTGTGAGAAGACCTTGAGGATGAACAGAAAAGCCCATGTGTAGGTTGCTTCTATTTTCTCAAATAGATTTCACATTCCAATAGTTTCATCTACTGTTTCTGACTCTATAGCAGCTAATTTCTGCAACCATTCTGTGCTATGGGTAAACAAAACAAAACAAAATAAAACAATTATAGTGTCCTGGTTGGTGTGGCTCAGTGGATTGAGTGCCAGACTAAGAAGCAAAGGGTCACTGATTGAATTCCCAGTCAGAGCACATGCCTGGGTTTCGGATAAAGTTCCCAGTGAGGGGCACACAGAAGGCAACCACACATTGATGTTTCTCTCCCTCTCTTTCTCCTTCCCTTCCCCTCTCTCTAAAAATAAATAAATAATATCTTTTTTTAAGTCATTAAAAAAAATTTGACAGAAATCAAGATGGCAGAGGAGTGAATGGAAGTCACATTGACCTCCTCCCAGGACCAATCTGGAATTACAGCTAAATTGTGGAGAAATCACCTGGAACAAACAATTCAACAATAGCGAGAGAGGAGCCTTATAACCTCAGACACACAGAAGAATCAGCATTAGCACAACATAACTGGTAAGGAGTGTGGTAGGGACTCGAAAATATGGGTGGGGCAGCCACGGGCAGCAGCGCCAGAGGGATATTGAAACAGCCAGTTGGATCCCCCTGAGAAGAGCGAGGTCTAAACAGTAAGTAGGGATCTCCAGCCTACAACATCAGAGCCCACAACGTACATAGATAACAACCAGCTGAAAAAAGTGGCAGGATTGCTCTCTGCCAGAGATGGGCAGCTGAAGGCACAAAGAGTCTTTTAAAGAGCCAATGCATAAATTTTTATTTCCAGCCACTTACCCTGGTCCCCGGCAAGGGTAGGGGCAGAGTGGGCTAGAGATGCCTGCAGAGACACTGTAGAAGGAGGCTTTGGGGAGAGAACTGAGAGAGTAGCTGGCGGGATCCCAGTGCTCACTCATTTCCCCTACAGCAGCAGCCATCTTGTTCAGGCAGACCATTCCCCTGGAGCGGCAGCAGCTTGAGAGGACCCAAAAAGCCTGCCCTCAGGAGGCACTCTGCTCTGCCCTGTGGTGCCTAAGCCTGACTGCTGAGTGCAGAATGACTAGATTAACAACTGAAGGAGACAGCCACAGACAGTAGATTCTTGGAAGTCTCGTATAGACTGCCTAAGATCAGATGGGGTCAACATCTGACATCATTAGAGGCAAATCCAGAAAGGAAAAAACAACAGTCTCCCACATAGAAGTTCACACCACAAAGTCAGGAAATCAAGACAGATCAATTTCAGAAGCAGAAGCAAAAAGGAAGAGTCTCACAAATAATGGGAAGACAAATAAACACCCCCCCCACACACACACACACACACTCAAAGGGAAAAGAGGAATCCCCACAAGAAGAATTAAATGAAATAGAGGCAAGTAAACTATCAGATATTGAGTTCAAAACAGTGGTTCTAAGGAAGCTCAATGACCTCAGAGAGAATTACAAAAAAACTGCAGGGAAACTACAAGGAATGTACTGCAAATTATATCAGTATGAAAAAGGACATAGAAACTATCCATAAGAGACAAGAGGAAATGAAGAATACAATTTCTGAAGTGAAGAACACAATGGAAGAAATCAAAAGCAGGGTAGATGAAACAAAGAATCGAATCAGCAAGCTGGAAGATAAGGTAGAAAAAAGCTCCCAGAAAGAGCAAGAAAATGAAAAAAGAATGAAGAGGAATTTAGGGAAATGCAGGACAATCTGAAATGTAATCATATCCCTATAATAGGGTCACCAGAAGGAGAAGAAGAGGAGGAAGGGATAGAGAACCTATTTGAAAAAGTAATGATGGAAAACTTCCCTAATTTGAGGACAGAAAAAGTCACACAAGTCCAGGAAGCACAGAGGGTCCGATTAAAGAGGAATTCAATGAGGCCCACTCTAACACACATCATCATTAAAAAAATGGCAAATAGCAAAGACAAATAAAGAATCCTAAAAGCAGAAAGGGAGAAATAGGTAGTAACATATAAGGGAGCCCCAGTATGGCTAGCAGCTGACTTCTCAACAGAAACACTACAAGCCAGAAAGGAATGGCAAAAAAATATTCCAAGTCATGAAAAGCAAAGGCCTGCAACCAAGACTGCTCTACCCAGCAAGCCTCTCAATTAAAATGGAAGGTGAAATAAGGAGTTTCCCAGACAAAAGGCTAAAAGAATGCACCTCCACCAAACCAGCATTGCAAGATATGCTAAAGGGACTGCTTTAAGAAGATGAAGAAAAAGAATCTATGAATACCCAGTCACCAATACTTGATAGTACCAATATTTTTAATACTTATTCATCTGATTGTGACAATGATGTGTTATTTTAATTGTTCCTTTATTATCTGTTGAAACTAAACCTGTTTTTGTATATTTATTGCCTACTTCTATTATTTTTAAAAAGCTTTAAATGGCTTGTGGTATTCTTTATCCATTTTTTGACTATATGTTTGTAGAATTTTTTCCCTAAAAAAAAAATTAACCCTCTTTTTGATGTGTTGCAAATATTTTCCTATTCTATTACTTGTCTTTTAACTTTTTTATGTGTATATTACTGTATAGTCTTAAATGTTTAATATAGTTGTATTGTCTATATTTTACTTTATAGCTTCCAGGTTTGAATACGTTACTTGAGGGTAAGAAAAATATTATTGTGCATTTTCTTCTAAAACTCCTTAGATTTTACATATTGATTTTTAACTCACCTGAATATTTTTTGTATAATGTGTGAAATAGGGCTCTATATTTGTTTTATTTCAAGTAGTAGTTGTCCATGCACCTTATTTGTTGAATAAGCCTTATTTTTCCCATTGATTTGAAATATAAATTTAATCATATATTACATTGTTAGAAAGATATAGACATTTGTTTCCAGAATGCTCATTTTATTTCAGTGATCTACTTGATTATTTCTGTGCTAGTGTCATGTTGTTTTAATCGCTGAGACTTTATAATGGATTTAAATTTTTTAATGTTTTATAATGGATTTTTACATTTAAATAAATTAATTAATACATTAAATAATTGAATCAGAAGCCCTGTGTTTAGGGGAGCCAGCTGGCGTCAAATGCTCCAGTTCTAGACTACCTCCCCCCTCTCCCAGGAGTCTCCTTTGAGCAACACAGGGACACCAAGCTTACCTGGCACCCTACTTGGTGAGAAAGAACATATTTTCCACCTGGGAAAAATCAAATCACCACTGCTACAGGTGAATTTGAACGCAGTTACCCTAAAAATTTCCAGAAACTACATGAACAGGAGTTGAGCTGCAGGGGCATTTTTACTTTTCAAATATACCATAATATACCTGATACATAGCAGCAAATTTGCTAAGCTTTATTTATTATGAATGTTACTATTGTTTTTATCATTAACATTATTTTCATTTTGTTTCTACAAATTTTCAATGTGTTCCAGAGCTCCCTTTTTCAAGTGGAGTCAGCATTCGTGATTTTGCTGTTTTGCCTAAATATTTATTCTTTCTTTTTTTATGCTTTCGAATTTTCATTTATTATACACAGTCAAAACTTTTCAGTAATAGCAGCCATAGTTAACTTGACTAAATATTATTTTAAACTTTTTGTTATGAAAGATCAAAAACAGAATAATAGCCCTGGCTGGTGTATCTCAATGAATTGAGTGGAGGCACGCCAACTAAAGGGTCACCGGTTCAATTCCCAGTCAGGGAACATACCTGAGTTGTGAGCAACATCCCCAGTTAGGAGCACACAATAGGCAACCACACATTGATGTTTCTCTTCCTCTCTTTCCCCCTCACTTCCCCTCTCTCTGAAAATAAATAAACAAAATCTTTTTAAAAAAATTGTTTTTATATAAAACAGAATAATGTAATGAACTCCTCCCCAAACTTAAGTATGGCCATTCTGCCATACTTGGTTCATCTACTTTTTTTTTCATTTTATTTATTTTTGGTGCAGTAATATTTTAATAATTTCAAGCAAAACTCATAAATCATGTCTCTATGCACCTATAAAAACTGAGGACATTTCTGTATATAACCACAACATTATTAGCTTTACTAACAAAATTAATGTTATCTAATACTCAGTCCAAAGTCAAATATCCTGCTTTGGCTCAAAAATGACATTTTATAGTTGGTTTACCCAAACCAGAATTTTAAAAAGGTCCCCACATTCTATGTAATTGTTGTATTTCTTAAGATATAACAATGTACTTAAGAGATAGAACACTACCTCAAAAATCTTTTTAATCAATAATACAGAATTACTATAAGACTTTAATTCTCCTTAAATACATGATATAAGATTTACAGGAGGTGATCTTTTTTATTATTGTTAAGCATTTGAGAATGAATTTCTAATTGGATGCTCCTCAAGTATAAAAAAGAAAGAAAAGAGAAAAAGGGAGGGGAAAGAGAAAGAGAAGAAAGTCAGAGTTAAAACATGTTCTCATTTCCATTTTCTCCTCATTGTTTTCTGCTTGTAGCATTCTATTCTCTTTCTTTAAGATTTTATTCATGTATTCTTAGAGAGAGGGAAAGGGAGGGAGAGAAGTATTGATGTGAGAGGGAAACATCGATGGGTTGCCTCTCGTACACTCCCTGACCAGGGACTGAACTCACAACCAAGCCATGTGCCCTGACCAGGAATCAAACTGGCGACCTTTCACATTGCAGGATGATGCCTACATTGGCCAGGGATAGTTTTTTATTCTTCAACAGTTACCTTCTTATATTTCTTCCCCCTAGACACTGTTTCCTTCCCACTTTCCATTTTTATGTTAGGAGTGATCAAGCAGCATAAAACCAAATTATGAAGAATAAAATGTAAAACCCTATCACCCACTTAGCTAAAAAAATTAGAAATCATGTTAATTTACTTTTATTATTTTATTAATTCTTTTTAAATATTTTTTATTTTTCAATTGCAGTTGACATACAATATTATATTAGTTTCACCCCAGTGCTTAGACACTATATAACTTACTAAGTGATCATCCCAATAACTCTTGTACCCATCTGACACCATAGTTATTAGAATATCATTAATTATACTCCCTATGCTATACTTTACATCCCCATGACTATTCTGTAACTACCAATTTGTACATCTTAATCCTTTCACCTTTTCCATCCATCCCCCAAAACTGCTCCTAGCTGGCAATCATCAAAATGTTCTCTGTATCTATGAGACTGTGTCTGTTCTGCTTGTTTGTTTATTCTGTTTTTTATAGTATATTCAATTGTTCATAGATATGTATGATTATTATTTTATTGTTCATATTTTTTTATCTTGTTTTCCTTCTTCTTAAAGAAGACCCTTTAAGATTTCATGTAATATTGGTTTGGTGATGGTAAACTCCTTCAGTTTTTTGTTTGTTTGTTTGTTTTTGTTTTTTTGCTTGGAAACTTTTTATTTGTCCTTTAATTCTAAATGATAGCTTTGCTGGATAGGGTAATCTTGGTTGTAGGTCCTTGCTTTTCAGCACTTTAAATATTTCTTGCCAGTCCCTTCTGCCCTGCAAAATTTCTGTTGAGAAATCAGCTACAGTCTTATTGGAGCTCCCCTGCAGGTAACTACTGTATTTTGTCATGTATAATGCTCACCTTTTTGCCCAAATTTTTGAGGGAAAAATAAGGATGTGCATTGTACGTAAGTATAATGATCACATACCGTGGGTATAATAACAGGTATAATAATCCTGTGTATAATGCACACAAAACAGAGGTGCATATTATCCACAGGAATGTCTTATACACAGAAAAATAAAGTAACTGTTTTTCTTTTGCTGCTTTTATGATTCTCTCTGTCTTTAACTCTTTGCATTTTAATTATGATGTGTCTTGGCGTGGGCCTCTTTTTTGGGTCTTGTTTGGGACTCTGAAATTCATGAATTTATATGTCTACTTTCTTCACCAGGTTAGGGAAGTTTTCTGTCATTATTTTTTTCAAATAGGCTTTCAATTTCTTGCTCTCTCTTCTTCTTCCAGCATCACCATGATGCAAATGTTGGTATGCTTGAAGTTGTCCCAGAGGCTCCTTATAATGTCATTTGAGGGGATTTTTTTTTTTTTTTTTTTTTTTTTTTGCTGTTCTGATTGGCTGTTTTTGCTTGCTTATATTCTATATTGTTGATTTGATACTTGGCTTCATCTATTCTACTGTTGAGTCGTTGTAATGCATTCTTCATTTTAACTAGTGTATCCCTCATTTCTGACTACTTCTTTTTTATGATTTCCATGTCTTTTTTATGCTGTTGAAGTCCTTTCTGAGATCATCTACTCTCTCTCTACGTTCATTGAGCATCCTTATAACCAGAGTTTTGAACTCTGTATCTATTAGATTGCTTGTTTTCACTTTGTTTAGTTCTTCTTCTGGAGTTTTGTTCTGTTCTTTTAGTTGGAACATGTTTCTTTTTCACCTCACTTTGGTAACCTCCCTGTGTTTGTTTATAAGTATTAGGTAGAGCTTTTATGTCTCCTAGGCTTGGTAGAATGTCTTCTACAGTCCAGTAGCAGAGCCACCCTGTTCATCCAAGCTAAGCACTCCAGGTGTGCACCCCAGGACCCCGTGTAGGCTGTGTACACCTTCTTCTTGCAGTTGAGCTTTGATTGCTATTGGCCTGTCAATGGGAGAGATTTACTCCCAGACTGATCAGCTGCAAGAATTGGCTATGACAACCACCATGGAGGATCATTGGTGGACCCACCTCACAGAGCAGGGCTAACTTCAGCTCTTGTTCCCACTGAGTTTCTCACTTGAGTGTGTGACTCATGGAGGTAGTTGGGTGGTACTCTGACATAGCCTAAGGCTGTCTACTGGGTTCACTGGCTCTGAGGCCTACTGGGAGGTACAGGCCAAGGTCAGCTGTCACCTGTGCTCTATCTGAGGCCACTTGGCATGAGCTACAAAATGATCTGCAGTGGCTGCTTGGTAGGTGCCCAGGAGAGTCCAAGCTGCAAACCAAGGTTAGCTGCTACTAGTGCTGGGTGCGGGGCCACTTTGAAAGGGGTATGGAGCACACCAAGGCCAGATGCTACTTTTATGGGAGATTTTAAGAAAGTCTGAAGCATGAGCCAAAACAGACCATTTGCATGGAATAGCCACTGGAAACAGATTCTGTGGGCCCTCAAATTGGGTGTATCATTGTCTCAGGAAATATGAGGGCAAAGCAAACAGCGTGAACAAGATTGATGGAAATGCAGATATGGTTCCCACCTGCCAGCTCTGTGGGGGAAAAGGCTCAGAAAAGGAACAATGGCTTCTGCCAACACTTCTGTCTTGGGGAAAGCTGCACCCCCCGCTCTCATCCAGATGCCAGAGAACTTAGTTCCTCCCAGTATGTCCCTGGTGCCTTTCATGTTGCTGTCCCAGCACTAGAACTCAGAGGGAGTAAGTCTGAGTAAATTTATGCATGGGTCCTTTAAGAGGATCTGCCTGAAATTCTAACAGCCCTCTATCTTACTCAGGCAAAATCCTCGCTGGTTTTTACAGCCAGAAGTTATGGAGACTTCTCTTCCTGGCACCAGAACCGTGGGCTGGGGGCCTGGTATGGGACTGGGATCCTTCCTCCTCAGGGGACACTTTTGTAGTCAAGATATCCCTCTTGATTTTTATCTGCTACACATTGGTGTGGGACCAGTCCACTCCACGATTCCACCCCTCCTACCAGTCTCAGTGCAGCTTCTTCCTTTTATCCTTAGTTGTAGGGCTTCTGTTCGGGTATATTTCAGGTGGTTCTGAATGATGATTGTTCTGTAGTATAGCTGCAATTTTGATGTGGTTGTGGGAGGATGCAGGTACTGCATTTACCTAGACCACCATCTTGACTGGAAGTTCAGGAATTACTTTAACAGGTCACCTTTATTTAACGTCTGAGAAATTAGGCATAGGTAGATACACTCTGCCTCCTCTCACAGCCAAAAGAAGGACAACAACAAATTTAAAAAAAAAAAAACATACTGCCAGAAAATCAAACTATACAGAAGTCCAACAACCAAGGAGCTGAAGAAGAAACATTCCTCCAGACCAGTAGGAGTGGGAGACAGGCAGTCAGGACAGAGAGGACACATGGCAAGGCAGTGGCTGAAGGATTGGGCCAGCAAGGCAGCAGCTGGCGGACTGGGCAGTCCCACATTTGCATGCAGATAAACCAAGAGGAACAGCTAGGGAGCAAGACAGACTGCATATCCCAGGGTTCCAGTACAGGAAAAGAAAACCTCAAAACCTCTGGCTGTAAAAACCTGTGCCGGTTGTGGCAGCAGAAGAAACTCCCAGCCTCTCAGGAGAATTTGTTGGAGAGACCCACAGGGTCCTAAGAACGTACAGAAACCCACTCACCCAGGAATCAGCACCAGAAAGGCCCAATTTGCTTGTGGGTAGCAGAGCAAATGACTAAAAGCCAGCTGAAAGCTGAATAAACAGCAGTGTTCCTTCTTGGATCCCTCCCCTACAGACAGCATCTCAACACAGCGATGTGGGTTGCCCTGCCCTGGTGAATACCTAAGGCTCTGCCCCTTACAACATAACAGGAGTGCTGAGACAAAGAAATATGGCCCAAATGAAAGAACCCATTAAAGCTCCAAAAATAGAACTAAGCTATGAAGAGATAAGACAACCAATCAGGTGAAGAGTTCAAAACACTGGTAATTGGGATGCTCACAGAAATGGTTGAATATGGTCACAAAATGAAGGAAAAAGTGAAGCGTATGCAAAGTTAATAAAGAAAAATTTACAGGGAACCAACAGTAAAGGAAAGGAAAGTGGGGCTCATGTCAAGGATTTGGAGCAGATGGAAGAGATAAACATTCAACCAGAGCAGAAAGAAGAAACAAGAATTCAAAAAAATGAGGAGAGGCTTAGGAAACTCTGGGACAACTTTAAACGTTCCAACATCCGAATCATAGGGGTGCCAGAAGGAGAAGAGAAAGAGCAAGAAATTGAAAGCTTATTTAAACAAATAATGAAGGAGAATTTCCCCAATCTGGTGAAGGAAATAGACTTCCAGGAGATCCAGGAAGCTCAAAGTCCCAAAGAAGTTAGACCAAAGGAAGCACACACCAAGGCACATCATCATTACATTACCCAAGATTAAAGATAAGGAGAGAAACTTAAAAGCAGCAACAGAAAAGGAGAGAGTTGCCTGCAAAAGAGTTTCCATAAGACTATCAGCTGTTTTCTCAAAAGAAACCTTGCAGGCAAGAAGAGGCTGGCAAGAAGTATTCAAAGTCATGGAAGGCAAGGACCTACAGCCAAGATTACTCTATCCAGCAAAGCTATCATTTAGAATGGAAGGGCAGATGAAGTGCCTCCCAGAAAAGATAAAGTTAAAAGAGTGCATCATCACTGAGCCCTTATTATATGAAATGTTATAGGAACTTATCTAAGAAAAAGATGAAGATCAAAACTATGAACAGTAAAATGATAACAAATTCACAACTTTCAACAACTGAACCTAAAAACAAAAATAAACTAAGCAAGCAGTAGAATAGGAACAGAATCACAGACATGGAGGTCAGAAGGGGGGGGGGGCAGAATTGGGGAAAAGGTACAGGGAATAAGAAGTATAAATAGTAGATAAAAAATAGACAGGGGGAGGTTAAGAATAGTATAGGAAATGGAGAAGCCAAAGAACTTATACATTTGACCCATGGACATGAACCTAGGAGTAGGGGAGATGCTGATGGAACAGGGGTGAGTACAGGGCAGAGCGGAATAAAGGGGAGAAAAATAAATGGGATAACTGTAATAGCATAATCAATAAAATATATATTTTAAAAAAGGTAAAAAAAGAAATTAGTCAACAACATTATTATCTATAGAGGTGATAATAGACACAGAAAACATACATCTGTTTCCTTGGTAACGATGAAAGATTGAAACTTTGCACTTCTATTATCTCCCAAAAATCACACTGAAATAAAAGTAAAGAGATTTTCAATCCACTAAAAGCAGTGTTTTATTGGTATGACTTGGCAAAGTGTAAACATCAATGCTTTTTAAATTTTATTTTTCAATTACAGGTAGCATTCGATGTTACTTATATTCATTTCAGGTGCACAGCATAATGGTTAGACATTTATATAACTTACAAAGTGATTCCCCTGATGTTTCCAGGACCCACTTATCTCCACACATAGTATTACAATATCATTGACTATATTCCCTATGCTGTATTTTATATCCCCATGGTTATTTTGTAATCACCAATTTGTACTTCTTAATTCCTTCACCTTTTTCACCCAGCCCCTGAAACCCCCTCCAAACTGACAACCCTCAGTTTGTTCTCTGTATCTATGTGTTTGTTTCTAATTTTTTGTTTGTTTGTTTATTTTGTTCTTTAGATTTCACATACCGCGTCCAGCAAAAGTAACACCTGCTTGAGTGTGGTTGGTAGGGTATAATATGGGTGTAAAAATTTAGTTTTAATTAGAACATTTCACCTAAAATGTCATATTGTGTGCTTGAGTATGATATTGTTATGTTACAGAATTACATGCTTTTGATTTTGTAATAAAAAAGGGTGTCACTTTGTGCCAGACCCTGTATTAGTGAAATCATTAATATTTGTCTTTATCTTATTTTACTTAGCATAATACCCTCTAGATCCATCTATGTTGTTACAAATGGTAAGATTTCATTCTTTTTTATCCCTGAGTAATACTCCATTGTATATGTCCTGATCAGTGTGGCTCAGTTAGTTGGGCATCATCCCACAAAGTGAAACGTTGCTAGTTTGACTCCCAGTCAGGGCACATGCCTGGCTTGCAGGCCTAGTCCCCTGTTGGGGTGCGTACGAGAAGCAAATGATCAATATTTCTCTCACATCGACATTTCTCTCCCTCTCCTTCTCTCTCCTCTCCTTTCTCTAAAAATAAATGAATAAAATCTTCTTTTAAAAAATATTCCATTGTATATATGTACCACATCTTCTTTATCCACTCATCTATCAATGGGCCCTTGGGTTGTTTCCATGTCTTGGCTATTGTAAATAACACTACAATGAGCATAAGGGTGCATATATCTTTTTGAATTAGTGTTTTGGGTTTCTTCAGATATATACCCAGAAGTAGAATTGATGGGACATAGAGTACTTTCATTTTTAATTTTGTGGAACCTCTATACAATTTTCCATAATGGATGCACTAATTTGCAATCTCATTAACAGTGCAGAGCCCTTTTTCTCCATATCCTTATCAACACTTGTTGTTTAATGACTTATTAATGATGGCCATTCTGACAGTATGAAGTGATATCTCATTGTGGTTTTAATTTGCATCTCTCTGATGATTTATGATGTTGATTATCTTTTCATGTGAACATTAGTTCCTTAACTCTAAAATAAAATTTTAGCCAAATATATACAAAACCACAAAACATCTCTATGGACCCTAGTTTGAAAACCTTTGACTGAACTCTATGATGGGGCTTTTGTCCCCAGGAAGACAGTGGACATAGTAGCAAGAACTGGTAGCCTAGGAGTTACAAGATCCAGGCTCCAGTTCCAGCCCTGCCCTTCAAAGGCCACATGTTATTAAGCTAGCCTTTGTCGCCCTTGGGACCTCAAGTTTACTGTGTGGAAAAGAAGAAGACAGACTCCATATATGGCCTTCCACAATCCTTCTAGTTTTGAGAGTGTTTGTTTCCAGTCCCAATGTAAAAAAAAAAAAAAAAAAAAAAAAAAAAAGATCTTAGGTAAAATCAAGTGAAATCTTAAACTCAAATCTTGCTGAACCTACTAGAAGCAACCTGGTCCATACAAAGGGTTTAAATTGTCAACATAAGAAATGTCCAAGCCTGTAAGAATTTTTATGAGTTTATTTCAGCCAAACTGTTGACAACTGCCGGGAAGTAAAATCTCAACAGACTGAGAAATTTTCTGGAAGAATGGCAGTTTTGCACCTTATTTTTTATATAGTCAAAGGAGGAAGCCTAAGGGAGTTGCGTGAAATCCACTGGTGATAGATCTGAGGCGGGAGAAAGCAAAGCAGGGTGGAGTGAGTAGGGACCATATGGGGGAAACCTCTGGGACTGGATAAAAAAGTTAAATGAGAGACACATACTTCTTTTACATAGGTGGGTCCAGGATCGTTAACAGTCAACAATTAACATGATAACAATAACAATGGGGATTTGAGATCTCTGGTTTGTTTTCATAGGTGCAAAAAGACAATAGACAGGCTCAATTAAGGTAAAGATTGACTTTTATCAGGCAAGATTCAAATTTAGGGCCTGACTACCTTCCTTAAACTGTTTTTAGTTTAAAAGTTCTAAGTTCACATCATCCTGTGTGGTTACCATAGGTCTCTGCATTTGTAAGGCCAACCACACAGGTCTCCTCTGAGCCAGCTTTAGTATGTGGCCCCTTTTTGTCCACAAAATAAACAAACAAACCTATTTTTAAAAATCAGAGAGAAGAGCAAATAAAGCACGAAAATTGTAAAAGGTGACATAATTTAATGACAAATGATTTAGCACCCTGAAGAAACTAAATTCTAAACTGACAGTGAAAAAAGCCACAAAGCAACTATGTTTAAGCAGAGAAGCCCCAAAAGCTTCAGGAACTAGTGGCATGAGATACCACTGGAAGTTGAGCTGAAATGAGGTCCAGGGTGGGACAGCCTAGAAGAATAAAAGAAAGGCTGTTGGAAGTCTGTCTGAGAAGCAATCTTCACTTCCCTTCCCAGCTACAACCTACTGCCTCGTCCCCATTAAAGACTTCATTTCTGGAAGAGCAATGGATAGGGGTTGGGGGGAGAGGGGGATGGGCACCAAGAATTGATTGAAAGCAAGAGAAAATGGAGGGGCTGAATTAGCACATGCATGCTGGATACTGAGACTGCCACTTTTTATTTTCCCCCTTCTCATTTTCATATCATTGACAATGAGCCATCTTCTTTAAGCAGGATTTTACAGAGCCTTTTATACAAAATTTGACCAGCCCAAGGGCAAAGACCTACCTGGAGGCTCCCCACTGAACAGTCTGCTGTGAAGTGCAGTCAAAAGGTATCACACACAGCTTCTTAGCTACTATGCTTAAATGGAAACTGACACCTGTGGATGAAAAGGGGATGTTGTAATAAATCATAAATTCCTAAATTGGGCAGGACATAGTAGGTGGTCATGCCCCAGAATTATGATTTATTTTTTCCCAATATGTTTATTAATTTTAGAGAGAGAAGAAGGGGGAGAGAGAGAGAGAGAGAAACACCGATGTGAGAAACATCAATTGGCTGCCTCCCATAGGCACCCTGACAGGGGACAAAACCCACAAACCTAGGTTTGTGCCCTGACCAGGAATCAAACCTCCAACATTTTGATGTGTGGGGCGATGCTCTAACCAACAGAGCCACTTGGCCAGGGATATAGTTCCTTTAGTGAGAAGTTTTCAAGTAAGTTCTGTCCCTTGTTTTTGTGCCTCTGGATTAACACACCTTTGGAATGCCGAAAGTAATACTCCTTGAAGGCATAACCGCTCTTAGGAAAGCACATAATCTTGTAATCCAATCCTGCTTTGCTTTCTCCCAACCTCTCATAATCTTCCTTAGTTCCTCCCTTTATTCCAAATGCAAAAGTAAACTGCAAAACTAGGAGCATTTGAGATCTTGCTTGCTGGTGTATCAGTTTGACTCAAACTCTTAAAATGTCTCTAAGGTTTGGATGTTTCTCATGTCAACACACCCAAGTGTCAACAGATACCCAAGTAAAGCTTCTAATATGAATGCTAGAGCCCTGGCCTGTGTGGCTCATTGATTTGGAGTGTCTGTCCTGTAGCTGAAAGTTTGCAGGTTTGGTTGCCAGTTAGGGCTGCCCTGGTCCAGGCTCATACAATCCCCAGTGCGGGCAGGTACCGGAGGCAACCAATTGATTCTTCTCTCTCACATTGATGTTTCTCTTCTCTCTTCCTCTCTCTAAAAACAATGGGGGGGAAATGTCCTCGGGTGAAGAGTTTTTTTAAAAAGCTGGACACAGTGAAGTGAGAAAGAACAGCCCTCAAGACTGCCCTCACTTCTGACATCAATTGGAAACTTGGGGGTCCCTAAAACTATTCTTAGATTTGATAACTTGCTAGAAGAATTCACAGAACTTAGTGATTAGCTGTTATACTCCCAATTATGGTTTTTTAGAGTTAAAGCTAGGTGCTTAGGACAGAGTCCAGACACAGAGCTTCCAGATGTCTTCTCTCCATGGCATCAAGGACAGAATTAACTCCCCGCAATAAGCATGTGTGGCAGTGCACGCAGGGGATTGCCAACCAGGGAAGCTCAGCCTGGGGTCCACAGCTTTTACTGGGGCTCCATATAGTCAGCAAAGATAATTATCCACATGGCTAACCTGAGTCTCCAGCCCCTCAGGAGGTCAAGATGATTCAGGACCCAAAATGCCCACTCTAAATTATGTTGGTGTGGCTCAATGCCCCCAGGCAAACAAAAACACTGCTATCAGGCATTACATTCCAAAGGTTGAGAGATTACCTCCCAGAAGCCTTAATCGAAGGCCAGAGCCCTTGGTGGCAAAATTAAATTCTTTACTATACAGGCCACTCCTTGGTTTTTGGCCAAGGTTTTCTTATAACAAAACAATAAATAGCTAGCATTCCCATGGTAACACGTCTTGCACAAACCCTTTCCATTTTACTAAGAAATTCTTCTAAGCACTGCCCTTCCCCTTAGAGTAGTTCTTCAACATCACCCAAGGCATTTTGGGTATTTCAAGTTTCAAGATCATTTTATGTTCCTCAGTCATAGGGACAGTTTCAATTAATGTCTGATATAAGCTCATCATCTCTCAAATGGGAAATTCGTGGTCCAAAATACCAGTATTTCCTTCTTGCTACTTGGTGGTGCTCACTGGCTTTTACCGTAAGCCTTGGTCTGTACTCCACACAGGGAGAGAATAGGTCCATGCCAGTACTTAAGCATCTAACAGGGCATTGATTAAAGTAATAAACTTCTGTCTACCAGATATTCTATATTGTTTCAAATTAACAACTTTTGTGGGCTTGAGCAATGCTACTGGTTTCCATTGAGCATGTCAAATCAATATTGGCTGAAACACATATTTGCTTGCCTTCTGTTTTACTATTATAGGTAGGAGGGGTGTTTTTTCAGTGAGACAGAATATCCATCCCTGTAACACATTCCAGTAAAGGAGACACAAAACTTCACATGAACTGTGTTTAATCATTCCAATTTTCATCCATATTTTCACCTTGACCCTACCAACCACTATATTCCCATATTCTCCTACTCAAAGTGTAGCCCCCTTGGGACTTTAGCAACAGATTTTGAAAAAACAATGCATTGTTCCCATGTCAAGAAATCCAAGAAAAATTTCTTCTCCACTCTCTGACCATTTTAGCCACTCATATGCATATGGCCTTGAGTCTTCAGATGGGCAGGCCAAGGAACCCAGGCCTTTTGTCAAGCCTTATCTTGATTCTATTGCAGAACCATCAGACTGGGTGATTAGAGGTTAGATTCCTGTATGTCATCTTTATCTTTTGGCTTTTAAAATTTCTCTAAACTATGATACATAGAGCAGACTTGTTTAGAACCCTTAAGGTTGAGAGACAAACAAGAGCTCTTATTGGTCCACCCAAGCTCCAAGAGAGCTGCATTAATACCTTTGTTTTGACCAATCAATGTCTACTTTACTCATCCCATTTCTTAATTACTATTTAAAAAGTTCTACCCTGCTTGGATGAGTCTTTTAACTCTTCTCTTTCCCTTTCCCCATTCTCTTCTGAATCACTCTAACCTTCTTCGCTATCTGTTGTTTCGATAACTTTCCCCTTTGGTAATGGCCAAGAGGCTAGCAGCTGTAGCTCAGTACCCAAGTTTGGCCCAGTTCCAAACCAGATTCAGATTATAAACCAGAATCCAAGTTTGGTCTAGTGTTAGGATATGCCTTAACATTCTCCTTTACTTTCATTTTGGCTGCTACACATAACAATAACCATAGGATTGTGTATTTAGCTTGCTTCTTGTTGTCTTGCATTTATGTATGCATCAGTGAGCTAATTCCTTAGAGCTGTATCCATCAATTCTAAATTCTATTGTTAACTTTTTTTTTAATGAGGCATTTGGACTTCATCTTTTAGTTTTTTTATTTCTTTTAAGATTTTTTATTTATTCACTTTTATAGAGAGGGGAAGGGAGGGAGAAAGAGAGGAGAGGAACATCAATGTGTGGTTGCCTCTCAAGCGCCCCTTCCTGGGAACATGGCCCTCAACCCAGGCATGTGTCCTGACTGGGAATCGAACCAGGGATCCTTCATTCGCAGACCAGCACTCAGTCCACTGAGCCACACTAGCAAGGACTCATTATTAACTTTTAGCTTTAATAACTGACAGCAGCAGAGTTGCAGTTCCATACCACAGGTGACCCTGTAGCCACCTAAGAATCAAAGGTTCATCATCCCATACCCTTTTATCATTCCTCTTCCCAAACCCTACTGACCTTATCAACGATTGATTTGAAACCACAGCTTTCAGTGAGTTCTGTGAGTTCTTATAGAGAATTATCAAACCTAAGCGTAGTCATAGGAACTCTTGAACTTACGATCTGTATCAAACATCAGATTGGTCTTGTTACGCTATGCCCTCTAATTTCACAGACACCAAAGCAACAAACAGAAAATAAAAACTTAGAGGAAACAGAACTATGCTGGAAGAAGAAAGTTTAAAAAATAACTCAGATAAGATGTCGCACCACAAGACAAGAAAATAATATTTTTAAAAAATAAAATATCAGAAAAAATTTTTAGAAATTATGGATATGTTATCATAAACTCAAAAGTCAGTAGAAGAGTTGAAAACTAATAATGAGGACATTTCTCAGAAAGAAAAGCAAACAGTATAGGAGGGTAATAAAAGAGAAAGATTTGGATTTCCAAACAACTATACAAGTCATGAAAAATATGTTTAAAAATAATTGTATGATAAATAAACATTTGCCTGAGCCATTAAAAAGGGCTAGTTAAATTTATTTTTAGAGAGGGGGGAAGGGAGGGAGAAGGAGAAGGAGAGAAATATCAATGTGTAAGAGATATATCAAACTGTTGCCTCTCACACACCCCAACTAGCGAGCTGACCCGCAACCCAAGCATGTGCCCTAACTGGGAATCGAACCAGCGACGCTTTGGTTGCAGGCCAGCACTCAATCCACTGAGCCACACCAGCCAGGGGTTCCTGAGCATTTTCAAAGGAGAATTTTAAGAGAGCAAATGAAACCCTAATAGAAAAATAAACAAATGAGGGGAAAATTCATTAATAGAAGGATTGATTAAATTGTGAAGTATACTGTGACAATTAAAAATTAATGACAAGAAAATGAGTGAAACCTTATTTACTTAAAAATTCATGTAACACAAAATTCAGATTATAGGATATATATTCAATATGATCTTATTATAAAATATATTTTATCTATGGCTATGTACAGTTAGTCATTTTTTAATTACAAGATACACAACAAAAAACTAACAACAGCATTTATCTTCAGGTGGTAGAAAGATAGTGATTTTTATTTTCTGTATCTCCCAAATTTTCTGCAATAAACCCATTATTTTTGTAAAGAGAAAAAGGCATTCCTTGAAAAGATATGATACTTGGGAGAGCTTATTCCTTTCCTCTCTTTTTGAGGTCGTCTTCTGGAGCAAATGATCCACATTTTGGCTGATATCAACCCCACTGCCTGACAGCTCTTCTAATCACCTTTCTCACACCTCCTAACTTCAGATCCTGCCAGCCCTCGTCTCATCTACTTCAGCATCTGCTTTTCCCCCTTTAATCTCATATATAAACAAAACTCTGTAAACGGACCCTGACATAATTCTTTTGTATTTCACTCAACGCTTTACAAACAATAGACATGAAATAAACACTTACTGAAAAAATAAATGAAGAGGGAGATGTAGTAGTGGGAGGATTAGAAATGCGGAAGGCTTCGTGGAAGTAGTAACATGTGAGCTGGGCCTCAAAAACTGGTTAAAATTTGGGGGGCTAAAGGGGAGAGCAGCCAGGCATGCCAGGAAGAGTCGAAACATGGGAGAATAGGTGACCTAGCCAAGCTTCAGGAGACACACAGTAAATTCACCTGGTTGGAATGCAAGTTGAGGGTTGGAAAATGGCGAAGGGTAAGTTTTGGGAGGCTGAGGCTGGATGAAGAAGCATGAGTGTCAAGCTGAACCTGAGCTCTATGGCAGTGGTTCTCAAACTTTGTCAGAAGACAGCGTGCAGGGCCCGAGTCCTGGAGTTTATGTCTCAGTAGATCTGGGGTGGGATCTGCGATTTTGCAGCTCTAGTATGTTTCCCCTTAAGCCATGTATATATTAGAAGAACCCAAAAAACTTTGCCAAAAAGCCAAAACCAGGACCCTATCCTTCAGAGATTTTAATTGAATTGGTCTGAAGTAGGACCTAAACAGTGGCATGTTTATTTTTAATCACCCAGGTGATTAAAATATGCAGCCAGGGTTTTTAACCTTTCTAATTGCGAGTGTAAGCGATAAGAAGCCCTTTGTAGTTTTTGAAGAAAGGGATGTTATCATATTATTTATTATTACACAAATAATAAATGATCAATGTAAAAAAAAGAGAAATTACAAAGAAAAGTTCTAAATTGCCTAAAATCTCACCAGTCAGAACAATAACTCTTTATGCTCTAAAATAAAACATCCAGATCTGTCCCATGAAGCACAAACATAAAGACATATAGTCACAAAAAAGGGATCATATTTACTAATTTCTTTTTTCATTTAAGAATACACAGTGAACAACTTTCACAATAATAAATGTAAGTATAAATCATAATTTATGATGTCCAGTGCAGTATAATTATGATGTAGTATGCAGTACTCCATCATAAGGATGTCCTGTGGTTTATTTAACCAATAGTAGAGAATATTTTAAGACTGTTGAGGGTGGGCCATACCATATGGGGTCAGAGACAAAGCACAGGACTTTGGTTCTATCCTTAGCTCTGCCAGGTGTTGAGTGAACTTAGACGAATCAACATTATACTTCAAGTTAAAAAGTTCTCAACTAGGGATCTATTAGTAAGAAACTCAATTTGAATTAAAAAAAAACCATAGGACTGTTGACTGGTTAAATATGGGAATTACAGAAAAATATTTGAAGTATGTAAATTGATAGTAGACAGAGAAAAAACTTTTTTTAGAAAACCCCAAGACAGGAATTAACATACTTACAAAAGTGAGACCATGATAGTGATATATATTCTTTCTTTCTCTAAATCATACTGATACTTTCTTGAAGCTTAAGCTGAAATCTTATCCACTCTATGAAGCCTGCTGTGATTTTTTTACCCTCTGATTTCCTGTTACACTTACACATGGGTTATCTCTTAGTCATAGAGCCTTTTATCCTTCCCCAGTTATTGGTCTTGTCCCCCAAACCAGACTGCAATTCCTTAAGTATAGAGATGACCCCCTCCACCATCACTTTCAATACCTCCTTTCTAGGATCACAGTGCCTGAAATAGTGGGGGATATATAACACGTATCTATTAGGAACATTTGTTGATCTTCAGTTCTGTAATTCAGTAATCTGACCAGCAGATCACTCTAGTTGTCTTTGCTTATTTTTGTCCCCAAAGACAACTCTCCAGGAATCCTTAAATTTACAAACATGTCAAAAATAGACATTTCAATTTAAACAGCCTTTAAGTAATCTAGCATTTGAGGTTTCTCCCTCCGATTGGCTTTGCAAATCTAAGCTTCTCAAAGCCTTTTTTTTCCTTTTATTTTTTCTTTCTTTTTCCTTTTTTTTTTTTCAAACCAAATGACAGCTGCAATGACTTGCAGAGTTCAACTCAGTATACAAATCATACTACCATGGAAATCCACAGTTGAAATGTATTTGGTGAGCTCATCAAACGATAAAACTTGAGGTCAAAGATTGAATTCCATTTTTCGGCAAACAAAAATTGATTTGACAATATGCAATCAATAGTCTGTTCAATACAATACTTACACTTTGCAAAATTTGCTTCTGAGCTTGTTAAAACATTCTTATTTTATTAACACTTGGTTATAAAAGCAGCAAAATTCATAATTCTATTTTTCCCTAAAAATTATACAAAGAAGTAGTGAATGCATTTTCTTTCTTAGTTTGTTAACTTTGAAATCTTAAATGTGAAATCCATCAACTTGCACAGAATGTCTGATAACCTCAACATTGGCAATTTTTCCAAAATAATTCCACACAGAGAAAGAGAAAAAACAATTGTGGTCCTTTTTTTCTTTTTTTTTTTTTCCTTCTTTTTTCCTTCCTTCCTTCCTGACTTCCTACTTTTTCTTTCTTTCAATAAATATTTCGTGCCTACTGTGGGCCCTGCACCAAGCACTCCACACACAGTAGTGAACAAAACACAGTCTAGTTAGTGGCAGAGGTAAACCAGAGATTCTAAACTGGCAGCTTCCAGATCTATTATGACCCACAAATGAATTTTTGTTTGGCTCAAACAATGTCTTTTTAAATTGAATTATTTCCCTACATTTTCTCATGAAAAGTTCTGGATTATATAAAAAATTGGAAAATCTAATATCATTCAGTCCCTTGCTCCCTCAAAAGAACGGGCAGATCCAAACAGGGACTGCCCTGGTTAGAGACACATGCTTTTTCCCAGTCCTCACGCAGTCTCCTTCACTCAGCACCTAGTGTGTAACCGCAGTGTTAAACAGTTACAGAAGTAATCAATGCATGGTTACCAACAGCAGCAAATGCTATGAAGGGAAAATGCAGGGCTTTATGTGAGAATGTAAGAGGGGAATATAATTTAGATTGAGGGTCAAGGATAATCTTTTTGAGAACATGGCATTTTTTAATTTTGCTCACTACTGACATTCACCACTTATGGAGTAATTATCCAAATAATTTAATAAGTACCATTATTGAGTCCATTGGTGCTTGGTAACGTATTTAATTCTCACAGAAACAATTCTACATAATCCCCATTTTACTGTTGAAACATTGGAGATAAAATACTTGAGGCTTAAGGTCAAACAGTCTAAATATACTGAGCCTGAAGTCATCACCAGATCCAGACTGATTCCAAATTATATGCTTATTCTGCTAAAACAAGCTGGCATACAAAGGGCTCCACATAAAACAAAACAATCACTGCTGAAGATGACTTATAGTTTAAAAAAAATTCAGAAACCGCGCCAGGAAATAAACCACTCTGAGGACAGATGAAACAAAGGTGATCATTTATACCCAAGAACTGTTTTTAGTAAAACAATTTAAAAGAGAATTTAGAATAAATATGTTTAACATGTTTGAAGAGATAATATAGGGGAAGAAAAATCTCTTCCTCTCCCTGTAAGAGTTCCCTGACTGGAGCCCTGTAAATTGGATTAAAAAAAAAAAAAAAGACAGATTAATGAGAGTAAAGCATACAAATTTATAAAATGTAAATTTTATATGATATGGGAGGCTTCTAAAGAAATAAAGACCCAAAGAAGTAGTTAAGCATGATGATTTTTATACTAGGTTTGATAAAGAGTGGAAAGTTGTAGAAAACATGATAGCACAAAAAATGTATATATGAACTAAGGGTAGTAAACAAGGGGAAACCTAGCAAGGCTCTTTGTTCAAATTCGTCTCACGGCTCCTCTGTCTTTAGAGGTAAGAATGCTCCTTTTCTGCAGGTGTAGAAAGAGCACCTCTCAGACATGGGTCTCATAACCAGCTTCAGGAAAGACAGAAGTCAGAGAATTCTGCATCGGTCATTTCTCAAACTCCTTCAGCTTAAAATATTCAATATGCTAAGGTGCCATATTTTAGGGTTGCATATCTTGAACCCCAATACTGTGAATGAATACAGAGCTAGAAGATGGGACTATTTGACCATTATGGACCTCTCTTCCAGCACAAACATTATTGGATTCTATATATAGCAGGCACAAATCTTAATGTACAGTCTCAGGTGATTGAGAAATATAACTTTAGCCCTGGCTGGTGTGGCTAAGTGGATTGAACTCCAGCCTGCAAACCAAAGAGTCACTGATTTGATTCCCAGCCAGGGCACAGGCCTGGGTTGCAGGCCAGGTTCCCAGTTAGGGGCACATGAGAGGCAACCACACACTGATGTTTCTCTAGCTCTCTTTCTCTCTTCCCTCTCCTCTCTCTAAAAATAAATAAATAAAATCTTGTTTTAAAAAAAGAAATACAGCTTTATTTCCTATACCTTAATTTAATTGTCATTGTGAGTCCTCATTCCATTAGTCTGACAGGCATCATTAACTTTTCAGGATTCTTATCCTCTTCCCTGTTATGCCAAGATACCAGGGAACTTCTACCAGAGCACTAGAGAACCAAATCATTCTTCAAATCACCAAATATAGTTTTTACAGCACTGCACTTGCTCAATAAATATTTTTTGATCTACTGGTTTTGGAAAAATAGATAACTTATTATAGAAAAGGTTTTTACACATAACCCACTACACTCTTAAAATAATTTGAATAACAAAGATATCTATAATAAAGTTCAAAACATAAAGAAAGGAAATCAGGATCATGGAAGAAGGAAGAAGAAAATATGTTTCTAAGAAATAAGAGGAGCATTTTGGCGTAAGCACTCAAGCAGACAGGACAAGGAGAAACATTGGAATTCTATAGTTTATATTATAAGAAAAGCAAAATTTCACTATTCTTTAATGGAAACAATGTTTTTTGTCTTACATAGCAATTAAATTGAGTTTTGGGGGAACAGTAGTATTTAAATGATGAGAGAATGGCAGCTTAATGGTGAACAGAATGAGCTAAAAGAGATACTGAAGTTAAAACAGTGTGAACAAGTTCTTCAAGGTTCAAGAAAAGTAAAAATTAAATCTGATGTACTGTTTGTTTTTTTAAACAATTTTAAGAAGCATGGGAGTTATTATAGAAATTGAAGACATTGAAGACTTTAAGACCAAGGAGAGATAGATGATAGAAAGATAGATAGATAGATAGATAGATAGAGAGAGAGAGAGAGAGAGAGAGAGAGAGAGAGATAAACACTGCCATTTAGTAAATTATTACTGCTATTAATCCAAGTCAATTTAAATTGTTTCTTAAACGTTTGAACTAAGCTGAGTTGAATCAGAAATCATATGGAAGTATTAACATAATTGAAAAGCAAATTTTATCAGTAGGTAAAATCAAATCAAACAAGCATTTTTCAAGGCTCAAAAGTGAGCTCCTGACCTAACATAAACCTATTTCAAGAAGCAAATGACCAGCACAACTAGCACCATCAAGCCCTGCCATTCTAATTCCTAAAGATGATGTAGTGCTTTCAGGGGGGAAAAAAAAGAGAGAGAAAGGGAGAGAGAGAGAGAAATCAAGAATTATATTAAAAACTACTCTCCCATGATCACCTGTAAGACAAAGAAAATGTGACCTGGCTGGTGTGGCTCAGTGAGTTAAGCACCAGCCTACAAACCAAAAAAGGTTGCCGGTTCAATTCCCAGTCAGGACACATGCCTGGATTGCAGGCCATGTCCCTGGCTGGCAGGCGTGCAAGAAGCAACCAACTGATGTTTCTCTCCCCCTCTTTCTCCTCCCTCTCTTACCCTCTTTCTAAAAAATAAAGTCTAAAAAAAGCTTTTTTAAAAAAGACAAAGAAAACGTCTATTTACTGAATGAAATATATCCAAGAACACCTGTCACTTCAATGACAAGTAAAGTAACAATAATAATAATTAAATTATATGCATGTAAATTTCAGGGAAAGCCCATTTTAAAAAAAATGCAATTAATCAGCCTTAATCTTGTTCTAACATTACCCCCTACAGTAAATTTAAACACTGAGCTTTTTGGGAGCCCCATCAACTGCTTAGGTCCACAAGGTGGGTCAAGTGTATTATTACTATAATGAATAAGTGGCACCCTCCTGACCTGAAAGAGTTAATATGGCTCCCTTCCCCCAAAATTTATTACTAGGGAGATGGCTGAGATATTCTCTGCCCCAGAAAAGAAAAAAGCCCACTTGTTCCCTAAGTTTTTTACTCATAAAGTTCAGCAAAGGCCCTCTTCTTTCTGTAGCCAACCCCCACTCCTACCTACCCTAAAAACCATATTTTGTAAACCAAATTCTCTAACTGTAAGACTGGTTTTTCTCATGAGGTAAAGAAAAAAAACTCTGTGATTAATGTTTTAGCTAAAAGCATGGGATGTAAAATGGGAAGATTATTTATGGTTCTTCTCTTTACGGGCTAATAGAGTCAGATGTTAGCCTAAAAGGTTGGAAATCCTACAGTGGGATTTTTTTTTTTCCTCAACAGATAAAAGTGTCTTCTGGAAAGCAGCATAAATACTGTCTGCAGTAAGCCATAAGCACTAATAATTTTGCTATAAGTGCTCAGTCAAAGGGAGATGAACATGTTAAATGTTATTAAAAAATGGACAGCATATTATCTTGAAAGCCACAGTGAAATACTAACCTAAGTGACAAGCATTGCTTTCAGTGCCATGTTTTAAGATGGACGGTAGTAGGAGGGATTTACCAGGCCACTCTTCCATATAGTCAAATCACATTCAGTAGCTCAAAATGGAACATGGATTAAATTTTCAATTTCTAGTTATATTTTCCCCAAGGCTGTTAAATTTCTCTTTTTCCTAAACTGTTCATTCTTCTTCAGTTAATTCTGTTTGAAAGACCTGCTTTGCTAATTATCCAAGATAGGCCAGTGAGCATGAAATTTGATTTCACTACCTTTGACATTGTCACAATTTAATTTGGCAGGGAAGGCTTTTATTATTTTTTAATAGAGTATTTCCAGTGAAAAGCTTTTTACATTTGTGTTCCCTCTTTAAAAATCAGTAACAACAAAAGTTTCCTTTCCTTCAGTGATGTTCCTTTTTAAAAATGAATTTAATGAATTACTGGGAATAAATAAAGAAATAGAAATTTAGAAATAAAAAGGCATGAGATGAAATGCTAAGACAAACATATAGCCTCTTTATAATAAGAGATTTCCACAAAACAGGTGTGTTCGTTGTCAGTAAGGCAACAGTTGCTTACTAGTCTAATTCAGGAAGTGATTAAAACATTCATATACCCAGGAATAGCACCGGTACCCAGGGATTCTATGGATGATTCTGGTCAAAAGTGACCAATGAATCACAGCATTTTGGAGGGACAGACAGCTCCAGAGGACTTCTACCTCCTCCACATGGGTGGCAATAGTCTAGAGTGGGCTGATGTTAGGGGAGTCCTGCAGATCATGCTTCCTAAATGTGTTCAGAGTATTGTGCAAACATTGTGTTTACAAGGAAGTAGTTCATGAATCTTCAGTGTTCAACTTCCTAACAGGAAAAAAAAGACTCAAGACAAATAAGGCATAAATAGATTGATAGATCCAGATCAGTTCGGTGCCAACAGGAAACAGATATCATACTCAAACTGGATAATTAACTATGGTTAAATGAATGCAGTATTTATAAAGTTGTTTTATTAGTTTGCTAGGGCTATTGTTACAAAGTACCACAAACTTGGGAAGTTTAAACAGCAGAATTTTATTGTCATACAGTTCTGGGGGCTCAAAGTTCAAAATCAAGGTGTCAGCAGTGTTGATTTCTCCTGAGAATTGTGAGAGAAGAATGTGTTCCCAGCATCTCTCTTTGGCTTGTCAGTGGCCCTCTTCTCCCTGTGCCTTCACATCATATTCCCTTTATGTGTCTGTCTCTGTGTCCAAATGTTTCCCTTTTAGAAGGACATTCGTCATATTGAATTAGAACCCACCCTAATGACCTCACTTTAACTTGATTCACTCTGTAAAAATCTTATCTCCAAATAATGTCATATTTTGAAGTACTGGGGGTTAGGACTTCAATGTATGAATAGGGGTGCATAATTGAACCCATAAGAGCATTTGAGGAAAAGGACAAGGACAGAATAGTATCCAGGGGCTAATCATAGCAGAGAGCTTTCAACTCGATATGAAGAGGTTATTAGAAGAGAGAAAGAGAGTAACTGTGTGGAGACAGCTGTCATATAAGAACCAAAGCTTTCAGTAAAAGGACTCAGCCAACAAGCAACAACCTGTTGGGGATAGAGAGGAAGGAATACATACCCTAACTCCCACCCTTCAGTCTCCTCCTGCTGGTGCCTCTCATAGACCAAACCAACTGGAAGCTAGAGAGCAAGGCAGTGGATCAGTTCATACTAGCCAGCCTCCTGGGGCGTTCTGCAGGGTGCAAATGGGGAGGGAATGAATCTTCTAGAGGGATAAGCAGGAGATACCCTGTACGCTAAATAGTAGATACCCTGTGCCTACTAAACTTCATAAAACCAGGTAGCAGATATGCAAGAGTTCCTTACATATTTCTCTACCTTTCTCTATATACTTGAAATAATTCACAGTAAATTTTCTGAAAGAAACATGGTAACATTATTATGTGGAAAAAATATATGTAATAGTATAATCACAACACATATTCTGAAGAATATACTCAATGTTTTTCTTCTGATTGGGGATTAGGGAGAGTTTTTATTTTCTCTTATTACTTTGCTACTAAGAAGTTCTTTACAGGGCCCTGACCAGCGTGGCTCAGTGGGTTGAGCATCATCTCATGAAGCAAAAGGCCACTGGTTCAATTCCCTGGTCAGGGCATGTGCCTGGGTTGCAGGCCAGGTTTCTGGTTGGGGCATTCGAGAGGCAAACATTTCTCTCACACAACAACGTTTCTCTCCTTTTTTTTCCCTTCCTTCCCCTCTCTCAAAAAATAAATAAATAAAATCTTTTTTTTTTTTTAAAGAAGATTTTACAAGGATGGAAACTACCAGGAAAATAATGCTGCTGGCAACTGTAAGGGATGTAGTAAGGATGAGCAGCATCTCTTTGAGAAGGTGCAGGGAGATTCTGGAAAGAGGCTTGGGATTCAGTGGGGCTTGCTTATGATAGAAGAGATTCCAGAGATCAGAGTACAAGAGTAGGAAGATGAATGGGGAAAGGAGAATGTAGAACAATATGGAACTTACACCAGAGAAGAAAATGATATAAAAAGCTTGCATCTTTGGGTGGTAGCTAAACACTTAGGGGGTTATGTATGAGGAACTGAGGAATTAAGCACCTTCAGTGTTTTGAATGGAACTCTGAAAAAAAGTTATTTTTAAACCCCAGGTGTCAGGAACTTGACCACACTAGCAACAAACAGTCTTTGCTTCAGATTAGAATTCTATACAGAATGTGCGTTCTGTGAAAATCTTTTATGAGGTCTCAGGGGAAAAAAAAAAAAAACCTTTCCCATGGAATGCCAGAACACTCAGTACTCCTGTGATAGGTTGCGAACCTAGCTGAGGTCAGTTCTTCGGGGTCACCATCGTTAGATTTTCTATATGGCTCCTGCAATGTCGTAGTAGGATCTCTGTTTTTATATTGCTGAGCAGATGTAAAGTTTTAATTTCAACCTAAAGGTTACAGCATAAATTTCATATGTCTTTTTAAGTTCTATGACATGATAAATAAAGTAAAATACCAGCATATATACATATGCTATAAAAGTCTCATATCAATTTTCATCAACAGACTAAGAGTTCCATACCAAGCATGTGCAAACATGTAATGTTAGAGCTTTCCAACTCAAAAAAATACTAAGCTTTTTCTGAAACTAACAATGTTGTATTCCTCAGAGAGCTATGAATATGTAAAGTTTGAAGTCTTTATGTCCAACTGTTCTTAAAGTTATTTGAGGGCAGAAAAAGGTCACCAAGATTTTTAAAAATCATTTTATACAAAAACAGCTGAACTGGTTTACTCTAATATCCTCCAGCTATGAAATGGGAAGAAACCTGCCTTGCTTAAACCTGAATAGCATGACAGCACTTCAGAACGAGAGCAAGAACATTTTCACACTGGAATGCATTTTCTGATTTGATCACTGACTCTTATCTATTAAAGCAGTTTTCACTCTGAAGAATGTGGCTTCTCATGAAAAATAAGGCTGATTAAGAAAATAATGTTTTCTGAAATCTGTGTTATACCAGGTAAGAGAGAAAACAGAAACTCAAAACATCATGACTGAGTTTACTATTCCTACCAGTCTAGATGTACATTCAGAAACTTGGAATAAAATTTAAAGAAAGAAGCTGAAAGCTTATTTCTAAAACTCAAAGTTCAAATTATTCACATACATTTTAAAATAAATCTTTCAAGGAAACAATACAACATACAGATGATGTATTATAGAATTGTACACTTGAAACCAATATAATTTTATTAACCAATGTCACCCTTATAGATGCAATAAATATTTTAAAATAAACAAATAATGCATTCCTCACCTAAACATTTATCTTGGCTCTCAGTAGTGACCTCCTCCTAAAGGGCTTAAATCTTTATAAAGGTTTGGCTGTACATTGTCACTGTGTTCTCATAAACAAAGTGGTCTGAAACATGGTATAGTTTGTTCATTCTAAGTGATAAACCTCTTAGACAATATGCAGATTTCCACTGGGTATAGGGAAAATCTATATATTGATATAAATAGATGTTCAATGTATTATTGATCGTTTGGGGGGAGAATTAGAATGATGTCCTTGAATAATTTAAGAAGAATGTTTAAAAATGTTTAAGATGATAAATTTTGTTAAGCATATTTTACCACAATAGAAAATTTTCCCCAGAAAAATAGTACAACCTAAATATATATAATTTTTATTTGTCAATCATACTTTAATAAAACTAGAAAAAGAATTCAAGGGAGGGAAATACCAGAAATATATAAGACAAATATTTGCATTGAAGAAGTTCCAGTACTGCCCTGAATAAATAATGCAATTCCATCAAGCTTTTTGATTATAGTATGGCAGATCTATATCTCATGCTCAGCAATACAGCAAGCCTGAAATGGCCAGCCAGTATAAGAAATCAGGCCACCTACCAGATTTCATATCAATAAAGTGTGAGTATAGTCACTTAAAGAACATAAGTAATACTTATTAATTTTTCATTTTAAAGTTGAGGCATATCTATCATCCTAGGATTATAAAACTGTAAGAAAGAAAGAGACTGTTTTTACAAAGAATACTGATCCAAGGTGAGAGTAAAGGATTTTGTGCCAAATCACGTTTGCTTCTCTGGTCAGTGGCACTCATTGAGTCAAGGACTTTGTTTTCAGTGCCTAATAGTGCCAGGCATTGTGAGTTGTTGGAACTATAAAGGTGCCTAGGACTCTTGGACCCTGCCTTCAGAGGAGTGCACATTAAGCAGGGGAATAGGCCTAGTTCGATGATGATAGTGCAGTGTAATGTGATGAGTGCCATAGTACAAGGATGCACTCAATTCCCTGACAGTACAGAGAGTAATTGTCTGTCTCGGATTCTTTATGATACAAAGTAGAATAAAATTCCTAAAAGAGATTACCTCTTAACCAGACCTCCATTTAATAAGTCAATCAGGAAGGAAAAGGAGGTGCCAAAAAGTTAGGAGTTCCGGGTGGCTGCTGCACTCAAGGATCCGGTCAGCTGCGAGTGAGTGGGAGGAAAGGATGGAAAAAACATGCAGCTCGGAGGGAAGGCAGGATTCTGGGTGTCTAATGACCTCATGCTAAATTACTTAGATTTTATTGTGGAAGCCACAAAGGTGAGACATTCAGGTTGGGGGTAGGAGTTTTATGTTAGAAAGATAACTCTCACTCACAGTGGGCTGGAGGATGGATTATAAAAAAAGAAACAAGTGTGGACGGCCCATCACAAAGCTGTGGCAGTGGTCAAGTTGCTACTTTTATTTTCCTTTTCCAGCAAAGGGTTTGAAGGTTATGATTTTTCACCCTCCAGTACAAAACAGAGATATCAAACTATGACAACTGTTGTTGCTGTTCAATCTTTACCAGTCCTTAGCTTCTCTTGATGCCTATACCACCACTCCATTCTCACAGAGGATAGAACCTTCTTTTCACTGTCCCTCAAAAACACCAAAATTCTCTCCTGCCTCCACCCTGGACTTTCCTGGAGTGTATGAAATAGTATACAAATGGGAACAAAGAGTACACAGATTTGCATCTGAAGGTGTAGATCTGGAAGGCATCTGTAAAACATGAAGCCATAAAAAGAATCAAATTACCCAGGAAAATATACAAAACAAGAAGGAAAGAAGCTTAAAGGGTGGACAGATGTTATGAAACCAGCAAAGCAAACAAATGAACAGTGTGCCAAGATATCCAGTGCCTACCTGGTATGACCCACAAGGGTAGCCACTGGTGTGAAATGTCCCAACACCATACCAAACAGAGAGGTAATTTGTATGTAACACAAAATTCAGCTGCCTGGTTGACCCCAAGTCCTCCAATCACCCAGAGTCAATCTGTTATTCAAGATTAAAATTAGCCTGTGGAAAGTGCAAATTGGTACAACCTGTCCAGAGGGTAATTTGACCTACCAATTCTATTTTTAGAGCTTTATCCTAAAAACATGTCATCACATTTACAAAATTTTTTAAGTATAAAGATGTTTTTTATAGCTTTACTTCTAAGGAAAATATTAGAAAAATCTCAGTTTCCTATAAAAAGAATTAAAGAAGTAATTGTACTTCTAACCATGAATAACTATGCAGACAAATATTTTTTTAAAAAACCTATATATGGTCACATAGAAAATATGCCCAAGATATATCATTAGGTGAAAAAAAAAAATGTGCCAAAGATTATGCAAAGCACGTTACCATTTTCGTGAGATAAAAATAATGTATAGAAGTGCTTGAAATACGTCTTGAAGAATATTCCATAAATGATAATAGGACCTGAATAGCTAGGCAGCTAGGAGAGAAGGGTGATTATTTTTCACTATACACATTTTTTTAATTTCCTAAATGTTTTACCATGTGTACGTAATATCTGTTCAAAAAAATAAAGTCAATTTTAAGAATAAGCAATTACATAAGAATTTTTTAAAGCAAGAAAACATTTACAAATGTGATTAAAAACAATTTTATTAAAATGGCTCACTGTCCGATCTTAAACACTTGGGAAATCTAGTGTCTCTCCCAATCTCTCCAAGAATTTCTTTCAGTAAAGTGGGGATTAGTATCTCTCCTAGTCATCTCCTATTCTGGTGTCTTGATTTCGCTGAATTCTTAGGCTTATCTCAGACTCTTGCTTCTTATATATGCTATCCATCACTCTGAACAGTGGAGGAAGCCACTGACTCTAATTCAGTCTGTTTAATGCTTCAAAGCTGTCCTGGCCTTGTCTTGGAGCTCTTTGCAAAACCCTCTTTAATAGTAATACAAATGCACCCTGACTGGTCCTAATCTAATAGCCACCATTTCTGGCAGCCTACGGCCTCCTCCACTGCTTGCCTAGTTACTTGCCCTGCAGGAGGCCTAGTCTGTCCCAACAAATGCAGCAAGATAAGAACATTGGATCAGTCAAAGCATGCTTGCCAAGGACCTTGTACCCCTCTTAGGAATTCTGTGTTCACAGATTTACACTCTAACTTCCAGGGTTTTCTCTCACTTGCTGTTTCTGGGATTTCTTTGTCTAGATCAGTCTAGGAAGCTCACACAATACTGCATACACAACACTCCTTCCTACCTAAAACCTCCTTTCTTGAGCTACACTTTCAAAGACCATCTCAAATAGTTTCAATAAGTTCTCTCACTTTGAAGTCTTATCCAGGAACCAAATATCCCATTCAGGTTAATTTAATAGCAACCCTTGGTTAAGTGTGGTAGTCTTAGCGAAGATGTAATCCTGGCTCGGTTCTAGACCAAAATGCAGCTGGTTATTGTACCAGAATTCAAAACAGCTCTAGACATAATCCTAAAACATAACTTTGAAGTCGGTCACTTGAATGTCTGCTGATGTTCCAGCTTGCAGGATTTATACCATACCATGATATTTAAATTCAGGTGACTCAAATGCCATCCTATGATGGTAGGACACCTAAGATCCCACCTCTAATATCTCTGGGAATTCTTGAGAAAAGCATATTTCTGCTCATCTGTTGCTCAATGTCCTAGATATGCTGAATTCTCTGTTTCTCTCACATGTTATCCTGTACAGCTTTTCCCACCTCAGAAAAATGTTTTCGGAGCATCCCACCCTATGGCTACTCCCTCTATTCTTATCCTTCAAACTTACTAACTCCATATTCCCAGCTCCAGCTATTTTCTATCTCATGGCAATCTCTAATCCATGGGCCTGATCATTTATTCACTCCCATCACTGTCCTTATGTTCTTACTTCTCTCCTTCTTCATCTTAAATTCTATGATCCAGCACTATTCCCATGAAAATACCCTTAGTCCTCTTACCCTTGTCTTTCTTCTTTTCATTTATATGGAAAACCCCAACCTGGCAAGACACCTACATATATATCTAATGACTGCATGTGAGCATCTTCCACAATTGCAGAAAGTCACGCAGCCATGCTGATTGTTGTCACATTAAATTTCTAACCACAAATCCCAAATAGAGAATGAACTATGCCAGACAATCCTATTATACATGCTAGTAAATTCCCTTACACATTCTTGAAAAGGACTACACTTGACCTCCAGTACACTTACACACCCAACATCCCTGCTCCCTTCCCTCTCAGCTGACAACTTTACTTCATAGTTGTAATCATATAAGAATGTTCACAGACTAGCCCTGACTGGTGTGGCTCAGTGGTCTGCGCATCATCCTGCAAACTGAAAGGTTGCTGGTTCGTTCCCTGGTCAAGGAACATGTCTGGGTAGTAGGCCAGGTCCCTGGTTGGGGGCGTGAGAGAGGCCACCAATCAATGTCTCTCTAGCACATCGATGTTTGTTTCCCTTTCTCCCTCCCTTCTCCCCCTCTAAAAATAAATAAATGAAATCTTCTTAAAAATGTTCACAAACAATTTCATGTGTATTATGGGATCAAGAAAATAAATACTGATGTTATCACTGTTCAGTACCAAACTTTTCAATATAAAAGAGAAAAGCATGAAATGAAAGAAGTAAACAAACATCCTGAACTTATTAAATTTGAATTGGAAATAGCAATATGAACTTGATTTTTAAATGTATCTATCTATTAAGTGGATAAGAAAAGCTGTGGTACATTTATACAATGTAACACTACTCAGCTGTAGAAAAAGAAGAAAACCTTACCCTTTGTGACAGCATCAATGAACATGGAGAATATTATGCTAACTGAAATAAGCCAGTCAGAGAAACACGAATACCATATGATCTCACTTATATGTGGAATCTAATAAATAAAATAATCAAAATAGAAACAGAAGCATAGACATGTAGAACAAACTGATGGCTGTCAATGGGGCTGGGTGAAAAAGGTGAAAGGATTAAGCAAAAAACAAACAAACATATAGACAGACAACAGTATGGTGATTGCCAGAGGGAAAACGGGGTAGGGGAAGGTGGAAGAGAGCAAAAGGGTATAGATGAGGGCAGAAAGAGACTATGCTTCATGCAGTGAAGGTATAATGCAGTATGCAAATATGTTATTGAGTTGTACACTTAAAACTTATATGGTTTTATTAATATCACCTCAATAAATTCAATTTTAGGAATATCTTAAAGGCAAGTTTGTTACCAAAAATGTTAAGAATCATTGTTAAGACACTTCTGGCCAAGATAGAGGCACAGGTAGATACACTTTGCTTCTTTGCACAACCAAAAGAAGGATAACAACCAATTTAAAAAGAAAAAACACCCAGAACTGCCAGAAAATCAAACTGTATGGAAGTCTGGCAACCAAGGAGTTAAAGAAACATTAATCCAGACTGGTAGGAGGGGTGGAGACGGGCAGCCAGGATGGAGAGGACACACAGCAAGGTGGCAGCTGGTGGACCAGGAGGGCCAGGCGGTGGCTGGAAGACCAGGCAATCTCATATTCATGTGCAAATAAACCAGGAAGGACAACTGGGAAACAAGACAGACCGTGCAATCCAGCATTCCAGCACTGGGAAATAAAGCCTCAAAACCTCTGGCTGTAAAAACCTGTGGGTATTGCGGTGGCAAGAGAAATTGCCAGTCTTACAGAAGAGTCTGTTGGAGGAGCCCACAGGATCCTAGAACATACACAAGCCCACCTACCCAGGAATCAGAGACAGGGAAGCACTTCAAAGGGTGCAATTTGCTTGTGAGAAACAGGCGAAGTAACTGAAAGCAGGGTGAGAACCAAGCAGAGAAGCATTGTTCCTTCTCTGACCCCTCCCCCACTTATAGCACCACAATGCAATGAAGTGGGTTGTCCCGCCCTGGTGAATACCTAAGGCTCTGCCACTTACAAAGTAACAGGTGCGCCAAGACAAAGAAAAATGGCCCAAATGAAAAAACAGATAAAAACTCTAGAAAAAGAACAAAGTGATGAGAAGATAGCCAGCCTATTAGATGCAGAGTTCAAAACACTGGTGATCAGGATGCTACAAAAATTACTGAGTACCACTCCAACATAAAGAAAGAAGTGAAGTCTATATAAAGTGAAATAAAGAAAAATATACTGGGAACCAACAGTGAAGGGAAGAAAACCGGGACTCAAGTCAACGATACGGAACAAAAAGAAGAAATAAACATTCAACCAGAACAGAATGACGAAATAAGAATTCAAAAAAATGAGGAGAAGCTTAGGAACCTCTGAGACAACTTTAAATGTTCCAACATCTGAACCACAGGGGTGCCAGAAGGAGAAGAAGAACAAAAAATTGAAAACGTATTTGAAAAAATAATGAAAGAAAACTTCATTAATCTGGCAAAGGAAATAGACATGCAAGTCCAGGAAGCACAGAGAGTTCCAACCAAGTTGGACCCAAAAAGGAACACACCAAAACACGTTATAATTAAATTACCCAAGATTAAAGATAAGGAGAGAGCCTTAACAGCATCAAGAGAAAAGGAGACAGTTACCTACAAGGACTTCCCATTAGACTATCAGCTAATTTCTCAAAAGAAACCTTGCAGGCAAGAAGGGGCTGACAAAAATATTCAAAGTCATGAAAGGCAAGGACCTACAGCCAAGATTACTCTAACCAGCAAAGCTATCATTTAGAATGGAAGGGCAGATGAAGTGCCTCCCAGAAAAGATAAAGTTAAAAGAGTGCATCATCACCAAGCCCTTATTAAGTGAAATGCTAAAGGGACTTATCTAAGAAAAAGAACAAGATCAAAACTATGAACAGTAATATGACAACAAACTCACAATTATCAACAACTGAACCTAAAAAAAAAAAATCCTAAGCAAACAACTAGAACAGAATCACAGAAATGGAGATCAGAGGGGTGGGGGAGAGGGAAGAATTGGGGAAAAGGTACAGGGAATAAGAAGCACAAATAGTAAGTATAAAACAGACAAAGGGAGGTTAAGAATAATATAGGAAACAGAGAAGCCAGAGAGCTTATATGTATGACCTATGAATATAAACTAAGGTGGGGTGAGGAGAGAGGAATGCTGGAGGGAATGAGTGTACTGGGCAGAGGGGGTTAAAGAAGAGAAAAAAATGGGACAATTGTAATAGTATAATCAATAAAATATACTTAAAAAATCATTGTTAAACAAAATTATTTCTTGCAATCATGATCATAGTTGTTTACTGAACTATCGGACTGTCAAGTGCCTGCCAGGAGAACACTAAATAAAGATTAAGTAAGTGAATTGATAAATTGAATAAATGGCCCCAGTTGGTGTGGCTCAGTGGATTGGGCACCGGCCTGCAAACCAAGGGGTTGCCAGTTTGATTCCCAGTAAGGGCACATGCCTAGGTTGCAAGCTGGGTCCCCGGTTGGGGGCGTGCAAGAGGCAGACGATAGGTGTTTTGTGCATCTCTTTCTCTTGCACGTCTCTCACAGATCAGTGTTTCTCTCCCTCTCTTTATCCCTCCCTTCTCCTCTCTCTGAAAATAAATAAAATATTTTTAAAAATAAATTGAATAAATGATTTAATTAAATATAACTTGGCAATGAGGCCTCCCTTGATCATCTTATATAAAATAATTCTCCAGGTCCCTATATCTCCATTATGCTTTATTTTTCACCATAGAACTCATAGTCATCTAATATACCATATATATATTTGTTTATGGTCTTTCTATTACTACAAGATCATTAAGTTCCATGACAGCAAAGATGTTATATCTGTGTTTTGTTTTGTATTGTTCTTTCACTGCTGAATTCCCAGGCACACAATAAACATTCAACACATATGTGTTGTATTGATATTTAAGTGAAGTTTTTAAATATATATATAAAGAAATGCCAATTATTTAGCAATTACTAAATATTTTTCTTAGGTAAAGTTTATTTATATAGAAAGGTAGTAGAATATGCCACCCCAAATTATACCATTTTTGTATAAGCATTATTTTTAGATGAAACCAATTGAAAAGAAGGAGATATAAGAAAAGTTTTTGCCTTTGCCCTAAAGCAGGACATAAATTTACAAAGGTGTATTGCCTCTCCTCTCTACCAAGAAGGACAAAGGTTAGTCCTGGAGACAATGTTAGACCCCTATCAGTAGAGAAAACAGCAACTTAAAGCTGCACAACAAATTGTACTCTTGTTTACCATGCTTTTTATGGTAATCTCCCTATAGGAGATCTCCCTCACACCTTTCTTTCTTTTGTCTTTAGCTGAAGATGGTATTTAATCTGGAATTCTAAGCCACCTCTGAGAGTTATTCATTTTTTCCTGAGTATGTCCCATGTATACAGGACATATACATGTTCATAAACTTCTGTTTGTTTTTCTCTTGTTACTGTGTCTTTATTTACAGGAGTCTCAGCTAATAGCTCAGAGGGTAGAAGGGATATTATTTTGCTCCCCTACACTACCTATCTATCTATCTATTAATCTATCTTCCAGCTTTAACCACACAAAGATCTTGAAGCAAACTTAAATCAGTGACAATGAGCATGCTTAATACCCAAATTCCATGTCCTAAATACCATCCACCACTAAGTGGAAGCAAGACTTCTTGGAGAAATAGCCAACTCCAAGTCTGAGGCTGGAATAAGTGTTACCATATGCTGTGTGCCTAATAAGGTAGACTTCAAGATTTTTCTTAAGTAAAGTTCATAGTATGTCAGTTATACCTCACTAAAATTGGTTTTTGTTTTTGCTCTTTATTAGGAGGAAGAAGGAAGAGAAGAACTGTCTAACTCAACAGGTCTTAAACTGTGGTTTAAAAATCTTGAGGGACCCCAAGATCCTTTCAGGAGTAAGAACTTCTCATAATATTACTAAGATGTTATCTGCTTTTTTCCATAATTACATTTGCACTGATGGTATAAAAACAAAGGTGAGTAAAAATGCTGATTACTTAGCACAAATCAAGGAAGTGGCACCACACTGTGCTGGTAGTCATTGTATTTTTTATTATCATGCACTCACAGTAAAAAACAAACAAACAAAAAGGATGGATAGAGGGATGGTGAAAAAATAAAGCCACTTTTACTTAAAATCATTAATTGTAATAAATCTCAAACTTAATTGTATATCTTTTTCTTATTTTATATGAAAAATGGAAATAAGACATTTCTGCTACATACCAAAGTAGGATGATTGCCCCAGGGGAAAGCACTTGTGCAATTGTTTGAGTTCTGAGCTGAACTAACAGTTTTTTCATGTAGCACCATTTTTACCTGAAAGAACTGATGGGCATACTGTGAGTATTTTAACTGGGGTATTTGGCACATTTTCTCAAACATAAATTAAGTGAGCCTGTCACTTCGCGGAAAACAACTGACAGTGTTGAGCTTTTAAGTGAAAATTAGAATTTTGGAAAACTTGTATCTGCCACTGTTAGCTAAACAATTTCTCAATACTTAAGGATTTTCTGGAAAGATCAATGGTGATAATAATAAATGTGATCTTTTTAATATTGTTTAATGAGATGTGTCTATGTTCAGAAATTTGCATAATTCAATAGGTTAGTATTTTCCATGTGAAGAATGCATGATGTGGCAAAGTTATGTACGGCTGAAAAATCCATCAAAGTACAAAGGAGATCAACAAATCTGATAGGATTTCAGATTCTACATTGCAATTAAATTTTAAGAAATTACCACTTGTCAAGTGTTGACATGGTATCAAAGAGTAATATCTATGATTATCTAAAAAGGCCACTAAAATACTCCTCCATTTTCCAATCACTTCGACCAAAACAAAATATTGCAACAGGTTGAATCCAGAAGCATATATGAGAATCCAGTGTCTTCTTTTAGGCCAAACAGTAAAGACATTTATAAAAATGTAAAACATCTTCTCACTAAATCCATTGTATGTTGGAAAATATAACTATTTTATATATACGGTTTATTATGGTTATTTTAAAACTAACTGATAAACATACATTTTTAAATTTCTTTATTTTATTTTCTAAATACAGATAACAGAACCTCCAAAATAAAAGTTCAATAATTTTTAAGAGTAAAAAAGTGTCCTGAGACCAAAACGTCTAAGAACTGCTGTTTTTATCTGAGCAGAGAAAGTCAGTTGAGAATGCATCTGCTTTTTGTTCAGAAGAAATCAATGAGTGGCCTTTATTAGTTATGTAAATATATGATGAACAGACAACTGCTACTCTGGGAGAAAAGGTAAGAGGACTTTTTGTGACCTGAAAAAAGGCTGTTCCTCAAGTCTTGGTACACAGAGGTGGTCACTGTGTATAAAAATTTACATGGAAACCAAAAAGCATCCAGGAAGGAAAGTGAATCAAATCTTGATCCCTTCCCTTTGAGATTCAATGTCTTTGTAACCACTCTGAAGGCTTGAGAACTTGCGGGAACAAAGAACATTAAAGGATTCTAAGGGGAACTCATCACAATGGAGAAATCTGTGTAGGTGATCCAGGTCCCCACATCAGAGCCTAGAAGGCCACAGAGGAGGAATAGTTCCTACAGAGTATGAAACTGAAGACAGCAAACTCTAGATCCTGCTACCTGACCCAGTGATTTGGCCTCAGGAATAATGACTAAACGTGAATGTAAACTAGAAGAGCCAGTGCTCGGAAGCCCACACATGGGCCTCCGTAGAGATCTGGACTAGGAGGAACCTTGTTCCTGCAATGAAGACCAGGCCTGGGCTGAACCACTCTTGTGCAGTGACATCACACAGCAATGATTTTGGAGCAGCAGCCTTTAAACCAGAACCCCTGAAAAATAAATTTGATTCCCTCATTCTTTCTCTGCCTGGTGTTTGAGACCAGAATTCATTCTTTTGGAATGAATAAGCCCCTATTATTTTTGGATGATTGGCCAGGAAAGGACAGCTTCAAAAGAGACATTCAGGATTTCATGCAAATATGAGGCCTCAGATGTTTAATAGAAAGGATAAAAATGGTGTCTGTATTAGCACAGCAAGCTGGCAAACCAGGTAAAGTTCTGCTGGATGCTATGCTAGGCAGCCATGAACAAAATACAGCCTCAAAGTACTCCTCTACCTGGCCCCAAAGAGCTTACAGCTGCCAGAAAGAAACAAGAGAACAAGCCTTTGTGTTGTACAGACAAATGTTTTATATTATGAATAAGTACAGAGTGCTATGGGAACAGGTAGAGGAGTACTCAACCAAGTCTCAAAGGGTAGATAGGAACATACCCTCAAATGTATGGAGTGTGTGCAATGTATGGATTGCATTAATGAGAACATTTATTGCTAGCCATTAAAACAGTTCCTCAGTGTCAGTGATTGAACACAATAAATATTTATTATTTGTTCAGTTCAGACAGAGTACTTGGTGTTCTCCTTTAAATGTGTCTCAGGGACAGAGACAACTCCTCTTTTGTGACCACACCAACGTACAGCTTCAAGGCTACCCAAGCGTCGGCCAGTGGACCTATAGTGCAGGAGTAGAGTGGAGTGGGGTGGAGATAGTGGTGTGTAAGAAAAAGACACATCAGGTACTTAGCTTGGGCCTGGAAGTAACACATATACCTTTCAATTACATTCCATTAGCCAGGACTAGCCATCATGGCCCCGCCTAGATACAAGAAACATGAGTCATGTAGGTTTCTTGGACCATAGGAAGAAAATGAAATGATTGGGTGAACACACAGCATTCTCTGTCACACAGAAGTAATTTCCAAGTTAAAGGATAAGAGAGGGTAAAACAGAAAAGGCAAGAGTGGAGAAGTAGAGCATTTCAGATAAAAGTCACTGCACATTAAAACCCAAGGGCTGAAAGATCTTGATGTGATGCAGCGATAGTGAAAAGTGTCTTAGGAAGTTGTGATAAGCCATGAGGTTTTAAAAGGTAAGCAGGGCTTTAGCATAAAGGGTCTAGAAACTTTGATCCAGGGTGTTGCAGTGGATATGAAGAAAAGAATAGGGATTTTTAGAAAGAATTGGAGTAGTAATTGAGCATATTTGATGATTGTTTGAATAAGGAGCGGGGAAATGAAGGGTGAGAAAGAAGCAAGGATGGTGCCATTTACTGAGACAGACTTTGAAAAAAAAAGGAGCTATTTTAAGGGGAAATATGATATGCTTGTGGAACAGCCAAAGGAAGCCAGAAGGTATTTGAAAAGCTGGGCCTAACGACAGATCTTAACTGGAGATGAAAGATGTGATAGTCATCAATACAGAGATAGCGCTGGAAACTATAACTGTAGATTTCCAGGGAAAGTGTGAAGAGCCAGAAAAGAATCAATGATGTACTGTTAAGTGTTCTAACAATCAGCTCTCCGGCAAAAGAAGCCCTGATTTGTAAGCAATTGCTGATGTTTGTGGTGTAAATACGCACACCGAGGTCAATTTCAAACCACCAACATGTCATCACTGAACATGAAGTTGAGAAGAGATGCACCCAGTTGGTTCTTGAGAGCTGTTGCAAGCCAGTTCCAGCACATCACAGAACACAAGAGATCCTTGTGTGCAACCCTAACATGAATTTATTTCAGAGATAAACAGAACAAAAGAAACCTTGAAAGAAGAAACTGTCCTAGGAACCACAGAAAGAAAAAAGTCAAATACAATAAAGACCAAACAATGTCCATTGTATTTAACATCAAGGAGATCATTAGTACCCTTGATAAGATAAGTTTTAATGGAGACAGATGATAGTAGGCCTAGAGGTTAATGTGAAATCAAATGTTAGAAACCACAACTGTAGATATTTTTGGACACCAAGAATAGTCAAGATGCATTCTATTTTCTGATAGAAAGTAGAGTTGGACCAATCATTACAAACCATGGCATTTATCCTTACTTTCCTACATCCCACAACCCACACACATATCTAGATTTCTGTAGTCCTATGCTTCTCACAATCAACCTCAAATAAAGTGGTACCATTTATTCAGGAGGCATAGAAAAATGTATGGAGTGTGTGCTAGATTGTGCTGTTGTCAACTTGGCTGACTACAAGTGCTAAAAAAATGCAATTGCAGACTGGAAAGGTGATTTGTATTATACAGCAGGTCTTTGAATGTTTTATTATAATGTCGATGAGATGTTGTGGGAATTTAACTGTTGTTTATATCAATTAGCCTATGATAAAACTGATGTCATACATCATTTTGCTTAAAGTCTCAGAACCTATTAACTATATTAAGTGAGAACTTACTGTATAGCAGTAACACAATTGGTAACACCGCCACCTCTGGTAACTTGGAAGATAGAAAATGTACCTAAGGAACTTTTAGATCTAGTTACAGTGATTTCCAAATAGAATGCTTAAAGTACCAGTTGGTTAATCCTATTTGCATATGATAAAGAACTGGAAGGGGGCAGGGGTGGGCGGGAGGAATGGAACTAAAGAGGGCACTATAGTTTTCAAGCAGAATTTAGAACAAATGGAAAATCTAGGACTTGCTTCTATTGAAATACAAAACTGTTTCACATCTCCAGCTGATCCAGGTAGCAAAAGATTCTCAGAGTGAAAAATAGCCTCAGAGTAAAGATGAAATCAAGGGTTTGGTTATCAGGTTCTTTGCTAAAACTTTAGAAACATTAAAGGTGGTGCCTAGTAGACATTCTCAGTTAGTCAAAAGGGCTTCTAGTAATCTTAAGGGCATGGTCCTAAAGAGACCTAATCCCCAGATAGCTATGAAAAAGTCCAAAGGTTGGGCCTGTCTCAAATTGTGGACATGATTTAATCTAATGGAGTGGACTATAAGTCTGACATATATAAAGTCCACAGTTTTTTAAGGGAGTTATATAGCTCAGACTAAAAGAGACTGAGATTGTCCAAATTACAGGTAGACCTCTTGGCCTCCAAGTTTCTATGGGTAGGAAGTAGGTTGAGGAAACTAGTCAGCTACAGACACAGGCTGTTTTTTAAGGAAAATAGTCTATCTCAGAAAGTAGAGCCAAGATCCCTGAGGATGGAACTAAGAGCTTCAAAATGCAATAAACTAGGAAGCCACTTCACAGAGCAGAGTCAGGCCATAATGAAGGAACATTCCTTGTCACCAGAGTAAAGGATCTGGCTACATGTGCCCAAGTGGACTTCAAAATTGCTATGAACCAGTGATTGCTATGTACACAGTTGGGTAAACATAATGATGTAGTCTATACATACAACGGAATATTATTCAGCCTTAAAAAGAAACTTCTGTCATATGCTTCAACATAAATGAAACTTGAAGACATTATGCTGAGTAAATTAAGCTAGTTACCGAAGGACAAATACTGAATGATTTCATTCATATGAGGTAGAGTAGTCAAATACAGAGAGAGGGAAAGCAGTATGATAGCGCCCAGGGGCTATGGGGAGGGGAGAAATAGGGCATTGTTGTGTACAGAGATTTAGTTTTGCAAAATGAAAACATTCTGGAGACAAATGATAGTGAAGATTGTACAACAGTGTGAATGTACTTAATACCACTCAACTGTACAGTTAAAATGGCTAAAATGGTAAATTTTATGTAATGTACATCTTATGAGTTTTTTAAAAGAACAAAAATAGCTGCACCCAGAGAGCCTTATCCACATTAAGATCTGGTCAGATCAAAAGATAGTAACTTTGCCCCGGCCAGGTGGCTTGGTTGATTGGTGTATCATCCCATATACCAAAATATTTCAGGTTTGAGCCCTCATCGGGGCACGTGCAGGAGGCAACCAATAAAATCAGAGGACATATCCTCAGGTGAGGATTTTTTTTTAATATTTTTTTTAAAAAGATAGTGAACTTTAAGTCTGACACAAAAATTGGTGTAAGAGTTTTGAAGGACTTGCAATGTATATAAGCATATTTCATATATGGAAAGAATGTGAATAATTTGTATCTAGAGCATGACTTCAATAAACTGTGAAAAAAATGGCCACAAAGTTTTTTTTTCATTGCTGTATGTATGTTCCTTTGCTACATGACTTTGCATCTCCTTGCCCATCAAGAGTTAGAGTCCACTTGTCTGCACTTTGAATCAGAATTTGGCCATATGTCTTACTTTGGCCAACAGGACATTAGCACAGGTGATGCAAGCAAAGCCTTCAAAAATACTTATGTATTGGGGGTTGCCTTCACTTGCTGCTGGAAATCCTGCAACCACCTTATAGAAGAAGCCCAGGTTAGCCTCCCATAAGATGAGAGACCCATGGAGAGAGATCCAGCCATCCCAGCTGAGGCCACAGACAGAAAGGCCATTCTAGACCATTCAGCCTCAGTCGATCTGGCTTGGAGTGGAAGACCCACACTCCCACCCAGTGAATCAGAAGAAAAAATACTTTTATTTTGTTTTAAGCCACTATGTTTTGAATGGTTTGTTACTCAGCAAAGGCTAACTGGTACAGGATGGTTTTAGATTGACAAAATAACTGGTGAATTCTATTGACATTTAGTTGGTGGAACCAGGTTTTTTAAATATCTAGCAGTACACACATGCAGTACTGCACAATGAATAATTATCACATCCAATTGCCAATAGTGTCCCTGCTGAAGAACACTGGGACCATGCCTGAGGACCTTGCCACATCGACTGGAAGAAAGAAGAGTTAAAGGAAATTAGTGTTTATTGAGTACTTATCTATAATAGGTATTTTACATGCATCATTTTATTGATTCTACATAACAACCTTCAATGATTAACCACTCAACAGATAAGAAAAATGAATCTCAGAGAGGTTGACTTGGTTGTTTCATGTCACATAGCTAATCAGTAGAAACACCAGACTTGAACTTGATATATATGTCAAATGTTATCTCAAAGAAGTCTTCCCTGACCACTTACTTTAAAGTGCCTTCCTCATCCAGCACCATTACTCTTTATTAGGTTACTCTTTTGTTTTTTTATAGTGCTAATCAATATTTGAAATCAATGCGTTTGTTTACTTATTGTCATAAGCCCCCTATCAGGAAGTAAGACTTCGGGACTTGCGAAATTTATTTGCTACTGCAACTCCAATGCCTAGAACAGTGCTAGGCTCACAAAAAACACTTAGCAAATTACTATTGAATGAATGAAGTGAATGAATGTCTGACCACTAAATCCAGATGCCTAGACCTCATGCAGGCTGATTTCTCTCAGCTTCTGTTTTTATTGGTCTCAGATCCCTTCTCTCCACTGGCTCGGATTAATATCACCCAGCCTGAGAACTCTGACATGACTAAAGGAATTTCAGAAATTCTCTAATACAATCCCTCATTTTCCAAGTAAGAAAAATGAGGTTCACTGACATCTCCCCAGGGATATCCTTTCTCATGCAGTTTGTTGGTCTCAGCACTCTTGCTTTCCTAAGCCTGTTTATTCATCTTTAAAATGTAGACAATAACCACACTGCCTGTTTCACTACGTTGCTGTATGAATAATATAAAATCATGTGACTTCCTTAAACCTTACCAGCCCCAGGGGTGAAAATTAAATATCACAATAACAACCACAGATGGTGACATGGAGCCTGTGGTAGTTTCACATATGCTGACTCAAGCTCTTAAAAAACTGAGCTTTTTAATTTGATCATAACTTAGACACTTGTTATATCAACAAATTCCCTCTCAACTTTATATGATTGTTATAATTGCAGATAACAAGACAAGTATGGTTATCTATTGTTGTGTAACAAACCTCCTCAAAGCTTAGTGGCTTAAACAACAATGCTTTAGACTTCTGGTCAAGACAGAAGTGTAGGTAAACATGGCTTGCCTCCTCACAAACCACAGCAAAAATTATAACTAGACTACAAAACAAATATCACCCAGAATCATCAGAAAATCGAGCCATATAGAAGTTTGTCGACCAAGGAATTAAAGAAATCACATTCTTCCAGATAGGTTGGAGGGGTGGAGATGTGCAGATGGGCAGAGATGCAGAATGGGTGGTCCCACACCCATGTGTGGTAGATAAAAATCAGGAGGGATACCTCAGGAGCAAGGAATCCCAGCCCAGGGTTCTACTGCTAGGAAGGTAAGTCCCCATAACTTCTGGCTGTAAAAACCAGTGGCAGTTGGAACAGTGGAAGAAACTGCAGGATTCTCAGGAGTCTCCTCTTTTGGGCCTGCAACAGACATAGAACTTATCTAGACTCACTCCCTCTGAACTTCAGCCCTGGGGCAGCAGCTGGAAGTGCACCAGTGACATACTGGGGAAAAACTGAAGTGTCTGGCATCAAGGAGAGTGCCAGGAGACAGCTTCCTCCTGGACAAAACCCCAGAATCCAGGCAGTGGCATTGTCCCCTTTCTGAGCCCTCCCCCACACAGAGCCACAGAGCTGAGACACCACATCAGAGACATCATCAAACTGGTTCACATGGTTTGCCCCACCCAGGTGATTATCTAAGGCTCCATCCCATCTAACTTACAAGTATACTTTTCTACAATAGGCCATGCTACTAAGACAGGGAGTCAAAGCAGCTCTACCTAATACATAGAAACAAACACAGAGAAGCTGCCAAAATGAGAAGACAAAGAAATATGACCCAGATGAACAGAATAAAACTCAAGAAAAAGAACTAAATGAAGTGGAGATAAACCATCTATCAGATGCAGAATTCAAAACACTAGTTATTAGGATGTTCAAGGAACTAATTCGATGCTCAAGGAATGAATTAGGATGTTTAAGGAACTAAAGAAGACCCAAGCAGAAATGAAGGTTGCATTAAGTGAAATAAAGAAAAATTTACAGGGAACCAACAGTGGTGTGGATGAAGCTGAGAATCAAATCAATGATTTGGAATGTAAGGAAGAAAAAAAAATATTCAATCAGAACAGCAAGAAGAAAAAAGAATCCAAAAGAAAGGAGAGGCTAAGGAGCCTCTGGGACATCTTCAGAGGTACCAACATTTGAATCATAAGGGTGCTGGAAGGTGAAGAGAAAGAGCAAGAAATTGAAAACTTATTTGAAAAAATAATGAAAGAAAATTCCTTAATCTGGTGAAGGAACTAGACATACAAGTCCAAGAAGCACAGAGAGTCCCAAACAAGATGGACACAAAGAGGACCACACCAAGACACATCATAATTAAAATGCCAAAGTTTAAAGATAAATAAAAATCTTAAAAGCAGCAAGAGAAAAGCAGAGAGTTACCTACAAAGGAGTTCCCATAAGATGGTCAGCTGATTTCTCAAAAGAAACTTTGCAGGTTAGAAGGGACTGGCAAGAAGTATTCAAAATGATGAAAAGCAAGGTCCTACAACCTAGATTACTCTATCCAGCAAAGCTATCATTTAGAATAGGAGGGCAGATAAAGTACTTCCTAGACAATGTAAAACTAAAGGAGTTCATCATCATCAATACATTATTATATGAAGTGTTAAAGGGGCTTATTTAAGAAAAAGAATATCAAAACTATGAACATTAAAATAGTAATAAATTCACAACTATCAACAATTGAATCTAAAAAACAAACTAAGCAAACAGAAACAGAATCATAGATATGGAGGGTTATCAGTTGGGAACAGAAAGATTGGGGGAAAAGGTGCAGGGATTAAGAAGTACAAATTAGTAGTTACAGAATAGGCCAGGGGCTGTTAAGAACAGTATAGGAAATGAAGTAGCCAAAGAACTTATATGCATGACCCACAGACATGAACTAAGGAAGGGGGGTTGCTGGAGAGAATGGGGATACCAGGTGGAGAGGGGCAAAGGGGGAACACTGGGACAACTGTAACAGCATAATCAATAAAATACATTTTAAAAAGGACAATGGCTTATGGGAACATCTGCAATAGTGCCAACAATAAAAAATAAAGAAAAAAACAAACAACAATGAATTATTGGTTTTCATAATTCTATTGGCTGTATAGTTGGTTCTCCTGCTGATTTTACCTGGGCTCACTCATGCAGCAACATTCAGCCCATTGACGTGCTGGGGACTGGGCTCAGCAGGAATAGCTGGGGCAGCTAGGACTGTCTCTCCTCTTGATCTTTCATCCCAGGCTTCTTCAATGACACGGCATTCCAAGGAGACAAAGGTGGAAGTTGCAAAGCTTCTCGAGGCCTAAATTCCAGGACTAGTACAACATCACTTCCACCATATCCAGCTAATCAAAATAAGCCACATTTCCAGCCCAGGTTCCAGAGGATGAAGAATAGAGTCCACATCTGGGTAAAACAGCAAAGTTTCACATTGCTGAGGGCAGTGCATTATGAAGTGTGAAGAACTTGTGGCCATTTAAACAACTGTTGTGCCCTGGCCAGTGTGGCTAAGTGAATTGAGCACCAACCTGTGAAATAAAAGTTTGCTGATTCAATTCTAGGCCAGGGCACATGCCTGGATTGTGGGCCAGGTCCCCAGTTGGGAGCGTGAGAGAGGCAGCTGATTGATGTTTCTCTCCCTCTCTTTCTCCCTCCTTTCTCCTCTCTCTAAAAACAAATAAATAAAATATTTTTTAAAAAGTTGCTGTGATTCCACATTGTATTATTTTCATAGCTCAGACCAATGTTAAGTATTGTTAATGACATAATTCTGATTTTTAAAGCATACAGGGAAGCAGTAATCAAATAAACAAATCTACTGTCAAATAGCTTTGTTACAAGATTTTCTAATAAAATTGATTCTCAGCCTTTTTATAAGATTGTTATAAAAATCAACAAATGTGTATCCTTCCCATTGCACATACACACCAGAAGTAGTTCTCCTTACCAGCAACCATTTAATTTCTAGTTCTAGTTCTTTTTAATATAAAAACTTTCCTTGAGTTTCTAGTTAGCTATGGCAGTACTTTCATCAGTATTGTAGCTTGGCAGTTACCTAAGTTTCCTACTTATTTTGGCCAAGTGCCACCTAGAATATTAAGTTCCCTGAGACAAGCTGTCAAAGGCAACACTCCTGGAACTGCCTATTGCATTTTTTTTTCCCACACTTGTTGGGAATAGCAAGGCTCCCACAGGGCAAAGCAATCCCCTATGAATCTAGAAGGGGAAAAAATCGCGGGAAGAGCCAGACTCCAACATGCAACTTCTGGTAAAGCCTACAAAACTACTTGTTTTAAAAGCTGGGTGGGCATTAACTTTTAACGGGGACTTTTTAGTTGCTCAATGATTTTTGGAACCAACAGATATTCTGTAAAAACTAAAAAAAAAATTATTTGGAGAAATATTCCTCAATCTTTCTCTTAATCAGCAAAAGAAATGCAAACTGCGCCACCACCCCCACCCCCCCGCCCCGTCATCTACTTTTAACCATTTGTTAAAGAACTTGGGAAGACTCAGTTCAAGTCCCAAAGTACAAAAATTGTTGAAGATAGCATTTATCTTACATGCCTTGAAAATCTGTCATTTGTAGACAAAAAAATGTTAAAATCCTGGTGGCATGAGTCCAGAATAAGAAAATAATTAACTAAAGTAAGTAAAGCTGTCTGAGTTATCCATAAATACTTCTAAATTTGAATACCATTCACATCAAAACATTACTTCTGAGATTTTATGATCACTGTATTTGGCACTATTGACTTAACTAATAACATTTGTTCACAAGTAAATAAAACAAAATACATAGAAGGAGAAATTGGTGCCAAATAGTAAGTTATCAAATTTTTTGATCCAAAGGAAAAGTAATAAAAAACAGGTTTCTCTGATAAATTAAGGGGAACTTAACTTTAATTTTTCTATTGAATTTAATATTCTATTTCTCATTAAAAAATTTTAAATTCTTATAATGTGCAATTAATTACTTAATGAAAGCTATCATATATTTTCATGTAATGAACATGGTAGGTTTTCATTCAGTTTTATTTCATTTATAAATGATCATTATGTTTATGTACTTAAATCCACATGTGTATTACGACTTGACTTTATTTGAACTCTCCTAAATTTAATAAATTACAAACTTTTGGGTAATATGCACATTTTCCCCACTCCCCTTAATATATTGGATATAATTGGGTATAATAATAAAATTGATTTTCTTTTTTGTGGCCATTATTTAGATTTTCATTTATATAGTCAGAAACTAACTTTTAAGCATTTGGATATATCACTTCTTCCAAGGGTTTCCCCTAGAGCACTATAAATTTGAAATGAGAAGAAGTATGGGCCAATGAGTAAGAAAAATTTCCAGGAATGAATCCTTGCTAAAGATTACACACAATTGAATATTTCTCATTTTAAGTTATTCTTACTATGTTATCTCCAAAGGGTCAGGCATTAAGCTTACATTCACCCTGATCACCTTAATTAGACTTGATCCAGATTTATGAGGACTATAAAATTAGGAAACTTTCATTTAAAAAATGAAATGGTTTCCCAAAGCACATCCAGCATTACTTAAGACTGCATTATTTCAGCTAGTTGGATACATTTCATCCACAGCTCTAGGCAGGTCTGTAAGAGTTCTGTGACTGACGCCTAATGGAACCAATTTTCACTCTGGCAGAGCAAATTCAAGTTCTAATACTAACTTGAATTCCAGTTTCCTTTGGATGCCAGGAATCAGATCCTTTAGGAAGAAAATGCATTAGAGCATCTGCCTATTAAGCAATATTCCATTTATTTCATCTAAATAGCTAGCAGGAACAATTGACTAAAATCAAACCTAAAATAGAAAACAAAGAGTTTTTCTTTAATTACTGAATTTGCTTTATTCCTTTTTTAGATTCTTTCCCTATTCTCCTTCTTGGCCTCAATTTTCTACAAACTTTCCCTGTCTCAATTGAGGTCCACAAACCTTTTTAAAACAGGAACAAATGTTTCAGTGCCCTCACTCACCTATACCAACAATCATATTACAGACACAGTCCATTGGCCATCACTTACATTTTCATTACCCTGCATCTGATGAACACTGATGCACTTTGGTGTCCTCCTCTGCACTGGATGAAAAAATAATAATTTAGATAGAATTCTCAAAGTTAGCATGTTTTGTCAATAGCTTCGTTGTTCCTTGTGTCCATTCATCATGTCTTGCTTGCTATTGAAATCTTTCCTTATTTTCCAATATTATTAAAGCCCATCATCATTAAAGACATCTCAAAAAGAGATACATACCTCTTCAACTTCTAAGATACTGTCAACTAAGAACCATATTTTTAATACTTTAAATTCTATTGTATTGCCAAGCTCCTGAAACAAACATAATACTCTCGTGTATTGCCTAAGATGGAATTTCATGTAGACAACAATGTGATAGGAAAGATGATGCTGATCTAATGATTTGGGCATTGCCCTTCAGTAACTGTGCTCCTCTGAGAAAACAGCAATGGTTTTCTTATTATCAGAACACATAAAAATGTATGTTTTCTCTTATATTTTAGGGAGGAAAAAACACTGGAAAAACAACTTAACAGTTATATTTGTTTTCATCCAGTTTCATTAAATATACTTTGGACACATATTTTTTATAAAAATTACATATTATTATACAGGCCATTTAAGGGATTATTGTATTGTTTTAGTTTTATTTTTCACAAAACTCAAATATAATTAAAGCTTCATGAAAAGGCCAAAAACACAAATCATTCTACTAATTTTCCTAATTTTCCCCTCCTTCAGTAGGAATTACCTAAGTAATTTGAACCAGATAGTTTAAATTGTTGGAGGTAAAGCTCAGGGAATAAATCTCTATATATAGAATGCATACACTGTTTTAGTCATTTTCAATTAATGTAAAGTAGTTTTGCCAAAATATGACTACAAGTGGGAAGCCATCATTTTGAACACTTAGAACAATTATGATCTATTTGTATTATTTGTTGATACTGATATAAAAATACTGATTAAACCTTTTGTTAATGCTATTTTCCATTTAACCGTAAAGAAATGAATTCAAAGCAAAAATTTACTGGTTTACCAAAGATTCTTGATGAAACTCACATGCAGCGCAAAACAAAATAGATCCTCAGCAGTTGTTGTTCCCAACTTCAATGGAAACTTAAAACATGAGTATGGATTTATAGATCATACATTACCAGCTGATTAGGGGAAAGTCTGCACATGATGAATAGTCTGTGTGTGTTTTGTGCGAGAAAGAAAGCAAGCCAGAAAGGGGGGGGGGGGAGAGCCACAATCGTATAATGAGAGTTACCTCTCTTAGGAGATTTATTAATGGGAAGTAGAGAAAAAGATAACTCAGGACTTTTCTCTCTGTGACAACACTAGGAAAAAAGCAGCCATCATATATAATTTACTACAGAATCTCTTGTTTTAGAAATAGACTAGAGGGAATACAAACTCTGTTGCATATGCATATATGTATAGATGTATATACACATTTTTCTCTTCCGAAATGTTTATATCAAATCTGCTTTATATCAAAATGAGTTGAGCTTCCAACAGGGACTGAGTAAAAAAGGACCTTCTAAAAACTTTTCTGAACTCAGCAAGTGTTTTAAAAGTGAACTAATGAGCAGTATCTCTCAATCACATAAAAATGCTGCAATAGGGACTGCCTCTCTGTATTTTGATTTTGAAAAAAAATGCTCTGGCTTTTAAAGAACGAAGAAGGAAAGCCTTCTCCATCCTTCCTTCCCTCCCTCCTACCTCTCCAGTTTGACCACTCCATTTTCCTAGATTTTCTTTTTAAATAAAGGTCTCTCTCTCTCTCTCTCTCTCTCTCTCTCTCTCTCTCTCTCTCTCTCTCTCTCTCTCTCTCTCTCTCTCTCTCTCCCCCCCCCACCTCCACGACCGCAAGTTTGTCTAAAAATGATTTTCCACGTAGGACTCTGAACACATCAACTTGGGAAGGGAACCTCTGCTATCCTGGGACTTAGCCCACTGGCCTGGGTGGTCCCCACCCCTTCTTTACGCCCTCTGCTTTCCTCGCTTCACTGCGGGGCGGGGCGGGGGGGGGGGCGCCTGAGGGTCTGAGCACACCAAACAGGGCGCGAGGTAAGTTGCAAGTTTGCTCTGGCACTGCGCAGTGTGTCTACCAACTTGTGTTTTTCCCCAGAGAAAACAGCGAGAGACTCGAAGCGCGTCTAGAAGTGCTACTTCTAGTCCGCTTGGAAGCCTCCGAGCCCCGGGACTGGCCGTCTACTTTTCCCTCCTGGGCTTCGGAGTAAACTGGATTTCGGGTCAACTGAACACGCTCGGAGCCTCCAACACCCTAGCGCCCACATCTCCCCTTCAGACACAACGAGAAAGCGCGGGATGGGGCTTGCACTGAGCGTGCGGCCTCAGCGTGACCCGTGGAGAGGCGAGACGCGGGTAGAAATCGACGCCGCGAGAAGCCCGGGAAGGGCGTGGGGAGAAGTACACAGGAGGGCTGTCCCGCGCGCTCCGGCACCGTCGCCGCCAGCTCGCCCCAGTTCAAGCTCCGAAGCGAGCAAGCTTGAGAGCAGACCGATTTCCCTCTAGAGAACAGGCTTTTTGTTGAGAAGGAAAAATATTGGCAAAGAAAGTCAGCTCGCACGTTTTTCGTCTGTCTGCCTCCCAATTAAAAGTGGCCGGGTAGGCGACAGCTTTGCGGTTTTCACAGTGTAAAACGGATTAGCGGAAAAGCTCCAGCCCCTCTCGACTTTCGCTTGCGGTTTGCAACCGCTGGGGCTGGTGTGACCCGGAGGCACCTGCCGGGGCGAGCTTCCCCCGGAGGCGGCCGGGCCCTCGGTCGCGGCTTCCCTGGGGCGAGCCCAGCAGGGTGAAGCCAAGGCCGCGCCACTGGGGAAGGGTGGTTCCCACAGTGCCGGTAAACTCGCAGGGGCCACAGCCCGCCTCCCTCCTCCGAACCCTCAAGCCGCCCTAGCGCTCTGGCCTCAGCTCTCCTCCGTGGCCCGAGGTCTTAAGTGTGCTGGAGATAGGAGACAACAACCCGGGTTCCCTTCTCCAGGACGCGGATCTGGCAAGAGCAAAGGAAAGAATTGACTGCAAATCGCACCGGGATAAGTTACCTTCTTCGTGTCCCGCTCAGGGCTCTTAGGTTTTCCCCAAGATTTTCGAGTTCACTGAGGACACATATTTAAGAAACGAAGAGTTCACATTCACATTTAGTTAAAAAAAGAAGCATCCTTCCACATTCCCTGCTTTCACCAAATAAATAATGCATCCCAATGGGCCTGGGTGAAGCCGGGGGCACCACAGAAGTGCAAGGAAGGGTTCCCTGAGGGTCCACCGCTCCTCCCCGTCTTCTTGCACCTGCACCTGCCCACGAGTTTGCGGGGAATAAGCGCCGAATGCGATTCCGGGATCAGGCAGCCTCATCCAGAACACCGAGACCCGAAACACCCATGGATAGATCAGTCCTCGGCGACCCTTTCCCGCGGGCCTTCCGCCTTTCACAAACGAAATAAAAGTTTGCTTTCAAGTTACAGAAACGTCGTTCTCGTTCTGGTCGTTTCGTCCTGACGCGTGACTTACACATCCTTAAACCTTTTATTACCAGCAAAGGACTATCAACTGCGATTGTTGAAATCGATAGCGGGGCATCAGTGAGCGAGGTTCTGCAGGCAGTAGGTCCAAGAGATCAATGAAGTAGCAGCAGGTCCAGCAGACTCCGACCGTTCCGACGGTCAGGCCCCCTTCGTGAGTGTGACTTGCAGCCATGGAACCTGGGTTGCCAGAGAGCCGAACGCGCGGGTGGGAACCCGGCCGGTTCCACCTTAAGAGCGAGCGCCGCACGGTGGCTGCGGAGGCGCCTGGCACCTGCAGGAGGCGCTGCTGCCCTGCCGTTCCGCCCGCTTGGCCTCGCGCCGCAGCCTCGCCGCTCCGGGTCCTCGGCCCTGGGAGGGGGTGGGGACGCAGGGGTAGGAAGGGCGCGAGTGCAGGCGCTAGGTAAGGAACCCGAGCCCTACCGATTTTGAAGCTGCCTCAGTGAAGCGTCGCCTGGAAGGAGCTTTCAGTACTTCGGCCGCTAGAGGAAATGTGGGGAGGCGCCCTCCCTGCCCCCACCGCCTGCCTCCCGCCACCTTCGCTCCCCGACCCGGGCCTTGCTTCCCGGACCCTTTGTTCTCCAGGTTGGGAGCTGCTGGGTGGGAGTTTCCCCGTGGAAGAGGTCTCTGTGCACCATTTCGAAGGGCAGGGACTCTCGTCCAACTCCTCCGCCCCATCATTCCCCAGACGAGTCCTCCTGACCCCACGGCTCCTTCCTTCGCTTCCCGGTGCTGCCTTTCCGACCCGGACTCCGCCAGCCCCCGAGCGCCAGCTTCCTGGCCCTCCTGTCTGTCTGCCCGCTCCTCTTCCCAGTCCTCTGAGGTCTCTGGGTACAGGGTGGGAGAGGCAGAAGCGAGGGGAAAGAGAAACCACGTTGTCTTCGCGGCTCGGAGAATCCCTGGGGATGATTTTAGGCCTCGACTCCCGGGACGAGCCGCCGAAGAGAAGGTTCCTGGCGCCGGCGCAGGGCGGAGGGCCCGCGCCCCCGCCGTGTAGTTGTGGAGCCCAAGGGTGCACAACAACGCAGCACGGCCGAGCCCCAAGTCCCCAGCTGGAGACTAGGGTACACCGTGGTTCTCTCCCACTGAAGACGAACTGCAATCGAATGTCCTTTTCTTCCTCAAACCCACCCTCTCCGGTGTCCCCCGCCTCGCCTTCGCAGTGCATGACCCGAGGGCTGCCGCGATTTTATCTAGTGAACAGCTACAACTGCGCTCAGCTTCATTTCTCACTCCGGCGAAGGTGGCGCGGCTTGAAACGAGGGGACAGGCATACAGGGGGAGTACAGAAGCTGGGGCAGGAAAGTGAGCGGAGAAGCAGGAGGACGTTGCCAGGTGGCCGGGCGGCCGAGCCGTGAGGGCCCCTTGGAGCCCCGGGTCCAAGTTAACGAGGCAGGACCGCCTGGCGGGCCCGGGCCCGAACTCGGACCCGGGTGGTCGCGGATCAGGCTGAGCCCGCCATCCTTCCTCAAGCCTTCACACAGTGCCATCCACGCACCCAGCATGCTTGTAACCAGAAAAGGGATTCCGCGAGATCCAGGTCACAAATCACAAAGTAGGTGTCCCCCACCCCCTGGTGCAGTGGAGGCAGTGCGGGGCTAACAGCTCTAGGCTTCCGGGAATCCCCTCCGGCCTCTCTGCGTGACCCTGGACCTTACTGGCTTGTGTAGAGCCGCGCCAGCAGTTCTCTCAGCAGCGGGTTCCCCAGGACACACCCCGTCCCCACCCACGAGAGCTGGCGGCCAGCTCGGGATGCCAGGCGGCCTGGCGGGCGCCCTGCCAAATTCCGCTTTCCTCTCTGGGAGACAGGAGCTGCGTCCCAAGCTCGCGAAAGCTAGTAGTTTGGGCTCCGGACTAGCTCACAACACCTCCCTCCCCCACAAAGCGTCAGGGACGTCTCTGCAGGTTGAATTCCTGCTCCGTATCACTTCATTTTAATTAATCTTTTAAAACACCGCCGTCACGTCGCTTGCAGAAAATTAATCAAACCTGAATCCTTGTTGCATAGCAAGAATTTCGATCCGAGTCTTTTAAAAAGGACTTGACTTTGCAAAGTCACGTCTTTTACAGTTCCCTCATTCCCCCTTTAACAAGGGAAATATTGCAAAAGTCAAGACATGTTTGGTTCTTTCTATTTTCACAGTGAAACTTTGCTTATTTCTGATCTTTATTTTCTGTCTTTGAACAAAAAATACGAGGTAAATTACCTATCTCTTAATTCAAAATATAATTAATTTGAATGATCTTTAAGAGCCCAGATAAACTAAGATAATCTTAATTTTAATGTGACACGACCCCTATTTTTCCTTGTGAATAATGAGAATAAAGTAGTCATTAATTAATACCAAGATATCTCCATAGAAGATAGTATCTGGTCTTCCTGAGATGCTGAAACATCAGCTGTATTAGTAATTGATACTGTATAATTGAACATGGAGATAGTCTTCTATTTTTAACCTCAAAGCTCAGTTTATTTGGTGATTACCGACCAAGCTCCTAATAATTAATTTTGTTCTTTCCTGCTGCATAAATAATTCTTATGATTCCCAGTTCCCATACAACACAAAGACTTCTCATTGAACGCTACCTCTCAAAATATAAAATTGTGACACTATATTGTGCATCAACCCTTTCTATCCATTATTTATAAAATATTTGCTCTATTTTATATCATCTTAATTCCCCTTTGCTGTGATTATATACTAAAAAATAAGAGAATATAACTATATATTTTACCAGCTTTGTCTTTCTGTGTTCTGTTCGTTCAACTTAATACAATACTTGAGATCTCCGGTCTTTTGAGTTTCTGAGACTTGAGGATAAATTCCATTGAAGAATCAAACTTTTTTGTGTAGTGAAGTCGCCATAGGTTATACTCTCACCTACTTAACACAGCCCATGTTATCTCACACTTTTCTGTAGTTAAAAATAGACTTGCTCAAACACATTTCCTTTTTTCCATCATGACTTGAAGATCATCTCTCAACAATTTCCTGGGTTACATTTACACTTTAACTCAACTTTGACATTAAAAAGAAATCCCATCCCAAGAAATAGAGAAGTCTTCCAAATAATAATGGAAATTTAGATTCCACCTTTAAGGTATCTATTTTGTACCATCAATTTGCTGATGATCCTCACTTTTTATCTGGTAAAGGAGGGTTATATTTTTCTCATACATGCAAAAATAAACTTCCTATGGGAAAAAAGAAAACCTATGTATTTCTCCAGTATGTCTTCCCCAATAAGTATAAAATAGTTTATACCACCTAAATATTCTTAGTACCTACACTGCCAAACTCTTACATTTTACTTGTCAGTGCTCCTAAAGTGATGAAACTTTAAGTCACTATATGATGGAATAATTCTCTCTTCTTGGATTTTATATTTTCCCACTATAATTTAGACTGAAATGGGATTAAATCAGGATCTAGAGTTCTAATCTTGGTTGATGTTTTGGTGTATTCACCATAATGAGTCCTGTTCCCTGGGGTCATGAAGCTCCCAAATGTCAATCAAGCAAACTGATTCAGAAATGCCATTGTTCGACTCCCACCTCACTGGCCTTCCTCTCATTTTATTTAACAATACCGGAGTTCTCTGATCAGTCACTCGGAATATGAGGCATTATCTGGGGAAAATTCACAAAGTGTCTTGATCTTTCTTTGGGAGATACTGTTAAGGGGTTTCCGAAAAGCAGAAAGTGCTTGTTTATATTTCTGTCTTTGGGCCACATTATGGGTGGAAAGAACCAATGAATACCACTTGAAAGAAAATCATACCGTAAATCCGTCAAAAATTAATTCGTCTAGTTGAATGTTACATTTCTATTTTCGTGTTGGAAGCACCCTGACTTGTCACCGGAGGAGAAGTATGATGGGGCCTGGGTCTATTTGACCTGCCCCCACTTTCAACCCCGTCTGTTTTACCCCATTTAGTAATACTAATGTGTTTAGTCTACACTAGTTAACCAAGAATTTATTTGGGGGCCAGGAAGAGTCAACCTTTGCCCCTGGAGCTCTACCCAGCCCACTCACACACGCCGGCAGCCTCTGCAACTCTCATTTCCCATCCGCAGCCCAGGCCTTGGTCCCAGCTCCGGGACAATTCCCAAAGCAAACGGCGTTGAGTGTGTCACTCGTCCTGAGCAGCCCGAATTAATAATCAGCTTTACTGGTGGAGGCTTTGAGCCTTGCTCTTGAGTTCCCTGTAGGCGCCCAGTGCAGAGCCCGGCTCCTGCGAGGACTTCCACTTGGGAGAGGCAGGCGTGCGGAGGTTTCAAGGGAGAATCTGTCGCTCGCGCCTTTCACCTAGAGTGCTGTGGGGAGGGAGGCAAGAACCTCCCTCCCATTAAGGGTTTGCACATTGGGATTCACCCAAAGTCTCAACAGCCTCGGGCTGGGTCTGCTGGATGCGCCTTCTAGCACAAATCCTCGCTTTCGCAGCGCCGGTCTCCAAACTCCCCAGCCTGGCTCCTGCTTGGTCTCCGCGCTCACACTTAGAGCCGAGGTGACAAGAGAAGGCAGCGGAGGTGGGGACAGGGGGTGGAGTCGCTCTCTGGTGGGACTCAATCAATCACCTTAAAGTAAAGGGTTCAAAAGTTCCAACCGCCCCTTGGAGAGGAGAGAACCTGCTTCTTTCTGCAGCCCGCTGATTCCCAACAGCCGTGCAACTACCCGGGTTCTTGGCCGCCTTCGCAGGAGCCACTTCCCGGGGACAACCTCTTCCGCCCGCACAACCAGGCCAGGTTGACCAAGCCGGCAGGTGATAGTTGGGCTCCCTGAGGACACGCTGTCCCTCAGCACAAACATGCACCCCGCCCCGACAAAGCCGAAGTGCGCGCTTTGCTTTTCCCTTTCTCAGCAAGCGGACAGGCTTGTCTGCCCAGGCCTGGCGGTGCGGGGCCTCTCAGAAACCCGAGCTCCCTTGGACCTGCTCTTCGAGAAGGGGCGGGGTAGAAGGCCAGCAAGCTGCCCTGGAGGCAGGCCGAGAGAATTCCTCAGAAAACCCCTTTCGAAAAACACCAAAACCTTACAAAAGATGTAGCTATGCTCTCCCCCCTCACCCGCCCCCTCCGTCCCCTGCCGCCTTGCACCCTTCCATCCTGTTAGTCCCCTCCAAGCCACCCGGCCTGGCCGTCACCTGCGACCTTGCTAGAGCCTAGCCACCTCTCTCCTTCCCCACCCCCGCTTTTAAGCTCCATCTCCTCACTGACCTTTCCGAGGCCGCGGCTAGGGTAGCCAGGGTACTGCAAAGGAAATGAAATTGTTCTGGAGATTATAGTGGGGCATTTGGCTAGGAGACGTTTCCCCCCACTCTGTTTCTCATGCTTCCATGGTGAGAGTAAACTTGTATTTCCCGTCGCAAGAATAGACAAATTTTCTCGCTTATTTGCAGTGTTGCAAAGTTCTACACACAGATCAGTGAACCTTAAGCACCCTGTTTCAGACCCACATTGTGGAGGTTTGTCAGGGTTCCTGGGCAGTGAGCGTAATGACAGGTGAATCCAGCAGCCCCAGGGGAAGTCAGACCTAACCCCCAAGACTTACAATAGGGCAGGAGTCTGAAAGGTCTCAAGCAGCTTCGAGCAACAGGTACCCACCCTACAGCAAAGCTGGCTTTCAGGATCCCACAGCTTAGGCCCTGGACACAGAACTTGCTCCTCAGTGACCTAGGACAGTCCCCACCAAGAATACCCCCTCCCCCACCCAGAAGGTTCCTTTTCTTCATATCACCCCTCAGTCACATAAGCACAGGAATCTCTGCACTCTGAGTCACCTGCCCAGACACAGCCAGGCCTCCTTTCAGCTTCAGCAGCCCCCCACAGCATAAGTTTATCCTGCTTTCAACCTGCTTGTTTTTCCAGACGTGATTTAGAAGAAGAGGAGGAAAGTGGAAGAAGAGGAGGAGAAAGTCAAGAAGATACAGAATAAAAGAGGGCTAAAGGGGAACTGTCCCAATTATCCCAATTGCCTGTAACTCAGTCTTTCTCACACTCAAGAAGACAGATAACTGGTTTCAATAACTCTAGCTTCCAAAGTAATTTTTTGAGTGATATTTTGTTCCTGGACCTGAATGAAACCAACCTAAAGAGAAGAAGTAGCTTTAGGAAGATAAACAGCTCTATAGGGCAGAATAGCCTCCCTGCAGCCAGTCATTATTTCACAGAGGGCCTGGGGGTTTCAAGCTGCAGGAGCCTAAGTTCTTACTTACACAACCTCAGCCTTTACCCAGCCCTGGGCAGTCCAAATCAGATTCAAAGGAAATGGGGATACTTAGGGCTCCTTCTCTGCCTTGACCATTCCTTGGTAAGGGGACAGTACAGAGATATAGCTCATCCCTAAGACCATGCTCCATGGGGAAGCTCATCGTTGTCACTGGTAGCTAGAATGGGAGAAGACTGGAAGGCTGATGGCAGAGAAGGGAGGGAGCACAAAAGTGTTTGCATTTCCGCAACTCTGAGATTCCACCCTACTCAGCACTCAGACCTTCCAGTCCATCCTTACGCACTCAGGGTAAAACAGACGTCAGCCTCTGGGTTATTAGAAAGAATGGTGGTACATGTAAGGGGTACCCTTTCCAACCCCACACTAGTGTATAAGGGAGGCTATAATGGGTAGGGAAAGATCTGGCAGAGGGAAAAAGAGGCCTGAGCAGCAGCCACAAACCCGAGTCACTCTGAGGAACTCATCCTCATTAAAGAAATCCTTTGTATGATGCTGCATGTCTTTTCCAGATTTGTGGCAACCTCACTGAAGGAGAAGGCAGCAGGCAGCTGCTGTGGCTGCTGCTGCTGCATGTCGGCATCCAGCAGTGTGTCCCTAGCAGCAGACTTAGTATCCCCAGTGTGAAGAGCCCAGGCCTTGCCCATTAGGCTGTGACTGAAAACAATTCCCTCCCTCCAAGCAGCCTCCTTAGTGACTGCTGCAAATCCCTAAACAGATTCCTGGACTGAGAGAAACACAGTTCATAGCATGAATGTCTAAGAGTTGGGCTTGGTAGAAAAAAGAACAGAAAATCCTACCCAATTCTGAAATCATGAACAAAATCATATGTGGTAATGGATATTTGTGCCTGTGTATATGACGGCTTCATACTTTTGGCCCCAGAATGACATTTCAAAAATATTTTACCCATACATAGCACCAAAGGCTGTTTTTAAGGTCTTGCTATTGTGAATTAACCTTCTGTAAACCATATTGTGCATTTTCCCCTCCAGATTTTAATGAAAGAACCGTGCAAAAGCAACTGCTTTGTCCCAGAACTGAAACAAAGACTAATACACAGGAAAGGAGCAGCCTTTCCAAAATGTACTCTTCTCTGATTTGGGGGGAAAGCTCCTAGAGTGACCAGACCATAATTGTGGTTGATATTTAATCCTCTTTAGTACAAAGGCCCATCTTTTCACTAAGCAGACGCACCACTGAGATGTGACCAACCTTTAGAGTTATATCCCAAACTGTGAGTTGGGCTTCGACTTGGATTGTCTAGGCCTCTTCTAAACTGAACAAAAAGGATCTGAAGAAAATCACATTTTTTCTCTTGCAACAAAGCATTCCTAATCACTTCAGCTTGTTGGTGAATTTTTATTCCCGTGTCCACTTGGGGTATTGAAATCGATTGCTGCAATATTTAATATATTACACTTATAGAGTCACTGCTCTCCTAATACTGAATTCTCTCCCTCGTATCTCCAGCTCAGCCTGGTTTCTCTCTTCCCACTCCCATCTGTCCAGGCTCTCTGTACTTCTGTCCACATAACACCTTTAATTCTCAGGCCAGTCCGGCAACTTAACATTTATTTTGTTTTCTAGCACAGAAAATACTGAAAACTCTAGGCAGTGTGGCACTTAAAAGGGGAAATGAGGAGCTCAGTAGATTGGAGAAAATTAACCTGCCACAAACAACCTCATTAAAGAGCTGCCTACCAAGAGTTAAGAATTAATAGCAAAATGGATGGGAGGGGAAAAAAAAACCAAAAAAAAACCTTGAGTGAAGAGACCTTAAAACTGCTTTCCCTGAAAGGTGCATAATTTACAAGCCCAACCTAACATTCAGTTTTATTTCCCTTTCCTAGTGACCTGTCTCATAACCTTGTAATCCACTGCAGGGGCATTTTCTCTTTGGTCCCTTTCTTCTTTTTCACCCATGGGTTTGCAAGTCCAAATACTTTCTGATATTTTTGGTTCAAAAATGCACTTAAATTGTTTGGGACATTTTAATTTAGAAAGACACTTTAAGAGACTCCTGGAATACCCTTTGGGAATTGTTAGATGATTTGAAGAGTGCCCTTAAAAGAATTGTGTTTGGATAGGAGGGGGTGTGAGGTAACCATGCAGAAAAAAACATGAAAAACCAGAGTGAGGACATTTTGTAGATTTAGTGTTCTGATGGTACTGTGGTTTATTTTGCACATGAAGTTAAAATTTAAGTAAAGCCCACATATATGTGCTGTAAGTTGCTTTTCTAATGTTTTATTGGGCATTGTATTCTATATTGACATTTTATATGCATAATCTCATTTCAATGCAGAGCCCCATACTAAATCCTGGGGCAAGCAGATGTGAATGCAGTATGGATATTACACTCAATTTCATTGGCTTCAATGAGACTTTGCACATCACGATTTCCATTGTAATGGCTTATCTTTTGCTAGAATTTTACACATTGACATGCTGTTCTTTGGTCAGAATCTTGAATGAAGAAACCATGTCATTGGAACAGCCATAATCATTCCATTCACATTATAGCAGGTAAATGGGATCGATGGGTCCTAACAATATTTATTTTAAAATTTCCTTCTTTTCTCATAATAATTAATTTTAGCACTTTTTTTCCTTCAAGGAGATCACATGTAAAACCCACCTCAAAGTATACACTAAAACATTGGTTCAAAAGAGGAAGAGACAGGAAATTCATAATCAGGATATTTCCAATTCATCTAGAAATCCTTCTATTGTGCCAGAATATTATATTTAAATCTACATGTTAATGTAGGATCATATCCTATTCAGATAAGTCAGCTAATGTTTGATAAAAAAGAACAAGATTTTAAAAGCTATTACAACCTCCTGAGGTCTACAAAATAAGTTATATTTCCTCCCATTTGACTTACACAAAATAAATTCTATTTTCCTTCTATCTAATAATAATGTTAAATTATTACAAACCACAGACTGAAATGTTAAGATGATATGAATGTTGATGTTTTAAGTAAAGTAGATGTTTCTGCCATAGTTTTTCTAAAGAAGATGACAGAAGTGTATAACTAATTTTCTAGTTTACACAAGGAATCCCTGGCCGGGTAGTTGAGTTGGTTAAAACTTTGTCCTGATAGCTGAGGTTATGGATTTGATCTCTAGTCAGGGCACATACATGATACAACCACTGAGTGCACAAATAAGTGGAACAACAAATAGATCTCTCTCTCGCTCCCCCCCCCAAAACCAACACATTTTTTAAAAAGAACACAAGGATTAAAATATTTTTATTTTCTTAAAATTATTTGTACAGCAAAACAACTGAACAACTCAAAGGTTAACCAAGCTCATCTTAAAATTTTTCCTTATTTAGGAGGGACCAAAAAAGGTACTACCTTTCTTTTTAAATTCAGATCAGAAATACTCTGGTAGTAACGATGTACCCCATTTTAATTCTCAACCATATATATTTAAGACTTTTTTTAAAGACTTTATTATTAACAGAAAAAATCAACATTGGCTTTCTGAAGACCAATTTGCCACATGATATGTAACACTTGGAACAAAATTGAAAGCATCTCTGTGCATTTGCATCTGGCACTGTATTCCATGTTAGAGCCATAGCCATGTGTTTATAGAGTTGAGCTCTCCTGGTCTTGAGATACATGCTGTTTTTTATAGCCTAACCGGAATTGCTCAGCACAGGCAGGACAAGAGGCTGGAAAGCCCTTGCCCCTCACCCCAGTAAGCTCAGGGTTACCACAGGCTCCCACTCAACTTCTATCAGCACTGCTTTAATTGCAGATTTTACCCTGTTTCCACCGCTGGAAAAAGTATTCGTAATTATTGGTTTTCCCCCCATGAAACTTTCACCTGGTTGCAAGGGTTAGAGAGGAGGAGGTGAAGAGGAAAAGCTAAGAAGTTGGGAGAAAAGAAAAAAAAAGATAAAGGAAAAGGGGTAAAAGATAAATAAACCTGGTCATGGCAATTGATACTCTACCATGCACGTTTTACTTTGAATGGATATAATAACTAGGCATCTGAAAGCTTAACCATCCACTGGTTTGCATATTTGAATCCAATGTAAAAGGGGGAAAGTAATATCTCACATTTGCACCATTGACAGTCAGGGTATTCATTTGAGAGGGGAAAAGACAGCAAGAGAGACATGAAGGAAAATGAATATAAAATGTGACTTTATTCTTGGGAGATCTAAGAATCTATGTCCTTTCCAGGCATTTCAGAGACTGAAACCCTTGCCTACTGACCAAGTTGTAGCCTCGAGATAAATCTATTACATATTTGTGTCATTTCTAACTTTCACAGGAAAGAGGGAGGGCTGCTGCCTAAGCTTAATGCAGTCTCTCTTCCATGCCGTTTTTCCTCTCTGCTGCTCATCACTTACCACAAAGATTGTGTTGTTCCTGGAGCTAATTTAAACTGATCTTAAAGAGGGCAAGCACTAACAATGGAAACTATATTCCAGCATTTCAGTGCCCTACCTGTGCTTGTCCAATAGCCCAGTCTCCAGGAAAACTTGAGTTTGTTTGCTTGTTTTGGTGGCTTAGGGAAGAGGGCAGGCAGCCCTCAGATTGTTTCCTTTCTATTTCCTTCTCTTCCTTCTGAACATCCTGGCTGGGGGAGGACATTCGCAGACCCGTAAGCATTTGTTCTTTGCTAGACTGGAGATATTTTAGGGTCTAAGGCTATTTACTGCTAAGCCTCTTCCATCCTAAAAGGTCAAACGCAAACATATTGATGACACTGATTAGGTGAATAACTGGATCTTACGTGAGAGCCTCTAGGCTGCCTGCCACTCTCCACTTCTTTCTGTCTTGCTCCAGTCCTCTCAGCTGAAGGAAGTTCCAGGCAGCAGGGGCCAAGGAATCAGGGATACCTTAATATCCTAGGTACATGGCCTGTTTCTCATGTAGGTTTTCTTTTCAGACTACACAGACACACCTACCTGTGGTTAGTAGGCTCTCTTAATGCCCTTTTGAAATTCCTCTTCCTCCCTCTCTCTAGCCTTAACTCCCTGGAAAGGGGGCAACCACTGCCCTCCCCCCTCCCCCACCCCCAGGTTAGGCATCAGTTTGCCCTGCAGCCGTGGCTGCTGCCACAGAATAGAGAGCTGGCAGTGCTGCAACCCACACAGCTGGGCTCTGGGGGAAGAAGTCCTAGGAGTCAAGTAGTGGCCCAGGAGAGGGCTGCTCCCTGACCAATACAACATGCATTCAACTGGACAAATGTTTTCAGAGCACCCTAACTATGGCAATTTTAGGTGCTGCTGTAAGGTCCTAAGAAGAGAAACAGGAACGGCAGCCAGCAATACAAGTGTGAGAGGAAACCCTGCCTGGAAGCCATTGACAAGGGTTTAACTCCACACATTTTGGGGTCGTGTTTTTGCAAACAAACCTGAGTGATCTTTAGTGAAAGCCAAATACACATGATGAAAACATCCTGTTTTGAGAAGCAGGAACGGTGGAACCACAGTTACAGCCTGCAAGTGTGTTAATCAGTCAGGAAAAGGCTTCGGGACCCCAAGGCTTGAATTTGGTGAATTCCTGCAATGTGGAGCATTTCGACTTAGTATTGATCCCTAAACTCAATTTTGAAAACAGCCTCCATGGCAGAAGTGTAGGTTGTGTTATCCCAGTATTTGCACGCATCGATTGGGCTAAAATAAAATGCATCATACTCTCGGCAAAGAAGGAAGAAGCAGGGACAGTCACAAGAGGAATAGCAGAAAGTGCATGTTTAATATGGGTTGTACGCGAATCCGCGAAACAAGTGATTTAAACCCAGGGGGATTTCACGTAATAGCTAATTTGGTGAGAGAGTGAGAGTGCGCAAGCAGAGGGCCATCTTAGAAGGGAAGGCAGACAGCAGAATATAGGTTTTTCTGACTGGAATTAACATTTTCTTGCGATTTGCATTTGCCAATGTCCAAACCCTTATGTACAGTCCACCTACCCCCAGGTTTTTTCTCCAATGTTGGCTCACGAAGAAATTCTCTTCCCTGTAGCTGCACTGCCAGAGCTCAGAAGCTGCGAGAGGCTGCTGCTGCTTTTCCCCGGACCCACCGGGTCTGAAGTCCTGGAAAGGCCCGGGGGATGAGCCCAGGGAGGCTCTCTGCTCCCGCCCTCTCCAGGCCTGTAGGACCGGGTGGGTCCTCGCCTCGAAGTTAATTTAATGATCCCAGCGCCTGCCTGCGTTTGCCCTTACCGTTCTCGGGTCTTCTGGCTGGAAAGAGACATGGAGGAGATAGGCAAAGGAGATAGCAATGCCTTATCTTTTTAGACTAAAAAAGAAATCTGTTTCTGTGTTACACACACACATACACACACACACACACTCCTTATTTTTCCTGTCTTCTGAGTCCATTTCAGGTTTCTTATGGAAAGAGAGCGAGCAAGCGAGATAGATCACGCGTGAGAGAGAAAGGGAGAGAGAAGGCTTTAAACAAAAGACGAGGAAGCGCAGGCAGGGGTCTGGAGCTCTCCTTCAGGGACTGCTCGGCCTGTCGCGCCTCCTGCCCCAGGCCCGGCGTTTGGGGTCGTTCCGCAGGCTTGGCTGAACAGGGCTCCACGCGGCTGAGACCTGAAGACAAAGCCCAAGAACCCGCTGCATCCCAGCGTGCTTGAGATGGGGCCTCGGGTCCAAGGTTGAGGCTAGGACCGGAGAGGGGCGCCAGACCACTCCGCCTTCCCGCGGCCCTCGCCGCCTGGGTCGCCCTGGCCTGCCGGGTTCTCCTGGTCTCTCTCGACTGTCTGCTCTTGGGGGCCCACGAGTTCAAAACACGCCTCCTCCTCTATGAAAGCCTAGAAGCCCGGCCACTTTCCTCCCAGGCGGAGGCTGCGTCTGCCGGGGCGCCGTGGCGCTCCGGGCCGGCGTCGCTTGGATGCGGGCCTCTGTGGCCGAGCGGCCATTTACTGCCCTCTGATTGCGCCTTGGACCAGGTTAGCTCATAAAGCCTTTCACGCTCAACAATGGAGATTTTCTCAACAATTAACAAGAAACAACATAATAAAGCCATTTACAAAGACCTTGCTATTTACTATAAATTAGGCACTCTTTAAGAGGCCAGTGCGTAATTTCACACACTTTACAACTGGGGCTGCATTTTAAACACCCGGGAAAACAAGCTTGTTGCACTTTCCTGTGACCTAGCTGCGGTACACCTCTGTTTCCCCTCTTTCTCCTGTAGCAGCTTTGTTTGCTCTGCTGCACACCAACCTCTCTAACCCTTTTCCAGGTCACTGTCTCCCGTTTCCCGTCTCCAAGCCATCATTCCACTTTTAGAGACAAGGAACCACGGCGCTAACCCGAGCAGGCCTCGGCCCATCACATTTTCCCCACTGGGGGACTCGACCCTGGTCTTGGGCCAATTCCCAGGAGGCGTTAGTAGCCACGCTGGCCGGCCCAGGGTAAAGCCCCATCCCTTTGCCACTTGCATTCCACACCCTCATTTGGGAGGCCTTGGCTAGTCCTCCCTCCGGTGCAAAAAACTGGGCATATTCGACTGGGGAAGAAAGATGAGGCCTGGGCGCGATGGTGAAAAAGGGCTAGACGGGAGTGCTTGTGCCGGGGTGGAAGGTGCCTCCAGAACACACAAAAGGAGTGCAGAGTAAGGAGAGGAGGCCCAGTCCCTGAAGGATGATCGTGGGTTAGGGGGACCGAGTCCGGCTGTGCGCCCTGTCGCCCCTGCTCTGAGTGGGTCGGGCCACCAGACTGCTGGGACGTGAGGCTACGCTAGAGGAGCAGGACCGCGCACAGGGGTGCGCGCTCTTTCGCTCTGGGAGCGAGAGGGTCACGAATAAGAGAACAAGATCTGGGCGGGGAAAAAAAGGCCACAAAGATATTGGTTTGCCACCTTGCAAAATGGCGGCATTTAAACATCTTTCTGGTGGTTGTGGCCCAGGCCAGCAAGGGAGGGCTGCACCGGGTCAGCGCGGTGGCCAGAGATCGGCGCCTGGGGGGACAGTGAGGGGGAAAGCGACCCCAAAACCCGTTCGTCCCTCGGGCAGTCCCCTGCCTTCCAGCCGGCCCGCCTGTCCCAAACCCCGCGCCAGCTGTCCCCGGACACTGACCCCTGTTTACAAACACAGCCCAGGGGCGGGGTGGGGCGGCCGGGACGCGGGCTGGCGGGGTGGGAGAGGACGCTGGCTCCGGAGGACGCCACCAGCAGCGAGGAGCGAGGAGTTGGTGCGAGAGAGAGGGCCCGGCAGCTGGAAAGGACTGAACGCCTTGTTTTTGAAACTGTCAATTCCCTCAACCCCTATTGTGAGGGCTTCATGCAAAACATCTCAGGCCTTTTAAAGTAGGAGCTTGTGAGGCCGCCACAGTTTGAAAAGGAGAGAGAGAGGAGCGGAGGCCTAGGGCTTGGGCAAAGAATGATAGCTGGGCCCCCCCTTCCTTTTTTTTTTTTTTTTTTTTTTTAAATAGCAAAAGAGGGCCTGCCAAACAGGTAAAATGCAGCCCTCCCCCACCTCCTAGATTTGCCCTAGGTCCCCACCCCCAGGCTAGTTTGCAAAATGCCCTTTGGCCTAGGGAGCAAACCAAAACCAAAGCTAGCATAAAAGTAATTCTTCCAAAAATGAGGAAAAACCTGGGGAAGACGGGACGACCGGGTGGACTCCCTAAGGTGAATGCCCTGTTCATCCACGCCAATTTCCTAAGGTTGGCTGATGGGGAGACTTCAATTTTTACCGTTAGTTTAGCTCTAGAAACTCTCCTTTCACATCCTTTTCAGCAGGAAGTTATTTGTAAGGTGAAGCAAAACTCACCACATTTTTTGTCTTTTGTAGAAGCTAATGCTTTATTTTTTTAATGTTTTTTTTTTTACCATGAGGATTTTTGTTTTCTTTGAAAGAAAAAAAATGCTTTTGAGGAATTAGTCTACATCTCTTCCTTCATGCAAACAAAACTATCATTCTCATATCAGCAAAAACTTCTAATTCTTGGGACTGAAACTTTGAGGAATTTCTAGACCATTTAAAGTCACTCAGACACAGATAAGATAAAAATCCACACACCAGCTCATCTAGTTTGTTATTGGTGTTTAGTGGTGGCTCCTTGTTGTTGATTTTAAAGTAAACAACCATTATTGAGATTACTGCACCGTAATCAAGTAAGCCAGTAGGAAAGAACACCCACTTTAAAAAATAAACCGTTGAGTAAAAGGAAGCTGCCTTTTCGAAAAAGACAGATAACCTAGTGGTGGAAGACAGAGTACACACGTATCTTTAAAAAATAATTAAATCTTCATTTCACCGTTTTATCAGGAAACCTCTTTTCTAAGAGACCCAAAATAAGCATGTTTCCTCAAAAAGTCAGAGACAGGGCCATTTCCTGCACCTTCCTATGTCTCTGAGTGTTGAGCTTTAGACACAGGAATCAGTGACCCTGGGACCATATAAGTACCTTTAAAAAAATTATTTTATCACCTGAAAACATTTAAATGTAAGAATGCAATCTATCAATGGAGGTAACTTTTGTTTTTCTCTCGATAAGGCTTAACTTTTTGAACAAATGAGACATTTATAAATATCATAGGAAATCTAGATATTGTCATTAATCATAAGACAACCAAAATGAAATAAACTGTTCTGAGAATAACTCCCACAGCAGAATGGGCAAACAGCTAAGGGGCTACCAGAAATTGAAAGAATACCTTGTATTTGCAAGTTACTAAATAGCCTTTGCTAAACTTTCCCAACAGAAGCCCCAACTCAAGTTTTGCTGTGGTTGGCTGGCTTGTAGGAGCACTGTGGGGTGAAATTTGTGTTGACTATTTAATTTCTTTCCTTTTGATGGTATCACTCTGGAATGTTTCGGCCTCCATGCTGCTCATTCTCCAGCTCCTATAAACTGAAACTATTGATTCTCTGAGGGCTGGAGACCAAGTGTCAAAGCTGGGGGCCGATATTTTATGTCAGAAATTCCATAGGGTATATTTGTTTTAAAGTATGCTTATCCCATCTCGGGGTCCACCCACATCCAAGGTCTGTAGGCTTCAAATATATTCTCAATTTATAATTTCATAACAGTGATTCCATAAACAACAAGAAAGTACTAGTCTAAATATAGTAGTCATCGCACTTTGAACTTTTTGACTTAGCAGTAATTAAAGGCTAGAAATGACAGACTTCCAGTGTGTGCATGTCATATTTTTACAGATTGATTTTGCAGGACAACTCACTGCACCCAAATTCTGTATTGCCTTCCAAAGAGGAAAGAACTCAGACTGAGAAACCAATTGTTTGGCTTTCTAGGGCTTTAACTCTAACTTGTACTGGTCTTTGGAATTACACACAAACATGAATTCAAGGATAACATCCCCCAATTTTTGCTTTGGCCATATCTATCATGCCAATAAAAAAAGGACATCTGGCAACATTCAAGGAGGAAAGGAATGGAGGCAGTTCAAAGCATCTGTTTACTCCATCCAATGTATTTGGATGCAGGTATGCTCAGCCTCTGTCTTTTACAATAAGAGTCAAACCACAGAGCATATACAGCAATTAGGGCTGAGACCCTCCAGATCTATCTGAAAAATTTATAGACAAAAGAAAATTTTCAAAGGGAGTAGAAATTAAAAAGTTAAGGGAAAAAAAGACTGAATTTCCATGGGAAATAGTGACTTAAATTCACACAGTAAACATTTCATTGATGTTTTGTTTTGTTTTGTGATTTATGACCTATAGATGCAGCTTCTTAGGTTTCAGATGGCAAAGATCTGAGATACATAATTTGTCAGGCTAAGGGAGGTGGACCAAAAATTATTAGATTTAATTTTCATTAAAATAGCAATTGATCTCTGCTTCACTTTCTTAAACCTGAAACTTTTTGCACTTGATTTGTAACAAGTCTGCAAAGTTTTGTTGTCAGTTAAGAAGAAATCTACCAGTGTTTTGCACAGAACCTGACTGGCCTCATCACATAGTATTACAGTAAAACACTACACCCAATAAATGCATTTCTTTCAGGCAAAAACTTTACAAAGGAAAATGTCAACAAAACCATTCATTCCTGTTAACCATTCTTCAATCTGGAATAAGTAAAAATGTATGGAACCAGGAATTTTAAACAGTGTTTTTAATTGAAAATAAAGCTAAAGCATGCTTTTCAACAGTGCAAATTTCCATAATTTTGATTTACTGCTTCCATCATCACAACATAGTACACCAGCATGGCCCTTACCAATGGCTAGACCCTAGCCATTTGCATGTTGAACTACTTTGATTTTAAGTGCAAATATAGATAGTCACCTCTGATTGTCACTTGCAGTAGAAACTCTCCTGCTCTATACACAGGATGGTCTGAAACAGAAGTTTAGAGAAATGCAGAAAAAGTAAAATGCAATAAAATCCAAGTGCCTGAGTTCTGGAACCAAAAGCCCTAAAATAACGTTATTTTTCATTTTGGGTATTCTTACAATTCTGATCCATTTAACTTTTCTTCCATGTATTCAAATGCTTTGTCACAATTAGGAGTCAGACCATAAAATATCCTGCTCTTCAGATAAATATTTTTTAATTGTTTTGCAAGTTCCAGGAGTCATGTTCAGACTACAAAGGTAAGCAGGACAATAGTAATAGTCATCTTATTTAAAACCTTTGGGTGAGACCCAAAAAAGGACTTTTCCAATTGCAAGGAGTAGCTATAAAAGTAAAATCACACCCTTTACAAAAAAATACAATCCCATATTTATTTTACTCAGTATATATGAGGCAGCTTTTACCAGCATTCAATCAGGACTCTCCAATCTTTCCACTTAAAAAAAGGAAAAATTAAGTGCAACAACTTTTGGAGAGGGAATAAGGGGAGAAAAAGAAAGGGATACCCCACAAATGAACTCCAGAAGAGAACATTTTTGGGCTCACAGAAACTTCTTGCTACCTCACTGTGTAACCATGTAGCCTAACAAACTTTCACTGAATGAAGTTACACTTTTAGGTCCGAAATCTAGTGCATAAACTTAATGGCTCATTGTAATATTTATTATTCAACCTTTTGACATTTATTTGTAGCAGTTGAATTGAGGTACCCGGTGCATTATTAGCATTGAAACAGTAAAGTGTTCCAGCTCTACCGTAATAACTGAGTTTTACTTGAGTCTTTAGCCTGAAGTAGTCTGTGGAATGTAAACCAACCATTCTCCCACCCCGCCCCCACCCTACTCCAAAAAAAAAAAACACACACACACACACACACACACACAAAAACCCCAAAAAACCCAAACCCGCAATGGAAAAAAAAGTAATCCGATTTGATTTCTGTCTTCAAAATGCGATAAACCAGGACTCCGAAAGGGGTGTAACACATTAATGGACTTGTACAAACCATCCTGTGCAGTTTACAACAAAAGGAAGGTAATACGGTTCAAGAAAATATCTTTCAAAAACACTTTTATGAATTAAATTTCCTGAATTTGTGACTAGGTGGAAGAGGTATTGCAGAACCGCCCAGCTGCCATTTCCAGATAGGATGGGCCTTGTGAGGAGGTTGGGAATCCTTAGTGGTGTTTAAGGAATATGCAGGCCACAAATCCCCATCCTTCCCAATAATGAGTGATGGTGGACAAGGAAAATTTGCCATGAAATTAAATGGCCTTTTCACTGCTGATGCTACATTGCTGGCTACCTTTTTTCGTCTGTTTATAACTGTAAAATCATCCAGTGTTCCTTCATGTGTCTCAGTTTTACCTGTAGGACGAGGACTTCTAGCTGATTTCAAATTTGGTTTGACTGGAGGTGTCTGAAGTACAGATCGCTTTCCCAGGACTAGTGTCCGGTAGTTTTTTCTCACCCTGGCACCAAATTTATATTCCTCATCCTCAGGTTTTGGAGAACCTAAAGTGCATGAAAGGCCCTGACTCAGAGCCAGTGGATTTAAGGAAGGAGTTTCTTTTTCAGGGCATGTAAACCCTTCCTTGGCTGTGGTTAGTAAGGTGTCCTCCTCTTTACTTCCAGTCACACTGTAAAACTCACCCTTTGTATCATTGCACTCACACTTTAGCTTATTTGTAATAAGGTCAGGTTCATATTCTTCATTAGCACTACTGTCTTCTACTTTGATTCTAATATTGTGCAGAAGTGGCAGTGTCTCGTGGCCTGTGTCAGTGCAGGGATTCTCCGCTTTCGTTGCTGTTGTTGCATCCACCCCAGGATTAGTCTGCAAAGAGGGCAAATCCGTGGCAAATTCAGTACAAGGGGAGATTTTGGAATCTTTTTCTGAATTTGCTGCTGCTCCTGAAGAATCGTTATTGAAGAACCTAGCAGCTATTGTGTTGTTATCTGCACAGTGTGTAGTAGGAGTTGCTTGCAGGCATTTCCTAGCTTCTCGGAGTATTCTTTGTTGTGGAAATACATTGTTTGTCTTTGGGCTAGGTGAAGAGGCCCCCTCTGCCAGGCAGTTAATTGTCAGGTCAGTTCTCTTTACAGTACTGGAAATTTCAGAGTGTGGGAATGTAATCGCAGATACCCTATCGTTCCTTATCTCTGTGAAACAACTCCCCAGGCTGGCCGAGCAGTACAACGGAGACGCTTTGGAGGCCCAGCTCTGCAGAGTCCACTCCTCTGCGGACTCGGCTTTGACACTACTCTTGAGGTCGGGAAGTCGGCCGGCATCCTCGAAAGCAGTGGGGTTGGTTGCAGCGGCGGCAGAGGCCAGATGGTACAAGAAGTTGGCCTGCGCCTGTACGCTGGGCGGCTTGCAGAAGCTGGTGCGCCTGAAACGGATGCTCTGCACTGACACTTGGCTGGAGCCGGAGCTGGAGTCCGACTCTGAGGACGAATCCTCCTCCTCCGAGCTGACTTCACTGGAATCCGTGGCCCCACTGCCCCCCTCCTCCTCTTCCTCCTCCTCCTCTTCCTCCTCCTCCTCCTCTCCCTCCTCCTCCTCTTCCTCCGAGGACACAGAGTTGCTGGAGCTGGACAAACTGGAGCCAAAATCAGAGTCGTTGGCTGCGTGGTCCGAGTAGGAACTGGACTCCGAGTCACTGCTGCAGCTCTCGGGAAAGCTGCCCAGATGGGGCTGCGGCCGGTGGTGATGAGGGGGGTGGTGACTCTGCGGCGGCGGCTGGGCCCGGTGGTGGTGGTGGTGGTGATGGTGATGGTGGTGGTGGTGGTGGTGGTGGTGGTGGTGGGGAGGCGGGCAGAAGCTGTTAACCAGATGAAACCTCTCCAGGCAAGTGGCTCCGGCCGCCGCCGCCGCCGCCGCCGCCGCTGCCGCCGCCGCCGCCGCCGCCTTGGTTTTGTAGGACCTGGGCAGCAGCAGCAGACGGCGGGCGCTGGAGGGAGGCGCAAGCAGGCAGTCCTTGGTGCCCCCGCGCTTGCGCTTACAACGGTAGGTCAGGCTCGCTGGGCCGCCCGCGCCCTCCGCCGCCTTGGGCTGGGGCCCGGCCGCCGACGCCTGGTAGTAGGCAGCGGCGGCGGCGGCGGCGGCGGCAGCGGCGGCGGCGGCGGCAGCGGCGGCGGCAGCGGCGGCAGCCGGGTGCTTGCTGCATAGCAGGCTCCGAAAATAAGCCGGATCCGAGTGGAAAGCGACGTAGTTTCCCTGGAGCGGGGCAGTTTCATAGTTTAGAGGGGGTTTGCAAGGCGAGCGCACGATTTCTGGGTAGTGCGATCCTGGGTATTTGCTAAAAATCTGAGGTAGATGGGCGGCGGGGCGCGCGGCGGCAGCACCGGGGCGCCGGGACTGTGCGCTGATTGGCAGGGGCCGCGCGGCTCCGCTCAGGCCCCGCCAAAGTTGGTGCCGGTCCTTCCAGAAAGCCGGATGGGGGCTGGCGGCTGCAGCGGCGCGCTCTGGCGGCGGCGCCTTTGTGGCCAGGGCCCGACCGACCCTCCTGCGCTTGGTCTTGAGGACCCGCTCGGTTTTGCAGGAGGTGTAGAGCGCTTCCACGTCTTCCCGGGAGATGAGCGTGCATTTGGCGGCGTGGAAGGCGATGCTGTTGATGGCCTTGAGTTTCCGCAACTCCTCCAGATCGCAGTGGTGCTTTTTCACTTTCAGATGATCCATGCGCTTGTGCACGGTCGTCCTCGGGATGTTTTTCAGCAGATCCGTGAAGACTTGGGAGAGGGCAAACATTTGCTTTCCTTTAATGATGAGGTAGCCGAGCCTCACGCCATCCACCTCTTCAAAACCTGACTTCAGGTCTCCCATCTCGGGCACTAAATGATCCCCACCATTTGCAGCAAATATATACGTGACGCATACATACACATGTATGTATGTTAATCCTCCACCAGATGCTGCGTGTGTCTCAAGGCATCCTGCTAATAAAATAACAAAGACTGTTATTCCCGACGAAGGGAGTGCCAAACTCTAGGCGAAATTATTGGAAAAAAAAAAAAAAACATGAAATTACACTGACTTGATTCTTGCTTTTTTTTGTTTGTTTGTTTTCTTTTTTTAAAAAAGACGTTAAAAACCATCCGGTTTCTGATCTGCCAGTGTGTTAGTGTAAGTCCCAATGCAGATCAGTACCTGGGCCCCTCCATTTCTTCCTTCTCCATTGGAGCACTATGATAATGGAATGTGAAGGGAGAAAGAGAAAAGAAGTGCAGCTGCTATTCCCGCCGCTGCTTTAGCTACAAATAAAATGACAGAGTGAAGTGAGCTCGTCCGGAGACACCTTCATCAATTAATTCCCCTAAAGCCAGCGCTGATTGGACACTCCTGACAGGTGATGCAATAAAAATTGATATTCCACCCCTTCCCCCCAAAATCTCCCACTAATTAGCATACCCTTATACTGCCACCTCCCCTCCCAAAGTAAATAATACAGTCGGTATATAAATCTTTCCATTAAACTATCGGAGCTCAGAAACAGCCTGACTCACAGACTTCATCTGAACCAGTGTGTGTACGCTTAAAAAAAAAAAAAAAAAACCCAACAACAAAAAAAAACCCCTGTATATTCGCCTTTAAAGAAATATCGCCTATTTTTTGCTTTATTTACATTTTACCGCTACAGCTATTATCATTTCAAAGAAAAGCATTTTTTAAACATTATCAAGCCTAAATAGATACACCCCACCCCCTTTTTCCTTTGGAAAATAGAGCGTAAGTGAAAATGTGCAGAATAGCCTGGTATTTCCCTTATGGGAATGGGGAAGGAGACCGGCTGCGAGCTCCAAAGTTAAACCCGCGCGGTGAACCGCCCCACTACGGACTTACGTTTTGAATTTCTCTCGATTCCGCTCCCCCCCCCCCCGCCCCCGCAATGCCTTTTTACAACCAGAAACAAAGTTATTTGACCAAGGAAGCAGTTCAAGGCTCCAGCTCCAAAACACTGTAACAATTCAAGTGGACTTGGGCTCTGTGCTGGGAGGTGGTGTTAGTGAGGAGGTAGTTTCACGTCAGACCCATAACAAAGCATAGATAAGCTAGAAATGTGTACACTTTTCACAATTAACCAGGCTGGATTGGAGGCGGGATCGTCCTAGAGTCCCCAGCACAGTCCTTGCCTAGGTCCTGTTTACCGCAAGTCAGAATTCCAGGGAGCAGCTTGCTTCTGCAGAAAAGAACAGAAAACGTAAACCGCCCAAGGTACTTCCAGAGGTTTTACGTAATAACGATGAAAAGAAAGTGCTGATGTACGATGCAGACTATTTCAGTGGTCTATGATGCTTTTATATGGTAGTTTAAATGAATCTTCCACAACTCCCATTTTTTCCCCCATGAAAGCCAAGCATCTGCTTTTTAAAAAAAATCACTTTGGATGATTATCAATATTGTTTAACTTCTTCTTAGCCAAATTAAGGCATATTTTAGTATCATTTTCAAGGATATCCAAAATATTGCCAAGTGAGAACAAGGGTCTTTCCAGTTGTGTTACCACGATCCCAAGGCCCTTTGTTGCAAAATTCGGCAAAATCTTCTTAACTGTTAGGTGTTTGCAACTACAGCATAAATGCAACCCAGGCATTTATATTTCCTTATTCCTCCAAAAATAGACACATCCACGAGGTTAAAGAATAAACGCATATTTCAGAGCCTGCAGGAAAAAAATCGTAAATGATTTCTTCACATTAGAAAGTTCCAGCTTCCACTCCTCTGGTCTGGCTACAAGCAGGTACGGCTCCAAAAAAAGAAAAAAGAAAAAAAAGATAAAAACAGAGGAATCTCATACAGAAAGGTAGTTTGCACGAAATCTCGGCCATAGTTTCCCACCCCCACCCTCATCTCGCTTGTAATTTCCCAGGAATTTTGAAGAGAATTGGGAATTTCGAGAAGTGCATCCGGAAATTAAGGAAGTCTATTTAAGAGAGTCTGTAACTCAGAGGTTGGGATTTGAAAAGTCAGCCCTGGACTACTGTTGCACTCAGCACAGATGTAATCGCCGCTCTTCAACTTAATCAATGTGTGTACAAACCGCGATGTCTAGTTCTTGCCTTTGAAATCTAAGGCTAGCATTTCCATCCAAGAAATCAGAGCTACAGCAAATTACATTTTTGTCCCTTGAATGAGAGAAGGATCATTGAATGGATCTCGTGATATTTCAGGCTTTAAACGTAACCGAGAGGCAGCAATGAACAATGCCTCGTCACAGCTAATACCATCCATCGAGTTGGCTTTCTTTTGCATCTGGATCCATCACACCGCGTTTTTCTCTTTCACTTTCACAGGAGGCAAAATGCAAAATGTTTAAGCAGAAAGCAAAGTTTCCAGGAAAAGCAGATGCTGGTGTTTGTTATTTAAAGTAGAATAACCAGAGTCTTTCTATTGCTAGCAAAAATAATGTCGTTTTAAAATTCCTCCTGATGCACTTATATAGTGCCAGCCCTCTTCCTCCCACCCCACCCCCGTCCAATTCCCCTCCCCCAGCCTTAAGATTTCCACCATAGAGTCAAACAGCCAAGAAATAGTAAACTCAGGAAAAGCCTATTACAAAAGGTTGGCTAGAGTGTCCCCCCTCCCTTTTTTTTTTTTTGGTCAGGTAGTTGTTATTCTCAATTCCTATTTAGATTTGTACACACACACACTCCTCTTGCACATGGCAACATGATTTAGTAACCATTTCAAAATTACCTTTTCCTCTTCCTCTCTTTGAACCTCTAAAATGCTGGCAATATAGGTGGTTTTTAAAACGAGTAGAATATTAAGTATTTATTAAGGGTACAATGTTAGGTCAAATAGAGAAATATAAAGGCTGGGAGATTTGGGGGTTTGTCTATACATACAATTTATAAGAATATCTTTTTGTGTACACCCAGACATCTTTACACTTATACATTTTTAATACTCCTATTACACAGCTTTCTTCTTGTTTAATACATTCTTTTGTTCCTTTAACTTCCCCCATCGTTGTGTGTGTGTATGTGTGTGTGTGTGTGTGTGTGTGAAGGCGTAAGCACGCACATTCACACGCATACACACACAGAGAATGTGACAGACAGCTTTCTTGTGGCCATCAGCACACGTTGCATATCCGGGGTCTTCTCCAGGCACATTAGGGGTCGATCCCGATAAAAAGATCTAGGAGAGGCCCCTGAGCGCTCACACATGAAAGGCAGGGGACTTTAAGATGGATTTGCATGCACACAGGGGAGTTCGATCAATAGCTACCAACATTTATGGCTTAGATTATTAATGTGAAAGCTGGCCAAAGAATGGGGATGAAAAATTAAAGGTGTCTGTTATCAATTATGCTTAAAGTTATGCAATAATTTACTTACTTTGCCTGGATGTGCAGATCCAGATGTACAATTCTTCAAAAGCCAGGGTATTTCTTTGATAAATTTGTTGACCATGTCAGCCACCTCTACAATCAAAGATGAACCCAATTCAGATGATGGACTGTATTCAAATTCTTTTTTAAGAAAAGATATATCACCTTCTATGTTTCTCAAACCCATATACATATGTTGGTGGATAAGCCCAAATTAACATTTATGTATATAGCCATCTCTGAGGGGCCAGGGAATTACTTATTGAGTATATATGAAAGGCTTTGAGTTTGTTAGTTAAATGTGATTATTTACTTAGTGAGGAATGCATAATCTACACACTATCATAAAAAGTATTTTAGCTTTGAAAACAAAGCTGCTTGCTAAAGGAGAATCCTCTGTGGCAAATACAGAAGAAATACATTCTTAATGTTCACTTCTGCATTTATTGTAAAAAAATCAGTACTTTCAGTTTTTAAAGTGTTAAGCTATGAAGATATGAACATATTTGTCTTTACTTATCCTGTGTGAATGTGCCAGATTTACCTTCAGATGATCTATTTTGACTTATTTATTTATTTTTTTTACTGTATTTTATGTTTAAATACCATTGCAATTCAGTCTGACCTCTTTCTTCTGGGGCAAAGTAATGGACACGGCATTTACAGTCTTTTAAATGGTTAGCTAGGAAATGCAATAGCAATTTACAGAAGTAGTTTACTAATGGGGAAAGTTCTTTTGAAAACCTGAAGGAAAACCTATGAGTACTTTTGCATTTCTACACTACAACTGTCATATAATTAAAATACTGAAGAGCATTAAAATAATCCTTTTTCCCAAGCTTTCATCCATACATACGTAATTTAAATGAGGATCACCACACCCCCCCATCACCCTAACTGCCTAACTCTTCACAGTATACATTTGTTTTAGTGATTGCTGGGCACATTTTGTTCAAAGTGATTTCAGAGAGAAAAGACTAAGGAATATCACAAAGGCCTCAACAATGTAAGTATACTAGTTAGAAGAATAAAAGAAGCCCCTTGTACTGTTAGCCAAAAGTGACTACAATACTTACGACATAACAAAGACTAAAATAATAATTTAAGACCTCATATGGCTGAATTGAGGACATAGGACAATAAAAGCTTGTGTGGTAGTCAACAGTTCTTACCTAAATTTATCTAATCTCACATGTTCTCTGCTGTTTTGGAGGGGAACATGAGAATGGAGGAGGAGGAAATGGCTAAATTAAAGAACAACTTAAATTATAACTTAATATATTTTCCTTAATTTTTTCTTTTTGTCTCATCCAAACAAATCAGGGCAAGTCTCCAAAAGGGTCCATCTTTCTGTTCTTAGGCATTTAAAAATGCTGTTTTTAACAGAAGTTTGGGACACAGAGTATATGCCATGTTATCTACTGACCCATAATCCAAATGCAGTGACCTTCTACCCTTTTATTGCCCCCTGACCCATCTTGAATTCTATGCAGCCTTTATAAATTTGCAAATCCTTGGAGGTAAAGGGGTTTTTGTGAGGCTTTGTTCTGAAAAAGCCCTAAGAGTGTGCTTTCTGAATTAGACAAAGGTAAAGCAACAAACCTTAGTAGACAAGATTTTATACAGGTGAGCAATTGACAACTCTTCAGATAACAGATATTGCAAGCTAAAAAAAAGCAGTTACCAACATGGGAGACAAGAAGGTTATAGATTGCATCAAATTAGAGTGTGGTACAAATCACTTTCATGATGTAAGAAATAGGCCAAAATCTTTCTGCTCTCATCATCTCAAGGGTTATGGGGGACCCTAGTGACCAAGGAAGGAATGGGGGTGGGGGCAGTGGAGACAGACAGGAGGGAAGGAAGGAAGGAAAGAAAGGAAGGAGGGAGACCTGATCTGAATCTACAGGCGCATTCCCTTATCTTTCCTGCTATCAGCCAGTTTAAAGGACACCATAATTATGATGGTGATGAAACAATGCTTGCTTATGTGCGCTGAATAAATAAAGAATGTTTACAGCTCAAGAATCTTTTAATTCCAATTAAATGCTATCAAAGAAAAGCCACTTTTCCTGCTGCAACTGCCTTTCCCCCCAATTATCTTGTTTTGTTCCAGTATTTTCCTATGAGACACCAGGGCCTCTAACAATTCATCTTGAATATAGAAAAAAAAATCTGAGAAAGTAGAGTTCAACGCTGATGTATTAAATAATACACAAATATCAAGAGCCGCAATTTATTTGTGTTGCACCTTTTTTTGTTTATTTTCCACAAGGACCAAATGTGTAGAGACTGAAGTGCTGACACTAAGTGTTGAGGCCTACCTATGGGCTGCTGAAGTCATACTGAAATTCTGAGCACCCTTGAGGGGAGAAGGGAAAGATAAGACATGTGGGGCCTGATGGCCTCTGTAAAGGGAATCCTCTGGTTCTGTTCCCCTGGCTTCAGCCCAAATCCTTCTAGGAGCACTAGAGCCAATCACAGTCTTCCACTGCTGCAGCTACTGGGCCAACACAAAAAAGCGGGAGATCAAAAAACCCCAAGTTCGCATTTATGGATACCAAGGATCATTTCATATTCATGACTTCAACAAATCACATCATAATCGGATTTAGACAAGGTTTGGGTAAAAATGTCCACCAGGCTGGGCACTACACACTGATAGACAACACAACCAGAAAAGTTGCTTTTTTATTTTGGAATCATAAGGTGAAAATTAAGTATTTTAACTTTGAAAAGCTTAATTTTCGATTTGGAGGCCAAATTCTACAAGTTATAAACTCCTCTCTTTAAGTAATTCCTCAATATTATAATTCAAACTTCTATTTTCTTTTTCAGTTCTAGTAGTGTTTTGCCTGTTTAGAAAAAAACAACACATGGCATAACAAACATGGAAAACGCACTCGTCTGTTAAATGCCCATACAAACTTGCCTTTTTACTACATCTAAGTAGTGCATTGCTAAGAATAAACTTTAAAAAAGTTTCCTCGAAGAAATATCTAATATTTCTTGGTAATTCTATTTGGTGATAGTGGTAAAAAATGTCACTGTATTTTTAAGTGTGCTGGGTAGTCGCAGGCCCCTTTTCCTTTTGAAAGTTTAGAGCTCCAATACCCTCAATTCTACAGGCAGAATTAGGATGGACTTAGAGGGTCCTAAACGTGACCGATTCACTAAGGCGGGGGGCTACAGCTTGCAGCAACGTGCTCTGCAACTTAATCCTACGCTAAAAGAGGGCAGAGAGCGAAAAAGCATGGAGTACAAACTCTCCCGACATCCGTAGTTACTTTCAAGGTGGATTGTGTATTTTAAGGCTGATGGGAACGTCTGGTTTTCGGAGCAAAAAGAAGAGAAGGTAAGTGTTTGTCCTTGTATTCAGCAGTTCGTAGAGAAACAATGAAAGAACAAAGGGAACCACTTCTCCATCTGAACATTTTCTGTCTCTCCCTCCGTTTCAAGCCAAAAAGCTTGCAAGGGGATTAGCTTTACTCTACCTTAAATAGTTGTTGCTAGGCTTGTTGAAGTGAGAATGAGAAAAAACAAAACAAAACTGAGCGGCAGTCTAAATACAGACGAAATAATAATAATAAAGGCTCGCTGTGGTGACTCTTCACAGCGCCGGTGGCAGCAACTTACAGCAGAAGTTGCTAGATGCATGAAGGCAGAGCCCAAGAAATAACCTTTATATTCCAGATTTCGAACTTAGGCATTGAAATCACCTTTCTTGCTGTCCGAAAGGATTTCTGCGCACAAAATGTGTAGGTACTGTCTATGGGAAGAGATCGGTGTACTACATAGGTCGAAAAAAATGTTCTCTGTTGCTATCTGGAGAAGAATTTTTAAAAGGAAGGGAACTCAAGTCTTGACGTTACTTTCTGCTAATAGAAGAAATGGCAGCGGTGGCTGGTCAAGGAGGATTTGTATTTAAATGTATTTGATTTTGGGGTACCTTGGTTATCGGCAAGTCTGCCTTTGTGGGTCTGTGTGACTGAATAAGTGACCGAGTGCCGTCGGCATTATATAAATGGATTGGTGGGTGGGGGGAGCCCCCAAGGCCGGACGGCACGTGAAACACATTTTTTTACTGTCCCCCAAGCGACGACCAAGCCCCCCCTCTCCCCTCCCCTAAATCCGTATATTACCTGCCCAGTTACAGTGGACACATGTTTATGTTTATAGTCCTGGTTTGTAGCAGTGTCAAGAACCGCAGCGAGAGGAGGGGGAGGAGGGAGGAGTGAATGCAGCCACCCCCACTTGTTGTTAAAGCAAATTTACTGCGTTATTGCAAGCCAGTTCGGGGGGCTGGGAAGTGAGTTGAGAAGAAGGGTAGAGTTGGGTTGTGTGTTGGTAGTGGCAGGGGGTGGGGTTAGGAGATCCGGGATGGAGCTACTCTCTCACCGGCCCAGGAAAAGCAGCTCGGTCAATACGGGAGCATGCTGCCACGGTCGAAAACAAAAAGGTTTCTCCTACTCGCTGCGTTAACTTGGGGGGGCTCTGCACGCAAGGCTCCAGGGCCCTGACCTCTGAACCCGGCTCCTCTCCGCGCTCTCCCGGTGCCGCGCGGCCACTTTTTACCCAGGATCCCTCGCGCGGGCCGCGCTCGTGCCGAGCTCGAGTCCCTCTTAATCCTCCAGTCCCTGATTTCCATCCCCTCCCCCCTGCCGCCAGCCCCCGGGGAGGATTCTCCGACGGGGAACCCCCGCCCCACCCCCACCCCCGAGAGCCCTAGCCTTGGCAGCAGCGGAGACCAGTGGGGCGAGCAGTGCAAGCCGGCTTCCCCTGCTGGGCTGGGCCTGCGGGGGAGGGGACAAACAGGAGGGGGGACGGAGGTAGGGGGGCCAGCAGCCGGGCTCTGCGGCCCGGCCGAGGCCTGGACCTGTTGACTGCTATTGCTCCGCCTGGTCCCGCGCCCTCTCCCGGCCCGTCGCGGCCCCGGTCTTTAGGCGGAAACCAGGGGAGGAAACGAGGATGGTTGTTCTTTCCGCCTCCCTCCAACTTTATTTTTTTTCGTGGGGATAGAGAAGGCGAAGTAATCTCTGCTGCCCCATCCTTGCTCATAAAGTCTTGTGCGGGCCCACTGCCCTCAGTGCCCCGCTATTTAAATCCTCCACTCTCCCCAAGACCTGCTTCCCGGCTCGTAGCCGGAGGGCCATGACGCCCCCATCACGCCTCCCCCCGCCTGGCGCGGCTACCTCCCTAGCGAATTGTGTTGCTTTTCTTCCCTAGAAGCTCCCTCGTCTACCTTCCACTTTTTCTTGTCCCACGAGGCGTAAGATGAAACCTCTGGATTGCTGCGTGCTGCCGGACACATTCTATGACCTCTCGTCCAAATTCATTTGATTGAGAGTTTAAAAATCACAGTATTTAAATAAAAAGAGGGGGGAGTGTTATTTTGGCAGTTTAGAGGACGTCGGGGCGTTAATATTTAAAAAAAATTTAAAGTTAAAGATTTTATTGGATTTGCTATATTTACTTCTAGGTTTGGGGTTTCCAGAGGAATATTTTCCAGCGGGAAATGATAAATTAAAATTAAGGTGGAAGTAAGACATCTCAACCATTTCCGAAAATAAAGGGAAAATTTAAAAAATGTATGAACGAAATAGCGGGAAGGAGGCCTCAGCGGAAGCTGGAATAGTGAAAGTCAGCGCCTCAATGTTGGAGTCCGAGGAAGGAGGGCCGGGCTGGGAGGGGAAGGAGGCGGCTTGCCGGGCCGCAGGCCGCGGCGTTTGGGAGGCAGGATGCGCCGAGCCAGGCGAGCGTGGAAACGCGGGCGGGGAGGACGGCGGTGGGCGGGGGCCGGGTGTGCGGCCGGCGCCGCAGAGGAAGCGGGAGCCGGGCACACCTCGCCTGGCCGCCCCCATTGTTCAGCTCTCGCGCCACAGTTCGCCTGGTGCTCCCTTCCCGAGGGAGGGGTCCTGCGGCTCAACTGGACCCCTACCCACGCCTCCCCGAACTCCAACGCTCGGGCCGGGCTGGGTCGGTACGGCAAGTTTTATTCTCAGACACGGCCAGCGAGAGGTTCCCAACTCTGGAGCACTTAGGAGGCTTTCCAACGTGCCGCTAAATTAGCGGAAGCTGGGCAAGCCTGCAACTCACTTTAAAGAAGAGGGCAAGCAGCCTACACGTGCTTATAAAGTGCTAACTAGATAGAGACAAATGTGTGCTTCTTTTTTCTGGCTCCGGAGAGTTAGAGCAGATTCGATCTTATTTTAAGTATCTTTAAATGTATGGATTCGGGGTTCAAAGGAGTTCGGAAAAGCACGTCTCTGTTTGTTATTATTCAGCCCTTTGTTGTGTTCAAGAAGTCTAATTTTAAAAGGGCTGAGCTACCCCAAACAAAAACAGGCTTGATTTCTTAACGTGAAATGCATTTTCAAAATAAAAGTGAAATTCAAAAGGGAAATTTGTGTCATTTGCTTTAAAACTCGGCCTTGGAAACAAATAATTGCAATCCACGTACGAAACTATCTCTTTTTTTTTGTGAGGCATATGGAAAAAATATTTCTGGCAAACGTCACAGTTTTAAAAAATGAAGATTTCCAACAAGTGCTTGTGGGTCTTGAAGACAAGACCGAAGTCATCGTGCATGAAAACGCATGAAGAGATAATTTCAATGCTTTGGTCCAAACCTTACTAGGGGAAGGGAGTAATTTACACTTCCATTTATAATAGACTTTGCAGAAATTCCATTTAAAATGCCCACTACTAGTCTGTGTATGCAGCATTGTTTCCCAAGGTGGGTTTTAAAAAACCAATTAGAATTGATCTCTAATGAAATATTATATTTACACGTCATCATGAAAACATCATTTGACAAGAGTTTTGAATTACAAGAAAGAAGTTAACAGATGATGTTCATAAACAGCGTCTGTTTGCAGAGAGCCCTTAAGAGTTAGTTAAAGGTAGTGGTGACTGTGATTTTTCATTTGATATGCTATAGAAGTGGTTTGCATTTAACACTTTCATTTTGTGGATCTTCCTAAACTTGCATTTCCTCATGGAAGTCATTCAGTTATTTCGAAGTATAGCGAGAAACTCTTATACAAGGTCAAACTGTAGAAAGGTTTGCAGAGGAAAAAAACTGGTGTGGGAAATTAAGTATTCTCAATCTGTTCATTTATTACACATGCATCCTCCCGTAGTCCCCTCCCTTACTACTTGGATTCAATTTACATTTTTTATTTTTAAGTCTTTGACTATTTAGAATAGCTTTATAAATTTATTTGCTATGTAATTGGTTGTCGAAGGTGCATCTTTTACCACCTTTTAGTGTTTCAGGCATATTTTTGGTATTGTTATAAGTAAAAGAAAGTGTTACAATCCATGATACTCTTAAGAAAAACAACAAATGGGTGGGAAAAGGGACAGGAATGGGGGTGGGGATGGAGATGGACATAGGTAGTATTCCTGGTCAGTGTTTAAAATATCCTTTCTTTAATTTTATGTCGTCATATTTTTCACTTCCGCTTGCACCAATGATCATTGCTTTTTTAATTGGGGTAAAGTGCCAACATATAAAAATTACATACATTCTAGCTTGTATATGCCATAGTAAAGTAAGACCGACAAAAAGTGATGGGGGGGGACTTGAGTGTTTAATTCACCAGGAATGTTAAGCTTCATAAGATTTATCCGTGGGTCCACATAGGTCCTTGACACTGTTACTGTACAATTTCAACAGGTAAATATACACATTATAGTTTTTAGAAATCCAAGATGTACTAGGCAAACCATTTATTAATTGAAGGAATAAAAAATGAATTTGTCAACCTCTTTTTTCTGGGACACAATGCAGTTAATTAACATATTCTTGGGCTTGTTTCTGGATTTGGTAAGCAGTGGCCCCTTTCAGAGGGGAAAACATTTAAATCTTAAAAAGTGATCCTTTTTGGGGGGGTGTCCAAATAGTATTTAGCAATTCAGTTTAATTTCTCCTTCTTCTTCTTTGTCCAAGATATGTTTCATTTCTTTCAAGGTTCTCTTTCATTTAAAAATCTGATTTTCCTCTTTTACATGTTCAGAATCTTTTCACTTAGAACCTTATTGTCTCCTATAAACAGACACCTACATGTGTCACTTTAATCATAACAGAAATGCAAATCTTTAGTGTCAGTTAAAAAAAAAAGGAACATGGGTCTTACACTTCTACTCTTATATTGAAAATACTAGGAAAAATCAAAGTATAACACTTTTAAGTATTGTTGCATCATGGAAAAAAACAATAGTCCAACTCTGAAATGTTATTGAGGTTTATGTATTGCCTAGATGATCTAAAGGCATCCTTTAGATACTATTTTTCCACTGGTATTTTACCCAAAAATATCAACAAAGCCAATATATATCAATTTTATAGCAAAGGAGTAGCTCTGAAGCCAAACATAAGAGTAACCAAACCATTTAAAGTAAATAATAGGCTTTGATTCTTAAAAAGTTAAAATTTAGATTATACACAATTTAAATTTCAGAATTATCTAACTAAACTTTTCAACAATTAAGGATATCTAACAATAATATTAATCATGATCGATTCTGTTTGTTTTTTTAAGAAAATGATGACATTTACATGAAAAGGTGGTTAAAATTTGATGCCTATTTAAATACGGACAAATCTAAACTATGTGGTAAATAAAAACTCTTCACCTATACCAATTTCCACTATTGAAAATATTTAAAGAAACCTGTATTTCTGAAAATTTCTGTTAATCATTACTTAGATATTTTAGTTGAGTTGTACTTATAAAATAAAGTCTTGTTTTACTGTGAAGAATAAAGCTCAGACTGCAATAAGTTTTTAAACACTAATATTGTACATCAATGAATATTTATTATGGGCCTACTGTACTTAAGACACTTGCTAGGTGGTATGGTGGGTAAAAATATCATCAAGTAAGATTAACACACTTCATTAAGTGGAATTTCCCAAAAGCTATTAACAAAATATCAATTTAAAACAATGAATACCTTTTAATGAAATTTCTATTAGTACTCCATAATATACCTGTCATGTGTGGGTTTGTATCTATAAAGACATAGTACTCACTTATTGTGAGACAACAAAAGTAGCTGCAGAAATACCTCAATATTTTAATCATACTAGCATAAATATATGGTGACTTTTCACATAAATGGTCAGAAACCTTGGGTACCCAATAAGCAAAACAATTTTATTCCAAGATTCTTTTATGTAAAGGAGGATATACCTGAATGTACAGATCATAAAAAACTGCCTTTTTGTGTTACTCATCTAATTTATCTGGAGACAAGATTATAGTTTCTGATGAGGTTTAATAGATGAATGAATTGTAGTAATTGCCTTTGTTTTTAAAAAAACCCTTAGTATCAGTGCCAATACAGAATTTTAAACACTTTGTGGAAGTCAAGAACCTGAGTTAAGAAAAGTGTATTTAGTGTTAACATTATAAAAATATGCCTCAATTTCTATACCTCATTATAGAAATGTGCCTCAATGTGTGTGTGTGTGTGTATATATATATATATATATATATATACACACACTAAACTTGTTAAAAAACAAATATAAGCAATGCTAACCTGTGAACTATATTTGGGTTTAAATATATCTTTCATAATATGTATGTAAATATTATGGAAAAGCAAATCCAGAAATTTGGTGCCTAGTTTCAGAAATAAAGGACATTGTAAGAAGATATATACTCATAGAGAAAAAAAAAATACAGTTCCACATATAGTATGGTTAGAGGTTCCATCATAAAATACTTTGAGCTTTTTGATGGTTTACCTCAGATAGAGAAATAGATGAGCCAGTACTGAGTTAGCTGATGTTATGTGAAGAATACTGGAGATGACAGGCTTTTGTTTTATTTTACAGGTACTAGATATACTTTTTTAAAATGTATTTTGAGAACGTAGAATCAGATTTAAAGGGTAACATTATTTTGAGACCGAAAATGTCCTTTTTTTATTAATTTATTCTGTAAGTCACCTGGACTTTTTTTTTTTTTACATTACCATGTATTTTTAAAAACCTACTTGAACTACAACAATTGTGGCAATTTTATTACATAGTTTTAAATCCATTCTGAGGTAGAAGAATTAGTATACTTAGCCAATTGTCTTGTGCAGGGTCTGGCACAAATAACGCCCATTTTTTATTACAAACTTTTATTACAAAATCATAAGCATGTAATTCTGCAATGTAACAATACCACACTCAAGCATTCCATATGACATTTTAGGTGAATTGTTCACATTAAAACTGTAAATGATTATAACCATATTAGTACCCTACCAACCACACTCAAGTAGGCCTTACTACTACCAGACCCTGTATATGTATGTGTGTGTATATATATATATTACACAAAGGATAAATATAACTTGCTCACTGCTCTATTTCCTGTATCCAAAAGAATCCCTGGTTCACAGTGTATGTTCGATACATGTTTATTGAATGAATAATTAATCATATATCTGAACTATTAGATAATTCTGGTTATTCTTCATTTTCACTTAATATTTTATAGAAATATATTAAATATTACACTTCTGATATATAACATAAGAAGTTCTATAGCTGATATATGAGTTAAAATTAGAATAACCCATTTATACCCCTTATACTTTTTCTTATGATTTTCATAACTCAACATTTAATATGTTAAATATAAATTTTAAGTAATTTGGCTTATTTTGGCAACATTTATATATACATCTTTGATAACATTTCTCCATCAGATGCTATTATTTATATATAGGACTGTTCTTATGAAATAGTATATTTTCTCCAGTTTTTAAAATTTCAAAGTCTCCTACAAATGATGATTTTGTTTTGATTTAGAAATAGCAAGTATTTACCTACATTTCTTTTATTAAGTGTTACAGAATAGGATAAAGTACCCATCCTTCTTTACATATAAATTTATTTCATTACAAAAACTAAGCTCTATTGCATTAAAAATAAATGTATTTTAAAATAATTTAGTGCATTAAAATTTGACTGCAGTGTTTGGGAAGGGAAGTTTCACACTGATTTTAACTCAAGAGTTACTCTTCATTAGGAGCCTGAACCTGAGCAGTAAAACTGGCATCCCTTGTAAAAGGGTAAAGATAAAGTATACAGTTAAGATACACAAAACAATACAGTTTTGTTAGGCGGTGTTAGTTTTATAAATATCAATGACATTTTAAGAACATAACAACTATGTGGCCAGAAACTTATTGTAGCCATATCCCCCAAAAGAATTTGTATTTTATAAGTATGTAATCTTGTAGTCACATTTTCTAACTGCACTATTAGAGCTAAAATTGAGTTCTCATTCTTTTGTGTCTCTTTAGTGTACATATTTTCCGTCTTACACTTTAAGTAGATTTCCATTACTGTAGGTTTCTCACTTAGTTTTAGAATGTTTGAATAAATTTGCTAATATGTGCTTACATGGTATTTTATCTATTATCCTTAAATGGATTTCTAGCAATTAATTTGACATTACGCTACCTTTTTTTCTTTATGAAAACATTTGGAGTGCTTTAAAGCTTAAACCATTATCTTTGGCTGGACGTCCAGGAGAACTTGGTTTCCTGCATCCTTTAGCATTGTATAACTGCATTTTTCAGATCTTTATATTGCTAATTCCTGATAAACAACCATTTTGTACCTGCAAGGTATTAACCAAAGCCATGAATTTGCCTTGTAATTATGCTTGTCATTTAAACAAAGTATCTATATTCCTATTTCATGCTAAACTTTTACAATAGACACTTTGACCTGAAAGTCAACATGGGATTTACAAGGATGCATAGGGGATAGGGCAACAGTGGAAGATTTTACAGCTCCAAACTGCTCATCATCCACCTAATTAATCTACTCAGGCCTAACCCATTTCCTATTTGTATATCAGGAGTGAGCCCCAATTCTTCTCCCACTTAAATTATCTCCAAATAATAAAAGAGTAACCTTAAATTTTCAATGGTTATATTTGGAGTACAGAACCAGATCAGAGACATCCTCAATAAAAATTGGACTCCAGTTTCATGGTGTTAATTAATCACTTGTTGAGTGGGAGAAATGGGGTTCCTTCATCCCTTAGTATCATATAAATGCATTTTCAAGATCACGACATTATAGTCATAATTCCTGATCAACAACCGTTTAGTAACTCTTTTTACACAGCAAGCTGAGGGTAGCCTTGGCGTTCCCTCTGAGTATAACCCTAAACAGCCTTTTGACCTTCAGTCTGTGATGCACTTCCATTTGTCACTGGGGCCAATATGGTGTGTAAATGGGTCGCATAGTTGGTAGCATTATCACTGGCTGAACTTTGGGTCGAGTCCAGAATGGAAATTTAATGGGTGGAGAGGCTGTGGCAGTACAGTGAAGTCAGGACGGCCAACTACAGGAAGCCAGGCTTCATAGCATCCTTCATGGAAGCTGACATACTTGCCCAAGCCTTGTTAGCCAAGAGTCAGTTCTGGAGGAAAAGGCCTGCAGGTAGCTTCCCAGGGCAGTTAACAGCTCCCGGGTACCCCCACCAGCTACTCTGACAAGACTCCTCCCTCAGCATTCAGCATCTTCTTCCCCTCCCTTTGAGGGTTTTTCCTGGCGCGCACACGCAGCCCACGCGACCAGCGCTGCAGAAGGCAGGCCCAACGTCCCCGCCCCCGCGTGCGCGTCCTCGCGCCCTCCCGTTGGCTCTTTCAGGCCACGGCGCGCCGCGGCTCCAATCGCCCCAACCTCTAGTACACCTCGACTGCCGCGAGCGGCTCCGGGGAGGGGAAGGCGCCGGGGAGGTAGGCGCTGCCGGCCGATGCGGCGGCGCGCACGCAGGCCTCGCCTCTCCCAGGCCTTCTTCACGCCGGCCGCTGGGCGGGCGCGCACGCCGAGTGACGCTCGGAGGAGGAAGCGCAGCCCACCTTCCCCTCCCTTGCCGCCCCGGGCCCAGCGGGAGCCCCCCAGTGCGCCTGTGCGGAGGCCTGCTTGATTATGTGTGCCCTCTCCGGGCTCCAGCGTTAGCCACCGGGTGGAGGTGGGGAGGGAAGACGTCGAGGAGGAGGAGGAGGCGGAGGAGGCGGTGGAGGGGAGGTGGGGGGAGTCAGCAAGGACATGGCTCCTGACTCCTGTGCGGAACGTGAGTGACTGAGCGGCAAAGCCCGAGTGAGCGAGCGGCCAAGTGGCGGGCTGGGGCCGAGGGCGCCGGGATGGAGCGGGACGCGGGTGGTTGGCTCTACGGGGGAAGCACTAACTGGCTTGCATGTGTTTTTTAATGGTCCCCCAACTCCCTCTTAGATGGTCTCTAGCGACCGGCCCGTGTCACTGGAGGACGAGGTCTCCCATAGTATGAAGGAGATGATTGGAGGCTGTTGCGTTTGCTCAGACGAGAGAGGCTGGGCCGAGAACCCGCTGGTTTATTGCGACGGGCACGGCTGCAGCGTCGCGGTGCATCAAGGTAAACACCCAACAGCCCGGCCGAACCCGGCCTGCTCCCAACCGTCACCGCTTCCCTCCACCTAGGCAGTAACTGCCAGTTCCCTCCCGCCCTTCCCCCCGCCCCGCCCTGTTCTGCGGCCCGGGATTGACTCCAAGGGTCCGCGGCGGGGAGCATGGGCTGTGTGGGCTGCGCAAGTGGGAGAAAGTGCGTGTGGCCTGGACTGTCATGTGATTCGGCGCTCACTCTCTCAAGTGTCATTTGGCCGCCGCCTGCGCCCGGAGCCGTGGGTCTGGAGACTTTCCGAGGCTGTGGTTGGGGGAGAGGGGGTGGCGGGGTATGGGGGGAAAGGGTGCGTGAAGCTGGGCGTGCTCCCCTCGATCATGATACCATGGCTGTGGCTGTGGTTGTGGGTGTGGGTTTGGGCACGTGGAGACCCCTCCCCCTTCATGCCCGCTCCGGTCTTGCCGCAGTGTGTCTGGGGACTTCCTGTGGCATGGAATCAGCCTCACAGCGCCACTCGCTGTTTTGGGGCGTGAGGGAGGGGGGACAAGGGGTTGCCTTGACGCTTTCGATTAGGGAGGGAGGCTTCTGCTGCTGCACCCCCAAGCTTTCTGGCGGAGCCTCTGCTGCTTCGGACTGGGAGCTTTCCTGCGAAGAAGACGGCCGAAGGTGGCCGCCGCAGGTGTGCTGCCGCAGGAGTGGCTGGGCCGAGCTGGCCTGGGCTGCTGCAAGAGGCTGTTCAGTGCCCTCAGCAGGCCACTTTCTCACTTAAGTGACTGAAGAGAAGAAGAGGTGGTGGTGCCACCAGTGACTTGGGGAACATCCTAGTTTATTTCTGGGTGTTTCCACTCGGTGAGTTTTTTGATAGACAAAAAGCCGAGGACACTAATAAGAGTTTTCTGGATATTGATGTTCTTGACCTTTCCCGTTTCATGTGGTAAGGAATTGAGGCTGAAACAACCTAAATAATTTTTGGGTGGTTCTTGTTTTCTCTGTTCTTCAACCCGCCCCATTCCCATTTCTGAATCTGGCATTAAGTGATGAACGTCTGAGGCTAAAGTGCGTTCTTTAGAATGGAATCTCAGAATTGGGAAGGGAGACTTGAGAGGTCGTTTTCTTTTAGAAAACAAAGTTGCGCAGCTTCCTTTTTTTAGGAGTGAAAACACATTTTAAGATCTTAGAAAACTTCTATACATAGTATTTGCATTCGAGTATTCATTGGCATTTCTGTAGGTATTTCTTATGAATTGGATGGTAAATTATCATTTTGATAAATCTCCAAATATAGAAAATATTCATTTGCCTTAAAATTTTTTGAAGTTAATATTTTTTTCTCTACAAGTACTTTTGAATTAAAATATTTTGGACACTCATGCAGTGTTTCTTGGCTGATAGAAAGTTTTTTACTCTGTCACATTTACAGTTTTTAAAAGGGATTGGAAGTTTAGCTTTTGGAGATTTAAAATTTTGCGCTGAATTTATATTCTTTTAAATGCTTCCAATATTTAAGTTATTTTCAAATTTCCTTTGAATGCGTTCATCCAAGAATGTCAGGTGCCTATTAGTGCTTTTAGGGTTTTGGGGAAATTTCAATTTTGAGTTAATTAAATATTAATATAAAAACTTTTAAAAACAACTGGACTTACATATGTGATATATAATCATATTACTTGTAGGAACATTCACATATATTTAGAAATAGGCACCTTTGAAAATAACAGCTTTATTGAGATATGATTCACATACCATACAATTCACCATTTTAAAGTGTGCAATTCATGGGTTTTTAGTATATTCAGAGTTTTGCATCCATTACTTGAAAGTAACTCTTGAAAGTTACATTGAAATCAAGAAACTTTGTATACCCCATTTCTATTTATTTCTCCAGGCAACTACTAATCTAATTTCTGTCTCTATAGATTTGCCTATTCTAGAAGCATTTAACTTCTACATTTCATTTTCTTTTCTGCAATATCTGTTGCAGAAAGGATATTTGGAAATATTAGACTTATCTAAAATGCGTGCTATTTAAACTGCTGGATATAGGAATGAATGAATTTCTGAGTTAGTCTATGTAAAAATCTAATCATGTGTTAAATTTTACCTAATATTCCATTATAAAAAAATAAATAAGTTATAATGTATTTCATTTACTTATATAATTGGTTCAATTTATTTTATTTATGTAATATATATTTAAATGAAATAACAAGATTGTCATTTTAACATTTTTTAATACATCATCCAATTTCAACTAGGTAATATATGTGATGAATGTAAATATAAAATATTTTAATTTTCTGTAAAGCAGGTGGTTTACATGAATAGTTTGAGGTAATTAATAGGGTTTTGAAAGGGTACTTGATTTTCCATAATTCTTTAATTATAATATGTTTTAAAATATTTTATTTCCCAACAGCTTGCTATGGCATTGTTCAAGTACCTACTGGACCATGGTTTTGCAGGAAATGTGAATCTCAGGAGAGAGCAGCCAGAGTGGTAAGGACTGTTTATCAAAAACATTAAAATACTTCACTGAGTAGCTTAGGGTGCTACAAACTCATGTTTCAGTTTGAAGGGTTGTCAGTCTTTTGTTCAAATACTGAATTTGGGCCAAACACTGACTTGGAGTTTTAAACCTCTTTTTATAAAATCTGAAAAAGAAATTGAACAACATAAGTATATGTTGATGGATACTTTGACCAGATAAATTACAAAGTTGTATTTGGACTTATTAGCCTCATCTGCTGGTTTGAGGGTTACATTGGCTAATCATAAATATATTTTAAAGATTTTATGTATTTATTTTCAGAGGAAAGGGAAGGGAGGGAAAAAGAGAGGGAAATGTCGATGTGCAAGAGGTACATTAATTGGTTGTCTCTCATGCCCCCAGCTGGGGACCTGGGCCTCAGCCCAGGCATGTGCCCTGACAGGGAATTGAACCAGCAACCTCTTTGTTCGCAGGCCAGCACTCAGTCCACTGAGCCACACCAGCCAGAGCTGCTAACCATATTTTTAACTTATGTCCTTCCATAGTAACGCATAAAGAAGTTACAGTCCTGCCAAGTTCTGTTTAATTAAACAAACAAATGAGAATTTAACGATTTATATTCTTTTTACTATAGCTGCATATGTAACTTTGAATGCTTAACATTTTCAGACATTCAGTCCTTTTGTCAAAGCAACATAAAGATCTTCTTCTTTTACTTGGCGGACTAACTGTTTTCTGAACACTTTTGTAAACTTCCTGTAAGAATGAGGGAGGTATGTTTATTATTTATGGCCAGAAGCATTTTTTTCCCCAGTTGAACTTCTGGATCTATCAAGGAGAAATAGATTTAATCTTCATTAATCATATAACAGCATTACCATTTGCAATGTTATAGTTCCTTATTTTTGGTGTTGACTAGAAAATTTGACAAAGGGTTGAAAAACAAATTTCAACTTTTCTATGTATGTAGTAAAATTGGAATCTTTTGTTTTTGCCTGGGTAAATGTCTGAGTAGCCTATCTAGAACTGTGAGATTCAGAGCAATATTCTGTTGATAGGTTTTGTGTGTGGAAATGCCTTGTAGCAGAATTACGCCTTTTGTTCTAATGCTACCATACTGGGAATTAACTAATGGAGGATAAAATCAATCATAAAATTTCTAGGACTTGATGAGGTAGCATCGATCTAGTCTTCATTTTTTTGCCTCTTTGTACAATAGCATGTTACAATTTGGGGTTGATGGGTCACCAAGGAAAAGAAGTTAAGCTTTAATTCATTAGTAAACATTGACAGTTAAGGTGAGACTCTTTGGGGAGTGTCACAATAGTTCAGGGCCAGAGAAAGATTAGAAAATATGAAAGGTGGGTATAAATAGAGGGAGGATAAGGATGTTGTGAATGGAAGTGGTAGAATGCCAGCATCATTTGCCTCAAATGCTACCTGTTGCCTGTTTTTATTCCTTTATCCTTTCTGAGGGTGTGGTCAAGATATTAAGGTGAATAAGGTAGGTATCCTAAAAAGTAGATTGGAGAATGCATTTTATTTCAGGTTTATTTGGTGGAATGTGGGGGCAATTAAAGGTTTAAAGAAGAGGCACAACCTTCTCTAAATTTCTGTAGTTTACAGTTATAAAAATTAGGGTACTTTGTAAGAAATAAAAACTTAATTCCAAGCTAAAATAAGCAAAGAAAAGGCATTTTATTGTAAGTATAAAGGAGCTAAGAACCAGAACATGGAAATGTATGCATGACTTAGGGTATTGAATTAGTCTTAATCTTATTTCTGCTTTTCTGTGTATCTGCTTCATTCTTTTCTTTTTGCATATTTTCTCTGCTACTTACTGCAACAACCAGTAAACTTTTTTTTTGACTGTTTACTATCTGTCAGATACTGTGCTAAATGTTCTGTACTATTTACCTCCTTTAATCATCCTATCAAATCTGTGAGGTAGATACTCTGTTACTCTCATTTTATGGATAAGGACATAATAGTTTTTTTTTTAAATCCTTACCTGAGGATATGTTTATTGATTTTAGAGAGAGAGAGAGGGTTGCGGGGGTGGAGAGAAACATTGATCATTGATTGGTTGGTTGTCTCCTGTGTGTCCCCTGACCAGGAATCAAGCTTACAACCTCTTGGTGTACAGGCGATGCTTCAACCAAGTGAGCCACCAGCCAGGGCAGATCATAATTTTAAGGCAATATCTATCTAGTTGGAGTCTGGGCTGTGAATAATCTCTCAACTACATGTTATTTGTTGCCTCCTGTGGTGAAAGATGGACATACTTCAGCTCCTAATATTTTGTACCTCCTATATCAAAAGGTTAAAACTTAGTCTGAATCTCATGCTGCTATGGGGGAAAAAAAGACTTCCGGCTTGCCTTGGATGAGGTGCCTAGGTCACCAGTTGGCCAAGGCTAGACTATATGGTTGAGTTGTTCAGACATAGTTGGGGAGATCTCTGTGGTTTTGGGATAGCTCACTTCTCAAAGAAGGCAGACTTTAGAGCTGGTGTTACCCTGACAGATACTAAAGAGTAAAAACCCAGGAGAATGAAACAGCATTTTTAGACAAGTACTTTGGTGTAGTATATGGGGTATATAGATTTGAAAGGGCAGGTTGGAAATCTGGAAGGCTTAGGATACTATTAGTACACAAGATGGGAGAGTGAAAAGGGAGGGAGTAGCAAGGAAGGGAGGGAGCATTTTGAAGGATGAAAAAAATGGATGTTGGATAAAGGAAAGGGAATAATCAAAGATTTTGAAATGTCAAGGTTGATTGTTCTGGAAAGGTGATACCGTTAATAGTAATAGAGTATAAAATAACAGTAATAAGAGGAAGGAGAGGAAAATTGAAGAGTTAGAAAATTTCTGTTTTGGGCACATTGGTTTTGATGCTGTTAGGATTTTTCGTTAAAAACTTATAATTAAAATAATGGAGTCAAGTTAAGTTGGAGCTACATAAGAGCAACGCTGGGAATTGAGTGATACATATTTTTTTAATACTCATCCAAGGATATGTTTATTGATTTTAGAGGGAGAAGTGGGGGTGGAAAGAAAAGGAGACATCCATGTGAGAGGGAAATATCGATGTGAGAAACATCGATTGGTTGCCTCTCATATGCGCCCCAACCAGGGGTCGAACCCGCAACCTAGGTATGTGCCCTGACTGGGAATCGAACCACAACCTTTTGTTGTGTGGGTGATGCTCTGACCATCTGAGCCACCCAGCCAGGGCTGAGTGATACTTTTTTGTTAGAGGAAAGGAAAGTGAAGACAAAACTGTGGTGAATACTGACATTTGGGAAACTAAGAGAACAGGATATCAAGAATGGATAATGAACTGTCAGGAAGAGAGAACCTGCAGGTACAGTAAGTAGCAACACAAACAATTGGTTTTTCAGGAAAGAATAGTTGATAGTGACATTGCTGCAAAGGATGCTGGGCTAAGAAAAATTCTTGGGACCGCAATTATATTTCCCTGGTGTGGGCAGAATGTTTGTTATAGGACAGTGAAGAGAGTAGGATTGTAGGATTAGATTCAATTTTGAAAAAATAAGGAAAGAAGAAAAAAGTAGGGATTGAGGGAAAGTTTGGTTGGTTTTTAAGGGGAGCTCTTTGTAGATGGGCATTCATTCAAAACACTTCAATTGCTTTATTCATCGCAAGTATGAATTTTTTTTGTTGAAAATTTATGTTTAGACTTACACTATTTACTGATCATTATCAGTGGTTAGAGGTTAAAATACTTACGGATGACTGTTTTTGTATTTAATGTGTGTTCTCAATTACCACAAGCTGAAGAGATTAGAAATTTTATCTATTGATATAATTTCAGTGAGATACAGAGAGGATATTTTATATTTTAAATATTCTATTTTGAATATTTGTATATTTGGATTGTGCAAAAAATAAAAAATAAAATGGCCAAAAGCCTATTAAGAATTTGCATTAATTAAATATTGCTATTTTAGTTCTGAATGAAAGACGATTCCTTTCCTAAAGGAGGTGAGCTGTAAATTTTTCCTGTGGCTTGTCCTATTGCATTTCTTCCTGTTTTCTTACTTTGTTAAGGATAAGCTGCTGGATGGAATCAAAAGCAAGGTTTTAGGGATTGATCCAGCGTTGTACTATTTTATTAAAACAGTTTTTTTTATTTATTGCCTTTAGAGAGAGGGAGAGAGAAAGAAGCATCAATTTGTTTTTTCACTTTTTATTAATGCATTCATTGGTTGATTCTTACATGCGCTGTGACTGGGGATTCAACCCACAACTTTGGCATGTCAGGACAATGGTCTAACCAACTGAGCTACCTGGCCAGGACACTATTTTATTTTTAAAATTTTGCTTAATGAAGATACATAATGCAAGCAAATCACTAATAATCTATAAAACCATGTGAATTATATACTCAACTATATTATGTTTAGTTCCAATAAAGCTATATTAATATATATTAAGCACAAATTGGTCTGAAAAACATAGAACATAAAATGAATACATATATAGTCCCCACCCAGAATGAACAAATGTTACTTTAAAAAAATTATTTATTTATTTATTTATGAGAGAGGAAAGGAGGGAGAAAGAGAAGGGAGAGAAACACCAAAGTGTGGTTGCCTCTCAAGTGCCCCTGCTGGGGACATGGCCCACAACCCAGGTATGTTCCCTGACTGGGAACCGAACCAGTAACCCTTTGGTTCACAGGCAGGCACTTAATCCACTGGGCCACACCAGCTAGGGCCAAATTTTAGTTTTTCATATTTGCTTCAAATCGTCCCTTCTACTTAAAAGGAATAATACATTAAAAGATTAAGTTGAAGTACTTCGGTACTTTCAATCTGAGTCCACCATTATCTTTTAGTGTCTGTTAGGTGCTTCTGTATATTTTTTCTCCCCAGTTTTGCTGAGATATAATTGGCATATAACATTTTTGGTTTAAGATGTACAACATAATGAAATATGTATATATTGCTAAGTAACTACCACAGTAAGTTTAGTTAACATTTATCACCTCATAGTTACTACAAATTTTTTTCTTTGGATGAAAACTTTTCAGATTTATTACTCTGTTAGCAAACTTTCAATATAGAACACAGTATTGCCCATTACAGTTACCATGCACATTATATCCCCAGGACCTGACTTACGTAACTGGATATTTTTACCTTTTGACTACCTTCACCCATTTTCTCCATCCACCTCCCTCTGCCTCTAGCAACCGCCAGTCTATTCTCTGTGTCTTTTCTTTTTTACTTTTTTTTGCCATTCAGTCATTTTTTAAATTTTTCAGTTAGAGTTAACATACAATATTGTATTAGTTTCTGGTATACACCCCAGTGATTAGACATTCTATAAGGTGCTGAGTAATCGCTAAGTCTTGTACCCATCTGATACCATACATAGTTATTAGAATATTATTGACTGTATTTCCTATGTTATGCTTTACATCCCTGTGACTATTCTGTAACAACCAACTTGTACTTCTCTCGCTCTCTCTTTTTTAAAAGATTTTATTTATTTATTTTTAGAGAAAGAGAAGGAGAGAGACATCAATTGGTTGCCTCTTGTATGGCCCCTGACCTGCAACCTAGGCATGTACCCTGACTGGGGACTGAACTGGCAACTGTTTGGTTTGCAGGCCAGCGCTCAATCCACTGAGCAAACCAACCAGGCTGTCTCTTTATTTTTAGAGATTGTATTTATTTATTTTTCTAGAGATGGGTAGGGAGGAAGAAAGGGAGAGAAACATTATGCGAGACAGAAAGGTTGATTGGTTTCCCCTTGTATACTCTGACCACAGACTGAACCCCCACCCCGGGCATGTGTCCTGACTGCAAATCAAACCAGGACCTTTTCCTTTGTGGGACAATGCCCAACCAATTGAGTCACACAAGTACAACCAACTTGTACTTCTTAATGCCTTCATCTTTTTTATACCCTCCAACATCCTTTCCATCTGGCAACTGTCCAGTGTTCTCTGTATCTATGAGTCTTTTTCTGTTCTTTGTTGTTTTTTTAAATTTTAGTTTATTTTGTTTTTTTAGTTATAATTGTTCGTAGATACTTTTTTCCTTCTTATAACATCTCATGTAATACTGGTTTGGTTGTGATCAACTCCTTTAGCTTTTTCTTATCTGGGAAGCTCTTTATCTGTCTTTCAGTTCTAAATGATAGCTTTGCTGGGTAGAGTAATTTTGGTTGTAAGCCCTTGCTTTTCATCATTTTGAATATTTCTTGCCACTCCCTTCTGGTCTGCAAAGTTTTGTTGCAAAATCAGCTGACAGTGTCTTGTGGGAGCTTTCTCGGACGTAAATTAACTGCTTTTTTCTTGCTGCTTTTAAGATTCTCTCTTTGTCTTTAACCTTTTGCATTTTGATTATGATGTGCCTTGGTGTGGACCTTTTTGAGTTCATCTTGTTTGGGACTCTCTGTGCTTCCTGGACTTGTATGTCCATTTTCTTCACCAGGTTAGGAAGTTTTCTGTCATCATTTTCTCAGACGAGATGGGGCGTGTTCAGGGTGGTATGGCCATAGACTCAAATAGGTTTTCAATTTTTTGCTCTCTCCTACTTCCAGTATCATCATGTTGTGAGTGTTGCTACACTTAAAGTTGTCCTAGGGGCTCCTTACATCATCTTCATTTTTTTTGTTACTGTTTTGGCTGTTCTGATTGGGTGTTTTTATTCTCTGTTATTAGGAGATTTGTTTGTTTAGATTCCACAAATCAGTGAGATCATAAAGCTTTTGTCTTTATTCTTTTTTTTAAATACTTTTTTAAAAAATATTTTATTTATTTTTAGAGATAGAGGAATGGAAGAAGGGAGGGAGAGAAACATCAGTGTGTGGTTGCCTCTCATGCACCTCGAGGTACTGGGGACCTGGCCTTGCAACCTAGGCATGTGCCCTGACTGGAAATCAAACCAGTGACCCTTTGGTTTTCAGGCTGGCACTCAATCCACTGAACCATACTGGCCAGGGCCTTTCTTACTTGTTTTACTTAGCATAATTCCCTCAGGATCCATCTGTGTTGACACAAATGGCTGAATTTTCTTTTTTATGGCCAAATAATATTCCATTGCATATATGTACCACCATCTATCTTTTAATACTTATACTATCTGTATATATATCTGTAAGCACCCTCTAGTATTGTATTATTTTACAGGAATGGTATCATACTGTACATGTGTTCTTGATGATATAGTTACATTGATATATTACTGATCTAGTTTATTTAAAAAAATTTTTTTTTAAATTTATTCATTTGAAAGATGAACGGGGGGCAGGAAGCAGGTGGGGGGGGGGAGAGAGAGAGAGAGATCAACTTGCTGTTCCATTTATTGATACATTCATTGGTTGGTTCTTGTATGTGCCCTACCGGGGGATCAAACCTACAACCTTGGTGTATAGGGATGATGCTCTAACAGCTGAATACCCGGCCAGGTCTAGTTCATTCTTTATATCTGTTTTATTAGTATTCTGTCACAGAATATACCACAATTTAATTCCCTTACTGATTGTCATTTAGGTGTCTAGTTTTCACAATCACAAATAGTGCTACAGTCAACGTTCTTGTATGTAGAGTAAATACAATACAAATACAATGAAGCTTGGCATTTTAAAAATATACTCTGAAAATCTGTGTTAATAGGCGAGTTTAATTTGTTTACATTTATAATAATGACTGATACATTTGGTTTTTCTAAAATTTTGTGTAACCTATTTACTTTTTTTTTTCTTATTTTTTTTGTCCTTCTGTTGGAGTGATTGTTCTTTAAAAAAAATCCTGTGCTATTTGGAGGTTATATATTCTGTTTCTTTTTGTTTAGTGTTTACCTTTAAAATTTTAATGTTCATACTTTATATTTTTCTAAAATTAATTTTTGTGCTGCTTTTGAACAAAGCCAAAGCCAGTATCCTTTTTATTCCCTCATTACTCTTCCCCTTGCAAAATCTGTTACTGTTTTCTATAATTTAATTTTACCTTATTTTTAATCTCCTAAATTATTAGTTGTGTTTTTTAAAATAATCATCTATAATGTAGACTTAAAATTACTAATGTTTCTGCTCAACGCAGGTCCCTTACTGCTTTATGGCTAATTTTTCATTTCAGAATTTTGGGTGTTTTTTGTTTTTTTTTTTCCCTTCAGGTTTTCTGGCTGGAAAGTAGTAAGCAAGCTATATTAATCCTTTTACGTCTAAAAATATGATTTTACATTCTTGTATGTTTGTTTGAATTCTTGGCTAGTAATTGTTTTCCTGTAAGTTTGTACTCTGTCTTGTCTTTGGTAACTACTTGTGCAAATAGGAACTATGCTCACAGTCTGTTTATGCTGCTTGAGAGTTGATCTGAGTTTTCATTCTGAGGACTCAATGTCTGTCCTCAATTTTGGAAAATTTTCTGCTCCATGTTTTCAAATATAACCCTCTCACTTAATTTTCTTTTCTTGAAACTGTTATTTAGGTGTATGCATTTGGGATTCCCTTTTTTTTTCCCCATGACTTTTAATTTCTCCTTCATATTTTCACTTATCTCTGTATCACAGATAATACCTTTAGGTTTGGCTTCAAATTTATTCTTACTGTTAATACAATCAGTGAATTTCTTTTCTGAATAAATCTAATCTAGAATTTTTGTTTGCTTTTATTTTTTAGTTTGCTGCTTGTTTTTCATAGTATCTTGCTGTTATTGCCTCAAAGATTGTATGCTTTCTTGTATTATTTGAACATTTAAAACCTAAAATTTAGAGATTTTGGATGTCTTTGATTTGTTTTGTACACTCAGGTGGTAGATGTTTTCATGTACTTTGTAATTTTTGACTGTGAGCTAATCTTCAGGATTTTTTTTTTTTTTTTGTCTTCCTTAAGATTCCTGTTACTCAGCCCTGGCTAGCTACCTCAGCTAGTTAGAGCATTGTCCTTATATGTCAGGGTTTTGGGTTTAATCCCTGGTCAGGGCACATAACAGAAGCAACCAATGAATGCATAAATAAATGGAACAACAAATTGATGTCTCTTTCTGTTTCTCTCTAAAAATCCATAAATTAAAAAAAATTTGAAAGCAGCAAAAGGATTTAGGAAATTAGTGGGTTTTTGTTTTTTTTTTTTTGTAATAAACTAATGACAAAAGGTCCTGTTCCTGTAACCTGACTTTGTGAAGATGCTGCTGTGGGAGTGTTTGCATTTGCTCTGTAACTGTTAAGAATTGCTTTTGGCTACTAGTAAAGACCAAATTGTAGTGGCTTCCACAAAATAGGAATTTACAAATCCTTTTATTTAAAAGGAGTTCAGAAAGGCATTTTAAAGCTTTTATGACAGCTCTGTGAAGTCACTAGGGATCAGACTTTTTCTGTTTTCCTACTGTACCAACCTTAGCACATGGTTTTCATTTTCAGGGTTGTCCCACAGTCACAGCATGGCAGCTGGCACTGTAGTCATTGTGACTGCAGAATAAAGTTCCAGGCAGAGAGAAGGGGGGGAGGGTAAGGTTAAATGTAGTTCTTCCAGCTGAGTTACCCTCTTAAACAAGTTTTCCTCGAAGCCCCACTTAATAATATATACTTAATTTTACTGGTCCTTGTTAGACTGCAAAATATGGGCTCATTGATGAACTCAATAAAATCAGAGAGCTTACTCTTTTAGCATAGGTTTAAGTTTCCTGTTTCTCTAGAGTGACTCCTCTACTCAACTCTAGAATAGGCATCTCACTTTGGTGCAGCTTCTCTAGTCTTATTGGTTCAGGCCATGTTTTTCTAGTATAACTTTCCCTTTGGTGGTAGGAATAGGCCATTACCAGCTCCTGTCCTTATGTAGGGAGGCCAGCTAGAGCTTCTGCACCTTTAGGGTCTCTGTTAGTGTCCTAGTCAACTCCCACCTCTAGGGTGTAAGATTGGATACATCATTGACTCCCACAGCTTCAACTAATGTTCATTCTTTTAGCTTTTAAGTCCTTTTTTTTTTTTTTTTTTTTTTTTTTTTTGCCGCATGGAGATTTACTTTTATCTACTTAATTAAAAATAGTTTTCAAATTTATTTATCTTTGACTTTTGAGTTCAAGAAGCCAGGATGAAGTGTCTCTACTTGTACTTTAAAAAAAGTCATATGTAACTTTCTTTTTACTCCTGTACAAACCTTTTGGCTTGTATACTTTACATAGAATGCCTTCAAAATTACCATTTGCTAACTTTTTTTTTTGCTGATTCAGATTTAATATTTGCTTTTAAAAAATTCGGTATTGCAGCCTAAGTTCCTATAGCTTTGAAAGAGGAGATTTTAAGAAGTAAACAGATTAATGCTTATCACCATAGATAAAATAGTAAGTAGCCAATTTTTTTGTCATTCTCCTTGATTCCTCTTTCTTTACTGTGAGAAAAGCCTGGCATAATTTAGGCTAACATGAAATAGGTGCTTAATACATGTTTGTATCTTTCTCCAACCTGCCTACATAACTAGTAAGAGAAAATGAAGACATATGGTACCTTGCAAGATACATTGCCCAGCATATGGTTCCTATTTATTCCACTTTGTTTAGAATTAATTTTTATGTTTATCAAAGTGTGAGGCGCATAGTCAAAGTTAGATAGTACCAAAAACTTCTCTCACACATGGAGCAGTACCTTGCTCTTGATTCTTGAACCCTTATTCCATTCTCCAAAGGCAACCCCTTTTCTGGCTGTTCTCCTGGTATTTACTTCTGTATTTCTAAAAAGAATGTATAAGCAGCTATTTTTGACATACTGTTTTTAGATGTCGCCTTTCATTCTATACAAATTTTGGTTAAATCAGCAGTGCTAAATAGTAATATTTACATTATTATGCTATTTAAGTATTTTATTAATTTTTGAGCCAGGTATACTAGGATTGTTTTCATATAATCTTCCATTTGGTTAATGAATCAGATAGTCTATAAATTCAATTTTCCTTTTCTTTACATTCTTTCCTTTTCCTCTCCCTCTCCCTGTCTCCTATTCTTTTTCTCTCTTCTGTTTTTTCCTCTCTTCTTCCTCTTTCGCTCTTCTCCCTCAAATGTCACCTCCTTTCCTCTCCTCCTCTCTTCTCCCTTTCTCTCTTCCTCCTTCCATTTAAACTGGTAGACCTTTTTCTAGGTACCATGTCCCCTGCTCCCATCTGGGCTGGTTTTTCTTTAGTCCTGGAACTTCCCTTCATTATCATAGTGGAAGTTTCTTTATTTCTTGCTTATTTTGGATTCCCTGTTTTCTAACCGTTCACTCCTGCTCTATCTAGTGTGGCTCAGTGGATTGAGCACCAGCCTGCGAACCGAAAGGTCGCTGATTCGATTCCCAGTCAGTGCACATGCCAGGGTTGGAGGCCAGTTCCCCAGTAGGGGATGCGTGAGAGGCAACCACACACAGCTGTTTCTCTCCCTCTCTTTCTCCTTCCCTTCCCTTCTCTCTAAAAATAAATAAATAAGATCTTTAAAAAAACTAAATTTTCTGTTAATTTTTTTTTCATGATAGTATCCATTTACTCAGCTGTGCCTGGTGTACTCAGCTGTGCCTGGTGTCCTCACATCCAGATTTCCTTGCTTACCTATTCTGCAGTTTTCTAGGGTCGGGGAGGGACAGGTACCTGTTAGTGTGTAGTGTAGAAGGAATTTGTGTGTGTGATTGTTTTTCAGCCTCACCTGAACTGTCCCTTCCAGATACATACACCACCTCTGTGCATGTGCGACTCTTGCCCCCATGCCTGGTACCTAAAGTTCCTCCAATTTCTGGTGCTGTGTGGTCCAAGATACATTGCCTTTGGGCTTATCTTACTTCAACAAACTTTTCTGATCTGTTAGGTAATTAATTGCTTGTCTCCTTTCTAGCTTCTAAAACTTTATAATTGTTTTGCCTTTTGTTCTTTCAGTCTTTGTAGTTTTATGTTCTTTATGTATCATTTAGTGGAATGTTAGGAAGCAGAGGAGGTTGTTTTTAAGCAGAGTTAAGTACTTGTGCTTGTGATGTAGTCTTTTCCCATTTCTCCCAGGGTCTTATTTTAACTTTAGCCTGTCATTTTTATTTTTTTCCCCACTCAGCTCACAAACATTTCTGTATCTTCCTGTGGATTCTACTTTACCTTTGTGTTTTTCACCTGTCTGCATTTCTTCTTTCACTAGCAAACGTCCAGGAAGAATAAAAAAACCATTTGATATTTCTGCTTCTTCAACTGTCTGCTATATAGTCTAGCCTTAGTTGCGCTTAATGTTTGAGATATAACTTAGTTTTCGTTTTAAACAATAGCATATGAACTCTGCATTTGCTATACCACTCTCATCATGGACACTGTCTATTTTGTCTTTCAGTGACCATTATATAAACATCCATGTACAAGAAATTCTTTTAATAATTTAACATAAGGAAAATTGTCTCCCTTGAGGATCTGGTATACTTTCTCCTTTTTTGAGAGCTCTGTGACACATATTCTGTTTTTCCTTTTGTCTGGCTACCAGGCAGCCTAGAACCAAATCTGGTCTTTAGTTACATCAGTTGTATTAATCTGATTATTAGTATAGTTATCTCCTCCTCCTCCTCCTGTGGGGTTTAGAACTTCACCTCTTATCTCTGTTTCTCTGCGTGTTGATTTCATTCTCTCATACTACAGACTCTCTACTTCATGAGGCTGGAACGATGACTGCTGGCAGCTCTTGGCTCTCATCTTCCCAGCCCCTTCTACCAGAAGAAGGGGCTCTCTTGAAGAATCCTGGGAAGGACTCTGATTGGCCTGTCTTGGATCATGTACTCACCAACCCTGTGGCTGGAGTGGGGAGGGTACTATGAATGACAACCTTCACTAGAACTACATAGTTGGAGTCAGGGGTAAGAGAGTTTCCCTAAATAAGGGGATGTCCCTCATATTGGTTTTCAATGTTCATTTTTCTATAATTTATTGTTATAATATATTGTAGGTCCCTTATTTGTAGGCTGCCTCAAATCCTTTACTGAAAAAATTTTAGATATATAAATAAGTACATAAAATAGCACAAACTCCTATTCATTCACCCTTCAAAATATTACATTTGGCTCTTAAGTCCACCACTCTATTATTGATTTTGTTAACTTTAAATAGCCACATCTTAAATTTTCATTTTTATTCTACTTGATCTACTTTCAGTGTTTATATTCAGTACTCAATCTTTCTTGCAGCACTCTCTCCTCATGACTTCTGGGAAGCTGCTTTCTTTTACGTCTTTAAACATTGCCTTTTGGATTCTAGTGTGGCATTACTTCTTCTTTAAAGTTATATGATTGTTTTTCTGGCCTGTTTATTTGATTATTTTACTTGAGGTAAATTTGTACATGCTCATGGATGCCTCTAAGCATCAGTATCACCTGAACAATTTTTTTCTGGCCTTTAGATCCATATTTGCAGTTGCCTTCTAGCTATCTCGATTTAGGTATTCTAGCCATCTTTAATTTCTCCACTTCTCTAGTCACCAACATGATCTAAGCCCTATTTTTTATTTTTTGTCTAGGTTGTTGCAAGTTTAAATTACTTAATTTTCGATAAGGTGATATATTGATATGTTTAAAAATATAAAAAGATACACAGTGAAAGTTCTTCCTCCTAAATCCCTCTTATTTGCCCAGTTTTGCTTCCCACTTCCTATTTTTATTTGTTTGAAATTATTTTCCTGGTTTCTTTATGTATGTACATGCTTGTACATATAAAGACTTTATTTTTGAAGATTTTATTTATTTACTTTTAGAGAGGGGAAGGGAGGGAGAAAGGGAGAAAAAAAAAATACAGTGTGTTGTTGCCCCTCGAGTGCTCCCTACTGGGGACCTGGCCTACAACCCAGGCATGTGCCCTGTCTGGGAATCAAACCGGCGACCCTTTGATTCACAGGCTGGCACTCAATCCACTGAGCCACACCAGCCAGGGCTCTTCCTTTATTTTTTTTTTCTTTTACTTTTAAATACAGAGGTAGCACATTTCACATCATTACAGGGACCATCTATTTCCCTTATCTTCTCTCCTTTTTGAATAGTGCTTCTCTGTTTCAAAATTATCTCCTGCAAAGCGAATATGACTATTGCTTCCCAATTCCTTATGGTGATTCTTAATTATTGGTGCAGGGAAAATTTTTTTTTTGGTCCACAGTATTTTCACTGAAAGTATTGTATTTCCACTTACACATTTAATTGCACAGACTATGTACAGATTATGGCTGGGTAAACACCCCATATCCTTATCCCAACACTAAAACCTTCTAGTCCTGTAATTATTCAGTAGCGTCAGAAATTTATGGTGGTACTGCTCTAGAGCCAAATAGAAAGTAAAGCTGCCCTAATGCGATATAAACCCATGTTTTCTCATCTATCTTGTCCCTACCACTCTGTTTTCACTTTCCCTACTCCATTTTCTGTAGAGCTATGAGCAGATTAATAACCCCAAAAGACTACTTTCTACACACTGTTCTCCAGAGATGATAGTCTTAAATGCTATGCTATGATGTCCAAGCGAAAGACATATGTATATGTGACTATCTTCATCTTGTTATAGGAGAGGGGAAAAATGAAAATAGGATCAGTGTGGTGAGATTAGAAGTATGTCATCAGTTGTAAGCACACTTTACTGTCATGGTTGGATCTTTTTGGAGGTTTATTAGTTTCTGTCTTTGTATGTGTATGTTTTAACCCCCTTGTTCCTACTTTATTACCTTTGTTATTAAAGTTAGGATGGAAATATTGAGATGAGCTACATCTCTGTTTAGGAAAAGTTTCATTTTACTTAGACTTTCCAGGAGTGTTTTTAAATTTCTTTGTCAACACATGATTAATATTTATGGATGTTTGACTGGTTTTGGTAACTGATTTTTTTTGTGTGTGTGTGGAAGCGCTAAGCTTTCTCCTAAACATGTTCCATACTTTGTTTTGACCTTCTTTGATATATGAATAATGGTGGGTCCGGCACAAATAATGCCCCTTTTTTATTACAAAATCTTAAGCACATAATTCTGTAACATAATGTCACACTCAAGCACACCATACGACATTTTAGGTGAAATGTTCAGATTAAAACTATAAATTATTACCCCCATATTATTACCCTACCAACCACACTCAAGCAGGCATTACTTCTCCTGGACCCTGTATATGTCAAAGTATGTTTCTTTTGTTATTTGAACAAATAGCCATATATTATAAGGTGTAAAAGTTTTAATATTTTACTCTTTTCCAAAAATATACTCCTAATTGTTCTGGGCCAACCATGTGTGCATTTTAATTTACTTACTCGTGTGTGTGTGCATGTGTGTGTAGGATTTTCTTAACTTATTTTTAATGGTAAGATAAATGATTCCAAGAAAAGAGGATATGCCCAGTATATGGACAATTAAAATAATAAATTGAATATATGTACATACTTAACCAAGCTTAATAAGTAGAGCATTGTTCATACCTTTGACACCTATTGTGCCTTTCCCTCATTGCATTACCCTCTTACACAAAGGAAATGTTTTCCTGATTTTTGTATTATTCTTGGTTCTTGTTTTATTTCTAAATGATATAATATTTAGTTGTGGCTGTTTTGAACATCATGTAAATGGAGTAATGCTCTATTGATATACTTTGATTCATTGTGTGTGTGTGTGTGTGTGTGTGTGTGTATTTATTTTTAAAGGTTTTATTTATTTACTTTTAGAGAGAGGAGGAGGGAGAAGGAGAGAGAGAAACATCAATATGTAAGAGATAACATCGATCAAGTGCCTCTCACACACCCCCAACTGGGGACCTGGCCCGCAACCCAGACATGTTCCCTGACTGGGAATTGAACCTGTGACCCCTCAGTTTGCAGGCTGGTACTCAATTCACTGAGCCACATCAGCCAGGGATAATTCATAGTGTATTTTTGAGATTCATCTATTTGACGCATGTAGCTATAGTTGATTCATTTTCATTGTTGTATAATATTTCAGCATATAAATTATACCACTATCCAGTGTGCTGTTGATGGACATGTACATTTTTATCAGTGTTTTGCAATTATGAACAATTACTTGAATATTCTTGTACATGCTCAATAATTTCTATAGCTCACTGCTCTTTAAACTGCTGGCTGTGCTCCATAAAATCAGTTAATGGGTAGCAACCAGCATTAAAGGGTGAAGTAAGGCAGGAAAAAATTCAGTGTATTTCCAGTATCCTGTGTATGTATACGTGGTTGCAATATATGGCATATTTTCAGTCTAAGGGAAAAGAGGTCAGTACCCCTCCCTAAATAGGTATTGCATGTTCTAAAATTTTTTGCAGCATACCAGTTGAAAATCTCTGCTGTAGGATATATACTTAGAAGTGGAGTTGCTTGGATTCAGGAAGAACAATCCATTTTACTTTACTTTCCCACCAGTGAATGTTTTCTGTGCTCTACAGCTTTAGCCAGTGCTTAGCGTGTCAATCTTTTTAACTTTAGTCATTTTGATAGTTGTGTCGTGGCATGTTATTGTGGTTTTTACTTTGCAATTACCTGATTACTAATGATGGTGAGTACCTTTTCATATATTTATAAGCCTTTTGGATTTTCTCACTTGTGACTTGGAGATGGCTTTTCTATGTTAGTGGTTAATTTTTTAAATTATTTTAAAAGTTCTTAATTTCCATATTGTCAAAATTTTCAGTTTTTTTTTCTTTCATGGTTAGTGGTTTATGTGACCTGTTAAAGAAATCTTTTGCTATATGGGGGATGAATGGTAATGGGGAAAAAATACAATAAAAAAATAAATTTAATAGAAAAGAAATCTTTTCCTAACTTCAGGTCCTGCATGAAATTATTCTCCTATATAATCTTCGGAAAGAATTTTTTTTCCTTTCTTTTTACAGTTAGGCCTATAACCAACCCATCTGGATTTGATTTTGTATATGGAGTAAGATAGGGGGAAATATATGTATACATATTATATGTGCTATTATTAAATAGGAACACCCAGTTGTTTTAACACATTCTTCCCTCTTCTGCGGTACAGTGGCAGTATGTCATAAATCAGCAGTTCTTATACGTGTGGATTTGTTTTTGGACATTCTTTTGATTTATCTTGACAATACCACAATTTGAAAATCACTGTAGCGTATGTTATAAGTCTAGATACGGGATACCAGATAAAATTAGTCCTTCCCTTTTGTCTTACTCTTTTTTAAGAAGTACCTTGCCTATTGCTCTTTGCATTTGATAATCGTTTAGAATCATATTCTACAAAAAAAAAATAATTTTGGTATTTTGATTGGCTTTGCCTTGATTCTGTAAGTCAGTTTGAGACTGCAGTTTGAATCTTTCAATCTATGAACATGGTAATCTCCAGTTACTGGGTTTTCTATTTTTAATTCTGGTACAATATACACAATACAAAATTTACCATTTTAATCATTTTTGAGTGTGCAGTTTAGTGGCATCAAGTATGTTCACAATGATATATAACCATCACCAGTGTCTATATCAAGAACTTAAAAAGTTATTTTAAAAGTATAGTTCACATACAATATTATATTAGTTTCAGGTATACAACATAGTAATTATAAGCATACCTTATGAAGTGATCATTTTGATAGATTTAGTACCCATCTGATACCATACATAGTTATTACAATACTATCAACTGTGTTCCTGATGCTGTACTTTACATCCCCATGACTTATTTTATAATTGGCAGTTTATACTTAATCTTCTACTTTTTTGCCCATCCCCCCACCCCATCCAACAACTATCAGTTTCTTCATTATATCTATGAGTTTGTTTTGCTTATTTGTTTATATTGCTGTTTAGATTCTATATCTAGGTGAAATCATACAGTATTTGTCTTCCAGTGTTTGAATTATTTCACTTAGCTTCTAGGTCCATCCATGCTGTTGTAAATGGCAAGATTTCATTCTTCCTATGACTGAGTAGTATTCCATTGTCTATACGTATCACACCTTTATTTATTCATCTGTCAGTAGGCATCTAGGTTGCTTCCATATCTTGGCTATTATAAATAATATAGCAGTGAACACAGGGATACATATATCTTTTTGATTTACTGCCTTCATTTTCTTTGGATAAATACCCAGAAGTGGGATTGTGGATCATATATTGTAACTCTATTTTTTATATTTTGAATGATCTCCATGCTATTTTTTCATAGTGGCTGCACCAATGTACAAACCCACCAACAGTACACAAGGGTTCATTTGTCTCCATATTCTTGCCAACACTTACTCTTTGTTGTCTTTTTGATAATAGCCATTCTGACAGGTGTGTGGTGTTACATCGTTGTGGTTTTGATTTGCATTTCTCTGACGATCAGTTATATTGAGTATCTTTTCATGTCTCTCTGGGCTCTCTGTATGACTTCTTTGTAGAAATCTCTATTCAGGTCCTCTGTCCATCTTTTTTAAGTATATTTTATTGATTTTGCTATTACAGTTGTCCCATTCTTTTTTTCTCCTCTTTATACCCTTCCTCCTGCTACCCTCATTCCCTCCTTAGTTCATGTCCATGGTTCGTACATACAAGTTCTTTGGTTTCTCCATTTTCCATCCTATTATTAACCTCACCCTGTCTATTTTGTACCTACCAGTTTTGTTTCTTATTCCGTATCCCTTTTCCCCAGTGCCACCCCTTCCCCCTATACTGATAACCCTCCATGTGATCTCCATTTCTGTGATTCTGTGATTCTCTTCCTGTTCCTAGTTGTTTTCATAGTGTGCTTTTGTTTTTCAGGTTCAGTTGTTGATATTTGTGAGCTTGTTGTCATTTTACTGTTCATAGTATTTGATCTTGTTCTTTTTCTTAGATAAGTCCCTTTAACATTTCATATAATAAGGGCTTGATGATGATGATGAACTCCTTTAACTTTACCTTGTCTGGGAAGTACTTTATCTCCCCACCCATTCTGAATGATAGCTTTGCTGAATAGAGTAATGGCCCATGTAAGTCCTTGCTTTTCATGTCTTTGAATACTTCTTGGCAGCCCTTCCTTGCTTGCAAGGTTTCTTTTGAGAAATCAGCTGAGAGTCTTAGTGGTAACTCTTTTGTAGGTAACTGTCTACTTTTCTATTGCTGCTTTTAAGATTCTCCTTATCTTTAATCTTGGGTAATGTAATTATGATGTGTCTTGGCATGTTCCTCTTTGGGTCCAACTTTTTTAGGACTCTCTGAGCTTCCTGGACTTGTTTGTTTCCTTTGCCAGATTGGGGAATTTCTCCTCCATTTTTTTTTTCAAATGAGTTTTCAGTTTCTTGCTCTTCCTCTTCTCCTTCTGGCTCCTCTGTGATTTGGATGTTAGAATGTTTAAAGTTCTCCCAGAGGTTCCTAAGCTTCTCCTCATTTTTTTTTATTCTTGTTTCTTCCCTCTGTTCTGGTTGAATGTTTTTTTCTTCCTTTTGTTCCAAATCATTGATTTGAGTCCTGGTTTCCTTCCCTTTACTGTTGGTTCCCTGTATGTTTTTCTTTACTTCATTTTGAATAGCCTTCACTTTTCCCTCTATTTTGCAACCGTACTCAACTATTTCTGTGAGCATCCTGATGACCAGTGTTTTGAACTGTGCATCTGATAGGTTGTCTGTCTCTTTATCACTTAGTTCTGTTTTTGGAGTTTTTATCTGTTCTTTTATTTAGGCCATATTTCTTTGTCTTAGAGTGCCTGTTACGTTGGAAGGAGCAGAGCCTTAGGTATTCTCCAGGGCAGGGCAACCCACATCGCTGTGCTGAGATGCTATATGTGGGGGAGGGGTTCGAGAGGGAACTATTCTGTTTGCTTTGTTCTCAGCTGGCTCGCGATGACTTACCTGCTACTGCCAAGCAAATTGGGCCCTTCTGGTTTTGATTCCCAGGTGGGTGGGTTTGTGTACATTCTAGGACCCTGTGGGTCTCTTCAGTGAACTCTCCTGTGAGGCTGGGAGTTTCTCCCGCAGCTGCAAACCCTACAGGTTTTTACTGCCAGAAGTTGTGAGGCTTTCTTTTCTCACACTGGAACCCTGGGTTGTGAGGTGTGTCTCACTCCCCAGCTGTTCCTCCTGGTTTATCTGCATGCAGATGTGGGACTGCCCAGTCCACCAGCCGCTGCCTTGCTGCGTGTCCTCTCAGTTCTGTCTATCTGTGCCCTCCTACTGGTCTGGATGAATGTTTCTTCTGTTAACTCTTTGATTGTTGGACTTTCATGCAGTTCGATTTTCTGGCAGTTCTGGTTGTCTTTTGTTTTTAAATTTGTTGTCCTTCTTTTGGTTGTGGGAGGAGGCAAAGTATGTCTACCAACGCCCCCATCTTGGCTAGAAGTCTATGGCCTGAAGATTTTTTTTGAGAAAACATTCACTCAGTGTTTAAAAGGCTAGAGATGTAGTTATGTAATAACTCTTGAAATTAGTTAGACAACTGATTATATTTTATTTTCTTTTTCAAAATCATTTTTGTTATTTGGTTCCTTTGTGCTTTTGGTTTAAAAAAAACTAGATTTTTTTAGAATAACCTGTCTGTATCTATCCAAAAATCTTGCTATTATTTGGGTAGAATTACCATGAAACCTGAGTATCAATTTGTAGAGAATTGACATCTTTACTATGTTTTGTCTTCGTGCCATGTGTTTCCATTTATTTAGATCTTTGATGACTTTTGTCAGTTTTGTGTAATTTTTAGCTCACAAGTCTAGTACATGTTTTGCAGAGTTATATCTAAGTATTTAATCTTTTGGGAAGCAATTGTAAATAGTATCATATAGTTGACATACATCAAGTATTATATGTTGAATTTCATTGCCCACATATTTATTGATATTACTGTATTTTGCCGTGTATAATGTGCAGTATTTTGCCCAAATTTCTGCGGAATAAATAAAGATGCATATAATACATGGGCGGTACTAATTCCATATCTATGTGAATGTTTTTAAATTTCTTAATTATGCTTATGTGATAAAAGCGTAACTCTAGAAATCAGTAGCAATATCTGTGTGCAAAACAATACCCTGGAATATAATAATCAGTTTTGTTTCTAAATATAAGTAAATAATTAGAAAATTAAACAATTTTTTTCCTGAAAGTTTGGGCCAAAAACATGGGTGCACACTATACACTAGAGTGCATGATGCATGCCAAAATACAGTATATGGAAATAACAGTTGATTCTTAAAGTTATCTTGCGTCTGCCAACTTTGTTGAATTCACTTATTAGTTCTAGAGTTTTGTAACAGATTCCTTGGGATTTTCTATGTAGATATTTGTGTCATCTGCAAAAAGGGTTATTTTTGCTTCTTTCTTAATTTGTATGCCTTTCATGGTTGCCTAATTTTCTGGCCAGAAATTTCAGTACCATGTTGATTAAGATTGGTGGGAGTGAACACACTTCCTTGTTTTTGACCTTAGGCAGAAAACATTCACTCAGTGTTGAAAAGCATTAAGTAGGATATGAGCTGTAAGTTTTTGTTGATGTTCTGTATGAACTTGAGGAAGTTTACCTTTATTCTCTTTCCATTTTTCTTAGCTTAAAAAAATACTATGAAGGGGTGCTGTACTATGTCAAGTACTTTTTCTGCCTCAATTGCTATACGTAATTTGTTTCTTTAGCCTGTTAAGGTGGTAGATTATATGTTCATTGATTTTCAGTATTTAACCAGCCTTGGAGTAAGCATCACTTAATCATGGCAGGGGTAGGTAGGGGCAGTTTTTTCTGTAATTTGTTGCTGGATTAAAGCAGTTACAGGCTAAAAAAGTGTTCTTTGTAGTTAATATGCCCCCTACCCAGTTCTTTGGCTAGAGGGAGAAGGCTTTTTGGGGCTTTTCTTTTGGCATACGCGTGTTGGTTTCAAGGTGCTGATACCTTCCGTTCCAAGAATGGGATATGTTAGGTAAAAAGAAAACTCAGGGAAATTATTGCTGTCTTGTTCCTTTTGGTCCTGTGGTCTTTAGCTAATTTGCCTTCTTAATTATTTTTTTAAATGAAGACTGGAGAATTATTAGGCAGGTGCAGATATAGACAGAGGTGAATGCAGTCATCCAGGTAAGAGGATGGTCATTTATATTACTTAAAAGATTTTATTTATTTTTTAGAAAGGAGAAGGGAGGGAGAAAGAAAGAGAGAGAGAGAGACATTGATGTGTGAGAGATACATCAATTGGTTGCCTCTCGCCCCCAACTAGGGACCTGGCTCATAACCCAGGCATGCTGTATGACTGCGAATTGAACCGGTGACCTTTCGGTTCGCAGGCTGCACTCAATCCACTGAGCAACACCAGCCAGGGATCTCTTCTAGTTTCTTAAAGTGCAAGGTAAAGTTACTGATTTGAGTTATTTTCTAATGTAGGCATTTAGTGCTATGAATTTCTCCCTCAATTACTGCTTTAACTTTTCTTCCACAAATTTTGTAAGTTTTGTTTTCATTTTAATTTATTTACTTTTTATTTTCCTTTTTGATTCCTTCTTTGACACATTGCTTACGTTAGAAGTATATTTAGGTTCTAAATATTTGGTTGTTTTATATTGATTTCTAAACTAATTGCATTGTGGTCAGAAAAAATTTTTTGTATGACCTGAAACTTTAAAAACTTACTGAGTTGTTTCATAGCCTGAATATGATCTGTCTTGGTGAATATTCCATATGTCCTGGAACAGAATGTGTATTCTAGTTTGCTTAGAGCGTTCGATAAATGTTACTTCATGTCAGTTTGGTTGCTGGTATTATTCTGGTTGATAGAATCGTTCAAGGCTTTTGTATCCTTACTGATTTTCTGTCTGCTGGTTCTATTAATTATTAAGAGAGGGTTTTTGAAATCTCCAAATGTAATTGTGGGTTTAATAATTTTAAAAGATTTTATTTATTAATAGAGAGAGGGGAAGGGAGGGATAGAGGGAGAGAAACACCAGTTGGTTGCCTCATGCATCTCCCCAACCAGAGACCTGGTCTGCAGCCCAGGCATGTGCCCTAACTGGGAATTGATCCCATGACCTTTTGTTTTGCGGAACAGTGCCCAATCCAGTGAGGCACACCAGTCAGGGCATAATTGTGGGTTTTGAAATTTCTTCTTGTAGTTGTTCTTTTTACTTAATGTAGTTTGAAGCTGTTATTAGGTGAATAAATTGTTTAGAGTTTTTATATCTTAATGAGTTAAACCCTTTATCTTTCTGAAATGATCCTCTTTTTTGATAATGTTGATTTTCAAATCAACTTTATATGATAGTAATATAATTATTTCAATTTTCTTTTTTGATTTTGCAGTATGTAATAGGATCTTTCTGCTTTTTAAAAATATTTTATCTCTGGTTTTAGGCCTTTTGATAATGATATATTGTGGTTTATATTGCTTCATGTTTCTGTTGCTTGGTATTTATTTAAAGAGTACTTTGTTCTATGTGTTTATTATTAAATATGGCAAATTGTTGGCATTATTTCATCAGACTTTTGTTTTCTGTATTTATCTCCTATGGCTCCAATTATAAGTATTTTGGCCTCTTGAAGTTATGTCACAGCTAACTTAAGCTTTGCTCGTTTTTTTAAAGTAGCTTTTCCTCTGTGTTTCATTTTGGTTAGTAACTTATTTGGTTTCATGTGCTGTAAATCTCACACAGTATGTTTTTTATCTTAGACCCTGGAATTTTCATCTCTAAATTTCCAATTTTTTAATTCTTTAATGTTTCTTAACATGTTTAATGTTTTCTAGCTTCTTGACTATATGGAATGTATTCATAGTAATTGTTTTAAAGGACTTGGGTAATAATTCTATTATCTGTGTCATTTCAAGATTGGTTTGATTGACTGGTTTTTATTTCTTTAGGGATGTAATTTCCTTTATCTGCATATGTCTTAAGTTTTTATTGACCTAGTCATTGTGAATTTTATCTTGTTAGGTTCTGTATTTTTTTGTTCTGTGAGATGGTTAATTACTGGAAAACAGTTTGTTACTTTTGAGTTTTGCTTTTGTTTTGTTTGGACAGATCAGAGCTACGTTTAGGATTACATTTTCCCTCCTTCTGAGGCATTACCCTTCTTAGTAATGTCATATGATATGATTTAGTAGGTTTCCATTCTGGCTTTTGGAAGCAAGCATTATTCGCATCCTTGTATGAGTTCCGGGTGCTCTTCACTTTTAAATCTTTTGGTGGTTCTCTCCCTGGCCTCCAGTAGTTCTTCACATGCAGTTGCTGATTACTCAGCATTGTAAGCCTCTGTAGACCTCTTCATTTTTCTCTTTCCCTAGCTTTCTACTCATTGCTGATCTCCCTTGTGAGCTCTGGCCACCTTGGCTTCCTTGGACTCGCAGCTCCATTTCCTCAACTTCGGGAGATGGGCCCTGCCTGCCTTCTCCCTGTTGCATGGTCTGAAAACTCTCAAGGCAGTAAGCCAGGCAAATGTATGGCTCATGTCATTTGTTTTTTTGTCTCTTATGGATCACTGTCTTTAATTACTGTTGTCCAAAATCTTTAGTGCTGTTGTTTCATACACTTTTTTTGGTTTTTATTATTTCACACAGAAGACTAAATCTGACCCCTTTTATTCCATCTTGATTGGAAGTGGTTTTATTATGCATTTTTGTAATGACTAGTGTAGTGATATTGAGTACATTTTATTTACTTATTGATCATTCATGTGGTTTTTCTTAGAGTTTGTTCAAACCTTTAGCCCTCTTCCTTTTTCTCTCCTTGTTTTTTTTCTTTATTTGTCTTTTTTTTTTTTTTGAGTTGGAGAGCTGGTATGTCCTGTTCTTTGTTAAATATTTTGTAAATATTTTCTTGAAGTCTGTGATTTCCTATTTGTTTTCTTAACTGTGCCTTTTTAATGAGCAGAAATGTTTAAGTCTAATTTATCAGTATTTTTCTTTTGTAGTTATTGCTTACTGTGGGCTAAGACACTTTTGCCTAATCCTGAAGTCGTGAAGGTAATTTTCTTTGTTTCCCCTGAAACTTTTTGTTTTTGATAATTTATAGTCTGTGGTACATCTCAAATTAAGTTTTGTAGGTATTTTTACATGTGGTTATCCATTTGTTTCTGCACTGTTTGTTGCAAATAGTCTCCTTTTCTCACTGGACTGCTTTGGTGAAACATCACATGACTGCATAAGTGAGTGCTATTTTAGGAATCTTTATTCTGTTCCATTGTTCTGTTTGTCTATCATATATCACACTATTTTGATTATGTTTAACTCTGTAGGAAGTCTCAAAATCAGATTTGCAAGTCCTTCAATCCTTTTTCATCTTTTTCAAGATTGCTCTGCAACATCTAAGTCCTTAGTACTTCCATATAAATTTTAATATTAGTGTTTCTACTTCCAAAAAAGACTGATATGATTATGATTGCAATTGCTTAGATTCTGTAGGTCTTTTTGAGGAAAATTGACATGTTAACAATGTTGAGTCTTCCTATTTATTAGCATGCTATATCTTTCCATTTATTTAAGTCATCTTTTTTTTTCTCTAAGCAGTATTTTGTGCTTTTCAGTCTTTGGTTTCACGTCTTATTTTTAAAGTTATTTTTATTTTTCAATATTTTATGCTATTATTAGTGGTATTTTAAAGAATTCAATTTTTAATTATTCTTAGTACATGAAAGTGGAATTATGTATCTTACAACCTTAACTCACATTAATTCTATGAGATTTTTGTGATAACTTAGATTTTTCTAGTAGGTAGAGGTTTATTAACTTCGTTGATCTTTCCAATTTGTATTTTTAAAAACATTTTCTTCCTTTATTGCATATATTTAAATCTTGTTCCTATTCACTGGGGAAAGCATTCAGTTTTATACCATTAACTATGATATCAGCTGTGGGCTTTTTATTGATGATTGTTACCAGATTGTTTTAAAACATTGATATTATTATTAAGTATGGCAGACAAGGCTGATAGATCTGGAGAGGACTGTCATTGTTAAGATAGTTTGTTACAGATTTTCACAGAGGAGTTACACCAAGACATAGAAGGCCATATGGGTTAGTTAGCAGGAAGGAGCAAAAGGGAAAAAAGGCAGGAGCCTTTATTTTGGTTTCTGGGGGAAGGAATAGTCAAGGAATGATAATCGGGTTTAGGATTATCTGGTGTGAATAATTTCAAGGGCGCTGGGGACTGAGGGACTTCCCCTATTTGTGTGGTACCTAGCCCTCCGGTGATTAGAGCAGAGGAATATAGTGGCTGGATTGTTAAATAAATCAAGATGTTGGGGGTGTGGTCTCTGGATTGGTCGGTTTACATTTGAAAGCTAGTTGAGGAGGAGTTGGCTACCTCCAAGAATAAGCCAGTCTTGGGAGGGCCAGTCCATTTCTGAGTCAGCAGGCCCCAAAGAATTGAAATCTGAATGAGAAGATGTAATTAATGTACAGATTAATAAGATCTCTTCTATTTCTAGTTTTCTGGCAGTTTATAGTTTTGAATGGATTTTTTTTTGGTCAAATGCTCTTTCTGCATCTGTTGAAATGATTATGTATTTTGAAAAGTTAATATGGTGAATTTCATTGTTTGATTTTTGAAATGTCATAACAACCTAGTATTTCTGTAATAAACCTCAGTTGGTCACAGTGTATTTTTTTTAAAATATATATTGCTGGATTTAAATTGCCAATAGTTTATTAAATATTTTTGCATCAATGTACATGTGGGATGTTGGTAATTTTTTTTGTAGTTTTTTTTTCAGGTTTTAGTGATGGTATATTCATTAATATTATTCATGTTGAACTTGAAAATGATTTTGGAAGTATTCTCTATTTCTGAAAGTGTTTGTGTGAGATTGGTGGTATTTCTTCCTTGGTGATTTGAAGGAATTTACTAGTGAAAAATCTAAGCCTAGAGATCTATTTTGTGGAAGGATTTGATGATAAATTCATCTGAAAGGGTTCTTCAAATTTTTGTTTTATTTTTGTCAATTAAAGTATTTTTCAGGGAAATTTTCAATTTCAAGTTGTTGAACTGAATAGTGTAAAGTTAATAACCTTTTGTTCTTTTAATATCTGTGGGTTCTCTAGTGATAATTCCTTTTTTATCCTTGTTGTTGGTAATTTCTGTGTGTTTTAAAATCAGTTTAACTAGAGGTTTATCAGCTTTGCTCATCTTTCCAGTTTTGACTTTAAATTTTCTCTGTTTCTTTTCTATTTCATTTTTTCCGGCTCTTATCTTTACTCTTTCCTATTCTTCTACTTGGGATTTACTTTGCATTTTTTTACGTTCTTGAAGGGGAATCTTAGGTCATTAGTTTTATACCTTTTTTCCTAATGTGGTCAGGGAACATGCTTTGTATGATATTAGCCCTTTTAAATTCATTGTGTCTTGCGTGTGCGTGCGTGTGTGCATTTAAATCCTCACCCGAGGATATGTGTTTTCACTGTTTTTAGAGAGGGAGAGAGAGACATCCATTGGTTGCCTGCCATATACACCTTGATGGGGGATTCAATTGGCAATCTTGATATGTGCCTTGACTGGGAATTGAACCCTTCACCTTTTGGTGTACCGATCAGTGCTCCAACCAACTGAGCCAGCTGGCCAGGGCCATTGTATCTTGTTTTGTGTATATCTTTTATATGGTCTTTTGTGGTGAATGTACTGTGTTCACTTGAAATAAATGTGTATAGTGATGTTTCAATATTGCTTAGATTATCCATGCATTTATTGATTTTATTCAGGTCTAGTTTTTTTAATCACCAAGACAAAAATGTGAAAATAATATAGTACTATGTTTGTGGAATTGTTATTTATCCCTTTACTTGTAACTGTTTTGCCCCATATATTTTGAATCATTGTTACTAGTTGCACATTTATGATTATTATGTTTCATTATATCTCAAGTTTAATCTCAACATTTAATGTAATTATATGATTGGATTTAGGTCCACCACCTAAGTTTTTCTGTATCTTGTTTTTAATAAATTTGAAAATTAGTATTTAAAAATTGTTTTGATGATAAAATTCACGTATATAGTTCAGCCATTTCAAGTGTACATTTAGGTGGTTTTTAGTATATTTACAGAATTGCACAGCTATTGCCATAATTAATTTTAGAACATTTTCATCACCTCAGAAAAACACTGTGCTCATTAGCAGCCACTATCCATTACCCAGCCATTCTAGTCCCTGGAAACCACTGATCTACTTTCTGTCTCTATTCTGGACATTTCATACAAATGGGATTATATTAATGCAATAGGTGGTATTTTGTGAGTGGCTTTTTTCCCCTCAGCATAGTGCTCATAAGGTTCACTTATGTTGTAGCATGTATTAGGACTTTATTGCTTTTTTATCATTGAATAACAAACATTCCATTGTATGGCTATACCACATTTTACATAATCATCAATTAGTTGATGGACATTTAGGTTGTATCTACACTTTGGCTATTATGAATAATGCTTTTATGAACATTGCACAAACTTTTATGTAGACATATGTTTTCATTTCTTTTGGGTGTGGAGTTTTTGATCTATGTGTTGACTGTATTTAACTATTTGAGGAACTGCTAACACGGTTACACCGTGTTATATTCCATCAGCTATATATGAAGCTCTAAATTTCTCTGTATCATTGCCAACAGGATATACTTGTATATATTGTTTCTCTTTTTGATTTTAGCAATTCTAATGCTTTCTCATTATGGTGTTGATTTGTTTTTCCTTAATAACTAATGATGTTAAACATCTTTTCATGGGCTTATTATGGTCATTTATATGTTTTCTTTGAAAAAATGTCTATTCAGATCCTTGGCACAGTTTTTAAAAATATTCTATCATTTTAAGAGAGGGGAGAAGGAAGGGATAAAAAGAGGGAGGGAAACATCTATGTGAGAGAAAAACATTGATTGGTTGCCTCTCTTGCATGCCCTGACGGTACTGAACCTGCAAACCAGGCATGTTCCCTGACCAGAATCAAATCAGTGTCCTTTTGCTTTGTGGGATGTCCCCAGCCAGCTGAACCACACAGGTCAGGGTCTTGGAGCAATTTTTAATTTGATTATATGTCCTTTTATTACTGAGTTGTAAGGCTCCACATATTCTGGATATAAGTTTCTATCAGATATGTGACTTGCAAATATTTCTTTCATTCTGTGAATTGTCTTAATTTGATGCTGTAATTTGCAGCAAAGAAATTTTTAGGCTTGGTAAATTGTAATTTATTTCTTTGGTTGCCTCTGCTTTTGGTTTATCTATGAAAACTGCCCCTCAATGCTAGGTTATGAAGATATACTTCTGTTTCTCTCTAGGACTTTTATAGTATTGGCTCTTTTAGGTATATGATCCATTTTGTGTTACCTTTATATTATTTAAATAAAGGGTCCAACTTAATTTTTTTTGCATGTAGATAGGAATTTTTAACATTTAACTTTTGTAAAGCTATTTCTCTTCATGTTAGTTTCTTATTATTCCTCTAGCAATTTCAATATATTCTTTTTTTACCTTTCTACAGTGCACTACTTAATAGTTAATATTGTACCACTTCTTACAAAGTATGGAAAACTTTCAGCCTTAAGATATTTTTATATCACCTTTGTCTGCTGTCAGTTATGTTATTGTCATATGTATTAGATCTACATATATAACTCAGAAGACAATACAATTTTGCTTTCAATATTATGTATTTTAAGGAATAAGAAATAAAAGTCTCTTATAATTACCCAGATATTTACCATTTGGAGTGCTTTCTTTGTTTCCTGAATATTTGTATTTTCATCTAGTACTACTTCTCTTCATTTTGAAGACTTATTTTAGTCTTTATTGTAGTCTGTGTCTGCTGGTGATGATTTCTGTTTGCTCTTCATTATCTGAAAATATCTATTTTACCTTCATTTCTGAAGGATATATTAGTTAAATATAGAATCCTTGGTTGACAGTTTTCTTCAAATACTTGAAAGATTATGTTTTATTCTTTTGACTTCCTTAGTTTATGATGATAAAATCAGCCATTTTTCCAGTTCAGATGGCCTCCGCTCGCCCTGTACTTGATGTGTCATTTTCTCTTGGCTACTCTCAACTTTTTTCTTTGCTTGCTTTACAGCAAGCAGTTTGGCTGCTTGGGGTCCACTGAGCTTCTTTACCTTAAAATATACATTTTATTGACTATGCTGTTTCAGTTGTCCCAATTTATCCTCCTTTTCCACCCTACGCCTGGTACCCCATTCTCTCCAGCAATTCCCCCATTTAGTTCATGTCTGTGAGTCGTGCATGTAAGTTCTTCGACTACTCATTTCCAATATTATTCATAACATCCCCTTGTCTAATTTGTACCTACCAATTATGCTTTTTAATCCCTGTACCTTTTCCACCATTCTCCTTTCCCCTCCCAGCTGATAACCCTCCAGATGATCTCCATATATATGATTCTGTTTTTGTTCTGCTTGTTTGTTTAGTTTTTTAAATTCAGTTATTGCCATGTATTGTCATTTTAATGTTCACTGTTTGCCTTCCTTTTCCTTAAATAAGTCTCTTTAGCATTTCATATAATAATATCTTGATGATGATGAATTCCTTTAGCTTTACCTGTGCAGGAAGCCCTTTATATGCTCTTCCATTCTAAATGATAGTCTTGCTGGATAATCTAGGTTGTAGGTCCTTGCTTTCATGACTTTGAATACTTCTTGCCAGCCCTTCTTGCCTGCAAAGTTTCTTTTGAGAAATCAGCTGACGGTCGTATGGTAACTCCTCTGTAGGTAACTCTCTGCTTTTTTCTTGCTTCACTTTCTTTATCTTTAACATTTGGCATTTTAAGTATAATGTGTCTTAGTGTGGTTCTCTTTCGGTCCATCTTGTTGTTTTCTTCTTCTTGTTCTAATTGGTGGTTTTTTGCTTCCTTATGTTCCAAATCATTGATTTGTTTCTCGGCTCATTCACTCTACTGTTGTTTCCTTGTAAATTGCTCTTTATTTCAATAGTGTATTTTTTGTTTCTGACTGGGTCTTTCTTATGCTGCTGAGGTCCTCACTAAGTTCCCTGAGCATCCTTATAACCTGTGTTGTGAGCTCTGCATCTGATAGATTGCTTATCTTCATTTTGTTTAGTTCTTTTTCAGGAATTTTGATCTGTTCTTTCATTTAGGACATGATTTTTTGTCTCCTTGTTTTGGCAGCTTCCCTAAAATGTTTTTCTAATTTTTAGGTAGGGCTGCTTGACTTCTTGTCTTGATAGTGTGGTCTAATGTAGTAGGTGTCTTGTAGGGTCCAGTGGCATAGCCTCCCTTACTACTCAAGCTGAGTACTTCAGGTGAACCCTTTGTGTGGGCTGAGTACACCCTTCTCTTGTAGTTGAGCCTTGGTTGCTGTTGGCAGATCAGTGAGAGCAATTTACCTAGGCCAGTCAGCTGCAAGGATTGTTTGTGACCACTTATCACCAACCTCTGACCTCCATGGAGGATCAGCTGTGCAGGGGCAGGTGGTGGATCTCTGATATGGTCTGTAGCTGTCCACGGGGTATGCTGGCTCTGGGGTTTCCCCAGGTGGTTCAGGCCAGGGTCAGCCCCCACCTGTTTTTTGCCTTGGGGTTCCTATTCCTGAGGTATAAGCAACCTGAAATGGCTGCTACTTGTGCTGGGCTTGGAGATTTTGCTGTGAATCTAGGCAGGCAGCTGCTAGTGCCTGGTGTGGGGCTCACTAAGGACAGCTATTGCTTGTCTGAGAGGATTTAGGAAGTGATGAAGCGTGAGCCAAGACCAGTCATTCATATGGCAAAGCAGTTTGGGTGGGTCCTTACATTGGGGCAGGGTCTCTGCGGATCTCCAAGGTGGGTCAAACAGCGAACAGCTTTAGCCAGATTGATGGAGCCTCAGATATGGCACCATCTTGCCTGCTCTGTGGCTTTGTAGGGAGAGGGTTTAGAAAAGGGTCAATGGCCTCTGCTTGCCTTGATGCCAGACAATTCAGTTTCTCCCTGTGCGCCACTGGTGCCTTTCAAGCTTCTTTCCAGAGGGAGTGGGTCTGATTAGGTGAGTCTGTGTGTGTGTTTTTTAAAAGGAAGTGCTTGGGATACAGAAGTTTCTTCCCCTGACTAAATCCCCACTGTTTTTTGCAGCAGTAGTTAATGGGACTAATCTTCCTGGTAGTGGAACCCTAGGTTGGGGGGGTCTGGTGTGGTCTTGGGACCTCTCACTATTGAAATAGCCCTGCCAAATTTTTATCCACCACACGTGGGTATGGGACCAGCTCATTCTACATCCGTGCACCTTCTACCAGTCTGGATGGATGTATTTTCTTTAATTCTGTAGGTGTCACACTTGCATTCAACTTGAATTCTGATGATTATGATTGATAATTCTGTATTTTAGTTGTAATTTTGATGTGGTGGTATGAAGAGGCAAGCCATGACTGCCTATGCCACCATCTTGACTGGAAGTCCTCGTACTTTCTTACCATAGTGCATGATGTATGAAAAGAAAGAGCCTCCTCGTATAATAGCTACTTGTTTAGCCTATTTCAATTAAAGTGTATTTTTTCTTGGCAATACGTGGTGAGATCTTTAATATGTGCTTTTCTGGGGGGGTCTTTTTATAATCTCTTCTTTTGCAGGATTTACTTGTGCCTTTTAACACTATCTCTTACTAAAGTAAGAATGGATCTGTGGAATTCTTATTGTAACATGTATAGTTACACACTGCCCTATGAAACTTTTCAGTTTGTGTTGGTTTACTATAGAATCAGGAGTCTCTGTTCTCTAGGGTCCCTCCTACCAGATCCTTTCTTCCTGAGCTTAGGGTAGTCTTCTAACTGTAACTTAACCTTCTTTCTTCCTGTTACCATTTCTTTCTAGTCTTTTATCTGTTTTTCCTTTTAGCTGGAAGGCAAAGTCATATTATTTTACTTAGCATAAAGTAATGTATCTGTATAAAAATTTAAATTATGAAACAAATGAAGTGTTTTTTGGAACAAAGAAGTAAATTCATAATTTTACCATTCTCTTTACAGTCTGGTTAATAAATTTTGTGTATTTCCTTTTAAAGTTTTGTTCTATGCCTTCATTTATTAACTCAGTTAAAAATATAACATTCAGCCCTGGCTGGTGTGGCTCAATGGACTGAGCGCCAGCTTGCAAACCAAAGAGTCACCAGTTCAATTCTCAGTCAGGGCACATGCCTGGGTTGCAGGCCAGTTCCCCAGCAGGGGCGCATGAAATGCAACCACACGTTGCTGTTTCCCTTTCTCCCTCCCTTCCACTCTCTAAAAATAAATAAAATCTTTTAAAAAAAGTAACATTCATTCCCTCATTGTTATACAGTTAGACTTTTTATAAAATTTATAGTTTTAAACAGCCATATAGAATATTTTTGTACACATTTTTTTCATGTCTTGAAATTACAGTATATATGAGATACACAAATGATAGTGTACTTAGGAAACGATTTTCCATCATATTTCCTATGGCTGTCTGTGAAGTAATGGAATCAGTAATTTTATTGGATCATATTGTTATATTGCTCTGCAAAAGAATAGGATTATGGTGCCATTGACAGTATATGAAAATAAATATACACTGCACTCTGAACATTAGGGATTATGTTTTAAGGAAAGCTATACTAATAATTTAGTAGGCAGAAATGCCTCTTACTTGTGGTTTTTATATTCATATTACTTTGACTATAAGTGAGGCTAAATTTTTTCTTATATATTTGTTTCATGTAATTTCTTTAAAAAGATGTTACTTATTTTTAGAGGGAAAAGGAGGGAGAGAAACATTGATTGGTTGTCTATCATCAGCTCATTTACTTTTCTTTAATTAAAAAATACTAAATAAGCCCTGACTGGTCTGGCTTAGTGGATTGAGCACTGCACTGCGAAGCAAAGGGTCACCAGTTCGATTCCCAGTCAGGGCACATCCTGGGTTGCGGGCCAAGTCTCCAGTAGGGGACGTGTGAGAAGCAACCACACATTGATCTTTATCTCCTTCTCTTTCTCCCTTCCTTCCCCTCTCTCTAAAAGTAAAAATTACTGAAAATCTATTATTAAAAAAATATTAAATAAAACATTTTCTTTGGCCCTGACTGGTGTGACTGAGCTGGTTGGGTGTTGTCCAGCAAAGTGAAAGGTTGCAGGTTTGATTCTCGGTCAGGGTACATGCCTGTGTTGTGGTTCAGTCCCTGGTCTGGGTGCAAAGGAGAAGCAACTGATTGATGTCTCTTTCTCACATTGATGTTTTTCTCCCCTCCCCCCCTTTCCCCTCTCTCTAATAAAATCTTAAAAAAAAAACTTACGTTGAAGAAGTTTTATTTTATGTATAAAACACTCAACAGTGTACACATAGCCTAGCTCTGTGGCCAGTTCTTTAGCCTTTGCCTTTGCCAGCTTGGCAGTGCAAGCCATGGACTTTGGATCTAGGACACTGCCTCCCCAGTGGCAACAGATCTCATCTTATCTGTCTTAGTTGGTATAGATAGCTTCCACCAGCTTGGCCTGAGCTGCTTTGTCTTCTGAGTTAACCTGTGTGAAGAGGACAGTGGTACAGGTCTTCCTGTGGACTAGACTCCCCAGCCTGGCTTTCCGCTTGATGATGTAATAGGGAACCCCCATCTTATGGCACAGGGCAGGCAGGAAGATGACCACCAGGTTGCTGGGATCAGCATCACTAGCAGCTGGGCCTTCTTCTCCACTATGGTGGTGACAGTGTTAACCCCTGCTTGAAGAACAGGTGGCCTTTTGGTGGGGACATCTCATTTGTTAGCAGCCTTTTTCTTCAGCCTTTGTCTTTGGTTTGTACTTACGGCCCAACTTAAGCAGTTTAGTAGCTGTTTCACAGTGCAAGGGCTGGATGAACTGGTTAATAGCAGATACTTTAAGATGCTTATAAGAGGATAGCGCTTTGCTGCTGCAGCTGAATGTAGTGGGGTCATTTGACAAAGTGAGTGAGGTCTCTTTTGGGCTGGATATCCTGTCCAGTGCCAGAGTTCCTGGGCCTCTTCTCAAACAGGATTCACCACCTTTTTATACACCTGCTTTTTCATGACAGCAGGGGTTGGTGCCACCTTCTCAGCCTTACTTCCGTTTAGCATCTTGGGCTGCAGGATAACTGAGAAATAAAGAAAATTTTTGAATTGTATATTCTAAGGTTTGTCTTTTATAGAAGTTGTAAATTTTTTACATTTGCCTATTTTTGTTTTTAGTTTTTGCATGAAATTGTTTTTAAACATTTTGAATTCATATTTGTGACCAGTAAGTTTTAAGGGTCTAATATGAATTTTTCTTCCGCAATTGTTAAACAGTTCTTACATCTAATCATTCTGAAGAGTAATCAGTCACTGACTGTGTGGTCTTTATTAGATTTAGTTATACTTTTAAACTAAACTATACATTTCTTTCCCACAAGGTATATCATACAACTAGTAGTGTTTCCATCTGTGAAGAAAGTAGAATTTAGAACCAAATTATTGCCTGCCTTTAGCAAGTGTGCTTCTGTTTTGGCTCCTTCATTTATCTATCATATATTTTTTAAGTTACCATGTATGGAGACTGTGATAGATGTTAGGGCTATAGCCATGAAATAGAGTTTATAATCTACCAGAGTAGATAAACATAATTGCATAAATAATTAATTGTGATTCCAATATAAGACAAGAAAGAAAGTATAGGTAATTCATAATATGACACCTAACTGAATGTAGGGATTCAAGGAAACCTTTTCTGAAGAAGGGACTTTAAGCAAGGACCTGAGAGATGAATAAGAAATCCACTGCAAAAGAGGTTCAGGGTGAAGGACAGTATTTCAGGTAGAGTAAAAACAACACATTTAGGTTTATGAGGCAGGAATGAGCTCTGGAGTATTTACAGAACTGAAAGAAGAAAAATCAGTATTGCCCTGATAGTGAGATGTTGAGAAGAAAGGAGGTTGTAGAGGAAAGTAGGGGGTAAGTAGTGTAGGGAAACGATTAAAGAGGTGCTAAGTGGGGAAGAGAGATCTTTGGACTTGTGTTTTTGAAGTTCATGCTGTAAATTGGTGGAGGTTAGGTAAGAGTGAATATTGGGAGATAATTTAGTAGAAGGTCACTGAAGTGGTCCTAATGAAAGTTGATATTGTCTTGCAGTTCGCTAATACTAATGTAATAGATGTAGTAAATCTTGTGAGTATTTAGGAGGAAGAATGGGCAAAGTGTGGTGATTGATTAAATGTGAGGTTAGGAAGCAGGGTAAAGCTGCCAAAAGATGATGTCTAGGTATGGGCAATATATAGTTAAGGGTATCATTACTAAGATAGAGAAAGCTTCAGGAAGAGTAAGTGTTGCCATACATTTTGGTCAGAGTATAAAGTACCTATGTATCATAGGAAGTTTTACATATGGATCCAAGGACGAATCTAAACAGGAGATAAAATTTGGGACTCACTGTCCCAAATGAGAAGGCATCTTAAGTCAGAGCCCTGAGAAACTAACTACCACATTTAAAGGTTAGATAAAGTTACCAGAAAGGTGCTGCCAAAGAGGTAAGAGGAAAATCAGGAGAGTGAAATACTGCATGACAAGAAATAATAGCATCTCATGGCTTATGTTTTATGTACTTATTCACTATTTTATCTTCATTTCCTGCTTTCATTTTCCTTTGTAATTTATTTGTTACTACATTATACAAAGTCTGTCTGGAAAAAGTCCAGCCATTGTTAATATAATGAGAAAGGTTTGCACGACATTGATGTAACCTGGCAGCCAAGGAGAGTAGACTGGAATGCATGTTCATGAACAATAATGATTTCACTCTACTAGTCAGTGGGAGCCGTAGACACCAGTAGAGTGAACATGTGTACTGTGTGGCTGTTGCATTTAAAATGTCTGAGCGAGTAGAGCAACGAATTGGCATCAGATTTTGGGTTAAGCTAGAACATTCCTCTGTGGAAAGTATTCGGATGATTCAGGAGGCTTTTGGGGATGAAGCAATTAGTGCAGCACAAATAAAAGTGTGGCACAAATGCTTCAAAGATGGTTGAGAATCTGTTGAAAGTGGTCCATGTTCTGGAAGGCCTGCAACAAGCAGAACACCTGAGAACAGAGAACGTGTTTGGGCTGCAATCAACAGAGATCAGCGACTGACAGTGCAAGAATTAGAAACTCATCTGGGGGTTCCAAAAACTACTGTGTTCAAGATTTTAACTCAGGATCTTGGCTTGAAATGTGTCATGGCAAAATTTGTTCCACAGTAGCAGAAGGTGGCAGAAGGCTGGATACTTCTTGGACAGATATCATATGCCACACAAGCCCTTTGGATAGCAAGATAAGGTACACAAGTAATTAATAGGGTGATCTCCAGGAACATATTCTTCATATAAGACAATGCCATTGAAACTTACTCTTTATTATTTTTATAATTATATCTGTCTTGTCAATAGTGAAAAGAGATGTTAGTACTGGCTCTATGTTTATTTCTGGTTTTAAATTGGGAAGTGGTAGGGAATAGGATCCGCAATAACTTGAGTACCACTGCGTGTGAATGATAAGAGTAATTGGAATAATTAGAGCAGTTCCTTCCTTCCAGAAGGCAGGTCAGTACCTGTGAGACCATGCCTTCCCATTTAAATCAAAATTTTAAATTTTTGAGTTTTGCTTTTCATTTCAGGACAAACCACATCTGACTGGCTAGAATAACCCTACCTGGTCATAGGTAGAAAGTTAAAGAGATAGAGGCAAATATTAAAAAAAGCTGTGCCCCAATCCTATGTTGAGTAAATCTTTTTGTTTTTATTTAATGTTAAAAAATCTTGGCAGTAATTTAAAAGTGAAGCAGAATTTACTTTTTAATATTTATGTGGTGCTCTGAGGAAGATCTCATGTTAAGGTGAATTTGTGAAGAATGTTCTGAAATGTTACTCTTTGCAGCAACTAATACAAATGCTACTCCTACCTTCTTAATAGTTTTGAAGTTACAAGGAAGATGTTATACTCTTGTAATCTGAAAAATCTTTATTTCCTGTTGTTTTTTTTTTTAATAGAGATGTGAACTGTGTCCTCATAAGGATGGAGCTTTAAAAAGAACAGATAATGGGGGTAAGTTCAGAGATTTAAAGAAATTTTTTTATTGGATCCTGGAGTGGGAAAGTATTGTAAGATGTTTGGTAGTTCATATTATATAAAATTAAATAGTGTTTACTGCTCAGATATTTTTAATAGAAGTAGATATAATTTACGATTTTTTAAATTGAAACAAGAGTTCTTCTATTTTGTGGACAGAATTAAGCATTGTTTTTTCTTAATGCATGGTGGTCCACATACTTTTAATTAAAATCTTGATTTTTTTTTTACGGTTTCTTACAGAAAATTTTTTTGAAAAAAAAAAGCCACTTTTGAAAAAAGATTTTATGTATTTTTAGAGAGAGGGGAGGGGAGGGATAAAGAGAGAAGAGAAACACTGATCTATTGCCTTTTGCTTGCGTCCCAACTGGGGACCAGCCCCGGGCAGGAATTGAACCGGTGACGTTTCTCTTTGCAGGACAATGCCTACCCTAACCATACCTGTCAGCAAAATAAGCCACTTTTCTCTCTCCCTCTCTCAGTTAAAATCTGTGGTTTTAAGGATCTTTTTTTCCTTTTTTGTGTATTGCTGGACAGATGATGTTTCTATCGAATGTTAATTTTAACACCCTTGTCTTTTTGCTAGATGAAAAAGAAATGCTGATATCTATCTCTACATTTTTTGTGCTTTCCTGAGGACTCTTGTGTGTTTCCCATTTTCATCTCTATTTTTAGTTATCCCCCACAGAGAAATCTAGGAAATCTATATTTCTTTATAGTTCAGTACCATCAATTTATTAAACTGTGGCATACTGTGAAAATTAAGGAGCTGATGAAGAAACTCAAAAAATTAGAAGTATAAGTGCTTTTAGTATACACTTCCATTTTGGGTGGCCGATTGCCAACTCTAAAGTATTTTTGACATAGACTACAGTAATGGTATTAGTAAAGAAAAGGGAAAAATACAATGTTTTTGTCTATATATATTTTAACTTAATGTTTAGACTATGTTATACAGTGACATCATCCAGAATTTTAAAAACTATTAACAAGTCTGTCTCCTACTCTTGTTCACCATTTGCCAAGTTCCTTAACAACTTTCCTGCCACAAATATAATCGCTGTTAATTACATTTTTGCCTATCCTTCTAGGTCATTTGACATATACAAATATGTGTTAATAGACAAATATTTTCTCCAATTTTTAATCTTTTTGAAAATAACCCTCACTTGAGGACATGTTTGTTGACTTTAGGGAGAGAGCGGGAGAGAAACATAGATGGAGGAGAGAAACACCATGTAGTTACCTCTTGTATGTGCCTCACAAGGGACCAAACTGGCAACCTAGGAATGTGCCTTGACTGGGAATCGAACCCGCGACCTTTTGGTTTCTAGGATGATGCCCAGCCAACTGAGCTACACTGGCCAGAGGTTCTTCAGTTTTTGTATTGGATGAATATTATATGTACTCTGTGTCTTATTTTTTTTTCACATGGCAATTTATGTTTTTTATTAGTATCGAGCTTTCTTTTTACCATATTGATGTAACCAGACACCTATTATTGATGGACCTTCTAATCATCTGCTTTTATGACTAATGCTTTTATGTATTCCATTTCATGGGTCTGCAAGTACAGCTGCAGGATTATTAATTCCTAGAAGTGGATCTGGTAGGTCAAAGGGATTTTGCAGTTAATTTTTGGTAAATATTCCCAAATTATTCTTACTAGTGGTTGTACCAAATTATGTTCCCAGCAAGAATGAACAGAAAAAGATATTCTCTATTCCCTTGGAAATCCAGTAGGTAGAAATTGGCGTATCTGAGCAGTTAATTTGTATTTTTCTTATTTGTAAGTGAAGCTGTGCCTCTTTTCATATGTGAAAGAGGAATTTGCATTTTCCCTCTTGTGGTCTGTTCATATGCTTTTTTCTGATTGGTTGGTGATCTTTTTCTTCTTGGAACTTTCATAGAAGCTCATCATATATTATTAAGCTTTTGTTGATAGGAGTTGAACTAGTTTTTGCTCATTGTCTTTCCTTAAGAACCTTTTTTATTACACACAAGTTTTCATTTGTTTTTCTTTAATTTATTGATCTCATTTTTTGTGGCTTCTGTATTTCCAGCTATTAGTTGGAAAGGTCTTCCCTACAAGAAGTTTATAAAAAGTTCTTTCATGTTTTTCTCTAATATTTTTTATTTCCTTTTATTTTTTTATTTTTTAAAAGATTTTATTTATTTATTTTTAGAGAGGGGGAGGGAGGGAGAAAGAGACAGAGGGAAACCTCAGTGTGTGGTTGCCTCTCATGCACCCCCTACCAGGCACCTGACCCACAACCCAAACATGTGCCCTGACCAGGAATCGAACCTGCGACCCTTTCATTCACAGGACAGCACTCAGTCTCCTGAGCCATACCAGCCAGGGCTGATTTCCTTTTATTTTAATGGTTTAATCTTTATTAATTTTAGAGGAGAGAGGAAGATAGAGAGACAGTCACTCACTGACTCTTGTATGTGCCCTGACCGAGGATCAAACCTGCAACCTTGGCTTATCAGGACAACACTCTAACCAACTGAGCTACTGGCCAGGGTTTAATGGTTTAATCTTTTATGCATTTGGAATGTACTTGGGTAAAACAATGTGAGGTGAATGGATCCAAGTTCATTTTTTCCCTAGATGACAAAATGCTACAATTTGTCCCATCTCTATTTATTGAATAACTCATCTTTTCATCACTGATTTGAAATGCTATCTTTGTTATAGTCTAAAGTATATTTAAAATATTCTGACGAAATTGTGTTCCAAAATTGATTTGTAGGTTATTTTGGAACTTGGAATGCATTTTCTTAAAGAAGTGTGAACCCTTGGGTTGGTAAAAAGGTTCATTTAGTTTTTTCTGTACAATGGCTCTTGCAGTGCTTAGTTGTCTTCATTTGAAACAATTTTGGTAGTCCTGGCTGGTGTGGCGCAGTGGATTGAATGCCAGCCTGTGAACCTGACTGTTGCTAGTTTGACTACAAGTCAGGGTACATACCTGGGTTGAGGGCCAGGCCCCTGGCTCAGGGCATTTGAGAGGCAATGGATTGATGTTTCTCTCCCTCTCTTTCTCCTTCCCCTCCCCCTCTCTAAAAGTTAAATAAATAAAAGAGAAACAATTTTGTTAGATTGTATTGTGACAGTTGTCATATCAATGAACATTTAAAAAACAACTTACCAAAATAGGTAAATTTTTGTGCAGCCATTTTATATTTAAGATGGAAGAAAATACACAACATTTTTGGTGCATTATACCTTGTTATTTCAAGAAAGGGAAAAGTACAACTGAAATGCAAAAATGATTTGTGCACTGTGTGGAAAAGGTGCTGTGACTGATAGAATGTCTCAAGTGGTTTGTGAAGTTTCTTGGTACTATTGACATTTTGGCCAAATAATTCTTTGCTGTGGGGCTGTCTTATGCATTGGAAGATATTTAGCAGCACCCCGGGCCTCTACCCATTAGAAAGAAGTCAATAGTGGGAGACAGCCAACATACTCAAAATATCCCAATCTGTAAAGTTATTGGTGAACATGAAAAATGTGTCTTTTATTTCACAGTGAAAACTAAATGGACTTTTTGGCCTATCCAGTCTTTTTTCAGAGTAATTAATAAAGCCCTTCAATATAGTTGATGTACAATATTGATAATAATTTTTTTAGTATCTATGTAACCTTTTATCATGCTTGGAGATACGTTCCAAGTTTTAGTGTAGTTTTTCTTTTCATGGCAGTCAGAATTAGGAGTTTTTCAATTTAACTTTTAATTTCCCTCTCTTCCTTTTTTGTTTCATACTGAAGACTCCTCTTATTGATTGTGGGGAGCCATTGAAGCTGAGGAATGAGGTTTCTATTTAGAAAGATCACTCTGACAGCATTCAGGTGAATGGATTGGAGGGCTATGAAACCAGACCAACTATTAAAATAAAAATAGAGCTGGATCATAAGGGCATTTAACATACTTTAAATCACCTGAAGTATATGTCTGGGTGAATGGGAGTAGTGGGATAGAGAAAACATAATAATTTAAATTACAGGGATTAATTTAGTTTGCCATTTTACTCACTGAGCATATGCTCTAAGCAAACCTATATGGAGATCCTTTGTGAACAATTCTAAGGCTTTCTTCTTTGAGAAAGATATAAAATGTATTACTGAGGGGGCCAGGCAAGAGGTGGTGTGATGGCTTGCTTATATCTATTTTAAAAATATATTTTATCGATTATGCTGTTACAGTTGTCCCAATTGTTCCCCCTTTGCCCCACTCCGCCCAGTATACCCATTCTCTCCAGGAATCTCCCCCACCCTTGTTCATGTCCATGGCTCATGCATGTAAGTTCTTTGACTTCTCCATTTCCTATACTGTTCTTAACATCCTCTTGTCTATTCTCTATCTACGAGTTTGTACTTCTTAATTCCTGCATCTTTTCACCCATTCTTTCCCTTATCCTTCCCAACTGATAACCCTCCAAATGATCTTCATATCTATGATTCTGTTCCTGTTCTGCTTGATTGCTTAGTTTGTTTGTTTTTTATTCAGTTATGGATAGGTGTGAATTTATGGCCATTTTAATGTTCATTGTTTATCTTTTTCTTATATAGTTCTCTTTAACATTTCACATAATAATATCTTGGTGATGATGAACTCCTTTAGCTTTACCTCATCTGGGAAGCACTTTATCTACCCTTCCATTCTAAATATAGTTTTGCTAGATAGAGTATTCTGGGTTGTAGGTCCTTGCTTTTCATGACTTTGAATACTTCTTGCCAGTCCCTTCTAGCCTGCAAAGTTTCTTTTGAGAAATCAGTGGACAGTCTTATGGGAACTCCTTTGTAGGTAACTCTCTGCTTTTATCTTGCTGCTCTTAAGATTTTTTGTTTATCTTTAACCTTTGGCATTTTAATTATGATGTGTGTTGGTGTGGTCCTCTTTGTGTCCATATTGTTTGGTACTGTCTGTGCTTCCTCGACTTGTATGTCTATTTCCTTCAAATTAGGGAAGTTTTCTTTCATTATTTTTTCAAATAAGTTCAATTTCTTGCTCTTCCTCTTCTTCTGGCATCCCTGTGATGCAGATGTTGGCACTTTTAGAGATGTTTCAGAGTTGCTTATTCTCTAATTGTCTTTTTTGAATTTTTGTTTCTTCTGTTCTTGTTGATTGTTTATTTCTTCCTTAGATTCCAAATTGTTGATTTGAACCTTGGTTTCCTTCCCTTCACTGTTGGCTCCCTGTATATTTTTCTTTATTTCACTTGTATAGCTTTCTCTTTCTCCTTTATTTTGTGGCCATACTCAGTTATTTTTCTGAGAATCTTGATTACCAGTGTTTTGAATTTTGCATCTGATAGGTTGCCTGTCCCTGTGTTGCTTAGTTCTTTTTCTGGAATTTTGTTCTGTTCTTTCATTTGGGCCATATTTCTTTGTCTTCTCAATTTCACAGCCTCACTATTTCTGTGTATTAGATAGAGCTGCTTTGACTCCCTCTGTGGGCACACCTGTTACGTTGTAAGGGGTGGAGCATTAGGTATTCACCAAGGTGGTGCTACCTGTTTTGCCTCTTTATGTTGCTGTATGTGGGCAAGGAACAATGCTACTTGCTTGGCTCTTGCCCCGTTTCCAGTGACTTCCCCCACTTTAGTAAATGACTGGCACCCTTGGTGCCCTAGTGTTGATTCTCCGAGTGGGTGGGATTGTGGTATGTTCTCATGCCCTCTGGGCCCTTTAAATGGAGTTTCCTGAGAGAGTGGCAGTTTCTTCTACTGCCCCAGCCCCTGCTGGTTTTTACAACCTGAGTTTAAGAGGCCTTATTTTCTTGGCGCTGGAATCCTGGGCTGCATGATTAGGCCTGGGTCTGGGATCACTTGCTCCCCAAATGTCCGTGGCTGCACGTGAATGTGGGACTGCCCCTTCCACTGCCACTTGCTACTGTGCTTTGTGCTCCCTCACTGCTCTTTCCTTACTACCATCACCTCACTGAGCCACATCACATCCTCTCTGCACCTCCTATCCGTCTGCATGAATGTTTCTTCTTTAAATCCTTGTTTGTCAGACTTCCATACACTTCGATTTTCTGGCAGTTCTGGTTTTTTGTTTTTAAATTGGTTGTTAATCCTTTTGATTGTGCAAGGTACGCCTCCATCTTGGCTGGAAGTTTTACTGTTTTTGAGTTGCATCTTTATTCAGTGTTTACTTGGTTGCTGTAAACTTTTGACTATTTTGCAGAGTTTTGACAAAGCTGATTCTGACATTTTCTGCTTCGTTTCTCAATGTTCCTGTGACAGCACTTAACCCTTGGAGCTGCCATCACTCCAGATGATTCATTTTTAACCTTTATCTATCAGTTTTCAAAATACTAATACATGATATGGTTGCCAGTAACAAATAAATTCTGTTAAAAAGAATACTTTTTGTTAAAGAGGAATAGCTTCTTAAGCAAAAAATATATGGAAGGATATGACATAACTTACAGACTTAAAAGGAAAATTGTGCAGCTATCATTTGGAGTGACTGGAACCAGAAACTAATAGTCTGTTCAAGGGTGTTATGCTGGCGAGAATAGGGAATGGATACTGAACACACTTAATTGTAGAAATCTGCAATAATACTATATGCCTGAATGGATGTGGGCTGAGATGAGTGAGGGGAGTCACTCAGATTCTGTTTGGACAGCTGAGTGTAGATGGTTTTACCCTGAGTTAGAGATTGTGGGATGGAGAGTTACTTAGGCGTAAACAGAATCTTGAGATGTACTTGCATGTGTTGAGTTTAGATGATGGTGAGGTAGCTGACTAATGTATATGTCAGTAGGAAACTGGGTATAATATCAGCTTTTAGCTCTTACCATTCCTGTCTTTTTGTATGTAGTTTCTTTCCCGTGAGTCTACTACATTCTTCATATCTATCTGACTATGTTTTACATAAACAAACAACTTTTTATTTCATTAAAAAATTTTTTTTTATCCTTGCCTGAGAACAGTTTTTCATTGCTTTTAGGAAGAGAGGAAGGGTAGAGGTGGGGCGGGGGGAGAGAGAGAGAAGCATCAGTTGGTTGCCTCCTACACATGCCCCAACTGGAAATCGAACCCTCAATCCAGGTATGTACCCTTACCAGGGATTGAACCTATGACCTTTTGGTTTATGTGATGAGGCTTCAACCAGCTGAGCCACACAGGCCAGAGATACACTGTTTTACAGAATTTAGGGTATAGTGTTTTACAAATTCCTTCTTCATTTAATGGTATATCTTGGAGTTTGTTACACAGAAGCAGTAAAGGGCTCTCTCTTTCACTCATGTACATCTGCATAATATTTTATTGTGAAAATGAGTCATCATTGTTTAACCAGTCTCTTATTGATAGATATTTATCAGTCTTCTTAAACACTGAATAATCATGTACAGTCTAATTATAGGTAAGTGGGTGATTAGCTATAGACCAAAATTCCTAGAAGTGGAATTGCTGGGTCAGAGTACATGTATCTCTAATTTCAACAAATTTTCCCTGTTAATTTCTGAAATCTGTATTTTTAGCCAAATTCCCCTCTATTTAGGTTGTACAAATTGAAACTTTCTTCACAGTACATGAGAAGTTTGTTTTCAACATACTTCCTCAGCACAGTTGCATGACCACCTGAGTGGGTTTCAGTTTTGGAATGTTGATCAAACTCACAAGTCACAATTGGCTTATCCAACCCTAAATAATACTTATAAAGGAAAAGCATACTTAATTTCAGTGTTACAGAGGCTTCCAAACTCTGAGGCAGGTTTTGATGTCTCTAGCATTTTGGTTGTAAGGTTGACAAGAAGCTGATGTTAGTACATGCCACATGGTCAGAGAGAAGCCACCAGATTTGGGGATCGTCAGCTTAAAAATGTCTATTAGCCACACTGCCTTTTTATTTGTGACTAGCTCTTCTATTTTATTGTGGCTGTAGACCATAAAATATGTCACACAAAGTACATTCCTGACAGACAAGGATAGCAAGCTAAAGAGCATTCTTAGATAAGTTATAAAAATACATGGCAGACCCTACAGGACGCTCATCTGTCTTCAGGGTTAATATTGCAAGAAGTTAAGCTATCAGATATTTTTCTCAAGAAACTGAAAGGAGGATTTAGAGTCTAGCTCTTAACCCTTTCCATCTATCAATGTTAAGAATGTTTGTATATTTGCCAATCTGGTATGTAAAAATTAAATCCGTGTAGGTTTAATTTGTATTTCTCATATTACAAGAGAAGTTGAGCAACTTTTCATATGCCTAAAAACTATTTCTTTATGTGGAGTATTCATTCTTACCTCATTTTCCACTTTGTACATTGCACATCGCACTCTTGGTTCGTTTTGTAAGAGGTCTTGATATTTTAGGGAAATAAGTCCTTTGTAGTATGAATTGAAGAATTTTTTCATTCCAGGTGGTTGTTTATGTTTTGATTTTGCTTTTGGCCATACAGAAATTAATTTAAAACTTATGTATTCATGTTAATTAATGTTTAAAATATTTTCTTGATTTGTAACATACTTAACAGGGCTATTTCTACATCAAGATTTCATAAGATTTTATCTAGTAGGTAGCTTTAAAAAATTTTAGGTTATTAATCTCTTCAGAATTTATTTTAATATAGAGTATGAGGTGTGGAGCTATTTTTCTTTTAAATGATTGTCCCTTTGTCCTAAATACCTATTGTGAATAATCCATTTTTTGCCTAATGATTTCAAATGATACTTCTTTTGTATACTAAATTTACATGTGATTTCGTGGATGACTTTTCATTTTATTCAGTGATGTGTCTTTTCATGAGCCAGTATCACACTGTTTTTATGATATAGGGATAGTCCTTTTTCATTAATATTTTACTCTATTTTCCCATTCTTTACCCCCACCCACCCTCTTGTCCTCTTTATTTTTAATTAAAAAAATTTTTTTTACACTATCAGTGCTGTTCTTCACTCTACTTACTGTTTTTCCTTAAGAAACTTTTTAATCAGTTTGTTTAATTTGTTTAAATTTGCTTTTTGTTTTGTATTAATTCTAGATTTATAGAAAAGTTGCAAAGATAGTATAGAGAATTCCTGTATACTTTTACCCTGTTTCCCCCGTTAAGTTTTCACATTACTATGGTACATCTGTCAAAACACGAAACTGACAATGGTACAATTAATTGAACTTTATATGGTTTTTTAAAAAATTCACCAATTTTTTCATTAATGCCCTTCTGTATTTAGTTGCAGTGTGTTTCATCTCTGGTCTGTAACAGATTTTTTGTTCTTTCTTGTTCTTTACAATCTTTACAGTCTTGAGGAATACTGGCCAGGTATCTGTTGAAGCTGGTTTTTTTGTCTGCTGTTTTTCTCATGAGTAGATTGGGTTTATGGATTTTGAAAAGAATACTGCAAAGGTTAAGTCCTCTTTTCATCACATCATATTGGGGGTACATAAAATTCACATGACTCCACTGATGATATCAGGTTATTTAATTTTTAAAAATAATTTTAGTATTTTATAATTGTCTTGAATTTATAGATTAACTTGAGAAAATTGACATGCTGTCATCAGTACATTCATTGTGTGTATCCTATATGCAGCAAGTAGATAGATAAAACATTGAACAAGGCAGAATTTTATGCCCTTGGGGATTATGTTATGGTAAGGAAGGATGGACAAAAATGAGATAGGTAAGTAAAATGTAGTGTATGTCATGTATTGTGGAGAAAGATAAAGAAGACAGTGCATTGAAAAACCTGGAGTAAATTGTACACATAAACATGATTAAGATAGTGAATTTTCTGTTACATCCTTTTAAAGATTTTATTTTTTTGTTTTTAGAGAGAGGGGCACGGAGGGAGAGGAACATAGACGTGTGAGAGAATTTGTTGTGAATTTGTTGCCACTTTAATGTTCATAGTTTTGATCTTTTTTTTTTTTTCTCTTACATAAGTCCCTTTAACATTTCATATAATAATGGCTTGGCGATGATGAACTCCTTTAGCTCTACCTAATCTGGGAAGCACTTTATCTGCCCTTCCATTCGAAATGATAGCTTTACTGGATAAGAAATCTAGGTTGTAGGTCCTTGCTTTTCATGACTTTAAATACTTCTTGCTAGTCCCTTCTTGCCCGCAAAGTTTCTTTTGAAAAATCTGCTGAGAGTCTTGGAACTGCGTTGCAGGTAACTCTCTGCTTTTCTCTTGCTGCTTTTAAGAATCTGTTTATCTTTATCCTTTGGCATTTTAATTATGATATGTGTTGGTGTGGTCCTCTTTATGTTCTTGTTTGGGACTCTCTGTGCTTCCTGGACTTGTATGTCTGTTTCCTTCACCAAATTAGGGAAGTTTTCTTTCATTATTTTTTCAAATAAGTTTTTCATTTTTTGTTCTTCACTTTCTCCTTCTGGCACCTCTATGGTTCGGATGTTGGCATGTTTGGAGATGTCCCCGTGGTTCCTAAGCCTCTTGTCATTTTTTCTTAAATTCTGTTTTCTTTTTGCTTTTCCGGTTGAATGCTTACTTCTTCCTTATGTTTCAAACTGTTGTTTTGAATCTCAGCTTCCTTCTCTTCACTGTTAGTTCCCTGTAAATTTTTCTTTATTTCACTTTGTGTAACCTTAATTTTCTCCTTTATGTTGTTGCTGTACTCAGTGAGTTCTTTGAGCATCCTGATAACCAGTGTTTTGAACTCAGCTTCCGATAGGTTGGTTTCATTTAGCTATTTTTCTGAGGTTCTGTTTTATTTTTTCCTTTGGGCCATATTTCTTTGTCTCCTCAATTTGGCATCCTCCCTGTGTTTGTTTCTGTGGTTCTGTATTGGGGAGAGGATTTGGAAAGGGGACATTTTGGTTGCCTGCCTTCTGAAGGTTTTCCCAGCACTTACCCCATTTCCAATCATTTCATCCACTTCCTGTATGCAACTGGTGCCCTTCCAGCAGTTGCCCTGGTGCTGAATCCCAGAGTGGGTATGTTTGCATTCCTTCTAAGACCATGCAGGCCCTTTAAATGGAGTCTCCTAGGAATCTGGCAGTTTCTTCTGACTCCCTAACCCCCACTGGTTTTTACAGCCCGGAGTTATGGGGATTTATCTTCCCGGTGCTGGCACCCTGGGCTGTGTGGTGTGTCCTGGAGCTAGGATCGCTTGCTCCTGAAGTATCCCTCTGATTTCTCTCTGCCATATGTGAATGTGGGACTGTCTGTTCTGCCGCTGCTGCCTCTTTGCGCCACACTGTGTCTGCGCCTTGCTGCCCATCTTAGTGACTCCTCCCCTCCTACCCATTGGATGAGTGTAGTTTCTTTAAATCCTTGGTGGTTGGACTTCCATACAGCTTGATTTTTTGATTATTCTGGATGTTATTTGTTTCGCGATTTAGTTGTGATTCCTTTTTGTCATTTCCTGAGGAGGCAAAGCGTGTCTGCTTCTGCCTCCATCTTGATCGGAAGTCTGATGACTTTGGGTTGTTAAAACCCCCCTGCTATGGCTGTATTGCTCTTTATCTCTCTTTTAATGTCCACCAAGATTTTCTTTTTATATTTAGGTGCTCCTATGTTGGGTGCATATCTTTACAAGGTTTATGTCCTCTTGTTAGATAGATTTCTTTAGTATTATGTTGTGGCCTTCTTTGTCTCATGTTATGGCCTTTGTTTTGAAGTCTGTTTTTTAAGATTTAAGTATTGCTACTCTAGCTTTTTCTTTTTTTTGTCTTTGCATGGAATATTTTTTTCTATTCCTTCACTTTTAGTTTATATGTATCTTTTGTTCTGAGGTGGATCTCTAGTAGACAATACATATATGGGTCATGTTTTCTTATCCTTTCAGATACCCCCTTTTTTTTTATTTGTGCGTTTCATCTGTTTACATTTAAGGTTAATATTGGTAGTTATTTATTGCCACTTTATTCTTTATACCTATGTTCCTCCCTCTCTCTCTGTTTCTTCTTTTTAAAGAAGTCTTTCTAACATTTTTTGTAATACTGGTTTAGAGTTAATGAACTCCTTCAGCATGCTTTTGTCTGAGAAGCTCCTTATTTCATCTTAAATTTTAAATGATAGTCTTGCTGGATAGAATAATCTTGGTTGCAGATCCTTGCTTTTCATCACTTTGAATATTTAATGCCTCTGAAGTCTTTCTGTTGAGAAATCAGCTGACAGCCTTATGGGAACTGTTGTGTAGGTAATTGTCTTTCTCTTGGTGCCTTTAAGATTCTCTCTTTGTCTTTAACCTTTGCCATTTTAACTATGATGTATTTTGATGTGGGTCTCTTTGGGTTTATCTTGATTGGTATTCTCTATGCTTCCTGAACTTGTAGGAAAGTTTTCAGCAATTACTTCTTAAAATGAGTTTTCTATTCTTTGCTCACTCTCTTCCTTTTTTGGTACCTCTAGGATGCTGATGTTTTTATGATTAATGTTGTCCTAGACTTTTTTCTCATTTTTTAAAATTCTCTTTGCTTTTCATGCTCTCCCTGTGTCCCTAGTGTTACCTTGTCCTTTAATCACTGATTTGGTCCTGTGCTTCATCTATCCTGCTGTTGATTCCTTTGAGTGTATTCATTATTTCAGATATTGTGTTCTTCATTTCTGAAAAGTTCTTTTTTTATGCATTTCAGACACTGTATTCTTTTTTTAAAAAAAGATTTATGGATTTATTTTTAGAGAGGGAGAGAGGGAAAGAACCATCAATGTGTGGTTGTACCTCATGCGCCCCTTGCTGGGGACCTGGCCTGCAACCCAGGCATGTGCCCTACAGTGGAAATCGAACTGGTGATTCTCAGGCTGGCACTCAGTCCACTAAACCACACCAGCAAGGGCTTATTCTTCATTTTGACTGGTTCTTCTTTATTGCCTTTTTTAATGCTCACTCTCTCTTTAACTTCTCACTGAGATCATCCATTCTTTCCCTGAAGTACTTGAGGGCCCTTATAACCATTGTTATAAACTCTACATCTGGTATTTTGGTTGTTTGCATTTCATTTATTCTTTTTCTGGGGATTTTGCTTATTCTTTTCATTTGGTGCATATTTCTTTACCTCCTCATTTTTTCTGTGTATTAGATGGATCTGCTGTGTCTCCCAAACTTGTGAGGATTGCTTTATGATGAAGGTGTCTTGCAGGGTTTATTGGCACAATCTTTCAGATCACCTGAGCTCCATGCTCCAAGAATGTTTCTCATGGGTTATGGGCATACTCCTGTTGTCGTTGAGTCTTAATGCTGTTGGCCCTTTTGTGTTTGGAGTCAACCCTTCAGGCTGGCTGCCTGTAAGGCCAGCTTGGATCATTGTGTGCTAGATGCTGTGCAGGGACTGTCCCTGAGGTGGAGTTTTTCCCAGCAGTGTCTGGTGCCTTCCAGAATCCTCCTTTGGGTGTGCCGCTTGTGTGGCTAATTGCATTGAGCTCTGGTGTGGTCTGAAACCCACTAGTGTTTGTGCTGGTTCTTGAGTCCACTTGGGTGGTGTTCAGGTACAAGTCAATGTCAGATGTTGTGTATAACTGGCCTTGGGCTGCCTGTGTAGAGCTACTATGGTGTTTACTGTTTGTGGCAAGTCTGCTGCTCCTGGGTCTTCATGGGAGGGGCTAATCCCTTGATAAGGGTTGTCTTCTTCCAGTTTAGAGTTGAGGGAAAGATCTGTAAAAGGAAGAAAGTTCCCTGAGTTTTGCCTTCACCTGTCAGCTACTCTGCCTCCCCCTGAGGTTGCTTGGTCTTCCTCCAGAGCCTTTTGAAGGAAGGCTGTGGAATCAGCCCAAGCTGGGTACGAATCACAGGCCCTTCCACAGATTGTGAGCTTAGTAGGGCATGGCACCTTGTTTCAGGCACCTTGTTCAGGCACCTTGAACAAGGCTAATGGGTCCCCTATTTGTTGATTACGCAGTCAGGCACTCAGTGGGGGAAAAGGGGAACCTACTCCAGAGCCAACGGATTCAGTCTCTACAATAGTTTCTAATTCTATTCTCCATGGACAGGTTGCTGCTGATTCAGGTTGGGTGCAGCCAACAACAGTCACTACAGAAGCAAGCTCAGTGGTACAGATAAAAAGAATCTCCCATTTGGGGCTGATGCTGGCCCTGCCTGTAGGAGAGAACTAATCTCTTGTCACAGTCTCAGACAGTAGCCTCTGAGGGACTAACGAATGTTCCAGTTCTGAGCTGCACGCCCCCACCAGCAGAACTAACACAGCACTGCCAGGTATCCGGGACATCGAAGGGTAGAGCCAAACAGTCTCCCATTGCAGGTGTTGCCCGGATTGGGGTGGACATTTTTTTCTTTTCCTGGGATAGTGCTAGGTGAGCTCTCAGGGGAAATAGGAGTGCCACTCCCTACTGCGATGTAGCCACATACCTCAGCCCCTGTCCATCTGGTTCCTGGACAAAAGCTTCCCTGGGAGGCACAGTCTGAAAGTCCCAGCTCTATGTGCCACTCTGGTCCCCTGCTCAGGTGACTTCAGCAGGATGGGGCGACTAAGTGATTAATCAGGTAGAAGGAGGGGCACTGGCAGTGTGCTTGAGGTAGGGGACACGGGCTCTCTTTCCAAAGCTGCAAATTTTAGTCACTGTCTGGATCTCCACTAAGAGCTTCCACAGAAGAGGGCCCTAGCAGTCACTGCCACCTGCAGCCAGCAGACCCTGCCGCAGGATCTGAGTACAGCAGAATAGGTTCTCTAGCAGGAGACTGGGCAGTGCACTCCCCTGGCTGGTGCTGTTAACAGTGGGAGTGCTTGCCCATGAAAAGATGGCATCTGGGTCTCCCATCTCCCAGGTGGACTGAATCCCCACTGATTTTCACCACCAGATGCTATGCAGGCTCCTCTTCCCGTTTTTGCTTCTCTGTTGGTGCTTCCTGCATAGGGTTGAGATTTCATGCTCCTGAGGGGAGAGAGTTTGGCAGCCCTGACATCGCTCTGGCCACCACTACACCTAAGTGCTGGGGGTAGCCCTTTCTGCATCTCTGCCATTTTTACCAGTCTCTGTGTGGCTTCTTTTGTAAATTCTTGGTTTTAATATTTCACTTCATCTAGCTTTCAGTTGGTTATTCAGGTTGATTGCTCTGTAATTTAGCTGTAAATCCAGTTTGGAGCCTGGAACATGTGAGTACAGCTTTCACCTCCTCTGCAGCCATCTTGAAATTCCTGGAAAGTACACTTTTCAGTCTGAGATTGGTTGAATCTGTGGATGTGAAACCCACAGATATGGAAGACATTTTATTCTTAAATGTTTGGTAGGATGTTATAGCAAACCTGTTTGTGTTTGTAGTTTTCCAAAGATTATAATTGTGTACTTACTTTCTTCAGCCATTAAAGGGTTATTTAAAATTTTTGTTCTTTATTTTGGATAGTTTTGGAGAATTCATCCATTTCATCTACGTTTTAAAATTTATTGGCAAAAAGTTTTTCATTACCTTGTAATCTTTTAAGTACCTGTAGAGTTTAAAATGACCTTGGTTATTTGGACCATCTTTTTTTCCTAAGTTAGTCTAGCAATGGGTTTAGTCATTTGACTTTGTTGCTTCTTTTTAGTATTCACAAATATTTTCATTTCCTTCTACTTTCAGGGGTTTATTTAGGTATTTTCTAAAATTTTACGATGGAAGCTTAATTAGCTCATTAATTTATAGTCTTTCTAATGTATGCTTTTAATGTATGCTTCTAATATATTTCTAGGGAGAAATTGAGCTCATCCTACAACTTAGGTGTAATTTTCATTTTAAGTTAAAACTCTTATAATTTCCTTTTTAATTACTACTTTGACCCATTGATAATTGAGACATTTACTTCTTAATTTCCAAATATATGAGGTTTTTAATCTTTTAATTGATTTCTAGTTTAATTTCATTGTTTTCAGAAAACACACTCTTTGATTTTAGTCCTATGGCATATGTTGTGAGGGTTTGTTTATGGCTAGGTTATGGTTGTTTTTTATTTATTTATTTTTAATCCTTTCCTAAAGACATGCTTATTGATTTTAGAGAGAGAGGAAGGGGGGGGGAGAGAAGAAACATCAATAGTTTGTCTCTCATATGCACCCTGACCGCGGATTGAGCCCACAGCGTAGGCATGAGCTCTGACCGGAAATCAAACCTATGGCCTTCTGATTTATGGAATGACGATCCATCCAACTGAGCCACATGGCCAGGGCAGTTATGGTCATCTCTTTAAAAGAAGTTCCATTTGTGCTTTAAAAAATTCTATGGTCTCCTTGTAAAGGGGGGTGGGTGTGTGTGGGGGGTGTGTGTCTAATGAATATCTTGTATACTTGAAACAAATAAAATATTGCATGTCAAACAGTAACTGGAAAATAAATTAATTTTTTAAAACCCTATATACTCTTTGAGTATAGTGTTCTTTATATATCCATAGGGTCACATTTCATACTAATGTTAACATTTTCTATGTCTTTGCTGATTTGTTGAATACTTGTTATATCATTTACTGAGGAAAGTATGTTAGTATTTCTCACTGTGGTTGTTTAGTTTCATTTTTTGCCTTATAAATCTGATTGTTATTAGTTGCATACACATTTAGAATTACTGTATCTCTTTCTTGCAAATTGATTTTTTTTTTTTCGTTGTAGAGTTCCCATTTTTCTGGTACTATTTTTGCTTCAAAGTACATTTCAAATGATAGTGACATAACTACCTAGCTTTCTATTAGTTTTTGTTTACAGTTAGCAAATCTTCCCTTTAGTTTTAATTTTTCTGTATTATCTCTCAAATGGTAGAGTTGTCTTGTTAATAGCAAATAGTTGCCTTTTTTAGCAAGTCTGTTTTTTCTTCAATGGAAGTAAATTTTATTCCAAATACACTTTATGTATTTGTGTATGTGTGTATTTGGATTTTGATTTAGATTTAAAGTTTCCATTTTACTAAACGTTTTTTCTATTTGTCTTCTTCCTGTTAATTCTTGTCTTCTTTTGGATTGCTTATTTTAAAAATAGGCTTTAATTTTTAGAGCAATTTTAGGTTTCCAGCAAGATTGAGCACAATGTACAGGGATTTTTCCATATGCGCTTTGCGCAGTACATAGCCTTTCTCATTGTCGGCATCCTTCACCATATTGGAACATTTGTTACTATTCATAAACCTATAATGACACATCATTATCATCCAGAATCCATTATTTACATTAGAGTTCTCTCTTGGTATTTTAGATTCTGTGTTTGGATAAATTATAATAACATTTATCAACCATTATATCAAATTTATTTTTGAATAATAGGTATGGAGGTATTCCTGTTTTCTCTTTTAAAAAACACTTTATTGATTATGCTATTGCAATTGTCCCAATTTTTCCCCCTTTACATCTCCACCCAGTACCCCCAATTCCCTCTAGCAGTCCCATCAACCTTAGTTCATATCCATGGTCATGCTTATAAATTCTTTTTCTACTCCATTCCCTATACTGTTCTTAACATCCCCCTGTCTGTTCTTTACCTACCAATTTGTACTTCTTAATCCCTGTACCTTTTCCCTCACTCCCCCTTTTCCCCCAATTTACAACCCTCCAAATGATCTCCATGTCTGTGATTCTGTTTCTGTTCTGATTGTTTGCTTAATTTGTTTCTTAGATTCAGTTGTTATTTGTAATTTATTGCCATTTTAATGCTCGTAGTTTTGATCTTTTTCTTTTACACTTCTTTTTAACATTTCATGTAATAATGGCTTGTTGAGGATGAACTCCTTCAGCTTTACCTTGTCTGGGAAGCACTTTATCTGCCTTTCGTTTTCTGTTCTAAATAATAGCTTTGCTGGATAGAGTAATCTTGGATGTAGGTCCTTGCCTTCCATGACTTTGAATACTTTTTGCCAGCCTCTCCTTGCCTGCAAGGTTTCTTTTGAGAGATTAGCAGACAATCTTATAGGAACTCCTTTGTAGGTAACCCGCTGCTTTTCTCTTGCTGCTTTTAAGATTCTTTATCTTTATCCTTTGGCATTTTAATTATGTATAATGTGTCTTGGTGTGGTCTCTATATGTCCAACTTGTTTGGGACCCTTTCAGCTTCCTGGACTTGTGTTTGTATATCCTTTACCAGATTGGGGCAATTTTCTTTCATTATTTTTTCTCATAAGTTTTTAATTTCTTGCTCTCCCTCTCCTTCTGGCACCTCTGTGATTTGGATGTTGGTATGTTTGAAGTTGTCATAGAGGTTACTAAGCTCTCCCCATGTTTTTAAATTCTTCATTTTTCTTTGTGTACCGGGTGAATGTTTATTTCTTCCTTTTGTTCCAAATCGTTGATTTGAATCCCAGCTTTCTTCCCTTCACTTTTGGTTCCCTGTATATTTTTTGTTATTTCACTTTGTATAGCCTTCACTTCTTCCTTTATTTTGTGGCCATACTCAAATCATTTCTCTGAGCATCCTGATTGCCGTGTTTTGAACTCTGGTAGGCTGACTATTTCCTTGTTGCTTTGTTCTTTTTCTAGAGCTTTGATCTGTTCTTTCATTTGGGCTGTAATTTCCTTGTCTCCTCAATTTGTCTGCACACCTGTTATGTTGTAAGGGCAACTGCCAGAAAATTGAACTGTGTGGAAGTCTGACAACCAAGGAGTTAAAGAAGAAACATTCATCCAGACCAGCAGGAGGGGTAGACACGGGTAGCCTGGGCAGAGAGGATGCATGGTGAGGTGGTGATCAGTAGAATGGGTGGTCCCACAGTTGTATGTAGATAAAAATTGGGAGGGACAACTGGGGAGTGAGCAATCCTAGCTTCAGGACTGACCGTTCAACCCAGGGTTTCAGCACGGGGAACCAAAGCCTCAAGTCTCCAGCTGTAAAAACCTATAAACGGGGTTGTGGTGGTGGAAGAAACTGCCAGTCTTGTAGGAGAGTTTGTTTGAGGGGCCCACAAGGTTCTAGAATGTACACAAGCCCACCTACTTGGGGAATCAATACCAGGGCAGCAGCTGGACGGGTTCTGGTTGCTTGCCGGAAGAGAAGGAAGTGAATGAAAGCAGGGTGAGAGTGAGCAAGCAGCATTGTTCCCTCTCTGACCCCTCCCCCACACACTGTACCACAAAGTGGCAAAGTGGGTTGCCTTGCCCTCCTGAGTGCCTATGACTGGTTCTATTTAATGCTTTCCATTTCCTTTTTTATACTGTTGAAGTTCTCTCAAAGTTCATTCTTACAACCAGTGTTTTGAACTGTGCATCTAGTAGGTTGCTTTTCTCCATTTTTTTTAGGGTTTTTTTCCTTTTTTTGAGTTCTGTTCTTTGATTTGGTACATGTTTTTTTTCCCTCCTAATTTTCACAGCCTCCTAGTGTTTGTTTCTATTTATTAGGTTGAGCTGCTACATCTCCTGGACTTGGTAGAGTGGCCTAATATAATAGGTGTTCTGTAGGGTCCAGTGGCACAAGCTCCCTTTTTCCGGAGCTGGGCACTTCAGGTACAATCCCTGCACCTGCCCTGTGTGGGCTGTGTACACCTTCATGTTGCAGTTGAGCCTTGATTGCTGTTGGCATGTCAATGGGAAGGAATTACCCTTCAGACTGATTGGTTGCAAGGACTGGCTGGTACCACCTTGGAGGAAGCTGTGCAGGGTCCTATCCCATGGAGTAGGACTTAAACTTCATCAGGGTTCTGGTGTCCACTGAGCCTGCCCCTTTTAGTGTTACTCGTGGAGGTGGTTAAGTGATGAATCAGTGTGGTCTATAGCTGTCCACAGGGTGCACTGGCTCTGGGGCCTTTTATGAGGTGAAGGCCAAGGTCAGCCTACCTGTGCTTTGCCCGGGTCCACCCAACGTGAGCTACAAAGTGATCTTCAGATGGCCGCTACTTTTGTTGGGCTTGTAGGTACCGCAGCAACTAAGCCATGAACAGAAGCCAGTTCCTGGTAGCACTGGGCCTGGGACCACTTTGTGAGAAGCACAGGGTATTCCAAGGCCAGATGCTGCTTATTTGAGAGACTTTAGGAGGCTTGAAGCTTGAGCCAGGACAGGCCATTTGTATGGAAAAACCACTGGAAACACTCTGTATTTTTCTATGTATAGAAATACTAATATTTAGTTAAATAGTTGTTCATTTGGGGATTATAATTATTATACCAAAAATTCAGTCGATTGTGTGTGCCACTTCCCACAAAATGTAAAAACCTTGAAATTGTATAGATGTCTTCTACCTGCTTTTTCCCCAATCTTTGTAATAGTTTTAATGTGTTAAATTTACATACACTGTAAACTTTATCAGACAACATTTAAAGTTTTGACGTAAAGTCGTATGTATTTCAACTGGAAAAAAGTATTGTTGTTTTAACCAGTCAGTATCCAGTGAAAGTATTTACATGTTTATCATGTTTTATTTTTTTCTCGTCATTTTGGAGCTTCATCTTTGGCCCATTTTTTCCTGTTTCCTGAGGAAAATTGTTCGGTGTTCCCTTTAGTGAAAATTTATTTAAAGATATTTTTAGGCTTTATTTATCTGGTTCTTTTGATGACAACTTGCCTTTTGATAGTTTGGTCTTTATCTCTCTCATTGGTTTTCTGTAGTTTTACTAATGTGGATTTATTTTTAAATATGCTGGATTTATTATGATTCTTCAGTCTATGACTTGTCACCTTTCTTCTGTTTGGGAAGTTTTTAGATAATTTTTCAGTATTATTTCAAATGTTGCTTTTGTGACTTTTTTCCCTCTAATTTCTCTGTGACATGTGCCAGGCTTGCTTATTATGCTATTTATGTCTTAATGTGTTTCTGTGTTTTTCTCACTTTCGTGTTTTGTACTAACATACTGGGTATTTTCTGCTGCCCTGTTTTGTTATTGCCCTCTGATTATGTTTTGATGTCTCAAACATTGCTGATTTTACCCAGTGAGTGTAAAAATTTTTTTGAATTTACTTCTGGTACTTTTATTGGGTTTATTATTATAGTTTTCAATTCCTTGAAGAAATTTTCAATTTTGTCTTGTATGTATTTGGATATAATAAGCATGCTTATTTCGATGCCTATGCCTGAAACTCTAAAATACAGAATTTTCTTAGAAATAGAACATTTAATAAACTGAAGAAATGTTTAAAAATTAGTGGAAAAATATTAATGGAAAAAACAACTTATAAAACAGTATTACAATAGGATTTCAAATTTTGTTTGAATAGATACAAACAATTAGACCATTCCCTCTAAGACACAAAGAGAAGAAAAATCACCCTGTCACTCTCTGCCAGCTTAGTTCAAGGTTGTACCAGGAACCTCTTTTACTACCCACAAATATCATAAATGTAGGTGGTTAAGCTGGTCTCCAGTTACAGTACAGCCTAAGGCATCATTTGGAGTCTGTGCCCCAGGCCTCCGCTCACAGGCCCACACTGTCCACCTTTGGCAGGCCCACTGGTAACTGAAGACACACTGCCCCTAACGTGGGTGAGGGGAAAGAAGCAACTGACTTTTCGCTTCCCAGCCTGCTCAGTTTCAAAAGTCCTCTCCCAGAATCCTATAGGTGTCTAAAGCCAGTGCGAACACCAAATCTTCCAACCAACAAGGGCCAGTGTTGGCCATGCTTGCCTTTGCCCCTCTTCTGGCCACCATGTTTAGCAAGGGGGCAAAATTGGCAGTCACACATGCGCAGCTCAAACCTCTCCCTTATTTCCATGGCTCAGGGGAGTGTGCCCTCCCTCCCATTACATTATCACTCAGCAAAACATGGCTGATAAGCTGTGATCAGGTTTTAGAACCCCCATATGCCAATTTCTTTGTCTTATTCAGGTGCCAACTTGTGTTCCACCTGTTTCACACAGCTTCCTCAGGTTTATACTCGTCTGCCTCCTTTAGGCCAGAATATTGGCTGTGATTAAGAGGATGTTATCACTTACTACTCAAGCAGTGTTTAATCGTTTTGCTGCATTAAAACTCTCTCTCAAAGAGAACATGAACTTTTCAAAGGGAGTGACCCCCACAGCCACTGCCTGGACCCTCAATCCTCAGCACAGTGCTTTGTACACATTAGATGCTTCCTGAGCAGATGTCACACTTTAACAGTTAAATCCCAGAAGACTTGTCAACTAAAACTTTGAACCTAAACAAAATATATTTCATTGCAATAGTTCTCTTTAGGCATTTTATATATTTCTTTAACCAATATTAATTTCAGTCTTAACAATTGGTGGCTAGTTTCAGGGATATGGCAGTAAAGATTTTCCAGTTAATTTCAGGCAGGTAAGAAGCAACACTCAAAAACAACCTCTTGATTGTTGAGTTTCATGGTGAGCACAACTGATGCCAGTGGTTATTCAAAGTCTCCCAATAATCTTTCTTTTTTTAAAGAAAGATTTTATTTATTTATTTTTAAAGAGAGAGAGAGAGAAACATTTGTATCAGAGAAGCATCAATTGCTTGCCTCTGGCACACCCCTAGCTGGGGACCTGGCCCACAACTCAGGCATGTGACCTGACTGGGACTTGAACTGGCAGCCTTTTCGTTTGCAGGAGGACACCTGACCAACTGAGCTACATCAGTCAGGGCTCCAATAATTTTCTTTGGAGAAAATGCAAAGCCTGGATTCCCATGAGCTTGGCATTCTCCTGTCTGATCATTTAAGGTCTTGGCTACGTCCAAGTCATGCTGCATATATCCAGTTCTCTTTGTGTTTCCAAGAGACCAGTGAGCACTGCTCAGGACAGAGAAAAGAGAAGATCTCAGTTTGAGGATGAGGATACCAATCTTCAGAGCAGCTTATAAGACGATGACAGAGGCCCCATGATGGTCAGCTGTCAGGAGTTCCTGCCCAACCACAGACACTAAGGGATTATTGTCCAGTTTCATTTCCTGAAGATGCTGATAAGTGGCCTTGATGGAGTCTCATATGGGGGTTTTCATGGCAGCTTCTGCCATCCCCACCATAAGCTGAAGACTCTTGGGGTCCTAAGCCAGTTCACTTGCAAAAGCTGCCAGGGCATTGGCATGGTGCCCAGAATACTAATAAGTACCCAATAGCCAAGGAAGTATGCCTTATTAGGCCATTTGGGATTGAGAAGTCACACTTTGATTGTATCATTCAGGGACTTGTCATACTACTGGGTTTTCATATATGCTGCAGATCTGTTTCTGTAAAAGATGGAGTTCTGAGGGTCAACATCCAGAGCTTCATTGTATAGAACAATAACTGGGATCTCCATCATGACTGGACAGGTTACTCTGATGAACTTTTTCAACAAATTCAGCTTTGCTCAGCACTGGACCATCAGGACTTCTCTGGCCAATAATTGTCAGCATCAAAGAGAGGAATCAGCACCTGCCCGTGTGGTTACTGGGCCCTGCCCCATGTATGGCTCTCTGTGGGCTCAGCTCCTTGGCTCTTCTGCAGGCAACAGTAACTGCTCCATTTCCTGTGGGGCGGTTCTGCGTCCACCCCTAGCTAACCGTCCCACTAGCCAGGCACAGGCAAGCTCCCTGTGCCATGCCATGCTGTGCCGCTGTGGCAATCCACACCCCAGATGTTTTTTTCTTTTTATTTATTTAAGATTTTATTTATTATTTTTAGAGAAAGGGCGAAGGGAAGTAGAAAGAGGGCAAGAAACATCAGTGCAAGAGAGAACCACCATCCATCAGGGGTGCCTGTTGCTTACAACTAACTGGGGAAACCACAACCCAGCCATATGCCCTGACCCGGAATCGAACCCAGACCTCTCACTTTGCAGCATGACACCCAACCAGCTGAGCCACACTGATCATGGCTGTTTTTTTTTCCTTGATTCTGCTTGTTTTCATTCATGCTGTCTTGACTCTCATGTGTTTGGTATTTTTTTACTGTGCTGAAATGAACTAATAATATAAATTATTTGTAGCCAAGATAACGTTTTTCTCCAGAGAGGATATATATTTACTTCTCTCTGGTGCCTTGGGGCACTTGTAATTTAGGAATACATGAGTCAGATTTCAGAGTCTGAGATGATCAAAGCCCAGCTGCAATCTCTTTGTGGGCATATGCATTTTTAGTTTATTGTTACTCCTAGCTTGTAGCCCTTCAGTGTTGTAGCTGAAAGGGAGTGAGGGGTTTGCTAGTTTCCCTTTTCCTTTGGTTGTCTGTGAACATAAAAATCTCTGTACTTTCAGTTTCCCTTTTCCTTTGGTTGTCTGTGAACATAAAAATCTCTGTACTTTCAGCCTTCTGAGTTTCTCAAAAAGCACCTTTCACCCTCTCAGCTGCTTTCTCTAAAATGGGCAGATGACTGCTCAGTGGCAAACGTAGCCAAAAGCTGTACTCACCTAGTTTCCCTTTTCCTTTGGTTGTCTGTGAACATAAAAATCTCTGTACTTTCAGCCTTCTGAGTTTGTCAAAAAGCACCTTTCACCCTCTCAGCTGCTTTCTCTAAAATGGGCAGATGACTGCTCAGTGGCAAACGTAGCCAAAAGCTGTACTCACCAACCTGGACTTACACCACATCCTTTTCTGACTTTGAATCAATTCCTCACTATCACACCACCTCTTTAGTAGCCTCAGAGACATTTTGAAAATTAAAATAAATATTCATATTTAACATCAATTGTTAAAAGTATCTTAAGTGAAATATTAAAATAATTAATGCCAGAACTAATAAAATATCAATTTAAAAATATTGATATCAATATAAAAGGAAAGTTTAATGTTGACATTTAAAATTAAAGTAGTAAATATTTTATTTTCGGTATTCACCTATAAAAATTCTTATTTTTACAGTGGTTCTAGAAGTAGTGATTATCTGATTTATTTATTGAAGTGTCAGTCAGTGCCAGAATCTGAATTTTAAAAAGAGTCCCTTTATTTGTGATACTATGCATGTGTGTAGAAAAATGATTAGGAGTGCTTTTTCAGTAGGGGTTTGACTATTCAATCAGTAGTGAGAATTCATTGATGTTTTTGTTGTTTATTTGCTGCAGTAGGCATTTAAGGGATCTCTTTAGGAAAAACGTTATGGGTTTTATTTACCTTTGAAAAACCTTTATTTAAAACTAGAAATGATGTTATTTTTATTTATTTATTTTTAGGTTGGGCTCATGTGGTTTGTGCCCTATATATTCCAGAGGTACAATTTGCCAATGTTTCTACAATGGAACCAATCGTTTTACAGTCTGTCCCACATGATCGTTATAATAAGGTACAGTGGACATTATTTTGTTGATATTTGAATATAATATTTTTGTTTTTAAGCTGAGAAGTAATAAAGGAATTTTTTTGTATTTTGTTTTAATTATAGGCCTACATTAGAAAATGTAAAGTATAGGTCTTCATCAAATTCCGAAGAGATTTGGACAAAGTATAGTTGTTACGGTTACTGAGTTCATAGGAGTACAATTACTAAAATTACTAAAGTAGGTTATTGAGTTCATAGGAGTACAAAACAAGTAAACAAAAGTATATTACCAAGTTTTTCTGTGTATAATGCAATTACTAAAATAGGTTACTGAGTTTGTAGGAGTACAAAACAAGTAAATAAAAGTATATTCCTGAATTTTGCTGTGTATAATGCATACTTTTTTGCCATAATATTTGAGGGAAAAATAAGGATGTACATTATACATGGGTATAATGAATACATACCATGGGTATAATTGTGGGTATAATACGCACAAAAATGTGGATGCGCATTATTCATGGAAGTGCATTATACACAGCAAAATACAGTACCTTTTAGACTAACCTAGATATTTAGTATTTTAACATTTACATGACATTTTAGACCCTATGGATTTGTCCTTTTAAGGCTTACTGGCATTTTGTATTCTTTCAGACATCAAGATTTTATTGAATTAATTATTATTTGATATACTATTCATTGTGAGATCATATATCCTTTTTTCCCCCTCTTTAAAATTCTCATCTGAGGATATGTTTTTATTTTAGAGAGGTAGGATGAAAAGAAAGAGAGAAACATCAGTAGGTTGACTCCCATATACTCCCTGACTGGAGATTGAACCCAAAACCTGGGTCTGTGCCCTGACTGGGAATTGAACCTGCAGACATTTTCGTGTATGGTGCTCCAACCAACCGAGCCACTCAGCCAGGGCTCATACATCCTTTCTTAAAAAATAATCCTGTTGTAAAATATTACTTGTTCCTTTCCATTCCTCAAAATTATTTTCTGCCACCATGATAGGGTATTTGTTGTTAGGTTTTTTAAAACCTTAGTTATTGTTTCTCTCCCATATATTTTTATTATTTCATTCATATATTATTTTTCTATTCTCTTTCGCATGTTAGAAGATTTTTCTATTACCCAGTGTGCCTTCTAGTGTTACCATTTATTTGAGGTACCTGTTGATTTACTCCATCTGTGGGAGAAAATATCACTGCAGTGAATTCTAAGGTTTTAGATATTTTTGTATTAAGCATTTATAATGCAGATTATTAATATCTAAAAAATTTGGAAGTACAGAAAAATACAAGACAGAAATCATCCAGAATTTTCTCATTCATATTCTGCTGGTGTGTGTGTGTATTGATTATACTGTTTTGTATGTTTTTGAAAATTATTAACCTCAATATCTTTTTGTGTCAATAAATTTATATTTGTTGCCATTATTTTTAGTGGATAGTTAGCATGTAATACAGAGTATTATTAGTTTTGATAGACTGTAATTTAATGAAATAACCCCTTTTCACTGAAGTGAGTTATTTGCTGTTTGGCATGTGCATAATAACAATCTCTGAAAAAGGGAATGAACATTTTGGAAGTTTCAGAAAGTATGTTGTGTGAAATTGAAATACATTAAGATAATATATTACAGTCAACTGGGGTTGATTGCAGGGGCTCAAGGATGGTTCAATATATATAAATTGATTAATATGAACACCACATTAACAAAGTGTAAAAATTATATGATAGTATCAGCAGATGCAGAAAAAGCATTAGATAAGATACAACATTCAGTAATAATTAAAACACTCAATAATACGGAGATAGAAGGAAATTACCTCAACATAATAAAGGCCATATATGACAGACCCTCAGCTAACACCATACTCAATGTTGAAAAACTGAAAGTTTTTCCTCTAAGATTATGAATAAGGCAAGGATGCCCATGCTCACCACTGTTATTCAACATATTATTGGAAGTCTAGCCAGAACAATCAGGCAAAAGAAAGGAATAAAAGGCATCTAAGTTGGGAATGCAGAAGTAAAATTGTCACTTTTTGCAGATGGCATGATTCTTTTTATAGAAGGCTCTAAGGACTTCACCAAAAAACTATTAGAAACAATAAACACAGTAAAGTTGCAGGATACAAAATCAATGCAGAAAAATATATTGTGTTCCTATATACTAACAAAAATTCCTTTTACATTTGCCACCAAAAGAATAAAATACCTAGGAATAAACTTAACAAGGGTGTGAAGGACCTAAATACTGAAAATTTTAAGACACTATTAAAAGAAATTGAAGAAGATACAATGAAAAGGAAAGGTACAGTCATACTTCAGTATTCATTGGCTTCCGAACTTGTCAAACCCTATACTTGTCACATTTGAATGAGAAAAAAAGGTATCAGCACTTGGCTCTTGCTCAACCACTCTGTGCCCCTCTCGCACAATGAAACAGGCCAAACTGTCAAGTCATTCGGTAGCTCTTGAACAGTTCTGTGCTCGTTTCAGTACTCATCATGAGCTGTGGAACAAATAATGGTGAGTACAGAGGTACCATTGTATTCCATGTTCATGGATTGGAAGAATCAACAGGTTAAGTGGCCATATTACTCAAACCAGTATACAGATTTAATGTAATCCCCATCAAAATATCAGTGGCATTTTAAAAAGAAATACAACATAATTTCCACATAGAGCCAAAGAAATCCTGAGAAGAAAGCACAAAGCCAGAGGTATCACTGACTTCAAATTATATTACAAAGTGAAAATACTCAAAACAGCATAGTTTTTGCAGAAAAGAGACACACAGACCAATGGAACAGAATGGAGAGCCCAGAAGTAAACCCACTTCTATGTGGGCAGATAATTTTTGACAAAGAAGCCAAAATCATATAATGGAGAAAAGATACTCTCTTCAATAAATGGTGTTGGGAAAATTGGCAATCCGCATGCAAAATAATAAAACTAGACTGCTCTTTGTCAAATACACAAAATTTAAGTCAAAATGGATCAAAGACCTAAATATAAGACCTGAAACAATAAAATACCTAGAGGGAAACATAGGAGAAACAAAGTTATGGACCTTGGTCTTAGAGAGGATTTTACGAATTTGACCTGAAAGACAACGGAAGGAAAAGCAAAAAAAAAAAAAAAAAATTGGGTGGGACTATATCAAACTAAAAAGCTTCTGCACAGCAAATGAAACTATCAACAAAATAAAAAGCCCACCAAATGGAAGAAGATACTTGAAAACAACACTTCCCATAAGGTATTAATATCTGAAATATATAAAGAACTCATACAACTCAACAACAAAAAATAACAGTCCAATTAAAAAAGGGGCAGAGGACCTGAACAGACACTTTACCCAAGAAGACATACAAATGGCCAAGAGATATGTGAAAAGATGTTAAACTTCTGGCTATTAGGGAGATGCAAATCAAAACCACAGTGAGATATTACATCAACATCTGTTAGAGTGGCTATTATCAACAAGACAAGTATTACTAAATTTTGGAGAGGTTTTGGAACCCTCATTCATTGCTGGTGGGAATGTAAATTGATACAGCCACAATGGAAAACAGTATTGAAAGGCTTCAAACATTAAGAATAACCGTATGATCCAGCAGTCCCTCTTTTGGATAGCTACCTCAAAACTTTGAAAACATTTATTCATATAGGTATGTATTCCTATGATCATTGCAGCATTATTCATGGTGGCCCAGGCATAGAAAGAATCAAGTTGTCCTTTGTTAGATGATTGGACAAAGATGGTGGGGGGGGGGGCGCGGTACACACACACACACACACACACACACACACACACAATGAACTACTACTCAGTCAAAAGAAAAAATATAATACCGTAATTTATAACAATATGAATGAATCTTGAGAATATCATGCCAAACAAAATAAAGCAGGTAAAAAGAAAAATCAATCATTATGATTTCACTCAGGTGGGATATAAACTGAAAGAAACAAACAAGACAAATAAAAACTCAGATACAGACAACAATATAGTGGCTACCAAAGGGAAAGGAGTTCGTGGGGAAAGTAGAAAAAGGGTAAAGGGGGTCAAATATATAGTAACAAAGGAGATGACTTTGGGTGGACACACAATGCACTATACAGATGATGTATTATAGAATTGTATACTTGAAACCTATATAATTTTATTAACCAGCATCACCCAAATAAATTTAATAAAATTTAATTTAAAAATACAAACAAATAAATAGAAAAAGCAAGACAAAAATCATTGAAAATGTTCTCATTCAGATCCTTTTAGATTTTTTGTGTGCATTTTTACATATACTATATACTTAAAAATTTTTGAATTATTCTTATTACACTGTTTTGTGTGTTTTTGAAAATCATTAACCTGGACATCTTTTTGTGCCAATAAATTATATTTTTGCCATTAATTTCAGTGGATAATTAGCATGTAATACAGAGTATTGTTAGTTTTGATAAACTCATTTAATTAAGGAATCCTTTTTTGTTGAAGTGCCTCATTTGATGTTTGGCAGATACATACCAACAGAACCTCTGTGTGAAAAGATATGAACATTTTGGAAGCTTAAATAAATATATTGTATGAAATTGTCCTCTAGAATGCAGTTTCTAATTTATACTATGCTAGTAGAGTGTGAGATTACACATAACCATATCTCTTATTATTCAATGTTATTTTCTTATACAGTTTAATCACTGTATATTACTATTAAAACAGTGTTTGGTTTTTTTTTTTAGTGAAAATATTAGGACATTTAAATTTTCTTTGAGTACCGGAAAGGTTAAATATTTTAAAGTTTTTTTTTTTTTTCATGTTTATTCATGTTTGTTAATTGACCTTGGGTAGCTCTTTTTTTTTAAACATTGTAATATTCTTATTTTTTTGAAGTGTTTTTATATTAGGGATATATATATTATCCCTAATATAAAATATATTATTATTTTGTCTTATGTACTTTGAATGCTTTTGATCATAATTCGGCATTTGATTTTAATCTTTCACTGTATCTTCATGGTTTTCCTGATGTTGGTATTACAGCTGGTTAATTTTTTTAGTTCAGAAATTTAAATCTTTTATATAATTTACACTGCCACTCTTTATTGTTTCTGCCTTTGATGCCATGCAAAGAAAATCTTAATGTATAAATATTTTTTGTATTTTCAAAGGTCATTTTTAAAATACTTGTTTTTCCTTTTAATTTTGAAATTATTTCAAACTGCTATAAAGGTTGCATTAACAATAAATGCAAAGAGCCTTTCCTCCCTTAAACCATTTGAGGGAAATTTATCACTATGATACTGACACCTCTGAATGCTTTAGTATGTATTTTGTATAAAGGAGGAGTTTATCCAACATAACCAGAATGTGGCCATAAAATCAAGAAATTAACATTTTTGCAATATTTCTGTCTAGTCCGTAGACCTCATCATTATTTCCCTAATTTCTCCAGTAATGTCTTTTATAGCCAAAAGATTGCAGAATGCATTTTGTCTCTTTTAAGTCTCCTTTAATTTCAAATAGTAACTTAGTTTTTCTCTGGCTTTTTTAATGTTGATACTTCTGAAGATTACAGGCCAGATATTTTAATAAAATGCCCCCTATTTGGATTTTTTTTGATGTTTCTCATGATTTAATTCAGATTATATGTTTTTGGCAGGAATATCACAGAATTGGGGCTGAGTTCTTTTCATTACATCTTAGCGGGCAGTACATGATTCCAGGTTTTTCCATTACTAGTGATGTTACCTTGACCCCTTGGTTAAGGTTGTGCCTGCAAGGTTTCTCCACTGGGAAGTTAAGCTTTTTTCCCTTTATAATCAATAAGCATTTTGTGGAAGCATTTTGTATGTAAATATCTTGTTTCTTATGCCTTTTATCCACTAATTCTAGCATCCATTATTGTCTCTTGGCTTAATTAATTTATTGCTACAATAAATGGCAAATGGTGCTTTTCTAATTCCATCATTTTTTTTTTTTTTGACATTCATCAGTTGGCATTCCACTTTAAGAAAAAGCTTTCTCCAGTCTCCAATTACTTATTTTACTTTATTTAAGATTTTATTTATTTTTTTAGAGAGCGGGGAAGGGAGGGAGAAAGAGGGAGAGAAACATTAATATGAGAGAAACATTGATAGGTTGCCTCTTGTACATGTCCCAACCAGGGACTGAACCTGCAACCTAGGCATGTGCTCTGACAGGGAATTGAACCTGCAACCTTTTGCTTTGTGGGACTATGCCTTACCAACTGTCACAACAGTCAGAGCCACTCTCCATTATTTATATTAGTATGAACTCATATGGACTGTATATTACTATTTTATTTTAATGGGTCATTTTTCATTACTGATGTTTGTTTTGATGCTCATATTTTCTCAGGTTTGGCTCATGGGACTCCTTCAACCTGACTTTTGTACCTTGGGACATGTTTCTTCCATTCTGTTAACTCTTCTTTACCTCTGACACAATAGTATATTACTGGCTTCCCTTGTATCATTCCTGCCCTAGCCCTGGAATCACCATTTCTTCTTTTAGGTGAAAATGGTATTTGGAATCCAAAGTGGCATTAGGTGTGCTCATTGTTATTGGGATATTGCTTCTCTTAGGCCATTTTAATGGGACTAGCTAGTAAATAGATGTGTGTATATAGATACAGCGATACACATACATTCACATCTGTACTTTTTCTGTACTTACCTGTATATTTTGAAGACTGTGAGGTCACATTAATTCTTCAATATATGGAGTTAAACACATGCTCACATATCTATTTTTATTTCTATATCGGTTCTATAGAGAGAGAGAACCATAAACTTTTAGTAACTTCTCCAAATCTAACTATACAATATTAGAAATATTAGAAAAATATCTAATATTTTTCATTTCATATTTGTCACTTGACTCCCATTATCCTCAATATACTTAAATATTTGATCATTTTCTCTTGTACTAACAAATCTTTTATTGGCGCCATCATTTAATGCAGAGCCCATTCTAACCTTATTCAGGCTGTACACTTCACGACGGATTGCAGCTGCTTCCGTGTATAGCTCCCTTTTTTACCACCACTCCCTCCCGCCCCCCTCCATGGTTGGTCTCCTCACCTTTTTCTGGTTCTAACACTTTAGTCTTGACACTGACTCCATCCCTATCCCCAACCCTCTCATGAGAACCAACCCTACTGTGTCTTTGACAGTGTGGGATTGCCCCCTCCTTCCTAGAGTGGATGCTACCGTGTTTGGCTCCATCCTTATGACTCTTAAGACTAAAGTATTCAAGGAGTAAGGGAGGGAGGGTGGAGAGAAGAGTGAATTATTATGACTTAAATCTTTTATCCATTTAGAGTTAATTTTAGAATATAGTGAGGTATGTATCTCACATGGTCAGACAATATTTTCAATATTATTATTGAATAATCTATGTTTTTCACAGTGATTTGAAATACTGTTTTTTTTCTTCTTCTAATTTGTGCCTCAACAAAGCTGCTGAAAAATACTGTTTGAGTCATCATTGAATTCTTGGGTATTCTTCACACTTTTCCTCTTTCAGTGATGTGTCTGTCTATTATCCTAGTAGCATACTATTTTAAATTATTATGGCTTTATATGCACATCTTTAAACTTACAGTGCATGGTAGAATAGACGTCATGTTTTTCTCCAGATGAACATTAGGACTAACAGTACAGTTTTTATTATACTGGCATCACAGCAAAATATATTGGGGAAGAATCAATCTTTCTATCATTTTTTATTGTTTATGCTGTTAAGTTGCCCCTACTTTTTCCTCCTTTGCCCACCTCCACAAAGCCTCTGCTCCCCACCGCCCCCCTGCCACAGCCATCACAACAGACATATATGTTCTTTGACTAATCTCTTCAGTGAATTTATCTTTTAACAATATTGAATCTTCTGTTTAGAAACATGGTGTATCTCTCCATTTATCAAGTTTGTTTTTTCTTTTCTCTTTGGTGTTTTCCTTATATGTGGTTGCTGTATGTTTCCTGTTTTGTGTTGGGTTTTTTTTTTTATGGTTGTTGATTTGTTTCATATAGTTAACCTTAAAAATTCTGGCTTCACAAACATTTAGGTTAATAGGATGCATGTTAATTTTGAAATGATAGGAACAATTGGAATATGAATTACTGAATTTTAGAAAACATTAATCCTTAATCAATGGTAGTAAAAAATAATTTGGAGAACATTTGTTAAGGTAGTGGGCATTTCATTGACCTGCTTTGTATCAAGCATTGTGCTAGACACTAGTAATTCAAAGATGCAAAAAAATACAGGGTTTTTGTCAGAGGGACACCCAATTAGTCAATTATATAGAATTAAAATGTATGAAAAGAATAATAATGTATATTATAAATAATAATCCAAATGAAGTGTTCTGAAACATAGTGCAAGGTGGGATTATTTTTGCCTAAGTAATTGAATAAGGTATATGAAGAGATTATAAGGTCCTTGCAGAATAACTAATAATTTGACCTGTGGAAAAAATTATCAAGTAATAATTCCAGACAGAGAAGGTAAAATAAAATAGGATAATAGGTACAAAGGGTAGGTGGTAGGCAGTTGAGAGAATAATAAATAATTTTATGTTTCTGGAAAATTGTGAGATTTAGGAAGAAATAAAAGGAAATTTTGTGCATGATAGGAAAGGAAATTTCCTAGAATATCTGTAGATTATATTGTTAAGCTGTAGAGAATTTACTGTTCATATCAACCTGTTATGTTAAATTTTTTACATGCCATTAAATATATAATAGCTAGTTTTTGTATCACTTGTCATCAAATTTGTGTTTTTATTTTTTGACCTTATGTTTTTCTATATCAATTTCTCATTTCTCTGACATGTACATTTTGTTAGGAAACAATGTGGCATATGTTACCTTTAAATGATTTTTAAGGAATATGAAGATTGTTCATTTTCTTTAGCCATGCAGAGGCTTTTTAATTTGATGTAGTCCCATTTGTTTATTCTTTCCTTTATATTCCTTGTCCTAGGGGATGTATTGGTGAAAATGTTGTAGAGCAGGATATCTGAAATTTTCCTGCCTATGTTTTCCTCTAGGACTTTTATGGTATCACGACTTACATTTAAGTCTTTTATCCATCTTGAATTTATTTTGGTGTATAGTATAAGTTGGTGGTCTAGTTTCATTTTTTGCATGTAGTTGTCTAGATCTCCTAACACCATTTACTGAAGAGGCTATATTTACTCCATTTTATGTTCCTCCCTGCTCCCCACCCCCGCCCCCCGGTCAAATATTAACTGTATGGCTAAAGAAAACACCAACACTATGGAAAGGGAACCAACCATATGGGAAAACATACTTGCTAATGATACCTCGGACAAAGGTTTGATCTCCAAAATATATAAAGAACTCACATGACTCCATACCAGGAAGACAAACAGTTCAATTAAAAAATGGACAAAGGACCTGAACAGAAACTTCTCCAAGGAGGACATACACAGGGTCCAGAGACAAATGAAAAAATGCTCAACTTCACTAGTCATTAAAGAGATGCAAGTAAAAACCACAATGAGCTACCACTTCACACCGGTCAGAATGGCCATCATTAAATCAACAAACAAGTATTGGCAAGGTTGTGGAGAAAAGGAAACCCTAGTTTTCTGTTGGTGGAAATGCAGACTGGCGCAGCTACTGTGGAAAACAGTATGGCATTTCCTCCAAAAACTAAAGATGGAACTGCCTTTTGATCCAGCGACCCCACGGATGGGACTATACCCTAAAAATCATGAAACAATTCAAAAGAACTTCTGCACCCCAGTATTCATAACAGTGTCATTTACAATAGCCAAGTGCTGGAAACAGCCTGAGTGCTCATCAGTAGATCAGTGAATCAAAAAACTGTTTTTTGTTTTACATAATGGAACACTACACAGCAGAAAGGAAGAAAGAACTCCTGCCCTTCGCAACAGCATGGATGGAACTGGAGAGCATTACACTAAGTGAAATAAGCCAGGTGGTGAAAGACAAATACCATATGCTCTCACCTATATGTGGAACCTAATCAACAAAACAAACAAATGAGCAAAATAGAACCAGAGACTTGGAAATAAAGAACAAACTGGCAGTGACTGGAGGTGAGGTGGGAGGAGGTGAATGAGGAAAGAAGGGGAATGGAAAAGCCAAGGAAAACGAGTACAGGATCGTGGGCATGGACAATGAGGAGGGACTGACTTGGTGGGGGGGAATGGGGCAGGGGAGAGTAATGGGGAAAGAAAATGGGACAACTGTAACTGAACAATAATAATAAAAGGATATATAAACTTTAAAAAATATGAAGATTGGGGCAACATAGAGATTTGTGAACTTTTTTTGAGGTGGAAGCCTGTGTTCTTCAGAGTCAGAGAAGCTTTTAAATTAGAAAGCTACAGTTTCCATTAGAGAATAGTCAGCAAATGATGTATCTTTTATAAATCCTTTTGAATAGTAGTTAGATGGCTATAAAGGAATGAATGTTTTTATAGATAGGAAGAATCATAGTAGACCAAACAAAGAAGCAAATCAAAAACACTAGAAAACATGGTGCCATTGGGTTGTAAAAGCTTAAAGATAGAGGACAACTTAAAAATTAGTAGTCTGATTGATTTTCAGTTTTTTTCAAAAGGAATAGCATTGGATATTTATAAAAGTTTTATCAATATATTTAGTATTTGGGTGAAAATATTTCAAAGTACTAAATATTCTCTGTGTGTTTTTAGGACTCCTGTTAGTGCCATTTAAAAAATTAGGTTGCAGAGTACAAACTTCTGGCCAAGATGGAGGCATAGGTAGATATACTTTGCCTCTTGGCACAACCAAAAGAAGGACAACAACAAATATAAAAACAAAAAATATCCAAAATCGAACTGTATGAAAGTCCAAGAGCTAAGGAGTTAAAGAAGAAACATCCAGACCAGTACAAGGGGCTAGACAGACAGCGGGATAGAGAGGATGCTTGGGGAGGCAGTGGCTTGCGTGTGGATAAACTGGGAGGAACAGCTGGGGAGGCAAGACAGACTGCATCCCCGGGTTCCAGAGCAGGAAGAGAAAGCCTCGAAACCTCTGGCTGTAAAATCCTGTGGGGATTGCAGCAGCAGGAGGCACTCCCAGCCTTGCAGGAGAGTTCATTGGAGCAACTCACAGAGTCCTAGAACGTACACAAACCCACCCACCTGGGAATCAGCACCAGAAGCACCCAATTTACTTGTGGTTAGCAGGGGAAGTCCCTGAAAGCTGGCCGAGAGCCAAGCAAATGCATCATTCCCTCTCAAACCCCTTCCTGATATACAGCATCTCAACATAGTGATGTAGGTTGCCCTGCTCTGGCTCCGCCCCTTCAAATGTAACAGGCATCCTGAGACAAAGAAATGTGGCCCAAATGAAAGAACAGATCAAAGCTCCAAAAATAGAACTAAGCAATAAAGAGGTAGACAGCCTATCAGATGCACAGTTCAAAACACTGGTAATCAGGATGCTCATAGAAATGGTTGAGTACAGGCGCAAAATAGAGGAAGAAGTGAAGGCTATGCAAAGTGAGGTAAAACATACTGGGAACCAGTAGTGAAGGGAAGGAAACCAGGACTCAACAATTTGGAGCAGAAGGAAGAAATAAACATTCAACCAGAAGGAAGAAACAAGAATTTAAAAAAAAAAAAAAAAAAATGAAGAGAGGCTTAGGAACCTCCAGGACAACTTTAAACACTCCAACATCCAAATCAAAGGGGTGCCAGAAGGAGAAGAGTAAGAGCAGGAAATTGAAAACTCATTTGAAAAAATAATGAAGGAGAACTTCCACAATCTGGTCAAGGAAATAGACTTCCAGGAAGCCCAGGAAGCTCAGTGTCCCAAAGAAGTTGGACCCAAGGAAGCACACACCAAGACACATCATAATTATATTACCCAAGATTAAAGATAAGGAGAGAATCTTAAAAGAAGCAAGAGAAAAGGAGACAGTTACCTACAAAGGAGGTTCTCATAAGACTCTCAGCTGGTTCCTCAAAAGAAACTTTACAGGCAAGGAGGGGCTAGAAAGAAGTATTCAAAGTCATGAAAGACAAGGATGTACACTCAAGATTTCTCTATCCAGCAAAGCTATCATTTAGAATGAAAGGGTAAATAAAGTGCTTCCCAGACAAGGTGAAGTTAAAGGAGTTCATCATCACCAAGCCCTTATTATATGAAATGTTAAGGGGACTTACCTAAGAAAAAGAAGATCTGAAATTATGAACAGTAAAATGACAACAAAGTGACAGCTATCAATAACTAAACCTAAAAGAACAAAAACAAAACAAACTAGGCAGATACCTAGAACAGGAACAGAATCACAGAAATGGAGATCAGAGGGGAGAGGGAGAGGGGAGAATGGGGGAAAAGGTACAGGGAATAAGAAGCATAAAGTAGGTACAAAAAAGACAGGAGGTTAAGAATAGTATAGGAAATGGAGAAGCGAAAGAACATTTATGTATGACCCATGGACATGAACTAAGGCAGGAGGGCGGGAATGTTGGTGGGAGGTGGGGTGCAGAGGGGTGGGGAATCAATGGGAGAAAAAAATGGTACAAGTGTAATAGCGTAAGCAATAAAATATATTTTTAGAAATTAAAAAATTAAAAAAATAAAGAAGTTCAAATAGATAGTTACAGAATAGCCATGAGGATGTAAAGTATAGGAAATGAAGTAGCCAAAGAACTTATATGCATGACTCATGCATAGAAACAGTGGTGATGGCATTGCCTGAGGGAGTAGGGGGTGCTGGGTGGAGGGGAGCAAAGGAGCAAAAAAGCAGGACAACTGTAATAGCATTAACCAATAAAATATAATTTAAAAGAATAAAAAACTAGGTTTCAGATCATGCTGTTCACACATCCTTCCATTCATTTATTCAGCATTTATATCATCTCCTATTATATGTAACAGGCACTGTGGGAAGCATGAGGGATACATCATTCAATATGGTAGGATAGACATGCATAAATCAATGGTTGTTTACAGTGTAGTGTGTGCAGGGATTCTAGAGTAGAGACTGTTTACTTAGTCTAACATGGCTGAAGAAAGAGGGGTGGTATCTCAGAAAAGGTTTCAGCTTCCTTGAATTTTAAAAAGTTAAGAGGCCTTCAGCTGCTTGCTCTGAGGGGAGGAGAAAGAATGGAGCACATGAGTGGCTATTTTACAGACTGAAGAAGCGAAAGCTTTGAAGTAAAAAATAGCAGGGAGGGCTAGAGGGGTTGGGAAGAAGAGGGGGATGGTGGTGATGGGGAAGGGCAGTATTGCTAGGACTTTAAATGAGATGTGTAGGATGCTGAGATAGGTTGCCAGGACCAGATTTTCTAGGGCCTCATGTATCAAGTTAAGGAGTTTGAACTTTATTTCTATTGAAGGGTTTTTATATTTGGGAGGTAATATGATGAGGTCTACCTGCCATTCTAATGGATAGTGAAAGGAGGATTGGGAGAGGAGGGGTAGAAAGACAAAAAGTAGTTACATAGAAACTGTTGAGGCTTTCACAGTGTTCTAGAGGTAATAATGAGAGTCAGAAGTAGGAGAGAATGATAGGAATGAAGGGATGAAAACATACAGATAATTTGTAAGAGGCTTGATGGACCAAGCTTGATGATTAGTTTAGTGTGACAGATCATGGGGAAGAAAAATCAGAATGGATTTTCAGTTTCAAGACGGTAAGTACTAGGCACATCATCCTCGCCTGAGATAGAACATAATAGAGGAGTCAAGTTAACTGACTCATTTCTTAGAACAAAGACACTAAGTTTGAAATTCTTGGCATATCTTGGTTAGATTTATTACCTTGTTTGTAAAACAAGCCTTGTGTCAACAAGTTGTTTGTCAGCATATATTAACAATATAATAGTAAGATCCCAGGATATAATTCACATTTCTGCCAAAACATTGAACATTTGCTTTTGTATACAGCTAATGTATGTTTTTGCTTGCTACTTTATCCTGGTTACTCAAGTGAACACTTAAATTCATACTTTCTTTTTGCGGACAGTGGAATCATTTGGAAAAGCAAAACAATCTCTGGATCTATCAGAAATTTCTTTTGCCCTTTCTGGTACCTTAGCTGATTCTCAATTTGAATCTCCCTCTTTGGCTTATCTCTTGTCTTTGTCTCCTTCCGTCTCCCTAATTCATACATGTATACATTCGATTGTATTTGCTATTTTTTCCCTCAGGGAATAGTACATTCTTAAAAATTACATTCTTTGTTTTGTGCTTCTATAGTCAATTTCACTTTTAATTGCCTTTTTTTTGCAATTCCAAGATTTAGAGGTTATTCTATTAAATAGAGTTTACTAAGGACTGTGGAAAAATGGCAGTATAATTTCCTTCAGTGTTATTTCTTTGTTCCTCTTACTTCCAAAGGCAACATTCAAATCTAAACTTCTGGAAATGGTAGTATACAGTGGTTAACTTAAAATAGTTCATGGGATTAAAATCTCACCAACATATTAATTGCCTATATCAGTTTTTTTAAATGTTTATTTGGTGTGTTCGATACTCATAGATGATAGATGTTTATATAATATAATCTGTTATGTGTAATTGATTAAGAGATAAGGTTTTATAAAAACAGACTTAAAGGTCGATACATTGCTGGACAATATGATATTAAAACAAGGCAAATCAAACTTGACTAATTGTTTTTCCATAGAAACATTATTATAACAAGGGCTTAGATACAAGAACAAAGACCTGATTCTAGTGAGAAACTAAATTTACTAAAACTAGCTAAAGTGCATATGGGGTTGAATGAAGGGCTATGTTAGGAAGTCTCACAGCATACATGGGGAGTTGGACTGGAAACTAGATTTATCTTTTTAATTTATTGTTTTTTTGCAATAAATTAAAAGTAGTAATTCACAAGGGAGTTTTTTCGGAAACTTTTAATAGAGGTGATTTAGGTTACTTGATTACTTAATGAAAAACCGATATAGGGATCATTATGTATTGGGACTTATTTTTTTTTTTCACTAAAGAACACTAGCACATGGAATTAAGGCATAACTTTTACTCTATTTTAGCTTGGATCAATCTGCATAAAATACTGTAAATTGTAATCTGGGTGAATTGTTTGATTTTAAAGGAGTCTCAGTAAAGTGTATCATTTTGCTGGGAGACAGACTTTGAAGGGAGGTCAGGTGGTTCTTTACCTTTTTTAGGTCTTCAAGAATCTGAGAAAACATAAGAATCTTCCCCCAGAATAATATACAGCCCAAATATGGTTTAACATGAAATATTTTAAATAACCTTTCTCAAGGAGCATAGGATTACCCCTTAGTAGATACTGACACTTGTGCTTCCCAGTCATGATGAGGATTACTAAATTATAGATTACATCAAATAACACTTAAATAATTTTTGATATATTTTAAAAATAATACATTTAAAATGAAATACAGGGGTGGGCAAAAGTAGATGTACAGTTGCAATACAAATAAATAATATAATAATAAAAATACAAGAATATACTGTTGTGCATACTCAGAACTGTAAACCTATTTTTGCCCACCCCTGCATTTAAAGTGTTTTGGCATTATTTCCTTTCTTTTAATTATTATTATTGTTAATGATTTAAGAGGGAGAGAAACATTGATTTGCTGTTTCTCTTATTCATTGGTTCATTCTTTTTGTTTTTTAATCATGTTTATTCTACTATAGTTGTCTCAATCTTTTCCCCTTTGCCCTCCTCCCCCCATCCCACCACCACCCGCCACCCTGCTCCCACAATCAGTTCCCACACAGTTGTCCATGTCCATGTCCATGGGTCATTCATACGTGTTCTTTGTCTAGTCCCTTCCCCTTCTTTACAACATTGTCCTCCTTCCCCATCCCCTCTGGTCACTTTCAGTCTGCTCCATGTTTCCACGCCTGTGGTTTATTTTGTCCATTAGTTTATTTTGTTGAATAGATTCCACGTATAGGTGAGATCATACGGTATTTGTCATTCACCAACTGACTTATTTCACTTAGCATAATATTCTCCAGTTCCATCCATGTTGTTGCAAAAGGTAGGAGTTCCTTCTTTCTTTTTTAAATGCAGATAGATTTTATTTATTTATTTTTTTAAATGTCAAAATCCATTTGCAATACTAAAAATTTTTTAAATCCATTATAAACTCTCAGCAATTAAAACAACTTGACACCAGGAGAGAAATAATCAAGTAGATCAGTGAAATACAATGAGTCTTCTAGAAACAAACGTATGTATCTGTCTAACAACGTAATATATGATTAAATTGATATTTCAGATCAATGGGGAAAATAAGGCTTATTCAATAAATAAGGTGCATGGACCACTGTTACTTGAAATAAAACAAATATAGAGCCCTATTTCACACATTATACAAAAAATATTCAGGTTAAAAATCAATATGTAGAATCTAAGGAGTTTTAGGAGAAAATACAAACTAATATTTTTCTTACCCTGCAGTAAAATATTCAAACCCAGAAGGGATAAAGTAAAATATTGACAATGTGACTATATTAAACATTTAAGACTATATAGTGATATACATAACCATTGTTTTCAATTCAGTATCTGATAGTTTGACTCTGTTTCATTTAGTTCTCTTTCTGGGGATTCCTCCTTTCCCTTTGATTAGGGATTGTTTCTTTGTCTTCCCATTCTTTGTGAGACTCTTCTTTTTTGCTTCTGTGTCTTAAGTTGATCTGTCTTGATTTCCTGACTTTGTGGTATGAACCTCTATGGTAGGAGACCACTGTTTTTTCTTTCTAATATTTCATCTTTCTAATATTTCTAATATGGACCTGCCTCTGATAATGTCAGCTGTTTACCCTGTCTGACCTGAGGCAGTGTGTTTGAGACTTCCAGACAATCTATTGTCTGTGGCTCTCTCTCTCAGTTGTTAATCTAGTCACTCCACTCAGCAGTCAGGCTTAGGCTCCACAGGGTGGGGCAGAATCCCTCCTGGGGGTGGGTTATTGGGTCCTCTGAAGCTGCTGCTGCTCAGGGGAGTGGTCTGCATGAGCCAGATGGCTGCTGCCCTAAGGGGAGGAGTTAGCACTGGGATCCTGCCAGATATTCTCAGTTCTCTCCCCAAAGCCTCCTTCTCCCGCCTCTCCTCAGGTGTCCTCAGCCCACTCTGCCCCCGCATTTGCTGGGGACCAGGATAAGTGGCAGTTAGGTTGTGCTAATGTTGATTCTTCTGTCTCTCCGAGGATATAATGTTCCTATCTCACTATTGTTCAGTTGTTTGTTCCAGGTGATTTCTCCCCAATTTAGTTGTAATTCCAGATTGGTCCTGGGAGGAGGTCAGTGTGACTTCCAGTCACTCATCTGCCATCTTGATTTCTCCCATTCATTGGTTGATTCTTTGTGCCCTGACCTGGGATCAAACCCACAACCTTGGCATACTAAGACCATGCTGTAATCAGTTGAGCTACCTGGCCAGATCTGACGTTGTTTTCTAATTGTTTTTTGATTTGTAAATAAGAGAAGATTTATAATTATGGCAAAAATACAGATTTTATTCCTGGCTCTTTATTGATTATTCTAATGTTTCTGCTAAAATTTGTTTTACCTTTTCTTTATTACTGAATGCTGAGGTTTTATCAAGCTATTTTTCTGTTATGTATGAAAGCATGGCAGAAATGTTGGTTCACCAAGTCTTTTTCTCTGTGTTTTGGGTTATTCTCTTTGGCTAGAAATCTAGAAATTAGAATTATACTGTCATAGACTAAGCCTGTTTCTTGAGTTCTTATAATATTGCCTCATTGTTTCCTAAATTTTTATAGCTAATAATTTAGGAAAATGCCACTTTTACCATACCATTGTTAAAAATTATTTTAAATATTTTTTAATAAAGTAGTTGAAAATGATATCTACTTAGTATAACTTTTTTTGATTACTTGTTAAGCCATCAGAACTGGGTTTTGTCCCCCCCCCATTTACCTGAAACTGCTGTTAGGTTTTCTTAAGTTACGCTCTCTTTAAATAATTATACTAAATTTTTGCCTGTATATACCTTAGGTATTGTTTCCACTTTGCCTTTCAGATTTGGTTACTTAAAGAAAATACCCATAGACACATAATTATACTTTATAGCTTTTTTTTGGCGGGGAGGGGAGGTGGTCAGATATACAAGGTGATAAAATACTTGGAACCTTTTAAAGTAATTAAGTTATGTAAGAACATAGAGCATTCACCAAATTACAGTGTTATTCGTATTTTCCTGACCTTGTATGTAATACAGAGATCTTTTCTCTGTGTAAGCAAATTTCTGCACATAAGCACAGAGCAGCCTTGTGTGGGACTAAGGAAGTTATATACTCATTTGCATTACCATTCAGCATTGTTCCAAGAAAATGACAGAAATATCTGCAACCCTGACTCTGGCTCATTTTCCACAAGCGGCTTATATCTGATATATTCTGTATGCTTGAAAAGAGAAATATAAGGCGAAATTATACAACTTCTGAAGATTTCAAAGTCACATGGAAAATGAAAATAACTATGTTCATTGTCATACGTTGTCTTTTAAGGGGGAAAATCCAGTTATCAGAATGGTTATGTATGTAGCATTAAAAACCAAAATGCTCAAATTAAACACGTAAGGATTGCCAGAAGTTAATGTCTTTTGTGTCTTAATATGCACATGGTTTGTTTTTTGTTGTTGTTTTTTTTTTTTTTGATGAAGAAAATAGTGGTTGAATCACCTATCTGGCTATGTTGGCTGAGTGGTTTTTCTCATAGCTATGGGAAGACTTTGACAACATATTAAAGCAGGCTAGGCCTCTGCCTTCATCCATTCTGCAGCAGTGAAAGAGGTTCCTTTGTAGTCCTCTTTCATATTGCTGGTTCAGGCCCTCTTTTCTGTCAAATTTATTTTTTTAAGACAAATTATATTGATTGCAAGTCAAAATTGATTGACTTGGTAGGGAAATGTTAAGTTCACAATAAAATGTGCAGGTAGAGAGAAAGGGGGATGGAAATGGAAGGGTTACATAGGTTGGGAGATAGCTTACATTAGATACTATTTTAAAAGGAGGAAAATTGGAAGTTTTCTTTCACAGGGCCATATAAATGTCTGTCTGTAATCACAAAGAGTAGTGGGATGATCTAAGGTTCCAAATAGGAGGAAAAAAATGATGTCTAATAAAATAAGGATACATTTTGGGCCTGAAATTGGAATAATGAGGTTTCATCCCCCATTAATGCTCAGCAGTGCTTAGGTAATAGAAAAACCACAAAATAGTGTCGAAAGGAAGCAGAGTATCTAGAAACAAGTTGTAACATTGATAAAGTTAATAATGGTGGTAAAGATTTTTCTCAAATTGTAGAGGAATACACAGCTTGCCATTTTTCCCTGATATAGGTGTGTTTTTTTTTTTGTTTGTTCTGTTTTTTTCCCTTTGAAAGTTCAAAGCATTGACTTTCTCTTAAACTGTGACAACCCAAATTCCCAGATAATACACCATATAACCCTTCTTTTAGGGGGATTAGTCAAGGGCTCTTTGTATCTTAATGCCTCTTCCCCATAATGATGAGGAAATAAGTGCATCTTACCTGCACAGAAGTCTGATTTGAAGTAGGCTACTGGATTGGTGAGCTCTGTGACAGTTAAGAATATACAGATCTTTATAAAAAGAACTGATGTTTTCTTTACAAATTGGTTTTGACTTGTGAAAATGTTGAGTACTTTGTGTGTTACCTAATCTCCTTTGGGTTTTCTTCACATATCAACAACTGAACCTAAAAAAACAAAAACAAACTAAGCAAACACTTAGAACAGGAACAAAATCACAGAAATGGAGATCAGAGGGGAGAGGGAGAGGGGAGAATAGGGGAAAAGGTACAGGGAATAAGAAGCATAATTGGTAGTTACAGAATAGACAGGGGGAGGTTAAGAATAATATAGGAAATGGAGAAGCTGAAGAACTTATATGTACGACCCATGGACATGAACTAAAGCAGGGAATGCTGGTTGGAGGGGGTGCAGGTTGGAAGAGGATAAAGGGGAGAAAAAAATGGGCCAACTGTAATAGCATGATCAATAAAATATACAAAAAAAATTTGGTGTTTTTTTGTTGTTGTGGTTTGTTTGGTTTTTTTACCTTTATCTCAATTCTTGATTTCTTTTGTGTCTAATGTAAAGAAATTTTTGGGAGCTTATAATTTTATTGTTCAAATGTTTTCTAATTTGCTTCTGCTTTTGTAGTTTTAATTTTTATTTTTATTACTGTAACATAGCTTCTTTTGTTTAATTATTTTGTAAGTTGTCATGTTTAAAATAGTAATAATGAAATGAATTGAACCCTCCTCCCCTCCATACACGCACAGTGTTCAGCCAACTCCAAAACATTACCAACTCATAGCCGATTTTTCGTACAGCCTCTGTATTAGTTTCTTAGGGCTACTGTAACAACGTACCAAAAAGTAGGTGGCTTAAAACAACAGAAATTTATGTCCAAAATTATAGAAGCTAGAAGTCTGAAATCAAGGTTTTGACAGGTTGGTTTCTTCTGAGAACATAGAAGGAGAATCTGTTCCATGCCTCTCTCCTAGCTTTGGTGACAGCTGGCAATCCTGGGTGTTCTTTGGCTTTATAGATGTATCACCTTACTCTTTCCCTTCATCCACATGGTGTTCTTCCTTTGTCTCTGTGTACTTATGTAGCTGTCTTCTGGGTTATTTTTTTTAAGGAATTTAAATAAAACCTTCACCTGAGGTTATGTTCATTGATTTCAGAGAGAGGAGGGGAAAGAGAGAGAATGGAGGGGGATACGACACACACACACATCAATGTAAGAGAGAAACATTGATCGTTTGCCTCCTGTATGTGCTGAGATCAGGGATTGAACCTGCAACCTTTTGGTGTATGGGGCGATGCTCCAACCGGCTGGGCTACTGGCCAGGGCTGTGGCGATCTTCTTATAAGGACACTAATCTTATCCTAATCCACTATGCCCTAATATTAACTAATTATACTTGCAGTGACCTGGCTTCCAAATAGATGATATTCTCAGGTACTAGAGGGTTATTAGGACTTCACATAACTTTTTGAGGGGGACACAATCCAACCCATCGTAGTCTGCCACCTGCCCCTGCTCCTTCCCCACCATTTATGTTCTTACAACATGCACAATCCTTTCATTCTATCCCAATATCTCTCAAAGTCTTAATCTCTTCTAGCATCAACTCTTAAGTTAAAAAACCTTATCTAATATAATAAACTCGAATGTTCCAAATATCTTAATAACTGAATCCTCTAAATCAGGCATGCATGTGTTCCTTTCTGAGGCAAAATTCCTTTTGATCTGTGGATTTGTGAAATACAGAAGAGTTACCTGCTTCTAAGATACAGTGATGGGACAGGTATAGTGTAGAAATTCCTGTTCCAAAAGGGAGAAATAAGGAAAAAGGGGATTACTGGTCTAAAGCAGGTTTATAACTTAGCAGAAAAAATTCCTTTAGGTTTTAAGACCTGAGAGTAATTCTCTGTGGTTTGACGATCTGCCTTCTGAACCCATTGGGTGGCCTTGTTCCTTAGTCCTCTTCTAATGATAGGTATATATAGGTTGAGGGCTGGAGTAATGGGGTTTTGGTTCCATGGTGTTTTGTGTTCCATCCTCACTTTTTCAGCTATACTGCTCACTGTGCCGCAGGCGTTAGTTTCTGTGCTCGCTCTTTACCACACGTTTGCCTCTCCCTTGGTCTTAGATTGCTGCTGTTTGTTATTTGATATTTTCAGTTTGGGGTTTCTCTGTTGTTTTGGTCCAGCTTCAGTTTTGGTAGCTCTGTAGGTCTGGACCTCAGAGGTTCCTTATCCCTCTCCTTGTGACATACTTTGCTTTGTATCTGTGGAAAGACTTGTGGAGAGAGCTTTCTGCCCCTTTTCCAACCTAGAAAACCTCTAATACTGTTATATTGTTAGCTGATCCTGTGGTTGGGAATTTTACTTGCTCCTTGCCTAGGGGATAAAAGATTTTTTTCCTTTGTTCTCCTAATGATGGTGGGCATATCCATGCCTTGGGCATGATAGAGTGTTCTGCCTATCCCTCAGATGCTTAAGGCTTTTGAAAGGAGTAGGCAAGAGGTGGGATTTCATATCTTCCCCTTAGTGGTTCCTGATTGCTTTCTTTACACCTGCACCACCAAGGGAGATTCTTTATGGTTGTTTTGACTCCTTGCTTTCAATCTTCCCCATGAGCTGTCTCTAAAAGTTAGCCTGTGAGTGACTGTGAACTTTTATTTTGTCTGTGTTTGCACACTAGCCTATAATCAGCCTTTAGCAAATTGTTAAAATTATAGCCAATTTCTTCTTTGTATTTCCTCCCGTAGTGTGAGCATTTTGTGGTTCTTAGTGTGTTGAGGTTCTTAGTGTGTTGCATCTCTTTGGAGGTCAGGCTACTCAGTTGCCTTGCAACTGCAAATATTTTACAGTTTCAGGAAGAGTTGATTTCTACTTTAAATAGCTTTTTCTTGTTAAGTTTGGCATTTGGCTCCTGTATTATTTTGATATGAACACTTTCTTTATTGAAAAAATTAGGTCAAAGCATGGCATTTTTTTCCTTTAAAAAGTGAGAACTTTCAGGCTATGAATTTGCCTCTGAGTATAGCTTTATTCATATATTTGACATTTTATTTAAATATGATTTTGCTTTTTGTGAGCATTTTCTCAATAATCTTCAGGTAGTTTACAGCTTCCTTCTTGATTTAATAGCTATTTAAGGAGAATCTTTAAATTACCAAATCACTTGTTTTTCCACCTTGATTCGTGTGTCTTGGGGCTCTGTTGTTAGATGCATATATATAATTATATTTATTATAACTTTCTGATGGATTGATCTTTTTTTTAAAAGATTTTATTTTTTTGAGAATCGGGAAGGGAGGGAGAACGAGAGGGGAAAACCATCTATGTGAGAGAGAAGCATGGATTGGTTCGCCCTAGAATGCACCCTGAACCAGGGAGTGAATCTACAACCCACGCATGTGCCCTGACCAGGAATCGAACTGGTAAACTTTTGCTTTGTGGGACAGTGCCCAAACAACTGAGCCATGCCAGTCAGGGCAACCTTTTCTATTATTAGAAAATGTCCCTCTTAATCTTTTTGTTTTAAAGTCTTTTTTTGTTTGTTTGTTTGGCTGATATAATGATAGCCATTCCAGCTGTCTTCTTCTTTCGCTTTGCATGGTAAATTGTTTTTCTTCCTTCTACTTTTAATTTATTTGTAACTTTAAACCTAAAGTATGCCTTCTGTGGACAGCATATGGAACTTGTTATTTTATCAATCTCTGCCTTTCAACTGGAGTACTTTCACATTCAGTGATGATATTAATATAGTTGGATTTATGTCTGCCATTTTACTTTTTGTTTTATCTTGTGACGTCTTTATTCCTCTCCTTTTTTTAAAAAAGATTTTATGTATGTATATATGTATGTATTTTGGGAGGAGAAGAGAGGGAGAGAGAAAGGGAGAGAAACATTGATGTGCAAGAAAAGCATCGATTGGTTGCCTCTCACACAGCCCCAGCCAGTGACCTGGCCTGCAGCCTATGCATGTGCCCTGCTGGGCACTGAATCAGTGACCTTTAGGTTTGGGGGATGATGCCTAGTTCCCCTGAGCCACACCACTCAGGGCTACTCTCTATTTTTTTTTAATACAGCCTTTAATATTAATTGGATATTTTCTAGTGTACCATTTTTATTCCTTTCAGTATTTTAAAATCGTATTTTCTTGGTTAATTTCTTTAGTGGTTACTGTAAGGTTTATAATACTCATCTTAGCAGAATCTACTTCAGTAATGTAGAAAATTCATTACGATACAGCCATTTCTGTCCTACTTTTTGTGCCGTTATATAGATAGTAAGTCTGTATATACTACAAACCCAACAGTATATTGCTTTATATAATCTTATGTCTTTTCCAGGAGCTAAGAGAAGTAGATTTGGAGTGGATGCATGTATGTTTGTTTATTTTCCTATTTACCATTTTTGTTGCTCTTCATTTCTTTTGGTTCAAGTTGTCATATGGTGTTATTTTCCTACTCCAATATAGCTTTATTCCCATCTTCTTTGATTGTATTGTCATTGTCAAATATATTTTTATATGTTATAGTCCCAACAAAAAAATTTGTGGACATTGTTTTATACAGATGCTTTTTAAATTAAGAGAAGAATAAGAGAGAAATAGCTACCTGTGGTTTTTAAAATCAGGTCTTTTATCATGTCCTTCAAATTACATTCATCAGAGCTGTCTGTGTGTTCTTTTTTATTTAAAAATATTTTTTATTGAGTTTATTGGGCTGACATTGGTTAACAAAACTAAACAGGTTTCAAGTGTACAACTCAACAAAATATCTGCATAATGCTTCGTGCGCCTATCGCCCAAAGTAAAGTCTCTTTTCATCCCCATGTTTCCCTGTGGCTATAATCATACTGTTGTCTGTGTCTATGTGTATTTGTCTATATATTTGTTTGTTTAGTCTCTTCACCTTTTGTTCACCCAGCTCCCCAACCCCTCACCCCCTGAGAGCTGTCAGTCTGCTCTATGTATGTATGTTTATGTTTCTATTATTCATTAAATTTCACATGTTAAATGAAATCATATGGTAATTGTCTTTCTCTGACTGGCTTATTTCACTTAGCACAATATTCTCCATTCATTTTCGATTGGCCTTTTTTATTCATTTATTTTAAATTTCAGCTTTTTGGAGGTATAATTGACTGAAGCTATTTGTTTTTTATGTGGATTGCAGTTACTGTTTAATGTCACTTGGTTTTAACCTAAAGAATTTCCTTTAATATTTCTTCTTAGGCAGGTTTGAAGAACAAAGTATCTCAGTTTTTGTTTGTCTGAGAATGTCTTTATTTCACTTTTATTTTTGCAATATAGCTTTGTTGGATATAGGATTCTTGGTTGGTAGTTTTGTTCTTTCATCATTTTGAGTATGTTTTTCTACTGCCTTCTTTCTTCATTGTTTCTGATGAGACATCAGGTGTTCGTTTTATTGTGGTTCCCTTATATGTGGTGAGTCATCTTTTTCATGTTGTTACCAAGATTTTCACTTTATTTTTGGCCTCTGTCATTTTGAGTATGGATTTCTATGTTTTTATTCTGTTCGGAGTTTAACCTTTGGATTACTGTTTTTCATAAATTTGGGGAGATTTTTAGCCATTATTTATTCAGATACAGTTTCTGTCCTTTGACTCCTGGTTTTCTCATACATAAGTTACTGCACCTAATGGTGCCCCACATTTCTCATAAACTGTTTATTAGGTAGTATAATTAAAAAAATAATTTATGTTGTATAATTTCTATTGATCTTGTTTCTAGGTGTGTTTTTTTTCCTACTGCCAACTCAAATCTCTTGAGCCCCTTTAGTGAATTTTAAACTCCAGGATTTCCATTTGTTTGAAGTCTTCTAAAGTCCAACCTCAAGCAGTTTTAAATGTTTGCCTTTTTTCTCTTGTGCATAAGATCACACTTTCCTGTTTCTCTGTTTCTTATAATTTTTTTTTTGTTGTTGACAACTGGACATTTTACATGGTACAGGGTATGGCAAAAGTAGGTTTATATTTGTTCGTATGGAAAATAATACATTAATAAATAATAATACAAGAATAAATTCTATTTCATATACTCAAAGTTGTAAACCTACTTTTGTCCCACTCCTGTAGTCTGGAAAATGATTCTTCCTTTCCCTGTGGGTTTTATTGTTGTTTGCTTGCTCAACTATTTGTTTAACAACTTCGCTAGAATAACTCTCTGATGTCTGTTTTTCCCAACAATGTATATAGTCTCAGATAGCCTTGCTCAGATGATATTCCCTTTTTTTGTTTTTTTTTTAAAGGCTGACTTCTTATGTTGCCTTTTGGTCAACATAAACCACTTATTAGTCAAAGATTGTGCTTAAGCCCCCTTTGCTAGTTAGATTTTAATCCTTTGCCATTTCATATTTGTGTGTGACTTAGATTTATTTTTCAAGGAGATCATCTGAGGCTTTCTCTTCAGTCCTTTCTGAGAGCATGCAGCCTTTAGCATTCACACAGTCTTTTAGGCCATTAGGTGTGAGTGTGATTTTATTTTCAAGTTTGCATTGTTAGGAGTTGCCCTAAGAACAACTTATTGTTCAACCAGTTTTTGATCAGAGGTTGTACTAAAGCCCCTTGAGTCTTACTGATTGATGGCTTTGTGTGTGGCTTTAGGGACTGCTTTTAAGTCTGCCCCAAATCCCACTTCGATTTCTCCTTGTTGGATGCAACCTAGTTCATGTCCATAGCCTTCTGGATCCACAGAGAGGAGTGTGATCCTAGGAGAGTCCTTATTTGCTGTCTTTTCTCTTGCTGGCCTGCTCTTTTGTTTGTTTCTACTAGTATCTTGGAGCTGCCAGTTCTGTCTTAATTGTTTACAACCAAAGTGTTGTTTTTTTATTTTTTTGTTATGCTATTGCAGTTGTCCCAGTTTTTCCCCCTTTGTCCCCCTCCACTCAGGACCCCTTCAGCGGTCCCCCCTCCTTTGTTCATGTCCATGGGTCATGCATATAAGTCCTTTGGCAACTCCATTTCCTATATTTGCTCTTAACATCCCCCTGCCTCTTCCGTACCTACCAGTTTGTACTTAATCCCTTCACCTCCCCCCCCCCCCCCCGCAGTTCCTGGACACCTCCCTTCCCAGTGACCGCCATCCCAGTGTTCCCCATACCTATGATTCTGTTTCTGTTCCGCTTCTTTCCTTAGTTTGTTTTTTAGATTCAGATATTGATAGTTATATGTTTATCACCATTTTAATGTTCATAGTTTTTATCTTCTTTTTCTTAAATAAGTCCCTTTAACATTTCATATGATTATGGTTTGGTGATGATGCACTCTTTTAACTTTACCTTGTCTGGGAAGCACTTCATCTGTCTTTTGATTCTAAATGCTAGCTTTGCTGGATTCAATAATCCTAGCCTGTTTATTATACTGGTGAGCTGGGGAAGGGATGATAGTACCTCAGAATTCTTGGTTTTTTGTTAGGTGGGAGTTGATGAGTGGAAGCTACCAGGGATTAGTCGGATGAGAGTCACTTGACACCTGGCTCTCCTAGGGTAAAATTACAGCCTTAGACTAGGAGTTGAGAGTAAGAGGTGAGAGGAAGCCCTTGTCTTTTTTATCACACTCAACAAAAGGGAACTTCCATCACAGAGAGGCTAGCTCTTGTGTGGAGGTGGGGTGGTAGTGATGGGAACAGATCATGGCTCAAATGTCATAGACACTGTTCTTGAATAAAATTCAAGAATAAAATCTTACATAAAATTTTCTCTATTTGTTGCTTGTCTTTAGGACAATTTTTAGTGACTTTAGAATGTTGTTTTTCACCTGTGAAATGGTTAACTTACTAGGAAGAACATCCTTGGTGCTCTTCAGTCTGCCATTCCAGTGGTCTTGATGTTCTACCTCCTCTTTATTTATTTTTAAATAAAGATTCATTGTAATTTTAAGTTTTATTGAATGGTCAAATAATGATGTCTTTCACTGTCAGCTCTTTGGAAGCTACTGAGGTATTCTTTGAGGCCTATTTGTATAATATATTTTCCCAGAATTTCACTATATAAAATGTTACTCTTGTAGTCAGCTCTCTCCTTTTCTTTTTTAATCTTTGTGATCATTTGTAGGCTAATAAATGTTAAATTCTTCTATTGTAAATTGTTTGATACTTTTTTTGTTATTTGAACAGTTAGAAATGTTCTTATTCAGTATGTCTAGGTAAATAGTTTTGTTGTAACTTGAGACTTTACTTTCTATAGGTATGAAATAATTTGTGTAATTCAGTTCAGCCTGAATCCTTTTTTTCAACAGAGGATTTGATATTCATTTACATGACTAGATATTAGATTCTTTTGGTAAATGTTGAATAATGTTATTTGGTACCATAGTGCATGGTGAGGGAAATCTCTTTAGCTCTCAAAATTCATGTGATCCTATTGAAGTTGGTTAGATTATCGCTTATTACTATTCAGAAGTTGATCTCATTTTAAAAGTGTATCACCTGATTATATGTAGTTAGACATAAATTTTTGTTTATTCAACTTCTAGTCAGCTAAGAATTTTATTCATTATACAGATACTCATAGATTGCCATTTATATAATTTAGTCTTTTATGAAGTTCAGCTATTTGCATTTGGTAAAAGGAAACAGATGTCAGTCAAAGTTGCTGGGAATGTCCTTTAGCCAATATCTCTCAGTGGCATCTCTGACCTTAGCTAAAGTGTCTTTCTTTCAGGCCTAGTATATCAGGTTGGCAGGGCTGAATGAGCCTATGTGAGATTCTTGTAGACAGTTGGAATGGCCTAAATCTTGCTCACTCACATAGGATTATTTTTCATCTCTTAGCTCCCAACTACCTGTATCAAACTCCCTTAGATATACTTAATTCCAGAGAAAATGAAGGACAAATTTTTTTTTTACCTCCTTTTGCAACCTTGTAACAGGAATCAGGTGAATATTGGTGAGGAGGTTTTCAGACCAAGGTGTGGTAGACAATGTCCTGGTCTCTGGTCTCAGTGCCTATGAAGATTCTTATCTTTTTTTCTTTTTCTTTTAAATCCTTACCCGAGGATATGCTTATTGATTTTGGGGAGGGGGAAGAGAGACAGACATTGAGAGAAACATTGATTGGTTGACTGCCATACAAGCTACGCTCTAGGATCAAACCCACAACCTAGGTATGTGTCCTGACTGAGGATCAAACCCACAGCCTTTTGGTGTATGGGAACAGTGTTCCAACCAACTGAGCCACGTGTCCAGGGCAAGATTCTTCTTATTTTGCAGGGATTTTGAGTCTAGGAAGACAGTGCCTTTGTGAAATCCTAGGTCTGTTTATATGTCCTTGTTTATGTTTTCATGTTTGCATTGTTTATAAAAATTAGGTTATAGTCAGAAAAAATGAATTCATGTTTTGAAATAAAGTAGGTTAGATAGTAAACCATGATCTTGACTTCTGAAGATAAGTGTAAAATTCAGATTCCTGTAAAACATTTGTAAGGCTTTGTTTCATTTTTGTTTTTGCTTTTCTATCCTAAGACTTGCTACATTTGTGATGAACAAGGAAGAGAAAGCAAAGCAGCCACTGGAGCTTGCATGACATGTAATAAACATGGTTGTAGACAGGCTTTCCATGTGACATGGTAAGTATGTTTCCATTATTGTACAGAACTGAAATTGGGACTGCCTTGTAAATGAAAGATTTAGGTACCCAGATACTATTTACAGTAAATTTTATTGGAATAGTTTTTATGTTTAGATTTACATGTGATAAAGGTAATTCTAATAATTGAATGTATTTACCAGTGTGAATTTTCAGTAGGTGGACCGTGGTTCTAATGTCTTTATTTAGTTTTATTTAATTTAAAATATCAGTGTTGGTTACCTACACTTTGATTAATTATTAGGTACACTTTGTGCAGTGCCTGAAATACTACGATTTAACGAATGGTAGTAGCATTTCTTGTCCGTATTTTACGGAGGAAAAGAGCAATCATCATCTAGTATTGTAGTGGCTACTTCTCACAAAGTTACTTCAATGTTATTTCAGCATAAAATTTTCAAGAGCAAAAATTATCTTAAGCAATTCAGTGTAATAGTAGTTTAAAATAAAGTGTGAAATCCATTTACTTACTAATTCTAAGAATCAATCCATACTTAATAGTCAATATAGGCATAGGCTTTATTTCCTGAACTCTTAGTGTGTGGATTTATGAAGTCTATTTTAGATTGCTTTTGGGGTATGGAAAATATTTTTTTAAAATAAATTCTCTTAATACTGTACTTAATTTTCCCATGATGAAAGTTCATTTTATGGGTATGAGATACATACTAATAACTGTAATTTTTGAATCTGAAAAGTGGAAGGTTAAATTGAGAAGACAATGATTATAAACTTTAGCACTTTGCATTTTTAAAATACGTAAATATAACTTATGGTTTCAGTTACATTTTTCCATTGTTTTTGATTGAAAAACACAGCTTGTGTTTTTCTTGCCTGTTTTACTGTGCTATGGCTCAAAGCATTTTCCTTCTGACAGTATGAAATCTGCATCTGTGAGCAAATACCATCACATATCATTTCAGCCTTTTAGAGGCCTGGCTTTTCCATTTGTACTTCTGGTATAGATTGAAAAGTAAAATGAAGTGTTCATTACTGGTGGTGGGGATTTCTTTAAAAAAATTCATTATATGTTTTATGATACAAAACATAATGAAAAATTTATATTGAACCACAAATATAACTTTAAATAATACCAACCACAGGTTGAGGTGAAGTCTGCTTGGTCACTGCCAGAACAAAACCTTTTATATTGTCTTTTTCTCTTAGGAGATCTAAGTTTGTTTGTTTAAATCTTATGTGCTTGGGAGTGAATTTCAATTTATTTATATATATACTGTTTGAAATTTTATTGATATAATTGGCTTTTATTTTCAGTGCTCAGTTTGCAGGACTGCTTTGTGAAGAAGAAGGGAATGGTGCAGATAATGTCCAATATTGTGGCTACTGTAAATACCATTTTAGTAAGCTGGTAAGAATTTAATATTAAAATGCTAAGTGATTAATTTTGACAATAGAGTTGACTCTTTAAAAAGGCATAGTAGCTATTCCTTTTTCTTTGATTTTCCTGAGATTAGGTTTGTTTTGCATGTTCTTTACTGGAGATAAAAAAGACCTAGTAATTTTTAAAGATTTTGCTTTGCTTCAGTTCATTAATAAAGGCAAATGTTCTAAAATTCTAATTTAGAATATGTAGTACTAGTTAATAGTAAATGTTGGTATACATTTAGAAGAAACAAATGTTTAAAGAACTATATAACTCAATACTATTTTTAATGATTTTTGACATTTGAATACAATCATTTTGTGATTCTCTTTCTTATTTCTCATATTTTTGCTTTATTACTATTGTTGTTTATTTTTTATATATTTACTAGGAAATAGTAAAGCTGTAACAAGGCTGTTTTGCAACTTCTTAGTAAAAGATCTTAAAATATATTTAAATACAACTTTGGTGATTATTTTAGATTTGGCCAGGCTTTACTGTTGCGCAGTAGGAGCACAGATGATTGAGTTAGTAATATTCGATTAACTTAAATATTTTCTGTTTATGTTCTTTTGAAGGATCAATATTTCTTTTAATGTCCCAAGTGTCTATTTCTCAGTTGTCGTTGATAACAACCAGATATGTATACCGAAGTTTAAGCCCTCTTTGTTTTCTTTTAGTGTCTTTTAAAAATTTTTTTAAAAAAATTTTGTTGACCTTTCTCTTGAGGCTGGGGCTCTCATTCTTCCCCTCCCTACCTCCCGTCTTCTCTCCGTTCCTCAACCTCCCTTCCTGGTAAATAGTATCATTAGGGTCCCATTTTTCTTGAAATGAACAGTTCATAACTCTACTATTCTGATTTATGCATGTGAAATACTTAAAAGTATGTGTATATATTGTTTGATATTGAAAACATGTATTTTAATGACTGACAAAGAAGACTGAAGTGTGTAAAAGAAAATTTTGAGATAATAAAATTGAAAATTTTGCTGCTTGGATGTTTACAAGCATGTTGGAAGTTTTGTTATTTAAATGACAAAAGATATTGATAAAATATAGAAATAATGAAAGTGGAATTTGAAGTTTGTATAGATGGAATTTTATCATTGCTAATTATCGACATGCTGTTCTTGTTTTAGTTGCATATTTGCATGGAATTTGAGCACCTTTTATAGTCATTTTTATCTAGTTTATACTAAGTAGTTATGGTATCACCAAGTTTTAAACATCTCAAATAACTTCTACCATACTTCATTATGAAATTATGTAAATACTTTAAACAGAAGTGTGTGACACTTTTAGTAATGCTTTGAAAGATGCATGGATCTAATACTGGCATTTTCTTTAATTTTTCTTCTTAACTACAGAAACAAGTTTTTAGAAAACTGTATGCCTTAATACTGTTTGAGATTAAAGAGCTTCTTGCTTTTCCTCGTGGCATGAAGTAACATATTTTCTTTTCCTTTAGTCTTAGCATCCTTCTTCACTATGGCATTCTCTATTTTGGTTGAAACTTTTATTTTTTAAAGCAAAAGTTGAAAATTATAGCTGATTTTTTAAAAATGAGCTGGTTGTGTGATAAAGTGAAAAGTAAGCTATTGCTTATTTGAAACTCTAGTGTATCTTCACACATTTTAATAAATGTACAAAAATATGGCATTTATGTTAAATTTAGGGTCAGGTTTTTCTTTATAATGCAATGGGTAATATATGGATGGCATCTAAATAGGATTATATATTTTAAAATAGTCAGACATTTTTTACATCAGTAGACATTTTGAACTACCTCACACTTGAATCGGTTTAAGCTTAACAAAGCGATAATTTAAAAATTTTTATATACATATACATATATGTATATATATTTTCTTTTTTAGAAAAAGAGCAAACGGGGATCTAATAGGTCATATGATCAAAGTTTAAGTGATTCTTCCTCTCACTCTCAGGATAAACATCATGAGAAAGAAAAAAAAGTAAGTGGATTTGTTGTTGCTAAGTATGTAGCACATCGACTTAATAGATTTTTCCTTTTTTATAAAATTAAGTTCTTGGTAGCTGAATGTAGACATTGAAATATTGAAATTTTTTGATTAATAAAGAGTATTAAGTCAAACAGTAGGTCTAAAAGAATGCCATATTTATTAATATGGTTGTGTCCATTTCAATTGAAAATTTGAAATATAAGTTGATTGAAAACATGAAAGGGATTTCTTGCATGTGTTACTGTGGTCATCTTACGAAATCTTTCGGTGACTTCAGCAGTAATAGTTTGTTGTGACATATATTAACTGATTATTTCACATGTAAGTAAAATCTAATCCGCTTTTTTTGTTTATAATAGAACAATTTGGAAGTTCCATATATTCTTGACTGTTTTTTTTTCCTCCCAGTGGTGCTAATGGTTTAAATTATTTTTAATGGACAAATGTCGTACCATTTGTTTGAGAATATTTTGTCTTTTAATTAAAACATTAAAAGCTTGCCTAATACTAATCTGTCTTCTTCTGACTTAGCTATTTTCTGCTTATATTTCTACTTATATTAAAGGTTATGAATAATATTTAGTAAACTAGTAAGTACTGTAGAATCATTCATAGGACATATTGCCAATGTGGGAAAATGATTACGTACTTTCAATTGTTTTTTAGCAAAGTGAGGATACAGAGGACATCCTAAATTAGAAAAGAATATTACTCTGAAACAGTTGGTATAAACCAATTTGGAACACATTTCTACAGATTGTATAAAAAGCTAAAGCACCTAACACTTTCATGTTTATAAACACTTGGGGTTGAAAAAATAACCCAAATAAAAAGTAAAAAGAATACTTGGGATTGGGAAGGTGATCGAAAAGCTACTGTTATTTAAAAACAAATTTGGTTTGGATTTATGTTTGTGCCTTTTTTCAAGGAATACATTTTAAAAGCTTTTTAATCTGGATTAATTTTCCAGTTATGAGTTAAATAATAATTAAAACTTTATATTCACCTTTAGAGCACAGTTTAGGTTTGTAAAATTCTTTGTAGGTCTTAGGCAGCGAGTATACATACATATTCATTTTCATTTCTTTAATGAAGTGGGTTTGTGATGGCAACGCTAGTAGAGTTCTGCCTTGCTGTGTATTGTTTGGCCTGTTGATGGAAAAATGGAATATTTGGCTTAATTAGTGATTTTAATAAGAAACACCATCTAATTTTTATTTAAGCTTTTAAATCCATTCACAAGGGATTCTTAGTTAGGGCTCATTATAAATTGTGAAGAGGAAGTCTTACCAATGATTTTCTTCTGTTCTGCCATTTCATGAGCATTATCTTGTTTAAAGAAGTGTTCATTGTATGACCATATGTATCTTAATATATACCCTGTTACGTTATTTTTAAAGGACAATTAAATGTAGCTCTTGGTTTAATAAATAACAGTGCTGATGACTTTCTTTATTAATCACTTTTCTACACTAGGAGTGAATTAGATTTTTTTATTTTATGAGTTTTTTTGCAGTTGTTGAATACTAGAGTAGAAAACATTGTATTTAGTTAGTCAAAATTTTTTATTAGTGTGCAAGTACTATTTGAGTTTTACTTTTAGCATATATAAGTTTCGTACAGCTTGATTTTGTTGTCAAACTTAAAATCCGTTTATCCATTTTATTTTGAAATAACTAAGGTTTTCTGATAATCTATAAAGTTTGTGAGGTAAACATATTATAAAGTTAATCTTAGACTTGTTTGCTTGCCTAGGTAATATTTGGGAAGGGATGTTAAGTGATACTATAGTTGAAAAGATTTGATGTTATAGACTATTTTTCTCTTCATCCCATCCTTACCTCTTAATGTTTAAAATGTTACATTGAAAGGTAGCACTCACAATCTATTCAGATTTTGGTTTCTAAAAATACTAGGTGGATTATGAACTAAACTTTGGTGATATTGTTTATAAGATATGTTAGAAGGACTCTCTGAATTCTTTTATCTACCTTTATTCTGGCACATATTTTAAAATATTTATTAAATTTTAAGTAAGCAGTGATAAGGAATATTTAATACTAAATATTGTGCTATCCAGATCACTTATTTAAAAATGAAATCAATAATTTATTATTTCATTTTTTATATAATTATAAGAAAATAATAAAATATATAGTCTTTGCTTCTCAGAGAATTTCTTTGTGACCCAAGATATATTTATACTGATTAGATATTAACTGAAATGCCAGCAAGGACAGAAGAAAAGTTAATAGTGAGATACGACTTTGAATAAGAGACAGTGTCTATAAAAATTGAAAAATTGACATATATTTTTAAAAGAACGAGGGGTACATGTTTAAAATGAATCAAAGCTACATACAGGGAAAGTTAATTCAAGAGTTAATGTTCATTGTAAAAGACAATTTTCTTTTAAGCCTAGTGTTCTTATATTTACAAAAGCACTGCTGTAGACTGAGTTGTGGACAAGTGTTAAGAAATGGAGGGGCACATCATATATAGTAAAAGGACTTTTTTCCTAAAGGCTAAGGTGTAGGTCATTATTTAGAAATCAGTGACTATTGCATATTGAGATAATATTGTACCCGGTCATTTGATCCTTAGACTCTCTCTTCCTACTCATCAATGCTAACTGATCTATAATGTATCAAAAATATAGTAAAAATTAAAAAAAATTCTCATCCAAGGATATGTTTATTGATTTTTTTCAGAGAGAAGAGGAGGGAGGGGAAAAAAGGAGGGCGGTGGGGAGAATCATGGATGTGAGAGTGAAACATGCATTGGTTGCTTCCTGTACACATCCCCACCAGAGACTGAACTCGAAACTTAGTTATATGCCCTGACTGGGAATTGATCTTGCAATTATTTGTTGTATGGAATGATGCTCCAATGAGATGAGCCTCCTGGTCATGGCAGTACTATTCTTATAATACTTTATAGCCAACTCGCCATTAATAGCAATGTGCTATATGGAAATGTTCTCAGTTCCAAGTAGGTAAGCCAGAAATCCATCTGTCCCCTACTGCAGCTAGAGCAATTTATCTTATCCCCAGCTCCATCCCCTTTACTTGTTCTTCGTTCCATTTTGTTATTAATAGCTGACAACAGATAAAGGAGCAATTACCAATATAAACACTGTTAAGATATGGTGGACATGTGTGAGAGGTAGGCTTTTGGTTAGTGTATTGTGAACTTCAGGGATTGACTGGACTTCCTTTTTGTTCAGGACTCTTTATATCTTGGAAGTGAACCGGACTACTTCAGTGGCCTGCAGGGGAATAAAACTCTCAATCACCGAGTTGTCATTACTTCCCTGTATCTTTTTAAAAATTCAGCATTGAGCATTACCTCTCATCCCCTTGTGCTTTTTTAGGTACTTTACTTCTGGAAATCTATTCGTTAAAACCTTAAGTCTCTACATGTGCAGAGAGTTAAGAACATGCAGGACTTTTCAAGAACAACAATTTAAAATGTCTGGTGTGTGTGTGTGTGTGTGTGTGTGTGTGTGGTGGGACAGAAGACTGACATGAAATGAGACTATTTAGTTAAGAAGGGGCCAGTCCATGAGGAGTTTTATAAAGAAAGCTAGTTTTATCCTTCATCCTGAGGCATTGGGCAGCCAGCCAGGAGGATTAATTTTTTTTAACTTTTGATTTTGTTATAATTTTAGACTTTGAGAAAAGTTACAAAGTATTACACATTTTTTCTCTACACTATTCACCCAGATTACCAAAAAGTTAGCATTTTATCATGTTAGCTTTATTACATTCCCTTTTCCCCCCTTGCTGTCTATCTTCCTACCCCCACAACCCTTTTCTGGACCTTCAGAGAGTAAATTACAAATATCATGGCCTTTAGCCTAATAAGTACTTTATCATGTAGTTTTAATAAATATGATTTAAATCCTCCATTATTGCAGTACAATTATCAAAATCAGTAAATTAACATTGTTACAGAACTATTAGCTAATCTATATATGTTCAAATTTCACTTAAGAACGTCCTCCATATTAATGGGGGGAAATGTTTTTACTGGTCCAGAATCTAATCCAGGAATACACATTGCATTTAGTTGTTGTCATTGTCTCCTTAGTTTTTCCTGTTCTGGAATATTTTCTCATTCTTTGTCTTTCATGACCTTGACATATCCAAACCCCTATGATTTCAGGCTCTCTGAGGCACTGCTATAGATCCGAACAATGAATTTTACAGACACACCCTTAGTTTACTCTTCATGTAGTGGTTTTCTGACAGTAGCCTAGATTTTTGTCTTTGAAAACCATTGCTTACTTTTAGCTTTGCTTGCTGTCTGGAGAGACAAGAAATTGTTTTCTTTTCTCTTTTTTTAAAAATCCAAGAATTTGTATTTAGGACACTTAATTAGAAAGTGCAGTGTATATTATATAACAGATTATGGCAAAGCAACTTATTCATATTACTGGAATGAACACAGTAACACAATAGAAGAAGTACATTCTCAAAATATCCAATATTTGCAATTTTAAAAATCCTAGCAATTTAAGAAAAAGGTACTTTAATAGTAGGACTAAATTAGGTGAAAGAGAAATAAAAGGAGTAATAACTTTTTTCACAAAGTTCAGCAGTTTGAGTAAGTTTTGTGGGAAACCACTGCTGAGCCATAACCCTCAACAAACAAGAAATTCTTGTAAAATATATTAAAATATATTACTTAGTCTAATAGTTCTACAATTTGCAGATATAAACTATATTGTCATCAAAAATGTGTGATTCATGAATAGTTTTCATAGTACATGGAACTGTACATGATGAAAACAGCAGTGGCTTAAATGTAACAAATTAGGGTGGAGTTAAAAAATGGAGGCATCATATAACTTCATAAGCTCCCTCAATATGCATTAAAATCATATTTGTTTGAAGGAGAAGGAATAGGCAAGGCATGAACAAATGGGCATGAACTAGAGTTTTGTCACCGAGCCTCACAGATACGCAGTTGTGAGAGGGTTCTTGGGATAAATTTGTACAGCTGTGATTGCAGTGCAATAGATATTTGGTCAAAATTGCCTCACTGCCTCTGAGAGGCGTTGTGACACTCCACACAGAGCAGAAAGACAATTACAGTCACTTGTCAACCAGGCATTACTGATACTTCCTGTGGATTTGCTGATCACTCCACTTGGTGGCTCAAATGGGTGCTTCTGCAAAGAGCAAGATGGCATTGTAATATATTAACCTAAGTGTTCTTCAGAAATTTTGTTAACCCAGTAAATCTCCTCCGTGGTGAAGTCCACCAGAAGCTGTCCATCTTCTAAAAGTGAGTTATAGCAGAAAAAGAGGATGATACTTGAGACCCTAGGAAAAGCAACCATTCATAAGCAAAATGTACAAATTTAGAAGAATACAAAATGTGGGAAAGCCAGGGTTTGTCTAAATTCCCAGCCTAGGTAGACTTCTGGAAGGAGAAAAAGCCAAGGCACTGAAGTAAAAGCAAAGGTGTCATTTTTTGCAGGGTACCTTAGAAGGAGCTGTGTGCTCTGCCCGCAAACTCCAGGTGAGTGCCTTATAGACTGAGATATGCTCCCTTGTAGGACTTGGTTTCAGAGAGGCAATGTCTCTGTCCACTGTCTTTCCAGTACTGCTAAGTAATAATGTCGTAAGATCCATGGCACTAACTCTGTTATAGCAAACATCGACTAAAGAAATGACTGTGAGGCCTGGTGAGGCAGAGAGTCCTGGAGAAAAGTAGTATTTGGGGGCCCCTAATGCAGTGGAAGTGCAGCCAGTGTTTTCCCATCTCTTAAGGCCTCCCAAATACAGGAAATGAGGATAAAACCTGGACAGGTCCTGGAGTCAGGACTCTAAAGGAACTGATGGAATTAAGTACAGAAGAAGAGATCAAAGAGGAAAGTGGCCTTTGAAACAGCTTTCCTCTCAAAGGGTGGGGGAGGTTCCTTCTCAAAAGCCAAGCTCCTCCCCGCCCTGCCAAAAAAAAATCACAGGGGTCAGATAAATAGCGTGTTGTAGGTCATGTATGTGACATCTGCGGCTAGGTCACAAAAGGAAAATGCTGCAGCTTTCACCTTGCTCTATTAGAGCACTCTCTCCAGAAAGAGGTAGGTGCCATGTCACAAAGATACTCAAGCATCCCTATGGAAAGGTTCATGGAGAAAGAAACTGAGGTTATTTGCTCAGCCAGCATCAACTTGCCAGCCATGTGAAAAAACCATCTTGGAGGCATATCTTCAAGCTTTACTCAGGCCTTCAAATGACTATAGTTCACCCAACATCTGAACATCTGAAGAGAAGCCTGAGCGGGAAATAACCCAGCTCAATCCAAATTCCTGAGCTATAGAAACTATGAGATAATAAATATTTATTACAGTTTTAAGCCACTAAATTTTAGGGTAATTTGTTATACGGCAATAATAAGGATAAAGACATTGGTGTGGAGTGGGATACTGCCATGACAAAAAACGTAAAATATGGGAGCTGCTTGGAATTAGGCAGTGGGAAGAAGCTGGAAGGACTTTCAGGTTATGAGTGAAGACCTAATAAACACTGAAGACACTTACTGGAAACCTTGTGGCCTTTCAGGAGGCTGCTATGGAAAGTTTAAAAGAGAGTGGGGCAGGGTGGAGTGGGGGTGGGGGTGGGGTGGGAATGAAACTGAATTAGAGGAAAGGGATTCTTATTATGTGGTAACTGAAAGTTTAGCAACACTGGCGTTTATGGTAAAAATGAATTTGATGAATTGTATGATCTAACCAAGGAGATTTTCTAGGTAATATTTTGAAGGTACAGTCTGATTTTTTGCTATTTATAAATCTATTCTAAAAAACAGGAATATAGAGATAGACATAAAGGAACCCAGGCTTGCTGGTTTTGAAAATTCCCAGTCTCTAAAAGTTACTGAAGAAAATATTCCCCTTCTCATCTCCGTCATTGTGCTCTGCAGACATGGGTAAATGTGTCCTCCTGCCCTCCAGTTTCAGTAAGTCAGGAATCTGGATTGAGCTGTGTATTTCTGGCTCAGGTTTCTCATCAGATTGCAGTTAAGATGTTGGCTGGAATATAGTCATTTGAAAGCTTGAATAAAGCTTGAGGATATGCTTCCAAGATGGCTTTTTCACATGGCTGGCAAGTTGATGCTGGCTAAGCAAGAACCTCAGTTTCTTTCTGCATGGACCTTTCCATAGGGCTGCTTGAACGTCCTTGTGACATGGCACCTTCCTGTTCCCAGAGAGAGTGCTCTAATAGAGCAAGGTGAAAGGTGCAGATTTTTTTTGTGTGTGTGTGTGTGTGTGACCTAGCCTCATGTCACATACTGTCTTTTTTCCCCTAGTTGAATATGTCTTTTTTTTTGGCAAACTCTTTTTTTGGTGGTAAGCTTTATATAGAATATCATTGGCCATTTTAACCACTTTTAGGACATGCCATCATTTTTGCGATATTCTGTTGGTTACATAATGCAGCCTGCTCAATGTGATAGATACTACCTACGGACATATATCATTGGGAACTATCTTGGAGGGTGGTTATAACACCCTGAGAGTTGTTTATTATCAAATTTTCACCCACAAATTTTAGTATTCACTGAAGATTCTATCTGAAATACTGGTTGACACAAGATGAATCTAATTCAGTCATTCATTCTACATCCATGGATTGGCATTCTACTTTAATTAGAGCTTTCCACTCTTTCTCTCTTACTTCATTGGTAATAGGGAAGGGGTAGTCTACAGAGGAAATCAAAAAGTAGCAATACCTATAGGAGGAAATTGGGAGAGATTGGTATTTTGGAATCCAGGGAAAGTGAATATTTCAAGAAAGCCAGTCATTACTCAGCAGTGTGACACATATATGAAAGATCATCTCGGTGTGGTCCTCTTTGGATATATCTTGTTTGGGATTTTTTTTTGCTTTCTGCGCTTGTATGTCTAGTTCCTTCACCAAATTAGGGAAGTTTTCTTTCATTATTTTTTCAAATAGATTTCCAATTTTCTGCTTTTTCTCTTCTCCTCCTGTCAGCCCTATGGTCAGAACATTGATATGCTTGACGTCCCAGAGGCTGCTTACACTAGCCTCATTTTTTTTGTATTCTTTTTCCTTCAGTTTTTCTGAATTGGTTGTTTTTTGTTACCTTATGTTCCAAATCATTGATTTGATTCTTGCCTTCACCCACTCTATTGTTGTTTCTATGCACTTTGTTCTTTATTTTAATTAGTGTATTCTTTGTTTCTGACTGGACCTTTTTTGTGCTGCCGAGGTCCTCCCTAAGTTTCTTGAGCATCCTTACAACTCATGCTTTGAGCTCTGCATCTGATAGATTGCTTATCTCCATTTATTTTAGTTCTTTTTCAGGAGTTTTGATCTTTTCTTTCATCTGGGCCATGTTTTTTTGTTTTATTCTGGCAGCCTCCTTTTGTTTGTTTGTAGTAAGTTGAGCGGCTGTGACTCCCTGTCTTGGTAACATGGCCTAAATGGAGTAGGTGTATTCCCTACGGTCCAGTGGCACAGCCCCCCATGTCATCCAAGCAGGGTACTCAGGTTGTGCCCTTCGTGTGGACTGAGTACACCCTCCTCTTGTAGTTGAGCCTTGGTTGCTGTTGGCAAGTCAAAGGGAGAGAACCAGGCCAGTCATCTGCAAGGAATGGCTATGACCACTCACCACCAACCTCCACCCTCCATGGGGGAGGGTCAGCTGTGAAGGGGCAGGGTGGTGGTGCTCTAACATGGTCTGTAGTTGTCCATTGGGAGTTCTAGGGTTTCCTGAGTGATGCAGGCCAAGGTCAGCCCCCGCCTGTTTTGCCTGGAGCCACTCTGCCTGAGCTAGAAAGCAATCTGAGATGGCTGCTACTTGTGCTGGGCTTGGAGATTCCCAGGTGAAGTCATGCTGTGAATGTGGTCTGTCTGCTGCTATTGTCAGGCTTTGGGCTCACTGAGGCCGGCCGTTGCTATTTTTGAGAGGATTTAGGAAATTGTGAAGCATGAGCCATGACCAGCTATTCATATGAAAAAGCAGTTTGGTTGGGATGGAGTCTCAGAGGAACTCCAGAATAGAGGCAAACAGTGTTAGCCAGGTTGATGGAGTCTTAGATATGGCACCATCTTGCCAGCTCTGTGGCTCTGGGATAGGGTTCAGAAACAGGACATGGCCTGTCTTTCTGTCTGGGTGAAGACTGTCTCCTAGCTCTCACCTCAATGCCAGACACTTCACTTCCTCCCTGTATGCCACTCTCTCCCTGTATGCTACTGGTGCCTTTTAAGCTGTTACCCCATTGCTGGAGCTCAGACGGAGTGAGACTGAGTAAGTCCATGTGTGGATTCTTTAAGGGGAACTGCTTGAGACTAAAAGTTTTTTCCAGCTACTCAGTCCCTGCTTTTTTTTTTTTTTGCAGCCAGAAGTGATGGGGGACTGAACTTTCTGGCACTGGAACACTGGTGTGCGGCTGGGACTCCTCCATCCCAAGATACCCCTCCCAAATATTTGTCCACTATATGTAGATGTGGGACCAGCCAGTTTTTGCATCTCCGTTCCTCCTGCCAGTCTGGATGGATGTGTTTTCTTTAATTCCGTAGTAGTCAGAGTTCCATTTAACTTGGGTTCTGACAGTTGCGAGTGATGGTGGTTCTATATTTTAGTTGTAATTTTGATATGATTGTGCGAGGAGAGGAGCTGTATTTACCTGTGCTGCTGTCTTGACCAGTCAGTTCCCTCAATAACTCTATTTTTAAAGAAAGTTATTTTTCACTTTAAAAATGGGCAATAACAGAAAGAAATCAATCTCAAACTTTTACATGTAGCATTTCAGTTAACGAGGGGAATGGATGAAGAAAAAAAATATAGTATATAGACAGAATATATTAATAAACTGTTTTTCCAACCACTTTTACTTCTCTGTTTACACTTGTACTTTTCTTATGAGAGTGATAATGATCTGGACTCCAAGGTTCTTTCTGTAGTAGTTTCCCCCCCTAAATTTTTTATTATAAGGTACATGCAACATTAAAATTTACTAAAGTTTTTTTTAAGCATACAGTTCAGTAGCATTAAATACATTTATATTGTGCATCTATCACCACTACCATCTACCTGAAGACCTCTTTCCATCTTCCAAAACCAAAACTATTTAAACACTAACTCTCCATTTCCTCCTCCTCCAGTCCTTACCAACCACCATTTTACTTTCTGTTTGTAGGAATTTGACCACTCTAGATTTCCTCATAAATGACATCATATAGTATTTATTTTGTGACTGGCATATTTCACTTAGCATACTCTCCTCAAGATTCATCCATGTTGTGATGTCTATCAGTTTCCTTTCTTTTAAAGGTTGAATAACCTTTGCTCATATATATCACATTTTGATTATTCATTTGTGTGTTGATGGACACTGGGTTGTTTCCAATTTTTAGCTCTTGTGAATAATGCTGCTGTGAATATTGGTGTGTACAAATATCTCTTCAAAACCCTACTTAATTTCTTTTGTAAGTATATTTGATTGATTATGTTATTACAGTTGTCCCCTTTTATCTTTCCTCTTTATCCTCTTCCCTCCAGCGTTCTCCCCTTAGCTCAGGCCCATGGGTCATACTTACAAGTTCTTCGGCTTCCCCATTTCCTACATTATTCTTAATCGCCTCCTGTCTATTTTGTACCTACCAATTATATTTCTTATTCCCTGTACCTTTTCCACCATGCTCCCTCTTTCCCCACTGCTGATAACCCTCCATGTGATGTCCATTTCTGTGATTCTGTTTCTGTTCCTAGTTGTTTGCTCAGTATGTTTTTGTTTTTGCTTTTTAGGTTCAGTTGTTATTTGTGAGTTTGTTGTCATTTTACTGTTAATAGTTTTGATTTTGTTCTTTTCCTTAGATAAGTCCCTTTAACAATTCATATAATAAAGGCTTGGTGATGATGAACTCCTTTAACTTTACCTTGTCTGGGACGCACTAAATGATAGCTTTGCTGGATAGAGTAATCATGGATTTAAGTCCTTGCTTTTCATGTCTTTGAATACTTCTTTCCAGCCCCTTCTTGCCTGAAAGGTTTCTTTTGAGAAATTAGAAGACAGTCTTATGGGAACTCCTTTGTAGGTATCTCCTTATCTCGTGCTTCTTTTAAGATTCTCTCCTTACCTTTAATCTTGGGGAATGTAATTGTGATGTATCTTGGTGTGTTCCCCCTTGAGTCCAACTTCTTTGGGACTCCGAGCTTCCTGGACCTGCATGTCTATTTCCTTGACCAGATTGGGGAAGTTTTCCTTCATTATTTTTTCAAATAAATTTTCAATTTCTTGCTCTTCTTGCTCTTCTGGCATCCCTATGATTCGGATGCTAGAATGTTTAAAGTTGTCCAAGGGGTTTCTAAGCCTCTCCTCATTTTTTTAAAATTCTTTTTTCTTGATTCTGTTCTGGTTAAATGTTTATTTCTTCCTTTTGCTCCAAATCTTTGATTTGAGTCCCAGTTTCCTTCCCTTTACTTTTGGTTCCCTTTATGTTTTCCTTCATTTCGCTTTGTATAACCTTCACTCCTTCCTTTATTCTGTTATGGTACTCAGTCATTTCTGTGAGCATCCTGATTACCAGTGTTTTAAACTCTGCATCTGGTTAGGTTGGCCACCTCCTTGTCTCATTTCTTTTTCTGGAGTTTTGATCTGTTCTTTCATTTGGGCCTATTTTCTTGTTTTGGTTCACCTGTTATTTAGTAAGTGGCAGAGCCTTAGGTATTTGCCAGTGTCAGACAACCACTCTGCTGTGCTGTGGGGGAGGGGTCAGAGAGGGAACATTGCTGCTTGCTCACGTCCACCATCACTGCCCCCCCGCCCCCACTTTCAGTGACTTCCCCTGCTACTCTTAAGTGAATTGTGCCCTTCTGATGCTGATTCCTTGGTGGCTGGGTTTGTGTATGTTGCAGGACACCATGGGCCGCACCGCCCCGCCCCCCTGCACCTCCTGTGAGGACTCCCCTCTGAGACTGGGAGTTTCTTCTACCTCCACAACCCCTCAGGTTTATGTAGCCAGAAGTTTGAGGCTTAATTTCCCTGCGCTGGAACCCTGGGTTGCGTGGTCTGTCTCATTTCCCAGTTACTGTTCCCAGTTTATCTGCTCCTGAATGTGGGACTGCCTTGTCTACCAGCCACTGTCTCACCTGCCCAGTCTGTCAGCCGCTGCCTTGCTGTGTGTCCTCTTTGCCCTGGCTGCCCATCTCTGCCCCTTCTTCCAGTCAGGATGAATGTCTCTTTAATTCCTTGGTTGCTGACCTTCCGTTCAGTTCAATTTTCTGACAATTCTGGTTGTGTTTTTTTTTTTTGTTTTTAAATTGGTTGTTGTCCTTCTTTTGGTTGTATGAGGAAGAGAATAGTGTCTACCTATGCCTGCATCTTGGCTGGAAGGCTCAATTCTTGTTGCTATGTATTCAGAAGTAGAATTGCTAGATCATGTGATTCTGTGTTTTAATTTTTGAAAGAAACGCTATACTGTTTTCCATAGTGGCTGTATCACTTTACAGTTCTTACCAAGGGCTCCAGTTTCTCCACATGTTTGCTAACTTAGTTTCTCTTTGTAGTGGTTTTATACATTCAACATAATAAGTTACTTGGTGTTTTGCTCTTTTGTTTATCTACTTGGGACTGATTACTGTCACATAAACTTTGTGTACTGATTATTGTTCAATAGTTATATTAGAGGAAAAGTGATATTGTATAAAATGTGAATTTTTATTGATTTTAGTATGAAGTTGTGGGTCGCACTGTCAAGTAAAACTTTCTAAAATGATGGAAATGTTCTATAACTGTGTTGTTTAATATAGTATCCACTAGCCACATCTGCCTATTGATCACTAGACATGTGTCACATTTCCTTGGCTGGGGTGGCTCAGTGGACTGAGCATCAGCCTGTGAACTGAAAGGCCGCAGGTTTGATTCTCAGTCCCATTTGGGAGCCTGTAACAGGCAATCCTTTGATGATTATCTAACACATCAGTGTGTGTTTCTCTCTTTCTCTCTCTCTCCCTCACTTCCCCTTTGTCTAAAAAAAAAAGTCTAAAAAAATAAAAATTTAAATGTATTACATTGAGTTACTGAATATTTGTTTCTTTAATTTTAATTAAGTTAAATTTAGATAGCCACATGTGGCAGTTATATACCATATTGGGCAGCATGACTGTAGAAAATAATGAGAGCCTGTTTGTTCATGTTTAAGGTTTTCTGGATAAACATCAGGGTTACTTGTGTTTAAGCAGTAAGGATTTTTATTTAGTTTATTTTGTTTAACCATTTAGTTCATCATGAAGTGCATTACTCTCAAATATGGGCACTAATAAGTTTTAGGTTAATAAATACGTAAGGAAATCAGACTAAGTTGTTCATGTTTCAGGTAGAGTATATAAAGTTTGTGTGAGAAACAATTTTGGATTTTTTAAATAGTTTATTCTTAATACGTTAGTAGGAGGATCTACTTAGAAAGAGGATAGTTACCCAATATGATTCTGTGTAGTAAAATCACTCAGCTGTTTTTGCTAAATTTTTGTGTAGACCTCTTTTCTTTTTAACCTGAATGGTTACATATAACTACAGCTGATATTTTTAAAAAAGTATACGGTCGTAGTGGTTTCTGAAGTTGACTAGTACTAACTTTGGTTAGCCTGAATGGATAAAGTAAATATACAGGTAAACCAGAGTGAGGTAGGGCCAGTGAGAGGAAAAGTGCGTGTGGAACTTTAGCAGAAGCTTCCTGTGAGATGGTAGAAAATGGTAAATGAAAGAAAGGGATTTAAGAAAAGTCTTGAATGTTGTCAGTGATTTATTTCTGTTAACGGATTATGAGGGGACAGTGTTCTTGATGACAGGAATACTTTTCAGGATGCAAAGAATGAGAAAGTTCAGAGTATTTTAAACATAGAGAAAGTTCAGTTTGTTGAAAGGATATGGAGTAAGGGAATAGGAATGATAAACATGAAATACCAGTTAGGGCCATTTATGACCATTCCAATAAGAGGAATTTGTATTTAATAATGGTATGAGGAAGATTATTCATCCAGTATTGTGTGAAGGGAAAGAATTTGGGAACCACTTGGATGACTGATAGTTTTGTTTATAATTGCATTTAAATTTTATATTTTTGTTTTCTACATTGAAAGAATGGAATTTCTTCATAAGTCTTAGTTGCCTTTATAAGTTTTATTCACTTTTGTATTGTCCATGCTTATATGGCAAATCATTTTTTTTTTAACTTAATGAGTGAGTGAAATGAGGAGACCAGTTTGTAGAGTAGTGATGATGACTATGATGACAACAAAATTAAGGTGTGTAGTGTTTACTACATTAGACACTCTGTCAAGTACAATACACTTAATAACTCATATAATTCCCCAAAACAAACTTTTAAGATAGGTAATAATGTTATTTTTCTTTTTTATAGATGTGAAAATTATGGCATAGAAGTTTACAGCTTGCACAAGTAATATAGTTAGTGAAATAGAGCTGAATGTGAACCCATGTAGTCTCGGCCCCAAGTCTGTGCTCTTGACCACTATGCTGTGCTCCTTAAGCAGGTTAGTTTGAACAAGATTAAAAGTAATGAAGTCTGAACTGAGCTTAATGGCTGTAGGAGTGGAAGGATATGGGAAATGATACTCAAGATGCTGAAGGAATAAAACCTGTATGGTTTGGATCTGATTAGTCATGGTAGGGCAAAGGAAAAGGCACACTTTAAGTGGTAGATGGTTATAGGCTGTCTTAATAGGGGCATGGTACCATAGTACAAGCAGGGAATTGAGGAAAAGCTGGTTTGTGAGTGTCATAAAAAGGAGAAATTGAAGAGTTTGATTTTAATCACATTAAGTACAGTGGAATGGGAAACATTTAGAGGTAGTTAGAAATGTGAATCTAGACTATGAGATGGGTCAAGCTATATGTATATTTGATGAAATTATTCATATTTTAAAAGCTTGTAAAGTAAGGAGTTTTGTGTTGTTTTTTTAAAATCCTCATTCAGGATATGTTTGATTTTGAGCAGGGAGTGGAGAAAGAGAGAGAAAGAGATAGAAAAACATTGATGTGAGAGAGGATCATCGATCTGTTGCCTCCCCACACACCCCAACCATGGTTCAGACATATGTGCCCTGGTTGGGAATCAAACCCACAACCTTTTGGTGCACAGACAACGCTCCAACCAACTGACCCTTCTAGCCAGGGTGAGGAGATTGTTTTGATTAATAAGAAGGTATTGGAAGGGTTGTTTTGATTAATAAGAAGGTATTGGGAGGGTTGTCAGATAGACTTAAGTGATGAGGCTTTGCTTGGACTGAGATATTGGCATATTAGACATAATGTTTGAATCATATGCCTCCTTGCCTCCAAACAAGCTTTGGTGTTTTTTTTTTTTTTCCTTTAAACATTATTATATTTGCTCTAGTTATTCTGACAAATAGAGATCCTCTTTTAGTCTTCATTTTTTCTTGCCTTAGTTCCATCTCAGTTCAAGTCTAGCACCTGCATAGTTTTGGCTTTATAATGAAGCTAAACTTCCTTTTTCTTGTATGAATCACACGGTATCTCTTGTCTTGGGTATCTTTTACATGGTTTTCTTATTTTTTTCATTTTACTTTTATATTACTAGCTGTCAATAGTATATATCTTATTGCAGGGCTCTGCTGTGTCTCAAAACTTATTCCTATTTTTTGCACTTTGCTGTTCTTCCCATGATGTTTAATATGCTTTCTTGAAAGCAGTGATACCATGTGAAATGCTTACTTTTTTTTTTATAATTACAAGCCCAGAGTTTTAAGTGTGAGGATAATGGAATAAAGGTAGTATTGTCAACTTTTGAGTAAATAATAATTGATTTGGGAGAAATTCTAATTTTATTTTAAATTTTTAAATCATGTTTATTCTATTGCAGTTGTCTCAATTTTTCCCCCTCTGCCCCCCTCCACTCATCCTATGCCCACTGCCCTTCCCCCGTCTGCTCCCACAGTCAGTTCCCACTATGTTGTGCCCATTGTCCATGGGTCATTCATACATGTTCTTTGTCTAGTCCCTTCCTTTCCACCATTGTCCTCCTTCCCCATCCCCTCTGGTCACTTTCAGTCCGCTCCATGTTTCCATGCCTGTAGTTTATTTTGTTTGTTAGTTTATTTTGTTGAACAGATTCCACTTACAGGTGAGATCATATGGTATTTGTCTTTCACCGACTGGCTTATTTCACTTAGCTTAATATTCTCCAGTTTCATCCATGTTGTTGCAAAACATAGGAGTTGTTTTCTTTTCTTCTCTTTTCTTCCCTTCCTTTTCTTCCCTTCCTTTTCTTCTGGAGTTCCCTTCTTTTCTTTTCTTTTCTTCCCCTCCCCTCCCTCCCTCCCTCCCTCCCTCCCTCCCTTCCTTCCTTCCTTCCTTCCCTCCTTCCTTCCTTCCTTCCTTCTCTCTTTCATGCAGGTTGATTTTATTTATTTTAAATGTCAAAGTCCATTATAAAATATTAAAAAATTTAAAACCATTATAAATAAAGTCTCAGCAATTAAAACATGACACCAACACAGAAATAATCAGGTAGATCAATGAAATATAATGAGCATTCTGCAAACAAATGTATATATCTGTCTAGCAATATAATATATGATTAAATTGATATTTCAAATCAATGGGTAAAATAAGGTGCATGGACCATATTACTTGTAATAAAACAAATATAGAGCCCTATTTCACACATTATACAAATAATATTCAGGTGAGTTAAAAATCAATATGTAGAATCTAAGGAGTTTTAGGAGAAAATACAAACTAATATTTTTCCTACCCTGAAGTAAAATATTCAAACCCAGAAGCTGTAAAATAAAATATTGATAATATGACTATATTAAAGATTTAAGAGTATGTAGTAACATACATATTAAAAAAGTTAAAGGACAAGTGATAGAATGGGAAAGTATTTGCCACACATCTGAAAAAGGGTTAATACTTGAGTTTTTTTTATTTTAGGGGAAAAAATTCTACATTTAGTGAAAAAAATGGATAAAGAATACCAAAAGGCCATTAAAAGCTTTTTAAAAATAATAGAAATAGGCAAGAAATATACAAAAACAGGTTTAGTTTCAACAAACAGTAAAGGAACAATTAAAATAACATCATTGTCACAATCAGATTAATAAGTATTAAAAATATTGGTACTAGCAAGTATTGGTGACTGTGAAAGAAACTGGGTATTCATAGACTCTTTTTCTTCATCTTCTTAAAGCAGTCCATTTAACATATCTTGCAATGCTGGTTTGGTGGAGGTGTATTCTTCTAGCCTTGTTTTGTCTGGGAAACTCCTTATTTCGCCTTCCATTTTCATTGAGAGGCTTGCTGGGTAGAGCAGTCATGGTTGCAGGACTTTGCTTTTCATGACTTGGAATATTTGTTGCCATTCCCTTTCTGGCTTACAGTGTTTGTCTTGAGAAGTCAGCTGCTGGCCTTATCAGGGCTCCCTTTTGTGTTACTACCTGTTTCTCCCTTGCTTCATTTAGGATTCTCTGTTTGTCTTTGATATTTGCCATTTTAATGATGATGTGTCTTGGAGCGGGCCTCATTGGGTTCCTCTTGAATGGGACCCTCTGTACTTCCTGGATTTGTGTCACTTTTTCTCTCCTTCAATGAGGGAAGTTTTCCATCATGACTTTTTCAAACAGGTTCTCTATCCCTTGCTCCTCCTCTTCTCCTTCTGGTATCCCTATTATATGGGTATTATTACATTTCAGGTTGTCCTGCATTTCCCTCAATGCCTCATTGTTTTTTAGTGTTTTTTCATTTTCTTGCTCTTTCTGGGAGCTTTTTTCTCCCTTATCCTCCAGGTCACTGATTTGATCCTCTGCTTCATCTAGCCTGATTTTGATAACTTCCACTGTGTTCTTCAGTTCAGAAATTGTATTCTTCATTGCCTCTTGTCTCTTACAGATAGTCTATATGTTCTTTTTCATGCTGATATACTTTGCAGTAAGTTCCTCATAGTTTCCCTGCATTTTTTTGTAATTCTCTCTGAGCTCACTTGAGCTTTCTTAGAACCATTGTTTTGAACTCAGTATCTGATAGTTTACTTGCCTCTATTTCATTTAGTTCTCTTTGTGGAGATTCCTCCTTTCCCTTTGAGTGGGGGGTATTTCTTTTTCTTCCCATTATTTGTGAGACTCTTCTTTTCTGCTTCTGCTTCTTAAATTGATCTGTCTTGATTTCCTGACTTTGTGGAACTTCTGTGGTAGGAGACCGCTGTTTTTTCTTTCTGGATATGCCTCTGATGATGTCAGCTGTTGACCTTATCTGACCATAGGCAGTCTGTTTGAGACTTCCCGGACTCCACTGTTTATGGCTGTCTCCTTCAGCCATATTATTAACAATGGAGTGTTAATCTATTCACTCTGCACTCAGCAGGCTGGCTTAGACAGCTCAGGGTTGGGTGGAGTCCCTCCTGGAGGACCCTTATTGGGTCCTCTCACATTGCTGCTGCTCAGGGGAGTGGTTTCTGCCTGAGCAAGATGGCAGTTAAATTGCACTAAAGCTGAACCTTCTGTCTGTCCGAGGTTGTAAGGCTCCTCTCTCACTATTGTTCAGTTGTTTGTTCCAGGTGATTTCTCCACAATTTAGTTCTAATTCCAGATTGGTCCTGGGAGGAGTTCAATGTTACTTCCCCTCATTCCTCCGACATCTTGAGTCCCAAGAAATTCTAATTTTAATTGGATTGAACACAATGTAGTAGTTACATATACATTTATAGGTAGATAAACACATGAAACTGGAGCATGAGATGTTAATGGAGTAAAAGGACTTGGCTGAAGTCAAGAAAAAGGATAATATCTGATGAGGCATTGAGAAGGGATGGTGAGGACTTTTATTCCTGGAGGAAATAAAAGCTTTAGTATTAAATACTGAAAATGGATATACTTACCAATCAGGGGGAGAGAAGTTATATTGAGCATTACTAATCAGTTATTAATTAGCTAATGTAAAGACCAAGTAGAGTGTCAGAGTGAATCACATAGAGCTCTAATGCCTAAAAAGTTAAGCAAGATGCTTAGCTTATTATTTCATGTTGGGGGTCTAAAGAGAGGAGTTGAGCATTGTGAATCCACTAACATAGTTCCAGGAAACTTTTCTTGTTGAGCAAGTCCCTGAATTTTTGGGGGGGTTTTCAGCTAGCCCTCCTGGGAGAGGTGTGATAACATCAGTGTAAGAGCTGTTGAGACTCATGCTACTGACTTACCAACCAATTCTGAAAGCTTTGGCAATCAGATAGAGACACCTGTACTAAAATTCTGAGATGTCTGTTGTTGACAAATAACAACGGAATTTAGGTTTTCTTGGGGAAGCACTATAGACTTGTATTGGAGACATTGCAACATGCAAATAAACTGATCTTGATATTAGAGTATGAGTAGTATGGCAAAGAAATCATTAGTGGTATCCAAGTCCACCATCAATGTACCATCAGTCTGTATAATGGGTTTAGTCTGTAAAAGCTGTAGTTAAAACAGCACTAAACTTGGTTAACAGTAATTCACAATAAGCCTCCAGCATCTGTTAACCTTTTTCCACTGGACTGGCTGGACTTTTGTGTTGAGGTATAGCACTTCTTACTATCCCTGATACATTAGGTCCTTAATCAAGGTTGTGGTTTTCCCTTTTTCCTCCTTTAATTCTATTCTGTTTCTGTTTGACCACCAAGAAAAGGAAAGTGACCTGTGGAGCAATTTGTATGTCCTATTAGCATTTCCTGATTGGGAGAATATCCTTTGGTGCTTACAGGATGAGTAATGATAAGTACAATACATAACACAAGGGTTTGCAAATCTTTTCTGTAAGGAATCAGAAAATAAGTATTTTAGTCTTTGAGATCTCATATAGTCTCTGTCACATATTCTTCCTTTTCTTTTTTAAACTACTCTTTAAAAGATGCAAAAACTGTTGTCAGCTTGGATATTATAGTTTGCTGACTCCCAATATATCAATTCCTGGTATACCTTGAGATATATAAGTGGTAACAAAAATACATCTAATTGCTGAAAAGCCAGGCCTCCAAAGTCATGTTAGCTTCCTTACCCCACTGTTAATCTCTCCTCTGCATCTTGTTGCCTTTTTCTTCTTTGGGTCCAAGTAGGATAGTGATCTGGGTATCTGTGTGTGACAAAGTCTTAAAGATTTGTGTCTCTCCTTTCTCCAAATTCCCCAGCATACTTGGACGGGTGCATGTGGCCATTAATTGATCCCTCCCTGAGGACAGGGAATCTCATCCTCATCTCCATTCATTTCCTTCTTAAAGCAACTGAGGTTGTCTTAAAGGGTTGGGGAGGCTAAGGAAGTATGAGAGATCGTGCGAGTACAGAGTGGTTCCATACCACTAAATATGCCTTTGTATTAACTTTCAATTTGGAAGAGTATGATGGCTGCTTGTGGATCAACCAAATAAGTTTTCCTGTTTTCAGCACTCACAGTGCTCTATATTGTGATGTACTCATGGGTGAAAGCAATTATTTCAGCCTTTGGAATCCCTAGACTCAGCAGCCAGTTTGCACATCCTGGGTGACTGAATCTTGGCTCACACTGCAAGGACCTGTTTTGGAGAGCTCTTTCAAATCGGGGGCATATGCTACCCCCTTATTAAGATAATGTTTCAAGTTTTCACCTAGTTTCAATAGGGTGCTAGTTCCATAAGGGCTGGAAGAATTTTATAGCATTGGCTTTGTCAATTGTAAGAATTTATCTAGATTTCTCATTTGCCAGTAGGTTACCTTCATCACACTGTAAATGCTTTGTTAGTATTATAAACCCAATCTGGGCATTAAGAGCCTAAATCTCAGTCAAGGTCTCAACTATAATGTCCTGTGGGGGTTGGTCTGTTTTGGGGAAAACTTCCTGATAGGACCGTTATAACAACCAGAACCCACTGTAAAAAACTTTTATGAGATCTTTTACTGTCATCTCCAAGTGTATTTAGAATTGGCAGGGGAGACTGCAGGTGGTGTTGAGCTGTAAGACACTCCAGCTTTTGCCTTCTTCCTTCATATGCTTGCCCCACCTCCTCATCTCCAGGCGAACCAGTCAGAGTTCTAAGGATTTGCCTGATTTATATTCATAGTGGTTGCTTCCCAGGTTCCCTCTTTCGTGTTCAGTATATATGTGTATCCCTGTAATGTTTCTGAAAAGGTTTGTAACCTTCTGTTCACTGAGGATGAGTCCTAGTACTAGTTATTATTCCAGTGGTGTGGAACTGAAACTGACTGCCAGATTGGTGGGGAAGTCCTACCTGGAGGAGGTTTAGCAACCACTGGGACATCATTTGAACAACTCTTATTTGAATATACAGTAAGTCCTTAACATTGTCAATAGGTTTTGTGACTTTAAGCAAAAGGACATATAACAAAACCAGTTTTACCATAAGCTAGTTGATACAAACAAAAGTTAAGTTCTCATGGCATTTCATCAACATTATAATGAAACACTGTTGAACTGAACCACATTATTCAATGTGCTGTAATTCTAGTACTTAGTCTGCTACCTCCTCCTCAGTTCTTCTTCACTGTCAGACAGTAAAATGGAGGACCATTTACTGCTTAATTGACCATAAGATATGCTCACTGTATTTGTTACCCATTCCCATAGAAGTCCCTTACATCCCATTGATTGGTCTGTGAGACCCTTACCTTTCCTTTTGCAGAAAGCCATGCCACTAACAGCATCACATTCTCATCACCAAACTGTTAAGAACTATGAAAGAAGTCTGTGATTTTACCCTATTTACATGGTAATCAGTTAAGAGAGAGGAGAATTCCGTCTTCCCCCAACACCCAGTTTCCATAGGGTAATGCAGAGAGGGCCAGATAATATCTGCTCATAGAGTCTGTTACATTGCAGTAAAAGAACCCTGAGCTTAGGGCACCTGAATCTTCTGTAATGGACAGTAAGCATGGCTACCCTTTGCTCTTTAGACAGATGCTCTGATAGTCCAGAACAATGAGCAAGTCATTACCTCACTTGAAAGACATGCAGAAATAGTAAAGACACATAACATTGTTTCCCGATACATAACAATTATCAAATTATGTTTGGTTGAATACAATGTTTATTTTATTCACAGTTAAGTCCAAAATGGGGGGTGGGTGGGTGGGTGGGGGTGTGTGTGTGTGTGTGCGCGCACGCGTGCTTGTGCGTTTGTGTTATTAAAAGTTTTTAGTACTGCTTTTGAACATTTCCATGTTATCAGGGAAAAAAATGAGGTATTTCCCCCCAATTTCTGCACTTTATTCATAATTGTCATTTTACTGTTTTGCTCTGCTAAGTCACTTGCCTGTTATTGGACAGGATGCAAACATAGGATATATTTTCTTTTGTTCTAATAATTTTTTCAATTACAATTGAGGTACAATATTATATTAGTTTAAGGTACACAACCCAGTGATGAGACATTTATATAACTTGTGAAATAATCACCCCGATAAATCTAGTACCTGTCTGACTCCATACCTAATTATTACAAATGTTATTTGACTATATTCCCTATCCTGTCCTTTTTATCCCCATGACTATTCTATAACCACCAATTTGTACTTTCTATTTGTGAGTCTGTTTCTGTTTTGTTTGTTAATCTCAATTTGTATTTAATCCCTTCACATCTTCCTTCTCCCCATTCCCTCTTCCCATCTGGCAACTGTCAAAATGTTCTCTGTATCTGTGGGTCTGTTTCTGTTCGCTTGTTCATTTGTTTAAGATTCCACATATAAGTGAATTCAGATGGCATTTGTGTTTTTCTGCCTGACTTATTTGACACACCATAATGCCCTCTAGGTCCATCCATGTTGTTGCAGATGGCAAGATTTTATTCTTTTTTATGGCTGAGTCATTCCAATGTATAAATATACCACTTCTTCATTTATTCATCTATTAATGGACACTTAGGTTGCTTTCCTATCTTTGTTATTGTTAAGTAATGCTGCAGTGAACATGTACATGTATATGTCTTTTTGATTTAGTGTTTTGGGTTTCTTCAGCTAAATAACCAGAAGTGGCTTGCTAGGGTCCTCTTTGTCTCTTTTAATTGTCTTTGCAAAACAGGTGTGCTTGATTGACAGCTTTCTTCCAAGCCATGAACCCAAGGATCCTTGGGTTCCTTTCATCTTGTGACTCAGCCTTCTTTAGTGTTCCTCCTTTAAGTGTTGCTTTACGACTGCCTTGCTCATTTGTATTAACCTCTGGATGGAAAAGGAAGGAGCATGTACACTAAATAGTTGGGGCTATTAAGAATCAGGCCTGGAGGTGCCATGCATTATTTTTCTTTCAGATTGCATTTGGCTAGGATCCAGTGAAATGGCCACATGTAACTGCAAAGGAAACTGGGAAATGTGTAGTTATATCTTGAGGAAGAAAAAGAAATAGATTTGATGAACTGCTAACTGACAGTGTCTACTTCATTTTAGTCCATTCTTTTTTCTTAAGGTATGTATAACTATTTTAAAAAATTCAAAGAAGGCAGAGCATTTTTGAAAAATGCAAGTTCTTAGTTTTTTACTTTTATTTTCTAGTTCTGATTGAATTTTGGAGAGAGAGGAAGGGGCAGGGCGGGGTGGTGGGGGGAGAGATAGATAATCAGTTTAAGAGAGAAACATCAATTGGTTGCCTCCCATACATGCCCCAACTGGGCATTGAAACCACAACCTACGCATGTACCCTGACTAGGAATCAACCTGCAACGGCTAGTGTATGGGACGATGCTCTAACCAACTGAGCCATCCAGCCAGGGTTAAAGTGCAACTTAATTAAAAAAAAAAAAAACACCTACTCCAGAATCTACCATCTAGAAATAGTCATCATTACTATTAAATAAACATTCAAGATGCTTTTTCTATATGGAGATAAATAGGATGGTTTGATAAAAAAAAATCATCTTGTTAAAATGATATAATGCTGTTAATTTTTTTTAAATATTAAGGTCAGATTTACTTGGCTATATAGAAGAAAAGGAGCGATGTAAGATAATATTAGCTTCAAATAAAATTTCTTTATCAAAAGATAATATTTCTTTAAATATATGTTTAAATTGAATAAGAGATTACAAAACAAAACAAAAAAAATACTGAGAGATAAGTCTGTCTTTCCAGTTTATTTTTTTTTTAAATTGTATTCATTTATTTTTAGAGAGCAGAAAGGGAGGGAGAAAGAGTAGGAGGGAAACATGAATTGGTTGCCAGAAACATCAGTTGAGAATGACCCTCAGGCCCTCAACCCAGGAATGTACCCTGACTGGGAATCAAATCGGCCCCTGACACCCAATCCACTGAGCCACACCGGTCAGGGCATGTCTTACAGTTTTGATGCTCTTAGCTGTTACAGAACATTGTTAAAGCAATAGGCACAATTGACACTTTTGAACAAGAAGTTCAGAGGCTAGGTTTTTCTAATATTGGCCAATTCAACTATGGTAAGGCATTGTTTTTTGCTTGTTTTGTTTTCATGGCCCTGTTGGCTTTTCTAGGCATGGTTGCCACGTCACTGTAGTCATTTGAAGGGTTATAACCTACTCTTAATCATCTAATGGCAGGAATGGAGTACCGTTTTAAAAGAGAAAACAGAAAAGTTTCCTTTCTCTTTTATTATCCTGATCTAAATCTGTCCCAGACCTAAAACAGTCAGTGGCCAAAGAGAATAGATTTATCTTAATTGACTTAGATACACTCTTGTTCAACTCTGGGCTGGAGTATGGGGCCGCTTTTATGAGGATATGAGAGAGTGATTAGCTAAAGAAAACCAAGGACTTTGTCTACAAGGAAGGGATCTGTGTGTTATTACTTTTTGGTGGCAAACTATTATGTTTTGACTTCATGCTTCAAAATCTATGTTGAGCTCATGCTCCTCTCATTCCCTGCTATCTAGTTTGTTTTGAAAGACATTTATATGTTTGTGACAATATCTTGTGTAAACATAATCCTCAGAGTTAATTAGGTATTTGATTTGTATTTAATTTAAATTTGTTAGATGGTCACTGTTACTACCAGTCCTTTTACCACATCTTCAGTAAGTTCTTCATATTCTCTGTTAAATTGGTTAGGTTGCTATCTTCAAGTAACTTGTTTCAAGAATAAGTTCTTGGGACTTGTATTCTCTGAGTTTTTGTTTATAATGGAAAGTGTTTCCTTCTTGCCTTAATTTTTCAGCTGTGGCTTGGCAATATATAATATCATTGAGTCACACATTTTCCACCCCCTAAGAATTAAAACAGTGGGCCTGGAATATTGCTATGGAGAAGACTAAAGGCAGTCCTGCCCCACCTGCGCTGCGTTACACACACATTTTTGCATTTTATTAAGTTTAATTCCAATTAAGTCTTACTGTTACACATTTTATAACAGTATTTTTTGGAGTGCGTTTTTTTCAACTTTTATTTTGTGGCCTATTACAAAGTTTGAATATATCTTCTGTTCCTCATTCATTAAATTTCCTACTTTAGGGAAACAAGTTATCCTAATGTTTGATCATCTTGGTTTTCTCTAGTTCCTCCCTAATTGCTTTAATGTCTGCTGTTTTTTCATTTGTATCACTGTGATTATTTTATACCTGTGTTTTAGCAGTATTTTAATTTTTAACAATGTTTATTTTTTCCCTTGCTGTTTTCCATTTTATGTATTAATTCTGTCTTGGCTTTTAAATTACTTTGGTTCTGCATTTCCTTGGGGATTTTTTAAAAACCTTTTTCTGTTTAATATCTTGTTCTTAAGCTTTGTTTGGACTTATGTTTAAATTAAGTTTTATTCAGCACAGGCAGTTTTGAGAGAGATCTTTATGCTAGGTTGAGATTTTTGTTTAGCTTTTGCATATTATGTTTTTATATTGTTTATTTTGGGGGAAGAGTCTCTTTGTCATGCAAGTTTTTATCATCTTGCTTATGCTTGGAAGACTCTGTAGATAGTTACTGTACTATAATATAGGTAATTTCTTGACTAAACCTATGTGGGGGAGGAGCAAACTTCCATTGGCTTTCAAGGTTTTTTGTCTGGTCTAATAATCAAATAGATATGAGACAGATTAGCAAAAAAAAAATGGCCAAGTTTAATGCATACATATATATGGCAACCACTTATACTTGAGAGAGTCGTAGACTTCACATGAATGAGAGGCGCAAAGATACAAAAGGGACCCGTGGGTGTATAAGACATACTGAGCCAGGCATGAGGTAAGGTGCCTTGGAGTCTTCAAAGGGAATGATCATTGCAGGGTAATAAGAAGAGCAGATGATTAATAAATAGAAGTTTACCATGTCTTTTAGGTCAAAAGAGGTTATCTCTGATAATCTATTAGAGATAAGGCTCCTAATTCACGTTCTTCTGGTAATTAAGGGAGGGGCAGAAGTTTCTCTTGAGCCAGAGGCTAAAGTTGCCTTGAGCTCAAAACAGTCCAAGTACCAGAGGCACATACATCTTGGGCAGACTCATTCTGAATCCACACACCTGCCTTTTCCCTTTCTGATTTTTTTACTTTAGAAAAAACAGAAGTCTTCCTTTTCTTAAAGACTTTCATTTTTTTTCCTTGTCTTCTTACATTATTTTAATTTTTAAGTAACTCTTTAAAATAATCCATCTAGATTTTGTTTTATTTTTGTATAAGATACTTTTCCCAAATTACTAACCAGTTTTTCTAGTACCATTGTTAAGTAATTTCAGTCTTTCTCTGTGGATTTGGAATCCCTTCTTTGTCATGTACTAAATACTTATATAAAATTGAGCCTTTAAGTGGAATTTCCTTTTGTTCTGTTGATATATTAAAATCAGCCAGTGATGTTAGTGAATGTCATTAGATTGCTTTGATTCATATTTTACAGGCTAATAATATGTATATAATTTATTCACAGTCTATTTCCCGGACATTTGCAGTCCTTATCTCAGGATACATTTCTTGATATATACAGGACCAGAGTTTGGTATTATTCCATGACAAGTTCCATATATTTACATTCTCACACATGTATGTGTGCATACTTTGCCTTTTACTTTCCAAGTTTTCCAGGTTTTTAGAGTTTGTTCACCTTATTAATTGGGGTCATTCACTATTAAATTATCCCAGCTCTTGTACTCTTTCTGAATAAAGCCCAGTATGGGGAGTAGAATATGCAAAAAGAAAAGCCCCTTTATTTATCTTTTTTGGAGAAAAATGTTATAGAACTAATAGATTAGGATCATTTGAACGTCATGTTTATAAATTAGATTGTATAATTATCTTTATTTTGGTGTATACAAAAAACCCCCCTAATGTGTGTTACTTTTAATTTGTACTTTTTTAAAAAAAAGCATTTTATTTATTTATTTTTAAAGAGGGGAAGGGAGGGAGAAAGAGATGGAGAGAAACATCTGCGTGTGGTTGCATCTCACGTGTCCCCTGCTGGGGACCTGGCCTGCAACCCAGGCATGTGCCCTACATTGGGAATCGAACCAGCAACCTTTAGTTTACAGGCTGGCACTCAATCCACTGAGCCACACCAGCTAGAGCTAATTTGTACTTTCTTTAAGTCCCATGACCCACTTGCCAGTTGTGAATTCTAGTCTTGTTTTGCTTATTTACTGTTGCTTGATAAACCATCCCACAACTTTTAGTGGCTTGAGGCAGGGCACAGCAGGAACAATTAATCTTTCTTCCGCATAGTATCAGCTAAACTTATTCATGAGGCTGTATTCAGCTGGTGGCTGGTTAGATGGTTCTAGATCATCTTATTCTTGTTTCTGGGCCTAGATGGTACTGGTTATAGGCTGGCGTGCCTCAGAATGTAGAGCTTTATTCTTTACTTGGCCTGTCAGGAGAGTGTGAACTGATTCTTTACATGTTGGCTGGCATCCAAGGGAACAAAAATGGAAGCCACTCAAGACTTCTTAAAGCTCTGGGCTCCTGAACTTGCATAGCATCACTTCTGCGACATCCTCTTGGCTAAAGCAAGTCACAAGACTGACCCGGCTTCATGGGAATGGAGAAGAGGACGTCTTATGATGGGAGGAGTAGTGGCATCCTAGTACAAAGAAATGGAGGCATGATTCCTTGGTGGTCATTATTATGATTTGTCACAATTAAAAATAACTTTAGAGTAAGAAAATTTCTCTTAAAAAACTGAATAAAAACTGCTTGTGGTATGTTACATTCTCAGTTGCTAAAGTATTAACATTGCAGTCAAGAAATATGTAATTACATCAGGAATTAAAGGCAGAAAGTGATGGTGCTTGGGTATTATAGTAAAATATCTATCTTTAATTTTTATGCTTTTTATTTTGTTGGTATGTAATCTCTTATGACATGGCCAGTGATATTAATCTTTCATTCTTTGAACAGATTTTTTTAGTTCTCTAAATGGTTAGTTTTAAGTACTATGAGAAATAAGTTTAATTAACTCTTTTAAATAGTAGTAAACTTCACACCCCCAATACAGATTCTTAGCTACTGATTCAAACAATTGAGAACAGTTTGGTTAGAATTTTCTGACATTCAGTTCAGTTTCTGAACTGAAGTTAGGCTGCTTATATGTAATTAATTTCTTATTTATTTGTAAATTTTCTTAAATTCAGTTAATCAGTTTTAGGACTTCATAATAAAGTAGCACATCAAAACTTTAAAATAATTTTGTTCGTGATAACTAAATCATCTATTTTCTGAATAAACCTAGGAGGAATTTTTTCCCTGGTTTCTGGTTTGTGGGCCATAGAATTTAAGGCATGTTGATGGAGAATCTGACACTATTTTGAACATGTATATCCAAGTGTTATGTAAATTTTAAATTTCCACATATAAAGTATACATAAAAATAGTTATTAATGAGAAAAAACATATAGTTTGCCAGATATAAATGTAGCAAATAATTTTAGGCTTCAGTAGTTTATATATTATTTTATGTTGTTCAAGGATAAGGAAGCTGAAGTCACTTTAAAATAACTTATACTAGTATTATTATATATTTCATTATATATAGTAATGCTATAATGTAAGTATATTTCTAGTAGTATATATGCATTACTATGATTATGATACCAAACACAATTATTAAAATCTCATCTTTAGTGTGTATGTATGTGTGTCATGATTTAAATTGGATTTTACTTGTATTCATTTTTAGAAATATAAAGAAAAGGACAAACATAAGCAAAAACACAAGAAGCAGCCAGAGCCATCACCTGCGTTGGTTCCTTCCTTGACTGTAACTACAGAAAAAGTAAGTTTTATGTACTATTATTTAGTTTTATATAATAACCAATTATGCACTGACCTTTTACCTTTAAGAAGTATTTTCACTCCCAGTGTTACAGTTCCTTCTGACTTTTCCAACCTGTCTAACCCTATCGGGAAATGAACTTTGGCATTTCCATTTCTTAGTCCTTATTCTACTTTTCTGTCTATACTATACTTGGCTGTGAAGAACGTTTTAAGTAAAGATAGCTAGTGGGAAACATCATTGAAGTTAGAATTTGGACTGTGATGTAGGTTTCATTCACCTGTGATAATTGAATTCTGGCTTTACCACTTACTGACTGAGCTCTAAGGATAGACAGTTAATCGACCTCTTTGTAACTCGGTTTCACCAGCTCTAAAGTGAGAGAAATAATTATTGGAATTGAATGAGATAATATATATAAAGCAATTAGAACAATGTCTGGTTCATAGTAAATATTATTTCATAAATGTTGAATATTATCAAGATTATTATCACATGGTTAATATAAAAAATAAATGGAGACATTGACTGGGTGGCTGGGACAGAGTAAGCAAGGGTGGGGGTGGGGAGTGCCGTAGAATATGAGGCCAGATGAGGGGCCAAAATGTGTAGGGCTGTGTAAGCCAGTGGAAGGACTTTGTTTTTTAGTTTGAGTGAAAAGTGAGCCATTGGAGGTTCTGAACCTAGATATAACATTATCTGACTGAGGTTTTTTTAAGGATCTCAGGCTACTTTTTTATAGATAGTAGACTGTAATGTAGAGAGTCAAGAATGACAGCAGGGAGACCATTACAAGGTTATTGAAGCACTCTAGAGAGAGAGAGGGGTAACATGGAGGGTGGAAAGAGGTGATTAGACTCTGAATGAATACATTTTAATGGTTTTAAAGTTATGTAGAAGTATTATAAATTTGAAAGCTAAACCTGTCTTTTTCCTTTCTGATGTTTTACTGTTTTTTTTGTTTGTTTGTTTTTTATTTATTGTTCAGTTACAGTTGTCCCACCTTTTTCCCCATTGCTCTCCTCTGCCCTTCCCCCCGCCCCCAACTCCCACAGTCAGTATGCCTCCTTTATCTGCCCGTGAGTCCTCTATTTGTGTTCCTTGGCTTGCCCCTTCCCTATGTTTTTATGCTCAGCAAAGTCTTTCTCTTCCTAAAGGTAGAGAAAGACTTTTAAAAATTTTTCTTCAAGCCTTTTAGATTATTTTAATTTTTATGGAACTTTTTAGAACAATCCATCTAAATTTTGTTTTATTTTGTATAAGATACTTTTCCCCAAATTACTAACCAGTTTTCCTAGTACCATTATTGGTAATTTCAGTCTTTTCCCTGTGGATTTGGAATCTTTTCTTCTTATGTACTAAATATTTATATGAAATTGAGTCTTTTCCTGGAATTTCCTTTTGTTCTCTTGATCTATTAAAATCAGCCAGTGTCTCTAGTGAGTGTCATTTGACTCCTTTGGTTCATATTTTACAGGCTAATAACATGAATATAATTTAATCACAGTCTGTTTCCCTGAACATTTGCAATCCTCATCTCAGGATACATTTCACAGAACCAGAGTTCAGTATTATTCCATGACGAGTTCCATATATTTACATTCTCACACATGTATGTGTGCATACTTTGCCTTTTACTTTCGTGTTTTCCAAGTTTCAGAATCTGATCACCTCTCATCAACTGATTTAGAAAGGGGTAATGTCATAAATCAGGTTAGCCCTTATAGATTTAAGACATAATCTGGTGAGGCCTTGAGTGGTTGGGAAGGGATAGGTGGTTGGATGGTAGAAGACCTGAGTTATAGATACCTTTTAGGAGAACACTGTCATTTTGGTTCACCACACTTTTTTATTTTCTGTTGTAGAGACAGGGATATATCAGGGAATTGTAAGACTGAGTGTTACTCTAAGCTGTGGGGCTTCTTTTAGGCCCCATGGTTCATTTTAGTAGAGCACATTTAAATTGCAAATCACAAGGAACTTTAATTCACTACTGTAATTTTTAAATACCTGTAATACATAACCAGTTTTGATTTTACATTTTACTTAAAAGTTCATTATACCAGTCTTAAAATTTTCAATCGCACTTTCCCTGTGACTTAACTTCTAACCCCTTCTGGCTCTAAATGTTTTTAAAACTAGAAAATAGCAACAGATGTCTTGGTGTCTCACATTAATGTGGTATCACTGTAATCTTTTAAATACTACAACTGTAATTTCTCTGTAATATTTTCACACCAGTCTTTGATAACTGTGGTTGTGGACTGGATACCTTATTAGAAGTCATTTTATTTAACACATTACTTTCTATCATTGCCTGAAGGCTTGTTCTGACCTTGATTGTGAATAGCTCACAGTTTTTAGTCTTAAAAATTTTGGAGTGATTTAACTCGAAGTACAGTATTTCTTTTTAAAATATTTTATTGTTTATTTTACTATTAACAGTTTTCCCAATTTTTCCCTATGGTCCCACTCTACCTGGTTCCCAATCCCTCAGGCAATCCCTACACTGTTGTCCATGTCCATGGTCATGCAATGCATATATGTTCTTTGCATAATCCCTTCACCTCCTTTCAGTCAGTCCCCCTCCCCCTCCCCTCTTAACAGCTGCCTCTGATTGTTTTGTTGGTTAGTTTATTTTGTTGATATCCACATATAAGAGATCATACAGCATTTGTCTTTCACTGACTGGTTTATTTCACTTAACATAACAGTCTCCAGGTCCATCCATGCTGTTGCAAAAGGTAAGGGTTTCTTGTTTTTTACGGCTCAGTAGTATTCCATTGTGTAATTGTACCACAGCTTTTTTTATCTACTCACCTACTGATGGGCACTTAGGCTGTTTGCCGATCTTGGGTATTATAAATAATGCTGCTAGGAACATAGGGGATGCATGTATTCTTTTGAACTGGTGTTTCAGGATTCTTAGGATATATTCCCAGATGTGGAATCACTGAGTCAAAAGACAGTTCCATTTTTAATTTTTTTAGGAAATTCCATACTGTTTTCCACAGTGGCTGTACCAGTCTGCATTCCCAGCAACAGTGCACTAAGGTTACCTTTTCCCCATGTCCTCACCAGCGCTTTTTTTGTTGATATATTAATGGTAGCCATTTTGGCGGGTGTGGTGTGATCTGGTGGTTTTATTTTACATCTCTCTGATGGCTGCTGACAGTGAGCATTTTTCATATGTCTATTGGCCATGTGTATGTCCTCCTTGGAGAAGTGTCTATTGAGGTGTCCTTTGCCCATTTTGTAATTGGGCCATTTGTTCCTGGTGGTGTGTTGTATAAGTTCTTCATATATTTTGGAAATTAAACCCTTATCCAATGTATCATTGGCAAATATGTTCTCCCATATAGTGGGTTCCCTTTTCATTTTGATGATGGCTTCATTAGCTGTGCAGAAGCTTTTTAGTTTGATGCATTCCCATTTGTTTATTTTTTCCTTTGTTTTCTTGGCCCTAGGAGATACATAGGCAAAAATACTACTACATGAGATGTCTGAAATTTTACTACTTATGTTCTCCTCTAGGGTTTTTATGCTATCATGGCTTATATTTAAAACTTTTATCCATTTTGAATTTATTCTGGTGTGTAGTGTAAGCTGGTGGTCTAGTTTCTTTCTTTCTGGTTTTGTTTCTTTGGGTTGGTTTTTTTTTTTTTTTTGGCATGTACCAGTACAGTTTTCCCAACAGCATTTGTTGAAGAGTCTGTCTTTACTCCACTGTATGCTGTTGCCTCCTTTGTCAAATATTAATTCACCATAAAGGTGTGGGTTTATTTCTGGGCTCTCTGTTTTCTTCCATTGATCTGTATGTCTGTTCTTATGCCAGCACCAGGCTGTTTTGCTTATGGGGCCTTATAGTTTGGTATTAAGAATTGTGATCCTTCCAACTTTGTTCTTTTTTCTCAAGATTATTGAGGCTATTCCATATAAATTTAAAACCTACATATAAATTTTTGGTTCCATATAAATTTTTGAAATATTTGCTCTAGATCTGTGAAATATGCCATTGGATTTTAACAGGAATTGCATTAAATATAAAGATTTCTTTGAATAGTCTGGACATTTTAATGATGTTAAGTCTTCTAATGCATGAACACAGTATATATTTCCACTTATTTGTATCTTCTTCAGTTTCTTTCTTCACTTGTCCTATAATTTTTGGAGTATAGGTCTTTTACCTCCTTGGTTAAATTTAATCCTAGGTACTTTATTTTTTGTTGTTGTTGTTGCAGTAGTAAATGGAATTGTTTTCTTAGCTTCTCTTTCTGATGGTTGATTATTGCTATCTAAAAATACTGTTAACTTCTTGAGTGTTGATTTTGTGTCACGCTACTTTACCAAAATCATTTAATAGGTCTAGTAGTTTTTAGGTGGAGTCTCTAGGGTTTTTATGTACAATATCCTGTCATCTGTGAATGACAGTTGTATTTTCTCCTTTTCAATTTGTTTGCCTTTTATTTCTTCTTGTTTCATTGCTGTGGCGAGGACTTCGAGTAGTATGTTGAATAAGAGTGGTGAAAGAGGGTATCACTCTTACTCAAGGGAAATGCTATTAGTTTTTGTCCATTGAGGATGGTGTTGGCTGTAGGTTTTTTGTATTTGGCCTTTATTATGTTGAGGTATGTTCTCCCTATGCCCACTTTGCTGGGAGTTTTTATCTTAATGGGGGCTGGATTTTATCGAATTCTTATTCCACATCTATTGATACGACCATTCATTTTGATTTTTACCCTTCATTTTGTTTATATAATGTATCACATTTATTGACGGGAATGTAGTACTAACCTTGCATCCCTGGGATAAATCCTACTTGATCATGGCATATGATCTTTTTAATGTATAGTTGAATCTGGTTTGCTAATATTTTGTTGCGGGTTTTAGCATCTGTGTTCATCAGGGATATTGGCCTATAATTTTCATTCTTTGTTATGTCTTTACCTGGGTTTGGAATTTAGGATAATACTGGCTTTGTGAAAGAGCTTGGGAGTTGTCCTTCCTCTTGAATTTTTTGGACTAGTTTGAGAAGGAGAGGTGTTAGTTCTTCTTTGAATGATTGGGAAAATTTACCTGTGAAACCTTCTTGTCCAGGACATTTATTTGCTTGGCATGTTTTGATTACTGCCTCAATTCCACAAGTTGTTACTTGATCTATTCAGGTTTTCTACTTCTTCCTGATTTGGTGTTGAAAGATTGTATGTTTCTAGAAATTTATCCATTTTGCCCACATTGTCCATATTTCGGGCATATACTTGTTCATACTACTTTCTTATGATCCTTTGTATTTCTGTAATATTAGCTGTTCATTTCATTTTTCATTTCGGATTCAATTTATTTGGGCCCTCTATTTTTCTTGTTGAATCATGTTAAAAGATTCATCAATTTTGTTTACCTTTTCAAAAAGCCAGTTTCTGGCTTCATTGGTCTTTTGATTTTTTTTTTTTTCTTTTAGTCTGTATATCATTTATTTCCACTCCAATCTCTATTGTTTTCTTCCTTCTATTCTCCCTGGGCTTTGTTTTTGTTATTTTTCAATTCTTTTAGGTGTATGGTTAGATACTGGAGATTTTTGTTGCTTATGAGGTAGGCCTGTAATGCTGTGAACTTCCCTCTCAGGAGTGCTTTCACTGTGTCTCCAGGTTTTGGGTTGTTGTGTATTCATTTTCATTTGTTTTCAGGTAATTTTTAATTTCCTCCTTGATGTAATTTATAACCCATCAACAGCAAAAGAGCCAAGAATAAGAAAAAAGAGAAGTGTAATAGTAAAAGAAAAAAAAATATGAGAATACAAAAGGAAAGAGAAATAATTATGAGAGAAGGAAGAGAAATAATAAGAATAAGAAACAAAAAGAAGAATAAAGAACAAAGAGGAAAAAATAAAATATATGAAAAGGAAAGATGAAAAATATAGAGTAAGAAAAGAAAGGAGTAAAATAAGAGATATATGAAAGTGAAGATTGAAATAAAAAGGAAAAATATATGATAAAAAGACTGTGAAAAAGAAAAAATAATTAAAATAGTGAAAAAGAAGCAAGTTGAATTCATCTTAGCAGAGTTTAGTGCCTGCCGGATTCTCCCTTTAATACCGCCCCAGTGTTGTGTGAAGCTACGTAAACCAATATCAGATGCGTCCACATCAGATCCTTGGCAGCTTGTTTGAAGTTCCAAGGGATCCAACATTTTGTTGCTGCTTCTGCCAGGCTTGGCTGCACACTGGGAGGGACCAAGCTGTGCTGCAAGGCTGTCCCAGGGATAGGTCAGCACATGTCTCCAGGCACCTCAGGATCTGCCTCCACCTGCCTCTGCCTGCCGCCTCCTGTCAGTCTTAGTTGCTGAACCAACTGTTTCTGAAAGGGCTTCTGGCAGAATCAGGAGAATGAGATCTCTGGATCTTTCGTGGCAGGCATGTGCCATTCAGATATCAGAGAGAATGTTGGGTGTCCCAACATTAAGATTTTGATCTGAATGATTCCACCATTCTCCTGTAGATGTGCCAGTATTTCTTTTAAAGGTTTTTTTTTTTTCTTTTTGTACCAAAGATTTGATAGGTTTTCTTCTGTCTTTTGTCCTTGCAGTATTTTTAAGGAAAGGGTAAAGGAGGACCTAATTCTGTCTCTTAAATTAGCTGTTAAATTTTATACAGTTCCTTTAAGACTTTTTAGTCAACAAAAATTTTTTCTGTAAAATGTGTTAATTGATTTTTTAAAGGATTTTATTTCTACAGAGAGGGGGAGGGGAGGCAAGAGGGGAAGAAACATTGATGTGCGAGAGAAATATCAATCATTTCCCTCTTTCATGCCCCCAGCAAGGGACCTGGTTTGCAACCCAGGAATGTGCCCTGACTGGGAATTGAACTGGTGACCTTTCAGTTTGCAGGAGGACCCAATCCACTGAGCCACATTACTCGGGGCTTACCTGATTTTTTTTAATGTTTAATTTTAAAACTTGTATTTTTTTAAAGGTTAACTTTTAAGGAAATCTTTAGGATTTTTAAGTTAAAATGAAATCTAGGTGTAGATTACTTTACTCTGTTTTTACTCTTTGTTCTCCTGTATTATTTAGCAACACAGCACATTTGAATGCTAGCTCAAGGAATTTTTTAGTAAAATTAATTTTTAAGGGAATGTGCGCGCACACAGTAATCTTATGACAGTAAAGACATTCACAAGTTGATTGTATTTTTGTACCTGAAACTAATACAAAATAATGTAGAATGCAAACTAGTTAAAACATAAAATTTTTAAAAATTGAAAATTTTATAATTTTCATCAATTAAAAACTGATAAAATTGAAAGTAGAAAGAAACAAGTTTGTTTCTTGTCATATAAATTCGACTTTCTGTTAAGCTCTTGAGGTACAGCTGACATATAATTTATATATATTTAGAGTAAAAATTTTTTATGAATTTGAAGTAATCACCACAATCAGTAGGAGGAGTTTATTTGTGACTCAGTGCTTCCTGTTCTCCTTGTCTTCGTACTCCTGCATGTGCCCTGGCCACTAATGTTCTGCTTTCCTACTGTAAATTAGTTTAAGTTTTCTAGAATATTAGAAGTAGAAACATAGAGGTATGTAAACTTTATTTGAGTTCTTTCACTCCCCTTAATTATTTTGAGATTCATCCATGTTGTACATTTCAATTTTTCATTCCTTTTTATTGTTGACAACTGTTTTGTTGTATGGACATACCATAGTTTGTTATCAATTTAACAGGAGATGGATATTCAGAATGTTTCCAGTTTGGGGCTATTACAGATAAAGCAGCTAGAACATAATAGAAATGTTTTAAGAAATGGAATATAGCTGGGTCACAAAATATGTGTATCCTTGATTTTTGACACTGTCAAACTGTTTCTAAAGTGGTTGTGACATTTAACATTTCTGTTAGCTGTATACAAGAATTTCTGTTCCTTTATGAATTCTCAGCAATACTTTGTATGATTAGTTGTTATTATTTTAGTCTGGTGGGTATGTAGTTGATTTCTTGTTGTGATTCTAATTTGCATTTTTCTTAACGACTGAATTATGTTGAAATCTTTGCATTTGTGTATTTTGGTGTTTTTTGGTTGGTTTTTTTTTTTTTGGTAAAGAAAAAATATTTTGTCTACCACTTGTCCTTTTTTATTGGCTTGTTTGTTTTCTTACTACTGAGTTTTGTGAGACATATTTTCTGGGTGCAATCCTGTATGAGATACATTATTTGGAGATATTTTTACAACTCAGTGACTTGAGCAGACATTCTTCATTATGTTCACTATATAATTTTTAAAATGATGTCTTCTATAAGTTTTATATTTTTGTTTTACATTTTGCTCTATGATCCATTTTTGAGTTAATTTTTGCATATGATGTGAGTTCTACATCAAAGTTCACTTACTTTGAGTAGAAATGTTCAGTTTTTTTCAGAGCCATATGTGAAGCAGGCTGTTCTTTCTCTACAGACTTGCCTTCTCCCTCATTTGTTGAAAACTAGTTGACCCTGTTTTGTATCAGCTTATTTCTGGACTCTGTTTTCTTCCATTGATCTGTTTGTCTGTCCTTACGTTAATACCATACTATCTAGATGACTCAGCTCTGTAATAACCTTTTTTATCAGGTAGTATCCATTTTCAAGCTTTTCTCTTTCTAAGTAGTTTTGGCTCCTCTAGGTTCTTTGCATTGTTATATGAATTTGAGACTCATTGTGGACTGCTAGTATTTTGATTTGAACTTCATTCAATCTACAGATCATTTTGGAGGAGAGTTGATATCTTAATTATATTTAGTGTTCTGATCCATGAACACAGTGTATGTCTTGATTTATGTCTTCAGCAGTGAGTATTCAGGTTTTGTGCACCTTTTTAAGCTTATTTCCAAATATTTGATTTTTTTATGCTGTTATACTCTTTTAGTGTCATATTTTGATTATTCCATGCTAACATACAGAAATACACTTTTGTAACCTTGTATGTTGATCTGGTACCCTGTAACCTTGCTGAACATTTGTTACTATTTCTAGTAGCCTATTAATTCCCTAGGATTTTCTTCATAGATGATCATGCCAACTATAAATAAGGCAGTTTTACTTCATCCTTTTCAATCTGGGCAGTTTTTGTTTCTTACTTATACCTGTTAGAACCTTGAATGCAGGCTGCTAGAAGTGGTGAGAGTGAGCACCTCTGCTTCCTTCTTGATCTTTGGGAGAATGTGTTTAATCTTTTAACAGAATATGCGATATTGAGGAACTTTACTTCTAGTGATGAGAGTTTTTATTAATCATGGATATTAGATTTTTGTCAGATAATTTTTCCACATATTTTAATAGATATATTGGTGTGATATTTTTCTTTTTCAATTTGTTAATATGATGAAGTATGAAGTATGTCCAGAAAAAGCCCAGCCATTGTTAATATAATGAGAATAGCTTGTACAACATTGATGTAAGCAAGAACAGTGGACTGTAATGCACATGTGTGAACAGTGATGACTTCACTGTACTAATTATTAGGGGCAGTAGACACCATTGGGTGAGCCTGTGTACTGTTTGGCTGTCTCATTGAGAAGGACTGAGCCAGTAGAGCAACAAATCTGCATCAGATTTTCTGTTAAGCTTGAACATTCCTCTCTTGAAACTGCTTGGATGATTCAGAAGGCTTTCAGGGACAATGCAATGGGTGCAGCACAAACAAAAATGTGGTACAAACACTTCAAAGGTGGTTGAGAATCTTTTGAAACTGATCCACATTCTGGAAGGCATACAGTAAGCACAACATTTGAGAATATTGAACATGTACAGGCTGCAGTCAGCAAAAATCAGAGAACTGTGTGAGGTCCCAAGGTACCTACTTTGAAAGGGACTGAGGCATCACTGTCCTGTGCACAGTGTTTCTTGTAGCTGGTATCTTCTTCAGTAAATGTCTCTTTTTCATAGTACATGGCTGGATACCTTCTGGACAAATGTTGTGTAGTGGTTGATTGTTCCAGTTGTTAAACCAAACTTGTATTCCTGGGATAACTCCTACTTGGTCTTCATGTATTACCTTTTTTTGTATTGTTGAATTCAACTTTGTGATTTTGTAAAGGAATTTTTGCATCTGTATTTATAAGGGACATTAGTTTGTAGTTTTCTTAGAATGTTTTTGTTTGGTTTTGGTGTCAAAAGTAATGCTGACTTCACAGAATGAATTGTAAGTCTTCACTCTTAATAACTTCCTTGGAAGAGTTTGTCTAAATTTAATGTTATTTTTGCTTGATAGAATTTACTTCTAAAGCCATCTGGGCCTAGAATTTTCTTTACAGGAAGGTTTTTAACTGTAATTCCATTTCTTTAACAGATAAGGCGCTATTCAAGTTATCTATTTCTTGAGTGAGCTATTCTCTTTTTTCTAATCAGGCTCTCTATAGGTTTATGAACCTTATCAGTCTTCTATTAACTTTTCATTTTATTAATTTTTCTCTGTTGTGTTTATACTTTAGTGATTTCTGCTTTAATTTCATTTTTTTCCTTTCTGCTGTTTACTTTGGGTTTCCTTTACTCTAATTTCTTTTTTTACATATTTTATTGATTATGCTGTTATAGTTGTCCCATTTTTTCCTCCCCTTTATTCCCCTCCCCCTTCCCCCCTCCCCCCTTCCCACCGGTATAACTGCCCCTCCCTTTGTTCATGTCCCTGGGTAGTACATGCAAGTTCTTTGGCTTCTCCATTTCCTATACTATTCTTAACCTTCCTGTCTATTTTGTACCTACTGTTTATGCTTCTTATTCCCTGTACCTTTTCCCTCATTCTCCCCTCTCCCTCTCTGCTCTGATCTTCATTTCTGTGATTCTGTTCCTGTTCTAGTTGTTTGCTTAGTTTGTTTTTGTTTTTGTTTTTTAAGATTCAGTCATTGATAGTTGTCAGTTTGTTGTCATTTTACTGTTCATAGTTTTGGATCTTCTTCTTTTTCTTAGATAAGTCCCTTTAACATTTCCTGTAATAAGGGCTTGGTGATAATGAACTCCTTTAACTTTATCTTACCTGGGAAGCACTTTATCTGCCCTTCCATTCTAAATGATAGCTTTGCTGGATAGAGTAATCTTGGTTGTAGGTCTTTCCTTTTCATGACTTTGATTAATTCTTTCCAGCCCCTTTTTGCCTGCAAGCTTTCTTTTGAGAAATCAACAGATCGTTTTATGAGAACATCTTTGTAGGTAACGGTCTCCTTTTCTCTTGCTTCTTTTAAGATTCTCTCCTTACCTTTAATCTTGGGTAATGTAATTATGATATGTCTTGGTGTGTGCTTCGTTGGGTCCAGTTTCTTTGGGACTCTTGAGCTTCCTGGATCTCCTGGAAGTCTATTTCCTTTGCCAGATTGGGAAAGTTCTCCATTATTTGTTTAAATAAGTTTTCAGTTTCTTGCTCCTCCTCTCCTCCTTCTGGCACCTCTATGATTTGAATGTTGGAACATTTAAAGTTGTCCTGGAGGTTCCTAAGCCTCTCCTCATTTTCTTGAATTCTTGATTCTTCATTCTGTTCTGATTGAATGTTTATCTCTTCCTTCTGCTCCAAGTTGTTGATTTGAGTCCCTGTTTCCTTCCCTTTACTGTTGGTTCCCTGTATACTTTTCTTTATTTCACTTTGCATAACCTTCACTTTTTCGTCCATTTTGCGACCATACTCAACCATTTCAGTGAGCATCCAGATTTCCGGTGTTTTGAACTGTGCATCTGATAGACTGGCTATCTGTTCATCACTTAGTTCTATTTTTGGAGCTTTGATGGGTTCTTTCATTTGGGCCATATTTCTTTGTCTCGGCACACTTTGGAAATCTTTGGAAGGGGCAGAGCCTTAGGTATTCATCACGCAGGGCAACTCAGGTTGCTACGTTGTGACTCTATCTGTGGGAGAGGGGTCCAAGAGGAAACAGTAGCTCTTGGCTGGCTTGCATGACTTCCCCCTCTACCCACAAGCAAATTGGGCCCTTCTGGTGCTGACTCCCTGGGTGGATGGGTTTGTGTACATTCTAGGACCCTGCAAGTTTCTCCAACAAACTCTCCTATGAGGGGGGAATTTTTCCACACTGGAGCCCTGGGTTGCACAGTCTGTCTTGCTCCCCAGGTGTTCCTCTTGGTTTATCCTCACGCAAATGAGGGACTGCCTGGTCAGCCAGCCACCGCCTTTCCGCGTGTCCTCTCTGCCCCTCTTACTGGTCTGGATGAATGTTTCTTCTTTAGCTCCTTGGCTGTTGGACTTCCATACCATTTTATTTTTCTGGCCGTTCTGGTTGGTTTTTGTTTTTAAATTGGTGTTTGTCCTTCTTTTGGTTGTACGAGCAAGCGAATCATGTCTACCTGTGCCTGCATCTTGGCTGGAAGTCTCTTTCTGATTTCTTAGGGTACCAGATGATGAAATTTATTTGAGACCTTTCTTTTTTCTAATACAGACAGTTTAAAAAAGTAATAAACTTTTTAAAAGCAATTTTATATTAACAGCTAAATTGAGTGGAAAGTATAGAGATATCCTATAACCCCTGTCCTCACACACATATAGCCTCCCCCAGTATCATTATCCCACACAAATCATCAAAATCCATAGTCGATATTAGGGTTTACTCTTGGTCTATTCTATTCTATTCTCTTCTATTCTGTTGGTTTTGCAAAAGTGTAATGACATGTATCCACCATTGCAATATTCTGCTGATTAGTTTCACTACCCTTAAATTTATGCCTATTCATTCTTTATTTCTTCCAAACCCTGACAACCACTCTTTTTTTTACAGTCTCCATAGTTTTGTCTTTTCTGGAATGTCATACAGTAGAAATCATACAGTATGCAGTTTTAGTTTCACAGCAAAATTAAAAGTAAGGTCCTGAGATTTCTCTTATAACCCCTATTCCAGTACACAGTTCCTCTATTCTCATCATCCCTCACCAGAGTGGGAAATTTGTTACAGTCAATAAACCTATATCCATGTGTCATTATCACCCAAAGTCCATAATTCACATTACTCTTCACTCTTGGTGTTTGTATCTCTTCCATTGGTTTGGAGAAATGTATGACTTGTATCTACCATGATGGTATCATACACAATAGTTTCACTGGCCTAAAAATCCTTTTTTTTTTTAAGCTGTTCTTCCTTGCCCCGTTCCAGCCCTTTTTCAACCACTAATCTTTTTATGGTCTCCATAGTTTTTGCCTCTTCCTGAATGTCATACAGTTGGAATCGTACAGTTTGTAGCATTTTTTAAACTAGCATTTTTCACTTAGTAATATGCATTTTAGATTCCTCCAAGTTTTTTCAACACCTGATAGCTGATTTTTTTCTAGGACTGAATGATACTCATTTTTCTGTAGGTATCACAATTTATTTTTTCATTCACATTTTTCACTTTGTTGCTTCCAAATTTTGGAAATTATAAATACAGCTGCTATAATAAACATCCCTGTGCAGGTTTTTGTGAGGATATAATTTTTCAGTTTTTTGGGGTGAATACCACAGAATGTGACTGCTGGATCATATGTTATGTTTAATTTTGTAAGTAATTGGTAAACTGTCTTCCAGCATGACTGAATCATTTTGCATTCCCACCAGCAGTAGATGCGAGTTCTGTTCTATCTACATCTTCATCAGCATTAGGTGTTACCAGTGTTATGGATATTGGCCATCCTCATTGGTGTGTCGTAGTATTTACCTCCTTGTTAAAATTTCCATTTCTTCGCTGAAATAGAATGTGGAACATTTTTTCCTAATGCTTATTTGCCATCTGTATCTTTGGTGATGTGTTTGTTAAGGTTCTTGGCCCTTTTAAAAATATGGTGGTTTATTTTCTTACCATTGACTTTTAAGAGTTTTTAGTATATTTTTAGTAAGTCCGTTTTGTCGGATTTGTTTTACACAAATATTTTCTCCCAATCTTAGGCTTTTAAAAAAAATCTTGACAGTATCTTTCTCAGAGCAGAAGTTTTTAATTTTAATGAAGTCCACCTTACCAATTCTTTCTTTTATGGATTATGCCTTTATGGATATGTGCAAGGTCATCGCCAAACCCAATGTTCTCTTATTTTCTCCTTTGTTATTATTTAGTGGTTTTATAATTTTGTGTTTCACATTTAGGTGTCTGATCCATTTTGATGTAATTTTTGTGAAGGGTGTAAATTCTATGTCATGTTTTTGCATGTGGACATCCAGTTCTAGCAACATTTGTTGAAAACCTTATCTTTGCTATTGTATTCCTTTTGCTCCTTTGTCAAAGATCAGTTGACTATATTTATGTTGGTCTATTTCTGGGCTCTCTACTCTGTTTCATTTCTCTATTTTTCTATTCTTTGCCAGTACTACACAGTCTTACTTGTAGCTTTATAGTAAGTGTGAAATCAAGTAATGTCAGTACTCCAACTTAATTTTGTCCTTTAGTATTGTGTTCATTATTGTGGGATTTTTGTATCTTCATATATACTTTACAATCAATTTGTCAGTATCCACAAAATAATTTGATGAAATTTTGATTGGGATTGTACTGAATCTGTAGTTCAAGTTAGGGGGGAACTGACATCTTGATGATATTGTCTTCCTGTTTATGAAGCTGGAATATCTCTCCATTTATTTAGTTCTTTTTTGATTTTTAAAAATTATCATGTTTATTCTATTACAGTTGTCTCAATTTTTCCCGCTTTCCCCTCCTCTACCCATCCCCCCCACAGTCAATTCCCACACTGTTGTCCATGGGTCATTCATACATGTTCTTTGTCTACTCCCTTCTCCTTCTTTCCACCGTTGTCCTCCTTACCCATCCCCTCTGGTCACTTTCAGTTGATTCCATGTTTCCATGCCTGTGGTTTATTTTGTCTGTTAGTTTATTTTATTGAATGGATTCCATTTAGAGGTGAGATCATATGGTACTTGTTTTTCACCGACTGGCTTATTTCACTGAGTATAATATTTTCCAGTTTCATCCATTTTGTCACAAAAGGTAGGAGTTGCTTCTTTCTTTTTTTTTAAATGCAGATTGATTTTATTTATCTTTTTTAAATGTCAAAACCCATTTGTAATACTAAAAAATGTAAATCCACTATAAAGTCTCAGCAATTAAAACAACTTGACACCAGCACAGAAATAATCAAGTAGATCAGTGAAATAAAATGAGCATTCTAGAAACAAATGTGTATATTTAACAATGTAATATATGATTAAATTGATATTTCAAATCAATGGGGGAAATAAGGCTTATTCAACAAATAAGGTGCATGGACAACTACTACTTGAAATAAATATAGAGCCCTATTTCACACATTATACAAAAAATATTCAGGTGAGTTAAAAATCTATGTAAAGTCTAAGGAGTTTTAGGACAAAATAACCAATAATATTTTTATTACTCCAAAGTAAAGTATTCAAACCCAGAAGGGATAAAGTAAAATATTGACAATATGACTATATTAAACATTTAAGACTGTACAGTACATACATATTAAAAAAAAGTTAAAAAGTAATGGAATAGAAAAGTATTTGCAACACATCTAAAAAAGGGTTAATAATGTTTGTTTTTTTTAGGAAAAAATTCTACATTTAGTCAAAAAATGGATAAAGAATACCAAAAGGCCATTAAAAGCTTTTTAAAAATAATAGAAATAGGCAAGAAATATACAAAAACAGGTTTAGTTTCAACAAATAATAAAGGAACAATTAAAATAACACATCATTGTCACAGTCAGAATAATAAGTATTAAAAACATTGGTGCTATCGAGTATTGGTGAGTGTGAAAGGAACTGAGTATTTATTCATAGACTCTTTTTCTTCATCTTCTTAAAGCAATCTCTTTAGCATATCTTGCAATGCTGGTTTGATGGAGGTGTATTCTTCTAGCCTTCTTTTGTCTGGGAAACTCCTTATTTCGCCTTCCATTTTCATTGAGAGCCTTGCTGAATAGAGCAGTCTTGCTTGCAGGACTTTGCTTTTCATGACTTGGACTATTTGTTGCCATTCCCTTCTGGCTTGCAGTGTTTCTGTTGAGAAGTCAGCTGCTACCCACATCAGGGCTCCCTTATATGTTACTACCTGTTTCTCCCTTGGTGCCTTTAGGATTCTCTGTTTGCGTTTGCTATTTGCCATTTTAATGATGATGTGTGTTGGAGTGGGCTTCACTGGGTTCCTCCTGAATGGGACCCTCTGTGTTTCCTGGGCTTCTGTGACTTTTTCTGTCCTCAAATTAGGGAAGTTTTCCATCATTACTTTTTCAAACAGGTTCTCTATTCCTTCTTCATCCTGTTCTCCTTCTGGTATTCCTATTATACAGATCTTACTACGTTTCAGGTTGTCCTGCATTTCCCTAAATTCCTCTTCATTCTTTTTCATTCTTTTTTTCATTTTCTTGCTCTTTCTGGGAGCTTTTTTCTCTCTCATCCTCCAGGTCACTGATTTGATCCTCTCCTTCGTCTAGCCTACCTTTGATTCCTTCTGCTGTGTTCTTCAATTCAGAAATTGTATTCTTCATTTCCTCTTGTCTTTTATGGATAGTTTCTATGTCTTTTTTTCATGCTGATATAGTTTGCAGTGAGTTCTTTGTAGTCCCTGCAGTTTTTTGTAATTCTCTCTGAGCTCTTGAGCTCATTGAGCTTCCTTAGAATCATTGTTTTGAACTCAATATCTGATAGTTTACTTGCCTCTGTTTCATTTAGTTCTCTTTCTGGGGATTCCTCCTTTCCCTTTGATTGGGGGGTGTTTCTATGTCTTTTCATTATTTGTGAGACTCTTCTTTTTAGCTTCTGCTTCTTAAATTGATCTGTCGTGATTTCCTGACTTAGGTGTGAACTTCTTTGTTTCATTGCTCTTTTCTACCTTTTTTTCAGACTCTTTTATTTATTTCCACTAAGATATTTATTATTTCCTTACTTCTACTCACTCTTGGCTTTGTTGTTCTTTTTCACGTTTATTTAAATTTTAAGTTAGATTGTTTATTTTAACTTTTTTTTTCTTGAGATAGGCCTATAATGCTATGAATTTCCCTCTAGGGAGTGCTTTCACTGTGTCGCATAGATTTTAAATTGTGTTCTCATTTTCATTACTTTCAAAGTATCTATTGATTTCTTCCTTGATCTCATTGTTAACCCATTCATTATTTAGTAACATTTTATGTAGCATCCGTGTCTTTGTGTGCTTCTTAGTTCTTTTTTCTTGTGATTAATTTCTAGTTTTATACCCTATGGTCAGAGAAGATGCTTTATATGATTTTAATCATCTTAAATTTGAGATTTATTTTGTGTCCTAACATGTGGTTTATCCTAGAAAATGTTCCATGTGTATTTGAAAAGAATGTATGTTCTGCTTCTTAGGGTTGAAATGCTCTGAAGATACCAATTAAATCCATATGATCCAGTGTGCTGTTTAAGGATGCTGTCTCTTTGTTGACCTTTTTGCCCAGAATGTCTGTCCATTGATTTCAATGGCATGTTAAAATCCCCTACTATGATTGTATTACTGTCGATTTGTTCTTTTATTTCCATCAAGATTTGCTTTATATATTTAGGTACTCCTATGTTGGGTGCATAAATGTTTAGAAAGGTTATATCTTCTTGTTGGAGTGTTCTCTTTTATCATTATGTGGAGTCCTTCTTTGTCTCTCCCATAGCCTTTGTTTTTAAGTCTGTTTTGTCAGATATAAATATTGTTACCCCAGCTTTTTTTCATCACCATTTACATGAATATATTTTTAAAATTTCTTTACTTTTAGTCTGTGTGTACCTTTTGTTTTCAAGTGGTTCTCGTGGACAATTCAGCTACCCTATATCTTCTGATTGGAGCATTTAAGCCATATACTCTTAAAGTGATTATTAATAGGTACACATTTATTGCCATTTTATTCTTTTAACTGTGTTCTTCTGGTAGTTCTCCTCCTCCTTCCCCATCCCCCCCTTCTACCTCCTTCCTTCTCCCCCCTTCCTCCTATCCCCTCCTCCTCCTCCTCCTCCTCCTCTCCCTCCTCCTCCTCCTTCTTACCCTTTAACATTTTTTGTAATCATGGTTTGGGTGTAACAAACTCATTTAGCTTTTTTCTTGTTTAGGAAGTTCTTTATTTCTCCTTCAGTTTTAAACAATAGCTTTGCTGGATAAAGTAGTCTTGGCTGTATGTCCTTACTTTTCATTGCTTTGAATGTATTTTGCTAATCCCTTCTGGCCTGCAAAGTTTCTGTTTAAAAATCAGCTGGCAATCTTGGGAGCTCCCTTGTAAGTAGGTAACTGTCTTTCTCTTGCAGCTTTTAAGATTCTTTCTTTGTCTTTAAACCTTTGCCATTTTAATTATGATGTGTCTTAGTGTGGGCCATTTTGGGTCCATCTTGTTTGGGACTCTCCTTCCTAGATTTATGTTTCTTTTTTCCTTCACTAGGTTAGGGAAGTATTTAGTCACATTTAGCAGATAACTTCTTGATCCTTTGTTCTCTCCTCCTTCTGGTACTCCTCTGATGCAGAAGTTGTTACAACATGTGTTCATGTTGTTTCAAAAAGTTTCCTTAAACTGTCCTCATTTTTTAAATTCTTCTTTCCTTTTTCCCCTTCTACTTTGTATTCTAAATGGCAGATTCAATCCTTCACTTAAACCAACCTACCATTTATTATTTCTAGTGTATTCTTCATTTCAGATATTGTAGTCTTCATTTCTGACTGGACCTTATTCATGGTTATAAGGATGCTCAGCAACATGAAAAAGAACACAGTAGAATATACTAGAAATAATATATGGTAGGATGAAGTGAAAGATCGAATCTGCCATTACTTTGAACTCTATATTTGATAAATTGCTTTCCTCCATTTCATTTAGCTTTTTTGTTTTTTGTTTTTTGTTTTTGAGATTTCTCCTGTTCTTTCATTTGGGGTCTGTTTTTTTGTTGTTCTTGTTTCCCTATCTTGGTGCCTCTTTGTGTTTGTTTATATGCGTTAGATAGATCTTCTCTGGAGCCCTGGCTGGTGTAGCTTAGTGGATTGAACACCGGACTGTGAACAAAGATAGATCTGCTCTCCAGTCTTCATGGGTGACCTTATGTAGAAGGTGTCCTATGGGGTCACGTGGTACAGTCTTCTTGTTCACCTGAACAGGATGCTCGAGGATTGTCCTTTGTGCAAGTTTGTGGTTCCTCTTGTTTTAATTGTGCTTCATTGCTGTTGACCTGTTTGTGTGGGATCAGTCCTCAGTCTGGCTGACTGTGAGGCTCAGCTCTGACCATGGAATGCGAACTCCTGTGGAGGTGCTGAACACATGAAGCAGAATTTATCTCAGCAGGGTCTGGTGCCTGCTCAGATCTGCCTTTGGATATGCTGTTTTTGAAGCTAATTAGATCCTGCTCTGATGTTACCTGAACCTGTTAGCTGTGTATGTTGGTTCTGGGCCTCTTGCAAGGGACTGTGGTGCATCCTAATGTAAGATGCTGCCTGTGACCGGCACTTGGCAACCCGTTTGTGGCTACAAATGATTCACTTTGTGGCTGCCTCTGCTGGGCTAGGTTGCATGTGGGAAGGCCCAAGCTGTACACCAAACCCGGATTTCACCAGCACCAGGCCCAGGGCAGGACAGCAAAAGTCCTAAGGCAATCCAAGATCTGCTTCTGCCTGCTGGCTCAGTCACTGAAAGGGCCTCTGGATGTACCCCTCCAGGGTGTAAGCCCTACATGATGGGGTGAGAGGGAGTCCAGAGTGCAGGGCTATTGCTTTCCCCCAGGCTGATATGCACAAAGGGGAGTACTCCACCCAGGAAAGGCAGCATCTGCGGTGTGGGAGAATGACTCCATACAGGGATCCTGGCGGCTGTTTCTTCAGCTCTCTCCCCACAGCCACAAATCCCACATTCGACTCATGTGACTATAGTATGCTTTGCCCTCCTTCAGCGAGAGCCCAGAATGAGTGACTTTCGAAGAAATTTTGTGCATTGGCCCTTTAAGAGGTTGCCTGTGTTTCTGTTGGACTTCATCTCTGTCTGGTGGACAGAAACCCCACTGCTTTTCACAGCCAGCTATTACGTGGGTGCCTCTTCCTGGCTCTGGTGCTCTTGGTTGGGGAGCCCAGCTTGGGGACTAGACCCCATGCTTTTCAGGGGGAACCTTTGCAGCTGAGATAACTGCAGAACCTCAGCCTCCATCTGTGGGAGCAAGACCAGCCCTTTTTGCGTCTCTATCCTTCCTAGCAGTCTCCATTTGGCTTCTGTAAATCCTTGATTATCATACTTCTCTTCAGCTAGTCTTCAGGTGGTCATTCAGTATGATTGTTCTGTAATTTAGTGGTAATTCCTGTTTGGTCCTAGGAGGAGGTGAATATAGCTTCGACTTACTCTGCTGCCATCTTGGATCCACCCACCCTTCCCTTCTTTATCTGCTGATATTCTCATTAAACCTTTGTTAACACCTTTTATAGCTGTTGATGGTTTTGGGATATAGTATTATGTTTTTTCAGCCTTCTTTCTCTTTGCTTTTTATTTTTGGAAGGTTTTATTTTTATATCCTCAAGCTCTGAGGTTGTTTCCAGAGAAAAAAATTATGTTTCAGCAACTCCAGCTGCCGTGCCCAGTGTACTAATGGGCACATCAAAGATTTCTTTATTTCTGTCAGTGTTTTTGATCTTAAGTATTTCTTCTTTATTCCTTCTTAAAATTTCTTCATCTCTGCTTACATTACTCATTTGTTCTTGCATGCTATCTGCTTTTTACATTAAAATCCTTAGCCTGTTAATCATAGTTTTAAAAATTCCTGCTTTGATAACCCCAGCAGTTTTGCCATAGAACCTGTCTCTGGTTCTGATGCTTGTTCATTCTTTTCATATTGTATTTTCTCTTAGAATGCTTCATAATTTTTTGTTTAAAGGTCAATATGATATCCTGGATAAGAGGGACTGTGGTAAATAGGGCTTTACTAATGTGGTGATCAGGCATTGGGGGAGAGGGAAGCATTCTGTAGTCCTGTGATTAGTTTTCAGTCTTTTGATTAGACTGTGCCCCTAGACTGTGAACTTCACAAGTGATTCTACCGCCTCCCCTTGTCTTGTTAGGTGGGACAGGGGGCTGCTGCTCTGCGGGGGGTCATTGGAGTTGGTATATCCCATCCCCGGGAACTTTAGGCTCTAATATAACCCCAGCAGGTTATGGTCTGGTAAAATAGTTTTTCCTGTGAGCAAGCCTTTTAAAGAGGAACAGAATATGTCGGCATATTTCAGAACTGTTCCTTTTCTCACTCTCTTTCCAAAAGCATAAGTATACTTTTTCTTCTGATACCCACTCTGAAGCTCCTGGAGGTAGAGCTCCTGGAGGTCTCCCCTATGACTAGTTCCTACTGGAGCTTTTATCTCTCAGACTTGTCCACACTGAGCTTTCAGCAATTCGTCAATTATACTTGAGGTTTTTCTACTCTGATACTGGTTCCCATGGAGATTTCTGTTGGGGTATATTTTGATTTCTGTATCCATGCGCCTGTCTCTCCAATCTTTGGACAGTGGTTTGCCATGTGATCTCCCTGCTTTGATGGATCTAAGAAGAGCTGTTGATTGCTGAGTTTGTTCAGCCCTTTAGGATGAAATGAAAACTTTTAAGTTTCTTGCATGCTGATCCAGAATCTACAAGAGCTAATGATAAGGCTTTAATGCTGTAAACTTTGTTCTAAGCACCACTTAAGAATTTTGATATGTTTTATTTTCATTTTTATTTAGTTGAAAAGTACCCTGTTGTTTCCTCTTAACTTCTTCTTTGACCAGTAGGTTGCTTAGAAGTGTCTTATTTACTTTTCAACCATCCTGGGATTTTTCACATATCTTCTTGTAGTTTCTAGTTAATATCTTTGTATTATATAATTTCTTTTAAAATTTCTGGTTTTTAAAAAGAAATCATACAATGTAGATTATCTAGTTTAATGTCCTATGTGCTTTCCAGAAGAATGCCGTTTTTTTTTTGTTTGTTTGTTTGTTTTTTGCTGTTGCATGGAGCTTTTCTATAAATGTCAGTTCTGGTTGATTGCTACTTTTTAAGTTCTCTATACTCTAACTGATTTTGTTGTATCTACTCGTTTAGTCAGTTATTGAGAAGGGGTTTTATAATTATGGTTTTGTTGTTTCACCATTTTCAGTATTGTCAGTTTTCATTTTATTTATTTTGGAAGTTTCTTATTCGGTGCAAAAACATTTAGGATATTTTAAATCCTTGTGATGAACAGACCTCTTTATCTTGGTAATATTTCTTGTCTGAAATTTAATTTTTCTGATACATAATAATTGTGAATTCAGCTTTCGTTTATTATTAGATTTATATCTATTTCCCGTACTTTTAATGTATTTGTCTTTTATTTAAAATGGGTTTCTTGTAGGCAGCATATAATCTTGAGCTACTTTTTTTAATGTTGCAATCTCTGCCATACAATGGGGTATTTGGGTAATTTACACATAATGTGATTATTGATATGATTGTATTTAAATCTATCATTTGCTAATTTTTATTTGCCCATTTCTCATCTTTTTTCTTTTATTCATTGAATATTTTTATGGTTTTTTTTAGGTGATTATTAATATTTCTTTGTTGTATTTGTTAGGTTGCTTTAGGGTTTCTAGTATCCATCTTTAATATATCGGTCTGCCTTCAAGTGATAGTATACCATTTTCAGATATTGTATAAGAACCTCATAGCTATATACTTCTATTCCTACTTTTTGGCTTTTGTGCTGTTTTATCATTTTAAAATTTTTGCCTGTTTTATAAATCTCAAAATTAATATCTTTTGCTCTAAATCATCAATTAACTTATAAAGAGATTTAAATAATTAAAAGATTTTTATTACTCATGTAATTACTGTTTCTAGTGCTCCTAATTACTTTGTGTAGATCCACATTTCCTTTGTTAATTTTCTTCTGCATAGAAAAAATCTTTAGCATTTATTTGTAGTGTTGACCTACTGGTGGTTAGTTCTTTCAGTGTTTGGTTTTTGTTGTTTTTTTTTTTTTACTTAAAAGCAATTATTTTGCTTTTGTTTTTGAAAGTTATTTTAGCACACTCTAGATTCTAGGTTAATAGTTTTTTTGATTTTTTTTTTTTAAGTACTTAAAAAATTTTCTCGTTTCTAGCTTACATTGTTTCCATGAGAATTCTGTTTTTATCCTTATCTTTGTTTCTTGGCTTTTTACATTTTAAACCCCTGGCTGTGTTTATCATTTTCTCTTCGTTGTTGGTTTTTAGTGATAAGCAGTTTGATCAGGGGGTGCATTCAGAGTTTTCAAGTTTCTAGTGCTTGAGGTTAGTTGATCTGTAGGTTTATAGTTTTCACTAAATTTTGTAATTTTTCTGCTACTTTTTTTCAGTTAATTTTTTCCCCTCTCACTCTTCTTTTCAGTACTGGAATAATATGTGAATTAGGCTCTTTAACAGATTACTAGACCCTCCCCTCCTTTCCCCTTCTTAGTCTCCTTTTTGTGTTTCATGTTTGATAGCTTATGTGCTATGTTTTAAGAATTGAGGTAGTGAAAAATTTGTGGCTTTTATGATACACTTGATTAGTACATAATTTTAAAAAGCCAACATTATGTTTCATCTTGTTTGTCTCTCTTCCTTCCCTCTGCTTCCTTCTCCCAAATGTGGATTACAGAGCTTTGTTGAAACCTGTAAGGACTTAAAAAAAACAAAACCATTTCTTTGGGTACCTGTTATTAGAGTCATTGTTGAATTTAGAGTCTAATTTAAAATTTTGTTTGAAGTAGTAAGTACTTTTTGTTTTCAATTAATAGTATATTGGTATTTTATCTACTCTGAGGACTTATAATTGTAGTTAGCTATGAAACAAAAATCATACATATTCTAAATGTCTACTTTAAAGAATTCATTAAGTTGCCTGTAAGTCACAATACAGACCAAAATATTTATGCCCTTCTTTGGGGACTCTCAGTATGGTCAAATATCCAGTTTTATCTCTAATGGAAAATGAAAAAAGGCTATATTTTAGTCAGTTGAATAACAGTTGAAATAGTTAGTTTGCCTTTTATGGGTCAGCTTACATGACAAATATGTGTTCTTAAGCACTACAGTTTTTCTCAGAGCAGTGAGATGCCAATACAGTAGATTCGTGATATTAGGCATACTTATTATGTTTCTTTGAGCCTTACCTCACTACTTTCTCCTTTTACTTCTTTCTAGACCTTCTTGATTTTGAGTTGACTATATGTTTATAATAGAATTCCACAGTGCCGTATTATTTAAACAGCATATTACAGAGAAATACTAATAAGTTAACTTACAAACATGGAGTTAAGGTAGAGGTTTTTCTTTGACTAAAAATTATATTACCCTTTTTTTCTTTTAATTAAGAGTAATTTTTTAAAAGTTGTTAGACCCCTCAGCTAAAGATTTTTTTTTGCTTTTGAAATCTGTAATATCTCTTGAAACTTAAAAGGTGTCAAAGTTTTATTTAAAATAAAATGTTACATCATAACGTATTTAAGTATCTAATCACTATGTTGTATACCTGAAACTAATATAATAATTGTATATCAACTGTAATTTCATTTAACAAGACTTTAGTCACTGAAATTTGCTTAATTTTTATTTATTGCTTTCTTTGTAATACTTTTTCTTCCAACTGTCATGTTTTCATTAGATTTATGGACATATTTATACTCCAGGGGTAAACAAGTAAATTCTGTTAAATGAATGGGAAATTTTACCAACCCTAATTAAGATTGCTAGGGGGAGCAAATAGTATATTCTGTTTTTGACACCTCACCCAGCTTCCTCTCCTTTCCTTATTCAGTACATCAACAAAGTACTTTTTCTGATACATGAAGAACACCACTGTGTTTTCTTTAGAAGATTTTTAAACTTCTCTTGGGTCAGATGTGAGCAGGGTGGAGAACCTCAGGATCACTCTTGTTATTGGGGAAAATTATTTGAAAAGTGAAGTGGGTGGCTTCATAAGTGACCTGCCAAGTATGGGTTCGTGTTTCTGAAATAATCCATGAAGTATAACCATTGTTAAATGAGAGTGTGTTTTCTTCAAACCCTTTATTCTTATATATGGATTATAGTTTGTTAGAATAGTGATTATAGTTTGGTTTTATGAGATAATGTCTCATTTGATGATGAAAATTTGTTATTAGCAGTGAGATGATATGGGATGGGAGACGTGCCAGGAAGCAATAGTGGAAAAGTACCGGTTTTCAAAACATTTGAAGTCTTCTCTTGCTTTTCTTTCTGAATATTGTTTCTGCTAAAAAAATATGCCAGCTCTTTTGAAACCTGATTTTATTGTCACTTTCTCATTTTTAAAATTTACATGATGATTACTTAGTATTGAATGGTAGTTATATGTGGGAAATTAGTTATGAAAATTTTTAGATTTTTCATTTGTCGTGCATCAAATATCTCAGTTATAAGTACTAGAAAAATATTTATTCTTTCATTTATTCAACAGAAATTCAGGGCTGGTTATATTTCAGGTACTTCATGAACTTAACAACGACAACAAAAGTCCCTGACCCCATGAACTTTACCAGCCTTTTATTTTGAAGCCCATTAATTAATGTACATCTGGTATAACACATTTTCTCATTTTCATAGTTATTTAATTAGCTGATATTTGCACACACCGTGTATTAAACTGATTATTAAAAACTGGAAACTAATTGTTTAAACAAATCTTTATTTTGCTCTTTTCCCTAATGTGTAATCGAGGAGATGATTGAGAATCTATTTTAGGATGTAGTAATACTTTTAAGTTTTAAAAATCATAATGGCATAACTTTTCTCACCTTAGTACTTGGAAGAAATAATTTGTGTTACAAAGGCTTTAATCTTTCTTTTTGAAAAGGATACTTCACCTGAATTTAACAATTCTTGCTCTAATCTCCTAGTTTTGTCAGTATAATCTCATGGCTATATTCCTCTAATCAATTTGTGGCAGCTCACTTCTAATTGTTGCCTTCTTGAGTTGAACGATAAAGCTGCTTGTAATTCCATGCATAGGAAGTGTAGTATATTCTTGTTGAGAATGTTACTGCTTGAGAAACAGATGTCTTCAGTATTATTGACTGTGTAAATAAATAGGGTAAATAAATGAATAAATAGGATTAATGTGTATTTTTACTAATTGCTGCAATTGGATGCTCAAACAGCTATAAGTTGTCTACATTTTTAAAAGAGTATTTGTAACAGACTCTAAAATAGTTTTTACATAATTTGCGTAGGTAGAATGGCTTATTTTTATAACAAACTTTCATATGTTTACCTTACAAGTCCAGTAGTTATTTGTTATTTTAATGTGCCATCTTTTTTTAATCTGTAGTCAAGTTATAATCCATTTTTTTCCTTTTCCTTTCTTTTCTCAATGAAAATATTAGACTTACACAAGCACTAGCAGCAACTCTATATCCGGATCATTGAAGCGGTTGGAAGATACTGCAGCACGATTTACAAATGCAAATTTTCAGGAAGTTTCTGCGCATACAACTAGTGGAAAAGAAGTTTCAGAAGCTAGAGGGTCAGAGGGCAAAGGGAAGAAATCTTCAACTCACAGCTCAGGTCAAAGGGGAAGAAAGCCTGGCGGAAGAAATCCGGGAACAACTGTGTCAGCAGCTAGCCCTTTCCAACAAGGTACTAATTATTATGTTTTAGTTAAAATACTTATTCTTATGATGATCAGTAGTAGTTAAGTTTTGTAAAAGAATTTGTTTTTTACTATTTATAACTAATGGATCATTGGAGATTATTTTATTAGTAGTAGTAGGATTACTTCCAAGACTAGTGTTCCTTGTTAAAACGGTTTTGGGACTTTTGCTTTCTTTTTATGTTATGGCATATCCTTCCAAAGTTGAACTATAATTTTAATGTTTAAATAGATGTGGAATAAAGTTAAGTTTGGGGAGAAAAGGAACAAAAGCTAGAGTTTTCCTTTCTGCTAATAGAATAGTCATCTTTTTAATAAATTGTTTTTATTTTCCTTTCCTAATTATACACTAAAACAGTTAAGGTATATATTTTTAGTAAGTAAACAAGTATTGGGTAATTTTTTAGGAGCTCTTAATAGTTCTCAGTAAATAGTGTTGTTGATTATTAATACATTATAAAGCTTGATGTTTGAAGTAGAATTTTGCTCAGCCTGCATATCTTTTGGTAAGGCTGCTTGCTCTATTTACAGCATATCCAGTTGAAAAATAATTTGTTGTTTAACTGAAATTTAAAATTGACTGGGCATGCTGTGTTTTACATGGAACTCTCATTTATGGAGACTAGACTAGCTCAGCTAAACTTTATAATACATTAGCTCTATGTTGTAGGTTTTAACTTTGTGTAATTCTTAACATAAACACAAATATTTTGAGACATAAAAATATTAAAACTGTTTGAGATAAATAGATTAGTAAAATATACAGTAAATGTCCTCCCTCCCCTTTTGCCCCAAGGAGTAAACGGGAGGAGAAGAATGGTCCTTTTCTTTACCCTGTTGAAGCTTTTGCTAAATATAAAAATTGTATCCAAGATCTACCAGAATATAATTTGAATATGTAGAGAGATTGCTTAGTCTCCTGATTTCATTAAAAATTATATTCGTATATTTTAAACTAATAGTTATTTTGGGCTTTAAGAACTTAAAAAATCTTTTTGCCTTCCAATACCAAAATGAGACAAATAGAAAAAAAATAAAATACCAAATTTGTTGTTTTATTTTAAGTATATTTAATATGTTTTTTATGCCACTGTGGAAAGTAAATAGTAAAACCTTAATTTTTAATGTAATTTCATTCACATTTTCAATGTGATGTTAGCAGAATTCAGTCATCTGTACAATTAAAAACTTATTTTCCATGATTAAAATTGTATTTTTGAGTTTTTAATATATTTTTGAAGTACTAATCCATTTAGAAAAGAAATCTCTCATTTTCTTAAGTTTCACAACATTGAGTCTTTTCCTGGCTCTGTTAAGACATGAGTAGCAAATATGGTTTGTTTTTTTAATCATAGGTAATAGTCTGTAAAAGTTTTAAAAGTTGAAATACAAAGGTAGGATATTTAAGATAATTGGCTTTATTTCTTTTCAGTACAGGTAGCATGTGAATTTTAGAATATATGCATTTAAAGTACTAGATACACTAAATGTTTTAAAGTATTTGTTACACTATAGTGAGGTTTTAACACCAGCTGTAAAAACAAAAATGTGTAGAAAAAACAGATAATGGTAGATCAGAATGGATAATAAAGAACTTCTTTATAGCTACTAATTAAGTGGCGAATGGCAGTTATCCTTAAATGATTGATGTGATGTAAATGGCTTCTTAATATGTATGATTTTCTGTATAGACATAGCTTCAAAATGCTTTTACATAGGAACAAGTACTTTTATAAATGCATAAAGCAGATATTGTCTTGAAAAAGTTAAATTTTAAACTATTAATTTTCTTTTTTAATAAGCCATTTCAGAAAAGCTTAAAATTTAAACATCAAAACCTTGATACTTTAAAAAGAAATTCTTGTGTGTTAGGAGAAAGTATCTTTGTAAATATTTAGGTGGATTTATGTATGATTATTTATGATTGTGCTCTGCAATAAAATTTAATACTTAGCTTGAAATTTCTTTTCCACTCCAATAAACACTTTATTTTGAGCTTTTGTTTTTAAATCCATTAGTTAAAATATGACAAAGTTTAATTTTATGAAATATATTAGATGTGTGGTCACAACTAAGTTCATGTACTTCATTTGGCAAACATGAAGAGAGGGTTTGGTGAAATGGGATGATGAACCAAACTGTTCTGTCATCCCAGCCATATTATTTTTCTGCCAGGCAGTACATTTTGCCGTGTATAATGCGCACCCACATTTTTGGCCTGAACTTTCAGGGGGAAAAAATCCTTCTGTTTTAATTTTTTCATTCATTCATTCATTCATTTATATTTAGATATTTGTTTTTTGTATGATAAAGGAATTTTAGCTCTTTTGAACATATTATGGTACAAAAAATTTTATGTAACAAATAATTACAAAACACAAGAACAGATACAAGGTATTTCAGGTACTACCCATGTATAATGCACATCCTTATTTTTCCCTAAAAAAATGGGGCAAAAAAGTGCACATTATACACGGCAAAATACAGTAAATAAGAACCTGAGGTTCTTATAGCTCATAATGACATGAGGGGCTGAAAATGTTCTTTACCTAAAGAGTATGGAAAGAATAAGCAGTTGTGAAAGAGATTCATGAGAGGAGAGCCTCTCCTATGACTTTACTTTCAGAAAAACAATAGCAAAATTATTAGTGGCTGGTTTCTTTGCTCTATGCAGCTCCATGAGAAGTGGACTGGGAGAATGGAAGGTATATAGATTAGGTTTTGTGTGATCATTGTTACTTGATTAAATCTGTGTTTTGGTAGGGTAGCTTTAACTGAGAAACAGCATTCACCAACATTATCTAGAAGATCAGAACAACTTATAAACTAAGAAGCGTTTTTTGGTTCTTATTGCATATTGGGACATTTTATAATTATATCTTCAGTAATTGAAAAAGTTCCCTTAGTCATTCACAGTCCAATTGTAGTCTTGTCAGTGTCTTCTTGAGATTTTGCTAGTCTTCAGTCCTTCCTCAAGCATACACATATTTAGGGGAGAATTGAGAAATGCTGCCATGGTAAAAGGTAGGTTAAATAAAGCACTTCTTATATCTTGGCAATTGTACAAGTAATAGTTTACAATTCAATTTAATAACTATAAAATGACAAGTATTTTTTAAAGATAATCTTGTAGATAAACTTGTTTTCAGTAATAACCCTTTAAAAAAATCTACCTTTGTTACATAAGTGATGTCCTACGTTTTATAGTTAAGTTTTTTCACTCTCTTTTTTGATGATTATATCATTTCTACTGCTCATGGGAACTTTTGCATCCAATTTTTTCTTTTCCTATCCCCCCCCCCCCCTTCGTTCGTTCTTTTTTTTTTTTCTTTTTTCTTTCTTTTTTCCCTTTTTTTTTTTTCTTTTTCCTTACTACAGGCAGTTTTTCAGGAACTCCAGGCAGTGTAAAATCATCTTCGGGAAGTTCAGTACAGTCTCCCCAGGATTTCTTGAGTTTTACAGACTCAGATCTACGTAATGACAGTTATACTCACTCCCAACAGTCATCATCAACCAAAGATGTACATAAAGGAGAGTCTGGAAGCCAGGAAGGGGGGGTAAATAGTTTTAGTTCCATAATTGGTCTCCCTTCGACCTCAGCTGTTATTTCACAACCTAAAAGCTTTGAAAACTCACCTGGAGATTTGGGTAATTCCAGCCTTCCCACAGCAGGATATAAGCGGGCTCAAACTTCTGGCATAGAAGAAGAAACTGTAAAGGAAAAGAAAAGAAAAGGAAATAAACAAAGTAAGCATGGGCCTGGTAGACCCAAAGGAAACAAAAATCAAGAGAATGTTTCTCATCTCTCAGTTTCTTCTGCTTCACCAACATCATCTGTAGCATCAGCTGCAGGAAGTATAACAAGCTCTAGTCTTCAGAAATCTCCTACATTGCTCAGGAATGGAAGTTTACAAAGTCTTAGTGTTGGCTCATCTCCAGTTGGTTCAGGTAGGGATTTCCCCATTTTTCTTCCTTATTTCCACCACCATCCCTCTTCCATTACCCAAACAGTAAATTCATTTTCAACTATTGTTATGATAGTACTTGAGTTACTAAGTGACGTTTGATTATCTTGACTTGATGAAAAAAATATGTTATGCTCGCAGAGAGACAAGTTGGTATTTGGAAAAGATGTTTGGCACTAATCTGATGTTACTTAACTCAATATAGAATAAAGAGTTCATTAGTTTTTTTTTTTATGAAACACCTAGAATTAATTTCCTGTTTTTTATTTTTGCTTCACTTGCACAGTATTTTTTAAAATCAGTGAAGAATTTACATTTGAGGTGTGAAAGTTTTTGCTGTATTTTTGATTGGTATTTGCTTTTGAGCTTGCTTTCTCTAAATTTCACTCTTTATTTTCTCAACAATTTGTCGCACAAATTCTACTTGAATTACTCTGTCTGGAATATTTTTCAATCAGTGATAAATGATTTAAATTTATGGATTTTAACAATCACATTTCAGGAGCTACCTTAAATCATTTGTAATCTTTTTGTTTTCCAGTATGTTTATCAGTTTTACCATTATTTTTATTATAGTATGAATGAATTTATACATGTTGTTATTTACACCATTGAGATGCTTCTTTAATAAAATGCTTATATCATGATATATTACTTCCAGTTTTTAAAA